>NC_091981.1:131711807-134111807 GCF_044704955.1 Pristiophorus japonicus | reverse complement strand
AAATAATTTTGGCATTTGTCAGCCAAGCCCCGGTAAAATATCATACAGAAGAGGGGCATCAGATTCATTCTACAACAAATGAGCCTTTTTTGGAGAATCACAGCGGGAGACTCAGATCTTTTTGCGGGGTGTGGGGCGAATTTTTAACCAACCCGCTCCAGTGATGAACCTGAAGCACGCATGCGCAGAACACTTCCAATTCATTGCCAGAAGTCATGTCCATGCTTATAATATTATTCAAAAATGATTATTATGATAACATAAGGGAATGTTAATCACAACTTTATTTTGAAAAGCTATGGAAGCTATAAAATTCATTACATGTAATAAATTCTAAGGGGGCGAAATTGCGTATCGCTCTGTTTGGAGGAGGTAACTTTGGCGAGGCTGTACTTCCTGCGCCTGAGGCGGAAATCCTTACCCCATGACGTAAATTCGGGTTACCACCCCCGAGAGGAAGTGGAGCACAATGCCGGCCGCTCCACTTCCTCTCGGGGGTGGTATTGGGGCAGTAAGCGCGTGAAAATTGGAGCGCTACACGGCCACTCTGCGTTGTGTTGTTACAATCATAGGGCCATCCCCTTCCTTAAAGGGGTGCGCACGCTATTATGTTCAGAATAACTCCACAAGACTGTGTTGTAAGCTGAAACCATTGTGACCTTGGTCTCTTTTAATGTCACTCCAAAGTGAGCAAGCGGATTACCTTTCATACCTGCTTGCCCAGGGTGCACAGATGACCCTTAGGTCTCCCACAGTTGTGCCCCCTGGTGGCAAGTCTTACACATTGGTGAGGTTTGCATATGTAACATCACTGACCCCACCTCCCCCCGCCCCCCCCCAAAGTCTTAGATACAAGTTATTTACAGGTTGAGGCGATCTGGCGCTCTGCGTTCCTGCTTCGATCGCCTGAGTTGAAGTCCTGGCATGGGTGAGTTAGTCGGATCATTCCTGCACGGCAGCGCGACTGGTCTGATCAGACTGTCAGGCATGGTGGGTTCATCCTCGTGGTTGACAACGAGGTTGATTGCTGGTTGGGTGTTTGTGGGTGGTTCATAAATGGTAAAGTCTTCTTCAAACTGTTATCAATTGTCAGGCACTTCCAGGTTTCCCACCACAGTGCCCTCTGTGGTGTGGCATTGTGCTTACATTACATTTAAGGTACCAGGACGATACACACATCATTACATAACATCACACTTCCCCCCCCCCCCACCAGGACGCAGGATGACGATACACACATCAATACATAACATCACACTTGTCCAACGGAAGGCAGGTAGGCATAGACAGTGCGTTAGTATGGTACATATTATCTGGTACATTAACTGGTACATTGACTGGGAACGGATCCCTGATTTCCTTGTTAGCCCTTATCATTAATTGTACTTCACATCCATTATTTTACACAAATACAGTGGCCATTCAGCATAAAAAAATTAATTCTTGTTATAAATTCGCCATCTCACATTAACATAGCTCATTTTAGACTCGCTCTGCCTTACAGAAGTCCTTTGTGGGGACCACCTCATGGTAAGGCCCTTTTAAGACTCCCGGGTGCATTTCCTTTTTAAGGCGCCATCTTTGATGCAGGAGGATTCCACGAGGCTTCTCCTTGGGCGCCGCCATCTTTGATGCTCTGCTGCTCTGAACACGATGCCGCCGCCATCTTGCTCTCCGCTGCTCCGGATGCCCTCCGCCACCGCAGCCTCTGCTCCCCTCCGCTGCCACCTGACTTGCTGCCTCTCCTGCGGCCGTCATTGTCGCTTCTCCGGCGGCTACCGTAGCCGCCTCCCCTGCGGCTGTCGTGGCCTCTCCAGCGGTCGCATTTGCCGCCTCCCCCCCCGCGGCCTCCGTAGCGGCCTCCCATGCGGCAGCCATGGCCGCCGACCTCCAGCTGCTGCTACTGCCCGACGGTAACAGCTCCTCGACGGGGTCCGCCCAACGGCAACTGCCTTGGCGGGGCTCTTCTGATCCGCCGGCCACCATGGATCCCTCGCACCCCGACGGCTCACACCCCCCCACTAGGCCCCTCTCTGCAGGGCTGCTTGCCTGTGGGGGCTGCAGGATCTCTGTGTGAAGTCCGGGCCTGGGACTTGCCTGTGGGTGGATTGAGGCTGCAGCTCCAGCTCGGTCGGCGCTGCTCTCTAGGAACCCGGGGCACGGCAGCACCCCAGGGAGCAGCAGCTTGTGGAGTGGTGAAGTCTTCCCAGCTCCCACGGACCATCCCCATCCACCTCCGGCCGAGGAGCGTCGGTCCATCGTCTGCAACGACCCACAAAGGTAAACCGTACGTCTCGTCCCCGTGGGATACCTGCACCATCGCTCTGCCAAGAATAGGTATTAGTTCCCTGGTGTAGGTACGCAGCTTCGCCGTGACCGGGACCAGCTTGGGTCGTGCAGCTGGGTTAATCCACAGTTTACCAAAAGTTCTCCGACTCATCAACGACGGACCCGAGCCCATGTCCACTTCCATACTCACAGGGACTCCGTTGATTTTTACTTCCCTTAACACTGGGGGCAAATCGTCGATGCACGTGTACAGTCCCAACACCTCATCATCTTCTACCTGCTCCTCGCTGGATGATGGATTATCCCCCATCTCCTCAGCCACGTGGTGAGTCCAATAACTTTTACACATACGCTGAAGGTGGCCTTTAACGTGCCAGATATTGTACGTGTACTCCGCAAACTTGCACCAGTGAGCCCCATGGCTTCCTCCACAGTACCAGCATGGTGCTGCTTGATTGGCCCCCCTCAGCGGACTCTGAGTTCCAGGACCCCGAAGTCCGTGCTTTCTGCCCTGGGCAGAGCCACGTTCTGCAGTTTTGTCCGTGGTGGGCACTATCCTGTGGACAGTGCCTGCCGGGTTCGAGACTGTGTGGATTATTTGCTTGGTGCTGCAAGTCGAGGTCATATGAGCCCGGCTGATGGCAATGGCCTTTGTCAGAGTGACTGTGGGTTCTGTGGCTAACAGCTTGTGAAGGAGGCCCTCGTGGCTAATCCCCATAACGAAAACGTCCCACAAAGCCTCGTCAAGGTGTGCGCCAAAATCACACGGCGCCGCGAGTCTCCTGAGGTCCGCAGCATATTTTGGTGATATCCTGGCCCTCGGGTCTGCAGTGATGATAAAATTTGTATCTGGCCGTGAGGATGCTCTCCCTTGGTTTCAACTGGTCACGAATGAGTTCATTCAGCTCATCGTATGACGTGTCCTTGTCGCTCCCGGGTGCCAGCAAATCCCTGACGAGACAGTAAACCTCATCTCCACAACTGATGAGCAATATCGCCTTAGGCTTATCTCTCATTGCGTCTGTGTCCTCCGTCAGGTCATTTGCTGTGAAGTAGTACTCGAGCCTTTCCGTAAAGGCCTCCCAATCATTGCCCACGGTAAAATCCTTTAGCAAGCCCAGAGTAGCCATGGTTGCGTGGAGTTCGTCCGCTTCCTAGTCGCCAATGTGATGTATGTAGCACACAAATTACTGACTCCACACGCTCTGGTGTAAATCTAACTGCTGTGACAGTTGTCCTTTATTGTTCAGCTCCAGAGTGCCTCTCAGGTGTGGTGGTCAGCCTTTTATAGCACCTGTTGCAGGCACTTCCAGGTTTCCAACCACAGCGCCCTCTGTGGTGTGGCATTGTGCTTACATTACATTTAAGGTACCAGGACGATACACACATCAATACATAACATCACAATGACCATAATTGAGAACAAACACAGGATCATTAACCTCAATGTCACGCGATACAGCCGCGCGATCATGGTACATGTTATGCCGGTGCTGCCGGGTTTCTACATGATCATTGAGATCTGGGTGGACTAAGGAGAACCTGGTTTTGAGTGCTCTCTTCATTAACAATTCTGCAGGGGGAACCCTGGTGAGCGAGTGGGGGAGCATCCGGTAGCTGAGCAGGACCCGATATAACCGGGTCTGCAAGGAGCCGTCCGTTACGTGTTTCAAGCTGTGCTTCATGGTTTGGACTGCCCGTTCCGCTTGACCATTGGATGCGGGCTTAAATGGGGCAGACCTGACATGCTTAATGCCATTGCGGGTCATGAACTCGTTGAATTCAGAACTGGTAAAACACGGTCCATTGTCACTAACAAGGACGTCGGACAAACCATGGGTGGCGAACATAGCCCTGAGGCTTTCAATGGTGGCAGTGGACGTACATGATATTATTATACATTCAATCCATTTAGAGTAAGCATCCACTGCTACTAGAAACATCTTTCCTAGAAAAGGGCCAGCAAAATCTACGTGGATCCTGGACCACGGTTTGGAGGGCCATGACCACAGGCTCAGTGGGGTCTCCCTGGGTGCATTGCTCAACTGTGAGCAAGTGTTGCGTGGTGTATGCCTGACTCCAATTCAGAGTCAATGCCGGGCCACCAAACGTGCGATCTGGTGATAGCCTTCATCATGACTATGGCTGGGTGAGTATTGTGCAGGTCGCATATAAATGTTTCCCTGCCTTTTTTTGGCAAAACCACACGATTACCCCACAGGAGACAATCCGATTGGATGGACAATTCATCCTTACGTCGGTGGAACGGCTTAATTTCATCTTGCATTTCCCTGGGAACCGCCGACCAGCTCCCATTAAGGATGCAGCTTTTTACTAGTGATAGCACAGGGTCCAGGCTAGTCCAGGTCCTGATCTGGCTAGCCATGACGGGTGACCCCTCGCTCTCGAAAGCATCCATTACAAGAAGCAAGCCTACGGGTTGCGCCATTTCCACCCCGGTAGTGGGCAATGGTAGCCGACTGAGAGCGTCAGTGCAGTTCTCAGTGCCTGGTCTGTGGCGGATTACATAGTCATAAGCAGACAATATTAGTGCCCATCTTTGGATGCGGGACGAAGCATTGGTCTTGATACCTTTGCTTTCTGAGAGCAGTGAGGTGAACGGTTTGTGGTTGGTTTTGAGCTCGAACTGGAGGCCAAATAGATATTGGTGCATTTTCTTAACCCCGTATACACATGTTAACACTTCTTTCTCAACCATCCTGTAGGCTCTTTCAGCCTTGGATAAACTTCTGGAAGAATATGCAACCGGTTGCAGTTTGCCTGACACATTTGCTTGCTGTAACACACAACCGACCATGTACGATGACGCATCACAAGCTAGTAGTAAACGTTTACATGGGTCATACAATACAAGTAACTTGTTAGAGCATAGCAGGTTTCTGGCCTTATTAAAGGCTGTCTCTTGAGATTTACCCAAACCCAGTCGTCACCCTTGCATAGCAATAAATGCCAGGGTTCCAGCAAAGTGCTCAATCCCAGCAGATTTTTGATGAGGCCATATATTGAAGACCCATATACAGTGAGGAGAATCGCCCTGCGCTTGACCGCCGTCTCAGCTGTGTCCAGCTCGTTGGCCACGAAGTACTGGTCAACGAAGGCTTCCCAATCATCACCCTCAACAAATCTCTCAAGAATACCAACCGCAGCCATTACCGCATGAAAGTTCGTGATCTGTAACTTGTCGCCAATTATTTTGTTCAGAATAACTCCACAAGACTGTGCTGTTAGCTCAAACCATTGTGACCTTGGTCTCTTTAATGTAACTCCAAAGTGAGCAAGCAGCATGGTGGATTGCCTTTGATACCTGCTTGCCCAGGGTGCATAGGTGACCTTTAGGTCTCCCACAGGTGTGCCCCTGGTGGCAAGTCTTACACGTTGGTGAGGTATGCATACATAACATCCACTAGGCCACCGGGGATGTGGGATGCCATGGCCACAGTGGCCGTGGAGTGCTGGACTGCACCATTGCGGCAGGGACCCCGCGAAAATACTCATGAAGGCCGAAAAATCAAAATGGCGCCGCGCACCTCGCATTTAAATTTCACCCCGCAAGCGGAGTGTGTCCCGATTCGCGACCCGCGAGGCTGGTGTTGACATCGCTTGTGATGGCCTCACGGGGCGCTGGCGAATTTCCGTCGCGGGCGAAAACAGGCAGCGTGGGCATGAAAACGTGGTGTTGCGCACGGTAATGATATCATCGCCAGAGGTGCAGCGGCCCAGGGCGCTACCGGTTTTACGCCTCCGCTAACCCCCGCGCAATTTTGAGGGAGCCGGAAGCGTCCCCGGGACAAAAAATGGTTTGCTCCCCATTAGCGTCCCCTCAGAAGCGCTAAGGACAGTCGCAAACCATGCGAATTTCGGCCCCTCAAGTATTTTAGACAAATGCCATGTTATTTATGGAGCAGTGTGAAAAGTTGTTATGTGAGATGCTCTCCGCAGTAAAGATTAAATGAATGAATAATAAAACTTTTGAATTAATCACAATACACGCAATGCATTATATGCCTGGCAGTAAATGTAATTATGACAACACTTTTGTTTTTTACTCATTGATGGGTAGCAAAGTACAGTTTCATGCTACATTTATTGCATGGAGTAATGGTAAGCAACTGTATAAAAAGTGATTTATTACATTTTCTAACAATAGGTTTCATGTTTCTTTTTAACTGAAATGCCCTTTACTGAGCCATGCCTCCACATTTCAGTCAGCTAGTAGGAGTCGGAAGCTTTTATTTACAAAACTAATGACTAATTTTCCCTAGCTTGCAATATCTTAACCTCTACCACCCTCCTCTAATCTTTCTTCCTAGCTTAGTTCCAGGCCCAGCCCTTTCACTTAGGCTTCAGTCCACCTTTGTGTGCTTACTTCTGAGTCCTGAGTCTAACTGCAATCTTGGTCCATGACATCTACCTCAAATTTCTTAATTTTAGTGGGGAATTACAGCCTAACTCTCTTAATCTGTAGAATCTGCAGCCACTTTAACAATTCTGCTTTAAGCAGGTGAGATAACAGGATAATTATTGGTGAAGGAGACCATTTATCAGATAATTCATCTGTCAAGGAGCATCCTGCAGTCCTCCCATTCGAGCATCTAATTGACTCTTAACTGATTTTAGGGCATTCACCTCCACTCTTCTATCATGGACTCTGTTCCATGTGTTGATAACTATACGAGGGAGAATTTCCTGATTTCAGTCCTGAATTTGACTTTTACTAGTTTGAGCCTGTGTCCCCTCGTCCTATTCTCTCAATATATTTGAAAATAATGGTCCAAAAATTCCGACATCCCTGGCCCGTACGAAGTTTCTACGGACCCGGGAAGGCATCAGAAAAGCCGGTTTTCAGTGCACAATGCGCATGCGCTGAAAACCGGCTTTTCCGATCTGTCAAGCTAGAGCTTGACAGATCGGGAGCGAGGATATTTGCTTGGGCAAGATTGCGGGATTTATGCATATCCTGCCCGGCAAATGTCCTCAAAAATCTTGCGCCTGAAAAAGTTGCCGCATAGCCTACTTTTACAGGAGCAAGTGTTTAAAAACACACATAAACACAATAAAATTGGAGGAGGGGGAGGTGGAGGAGGAGAGGGGGAGGAGAGGGGGGTGGAGGAGGAGAGGAGTAGGGGGGGTGGAGGAGGAGGGGGAAGGGGAGAGGGGAGAGGGGGAGGGGGAGTGAGAGACTGGGGAGAGAGAGAAAGTGGGGCAGTATATATATATATTATAGCTCCACCTGTAGACTCCTGTGGCACTGCAGCCAGTGCTGTTTATAATAAAGAGAACAAGTTACCTGACTGGTGAGTTCTGGTATGATAGAAACATAGAAAATATGTGCAGGCCCTTTGAGCCTGCACCACCAGTAAATATGATCATGGCTGATCATGCAACTTTAGTACCCCATTCCTACTTTCTCTCCATACCCCTTGACCCTTTTAGCCATAAGGGCCACATCTAATTCCCTTTTGATTATATGTAATGAACTGGCCTCAACAACTTTCTGTGGTAGAGAATTCCACAGGTTCACAATTCTCTGAGTGAAGAAGTTTCTCCTCATCTCGGTCCTAAATGGCTTAGCCCTCATCCTTAGACTTTTACCCCTTGTTCTAGACTTCCCCAACATCGGGAACATTCTTCCTGCATCTCACCTGTCCAATCCCATCAGAATTTTATACGTTTCTATGAGATCCCCTCTCACTCTTCTAAATTCCAGTGAATATAAGCTGAGTTGATCCAGTCTTTCATCATATCATTGAAAGTTGGCATGCAGGTAAAGCAGGTGGTGATGAGGGCAAATGGCATGTTGGCCTTCATAGCGAGAGGATTTGAGTATAGGAGCAGGGAGGTCTTGCTGCAGTTGTACAGGGCCTTGGTGAGGCCACACCTTGAATATTGTGTACAGTTTTGGTCTCCTAATCTGAGGAAGGACATTCTTGTTATTGAGGGAGTTCAGCGAGGGTTCACCAGACTGATTCCCGGGATGGCAGGAATGACAGTATAAAGAAAGACTGGATCGACTAGGCTTATATTCACTGGAATTTAGAAGAATCAGAGGGGATCTCGTAGAAACATATCAAATTCTGACGGAATTGGGCATGTTAGATGCAGGAAGAATGTTCCCGATGTTGAGGAAGTCCAGAACCAGGGGTAAAAGTCTAAGGATAAGGGCTAAGCCATTTAGGACCGAGATGAGGAGAAACTTCTTCACTCAGAGAATTGTGAACCTGTGGAATTCTCTACCACAGAAAGTTGTTGAGGCCAGTTCATTAGATATATTCAAAAGGGAGTTAGATGTGGCCCTTACGGCTAAAAGGATCAAGGGGTATGGAGAGAAAGCAGGAATGAGGTACTAAAGTTGCATGATTAGCCATGATCATATTGAATGGTGGTGCAGACTCAAAAGGCCGAATGGCCTAGTCCTGCGCTATTTTTTATGTTTCTATGTTTCTAAGGACTTTAAGCTAGCATGTGATGCCTCTCCATATGAAGTTGGGGCAGTGATCTCTCGTATTACGTAGTGGGGAGGAGATATCAATTGCTTTTGCTTCACGCACTCTCAGTGCCAGTGAGTATAATTATGCGCAAATCGAAAAGGAAGCTTTGGCATTAATTTTTGGGGTCAAGAAGTTCCACAAATGCTTGTATGGTCATAAGTTTACCATTGTTACAGACCATAACCACCTGACAGCAATCCTCCATCCAAATCACCAATTCCAACATTAGCTGCAGCCCGAATGCAGAGATGGGCTTTGATTTTGTCAGCATATACATATTATATTGAATACAGATGATCAGCTGATCACAGTAATGCTGGTGTTATGTCTAGATTGCGTTCCCCATCACCAGTTACACCCGATAGGGAAGAAGTGTTCTATTTTTCATACATTGATGAACTGCCAGTCACAGCTGAAGAGATTGGTAGAGCTACCAAAAATGACCCAGTTATGTCAAAGGTGTATGATTATACTGCAAATAACTGGCCAAACCATGTAACAGACAAAGATATTCATCCATTCTTCATTCGTAGGAATGAATTATCAGTCGATAAAGATTGTATCATGTGGGGTGCAAGGTTGGTTATACCAAATAAATTCAGGTCCAAATTATTAGGAGACCTCCATGGTCAGCACCTGGGAATGTGCTTCACCAAGACTTTTGCACTCAGTTACTTTGATAGAGATAGAATAAAAGTTAGAGAGTTAGTTCAAATGAAAATCAAGGGCATCCCTTGGAGGAAAACTTTCCTCAGGATCAGCCTCGAATGAGTTTAAATTCAACACCATGTTTGGAAGGTTCTGTTCGAGAGTGAAGGTATCCTCTTTGAAACAGAAAACAAGTGGTTAAGTTTGATTTGTAAATATGGCAAAATAAGTCCATATCTTTTGTTATGTATAACCATGCAAGTTATGTATAATTATTTTGTTATAATTACTTCTTCATTAAGGAGGGAGAAGTGTAATATATATAGCTCCACCTGTGTACTCCTACGGCACTGCAGCCAGTGCTGTTTATAATAAAGGGAACAGGTCACCTGACTGGTAAGTCCTGGTATGTTCTTCCATCTTAAGGCTGTGTGTGTTTCTGTACATAATGAAAATATCACAGTCGGGGAGAGATAGAGGCTGGGGAGAGAGAGTGAGAGGCTGGGGAGAGAGAGTGAGAGGCTGGGGAGAGAGAGTGAGAGGCTGGGCAGAGGGAGAGAGAGTGGGGCAGAGGGAGAGAGAGATTTCGGAGAGAGTGAGAGATAGAAATTGGGCAGAGAGGGAAAGAGACTGTGGGGAGAGAGCAAGAGAGAGAAAGAGTGGGGGGGGGAGAGAGAGAGAGACTGTGGGAACAATGAGAGACGGGAGTGAGAGAGATTGGATACAGACAGAGTGGGACTTGGGGGAGAGAAGAGAGAGACTGAGGAGAGAGGCTGAGGAGAGAGCGAGAAAGTGGGGCAGAGAGAGAGGCTGGGGAGAGAAAGAGAGAGGCTGGGGGGAGAGAGAGTGGGGCAGAGAGAGAGAGAGAGAAAGAGGCTGGTGAGAGAGAGAGTGGGGCAGAGGGAGAGAGAGAATGTGGGAAGAGAGAGAGAGACTGCTGGAAGAGAGAGAGAGATTGGGGGGAGAGAGCGAGACAGAGAGAGAGAGAAGCTGGGGAAGAGAGAGAGAGAAAGAGTGGGGCAGAGAGAGAGGGAGACTTTGGAGGGGGAGATACGGGAAGGGGAGAGAGACTGGGGAAGGAGAGAGAGACTGGGGAGAGTGTATGAAGACACTGCACGTTGTAATTGGCAGGGTGAACTTTAACATAGCTTCACAAATCATTAATGCAATTTAATCTAATGATATCTATTCGGAATGCCAGCAAATAAATATTTTTTTCCTTTTTCTGCAATATAATTATATTGTGCATCATGGTTTATTGCAGTAAATAGAACAGACTGTGACGAGCAGCCCTTTGAAGAACAAATGGCTGAGTAAGTGCTACTGCAATAATTTCTTATTCAAAATAATGCATAGTGAGCAGATATATCATTCAGTAAAGATCTACTGCATTTCCTGAATTATTGCACTGTGATTTAGTAGTACCTATAATAGAGGTTGACACATCTATTTACAAACATTACCAATTCTCTATTTTTCACTCTAAAGAATGCCCAAATCAAAAACAAAATGACTTTGGTATTAATACTTTATAGAAGAGAAATTGTGATTTATTCAGAAAAGAAACATTCATTGCTTCTATCATAGGTTTTCCTATTACTATGTTGGAATTGGAGCAGGAGCACTCCTATTTGCATACATCCAAGTTTCCTTTTGGGTTCTGAGTTCTGCAAGACAGACGAGAAGACTCCGAAAAACATTTCTTCGTGTTGTACTGAGCAAAGAAATTGGCTGGTTTGATGTTAACCCAGCTGGACAACTCAACACACGTCTAACAGCGTAAGAATATTATATTTTCAGACTAGATAAATTAGTGTATTATTGCACAAAAGAACCTTGTGGCTATAAATAATAGCATTGAAATTTATTGTGCTTTTTCAATGACCAGTGACATCAACAAAATCAATGAGGGAATCGGTGATAAGATTGGACTTTTGTTCCAGTACATCTCTACTTTTGCAGGAGGTATCATTGTTGGTTTTGCAAAGGGATGGAAGCTGACGCTGGTAATTCTGGCCGCCAGCCCACTCCTTGCATTATCAGCTGTGCTGTGGTCCAAGGTAGGTGCAAACAAAATTAAACACTTGAGAAAAACAATAATGTACGTGAATAAAACAGTACAGAATACGAATAAAAGCACCTCAAGAATATTTGTGATATAAACCTAGAAATAAGGGGCCTGAAATTCAGTATCGCTGGAAAGCTGGTGCTCCCCCCACATTTTTGTGGCCACTGGCGCCTACATTTTTTTGTGGCTGGGCCACCCCATATTCAGCTCCAAAAATGAACAAATGGGTTCCAGTGCGAATGAACCCTTCCAAAGTAGATTTTTCAGCAGTGTGCCCGTCTTAATTTGAGCATTATGACCACTGAGAAATTCAGCACGCAGGTAAGGGTTTCTAATGAGCCAGTTGCTACCTGACCTTTTTAAAGGCCAGGGTTTGCAGCAAGACCCTGAGGGGGGAAGGAGTTTGGAAGGATGGCTGGTGTAAGAGGTGCAAAGAGAGCCAACAGATTCACTGATATGGAGCTGGAGGCACTGATGGATGGTGTGGAGGACAGAAGAAGAATACTGTTTCCTGACGTGGGGAGACCTGGCAGACCGCCAGTACATAATGCATGGAGGGAGATTGCAGGGGAGGTGTCAGGCATCTCCATATATGTGAGGAGGGTACTGGCCAGTCAGCACCCGGCCCTTCCAGGGTGATGATGGGCTGACGCCTCCTAGCTCTGGGGTGACGGGGATCATCCTCCTCCTCTGCCACCTCCTCCTCCTCAGGTGGTACTGCTGGCTTAACCTCCAGTGGCTGTCCCCTCATGATGGCCAGGTTGTGCAGCATGCAGCAGACCATGACGATTATGGAGACCCGTTGAGGAGAGTACTGCAAGGTGCCACCAGAGTAGTCCAGGCACCGGAACCTCTGCTTAAGGATGCCTATGCACTGCTCAATGAGGCACCTGGTGGCACAATGAGCGTCATTGTATGCATGCTCTGGTGCTGTCCTGGGGTTCTGCAGAGGAGCGAGCAGCCAAGTGGACAGGGAATATTCCTTGTCCCCAAGCAGCCAACCGCAATCCTGATTCAGGCCGGTCAAGATGGCGGGCACCTGGCGCAGAATGAATGAATCATGGTTGCTGCCTCCCTTGCCCGCTGCCACTCGGCATGGTGCTGACGGCGATGCCTTCTCCTGCATGTCGCCCTGCTTCTGAGCAGGTATACCAGGTGTTGCCCTCCCAACACTCCTCCCATCCTCAGGTTGAACCCTGCCAAGCAGGTCTCTGCAGCCCACAGGCCTCCACTAAAGAGTCAGACCTGAAAGTTGAATGGAGCCAAAACAATTAATAAAACTATATGAAAAGATAAATACAGCGGATGATGTAATCTGACATAAAAACACTAAAATTTAATAAAACTATTTCCCTACCAAAGAGCTCTGATCGCCGCAACACTCCAGCGATGTCGCGTTTGAACTCCGCATCGAATACTCCGCGGGGACACTGCTGGGAAAAGTCTTACTTTTTTGCAGCTAAAAATCCCTGTCCTTGCCGCTTTTCAGCGGCCCACACACTGCAGAGCTCACCGCTGGAAAGTTACCTTTACAGCGGCTTCACCACGCCGTTTCCGACGGAAGTGCACACGGCTCAAATCCCCCCCCCCACCCCGAGCTAAATATGGTTCTGGGAGGGGAAATCCTCCAACTGCAGCAGCCAATCGATTTTTTTCAATTGGCCGTCCAAACCCCACGGTAGGCGTTCCTTCGGGGACGGTGAATTTCAGCCCCAACGTGTTTAAATTTGTCTTATAACACTCCTGTGGAGCACATTGGGACGTTTTACTGCGTTAAAGGTGCTACATAAATACGTTTTTATTGTTGATATAAACAGAATGCTCAACACGTTGTTATGATAATATTCAATCTGGTATTTTAATGGAGTATCGTGTTTTTGGATAATTACTTTGGACATTTTCAATATCACCTGTCACTCCTGTAAATAGACCTCACGTCCACTGTAAACTGGAGTGCACATTTTTGTATCTAATATCTATGTATACTATAGTGAGACCTAGGGGGAGAAATTTGAGTGCAAACAACTTTTCGCCCAGGCGCAGCACCACTAAAGACTCCTGCAAAATTCCACGGGAGTTTAGCGCCGCCCCGCTCCAGCCGGAAGTGTCCCGCTCCGTTGTGCCGGCAAATGACAATGTTATCTCTGTGCGCAGTGACCTGTTTTCACCCTGGAGCGAAAATTCAGTCACGTCCCCTGAAACTGCGGCGGACAAAATTTAAAGGGGGGGGGGGGGTGGCAAGTTCAAAATTTAAAAAATGGCCGACTTACTGGTCAGGGCTGCCTTCCTGTTTGACCACAGGCTCCATGCCGCGATCTTGCAAGCTCGGCACCCCGCTTGCATGCCGGGCTGCTGCCATGGCACCCTGCTCCCTGGTGGTCCAGGGATGGCCCCGTTCCTCGAACGCAGAGTCGGAACCTTGGCCCTTCTCTTTAATGAAGGGGAGGGCACTGTCTACACGGCAGCGCTATGCATCCCACCGCGTAGCACTGTGCCCCTCTCCATCCCTTCCGCCCTGCTCACGCCCCACGGAGCAATATTTTGTGCTCCACTTACTCTTGGGGGCAGTAATCAAAATATAGGTGGCGGGGCGGGACTTCTGCGCCTGGCGCAGGAATTCCCCCTCGCAGCTGCTGCCGCTCCGAACGGGGCGATAAGCAATTTCGCCCCCTTACTCTTCCTCTCAACACTGGGGAATGGAATATACCATGTGGTGCCATGTGAATTCTCCTTTCTCCCCAAACTGGATAAACATGCTTGCCTACTCCTGACAAACCACGATGCAATAAATAGTTTTATTTACATAAGAAAAATAAATGGACAGTACACAGTTTAACACAGTAAGGTATATATTTCCCTACACTCTTTGAGATAAAAGCAATAAATACACAACACACTTTCTATGTAAACATGAACATTAATACAGAAGACAACTTACTGTCAACATATACTAGCCTACCTCACTGGCCAGTTGAGCGTTAACGTTGAAACCAAATAGCTTTGCGTCTTTTGCTGAAAACATTAACCTATTAATATAAATTGATGAATGCCCCTGCGAAAATAATGGACAGAGTAATTTCAAATGAGCATTTTAGCCATTGATAATTTACCAACTGCCATTTCTAGGCTATAGTCAGTGTCCCTTTACAGTGTTCATACAGGAAACCGCATGTGGAGTACTGCGTTCAGTTCTGGGTACCGCACCTCAGGAAATATATATTTGCTTGGAAGAGGTACAGTGCAGATTCACCAGAATGATACCAGGGCTAGAAGGGTTAAATTATGAGGACAAGTTGCATAGACTGTACGTGATGCATCTTGGTCAATTGAAAATATCAAAACTGAGATTGATAATTTTTTGTTAGGTAAGGCTATTAAGAGATATGGAACCAGGTGAGTAAATGGAGTTGAAATACAAATCAGCCATGATCTAATTGAATGGCAGTAAATGCTCGAGGGGCTGAATGGGCTACTCCTATTCCTATGTTTCTAGTATATGTACAGTGGGTTTTAAATGGGGTTAGTTTTAATGTTGGAGTAGTGAAAACGTTCCATAGGGTCCAAACCTGTTTGTTGAAGTTGGAAGACAATGCACTGTTACTGACTTGTTATATTACAGGTTTTCAACCTGTTTTCATTTCAAGGTGAAACATGTAACTTTGTCTTCAAAATTATGTATAATTTGCAGCAGCAAGATAAAATATTTTAAGACTAAATATATTTATGACCTCAGTTTCAATGTTTTCCATGTTCAGCTCACAGTCTCATTCACCAACCTGGAGATGACAGCTTATGCAAAAGCTGGAGCGGTTGCAGAAGAAGTGTTGGGGGCAATCCGAACAGTGGTGGCTTTTGGAGGGCAACAGAAAGAAATTGAAAGGTCTGCATGGTGAACATTGACAACTATCAAGGGGGTATTGCTCAATTCTAAAACTGAATGTTTTTCTCATTTTTGATATGTTCTAAAGGTACCATAGAAATTTAGGAGAAGCAAAAAAGATTGGTATAAAGAAGGCTATTATTGCAAACCTGGCTGTTGGGTTTGCCTACTTTATAATATTTGGATCTTATGCAATTGGATTTTGGTATGGAACTTCTTTGGTTCTTGAGAACTCAGGATATACCATTGGAACAGTCCTTACTGTAAGTACAGTAATATATTAAATCAACTTTGCAGCTTAACTGATATGTGTTAGGGTAATTTTAAATGAGTGGTATTCCTTGTTTAGTTATTTATTTTTTAATTAAATGTTGAAGTACCTCCATGCTTTGAATACCAGTAAGTGGTACCGAGGAGAGTTCCACCACAGGTTCAATTCCTCACATTGCTGAATGCTTCTTTCCCCGTGAAGGAAAATCAGAGGAAGCAATGTCTGCAGGCCACTCTTATATATTTGCTAAAGTGGTCATGGTGGCAGCCTTGGAACAAATTGCTCGGCTTGTACTCTTCCTGCAGGTGCTGCATGGCTCATGGACAACAGGGAATGGGAAAAAATAGAGCCCATTTTCCCTCAGATTTAAAAAGATAGTGGGGCAGATTTTTACTGTGTGATAGTTTAAAACAGGTGATAGTGAATAGGCAGCTCATTTTACATCTCTCTCAATTTTTATTTCCACCTCTTCGATTTCCCCCATCCAAGATGCTTTTGCATTATGGTTCCATTGGTGCCAGATACATTTTGACTAAGTAACTTTTCTTCATTAATGAGCCTACATAGTAAATGTTAGCTAGCAGTTCAACTGTGAGGGGCTTGAAAACCAAGCCTGATCCTGTCTGTCACTTCACACATGCACACTATCAAGCATTTTAATATCTTCCGAAAGAGAACCATTCCCCTATCCTTGACAGTGGCACGTCCACACTTCTGATAAGTATATAAGGTGATAGCCTTTCACTGTATCATGTGCTGTACAAGAAATGGGTGGCGATCGGCTCGAACAAAATGGCAGCCTGTTTAAAAATTAATAATCTAAGTGGGGGAATTTTCAACTTCAGCAGGAGTAGTAAACCAGCAGCGGTAAATCATCCATCCATTATACACCCTGCTAGATATTCTTTTTGTTGAAGGAAATGGAAAGGAATATCAGGCAGGGTATATAGCAGGCAACTGATCCAATACTGCTATTTTTCCATCTCTGCCAAAGTTGCCAATTAGTCCCTTTTTTATTTTTAACAAATTATAATAATTCTACCTCTAACATCACTTGTCAGGAACATGGATCCTTTAAACCCACTTTTGAGATGTTTTTAAGTCATATTTCTAACTCATCTTTCATCTATATTTTTAGATTTTTTTCTGTGTCACCTTTGGAACATTTTCTGTTGGCCAAACAGCACCATATATTGAAGCATTTTCTAATGCCAGAGGAGCTGCATTTGAAATCTATAAAATACTAGATGAGGTAAAGAAGAAAATTATAAATTGTGTTCTTCTGTAGAGGTCCTTAAAATTATGACAGTTTTGATAGAGTGGATACAGAAAGAATGTTTCCTCTTGTGGGGAAGAGCATAGCTAGAGGCCATCAATATAAGATAGTCACTAACAAATCCAATAGGGAATTCAGGAGAAACTTCTTTACGCAGAGTGGTGTGACTATGGAACTTGCTACCACAGGGAATGGTTGAAATGAATGGTATAGATGCATTTAAGGGGAGACTAGACAAGTATATTAGGGAGAAGGGAATAGAGGGTTATGCTGATAGATTTAGATGAGGAAAGATGGGAGGAGGCTCGAGTGGAGCATAAACGTCAGCATGGACTGGTTGAGCCGAATGCCTGTTTCCGTGCCGTATATCCTATGTAATCCTATATAATATACAAAGGTACAGTAGGATGGAAACATTTAGGGGAGGATTTGCTAGCTATTTGAGGGAGTGGTTAATTAATTTAAAATCACATTTTAAAATAATCCATATCTAGATGGGAAAGTAAGCTATGAGGAGGACACAAAGAGCCTGCAAAGAGATATAGACAGGTAAGTGAGTGGGCAATAAGGTGTCAGATGGACTATAATGTGCTCCTATACTCAAATCCCCTAGCTATGAAGGACAACATGCCATTTGCCTTCTTCACTGCCTGTTGTACCTGCATGCCAACTTCCAATGACTGATGTACCATGACACCCAGGTCTCGTTGCACCTCCCCTTTTCCTAATCTGCCGCCATTCAGATAATATTCTGCCTTCATGTTTTTGTCACCAAAGTGGATAATCTCACATTTATCCACATTATACTGCATCTGCCATGCATTTGCCCACTCACCTAACCTGTCCAAGTCACCCTGCAGCATCTTAGCATCCTCCTCACTGCTCACAACCCCACCCAGCTTAGTGTCATCTGCAAATTTGAAGATATTACACTCAATTCCTTCATCCAAATCATTGATATATATTGTAAATAGTTAAATAGTGATTAGATGATGACAATCTTCAGTTTAAAAGCCCGAAGAGTGTCGAAAGAAGGAAAGACTCAGAGAAGCAAATGATACCATAGTGTTGAGGTTCTGGGAAGAATGTTAGAATAGGTTGTGGCCCTGTGAGATACTAGTGGAGGAGCGCTAAAACTTGTGTCTGTTTAACATAAATATTTTCCTGCTAGTGTAATTTCAGAGCCTGGGTTTTAACCGCTATGTTAAAAAGTATAAGTTTAATGTTCGCTGCTGGTATGAAATGCTGCCAATCCCAGTGGTTGCAATTTGAAAGTGAGGCAACTGTTCGTGATTCCAGATAATCAGAGGATACACTCTAACAGCAACAGCAATAAGTCTGCTGTGTCTTTTCTCCCTTCTGTTTTCTCCACTATTCTCTTGAAGTAAACAGTTTAATGTTAATTTAACCACTGGCTGAGATTCCTTTCTAATTGGAAATTTGCATTTCATAACCAATAATAAAATTGTCTGATGTGCTTTCTCCTTCATATTATTGTATGATAATCTTCTTTTTGGTTTTCCTTTAAGAAATCTGCCATAGATAGTTTCTCAGAAGAAGGATATAAACCTGATCAAATTAAAGGAATAGTAGAATTTAAGAATGTGTATTTTAACTACCCATCACGAGCAGATGTAAAGGTATTAAAATGTTTTGTTACATTTATAACAAATCCAGATCAAAAACAAATGAATATTTTTGATTTTAATGGAATTCTAAATATATATGTGAACTTTATATAGGTTAATGTCTAATTAAACAACTGTTGACTGCTGTGCTAAAAGTAATGCACAGAGGAAATTAACCCCACATGCTTGCAGATGCTATAGCATCACTAAATAAAGTACTATTAAGTGAAATATTAAGCAAATATGAGTTATTGTTCAATCTCTCATACCCTACCACATGATACACTTTGTTACAAACTGCTCTGTGCTAAAGATGGTTGTCTTAGTTTTAGAGCTGCTGCTTTTATGTAGCCTATTTTGTTTTCTTCCTTTGTACATGTTTCTTGCAAAGTACAATTTCTTTGTATGTAGGATGACAGTTGATAACTTGCCCAAGTCATGATTGGCCTCAAGAAGGAGTTTCCACTAACCATTCAATCATTGGACAGGTCGTAGCCAAGTTCTATCCTATTTACAGCCGATATTTGCACAAATGCAATTCCAACAGAAGTCATTGGAAAGAGGGACAGGGATTTTGGTTTTGTCCTAGGAGCCAGTTGTAACATTGCTACCATCATCCCAACAATAATCACGTCACTCAACACAGACCAGCAATCAAAACTGGTACTTGCCTCACCTGTGGCTCTGCTACTCACTGTCTTAACCAGCTGAACTATCAGAGCAGCTTTGCATTATCCCTCTTTCAACCCAGTTAGCAAAAACAAAAACAGGAAATGTTGAAAATACAGAGATAAATCAACATATGTAAAGAGAAGAGGCAGGTTAACCAAAACATTAACCTGTTTTGACTCTTTACATGTGCTGACTGATTTCCTCAGTATCTCCAGAATGTTATATACTTTTGCTTTAGATTTCCTGCATTTGCAGCTTTTTAAAAAAAAATGTATTCGATCACTTGAAAATAGATTTGCCATCAAGCAAAGGAGAGCATCCATTCTTAAATTTACCACAACATTATCTTACAAAATGCAAATATTTAGACCCGCTTTCATGTGGAGAAATTTGGTTTAAATGGGGCAGTTTTGCTGTTTGGGGAACTTCTATGGTAAGATCAGTTCCTGGAAATGCCAGACAACCTAAAAATTGCATACAACATCCATTGGGCTAGACTTTCCACTTTTGTGCAGATTGGCCAAAAATGGGCGTTATTTCCAGCGTGGGCGGTAAAAATGGATTTTGAGATCGCCGGATTATCGGCCATTTCCAAAACCCCAACTTTCCATTTTATAAAATGGCCGTTATCGCGAGTGATCTGAAATGGGCATGAGTGTTAAATTTTTTTGACCTTCTGCTGTAAAGTGTCGATAGCATCGGCATGGCAACGGTCATTTCCCGCGTTTCAGGAGGTCAGGGGTCATCAATATATGCGCAGAAGAGGAGAGAGAGGGAGCGGAGAGGAACTGAACGTATGTGTGGGTATGGTGTGTGCTTGTTTGGCTGGTTTAGGAGGTAGGAGAGGGATTTTCTAGCACTAAAAGGAATTCCAAGGACAAATAACGTTCCCACCAAGTATTTTGCGGAAAATGTATTGTTACAATGGAATGGATGGAGGAGGCAACATAGCATGCTGTGGAGACTGACGATGGCGAAACCAGTGAGGGAGGATGAAAAAGTGCGAGGAGATTCTCGGACGAGGCAAATGCCTCCCTCCTGCGGGAGGGAGAGTCACGCTGGGGTCAATTGATCCAGGGTGGGCGTGGGAAGCCTACCCCAAAGGTCTATCAGAGGATTTGGGCCGACATAGCCGAGGTGGTCTCGTCAGTGATCAACGAGGTGCGTGAGGGCAACCAATGCCGCAAGTGTTGAAACAACCTTGTCGGATCCGGCAGAGTAAGTATTACATTTATTTACATTTACTTATATATTTATATAATTTGAATTAGAAGTGTAATGAGTGATTAAACTCAGATGTGATGTCTTGCACTTATACCGGAAATGTTTTACTCAAAGCCTGCGGTCACGGTGTATGTCTTTAGGTAAAGAATAATAATATAATAATAATCATGATTACATCTGTCGGTTATGTGTTGTATCAGTCTCTGTGACAGTACCTAGCAATGGTCTCATGCTATGTTGTGCTGGTACTACCTTTTACAGAAGAAGCTATCGAGGGATAGGGCCGATCAGAGGCGAATGGGTGGCGGTCACCAGTCATCAACGACCTCACCGACATTGAGGAGCGGGTGCTGGCACTAGTAGGGAGCCACCCCCAGTTGGCCACGCAAGCAGCAGCAGAGCTTGATGCCACGTGAGTAAAGTATACACCATTACGTGATGTAAAGTCAATAGATGCCACACCACTCATATCCGACCAATAATATATGATAGATGAATGATAAAAGTGTTGGCCTCATGAGAATCATTGCAATGCAGAATTTAGCCATGGTCTTGAAATGTGATGTCTGCGATGATTTTGATAGTGGTGGTGCTTTTGTCATGCATATTCTGTGTGTAGCGCTGGAATCACCTTGTGACCCGGGCACCCCCTTCTCCTCGAATAACCTCATTTATGTTTTGCAACTCATCCAGCAGCACAGCCCCATGCAAGACCACCAAGCCCAGAAGGTGGGGGCGCAGGGACGGACTCGCTGGACGATCCTCCATCTGGTGCTGAAGAACCCCGATTCTTGCCCATCAATCTGCTGGGTCCTTTCTCCACGTATGACAGTGCCGACTTTGAGGAGCCTGCATCACCAAGCTCCATACGACATTGATGATATCTCGTGCTCCAGCGGCCATTCCCACCTCCACCATGGAGGTACTGGGCCAAAGCACCTTGCCACAGGGCACTACAGATGTCTCCAGGATGGCGCTGACCAAGTGGAGGTTGGTTCGACGTGGCAGGTCTGCTCCACGAGCGGCAGATCTGAGCGGGCCATGGTACACTTGTCCAGGAGGAGTTTTGACATAGGTCAGCAGATCCTCCAGACAATGGGGGGCTTATCCCACCAGCTGGTCAGCATGTCCGCCACCATGATGGAGTACTTGCTGCAGATGGCCTGGTGATAGCCAGGAACACTGGTGGCAGAGGCCTCCCACTGGTCCCGGAGCGTGGCACTGCACCCCAAAGTGCTGCACCCCCATTGCCAATAACAAATGACAGCCAGGAGGAAGATCTTGCCACCTCGGGACCATCCTCTCCTGTTTCCGTCCAACCAGCAGTTCTGCCGTCATTCCCCCCCCCCCCCCCCCGCCACCCCGCAATGAAGCAGCACCTGAGGAACTCCTCGGCCAGGCGGCTTGGAGTCAGGAGGGGGAGGGGTAGAGGTGGCGAGGAGAAGGGGGGGGTGGCGGTGGTGGGGGGGGGGGGGAAGAAAAGTGAGGTGCATGGCCGCAAGTGTTGTCTTGGGCATATTTTTATGTTGTTGGTGCTATTTTGTTGGGAGGTTTAGAGGAAGGGGGGAGGGAGCTACCTTGTTGGTTTGCATTTGTGTTGTGTGTTGTTGGGCATGTTGACCATTTGATTGATCTAAATGTTATAAATTTGTTGTGAGGTGGGGTGGGGGTGGTATGGGGCATTTTTTTACAGTTATAATTATGATTTCATACAAATGCTCTCCTTAAATGTTTTTTATTTAACATAACCTTGTTGTGCATTGTCTCAGATAGCTGCACCGTTACACACTGGTGATTCCTTAACATGAAAGGGGATAAAACTTTACATGAATCAACTTAAACTTTAACTATCACCAAGGCGATGCCCACCTTTGATGTATGAGCTGCAGACAGAGCAGTGTTGCAGCTTTGTAAATACCAGCAACGTTATTTCAAGCAAGGCGCTCATTTATGAGCTGCTGATGTAAGAGTCTTGCAACTATGTAGCCACCACGGGCCCTCTCCTGTGGTCTAGGTGGGGGCGGGGGCATGGTTTCAGCATCAGCCTGATTGCCTGGCCCGAGGTCAGAATCCACCTCCTCGTCCTTCTCTTCCTCTCTCCTGAGGTGGACTGGCAGTCCCTTCTGGCAATTCTTGTCCCCTCCTGATAGCCAAGTTGTGCAGCTACCTGCTCAGGGTGGTATTGTAACTCGCCTCCTGAGTGGTCCAGGCATCTTAAGCGCTGCTTAAGCACACCAATGATTTTCTCAATGCTATTGCGTGTGGCTCTGTGGCTCTCGTTGTATCGTTTCTCGGCTTCTGTTTGGGTGTTACACAGGGGGTTCATCAACCAGGTGGTGAGGCCATATTCTTTGTCACCAAGCATCCAGCATTGTATTGTGGCTGACTCATAAACATGTCAGATACAGCGCTCTTACGCAGGATGTGAGCATCATGGATGCTGCCCGGAAATGTTGCATTCACTGCCATTATAATTTGCTGGTGGTCGACAACGAGTTGCACATTCAGTGAGTGGAATCCCTTTCGGTTCCGAAAAACCTCTGCATTCTGGAAAAGTGCCCGCATGGTGATGTGCATACAGTCTATTTCTCCTTGCACCTTGGGGAAGTTAGCAATTCAGTAGACTCCTAGAGCCCTCTCAGTCTGTGCCTCCCTGGTCATAGGGAAGCTGATGAAGTCCATATTATGGACTTCAGTTACCTGTTGAATGCAGCAATGTGTGGCATGCTGAGATATACCACAAATGTCGCCAGCTGTGGCCTGAAAGGAACCCGATGCGTAGAACGAAAGTGCCGTGGTGACTTTGACCTCGACGGACAGTGTGGTCCTGATGGTGCTGGCAGACTGCAGATCTCTTCTGATGAGCTGGCATATCTCACTGATAACCTCCTTTGTGGAAGTGCAGTCTCCTAAGGCACGTCTTATCGGACAAATTCAGGTAAGACCGCTTCTCCCTGTAAGTGCGTGGGGTGTAAGGTCTCGTCCTCCTCAGCAGTCTAGCACATCTTAGACTGGGCACATAATGCTGTTGAATATACCTTCTTCCATTTCTAGTCTGCAGCATGTGCGTAGTCATCAAGACAGGCTGAGAAATGACAGGCCCCATTCCAATAATTATCAGTATTATACTTATTGCTCACAAACAATAATTGTTCCCACTAAGACACCTAAACTAAATTCCAATCGTCCACAGTATGATAAGATGTTTGTTCAGATGTTCAAATCACCTTAAAAGAACTCCACAGTACCTCAAAACTCCCCAGAAGTTGAAGCAGCCTTTTAAATGAAGCAACCTGTGATTTAGAAAATGGCGTCCATACTGCTGTGATTAGTTCAGGTGAGAGCTACTTTTTCACAGCGGTTTTATCGGCGAAAATTATTTTCGGCGATATGTGTGCGAAGTGCCGAAAGTAATGCTCGCCGATATTTTGGGCATTAGTTTTGGCAAATCTGATCTTCGTGACAAAAAAAAGTGGGCGGGCGGTATTATTGAATCTCAGCATTAAGTACATGCCAAAAGTAACGCTCGGTGATATTTTGGGTGTTAGTTTTGCCCATTCTGATCTTTACTCCCCCCAAAAAAGTGGGCAGGCGGTATTATTATTTCTCGATGTTAAGTACATGCCGAAAGTTATGCTGGCCGATAAGTGATCGGCACATGGGCGTTAGTTTCCATTTTGTGCCGAAATAGGCGATATCTGGGCAGTATACCTCATCTCAGCGTTAAAATGGATGTTGTGGGTGGTATCGATGCAAAAAAAGTGGAAGGTCTAGCCCATCATGTTGATTGCCTGGTGAAAGTATGCACTGAGGTGTCACTATACCAGCTGGACCACAGAACCGGTTTACAGTGCTTTTATTTTATTTTGTTTTTTGGTGGCTTTTAATTAAACTTCATCCTAAGTTAAATTGTTTTAGTTGCAGACTCAATCAGTAATGCATTAATGTTATTGTGACTGCAAGCACATCGCTGAGTATTTTTTCAGTTTGCAAACTTTTTCTAAACGTTTTCAGAATACCTTTGTTCTTGTTAAACGTTTTGAATTGCTCTGATTCTTTCTGTAGATTTTAAATGGTCTGAATTTGAAGATTAACAGTGGACAGACAGTCGCCCTGGTGGGAAGCAGCGGCTGTGGAAAAAGTACCACCATTCAGTTACTACAGAGATTTTATGATCTCCAGGAAGGAATGGTGAGAAACTGTGAAAAGTCCATTTTAAAACTAATCTATAGTGAATTAAAAAAGTAATCGGTCATGTTAAAATAATTGCAATGTACCCTCAAATTTTGTACCTTTGTTGCAGTGGTGAAAAAGTCACAGCTGTGACATTGACTGCTGGCAGGAAAAGTTTTTACAGCAATGCCTAAAGTGCATCCCATCATTTTTCTAGGCCATTACAAAACCTAAATCAAGGTGTGATCTATATACCATTTCATGGTAGTAACTGTGCTTGAAACAGCTTTCAATGAGCATTGTTTGTGTTTTAAGAACGATTTTATATCAATGAGCAAGTTGTTTTAGACCATCCTATCAAAAAGTACATTATATTAATAGACAATAACATTTTAGCCTAGAAGTTATGCTATGAAATATTAGGTTAAAAGCTAACATTCGACTTAACAGCAAAGCAGGGAAGTGATTGGTTGGTGAGTTTTTCTCTCTCTCTCCTTGCTAAAAACCAAATCTAATTAATTAAATACATTATAGATGGCAGGGTAGGCGATGTGTTACTGCTGCAACATGTGGGAGCTGGTGGACACCATTGAGGTCTAGAGTGACCACATCTGCAGCAAGTGTCTGCAGCTTGAGGAACCTGGAGTCCGAGCTGCAGACACTATGACACATCAGGAAGGGGGAGTGTTACCTGGCCAAAGTGATCTAGGAGCTAGTCACACCAATCAGATTAATTAATTCAAATTCGATCCGTGGTCAGGGACAGGAGGGTGTGACTACAAATGACGAAAGTATGGGGACTCAAGACGGAGTGACGGAGGAGCCTCAACCCTTGCACTTGTCCAACAGGTTTGAGGCTCTTAGTCCCTTTGTGGACGAGAGCAGGGACTGCAGAGAGGATGAGCAAATTGACCACAGCACCATGGTGTAGGGGCCATTCAAGTGGGTGGAGTAAAAAGAAACATTGTAGTGATAGGGGACAGTAACATTAGATACTGTTGTCTACAGCCGAGAGCGTGCGTCCCGAAGGCTGAGTTGCCTACCCGGTGCCACAGGTAAGGACATCTCCTCTGGGCTGGAGAGGAACTTGGAGTGGGAGGGGGAAGATCCAGTTGTCATGGTCAATGTGGGTACCAACAACACAGATAGGACAAACAAAGAGGTTCTGCTGAGGGATTATGAGCAGCTAGGAGCCAAATTGAAAAGCAGAACCACAAAGGTAATAATCTCTGGATAACTACCTGAGCCACGAGCAAATTTGCAATGGGTAAATAAGATCTGAGTTAAAAACGTGGCTCAAAGACTGGTGTGGGAGAAATGGGTTTTGGTTTGTGGGACACTGGCACCAGTACTGGGGAAAAAGGGAGCTGTTCTATTGGGACGGACTCCACTCAGACCGTGCTGGGACTCGCATCCTGGTGAATCGAATAACTAGGGCTGTAGAGAGGGCTTTAAACTAATTAGTGGGGGGGGGGGAGGTCGGGGGGAGGGTTCAAGTGAGCGAAAATTTAAAAAGTCAAAGAAAAAAGAGAAGGCAACAGAGCAGGGTAGCACTGAGGGAAATGAAAACCAGAGTGTGCCAGGAAGGGACAGAATATATCAACATAAAAGTGAATCAGAAAATGATGCCAAAGCAGGAAAAAATGGTAAAAAAAAATCAAATTCAAAAGCTCTTTAGCTGAATGCACGCAGCATTCGTAACAGAATAGATGAGTTGATAGCATTACAGAGACGTGGTTTCAAGGTGACCAAGGCTGGGAACTAAATATTCAGGGGTATTGCACAATTCGGAAGGACAGACAGAAAGGAAAAGGTGAAGGGGTAGCTCTGTTAATAAAGGATGAGATAAGTGCGTTAGTGAGAAACAATATTGGCTCAGAAGATCAAGATGTTGAATCAGTTTGGGTGGAGATAAGGGGTCTGAAATTCAGTACCGCTGGAAAGCTGGTGCTCCCCTACCTTTTTGTGACCATCAGCGCTAAAAAATGTTTGTGGCTGGGCCACCCCATATTCAGCTCCAAAAGTGAACAAATGGGTTCCAGCGCAAGTGAACCCTTCCAAAGTGGATTTCTAATGAGCCAACTTTTTAAAGGCCAGGGTTTGAAGTAAGGCCCTGAGGGGGGAAGGAGGTTGGAAGGATGGCTGGTATAAGAGGTGCAAAGAGAGCCAACAGGTTCACTGATATGGAGCTGGAGACACTGATGGACGGTGTGGAGGACAGAAGAAGAAAACTGTTTTCTGACATGGGGTGAAACATAGAAACATAGAAAATAGTTGCAGGAGTAGGCCATTCGGCCCTTCAAGCCTGCACCACCATTCAATATGATCATGGCTGATCATGCAACTTCAAAACCCCATTCCTGTTTTCTCTCCATACCCCTTGATCCCTTTAGCTGTAAGGGACACATCTAACTCCCTTTTCAATATATCTAATGAATTAGCCTCAACAACTTTCTGTGGTAGAGAATTCCACAGGTTAACAACTCTGAGTGAAGAAGTTTCTCCACATCTCGGTCCTAAATGGCTTACCCCTTATCCTTAGACTGTGACCCCTGGTTTTGGACTTCCCCAACATCGGGAACATTCTTCTGCATCTAACCTATCCAAACCTGTCAGAATTTTATATGTTTTTATGAGATCCCCTCTCATTCTTCTAAACTCCAGTGAATATAAGCCTAGTCGATCCAGTCTTTCTTCATATATCAGTCCTGCTAACCCGGGAATCAGCCTGGTGAACCTTTGCTGCACTCCCTCAATAGCAAGAATGCCCTTCCTCAGAATAGGAGACCAAAACTGTACACAATATTCAAGGTGTAGCCTCACCAAGGCGCTG
Source organism: Pristiophorus japonicus (assembly GCF_044704955.1). Lineage (NCBI taxonomy): Eukaryota > Metazoa > Chordata > Chondrichthyes > Pristiophoridae > Pristiophorus > Pristiophorus japonicus. The sequence continues at coordinate 134,084,336 of NC_091981.1, read as the reverse complement.
TACAACTGCAGTAAGACCTCCCTGCTCCTATACTCAAATCCTCTCGCTATGAAGGCCAACATGCCATTTGCCTTCTTCACCACCTGCTGTACCTGCATGCCAACTTTCAATGAATGATGTACCATGACACCCAGGTCTCATTGCACCTCCCCTTTGTCTAATCTGCTGCCATTCAGATAATATTCCGCCTTCCTGTTTTTGCCACCAAAGTGGATAATCTCACATTTATCTACATTATATTGCATCTGCCATGCATTTGCCCACTCACCTAACCTGTCCAAGTCACCCTGCAGCCTCTTAGCATCCTCCTCACAGCTCACACTGCAACCCAGCTTAGTGACATCTGCAAACTTGGAGATATTCCATTCAATTCCTTTTTCCAAATCATTAATGTATATTGTAAATAGCTGGAGTCCCAGCACTGAACCTTGCGGTACCCCACTAGTCACTGCCTACCATTCTGAAAAGGCCCCATTTATTCCTACTCTTTGCTTCCTGTCTGCCAACCAGTTCTCTGTCCACGTCAATACATTACCCCCAATACCATGTGCTTTAATTTTACATACTAATCTCTTGTGTGGGACCTTGTCAAAAGCCTTTTGAAAGTCCAAATACACCACATCCACTGGTTCTCCCTTGTGCACTCTACCAGTTACATCCTCAAAAAATTCGAGAAGATTTGTCAAGCATGATTTTCCTTTCATAAATCCATGCTGACTTGGTCCAATCCTGTCACTGTTTTCCAAATGCACTGCTATTACATCTTTAATAATTGATTTCAACATTTTCCCCACTACTGATGTCAGGCTAAATGGTCTATAATTCCCTGTTTTTTCTCTCATTCCTTTTTTTAAAAAGTGGGCTTACATTAGCTATCCTCCAATCCAAAGGAACTGATCCAGAGTCTATAGAATGTCAAAAAATGACCACCAATGCATCCACTATTTCTAGGGCCACTTCCTTAAGTACTCTGGGATGCAGACTATCAGGCCCTGGGGATTTATTGGCCTTCAATCCCATCAATTTCCCTAACACAATTTCCTGACTAATAAGGATTCCCTCTTTCTCACTAGACCCTCGGTCCCCTCGTATTTCCGAAAGGTTATTTGTGTCTTCCTTAGTGTAGACAGGACCAAAGTATTTGTTCAATTGGTCTGCCATTTCTTTGTTCCCAATTCTAAATTCACTTGATTCTGACTGCAAGGGACCTACACTTGTCTTCACTAATCTTTTACTCTTCACATATCTATAGAAAGAAGCTTTTGCAGTCAGTTTTTATGTTCCCTGCAAGCTTTCTCTCATACTCTATTTTCCCCCTCCTAATTAAACCCTTTGTCCTCCTCTGCTGACTTTTAAATTCCTCCCAGTCCTCAGGTTTGCTGCTTTTTCTGGCCAATTTATATGCCTCTTCCTTGGATTTAACACTATCCCTAATTTCCCTTGTTAGCCATGGTTGAGCCACCTTCCCCGTTTTATTTTTATGCCAGACAGGGATGTACAATTGTTGAAGTTCATCCATGTGATCTTTAAATGTCTGCCATTGCCTATCCACCATCGACCTGGCATACAGGCAGTACATAATACATGGAGGGAGATTGCACCTCCATATACGTCAGGACGCACCCTCCCAGGAGGGTGCTGGCCAGTCTGCACCCGGCCCTTCCAGGGTGGCGATGGGTCGATGGCTCCTAGCTCTGGGGCAACAAGGATCCTCCTCTTCCTCCTGAGCCTCCTGCTCCTCCTACTCCTCCTCCTCCTATTGCACCCCCACCTCCTCCTCCTCCTCAGGGAGTGCTGGATCGACCTCCAGCAGCTGTCCCCTCATGATGGCCAGGTTGTGCAGCATGTAGCAGACCACGTCGATTATGGAGACCCATTGAGGAGAGTACTGCAAGGTGCCACCAGAGCGGTCCAGGCACAGGAACCTCTGCTTAAGGATGCCTGTGCACTGCTCGATGATGCACCTGGTGGCACAATGAGTGTCATTGTATGCATGCTCTGGCGACGTCCTGGGGTTCCGCAGAAGAGTGATCACCGAAGTGGACAGGGGCTATCCCTTGTCCCCAAGCAACCAACCACAATCCTGATTCGGGCTGGTGAAGACGGCGGGCACACTGGTCTAGCGCAGAATGAACAAATCATGGCTGCTGCCTCCCTTGCCCGCCGCCTCTCTGCACAGTTCTGACAGTGACACATTCTCCTGCATGCCACCCTGCATCTGACCAGGTGTACCAGGTGTCGCCCTCCCAACACTCCTCCCATCCTCAGGGTGAACCCTGCCAAGCAGGTCTCTGCAGCCCACAGGACTCCACTAAACAGTCAGACCTAAATGTTGTACGAAAGTACAGGGATATGTGCAAACTTCTGAGCAGCACTCAGCAGGTTTAATGGAGCCAAAAACAATTAATAAAACTTTATCAAAAGATAAATACTGCGGATGATGGAAAATGAAATAAAAACACTAATAATTTATAAAACTATATCAAAAGATAAATACTGCATATGCTGGAAAATGAAATCAAAACACTAATAAGTAATAACAAATGTTACCTTCTCAAGGGCCCCAGCGATGTCACGTTCGAGCACTGCCGGGAAAAGTCCTACTTTTTCCTCGGTGAATTTGGCTGTCCTGGTGGCTTTTCAATGGCCCTGCACGCTGTGGAGCTCACCCCTGGAAACTTACCTGTACAGCGGCTTCACCGTGCTGTTTCCGGTAAAAGTGCACCCCTCTCAAATCCCACCCCCTCCCGAGACTGAATATGCCTCGGGAAGGGAAAAGGACCCGACCACGGCCAAACTCCATTGTAGCCGTCCCTTCAGGGATGGTGAATTTTGGGCCCAAAGAATAATATGGAGAAAAAGTCACTGGTGGGCATAGTCTATAGTCCCCTAACAGTAGCTGCACTGTTGGATGGAGTAAAAATGAAGAAATAATGGAGGCTTGTAAAAAAGGAATGGCAATAATCATGGGTGATTTTAACCTTCATATTGATTACAAAGCAAATTGCCCAAGGTAGCCTTGAGGAAGAATTCATAGAGTGTATCCAGGATAGTTTCCTTGAACAGTACATTGCGGAACCAACCAGGGAGCAGGCTACCTTTGATCTGGTTCTGTGTAATGAGGCAGGATTAATAAATGATCTCCGAGTAAAGGATCCTCTAGGAATGAGTGACCATAACGTGCTTGAATTTCAAATTCATTTGGAGGATTGGATCTCAAATCAGTGTCCTAAACTAAAATAAAGGAGACTACAAAGGTATGAAGGCAGAGTTTGCTAAAGTGGACTGGAAAAATACAGTACAGTATGGGATGGTTGATGAGCAGTGGCAGACATTTAAGGAGATATTTCATAACTCGCAACAAAATTATATACCAACGAGAAGAAAAGATGGTAAGAGAAGAGATAACCATCCGTGACTAACTAAAGAAATAAGGGATGATATCAAATTGAAAACTAGGGCTTACAATGTGGCCAAGACTAGTGGGAGGCCAGAGGATTGGGAAACTTTTAAAAGCCAGCAAAGAATAACTAAAAACATAATAAAGAGAGGGCAGATGGATTATGAAAGTAAACTAGCACAAAATCTAATAACAGATCGTAAGAGTTTCTACAGGTACATAAAAAAGAAAAGAATCGCTAAAGTAAATGGTGGTTTCCCCAGAGGATGAGACTGGGGAATTAATAATGGGGAACAGGGAAATGGCAGAGACATTGAATAAATATTTTGTATTGGTCTTCACGGTAGAAGACACTAAAAATATCCCATAGGGGATAATCAAGGGGCTACAGGGAGGGAGGAATTAATACAATCAATATCACTAAAGAAGTATTACTCGGTAAAATAATGGGACTAAAGGCAGATAAGTTTCTTGCACCTGATGGCTTGCATCCTAGAGTCTTAAAAGAAGTGGCTGCAGAGATAGTGGATGCATTGGTTGTAATCTACCAAAATTCCCTGGATTCTGGGGAGGTTCCAGCTGATTGGAAAACCACAAATTTAATGTCCATATTTAAAAAATGAGGCAGACAGAAAACAGGAAAATATAGACCAGTTAGCCTAACATCTGTCATTGGGAAAATGCAGAAGTCTATTATTAAGGAATCAGTAACAGGACAGTTGGAAAAGCATAATTCAATCAAGCAGAGTCAGCATGATTTTATGAAAGGGAAAGCATGTTTGACAAATTTGCTGGAGTTCTTTGAGGATGTAATGAGCAGGGTGAATAAGGGAAAAGAAGTGGATATGATGTATTTGGATTTCCAGAAGGCATTCAATAAGGTGCCACATGAAAGGTTACTGCCCAAGATAAAAGCTCACGCAGTTGGGGGTAATATATTAGCATGGATAGAGGATTGGCTAACTAACAGAAAACAGAGAGTCGGGATGAATGGGTCATTTTCCGGTTGGCAAACAATAACTAGTCGGAGGCTGTTCAGAGAAGGTTCACTAGGTTGATTCCGGACATGAGGTGGTTGACTTATGAAGATAGGTTGAGTAGGTTGGGCCTATATCATTGGAGTTCAGAAGAATGAGAGGTGACCGTATCGAAACATATAAGATAATGAGGGGGCTCGACAAGGTGGATGCAGAGAGGATGTTTCCACTCATAGAGGAAACTACAACTAGGGGACATAGTCTCAGAATAAGGGGCCACCCATTTAAAACTGACATGTGGGTGAATTTCTTCTCTCAGAGGATTGTAAATCTCTGCCCCAGATAGTTGTGGAGGCTGAGTCATTGAATATATTTAAAGCGGAGACGGACAGATTTTTGAGTGATAAGGGAATAAAGGGTTATGGGGAGCGGGCAGGGAAGTGGAGCTGAGTCCATGATCAGATCAGCCATGATCTTATTAAATGGCGGAGCAGGCTCGAGGAGCCAGATGGCCTACTCCTGCTCCAAATTCTTATGTTCTCAACACACATATCTGAAATTCCACTGTTATTTTAGCAGAGGCATTAAAATAAATAAATTAACTTTTCCACTAACTCAGTGGAGATAGGAATTTTGAATGAACACATTAAAAAACTGTTGTACCTATTATCCTATAATATAATTTCAAGGCCTTTGTACTAAAAATGAAAGTGTAAGGTTAGTTTACCTTCTTGTAAACTATCTTGCCAATCCCACTGTTGGCAGCTTGGAATTCAGGCAAGTTATTATGGTCCAAAGACATCAGAGGGTGTGCTCTATCAGTAACAACAGTAAAACCAGTTGTGCTTTTTCCTCATCTAGTTCGCTCTGCTGTTCTTAGGGTTGCCTTATTCCTGGAGGTTTCATCACATGACCTCCTGCCTCCAACTGCCCCGTCCCAACACTCCTACCATTCGTCGCCCAAAAAGCCCCTACTTGTGGCACACTGCCTTCCAACACCAATTGAAAAGCAAATAGACTCTTCAATACCAGAGAGGATGATTCTTGACTGTCATTCAGACTTACATTTTTCCCATGTCTGTTATTTTTATAACTAACAAAGAAGTGTTCAAAAAATGTTTGTTAAACACAAGTTTTAGTGACCCTATGATTTTTCTCCTGGGTTGCTTGTAGCTGTGTCCTGGAAATTCATCTTTAATTCCTGTAGACTCCAGGGCAATCCTGGAGAGTTGGAAACCCTAGCTGCTCTCCCGAAGCTGAATATTCTCGATGGAGTACACCTCCATAGGTTCAGAAGTTCTGCAGTATTTCACCACGTAACTAGTCTTTGGGGTAGAAACTGGTCATTGTTCCCATTTTCCCTGGGTGGAAAACCAGGACAAAAATGACCAATTTTTCAGGGTTATAATCTGTGCCCCAAGGCCACCTGAGAAACGTCCAATGACATATTGGGCTTGGATGATTTTCAGGCACCCGGGGCATCCACCTAAAACAGGCACTAGACCTCCTGCCTATGCTAATGAGGGATTTAATGCCTGTTTTAGGATCCCTTGAGGAAATTGAGCTGCTCTGGGCGGAGCAGGGCTGGCTGACTTGGTTTTGCTGGCACTGATGTGACCTAGCAATCGGTCATCACCAAAAAGGTCAGTAAAAATTAAATTAACATTTTAATTTTACTTCAGTGGAAATAAATTTGAGAGAGAGATATAAATTGGGCTGCTAACTCGCTTTCACCTGTTTTTAACTATCACACAAAGTGAAGATTTACTCCTATGTAAGAAAGAACCTGGCTTCTATTTGGAGTCTTCCTTAGTAGTGCAATTGAGACTGAGATAGAAACCATCATCACATCACTCAGTCTCAAACCAACTTGAGCAATAAACTGAAACATAAGCAAACCCAGTCTCTTTACTTACAAGCTGGTGGATTACAACAGGGAAAATTATGAATGATCAAGGTTATTTCATCATAACCTTTTTTTTCCTTACTTTGAAGGCTTGTGCCAAATATAAATGGTAAAAGTCAAAATCCTATACAATTTATAGATTATCTTACATCCTTGGATTTTTTTTTAAATTGTATAATTCAGTATCCTAAAGGAATAGTTAATGGAATTTCTTAGTGTCCAGTTACTTTTGTGCAAATGTAACTTCAGCTGTACACTGATGCACAAGTGGCTGCTTGATTCCAAAGTCAAGTCTGATCTGACTTCAAAACACGAAGATGCAAACAGTGTGATTCCCCTGCCATGAGTCATCTTACACCAGTTGGGCTTGACAGCTTGTAGAGTATATAGGTGGGATGTGAAAACAGGTTTGAAAGACACTGACGCGCAGAGTTCTTTCATAGTGGGCAGTACAGTTTGCAGACTGCGGCATAATTCGAGTATTGCCGAATATGCTTTGCATTCTTCAGTTACCTGTCTGAGACATGCAATTTAGTACAACCACAACCTTACAGGATATTTTGGTAAAGGTTATCAAAGTTTTGGCACCATTGTCATGTTGTTTTTAATTAAACAGTGTACAATGTTACTTTGATTCTTCATGTGACAAATATCGCAGAACATAAATAAGCAACTATTTTGCAAGTATTTGTAATTTATTTTATATTACAATACATTAAAATTATTATTTGTTGCAATCGCTTTTCTGTTGCCAGATTACAGTTGATGACCATGATATCCGGTCACTAAATATCAGGCATTTTCGAAAATTCATTGGTGTGGTCAGCCAAGAGCCTGTACTTTTTGCTACAACAATCGGTGAAAACATACGATTTGGATGTGAGGATGTTACAGATTCAGAAATTGAGAAGGCTGCAAAAGAAGCAAATGCCTATGATTTTATCATGAAACTTCCTGAAGTAAGTGAGATGCTTCAACCTTCAAAGGGATGTTCTCTGCATCAAAACGTGTTTGATAAAGTTTTTATTATTGTGTTTTTATGATGTGATAGCATAAGATGATATGTTCTCATAAGATCACATAAGATTATGTGATAGCAAAAGATATAACAAAATAAATCACTGCTTCATTGCATATAGCATAACTATGATGGTAATGACCATACAAAAAATTAGCCAAATACTTTCTCACAAAGGCAGTGCCTCCTTTATAATTTGACATGTGACAACATTCTTCCTTAAAACTGTAATGAGGAGAGCCATTTGATCAACATGAAAAGAGAGATGACCAAATGTTTGGTTGTAAAAATAAGTTTTGGGAAGACTATTAAAGATAGGGATGGAACCAGAAAGGTGAAATGATCTACGGGAGTTCTACTGAGTAAGGTTGAGATGGCTGAAGTCTGTATCACTGATAGAGGAACAGAAGGAGGGAGTGATGCGCAAGAGGCCAGATTCGGAAGACTGATGGATGTGGGCTGGGATGTAGAGCGAGTAGAGGTAAGCAGAGGTGAAACCATGGAGGGATTTGTAAACAAGAATAAAGGCTGGACTGGCCATGAGATGCCACCCACCAGAATTCCCACCAGTCCCCAATGTACTGTTCACCTGCAAGAGGCTGGTGCAAGGAAAATAGTCTTCCAGCAAATAGCCCAAATTGTATTGCTTTGTGCCATCTCCTGTCATACCTACTGGCTCTGGACTCAAGGAGCTACCCTCTGCAATTTATTCTTGCCCTTCATACCTAATTGGCACAATTGCTGCACCAATACTGGGGCAACTGCTCACCCACTATGTTGTAATTGCTGACATGGTGAATTCTGCTGAACTCATCCACGTAAGTTGCTGGTGTAGGGGACTCCTGCTCCAGGGGAAGTCTTGTACTGTCATTGTTATGGTGATGGAGTGGAATCACGTATTTTCAAACTGAATGCATTTACATAATCATAATCTCTGCAAGAAGGGAGCATTGACTCGAGGTTGGATGAAGAAAGATGAACTGTTCTCATTTCATGACTTTACATTGGGAACAAACTGCCTGCTAAAATGGGAAGGTGAATGTTGTGAGCAATATCTGAAGTGAAGAGGATAGATATTAGCCAGAGAAAGGGAGCAGGAGTAGGCCATTTGACCCATCGAGCCCGCTCCGCCATTTAATAAGATCATGGCTGATCTGATCATGGACTCAGCTCCACTTCCCTGCCCGCTCCCCATAACTCTTCATTCCATATCGCTCAAAAATCTGTCTATCTCCGCCTTAAATATATTCAATGACCCAGCCTCCACAGCTTTCTGGGGCAGAGAATTCTATAGATTTGGAACTCTCTGAGAGAAGAAATTTCTCCTCATCTCAGTTTTAAATGGGCGAGCCCTTATTCTGAGACTATCCCCCTAGTTTTAGTTTCCCCTATGAGTGGAAATATCCTCTCTGCATCCACCTTGTCAAGCCCCCTCATTATCTTATATGTTTTGATAAGATCACCTCTCATTCTTCTGAACTTCAATGAGTATAGGTCCAACCTACTCAACCTATCTTCATACATCAACCCGTTCACATCCGGAATCAAGTGAACCTTCTCTGAACAGCCTACGATGCAAGTATATCCTTCCTTAAATACGGAGACCAAAACTGTACGCATTACTCCAGGTGTGGCCTCACCAATACCCTATATAGTTGTAGCAGGACTTCTCCTTACAATAAAGGCCAACATTCCATTTGCCTTCCTGATTATTTGCTGTACTTGCATACTAACCTTTTGTGTCTCGTGCACAAGGACCCCCAGGTCCCTCTGTACTGCAGTACTGCAATTGTTCTCCATTTAAATTATAATTTGCTTTTCTATTTTTTCTGCCAAAGTGGATAACCTCACATTTTCCCACATTTACTCCATCTGCCAAATGTTTGCCCACTCACTTAGCCTGTCTATATCCCTTTGCAGATTTTTGGCGTCCTCCTCACAATTTGCTTTCCCACCCATTTTTGTATCATCAGCAAACTTGGCTACATTACACTTGGTCCCTTCATCCAAGTCATTAATATAGATTGTAAATAGTTGAGGCCCCAGCGCCGATCCCTGTGGCACCCCACTAGTTACTGTTTGCCAACCGGAATATGACTCGTTTATCCCGACTCTCTGTTTTCTGTTAGTTAGCCAATCCTCTATCCATGCTAATATATTACCCCCAACCCTGTGAACTTTTATCTTGTGCAGTGGCACCATATCAAATGCCTTCTGGAAATCCAAATACACACACACACTCATTCCCCCTTATCCACCCTGCTCATTACATATTCAAAGATCTCCAGCAAATTTGTCAAACACGATTTCCCTTTCATAAAACTATGCTGACTCTACTTGATTGAATTATGCTTTTCCAAATGACCTGCTACTGCATTTTCCCAAGGACAGATGTTAGTTTCCTGCTTTCTGTCTGCCTCCTTTTTTAAATAGGGGTGTTACATTTGTTGTTTTTAAATCCGCTGAGATCTCCCCAGAATCCAGGGAATTTTGGTAGATTACAAACAATACATCCAATATCTCTGCAGCCACTTCTTTTAGAACCCTAGGATGCAATCCATCAAGTACACAGGACTTGTCCACCTTTAGGCCCATTATTTTACCAAGTACTACTTCTTTAGTGATCGTGATTGTATTAAGTTCCTCCCTCCCTATAGCCCCTTGATTATCCACTATTGGGATGTTTTTAGCGTCTTCTACCATGAAGACCGATACAAAATATTTGTTCAATGTTTCTGCCATTTTCCTGTTCCCCATTATTAATTCCTGAGTCTCCTCCTCTAGGGGACCAACATTTTCTTTAGCCACTCTTCTTTTTTATGTACCTGTAGAAACTCTTACTATCTGTTTTTATATTTTATGCTAGTTTACTTTCAGAATCTATCTTTCCTCTCTTTATTTTTTTTTAGTTGTTCTTTGCTGCCTTTTAAAAGTTTCCCAATCCTCTGGCCTCCCACTAGTCTTGGCCACATTATATGCCCTTGTTTTCAATTTGATACCCTTATTTCCTTAGTTAGCCATGGATGGTTATCCCTTCTCTTACTGTCTTTCCTTCTCATTGGGATATATTTTTGTTGAGAGTTATGAAATATCTCCTTAAATGTCTGCACTGTTCATCAACTGTCCCACACTTTAATCTATTTTTCCATAATCTATTTTTAGCTAACTCTGCCTTCATAACTTTATTAAGCTTAGGACACTGGTTTGAGATGCAACTTTTTCACCCTCCTACAGAATTTGAAATTTCAAGCACGTTATGGTCACTCATTCTTAGAGGATCCTTTACTAGGAGATTGCTTATTAATCCTGTCTCATTACACAGTACCAGATAGCCTGTTCTCTTGTTGGTTCCGCAATCCATATTGACTGGACAAATCAAATTGGTCTGGGTAGCCTTGAGGCAGAGTTCATACAGGGACGGGTTCCTTGAGCAGTATGTAATGGAACTAACCAGGGGACAGGCTATCTTACATCTGGTCCTGTGTAATGAGACAGGATTAATAAACAATCACCTAGTAAAGGATCCCCTTAGAATGAGTGATCATAGCATGGTTGAATTTCAGATTCAGATGGAGGGTGAGAAAGTTGGATCTCAAACCAGCATATTATCCTAAATAAAGGAGACTACAAAGGTATGAGGGTAGAGTTGGCTAAAGCAGACTGGGAAAATAGATTAAAGTGTAGGACGGTTGATGAACAGTGGCGTGCATTTAAGGAGATATTTCACAACTCTCAAAAAATATATATTTCAGTGAGGAGGAAATGGTGGAAAAGAAAGATAGCCAACCGTGGCTAACTAAAGAAATAAAGGACGGTATCCAATTAAAAACAAGGAAACACAAAGTGGCCAAAACTAATTGGAGGACAGAAGATTGGGAAGCTTTTAAAAGTCAGCAAAGAATGACTAAAAAAATGATTAAGAAAGGGATGATAGACGATGGGCTCAATTTTCCCCAAGGCATTTTTTTGGCGTACTTGAAGAGTTACGCCCGATTTTTTGGGGCCAGTTACGCCAAAAAAAAATGTGTTGTAAGTTTCCCTGTTGGATATCTTAATTTTGGCATGACCTAACCCGAGGGAGGTGGAGTCTTGATTTGTGCCAAAAAGATCGGGCTGCCATGGTAACCAGGGACATAATGCGAGCTGAGGCTGCAAAGTTAAAAGAATTGAAAAACACATCGCACCACCTTACCTCCAACCCCACCCGAAGGCTGTCCGGTCCGTTCCCATTCTCGATCACCATTTCGGGTCTCTCACTCTCTCTCTCTCTCTCTCTCTGTGACAGGCTTCCTGTGTGTGTGAATCATCTCTATCTCTCGGGACGGACAGTGTGTGTGAACTGTCTTTCTCTCATGGGACCAGATTGTGTGTGTGAACTCTCTCTCTCTCTCTCATGGGACTGGACTACGTGTGTGAACCGGGGACTGAGAATGGAACCGTACAGCCTTCCTGTGTGTGGGGACCAAGAATGGGACTGGACGACCTTCGGGCGGGGTTGCAGTTAAGTTGCTGCTATGTGTTTTTCAATTCTTTCAGTATGTCCGGCCATCTGCTGCGTGGCTTTCCTTACCTGTGCCAATTTCCTTAACTCTAGGGAAGGTTTTTCAGGACAGGCCACATACGCTGGCCTAATCAGAACTGGAGTAACTCTCAGCTGGCCAAACTTCCCGAAATGGCCAGAAGTGGCGTAGGTGGCTGGTTACACCGCCTTTGGCTAAAAAAAAAACGGACTTAAAAAATTCATAACTACCTGAGTTATGCTGGTACAAATTGATTGGGGAAACTCGGAATTTTTAAGTTAGGCCAGAAAAAGCAGCCTGCTCAAAAAAAACAGCACAAATACTGGGGAAAATTGAGCCCGATGAAAGTAAACTTGCACGAAATATAAAAACAGATAGCAAGAGTTTTTATAGGTATATAAAAAGGAAAAGAGTGGCTAAAGTAAATGTTGGTTCCTTAGAGGACGAGACCGGGGAATTAGTCATGGGGAACATGGAGATGGCAGAAACTCTGAATAAATATTTTGTCTCAGTTTTTACGGTAGAGGACACAAACAATATCCCAACAGTGGATAGTCAAGGGGTTATAGGGAAGGAGGAACTTAACACAATCACAATCACGAAGGAGGTGGTACTCAGTAAGATAATAGGACTAAAGGCAGATAAATCCCCTGGACCTGATGGCTTGCATCCTGGGTCTTAAGTGAAGTGGAGGCAGGGATAGTGGATGCATTGGTTGTAATTTACCAACATTCCCTGGATTCTGGGGAAGTTCCAGCAGATTGGAAAACTGCAAATGTAATGCCCCTATTTAAAAAAGGAGGCAGACAAAAAGCAGAAGACTATAGACCAGTTAGCCTAACATCTGTGGTTGGGAAAATGTTGGAGTCCATTATTAAACAAGCAGTAGCAGGACATTTGGAAAAACATAATTCAGTCAGGCAGAATCAGCATGGATTTATGAAAGGGAAATCATGTTTGACAAATTTGCTGGAATTATTTGAGGATGTAACGAACAGGGTGGATAAAGGAGAACCAGTGGATGTGGTGTATTTGGACTTCCAGAAGGCATCTGACAAGGTGCCATACAAAAGGTTACTGCTCAAGATAAAAGTTTACGGGGTTGGGGTAATATATCAGCATGGATAGAGGATTGGCTAATGAACAGAAAGCAGAGAGTCAGAATGAATGGTTCATTCTCAGGTTGGCAACCAGTAACTAGTGGGTGCCACAGGGATCAGTGCTGGGATCCTTATTATTTACAATCTATATTAATGGAAGAAGGGACTGAGTTTAACGCAGCCAAGTTTGCGATGATACAAAGATGGGAGGAAAAGCAATGTATGAGGCGGACACAAAAAACTGCAACAGGCTAATTGAGTGGGCAAAAATTTGGCAGATGGAGTGTAACATTGGAAAGTGTGAGGTTATGCACTTTGGCAGAAAAAATCAAAGGGCAAGTTATTATTTAAATGGAGAAAAATTGCAAAGTGCTGCAGTACAATGGGACCTGGGGGTACTTGTGTATGAAATACAAAAGGTTAGTATGCAGGTCCAGCAAGTGATCAGGAAGGCCAATGGAATCTTGGACTTTATTGCAAAGGGGATGGAGTATAAAAGCAGGGAAGTCTTGCTGCAGTTATACATGGTATTACTGAGGCCACATCTGGAATACTGCATACAGTTTTGGTTTCCATATTTAAGAAAGGATATACTTGCTTTTGGAGGCAGTTCACAGAAGGTTCACTAGGTTGATTCTGGAGATGAGGAGGGGTTGACTTATGAGGAAAGGTTGAGTAGGTTGGGCCTCTACTCATTAGAATTCAGAAGAATGAGAGGTAATCTTATCGAAACGTATAAGATTATGAGGGAACTCGACAAGATGGATGCAGAGAGGATGTTTCCACTGATAGGGGAGACGAGAACTAGGGGGCATAATCTTAGAATAAGGGGCTGCCTATTTAAAACTGAAATGAGGAGTAATTTCTTCTCTCAGAGGATTGTGAATCTGTGGAATTCGCTGCCTCAGAGAGCTGTGGAAGCTGGGTCATTGAGTAGATTTAAGACAGAGATAAACAGTTTCTTAACCGATAAGGAGTTATGGGGAGCGGGCAGGGAAGTGGACCTGAGTCCATGATCGGATCAGTCATGATCGTATTAAATGGCGGAGCAAGCTCAAGGGGCCGTATGGCCTACACCTGCTCCTATTTCTTATGTTCTTATGTTCTTATGTACTGTTCAAGGAAACTACCCCGGATACACTCTATGAACTCTTCCTCAAGGCTACCCTTACCAATTTACTTTGTCCAATCAATATGAAGGTTAAAATCACCCATGATTATTGCTGTTCCCTTTTTTACAAGGCTCCATTATTTCTTGATTTTATACTCCGTCCACCAGTGTAGCTACTGTTCGGGGGCCTAGAGACTATGCCCACCAGCGACTTTTTCCCATTATTTCTATCTCCACCCAAACTGATTCAACATCTTAATCTTCTGAGCTAATATTGTTTCTCATTAACGCACTGATCTCATCCTTTATTAACAGTGCTACCCCACCTCCTTTTCCTTTCTGACTGTCCTTCCAAATTGTCAAATACCCCTAAATATTTAGTTCATAGCCTAGGTCACCTTGCAACCACGTCTCTGTAATGGCTATCGGATCATACCCATTTGGATCTATTTGTGCCGTCAACTCCTCTGATTTGTTATGAATGCTGCGTGCATTCAGATAAAAAGCTTTTCCATTTGTTTTTTTACCATTTTTTCCTGCACCATTTTTTCCTGCTTTGACCCTACTTTCTGATTCACTTTTATGTTGATATCTTCTGTCCTGGCACGCTCTGGTTTTCATTTCCCCCAGTGCTATCCTGCTCTATTGCCTTCTCCTTATTCTTGGACTTTTAACATTTTTGTTCACCTGAACCCTCCCTCCCACTAATTAGCTTAATGTCCTTTCTACAGCCCTAGTTATTTGATTCACCAGGACCCTAGTCCCAGCACGGTCTAAGTGGAGCTTGTCTCAAAGGAACAGCTTCCTCTTAGCCCAGTACTTGTGCCAGTGTCTCATGAACCAATACCCATTTCTCCCACACCAGTCTTTGAGCCACATGTTTAACTCTCTGATCGTATTTACTCTATGCAAATTTGCTCCTGGCTCAAGTAGTAATCCAGAGGTTATCATCTTTGTTGTTCTGCTTTTTAGTTTGGCCCTTAGCTGCTCATAATCCCTCAGCAGAACTTCTTTGTCGGTCCTACCTATGTCATTAGTCCCCACATGGACCATGACAACTGGATCTTTCCCCCCCACCCCCACCACCCCCCCCACTTCAAGTTCCTCTCAAGCCCAGAGGAGATGTCCTTAACTCTGGCACCGGGTAGGCAACACAGCCTTTGGGACACGCTCTCAGCTGCAGAGAACGGTATCTATCCCCCTAATTATACTGTCTCCTATCCCTACAACATTTCTTTTTACTCCCCCCACTTGAATGGCCCCCTGTACCACAGTGCTGTGGTCAGTTTGCTCATCCTCCCTGCAGTCCCTGCTCTCGTCCACACAGGGAGTAGGCGCCTCGAACCTGTTGGACAGGAGCAAGGGCTGAGGCTCCTCCAGCACGACATCCTGAGTCCCCATACCTGCCTCACTCATAGTCACACCCTCCTGTCCCTGATCATGGATCGAACTTGAATTAATTAATTTAATTGGTGTGACTTGCTCCTGGATCACAGCATCCAGGTAACTCTCCACTTCCCTGATGTGTCGTGTCTGCAGGTTGGATTCCAGCTTATCAACGTGGAGCCAAAGGTCCTCGAGCTGCAGATACTTGCTGCTGATGTGGTCGCTGTGGACCTAATCTACCTGTCTTGCAACCTGCAGGGATCTGTGGACTTGCACTCCAATATCCCTTTGTTCCTCTACACTTCTCAGTGTCCTACCATTTATTGTGTATTGTCTTGCCTTGTTATCACTCCTCAAATGCATTACTTCACACTTCTCTGGATTGAGTTCCATTTGCAACTTTTCTGCCCACCTGACCAGTCTATTGATATCTTCCTGCAATCTACAGCTTTCTTCCTCACTATCAACCGCAAGGTCAATTTTTGTATCATCTTAATCATGCCCCTACATTGAAGTCAAAATCATTGACACATGCCACAAAAATCAAGGGACCTCAAACTGAGCTCTCCGGAACCCCGCTGGAAACAGCCTTCTGATCTCAAAAGCACCTGTCGACCATTACCCTTTGCTTCCTGCCACTGAGCCAATTTTGGATCGAACTTGCCACTATCCCTTGGATCTCATGAGCTTTTACTTTTCTGACCAGTCTGCCATGTGGTACTTTGTCAAAAGCCTTACTAAAATCCATGTAGACTACATCAAATGTGTTACCCTCATTGACTCTCCTTGTTACCTCCTCAAATAATTCAATCAAGACGGCCTGACTGTTCTTCCCTTCCTGTTGGGAAATGCCCAGTCTCTGCTTAGCACAAGCACTGCGATGATGTGACTGAGTTGAGGAACTTAGTGCAAGCTAATTTGTGGGCTAAACCCCCTGTAAGATTTCTAAATCTCTGGCATTAAATTGACAGCGAGACGATTCTTTTCAAACAATTTGGAACAGGTTATTAAAAACACACACAGCACATTTATCAGCAGTCGTAGTTACCCTATGGATCTTACTTGGTTACAACAGATACAATGTCACAATAATGATTTATAAAAAGGTATACGTCACTTTCCTCTGGCTGGCTGGCTGAACACACAGCTTGCTGTTTCGGCTGGTCTTCAGCAGGAAGTCTGCCATGTGCTCAGGAGAGAAGGAGAGCGAGCAAACTGTGGTTTGAGTTTTTTTGTATCCTTAAGTCCATTGTTCCTCCGAAAGCCTTGGGATTGGACCTTGGTTCCAGGGCAGTTCCTTATTGGCTCTCTTCACTCATGTCTGCTGGACTGGCCCAGCCATCCTTTGATTAGGTTTAATGGCTTTACAATTAACACAATACACAAACAGCATGCTGGAGGCCTGTGAGCTTCCATTTTGAATCTTTCAAAACTGTCTTTTCGTATAGTCTACACTTTCAACATTTATACATACACAGAATCAATTTTTATTACTGAAAACTTTTATTTTTACAAACTCCCCACCTTAGAACATAAGAACATAAGAACATAAGAATTAGGAACAGGAGTAGGCCATCTAGCCCCTCGAGCCTACTCCGCCATTCAACAAGATCATGGCTGATCTGGCCGTGGACTCAGCTCCACTTACCCGCCCTCTCCCCGTAACCCTTAATTCCCTTATTGGTTAAAAATCTATCTATCTGTGATTTGAATACATTCAATGAGCTTCCTTGAATACATTTGAATACATTCAACTGCTTCCTTGGGCAGAGAATTCCACAGATTCACAACCCTCTGGGAGAAGAAATTCCTTCTCAACTCGGTTTTAAATTGGCTCCCCTGTATTTTGAGGCTGTGCCCCCTAGTTCTAGTCTCCCGAACCAGTGGAAACAACCTCTCTGCCTCTATCTTGTCTATCCCTTTCATTATTTTAAATGTTTCTATAAGATCACCCCTCATCCTTCTGAATTCCAACGAGTAAAGACCCAGTCTACGCAATCTATCATCATAAGGTAACCCCCTCATCTCCGAAATCAGCCTAGTGAATCGTCTCAGTACCCCCTCCAAAGCTAGTATATCCTTCCTTAAGTAAGGTGACGAAAACGGCATGCAGTACTCCAGGTGCGGCCTCACCAATACCATGTACAGTTGCAGCAGGACCTCCCTGCTTTTGTACTCCATCCCTCTCGCAATGAAGGCCAACATTCCATTCGCCTTCCTGATTACCTGCTGCACCCGCAAACTAACCTTGAGGGGGAAATATCCTTATTGACCCCTCATATGCTTTACCTCCTCAGGGATCACATGTCATAAACTTTGAGAGGGTTCTGATAGCTCTGCTGTTTATGGATTTTAAACTTAGAGAGAGAGAAAAGTGGATGGCCTGACTTGGTCCCCACCTCGTAAGGTGTATGCCACATGTAAGGGATTTACTATAGTACAATAACATCTCTAGTGGAGACTCTCCCCTTCCCGTATCTTCAGTGCACTGTCGCTTCTCAAAGCACATTGATGATTGATGCTGTTGATGAGTCATGCTGCAGCTCCCGCCTCTCCATCTTCCCTCGGCTTCGGTCGTGACCAGTATCGTCCTGACAATCATGAGGATCCGTAACATAGTCTGTGGGAAACAAGATCAGTGCAGTATTTACTCTTTGGCAGTTTTTAACTGATTAATGTGAAACCATTCTTGTACTTAACACCCTTTTCCCCCAGTAACTGAATCAAATAAACCGCGGGGTTCAATCGGTCTAAAATCTTATGTGGTCCCCACCACCTGGGCTCAAAGGCAGCTTCTTTTTCCCATAATTTGGAATCATTACTGAGTCTCCCACCTCATATTCAAAGGGAGGTACTTTCTTGTCAAAGTACTTTTTAAGTTGTCTTTTTGACTTCCCCAATTTGGTGGCCACAAATCGATTGATCTGATCGGTGTGATCTACCACTTGTTCCAGCCACTTGCAACTACATGCTTTCATTGTCAGGGGACTTATCCCTGTTAGTGTTAGCTGGCCTGGTGTTCTCATGAGCCTCCCCATCATAGCCTGATATGTGGAGACCCCTGTTGTTCTATGAGGTGTGGACCTCATTGCCATTAAGCACATTGGCAGCATGTTAGCCCATTGAGTGGAGTGGTCTGAGCACAATTATTTTAACATTAACTTGATCCTGTTCCCCCTTTCGACCCCTCTGGATGACTGGGAGTGGTGAACAATATGTAATTTGTATTTTATCCCCAACATTTCCTGCAGGTGGGTAAAACTTTTACCGGTGAAGTGTGAACCTTGATCGCTGTCCACTTGTATTGGTACTCTCCACCTACAAAACACATGATTCAATAGTGTTTTGGCTGCTGTGATTGTGGTGTTGGAGTGGCAGGGGAATGCTTCGATCCATTTAGTGAATTGATCCATCACCACTAGGGCATGCTGAAAATTGCCTTGCCCCTGTGGAAATAGCCCAATGAAGTCTATCTAGAGGTGAGTCCATGGCCCTTGAGGTGGGGGTGTGCTTTGAAGCAAGGCTCGGTTAGTGTATGCAGGAGGGTTGTGTTACAGGCACGGTAGGCATCGTGTCAAGTATTGGCTGATTGTTTCCCTCATGGAAGGCCACCAAGCTATGGATGCTACCTTATAGAAGGTTATCAGGACCGAATATTGCCCTGCTGTGGGGTGGGAGTGAAAGAGGGAGAGCAGTTCCTGACCCCCCCCTGTGGTGGAACACACACCACCGGGCAGGTATTTGGCTTTCTTTTGAACATCAGCAACTGTTCATCTGAGTCAGGAGCAGTGGCTAGTATGGTATTGGGAGCCCAGGCTGTCGGTTGAGGAAGAGGTCTGCCTTCCTCGTGCCAGGTGCTTACAACAGCATATGACCAGTATTGCTGCTGCAGAGATTTTAAATCTAGGTGATCTTTGGGGAGGCCTTGCTAACAGCATTGCAGGGCTCAACAACTATATCCTCTATCTCTCCATCAATCGCAGTATTCTTGGCTGCTCTGTCTGCGCTGGAATTTCCCTCATTATGTGGACCCCTTTTCTATGGACTGCTACCTTTCCTATGAAGCAGGGCTGGGATCGCTGTTTAAGGTATGACCAGAGCAGGCGTAACCAGGGCCCATGGACCAGGGCCTTACCGTCTATCGTACAATAGTAATTTTTGTGGTATAGGGGCAAGGAGAGCATGGTGTTTATAGCATAGACACTATCGGACCAAATATTCACGGGTCTATCTGAGCTTTAGAAGTGCGGCGATTTCTGCATATTGTGAAGACTGTCTGTTGCATCTTCGCTGGATGGTTCTTTCTGGCAATTCCACAGCATAGCCGGTGTGAGGGGATCCTTCAATGTGATAGGACCCATCGATATAGACATCTGGGGCATCCTGTATGGGCTCTTTCTGCACAGGATGGGTCACAAAGTTAATCTGGGGTAAAGGACATTCATGCACGTCCCCCTCATAGATCAGAAATTGTGGCAGCAATGTGATAGGTTTGGAAATGGTATCAATGTCTCTTTCCTTAAATTCCAATGTCCATTTGCTGAGGAGCTGCGAGGAAAATAGCGAATCTCCAGGTTTCATCAGTAGTTTCAGAGGTGTGTGTCTGCTATGCAGGATTGTAGCCTGTAACCCAGTAATAAAAGTAAAGTGATGTACCAACCAGAAGATGGCCAGTAGGTGGTGCTCGCATGCGGTATACATCTTTTCTGCCCCCTGCAGGTTTCGAGACACATATGCAATGGATTGTAGTCGATCAGCTCGCATTTGGCACAGAACTGCAGTGAGGTTTTGCTCTGTGGTCCCGACCTCCAAATGGAAGGGCTGCGTGGGATCAGGAGGGATCAGACATGTGGCCTGTATCACTGCAGTTTTTAATTTAGCCACGGACTGGGTGTGGGCATCAGTCCATGCCGGGTGTATGTTCATCACCCTGCAGTTTTATTAAATCATACAGGGGCTTTGCATACTCTGCAAAGCCTGTGATAAAGTTCCTTTGGTACCCTAAGAATGATCGTAGGGCTGTCTTGGAAATGGGTAATGGCAGTTGCTGTATTATCTCCACCTTGTGAGAGTCGGGGGATTATCCCTCTGGAGAAATGGACACTCTTAGAAAGGTGACCCGTTCTTTTACTAATTGAGCCTTACTGGGATTCACCTTTAGTCCCGCCTGAGCCAACAATGTCAAAAGTTCGTGCAAAAGGGACAGATGCTCCTCCATGCTGTCGGTTGCCAGCAGTAGGTCCTCTATGTACTGCAACAAGCAGGTAGGGCGGGAAAAGTATTTTAAAATTGCAGCCATTCTTTTGTGGAATATCGTGGGGGCTTTGTGGAACCCCTGAGGCAGGCATGTCCAGGTGTTGCTCTGGTCCTCAAATGTGAACGCAAATTTGTACTGGTCTTCCCTCTTAACAGGGATACTCCAGAATCCATTGGTGATGTCGAGGGTCGAGACGTACTTGGAACCAGCAGGAATTTGAGATAATGTGGTGGGAGTTTCTCTTACTACCGGTGAGCAGGCTAGTGTTACAGAATTTAACATTCTGTAATCAATAGTCAGTCGCCAGCTGCTATCAGGCTTTTTAACTGGCCATGTGGGTGAATTGGTCGTGAAAGTGACTATCCTAAGAACACCCTGCTTGATTAGGGATTTTATAGTGTCTCGGATGTAAGGGTAACTCTCCCTTGTGATGGGGTACTGTTTAGTGAATGAGTGGGAGAGGTCCCTCAATCGATTCCCCGCCTGCCATTTTTCCACAGTCATGCTTGCATGTGGCAAACACCGCTAGGTGTTCCTGAATTAGTTTTGCCACAGCTTCATACTCAGCTGGCTTTTTAATAACAAAAACTGAGTGAGCACCTGAAATTTCTATCACTCCTGCCTTATCTCTCAATCCCATCCAAACACACTCCTGATTATAATCTATCACCGTGCCATACTGATCTAACACATCAGTCCCTAAAATTCCCCTTCCGTCAGGGGTGGTCATCAGCATCGGCGCTGGGACCTTACAGGTGAGGCCTCCCAACTGAAGTTCAGTGGCCTTCCCTGTATACGCGGTGGTTGTATCACCGTTAAGCCCTTTAAGGGCCATACAACCCTTGCCCGCCATTGCATGGCGTTCAGGGTATGGGGTGTGGATGATGGTAATTGCTGAGCCAGTATCGATAAGCATACTCTGCTGCCTGCCCCCTTTTAAGACAACAAGGACTACTGGTCTCCCACTACCATCACGTCGGAACCCCACCTCCGACCAATGTTTGGGAGCCGAACCCTGTCATAGGGTTGATCCTGGAATGGGTCTCTCTAATGAGTGTGCATTGGCAATTGCGTGCACCGGTAAATGATTTTGCATCATCTCCATGGCAATTTGGGTTTGTATGAGGGTTATCAATTGATCCAATCACTGATCTGTCCCAGAGGGCTTGGATTTGTCCCACAGGAGGTATCTATGTGTTGCATCATGGTTCAGTGCTGGTCTGAGTCTGCTGCAGTCTTTTGCTAGGTGGCCTACCTTCTTACAATTAAAGCACTGTCCCTTAAAGGGGTAGTTTCGAGATTCCTCCACCATTGACACTGGTTTATTTGCAATGGGTGGTGACTTCACCTTCAATGCTATTTGAGCACTGGCCTCTATAGCTGTCCATTGATTTGTGTGCCTTATGGCTATGCCCAGAGTGGTTTTTACTAAAGGGTGAAGTTGGGTCAGGAACATCGATTTAAATTGTCCCTGATTCTTTCCTACTGTAGCATTTGCGGGTGCCTGGTTCTGCGTACGTTGATAGATATCATACAGGCGATTACTGAAGGCTCTAGGCGTATCTTCTGGGCACTGCTTGGTCTGATTAAGCAGAGCCATTAAGTTCACGTTTGGATCCCTAAATGGTTTAGGATCTCGGTCATGAGTGCATCGACCGTTGCGCCAGGCTGGAGACTGCATCTGGCAGATTATCTTTTAGGGAAGTGGAACAGGCCAAGAGGAGGACTCGTGTTAAGTCTCTCTCTTCCAATTCGGGGTGAGCCCGCCTGAAATTTGCCCATCTCCTATTAACTTCCAGTGGGTCGCCCCCATCATTAATGGGCCCCATCTCGTGGCTACACGCCGTGGCGTCAGCACCAGATATGGGCCGTGAGTCATTACGGTTACTGGTAATATGACTGTGCGTATTACGTCGTAAAGGAGTGGTTACTATGACTACGATCGGCTCTTGTGTCTCCAAGGTATCCCATCCTTCACCACCCTCCTGGGGATTATACTGATTTCCTTCCTCTTCCCAATCTGTCTCCCCCTTGTCCCCTTCTGCTGTCTCTGTTATGGCTCCCCGTGTTACTGCAGATACCAGGGCCTGCTGCTCCCCTAACTTACTTTTTAGCCTCACTATTTCTAGTTGGCATCTGCCTCCCGATGTGGCTTCTTAATTACTTCCCTTAATGTTCCCCTAGCATCTTCTATCTCTTGCTGGTGCCTCAAGTTTTCCAATTTATATTTTTTTAGCTCTAATTTGTTTTCATTTGTTTCAACAACGGCTGCTGTGGCATTTAAATGTGAGAGGCTTTATGGTTGCAGCAATGAAGCTGCCTGTTCGGCCCCTCTTTCTAATTGCCTAATACTACGGTTTAATCGACCAATTTCTTGTCTTAAATATGTATTTCTCCCTCGTTTAACTGCTTCACAAGTTGGAGGCCTTCTTCCTTTTGTTGGTTTATACCTTCAATCTCTCCTTCTTTTAGTTGAATCTCTTTTACTTGCAATTCTTTCAAATCTTGTATCACTTTGGCCTCCTGCATCATTAATTCCTCATCTCTCCGAGCACAATAAAATGCACTGAATGACACAAGACCATTTGCCCATTTTGGCCTTGGCTCTCCCTTATCTATTCTCTCCTGGATAAGTGCCACCAACTCCAGAAGGACACAGGTTGACCCTTGTGGAGGTATGTGCCTTTAACTCTTCTATGTCTTGTATCGGGAACTTTTTG
Organism: Pristiophorus japonicus; assembly: GCF_044704955.1. Classification (NCBI taxonomy): domain Eukaryota; kingdom Metazoa; phylum Chordata; class Chondrichthyes; family Pristiophoridae; genus Pristiophorus; species Pristiophorus japonicus. The sequence goes on along the minus strand of NC_091981.1, from coordinate 134,060,941 downwards.
GACAACTTCTCCTGATAAACTAGCTCAACACTTCTTTTTGTTGTTGGCTTTCTGTTCATGACCGATCCCTTCATCCTATGTCTTTTGAATATAACTAATGGTGGGTCCCCACTGAAACAGTTCCAACCCAGCCCAATTAAACAGTTACAACCCAGCCCAATTAAACAGTTACAACTATCGAGACGACTGCTTCTTAAGACGCAATTTCTCCCGATCCGTTTAATCGTTTATAAGTTATGCTTCGCAACATAGGTTAGAATTACAACTCCTGAAATTTCCAATTGTTCAAAAGAATCATCAAAAAGCTGTCTCGCCAGATGCCCACATTCTCCACCAATTTGTAAGATTTCTAAATTTTTGGCATTAAATTGACAGTGAGACGATTCTTTTAAAACAATTTGGAACAGTTTATTAAAAACACACACATGCACATTTATCAGCAGTCGTAGTTACCCTATGGATCTTACTTGGTTATAACAGATACAATGTTACAATAATGATTTATAAAAAGGTATACTTTCCTCTGGCTGGCTGGCTGAACACACGGCTTGCTGTTTTGGCTGGTCTTCAGCAGGAGGTCTGCCGTGTGCTCGGGAGAGAAAGAGAGAAAAATGGGGCTTGAGTTTTTTTATATCCCTTAAGTCCATTGTTCCTCCGAAAGCCTCAGGATTGGACCTTGGTTCCAGGGCAGTTCCTTATTGGCTCTCCTCACTCATGTGTCTGTTGGACTGGCCCAGCCACCCTTTGATTAGGTTTAATGGCTTTCCAATTAACACAATACACAAACAGCAACACAATCTTTCAAAACTGTCTTTTCGTATAGTCTACACTTTCAACATTTATACATACACAGAATCAATTTTATTACTGAACACTTTTATTCTTACAAACTATCCAAGCATCCACTGCAACTTGTAAAAGTCTTCTTATTGTGGTGCCTAGATGCAATTGCTATCCTTAAAGGGTTAACTGTATGAACCAAATATTTCTAATGTTGAATTTCTGTACAGTGAAGAGTCCATATAATTTATATTTTGTGTTTTATTGTAGAAATTCAACACCCTTGTTGGAGAGAGAGGTGCACAACTGAGTGGAGGACAGAAACAAAGAATTGCAATTGCCCGAGCTTTGGTGCGCAACCCTAAGATTCTTTTGTTAGATGAAGCCACTTCTGCCCTGGATACAGAGAGTGAAACTGTGGTTCAAGCTGCATTAGATAAGGTACAAGTTACCAAACACAGTAGTTGTACATATTAAGCAAAAGAAACAAAAAAATTGTGATCATACATTTGTGGAACACGTGTCAATTCATTTGTGGGATACAGAGTTGTAGGAAATGCCTAATGTTATGTAGAAAACAATTAAGCGATTACTTTTAAACATAGTGAAAACTCATGAACTTATTAAAAAAGGTCAGAAAACTACCAATTGGTCCATCAAGCCTGCCCTGTCCTGGCATGGTGTAACTTACACACCACACCTCCATTTCTCTCCCTCCTACTCATTTTCATGGAAGAGGCAAACAGGCCAATTTATACTGTTTTGCTGTGCTTACAGTAGACAATCAGGAGAACGCCTGTGAAAATTCATCCCCTATGTTTTATTTGCTCTCAGGATGTGAATGATGTTGGCAAGGACGTATTTATTATTTCCCTAGTTTCTCTGAAAGTCAAGTTCATTAAAGGGTTGAATTTCCATGGGAGCTCTCCTGATCGCCAGCCACAACTGTGGAAACCTCAGAGAAATTGTGTGTGCACAATGATTTTAGTGAACATTTTCTTCACACAAATTATTTTTTCATATCAAAAGATCTTATATGAGTAACTGTTAATGAAATTAAAAGCTGTTTTTTCACCGCAGCTCCTTTTCTAACTTCCACAGGCAAGTAAAGGGCGTACTACGATCATAATCGCTCATCGCCTGTCCACAATCAGGAATGCAGATGTAATAGCAAGCTTTCAAAATGGAGTTTTAGTGGAACATGGGACACATGCAGAACTGATGCAAAAAAATGGAGTTTACCACTCACTTGTATCAGCACAGGTACCATTTTCTTTATTGGGAGATATCTCAACATAAAATACAGTGCATACAGCTGGAGGAAGTAAGTAATTTCTTATCTTTATAATATAAGAAGAGGTCATTCAAAAAAATTACCAAGTCCACATGCCACAGGCAGAGCCTCACACGCAGCAGATGACTCGTTAGCAAATTGTGATGCTGCAATTTTCCAATACACCATCCACTGTGTGTAAGATGTCACCACTGACAGGAAGATTTTGTCCATATTCCTTCCCTGTAACATTATAAAAATATATCGGGGGTGAAATTCGTTAGCGACCCATTTGGGATGGTAATTTTTTAGGCTGAGAAGTTTTAGTGCCCGGCGAGATGGGTTGCCAAATTGTGGCAAATTGGGCATTTTTGCCCCAGGGGTGAGGTGGGGGCAGTAAATGAGGGGCTATGGCCTCAGCTGGGCGTTGCAGGGGTACTATTCACAGCCACTTACCCAATTTCAGCTGAGTTCCATTCAGCAAGCAGCCTTCAATCCTTAACTGCAGCTCCTTCTAGCTCTTAAAGGGGTGGTCATTTGAACCTGCTGATGCTTGTTTTCAGCATTGCTGAAGTCATTCACTCATCTCTGGAGTAGAGGAAGGATCTGAAATGGCTGTTGGAAATCCCTATTTAAGGGAGAAAGCCACGAGATTCCGCAATGTGGCTCTGGAGGCATTAGTGTGGGCACTCAAGACCAGGAGGGTCTCTCTGTTTCCTGCCGAGGGAAGGTGGCCATCACCGCAGGTTTTCTGTGCCATGTGGCAAAAGGTGGTCTGGGAGGTGCCGGCCAGCACTGAGGTGCAAAGAAGCCTCACCCAGTGCCGCAAGAAATTCAACAATCTATGTCGGGTGGTGAAAGTGAGTACAAGCTTCCACATCTCCTTCCCCATGACCAGAGAGAAGCAGCACGACCATGCATGTTGCTTTACCAGGTGATGGGGACATCCAGAGGAACCGGGAAGTGGGATGTAATTCACTGGAACCGAACTCTGATGAAACGGTCACGCACCTCCCTTGCTCAATCCAGATGTTGCTGCTCCTGCTCTTCTTCCTCCTCCTCCTCCTGCTTCCCCTCCTTCTCATCCTCCTCAAGTGATGTGGCTATGCCAGGCTGTGCCCTCATGATGGCGAGGTTGTGCAGCATTCAGCAGACGATGACGAATAGGGACACCAGCTCAGGCGAGTACTGGAGGACTCCTCCTGAGCGGTTAAGGCCGTGGAACCATTGCTTGAGCACTCCGATGGTCTGCTCAATGATGTTCCTGGTGGCGGCATGGCTCTCATTGTATGAGAGCTGGGCAGGTGTGTTGGGGTTGCGGAAGGGAGTCATGAGCCAGGTGGAGACAGGTTAGCACTTGTCTCCGAGCAGCCAGCCGCGAGCTTGATTTTGTGGCTGCAACAGAGCTGGCACATTGGTCTGGTGCAGGATGAAGACATTGTGTTTGCTGCCAGGATGGCGGGCATTGACGGTGTGGTCATTCACCAACTGTACATTCAGTGAGTGGTAGCCTTTGCGGTTACGGAAGATCTCAGGATTGTGATCTGGGTGCAGTCAGTGGCACCCTACACCATGGGGAGGCCCACTCTCCTTATAAAGCCATATGCACGCTTGTGCTGCTTCTCTCTGGTAATGGGGAAGTAGATGTAGTCCCTCCTCCTTCTGTACAGAGCATCTGTGACCTCGCAAATGGAGCAATGGACCGGGAGATGTTGGAGATGTCTCCTTTCGCTCCCTGGAAGGATTCTTTGATGTAGAAATTGAGCACGATGGTGACTTTGATTGCCACTGAGAGAGCCATCCTCACCCTGGTGTGAGGTATCATGGTCTGATTGCAGCAGATGGTAGAGCTCTGACCACGTTCTTGCTTAAGCACAGCCTTCGTACACATTGTTCCTGAGTGAAATTGTTGTAGGAGAACTGCTGGAATATTCTGGGAGAGTAAGGTCCCCTGTTGCCAGCCTTGTGGCACCTTTTCCCTCTGGCCAGATTTTGCTGCCTTTCTCCCTGTCCTTGTCCCTGTCCTTCTCCCTGCCTTGCTCTATACCTTTCTCCATGCCTTTAGCTATTCTTTACTACATCCCTTTCTCTATCACTTTCTCTGTCCCTTTCTCTCTGCAATTGTCTCCGCATCTGAGTGACATCGGAGCAGGAGGTATGAATATTCTGGGAACTGAATATTTAGGAGTATTTGACATTTCAGAAGGATAGGCAGGAAGGAAAAATAGGTCAAGTAGCTCTGCTAAAAAAGGATGAAATCAGTGCAGTAGTGAGAAATGATATTGGCCCAGAAGATCAAGATGTAGAAGCAGTTTGGATGGAGATAAGAAATAATAAGGGAAAGAAGTCACTGGTGGGAGTAGTCTATAGGTGATCTAACAGTAGCTACATTGTAGGACAGAGTATAAATCAAGAAATCATCATCATTGTAAAGTCCTGTCCTCTCAGTACAGATTCACACGAGGCATGTAGTGAAGTCAAGGCCACTCTGGACCTGCACCTTTTATTTCACAGCTCTGGAATGCTGCACTTGCCTGAGACCTGTGCTTATATACCTGTCTCTTGCAAGTGCACCCCTGGTGGTAAGGTATGCTGGTGGTTACAGGTCATATCTTATTACAGTCATGTATAGCATGTTGGGATACAGTTATATATAATAATGTAAGATTCATGACATCACCCTCCCCCAAGGTCTTATTGTCTTTATAAGTTCAGTCTCTCAGGTGGTCTACACTCTCGTGTGGAGCGTCTGAGTTGTGGTTCAGTTGTTTGCCTTGGTGTCTGTTTTTCTTTGGGTGTGGTTGCTGGTATCTCACCTGGGCTGTCTGTTTCGATTGGTGTAATTGTTATTGACTCACCTGGGCTGTCTGTTGGGATTGCCCTTTCCTCAGGTTGTTCCCTCTGTCTGTCCACCAGGTGTGGTGCGAGTTCCACATTGTAGTCTGCCTCTGGTTCCGCAGTGCTATTGGTAAATCTGCTTTTGACTTGGTCTACATGCCTCCGGCAGGTTTTGCCATTGTCCATTTGCACTACCAGTAGCCTGTTTCCTTCCTTGCCCGTTACTGTCCCTGCAAGCCATTTGGGACTCCTGCCATAGTTTAGTACAAACCATTTGTCTCCTATCTCATTCCATCTCCCTCTCGAATTTCTGTCATGGTACTCAGTCAGCTTACGGCGCTTTGCCTCAACGATTTCGTGCATGTCTGGGAGGATTAATGAGAGCCTTGTTTTTAAAGTCCTTTTCATCAACAGTTGCGCAGGGGGGGGTTCCCAGTCAGTGAGTGCGGACGAGATCTGTATGCCAACAGCAGTCGCGACAGGCGACCCTGCAGCGTAGGATCTTGGATTTTAAGCATGCCATGTTTAATGATTTGCACTGCTCTCTCCGCCTGGCCATTGGAGGCCGGCTTGAATGGTGCCGTCTTGACGTGATTTATGCCGTGGTCAATTATAAAGTCTTGGAATTCTGCGCTGGTGAAGCACGGACCATTGTCACTGACCAATATGTCAGGGATTCCGTGCATTGCAAACATGGTTGCGAGGCTCTCCACAGTAGTGGAGGTTGTGCTCGAGTTTCAAATGGTGGATTCGATCCACTTTAAAAATGCATCTACAACTATGAGGAATATTTTGCCCGTGAATAGGCCCGCATAGTCTACGTGCACCCGCGACCACGGTTTGGTAGGCCAGGGCCAGGGGCTCAGTGGAGCCTCCCTGGGGGCATTGCTGAGTTGGGCACAAATGGTGCACCATCGAAAGCAGCACTCCAAGTCCGCGTCAATACCAGGCCACCAGATGTGGGATCTGGCTATGGCCTTCATGAGAACGATCCCCGGGTGCTCGCGGTGGAGTTCCCGGACAAATGCCTCTCTGCCTCGCAGAGGCATGACTACTCGACTGCCCCACATCAGGCAGTCTGCTTGTAGTGATAGCTCATGCATGCGCCTGTGAAAGGGTTTTAATTCCTCGGGGCAGGCATCGCGAGCCTCTGCCCAGTCATTGGTTAGGACATATCTTTTTACTAAGGATAACATGGGGTCGCTTGCCATCCAGGCTCTGATTTGGCAAGCCATCATGGGCGAACCTGTGGACTCAAAGGCATTCATTGCCATGACTATCTCACAGTCCTGTGCATCAGACCCTTCCGTGGTCGCCAGGAATGGCCTGCTGAGTGCATCGGCACAGTTGTCTGTGCCTGGTCTGTGCCTTATGGTATAGTCGTAGGACGCCAGCATGAGTGCCCACCGTTGAATTCGCGCCGAGGCGTTGGCATTTATTGCCTTGCTCTCGGATAGAAGGGAGGTGAGGGGCTTGTGGTCAGTTTCTAACGCGAACTTGGCCCCGAAAAGGTATTGGTGCATCTTTTTGACACCGTACACGCACGCGAGTGCCTCCTTCTTTACCATTCCGTACCCGTGCTCCGCCCGCGAAAGTGACCTGGAGGCATAAGCTATGGGTTGTAATTTGCCCTCACTATTGACATGTTGCAAAACGCACCCGACCCCATATGCTGACGCATCGCATGTGAGAACTAGCTTTTTACCTGGGTCAAAGAAAGTCAAAACACTGTTGGAACACAGAAGGTTGCGTGCCTTATTGAAGGCACGTTCCTGGGCGTCCCCCCAAAACCAATCGCACCCCTTCCTGAGTCGCACGTGGAGAGGCTCCAGCAGCGTGCTTAAGTTCTGCATAAAGTTCCCAAAGTAATTGAGTAGCCCGAGAAAGATGAGCATTTCTGAGATATTCCAGGGCCTGGGTGCCAAGCGAATTGCTTCTGTTTAGGACTCTTGGGCGGATTCCATCAGCAGCAATCCTTCTGCCCAAAAATTCAACCTCGGGTGCGAGAAACAGGCACTTAGATTTCTTGATCCGTAGGCCTACCCGATCCAACCACTTTAGTACTTCCTTCAAATTACGGAGATGGGAGTCGGTGTCCCTGCCCGTGATAAGTATGTCGTCTTGAAATACAACTGTCCCCGGGATGGACTTGAGCAGACTCTCCATGTTGCGCTGGAATATGGTAGCTGCCGACCTGATGCCGAATGGGCATCGATTGTACATGAAAAGGCCTCGATGTGTGTTGATGGTAGTGAGTAGCTTGGATTCCTCGGTCAATTCTTGCGTCATATACGCAGATGTGAGATCTAATTTTGAGAAAAGTTTACCTCCAGCCATTGTGGCAAATAAGTCCTCTGCTCTGTGCAGCGGGTACTGGTCCTGTAGGGTGACTCTGTTTATGGTAGATTTGTAGTCCCCACAGATTCGTACGGATCCATCAGGCTTCATGACTGGGACCATGGGACTTGTCCAGTCGCTAAATTCCACAGGTGACATAATGCCTTCCCGCAGAAGCCCATCTAGTTCGTGTTCAAACTTTTCCCTCATCACATAGGGTACAGCTCTGGCCTTGTGATGGACCGGTCTAGCATCCTGTGTGATGTAGATTTTGACTTTGGCCCCTTTGAAAGTACCCACACCTGGCTGAAAGAGATTTTCAAATCACTTTATAACTGTTGAGCAGGAGGTCCATTCCTCTAATGACATGGCATGGACATCATCCCATTTCCAGTTTAGTTTTGCCAGTCAGCTTCTCCCCAGCAGTGCTGGGGTGTCTCCGGGGACAATTCACAGGGGAAGTCGATTCACTGTCCCTTTGTGTGTGACAGAGAGCATGGCGCTGCCGAGGACTGGTACGATTTCTTTGGTATAGGTCCTTAGTTTGGTGTCGACCCTTGTGAGTTTTGGTCTGTCTCTTTTATGCGGCCACAGTTGTTCAAATTGTTGAGCGCACATGAGAGATTGACTCGCTCCTGTATCCAGCTCCATGTTGACAGATATCCCGTTGAGTAGGACCCTTATCATTATAGGAGGCATCCTGTTGTAGGAGCAGCAGCCATTGATCGTGTTGACCCGCTGTACATCGGTGTCCCGGGTACTGTCCCCACCGTCTTCTGGTCCGCTTTCCGACCCATCCGATTCGTATACCAGCCGAGCTGCCGTTTTTTTGCACATGCGGGCCAAATGCCCTGTATATTCACAGTTCCTGCAAACAGCCTGCTGAAATCGACAACCCCTTGACGAGTGCCCAACTCCACACCTCCAGCACAGACTGCTTGCAAAGAATGAGCAGTGTCTGGCTGATCTCTCTTGAGCTTCTCTCAGTTTGTAGTTGATTGCTCGCATTGTGGGTTGATGAGGTGTGAACGGCCGTTCCTGTGGCCCTTGATGGCTTCTGTTGCCACTGCTTGCTGTCGAAAGCCTGTTCTGCCGGTTTTGTCTGTGTGTGGGGGTAGTAGCTTTTCTAATGCTGTGAACTCCTTGTTCCATTATTTCGTTAGTTGTCGTACCTGCATTCTTCTCGTTTCTTCTTCCCCTGCCAAGAATGTCTGTGCAACCAGTGCTGCTGCCTCTAATCTCAGGTTCTTGGTCTCTATGAGTTTTTGGAATATGCCTGCGTGGCCTATTCCTTCATTGAAAAAGTCTCTCAGCATTTCTCTCCTCAGTTCATCGGAGAACTCACATAAACTAGCCAACCTCCGAAGTTCCGCCACGAAGTCGGGTATGCTCTGGCCCACACAGCGTCTGTAGTTGTCGAACCTGTGTCTGGCCAGGTGTAGGCTGCTCGCTGGCTTCAGGTGGTCTCTTACCAGTGTGCTCAATTCTTCAAATGACTTGCTTGCTGGTTTCTCAGGTGCCAACAGATCCTGCATTAAAGCGTATGTTTTCGAGCCACAGCTGGTCAAGAGATGGGCTCTTCTCTTGTCTGCCTTATCGTTGCCTAATCAGTCTTTGGTTACAAAGCTTTGCTGGAGTCTTTCTATAAAGTCCTCCCAATTGTCTCCCGCATTGTACTTTTCATCTGATCCATTGTTTGCCATTCTGTGGATTCTGTAATCCCATCCTCGTCGCCACTGTAAAGTCCTGTCCCCTCAGTACAGATTCACACGAGGCATGTAGTGAAGTCAAGGTCACTCTGGACCTGCACCTTTTATTTCACAGCTCTGGAATGCTGCACTTGCCTGAGACCTGTGCTTATATACCTGTCTCTTGCAAGTGCACCCCCGGTGGTAAGGTATGCTGGTGGCTACAGGTCATATTTTATTACAGTCATGTATAGCATGTTGAGATACAGTTATATATAATAATATAAGATACATGACAATCATCATAGGCAGTTCCTCGGAATCGAGGAAGACTTGCTTCCACTCAGCATGAGTTCTTAGGTGGCTGTACAGTCCAATACAAGAACCACAGTCTCTGTCACAGGTGGGACAGATAGTGGTTGAAGGAAAGGACGGGTGGGGAGTCTGGTTTGCCGCACACTCCTTCCGCTGCCTGTGCTTGGTTTCTGCATGCTCTCGCCGACAAGACTCGTGGAGCTCAGCACCCTCCCGGATGCACTTCCTCCATTTAGGACGGTCTTTGGCCAAGGACTCCCAGGTGTCAGTGGGGATGTCGCACTTTATCAGGGAGGCTTTGAGGGTGTCCTTGTAACGTTTCTGCTGCCCACCTTTGGCTCATTTGCCGTGGATGAGTTCCGAGTAGAGCGCTTGCTTTGGGAGTCTCGTGTCTGGCATGTGAACTCTGTAGCCTGCCCAGCGGAGCTGATCAAGTGTGGTCAGTGCTTCAATACTGGGGATGTTGGCCTGGACGAGAACGCTAACGTTGGTGTGTCTGTCCTCCCAGGGGATTTGTAGGATCTTGTGGAGACATTGTTGGTGGTATTTCTCCAGCGACTTGAGGTGCCTACTGTACAAGGTCCACGTCTCTGAGGCATGCAGGAGGGCGGGTATTACTACCTGTAGATCATGAGCTTGGTGACAGTAATGAGGGCCTGGTCTTCAAACACTCTTTTCCTCAGGTGACTGAAGTCTGCACTTGCACACTGGAGGCGGTGTTGGATCTCGTCGTCAATGCCTGCTCTTGTTGATAGGAGGCTCCCGCAATAAAGGAAGTGGTCCACATTGTCCAGGGCCGCGCCGTGGATCTTGATGACTGGGGGGGCAGTGCTGTGCGGCAAGGACAGACTGGTGGAGGACCTTTGTCTTACTGATGTTTAGCGTAAGGCCCATGCTTTCATACGCCTCAGTAAATACGTCGACTATATCCTGGCGTTAAGCCTCTGTGTGTGCACAGACATATGCGTCGTCCGCGTACTGTGGCTCGATGACAGAGGTTGGGGTTGTCTTGGACCTGGCCTGTAAACGGTGAAGATTGAACAAGTTCCCACTGGTTCTGTAGTTTAGTTCCACTCCAGCGGGAAGCGTGTCATGACGCTTCGACTCACCCTATTCTGGAACCAGTGCGCCACAGTCATCAATGCGTACGCCCCAACACATGATGCAACAGATGAGGCCAAAGAGGGTTTTTATTCCAAACTCTCAAAATCCCTGACCTGCGTCCCTGCTTGCGACAAACTGATCCTCCTCGGCGACTTCAATGCCAGGGTTGGCAAGGACACAGACCTCTGGGGAGGCATGATTGGCAGAAAACGGGTAGGGAAAGCTAACTCTAGCAGTACCCTACTCCTGACAAAATGTCTAGAGCATGAATTTGTCATCACCAACACCTTGTTCCGCCAGAGGGACAAATACAAGGCATCGTGGCAACACCCTCGTTCCAAACACTGGCACCTGCTTGATGATGTCATCGTCCGAGCCAGGGATCGCAAGGATGTGCGCATCACCTGCGCCATGACAGGAGCTGACGACTGCTGGACGGACCACCGCCTAATCCGATTCATCATCGACATCAACATAGCCCCAAAGTGAAGGGGGCAGCAGAAGCAGTGTCGCAAAAAAATCAATGCTGGGGCACTTAAGGACCCAGCTAAGAGAGCCCTTTACAGTCAGGGCCTCACAGCTAACCTAGTGTACCTTGATGACCCCGAGACGCAGAATGCCCACAGCGCTTCGTCTGCCCTCCAGGCCTCCATAACCAGTGCCTGCAAAGAGACACTCGATCACTCAACCAGGAAACACCAGGGCTGGTTTGATGAGAATGATCAGGAGCTTCAAGAGCTAATAGATTTCAAGCACATTGCATTTCTGAGCCTTAAACAACAGCCCAACTCGGGAGCAGCAAAGCAGCATTACAGACGGCTCAAGGCTGAGGGCCAACAAAAAAGCCGAGACCTAAAGAACAGGTGGTGGATGGAGAAAGCACAGGAGATACAGCAGCTGGCCAACAACCATGATGTGCAAGGATTCTTCATCGCAGTCAAGGCCACCTACGGTCCAAACCTCCAAATCCCCACCCGGCTGTTGGCCATGAATGGGGAAACACTCATCAAGGACACCGAGGCAGTCAGGGCCTGCTGGAAGGAGCACTTCGAAGATCTCCTCAATCGAGACTCTGCCTTTGACTCGAGTGTTCTCGATTCCATTCCGCAGCATGCTACCCACCGCCACCTCAGTGAGACCCCAACACTGCACGAGGTAGAAAAAGCCATAAGACAGCTAAAACACAACAAGGCTACGGGAGCGGATGGAATCCCTGCTGCGACACTGAAGTATGGTGGAGAGGCACTGCTGGCGCGAATGGGTGACCTCATCTCTCTCATCTGGAGGGAGGAGAGCATGCCGCAAGATCTTAGATATGCAGTGATCGTGACCATCTTTTAAAAAGGGGACAAGTCCAACTGCGGTAACAACAGAGGAATCTCCCTGCCATCAGCCACTGGGAAAGTCATCGCTGGAATCCTCCTCAACTATCTTCTCCCTGTGACTGAGGAGCTCCTCCCGGAGTCGCAATGCCGATTTCATTCCCTCTGGGGCACAACGGACATGATTTTTGCAGCGCAACAGCTGCAGGAAAAATGCAGGGAACAGCGCCAGCCCTTATACGTGGCCTTCTTTGACCTTACAAAGGCCTTTGACACTGTCAACCACAAGGGTCGATGGAGCGTCCTCCTCCATTTCGGATGCCTCCAAAAGTATGTCACCATCCTCCGCCTGCTCCTCGAAGACATGCAGGCCGTGATCCTTATCAACGGATCCATTACAGACCCAATCCACGTCCGGACCGAGGTCAAGCAGGGCTTCGTCATCGCCCCAACCCTCTTCTCAATCTTCCTTGCTGCCATGCTCTATCTCACAGTTGACAATCAAGAAATAATGGAGGCTTGTAAGAAAGGTACTGCAATAATCATGGGCGATTTTAACTTTCATATAGATTGGACCAAACAAATTGGTAAAAGTAGCCTTGAAGTCGAGTTCATAGGGTGTATTTGGGACAATTTCTTAGAACAATATGTTGTGGAACCAACTAGAGAGCAGGCTATTTTAGATCTGCTTATATGTAATGTGATAGGATTAATTAATGATCTCATCGTAAAAGATCCTCCAGAGAAGAGTGATCATAGCATGTTAATAATTCAAATTGCTTTTGAGGGTGAGAAACTTGGGTCTCAAACTACTGTCCTGAACTTAAATAAAGGCAATTACAAAGGTATGAAGACAGAGTTGGTTAAAGTGGACTGGGAAAATAGATTAAAGGGTACGAAGGTAGATAAGCATTGGCAGACATTTAAGGAGATGCTTCATAACTCTCAGCAAAGATATATTCAAGTGAGGAAGAAAGACTCTCAGAGAAGGATGAGCCATCCGTGGCTAACTAAGGAAGTTAAGAATGGTATCAAATTGAATACAATGGCATACAATGTTGCGAAGATTAGTGGTAAGTCAGAGAATTGGGAAATTTTTAGAAACCAGCAAAGGAACGACTAAAAAAGTAATAAAGAGAGAGGAGATAAATTATGAGAGTAAGCTAGCAGGAAATATAAAAACAGACACCGTGGGGTCAAAATTCGGTTCCGCCATTTTTGACGCAGTAACACTGGCTGAGTGCTGATTTTAACGGCAGGCGATAGGTGCCGCCTCAAACGGAAAAATTCTGTTTTCCCGCCCAAAGATGAAATAGCAGTGCTAAAAGTGGCATTGCTCACTCATCCTCGGGCACCAATGGAGCAGCATCATAGGAGCCCGCTGAATTTGCCGGCATGCGAGATGAAAAAAAAGAAATTTTAAAAAAGTTTCTATAATTTCCCTCACCCACAACCACACTTCCCCACTGGCCCCATGAATGCATAAATGCTAAAAAAAAAATAAACCTACCCACTTACCATGATCCCTAGGAGCTACCGTCCCGGTATTCCCGATGTCCAACCAACTGTTTCAAGCTCTATGAACACTGACAGTGGAGGTTAATTTTGCAGCCACGGTGGCAAGAGGGCACACTCGATGATGTCACCACGTGGGTGGTGGCAGAGCATACAGCGGTAGGTCTTGGTACGAGCCCCCATCGCCCAACTAAATTTACCTTGACCCAGGAACACTGTTGCTGCCGACGGTAAGCACTTAGCCTCCCATTAGCCGCCCCTCTCCGGCGGTAACGGGTGGTGTTAAAAACTGAATTTTGACCACTAAGCGCTCCTACAGGTATATAAAAAGGAAGAGAGTAGCTAAAGTAAACATTGGATGAACCTGGGGTATTAATAATGGGAAACAGCAAATGGCAGAGACTTTGAATAAATATTTTGTATCGGTCTTCACGGTAGAAGACACTAAAAGCATCCCAATAATAATAGATAATCAAGCCGCGAAAGGGAGGGGGGAACTTAAAACAATCACTATCACTCGGGAAAAATTACTAGGCAAACTAATGGGACTGAAGGTGGACAAGTCCCTTGGACCTAATGGCTTGCATCCTAGGGTTCTAAAAGAAGTGCGTGCAGAGATAGTGGATGATTTGGTTGTAATCTACCAAAATTCCCTAGATTCTGGGGAGGCCCCAGCGGATTGGAATGGAGGGAGACAGAAAGCAGGAAACTAAAGACCAGTTAGCCTAACATATGTCAATAGGAAAATGCTGGAGTCCATAATTAAGGAAGCAGTAGCAGGACATTTAGAAAATCATAATACAATCAAGCAGAGTCAGCGTGGTTTTATGAAGGGGAAATCATGTTTGACAAATTTGCTGGAGTTCTTTGAGGATGTAACGAGCAGGGTGGATAAAGAGGAACCAGTATATGTAGTGTATTTGAATTTCCAGAAGGCATTCGATAAGGTGCCACACAAAAGGGTACTTCACAAGAAAAGAGCTCACAGTGTTGGTGGTAATATATTAGCATGGATAGAGCATTGGCTAACGAACAGAAAACAGAGAGTCGGGATCAATGAGTAATTTTCAGGTTGGCAAGCTGTAACTAGTGGGGTGCCACAGGGATCACTGTTGTGGCCCCAACTATTTACAATATATATATTAATGACTTGATGAAGGGACCGAGTGTAATGTAGCCAAGTTTGCTGATGATACAAAGATAAGTGGGAAAGCACGTTGTGAAGAGGACACAAAGAATCTGCAAAGGGATATAGATAGGTTACGTGAGTGAGCTAAAATTAGGCAGGTGGAGTATAATGGGAGAAAATGTGAGGTTATCCACTTAGGTAGGAAAAATAAAATTATTATTTAAATGGAGAGAGACTACAAAATGCTGCGTTACAGAGGGATCTGGGGGTTCTTGAACAGTTAACATGCAGGTACAGCAAGTAATGAGAAAGGCAAATGGAAAATTGGCCTTTATTGCAAGGATGGTGTATAAAAGTAGGGAAGTTTTGCTACAACTGTACAGGGCGTTGGTGAGACCACACCTGGAATACTGCATACAGTTTTGATCTCCTTATTTAAGGAGGGATATACTTGCATTGGAGGCAGTTCAGAGAAGGTTCACTAGGTTAATTCCTGAGATGAAGCAGTTGTCTCATGAAGAAAAGTTGAGCAGGTTGGGCCTATACTCATTAAAGTTCAGAAGAATGAGAGGTGATCTTATTAAAATGTATAAGCTTCTGTGGAGGCTTGACAAGGTAGATGCAGAGAGAATGTTTCCTGTCTTGGGGAAACCTGGAACTAGGGGGCGTAATTTCAGAATAAGGGGTCGCCCATTTAAAACAGAGATGAGGACGATTTTTTTCTCAGAAGTTTGTGAATCTTTGGAATTCTCTACCCCAGAGAGTTGTGGAGGCTGGGTCATTGAATATATTTAACGTAGAGATAGACAGATTTTTGAACGATAAGGGAGTCAAGGGTTATGGGAGCGTGCAGGAAAGTGGAGTTAAGTCCTCGATCAGATCAGCCATGATATTGAAACGGCCTACTCCTGCTCCTATTTCGTATGATCTTACGTTCTTATGAGGTCGAGTGCCAACACAGCCTCCATGACGCAAGAGAAATGTTGTAATTTCAAATCTGCCCTGCAGGGAATAGATAGAAGGCAGAACAGTCCTTGAAGTAAAAATAGCTGCTATCAGTCCACTAGCCACTCTACCAATGCATTTGAAAGCAGAAGAAAGTAATAGCCGACAGAAATTTTGTTTCAAGGTGGCTCCTTTAAATAGCGCTGTTCCAGCCAATTCCCAACTGCAACTCGACAGCTTAACGCCATGGCAGTCACAAAACCGGGCAATTTCAGCCCCATTATTTCACTTTAGTATTAGGGTTGTAGCAGGCACTCACTGCCGATCTGTGAACTGAACTGGTGGCACATTCACCATGGGAGAGTTTTTAAACATTTATTCATGGAATATGGGTGTCACTGGCAAGGCCAGCATTTATTGTCTATCCCTAATTGCCCTTGAGAAGGTGGTGATTAGCTGCCTTCTTGAACCACTGCAGTCCTTGTGGTGAAGGTACAGTAGTCCTGTTAGGGCAGGAGTTCCAGGATTTTGACCCAGCAACAATGAAGGCACAGTGATATAATTCTAAGTCAGGATGGTGTGTGACTTGGAGGGGAAGTTGGAGGTGGTGGTGGATCCCATGTGCATGCTGCCCTTGTCCTTCTAAGTGGTAGAGGTCGAGGGTTTGGCAGGTGTTATGTCTATAGTGTACCTATGAATGACTCCACAAGGCAATGTGTTGTACTTGAACTGTAGTTACCTTGGTCCTTTATTCCAAACTCCAGAGTGTCATGCAAGCCTTTTATACAGGGCCCTGCCACCAGGGCAGAAAATCCCCAGTCTCCACCAGTTGCACCCTCTAGTGGTGCCAGCATGTATGTACATGGTGTGAACCTTATTGTTAGTACATCAGGTGAACAAGTCTCCATCTTATACAATCTCACAGTGACTACACATAGAGTACTTCCATGGTCAGCATATATAACATCACTCTCCCCCAAGTCCTTTGTGCTAATTACCTTTGCACTATGTGCTCTGGCTTAGCTCTCCCCAGACTTAAGTGCCAATAGCCCTTGCACCTTGGCTGTGCTTTGGCTTGGCTCTCTCCCTGTTAACCCCCAAGTCCTTTTGCCACAACATTGAGTAGTGGTTATCAGATTGGATGGTTCGATGATGCGGTGAAGGTTCCAGTGGGTTCTGGGTGTGATCCATGTGTGCGTCCATGGCTACATACATCCATTCCACCCCCTTCCCCCCCGCCTCCGCCCCCTCCCCCCACAGCGAGATCATGCAGCTGACCCATTACATTAACATACAGGATCAGACGCAGTGCAAGTACAAAGAAAGGAAGAAAAAAAAACATTTTTTTAGTTTGTATCATGGCACCTAGGTTCCGTGACTTACATTCGTTACGTTTTATGGTTGTGCGCCAGGATTGGGTAGATTGCATTCATGGTTTAGTCATGGTCAGTACTGAGGTAGCAGTACAGGTACACGAGGACGCGAGTCCCAGAACAACCGACGGGGTCCTAATCGTCTGATGGCGGTGCTGCGCCCCCTGCTAACAGGGTGGGCTTGGTTTATTCACCGAGCCAGGACTCAGGGCCTTTGCTGTTGCCTAGTGGTGGGCAGAGCCACAGATGTGTGTGGCCTCCCTGTCCTCCTTTTGAGGGCTGCAGAGTCTTCTGCCTGCTCTCTCTCGGTGTTGGGAACCTGGCTGTTCCAGGTCCCGTTTGGGGAACTCGTTGGTTCTGACTTTTCGCTCCCGGACATGGCCGAGGTAGCGACTGGGTCTGGGGGCTGTGCCATCTCCACCCGGGTGGTGGGCAACGGCGGCTGACTGCGCATATTGGTGCCGTTTTCGTTTCCAGGTCCGTGGCGAATAGTGCCATCGGGTGCCTGCAGCGTGGGATAGACCTGGGGCAGGGTATTAGGCTCCGCGCCTTTACCCTCCCGAATTTGCTCGCTTGCTGCTCTAGGGGACACTCTATTCCCGACATCTCGCAACAACATTTGGTTCTTTGCATTAGGACTGGTGCCGACATCTCGCTACATAATTTTGTTCGTTATATTAGGACTGGTACCGACATCGCGCAACAACATTCTGTTCTTTACAGTGCTGACATCTCGCAACAACATTCTGTTCCCCATCCACCTTCTTCCGAGTAGCGTTGGGCCATCACCTGCAACAATCCACAGAGGTAACTTATGCACCACGCCATTACGGCTTACACTTGCATCCGCACTACCAAGGACTGGGATCAGCTCCTTGGTGTAGGTGTGCAACTTTTCCTGTACTGTAACCAGCTCGGGTCATTTTTCGTTCCACAGTCTCTCGAAGGCATCCTGGCTCATCATTGACTGGCTCGCTCCTGTGTCCACTTCCATGAAGACTGGAACATCATTTATCGTGACTTCCATCTTCACTGGAGGACAATCGGTGGTGCAAGTATACACTCCATACACTTCTTCTTGGGGCTGAGCTGCCTCTCTGACCAAATTATCATACTCCCTGCTGGATTCAAAGTCATCTACCGACTCCTCTACTAGAATGTGAGTCGTATTTCTTTTACACATACGCTGGAGGTGGCCCTTCATGTTACAGGCTTTGCATACATACTCAGAAAACCGACACTGGTGAGCCCTATGGTTTCCTCTGCAACGCCAGCATGGTACTACTCGATTAGCACCCCTCGGCGGACTCTGAGATCTGGAACTCTGAGGTCTGTGCTCTCTGCCCTGGGCAGAGTCACGTTCTACAGTTTTGCCTGTGAAAGGCACCATTCTGTGTACAGTATTTGCCAGGTTTGAGTCCACAGGATGAATAATTTGCTTGGTGCTGCAGGTCAAGGTCATGAATGCCTGACTAATGCCGATGGCTTTCTGCAGGTTGACTGTGGTGTCGGTAGATAGTAGCTTGTGAAGGAGGCCCTCGTGGCCAATTTCTATAAAGACGATGTCTCGCAATGTTTAGTTGAGGTGTGTGCCGAAATCACACAGTGCCGCAAGTCTCCTGAGGTCGGCAGCATATTTTGCAATCTCCTGGCCCTCAGGTCTGCGGTGCGTGTAGAATCTGTGCCTGGCCGTGAGGATGTTCTCCTTTGGTTTAAGTTGGTAACGAATTAGTTCAGTCAGCTCATCGTATGTCTTATCCTTGGCCGTTGTGGGTGCCAGAAAGTCCCTGACCAGGCGGTAGACCTCGGGCCCACAACTGGTCAGCAGTGTAGCCTTGCGCTTCTCCACCAATGTGTCCGTCTCCCATGCCGGGTCGTTTTCCACGAAATATTGCTCGAGCCTTTCCGTAAAGGCATCCCAATCCTCACCCTCTGCAAAGTCTTTTAGTGTGCCAAAGGTAGCCATGATCACGTGAAAGTCCTTATTCTCATCGCCAGATGTTGTATCTATAGTGTACTTCCGAATGTCTCCACAAGGCAATGTGTTGTACTTGAACTGTGGTGACCTTGGTCCTTTATTCCAAACTCCAGAGTGCTGTGCAAGCATGGTGTGCAGCCTTTTATACAGGGCCCTGCCACCAGGGCAGGAAACCCCCGGTCTCCACCAGTTGCACCCTCTAGTGGTGCCAGCATGTATGTACAAGGTGTGACCCTTATTGAGAGTACATCATAGAAGCATAGAAACATAGTGCAGGAGTAGGCCATTCGGCCCTTCGAGCCTACACCATCATTCAATGAGTTCATGGCTGAACATGCAACTTCAGTACCCCATTCCTGCTTTCTCGCCATACCCCTTGATCCCCCTAGTAGTAAGGACTACACCTAATTCCTTTTTGAATATATTTCATGAATTGATCTCAACAACTTTCTGTGGTAGAGAATTCCACAGGTTCACCACTCTCTGGGTGAAGAAGTTTCTCCTCATCTCGGTCCTAAATGGCTTACCCCTTAACCTTAGACTGTTTATCCTGGTTCTGGACTTCCCCAACATTGGGAACATTCTTCCTGCATCTAACCTGTCTAAACCCGTCAGAATTTTAAATGTTTCTATGAGATCCCCTCTCATCCTAAGATCAGGTATACAAGTCTCCATCTTATACAATCTCACAGTGACTGCACATAGAGTACATCCATAGTCAGCATATACAACAGGAGGTGCTGCCAAAGAAGCCTTGGTGAGTTGCTGCAGTGCATCCTGTAGATGGTACACACTGCAGCTATGGTACACCATTGGTGGAGGGAGTGAATGTTTAGTAGTTTAAGTGAATGGAAGTGTAACTTCTGAAATAAACTTTCATCTACAATTGAGTTTTATATTAAACATTGCTAAAATATTCATATGTCATGATAGATTGATTAAGATAAATAATTGACTCAGCAAAATGAACAAAGTAACAAACTTAGTTAATAAATTATTAAAAACTGCTTTAGTTCCTTTATGACTTGCAGCAGATGACATGTTCCCAGAATAGTCACCATCATAAAATTATAGCAATTTTGAACAAGGTTTAATGGGGGCTAAATTGGGCTGTGTAGCGCCCATTTTTTAGGCGCTAGGCAGCCACCTAATGCACAAAAATAGGGTCCAAGATGCACCTGATGGGAAATGTGCAGGACGGCATCTTGATAAAGGGATTTATGTGTGCACACCTGACAACTGCTGGCATAGGCAGATCATGACATAAATCAGTATGCAACGCTTATTTGACACCAGTGTGACCATTTTCGCACAGCTGAACATGATGGTAAACGGAATGAATGACCCCTACTAGCCCTATTTAAAGGGCTCATGAACTACTTGCAGGTTAGTTGCTGGATTATTTCTTCTAGCTGTTGGTGCAAATGTATGTACTTTTTGAGCTTTCCTATACTTGGGTAAAGTTTGAATAATCTACAGGGACTGGTCTGGTTGATGCTGAAGTACTTTTTTATTCACTTAAAATTTTGTGTTGAAACAAGTTGCTAGTTACAGACATGCGCGGCTTGGTAAAGCTTCCTCGGGGAATTGATCATGACTGGGAGAATGTAGAGGGGCCACATAGTGTAGGACAAGCTGCTGGAAGAGGGAGGAGGAGGGAAAGAAGGGCACTCAGCAGGAGTCCATATCTGCTGTGCATCTTGTAGATGGTACTCACTGCAGACACAGTGCACCGGTGGTGGAGTGAGTGAATGCTTGGTGGTTTGGATGCCAATAAAACAAGTTGCTTTGTCCTGGATGGTGTTGAGTTTCTTGAGTGTTGTTGGAGCTGCACTCCTCCAGGAAAGTGGAAAGTATTCCATCACACTCCCGATGTGTACCTTGTAGATTGTGGAATCTTTGGGGAGTCAGGAGGTGAGACACTCACCGCAGAATACCCAGCCTTTGATCTGCTCTTGTAGTCACTGTATGTATCTGGCTGGATCAGTTAAGTTTCTGGTCAGTGGTGACCCCACGTCAGATGTTGATGGTGGAGGATAGTAATGCCTTTGAATGTCAAGGGGCGGTGGCTGGACTCTCTTGTTAGAGATGGCCAAAATCATTCTCACCTTGTGCTCAAGTGTATAGATAGACTCAGATTTGCCACAAGTTACAAAAACAAAACAGCCCTGTAGCTTGTGAAATTACAAAGATTAACACTTAGAATCATTCAGATGTAGAAGTGAAATTGTTCAGAAGTTACAGTTTGAATGACCTCCATGCAGGGAATACATACAAATCAATTTGTCAATTGGTAAGTCTGTATTACAATTAATTACAATAAACTATTTATTGTTTGATATATCTAAAGGCATTTAAAAGTGCAGAGGAAAAAGAAGAAAGGACAGAAAGTGGAACAGTACCGGATAAATCCGTAAACATTTCCCGCAAGCGCACATTATCCAACAAATCAAGTATTTCTCGGAATGAAACTGAAGTGGAAGAAAATAAGGCAGAGGTAAAAGAGTCTTAATCTCAAATTTGCTCTCAGTCTTACAAGAAAGGCAACTGTAATTATTTTATCCTGTCTTGTTGATTGCTTCTCAGCAACTAATACAACACTTTATACTTTAAGTGATATTAATGGTCAGCCAGGTGTCTGACATTTGCAGAAAATCTTCATCATGTTTAAAAGGCAGGTCGGTGGCAGGTCCCAGTCGCACTGCCAGCTCCAGCCTGTTGTGTAGAATGAATTTCCCTTGATTGGGTTTATCAAGCCCGGATAGTGCATTTCCCAGCCAATTAGAGGAAGCGGACCTGGTGACATCATTTGATGACGCATCATCGGCTACTTTCTTTAAAGGGACCATTGACAACTTTAATTTGACATTTGTGCTGTCAGTGTTCTATAGCATTGAGGTGCTGCACACATTGACAAGCACTGCAAAGAGGTGCACAGTTGCATCCAGGCTCTCCCATGACTCCCTCCAAAAGTTACAGCACACAGGGAGGTTCTCTTCCCTTCCAATGGGCGGAGACGACCTACCCAAGGGACCATCACAGCCTGGTTGCACATTGCATAGGAGGACACAAGCAGGGATGCGGTCAGCAGGACCTGGGTGTAGTGCATCAAAAGTTTTAATAATCTCAGTAGATCAGGAAATGTTAGTACAAAGCCAGACTCAACCTCATCCTGTTGTGTCACTCATCACATCTCTATCACTCTGCCTTCTCTACCCTACTTCTACACATTCTTATTCACCCTAACTTACCTTGCACCTCCACCCATCCCTCTATCTATCTATATTATCACATCCCCATCTCACTAGCCACCCATCAACTCGCCCTTATCGTAATGCAATTATACCAACTAACAACATACAAGGGTATACACTTAGGTGTTTTATCCAATGTTCATGTAAAGTTTCTGTTACTGTGCTGTCAGACGTTGAAACTGCTATTTTCAACACTTTGCATTCTTGGCTAGATTTGTGTGCACCTTTGGAAGTGGCTTATTGAGCTACAGTGAATGGTGAGACATAATGGTACCCCACAATGGTCATGAGTGTGAAAGGAATGGCTTGGGATTTGTAAGGATGCTTTATGGTGTTGGTTTATGGTTGTGCCAACCTGGCACTCATGTGATAGCCAGTGTATACAGCATCAAGTGAAGTAAATCTGGCTATGGTGAGTCCATCCCTGGCCTCCCGGACAGCAATGTGGTTGGGTGCTGATGCCCTGGGTCCTGCGCAGCGTCAGTTGATTGTGGAGAAGGTTGGTTTTGTTGTTGCTGCTGGTGTGCCTAGTGATGCTCGTCCAACACCGCCTTCAGTGTGCCAGTACAGCCTTCGGTCGCCTGAGGAAGAGAGTGTTCGAAGACCAGGATCTCAAGCCCGGCACCAAGCTCATGGACTACAGAGCAGTAGTGATGCCCGCCCTCCTATATGCCTCAGAGACATGGACTATGTACAGCAGGCACTTCAAAGCACTGGAGAAATACCACCAATGCTACCTCCGCAAAATCCTGCAAATCCATTGGCAGGATTGGCACACCAACATCAGTGTTCTCGCTCTAGCCAACATCCCCAGCATCGAGGTGTTGACCACACTCAACCAGCTCCGATGGACAGGCCACATTGTGCGTATGCCCGACATTAGACTTCCGAAACAAGCGCTCTACTCCGAGCTCCAACACAGCAAGCGAGTCTCGGGAGAGAAGAGAAAAAGTGCAACATCCCCACCTACTCTTTGGGTACCTGACCCAAGACCGCTCAAAGTGGAGGAGAAGCATCCGAGAAGGCGCTGTACACTTTGAGTCTCTTCGCCAGGACCACACAGAGGCTAAGCACAAACAGCGGGAGGAGCGCATGACAACCCAAGCACCCCACCCACCCATCCCTTCAACCACCACCTGCCCCACCTGTGACAGAGACTGTAGATCCCTCATTGGTCTCATCAGTCACCTTGGAACTCATATCAGTGTGGAAGCAAGTCATCCTCGACTCCGGGGCACTGCCTAAGAAGAAGATGGTGATGCTAGCTTTCAGGCTGATTGTAGTGGGATTCTGAGGACCAAGTTGAGTCAGTATAAAATGCACTGATGCTGATGGACTAGATGGCAGGTGAAGTAGAGATGACAGAAGCGATCTGTCAATGGTGGGAGAGATAATGAGGTCAGACTGGATGGAGACTTGCCTAAAGACTTGCAGCATTCTGAATCTGTAGTGGAAATGCAGTTTAGAGAAGCTAGTGGCTAAAGGATCATTTCTGAGTCAGCTGGGAACTTTGACTTGACCTTTGAAGCTATCAACTCATCAGCTGAAGCAATGGCCCGTGACCTCCCACCTCAGCTTCACAAACAAGGTCTAGGCACAGTGGGAAACAAGTGGGCGACCTGTTAAATTCATAAAGCTAGGAAAAAAGCAGTGCTAAGTGGCTGTAAACAAGCCACTAATGATTTCAGTTGCCTCCCCCACTGCTGCATGTTGGGTCTGCTCAGCTCTGACAAACCCGACATTTGGTAAAGGCACTTGGTGGCTGGTTGACCCGCTGGGGAAGAAAAACATTTCCACCCAACCGATCACCCCTTTTGGCCCCCTGAAAAATTCCCCCCTTAGAGACTAAACTACCGAGAAATCTACACCCATCTGCAGGGTTGCTGTTTGCCCAAAATGGTGCCCACGGGGACACAATTAGCTCAGACCAGGGAGCTTAGGTACAAGTTGAAAGAGGTCACCAAATGTGCACTGCTGGAGTTTAACTAGCGAATACCAAGCAGCTTTCTAGAGCAGGGCACCCGATCAATTAGCTGTCAGAGTTATCTGGAGCCAAGTGAGAAGAATCCCAGCATCCTGTGGCAGCTTGATCCATTCCAGGTTCCATTAGAGAGCCAAACTGGCTAATAGATCATGAACAGTGTCCTGGAGTAATGTGGACCTGCCTGGCTCAGGGATCAGATTAGCAAATCTCCTAGAAAAGATTGACTTTTTTCGATATTTACATCACCAGAGATGCCAACTTGGAGCTACTTTGACACCACCTCGACTCAAAAGATACCCACCTAAGACAGCGCCTGCCCCACCCCAAGAAGGATAGTAACTAGTTGGTGGAGAGTTCTGAAGTAAAAAAAAATAAAATCTCTATTAAAATTATGAATAAGAGCAGCTATTTAGATACATATGTATATGTTTAGTGGGTTGATGAATTAAGTGGTACATGTGATCTACAGATTAGATACTACAGTGAGAAACAACGCACACACAGCACACTGATTGGGAAACTATAGGCTGGAAGGTCCGAATTTTTCATCCATAGATGGGCAGATGATCGGAACTTACTGGCCTGTGACTTCCCAACAAGTACTCCATGTGAGCACAGTTGGAGAATCAGCCCTTGTAGGTCTACTTTTCTTGTATGTTGGGGATAAGAGACAAAATGGATTGATTTATGAGCATGTGGCCTAGAGACTCCCCTTTAGAATTAGTGAGCCAGAGAAAATGGTGATTTCTGTTAAGTATGGAAGAACTCCACAAGACTGAGTACTGTGAGCTAAAACTGATGTGACCTTAGCCTCTTTAATACAACTCCAGAGTGCATAAGCAGTATGGCAAACAACCTTTTATACTCCCTTGCACAAGGTGTGCAGGCCTCCAACAGTTGCGCCCTCTGGTGGCAATCTTACACAGTTACAATGTTTACATACATAACATCACTCTCCCACCCCTAAAGTCTTTGATATTAATTATTTACAAGTTGAGACGATTCGGGGCCCTATGCTTCCTGGTTGATCGTCTGAGTTCAAACTCTGGCATGGGTGAGTTGGTCGGGCTATTGCTGCACTGCAGCGCGGCTGGTCTGACAGGACTGTTGGGAATGGTGGGTTCATCCTCTTGATTGACAATGAGGTTGATTGCTGGTTGGATGTGTGTTGGTGGATCGATTATGGTGATGTCCTCTTCAGGTTGTTCCTAGGTGTCGGTGGACCGCAGTTTGGTTTGATCCAAAATATTTCTGCACGTTTGTCCATTCAATAGTTTGATTATAAACACTCTATTCCCCTCCTTGGCCAAGACAGTGCCAGCGACCCATTTAGGACCATGACCTTAATTCAGGACAAGCACAGAGTCGTTAACATCAATGTCACACGATACAGCCGCACGATCGTGGTACATATTTTGCCGGTGACACCGGGTTTCCACATGATCATTTAGATCCGTGCGGACGAGGGAGAGCCTGGTTTTGAGTGCTCTCTTCATTAACAATTCTGCAGGGGGAACCCCAGTGAGCAAGTGGGGTCGCGTCCGGTAGCTGAGCAGAAGCCGAGATAAACGGGTCTGCAAGGAGTCTTCCGTCACACGTTTCAAGCTCTGCTTGATAGTTTGGACTGCCCATTCCGCTTAACCGTTGGATGCGGGCTTAAACAGGGCAGACCTGACCTGCTTGATGCTATTGCGGGTCATCAACTCGTTGAATTCTGAGCTGGTGAAACACGGTCCATTGTCACTGACAAGGACGTCGGGCAAGCCATGGGAGGCGAACATAGCCCGGAGGCTTTCAATGGTGGCAGTGGATGTGCTGGATGACATGATTACACATTCAATCCATTTAGAGTAAGCGTCCACTACAACTAAAAACATCTTTCCGAGAAAGGGGCCAGTAAAATCTATGTGGATCCTGGACTACGGTTTGGAGGGCCATGACCACAGACTCAGCGGAGCCTCCCTTGGTGCATTGCTCAATTGTGAACACGTGTTGTACTCATGTACGCATGACTCTAAGTCTGAGTCAATGCCGGGCCACCAAACATGCGACCTGGCTAAAGCCTTCATTATGACTGTGCCTGGGTGGCTATTGTGTAGGTCACGTATAAACGTTTCCCTGCCTTTTTTTGGCAAAACCACACGATTACCCCCATAAGAGACAATCCGACTGGATGGACATTTCATCTTTGCGTAGGTGAAACGGCTTAATTTCATCTTACATTTCCCCGGGAACGGCCGACCAGCTCCCATTGAGGACGCAACATTTTACAAGTGATAGCACAGGATCCTGGCTGGTACAGGTCCTGATCTGGTGAGCAGTGACGAGTGACCCCTCGCTTTCAAAAGCATCCATGATCAGAAGCAAGTCTGCGGGCTGTGCCATTTCCACCCCGGTCGTGGGTAATGGTAGCCGACTGAGGGCATCAGCACAGTTCTCCGTGCCTGGTCTGTGGCGGATAACATAGTCATAGGCGGACAATGTTAGTGCCCATCTTTGGATGCGGGACGAAGCATTGGTGTTTATACCTTTGCTTTCTGAAAACAGCGAAATGTGCGGTTTGTGTTCGGTTTCAAGCTCAAACTGAAGTCCAAATAGGTATTAGTGCATTTTCTTTACACCATATACACATGCTAACACCTCTTTCTCAACCATACCGTGTTGGGTGGGTCCAGAGCCGGGGGGTGGCACGCTCATGGGATGAGGGGTGGGCTGTTTGAGGCTGGGATTGGGAGAGACTTCTTCACTCGGGGAGTTGTTGGCCTGTGGGGTTCCCTGCCGCGGAGAGTTGTTGATGCCAGTTCATTGGATGTGTTCGGGAGGGAGTTGGATCTAACCTCCACCTACATGACACAGGAGCTAGCTGAGTCTTCGAAAAGATTTATGTGCATCAACTCGCACAAAGGACTGTTTATATACCACAGGTGCCCTTTTGGATTTCCTCGGCTGCTACCATCTTCCAGAGGAACATGGAGAGTCTGTTGAAATCGGTTCCGCGCACCATTGTGTTTCAAGACGACATTCTGATCACCGGTCGTGGGGGGGAGGTACTGGAGTGGGTGATCAGCCATGATCTTGTTGAATGGCGGTGCAGGCTTAAAGGGCCGAATGGCTTACTCCTGCACCGATTTTCTATGTTTCTATGTTTCTATACTGTAGGCTCTTTCAGTCTTAGACAGACTTCTAGATGCATATGCAACTGGTTGAAGTTTGCCCGTTACATTGGTTTGCTCTAACACACAGCTGACCCCGTACGAAGATGCATCACAAGCTAGCACTAATTGTTTACACGGGTCATACAGTACAAGTAACTTATTAGAACAAAGTAGGTTTCTGACCTTCTCAAAGGCTGTCTCTTGAGATTTACCTCAAACCCTGTCATCACCCTTATGTAGCAACATGTGCAATGGTTCCAGCAAAGTGCTTAACCCGGGTAGAAAGTTACCAGGAATGAACGCAGCTCCGTCACGTTCTGTGGTCTGGGTGCATTCTTAATGGCCTGTGTCTTTGAGTCCGTGGGTCTAATGCCATCTGCCGCAATCTTTCTCCCCAAATATTCGACCTCTGACATCAGGAAAACAAACTTGGAGCATTTCAGCCTGAGCCCCACTCTTTCTAGCCGACTTAGAACTTCTTCCAGGTTGTGCAGGTGTTCGGTGGTGTCACGACCGGTGATCAGAATGTCGTCTTGAAACACAATGGTGCGCGGAACCGATTTCAACAGACTCTCCATGTTCCTCTGGAAGATGGTAGCAGCCGAGCAAATCCAAAAGGGCACCTGTGGTATATAAACAGTCCTTTGTGCGAGTTGATGCACATAAATCTTTTCGAAGACTCAGCTAGCTCCTGTGTCATGTAGGTGGAGGTTAGATCCAGCTGGTGAACGACTTCCCCCCTGCTAATGTTGCAAACAAGTCATCCGCTTTGGGTAGTGGATACTGGTCCTGTAACGAGACTCGGTTGATTGTTACCTTGTAGTCTCCGCAGATTCTGACCAGCCCATTGCTTTTCAACACCGGAACAATTGGACTGGCCCACTCGTTGAACTCGACTGGCGATATGACTCCCTCTCGTTGAAGTCTGTTCAGTTCGATCTCGACTTTCTCTCTCATCATATATGGAACCGATTGAGCCTTGTGATGAACGGGCCTTGCATCGGGGACGAGATGGATCTCCACCTTGGCGCCGGGTGAAGTTGCCGATGCCTGGTTCAAATAGCGACAGAAACTTGCTCAGCACTTGGGCGCACGAGGCATCATCCATTGAAGATGGTACTTTGATGTCGTCCCAGTTCCATCGAATCTTTTCCAGCCAGCTTCTACCGAATAGCTATTGCCTGGTACAATCCACAGTGATAAATCATGCACAGCTCCATCGTACGATACCTTAACAGCCGCACTGCCAATGACTGGTATGAGCTCTTTGGTGTAGGTGCACAGCTTTGTCTGAATTGAGCTCAGTTTGGACCTTTTTGTCTTGTTGCCCCACAGTTTCTCAAAAGCCTCTGGCTCATAATTGACTGACTCGCCCCCTTGTCCAACTGCATTGATACCGGAAGACAGTTCAATGTGACTTTCAGCATGCTAGGAGGGCTCTTGGTGGTGAAGGTGTGTACCCCATACACTTCTTCCTCGGATTGTGTTTCCTCTCTTGTTTGTTCTGCGTGATTCACGCTGGAAGGATCATCCTCTGCCAACTCTGCCACATGGTGATTTGCAGCCCTCTTGTACATTCACTGGAGGTGCCCCATTGTTTCGTAGCCTTTGCACACATAGTGCTTGAATCGACATTGATGGGCTCGATGATTACCCCCGCAGCGCCAACATGGTGCTAATGGATTTGCATTCATGCCCGATGGTGGACTCTGAATCATCCTAGGTCTTGCAGCTGCAGACGTGTAAGCCCTGCCATATGCAGTTCTGCCTGCTAGCGATGTTATTTTATGTACAGTATTTGCCGGTGAACTTCGATGCTGGGAAGATATCTCTGGTATTATCGCTCGTGGATATAAATGCCTGGGCTATTATGATGGCCTTGTTCCAGTCAAGGGATTTGGCAGACAGCAGCTTGCGAAGAATGACCTCATGGCTGATGCCAAGCACACAAAAGTCCCGCAACATTTCCCCCAAAAATCCAGCAAATTCGCAAGTACTCGCAAGGCATCTCAGGTTGGCGACATAACTCGCCACGTCCTCGCCTTCCGAGCGGCGGTGCATGTAGAAGCGATACCTAGCCATGAAGATGCTCTCCTTCGGCTTGAGGTGGTTCCGAACCAGCGTACACAACACTGTATATGTCTTCTCCATTGGTTTCTCCGGTGCTAGCAGATTCTTGATGAAGCTATATATTGTGGACCCACACACGGTGAGGAGAATCACCCTGCACCTGATCACTTTTTTGTCCCCATCCAGCACGTTGCCCACGAAGTACTGGTCGAGACACTCAGTGAAGGCTTCCCAATCATCACCCTCTACAAATCTCTCTAAAATACCAACGGCAGTCATGACAGCGTAAAAGTTCGTAATCTGTTACTCGTCGCCAATTGGTCAGTATGGAAGAACTCCACAAGACTGAGTACTGTGAGCTAAAACTTATGTGACCGTAGTCTCTTTAATAGAACTCCAGAGTGCCTAAGCAGCATGTCAGACAACCCTTTATACTTCCTTGCACGAGGTGTGCAGGTGACCCTTGGGCCTCCAACAGTTGCACCCTCTGATGGCAAGTCTTACACAGTTTCAATGTTTAGATACATAACAATTTCAGTGCAGAGTAAGAAATTACTTATGACTGATTTTCTGATGGTGGAATTTTATGTTCCAACTAAGGATAATATGGAGGAACATTGCTTTAAATGCTCTTGTCTTCATCAAAAAGCTCTTCAAGCATGGTGGAGTGTGTATCTTTCTAAGTATTCTACTGATTTGCATGTTCCACAGAACTTGGACCTATCTAATTATTGACTTTTTCATAATAGGGAGGAAAGCTCCCAAAAGTCTCACTTATGGAACTTTTCAAGCTGAATAAATCGGAATGGCCATACATTGCTTTGGGAGTCCTAGGTGCGCTTATCAATGGAGGAACTCACCCTGCCTTTTGCATTATATTTGCAAAGATCATTGCTGTAAGTATGCATTACTTTTTATTATGTATTTATTTTCATTATGTGTACTGATTAGCCAAATATTCATTGCATGCAGGAACTTGCTTCCTTTAGTTTTGCATTCATTGGTTTATAATTTGGCTTTAATTTATTTATGCAACACTATGGCTTTTATTTTCCATGTGCCCTGCTTCAGTTGATCTGGAACAGGTGGTATTAGAACATTGTTTAGGGAGGTGCTCAGCCATGTCCCTGTCTCTTCTTGTATCTCCCGCTTTTCCTGCTACCCAGGCTCATCAGCAGACAGTTAAACACCATGTACATATAAGTTAAAATGAACCCCTATGCGTGTCTATATCTGGTCCACTTTTTCACCTGCTGTCTACTGATGTTAAATCTCAATACCAGCAACATTACTCCCTCCCCTTGCTCAAGCCTTAATGTATGGAGATTGGGATAGTCCTATCTTCTAAAAATGTGTTGCTAGAAAGTAAAAAAGGGAGGCGGCAGCACAAAATTTCGCCATTGGTAGCCAGATGATTAGAAATGTAATGGAAGGAATGGGGAAAGCATAGGGTAGATACAAGAATGGGAAACAGTTACTTGGGCTGGAATAAGAGCAGCATGCATGAGGAAGAATGGGAGACAGATGAATGGAAATCAGAGGGAGAATGAAGGCAAGCATGTAGGGGTTGAAACCTCACTGTACAATATTAGAAATAGGGGAATGATAGGAAGCAGATTTTGATCTGTCTCCTTCCAGTCACAGCCTCAGCTACTCAAGATCTATCTCTTAACTAAAGTAAAATTTAATCTTTCAAAGTTAACTGATTTTATTTCTTCCTCCAGGTCTTCACTGAAACTGATACAAATGTTATCAGGCAACAAGCTAATCTTTACTCTATCCTGTTTTTTGTTATTGGTGTAGTTTCCTTTGTTACATTTTTCTTACAAGTAAGTATTTTACCTTGTACGTAATATTATATTTAATAATGGTCTCGAGGAAGTAACGTATTTTCAAAATAACTAATAAATACAAAAATAATGCTATACACAGTTGTCTAAAAATATGCTATTCGAAACCTATGATGGATAACTGCCACACAAAATAATCGAAACTTTTATCACCTGCAATTTTCCATTCATTACATTGAACAGACTGCAAATTTAAAAGGGATAATGTAATCAAATGAGAAAGAAGAGAAACAAAATTAATAATGAAACAAAACGATAAAAACGCACAACGCGGACAGACTGAAATGCCCTGTGGATTTCGATTGGTTATGATAGTAAAAGAATGGGAGGGATAAAATAAATAATTCATTCAAAGGTTTGAACAATTGACATATGAATGATGTACTGGAGATAATAACACAGCCATGTGCATCCTAGTTGCCTGAGCAAAGATTTAGGAGTCTCCGCATTTAAATTCTTCAATTCAGTTGTGCTTAGTTTGTGTTGCATATAGCTTACCATGCTGCTGGAGGTGCAAATCCTAACTACTACATCCAGAAACTAGAAGTGTATTTTCTCCGGTGCCTCTGGCAGCAGCACTAGATTGCCAATGTAAATGATTGATCATGATGGTCTGAACTTCTGACCAACCTTACTTTAACTCGAGCATCAGCCCACTTTCTTCACATGGGTTGGCACCAGTGTTTAGATGTCGCTGATCAGAAAATCTGGGTTCAATATTGTTGGCCACTATTTTTGCAGACCACCAATCAGATATGCATTCAGCCATCCTTCAAGACCGATGATGCATTTTGCTAATTATTGGGTTAAACAGACATTGCCGTGACTATTGGAATGATCTGGTGACCAGAAAATGAAGTTGCAGATTATCAATTTGAAAAAATTGTGCATGTCTTCCAGTATTTTATTCCTGTCTGTTGCTGTGTAAATACTGCAGATTCTGCCATGGTCAGGAAACCAGGCTATTACATAACTAGCACTTCTTTAAGTCGTCTGTAACATAAATTCTACTTTAGGTGATCTAGCCCAGAAACACTAGTAATATTAGGTTGTGCTCTGTTTCCTATAGAAATGAATGTAACATGAGGTAAGACAATTTTTGCCTTCTGCATTGAGACTAATGACAATGCGATAAAGATTCATATTTCACACAGATTACCCCTCAATTGTTTTTGCTGGAATTATTCCACATATCTCCAAGCCTATGAGAGATTATGGCCTGGCGTCTCCAACAGCTTCACTCAAAATCGGCCAAACCAGCACAAAAGATCAATCAATTTCAAGCATAAATTACGTCCAGCGCAAATCAAGTATCCGCAGCCCTTTGCACTGGTTTAAAAAACATTTTTCTGGAAGCATGTGCCACCCACAAAACTGACCAGGCCTCCAGATCAAATTAATCACTATTGGAGTTTCCGCTAAGTGCGCCCGTTTGCAGTCCTTTGCGAAGCCTCTTAAAATTATGCTTTTTTTAAGGTGCAAGACTCCACTAGGCACATTTTAAAAGCTTTCATTTTATATAATTTAATAAGATACTGACTACTGTACACCAATGTAACTAATAAATGGTTTTGTATACTTTTTTAAAGTAAGTTATTTAAAATCGTTACTCATAGATGGTGGACTAGACACTGATTATAAATGCTTATTTTCGTGATAAACCCATTTTCAACTGTGAATAAAACTGCACTAGTTTACTATTCTTAAATACATCAAGGAATATTGTTTAATGCAATTTTTTTTTGGAAGATTTTACATTAGACGATATGTAAATGAGTTTGAGCAAAAACTTAAGTGAAAAAAAACTTCTTAAAACCGGCGCAATTTTGAACGTAATTTGCACCCGGATTGCCGATTGTGCCCAAAGCAGAATCTCTTAGTCTTTATTTCTAATCTAATTTGAGGTTTCATTTTATATTTGTGTCCTTTAGTTCCTTTAGCTCTGCTATCATAGTCCAAGTGCAAAATCCTGTCCTCTTTATCTCTGAGCATTTTAAAAACTTGATTCATGTCTGTTAAGTTTAGAATAACTCCATGAGACTGTGTTGTAAGCACAAACCATTGTGACCTTGGTCTCTTTAATATAACTCCAAAGTGAGGCAGCAGTATGGTGGGCTGCCTTTTATACCTGTTTGCTCCAGGGCACACCGGTGACCCATAGATCTCCTACAGGTGTGCCCCCTAGTGGCAAGTCTGACACACAGGTTCAGTTCACGTACATAACATAATTTTCCCCCCCCAAAGTCTTAAGTTGTTTACATTCAACTCAGGCGCTCTGCGTTCCCGGGTCGATCGCCTGAATTGAAGTCCTGGCATGGGTGAGTTGGTCAGATCATTGCTGCACTGCAGCGCGGCCGATCTGATCGAACTGTCGGCATGGTGGATTCATCCTCGTGGTTGACAGCGAGGTCAGTTGCTGGTTGGGTGTGTGTTGGTGGATCATAGATGGAAAGGTCTTCCTCAAATTATTCTTGGTTGTCTGTGAATCGCAGTTTGGTCTGATCCAGGTGCTTTCTGCACGTTTGTCCATTCAACAATTTTACAACAAACAATCTATTCCCCTCTTGGCTAAGACAATGCCAGCAATCCACTTGGGATCATGACCGTAATTTAGAACAAACACCGGATCATTGAATTCAATGTTACACGAGGCCGCCGCACGATCGTGGTACACGTTATGCCTGTGTCGCTGGGTTTCTACGTGATCATTGATATCTGGGTGGACTAAAGAGAGCCTGGTTTTGAGTGCTCTCTTCATTAACAATTTTGCAGGGGGAACCTCGGTGAGCTAGTGGGGTCGCGTCCGGTAGCTGAGCTGGATCCTGGATAACCGGGTCTGCAAGGAGCTGTCTGTTATGCATTTCAAGCTTTGCTTGATGGTTTGGACTGCCCGTTCCACTTGGCCGTTGGATGCAGGCTTAAATGGGGCAGACCTGACATGCTTAATGCCATTGCGGGTCATGAACTCGTTGAATTCCAAGCTGGTGAATCATGGCCTATTGTCATTGACAAGGACGTCGGGCAAACCATGGGTGGCGAACATGGCCCAAAGGCTTTCAATGGTGGCAGTGGACGTACATGGTGATATTATTATACATTCAATCCATTTTGAGTACGCGTCCACTGCTACTAGAAACATCTTCCCTAGGAAGGGGCCAGCGAAATCTACGTGGACCCTGGACCACGGCTTTAAGGGCCATGACCACAGGCTCATGAGGGCCTCCCTGGGTGCATTGCTCAACTGTGAGCAAGTGTTGCATTGGTGTACGCATGACTCCAATTCAGAGTCAATGCCGGGCCACCAGACGTGCGACTTGGCGAAAGCCTTCATCATGACTATGACTGGGTGGGTGCTGTGTAGGTCGCGTGTAAACGTTTCCCTACCTCTTTTGGGCAAGATCATGCAATTTCTCCATAGGAGACAATCTGATTGGATGGACAGTTCATTCTTGCGTCGGTGAAATGGCTTGATTTCATCTTGCATTTCCCCGGAAACCGCCGACCAACTCCCATTGAGGATGCAGCTTGTTACTAGTGATAGCACAGGGTCCTGGCTGGTCCAGGTCCTGATCTGGCGAGCCATGACGGGTGACCCCTCGCTCTTGAAAGCATCTATTACAAGAAGCAAGTCTGCGGGTTGCCCCATTTCCACCCTGGTGGTGGGCAATGGCAGCTGACTGAGAGCGTCAGTGCAGTTCTCAGTGCCTGGTCTGTGGTGGATTACATAGTCATACGCAGACAATGTTAGTGCCCATCTCTGGATGCGGGATGAAGCATTGGTGTTAATACCTTTGCTTTCTGAGAGCAATGAGGTGGTTGGTTTTGAGTTCGAACTGGAGGCCAAATAGATATTGGTGCATTTTCTTAACCCCGTATACGCAAGCCAATGCTTCTTTCTCAACCATACTGTAGGCTCTTTCAGCCATGGATAAAATCCTGGATGCATATGCCACCGGTTGCAATTTGCCTGACACATTTGCTTGCTGTAACACACAACCAACCCCGTATGACGACGCATCACAAGCTAATACTAAGCGTTTACAAGGGTCATACAATACAAGTAACTTGTTCGAGCATATCAGATTTCTGGCCTTAGTAAAGGCTGTCTCTTGCGATTTACCCCAAACCCAGTCGTTACCCTTGCGTAGCATGAGATGCAAGGGCTCCAGCAGTGTGCTCAACCCCGGTAGAAAGTTAGCAAAATAGTTGAGGAGTCCCAGGAACGAACGCAGCTCCGTCACATTCTGTGGTGTGGGTGCATTCTTGATGGCCTCCGTCTTGGAGTCCGTGGGTCTGATGCCATCTGCCGCGATCTTCCTCCCCAGAACTTTGACCTCTGGCGCCAGGAAAACACACTTGGAGCATTTCAGACTGAGTCCCACTCTGTCCAGTTGCTTTAGAACCTCTTCCAGATTGTGCAAGTGTTTGGTGGTGTTGCGACCACTGATCAATATGTTGTCTTGGACCACCACGGTGCATGGAACCAATTTCAGCAGACTCTCCATGTTCCTCTGGAAGATGGCCGCAGACAAGCGAATCCCAAAGGGACATCTCTGGTACACGAACAGTCCTTTGTGCGTGTTGATGAGCTGGCTGAACCGTCAAAGAAGCTGACATGCCTGTGTCATGTAAGCAGAGGTCAGGTCTAGCTTGGTGAACGACTTTCCCCCTGCTAGCATTGCGAATAAGTCCTCCACTTTGGGTAGCGAGTACTGGTTCTGTAAAGAGACTCGGTTGATCACCACCTTGTAGTCCCGGCAGATTCTGACCGTCCCATCGATCTTTAGTACCGGCACAATTGGACTGGCCCACTCGTTGAAATCGACTGGCAATATGATTCCATCTCGTTGATGTCTGTCGAGCTCGATTTCGACTTTCTCTCGCATCATATATGGGATTGCTCGGGCCTTGTGATGAATGGGTCGTGCCCCAGGAACAAGATGGATCTGCACTTTGGCGCCTGTGAAGTTGCCGATGCCTGGCTCAAATAACGCCGGGAATTTGTTTAGCACCTGGGCACACGGGGTGTCATCCACCGAAGACAGTGCTTTGGTGTCATCCCAGTTCCATCGGATCTTGCCTAGCCAGCTCCTGCCGAACAGCGTTGGGTCATCGCCTGGTACAATCTATAGTGGTAAGTCATGCACCATTCTGTCATAAGATACTTTCACTGCTGCACTGCCGATAACAGGTATGAGTGCTTTGGTGTAAGTGCGCAGTGTAGTGTGAATCGGGCTCAGTTTTGGCCTCTGTGCCTTGTTAATCCATAGTTTCTGAAAAGCCTTCTGGCTCATAATCAATTGACTCGCCCCCGTATCCAATTCCATGGAGACTGGAATGCCGTTAAGTTTTAACATTATCAGAGGGCTTTTTGTGGTGAAGGTGTGTACACCATACACTTCCTCTTCACCCTCAGGTTGAGTTGCCTCTCCTGCTCGTTCAGCGTGATCCGTTCTGGATCGGTCGTCCTCTGCTGACTCTGCCACGTGGTGAGTCCAAGGTCGCTTGCACATTCGCTGGAGGTGCCCATTGTTCCACAGCCCTTGCACACATAGTGCTTGAATTGACATTGATGGGTTCTGTGACTGCCCCCACAGCACCAGCATGGTGTTAATGGATTCGCATTCACACTCCACGGCGGCCTCTGAGTCACCCTAGGGCTGGCCTCTGCGGTCGTGTGGGTCCTACCATGTACAGTTCTGCATGCTGAAGGCATTATTTTATGCACAGTACTTGCCAGTGAGCTTCAATCTGTGAAGATATCTGTTTTGTGGTGTCGTTATGGATATGAAGGCTTGGGTTATCGTGATGGCCTTGCTCAGATCTAATGATTTGGCAGACAGTAGTTGGCAGAGAATCTCTCAAGAATACCAACAGCAGCCATTTCCGCATGAAAGTTCGTGATCTGTAACTCGTTGCCAGTTGTTAAGTTCAGAATAACTCCACGAGACTGTGTTGTAAACTCAAACCATTGTGACCTTGGACTCTTTAATATAACTCCAATGTAAGGCATCAGCATGGTGGATTGCCTTTTATAGCTGCTTGCCCAGGGTGCACAGGTGACCCTTAGGTCTCCCACAAGTGTGCCCCCAAGTGGCAAGTCTGACACATAGGTTAGGTTCACATACATAACAATGTCCACTGTCAATCTTCTATTCTTCTGTTATAATAAGTGAAGCACTTATTTAATATTTTCCAGGTGGTCACATATAGGTACTTGAGTGTAGTAGCAAACAGCTGTATGAGTTGACACCTTCAGAAACAATGAGGGGAATTTTTTCCTGAAAAAACAGGTGGGTTTGGAGCAGGTGGGTGGGTTAAATAGTTAAATAGTTAAAAACTGGAATCCTGACCTGAACCCGCCTCCAACCTGCCCATTTCCGGTTTTAACGGAGGCGGGATGGGGAATGGGATTGTGGTGAGCAGCCAACCCTCTGTCAGGTGGCGGGACATCAATTCAAATATTACAATGTGGCTGGATGCCTGTTCTTTAACCACCATTTTGTTTTTAACTGTATCTGGTTGGATTTTATACACTTCGTAAAACCCAACAGTTAATGTAAAGCGAGGACTGCTGCATGCAGGAGGTAAGTGCCTTTATACTCACCTCCTGAATCCAGGATCACTGCCTAACCCTCGTCCCGCAATCGGAGACCCCGTCATCAAACCTCCGATCACCTTCCCGGGACCCCCGCCTCCCCTTTCCCACCAACATTCATCTTGAGGCCGGCCCTGGTCCTCTGGTGGTCGGCCCCAAACTGACCTCTGTAAGGGGTGGTTTTCAGGGGGTCAGCTTTCCCTTCTGACCTTGTATGAGCAGTTCCGAATCGCTCCCACACCCTTGGTTCTAGACACTGGAATTATGAAGGGACTGTGACAGACTTGGACAGACAATCGGTTTCAAGGTAGGAAGCAGGTATGGCTTTATTGTGTTTAAAAAGAAGTAAAAAGGCACACCTTTAATAACACACACAGAATAGGAATACATACTGAGGGGTATAACACATTGAATAAAATGTCAAATTACAGCCTGTGGGGAAAAGAATACAGCTTAAACTCTAAATGGGGTAAAGAGGAGAATGCAGATACATTTACACAAGTTATCCCAGCCTCCCCTCCTCCCAATTCCCCTAACTAACTAAGTTACAGCTCTGGGGGGGGTTCAGGGGCTATGCTCACCAATCCCCTTTTGACAGTTCCAACTCCAGGGTTCGCCTTAGTTGTCCCTGGGGTTCACCTTAGTTGTCCACGTTCTGAAGTCTGTACCCCTTGGTAGCGTAGGACCAGCTTGTCGAGTGGAAAAATCTTCGGTTTTTCTTCGGTTTTGTCGGGTTGGTTCCGGTTGACTGTTTGGTCGCGATGGTCCAGAACTTTCCGATAGTCATTTTGAAAGCCTGTTTGCTGTCGTGGTGCTGTCCTTCTGGGTTTTAGAGATTCCTTTCGCCGATGTTTCGAGGTCCCACTTTTCGAGGCTGGTGTAGAACTTATGCAACGAGACTGCTAACTTAATAGTGTCTCTAGAAGCACCCCTAACTGCCAGAATAGGCCTTCAATTATACTAAAACAGGCTTCCTTATCTTTGCGCCAAATCAGTTCTTGGGCTTTGTTTAAACTGTTCTGTCCATTGTGCTTGATTGGGTAATTTGATTATCTCTTAGGGGATGAATTGGTGTTGCATAGTTCCCCCCAGACAGTCTGGGATCCTTAATACACGAATTTGCTTCACAGAGGTTAGCCCCACCTCGTGTACTCGGTAACTCTTTTTCGCAGTCAAAATGTTGTAGAATCTTAAAATTGATATGCTCCTTCCCATAGATGTTTAGGGGATCTCAGGCTTCTATAATTTAGGTCTATTTTGAATTCTCTTTTCAAAAAGTCCAAACACTGGGAGGGGTCTTCATGAATGCATTCCCTTTTATCCCCTGCAGGTTTCGTCTGCCCCTTTAAACTAATTTTAAAAGTCCAGAAAGGGGTTCTTCTCTGCAGGGGAAAGGTACCAGGAATCTTTGCAAAATATTGGTAAATTCTACACCTCCTGATGGGGGGGCAGGGGGAGGCGGGGGTGGGACCCATGATCTTGACTGGCCCCGATCTGATCTACCCTCTTCCTCTTCCACGCCGCCTCTCCCTGCGCCTCCCCCCCCCCACACCCCCCCCCCCCCCGCCATAGTCATGATCTTGACCACAACCCTTCGGTGGCCGGCCACAATCTCTCTCACCCCCATCGATCGGCAGGAGGCTATCCCCGATTTTCCACCCCCCCCGGCCCTCACACTCCCTCCCTCCTCTGTACAGACAAGTGCCACAGGCCTACCCACCCGCAGCCAGCCAGCCAGCCTCTCCATCTGGCAGGCTTCAGATGCAAATCAGTCGCTCCTGTTAAAGTTGGCAGGGCCTGCAGGAAATCCATTCTCCTGGGTTTCCTACCCACATCAGAGCCTCACCCCCAACCTGCCTTCCCCATGAAAATTCAGTCCAATGTGTGAGAGACGAGTCAAGAGAGAAAACTGGAATCTGAACCATACAGTATTAAACACTGCCAGATAAATATTTCAATTTTCATTTAGACATGAAATAACTACCAGGGAAATGGCTACATATGGTGTAAAAATCAAGAAAGAAAAATAATGAACAGTAGCATAAACACTATTTGGGCCTGCTGTCCTTTATGGAAAGGACAATCTTTATTGTTTTAAATAAATACTGCTGGAAAA
Source organism: Pristiophorus japonicus (assembly GCF_044704955.1). Classification (NCBI taxonomy): domain Eukaryota; kingdom Metazoa; phylum Chordata; class Chondrichthyes; family Pristiophoridae; genus Pristiophorus; species Pristiophorus japonicus. Next base: position 134,021,317 of record NC_091981.1, on the reverse strand, counting down.
TGTAAGAAAAGTACAGCACCACCAATCGACACCAGTTCCAAATCCGTGTAGTATTAAAAAATATTGAAGTTATGGGGACTTGGCAGTTCCCAGCCACTTTGTAACAACACAGCTAATGAATGATGCCACTAGCAGAGAGATGAAATACAATGCTGTGTTTGCAAAATAAAATGATTATTGGCAGCACAAATCGCTACACTCAATCTATCAGCAATGTAAAGGATTTCAAAGTTTGCTATTGGTCTTTTGGAATTTTCTGGTAATTGGATAATGATCTAAAAGTTATAACATGAAGTTTGCTTTGTTGTCTTCAGGGTTTTATGTTTGGAAGAGCCGGGGAAACCCTCACTCTGAAACTAAGATACATGGCTTTCAAGGCAATGTTACGTCAGGTTAGTAAACATGATTGCTGCTCTTGGATGTGGAACCTGACTGATTTATATAGTTGAAGAGGAATGGGCTGAGAAAAATTTTCACAGCAAGAAATATTTCCTGAACTCCATCTCATGGTTGAGATAGAAACTGCAATTACAGTTCATTAATATGCATAGCCAAAAGATCCAAAAGGGAAGGGAGCTGTTGATAATTATCATTAATGGTAAGTGTTTATTATTGGGTTCCTTACTCATCTTTTCTTTTGATTAATTTTTTAACAATTTTGTATGTGGCGTTTTCTAAACATCCATTTAAGTCATCAGCTTTGAAGTGATAACATGCAGTAGAATTCCCATTATGTATCCACTGCACAGAATGGGGATTCCCTGCTAGTATTGCATTGGTCGTGGATGAATTCACCAGTGTTTCTTTTCAAGTCTGTGCCAAGTATGAACGGATGTTAGGTGGTGTGCACTTGATAGACTTCACAGTCGGTCCTCCTTTAAGATGCTACTTAAAGCCTATCTCTTTGACCAAGTTTTAGGTCATGTCTTAATACCTCCTTATGTGCCTCGGTTTTACATTTTGTTTCATAATGCTCCTGTGAAACACCTTGGGATGTTTTACTACATTAAATGCTCCATATAAATGCACATTGTTGTTATTGTTCGAAGACAAAAAAGCAACATATCCATCCTTCATGGAAACTCCGAATATTTTGGAACAATATATAGCAATACGGTTGAGAGAATGATATCAGGAGGACATACAACTGAGACTAATGCTCTCTGATGTCACACTCCACAGGCATCAGTCACCACAAAACTAATGCAAAATTGTGGAGAGGTTCACCTTTGTACATTAACTGTGAGCTGCTATACAGTGAAAGTTAACACACACAAGTACATCCAGCTAATTGACTATAGCAGAGAAACAGCTGGGGAATTCATGCTTTCTTTGGACTTGACCATTCAATCTATTTTCATAGGATATTTAGTGTGCCAAAACCAAAGCCACGTGAGTGCAACAATCCACAAGTTAGGAATAACTAGTTCTTTGAATGATTCATTGTGTTCCTCCATTCCGTTCATTGTTTCTGCTTCTCTCTCTCTCTAGGACATTGCTTGGTTTGATGATAAGAAAAACAACACCGGAGCCCTAACTACAAGACTGGCCACAGAGGCATCACATGTTCAAACAGTACGTAATGCATCTTTTATTCACATTTCAAAGTTCTATATTTATCATGCTGCATCTGCTTCTGAAATCATTGATTAAAAAATGCTGTCCAACAGGTTCCTGGATATGATGTATTATTATACCAAATAACAACAGTGTTGTTTTCAAGTATCATTTTGTAACCTGAAGGATGATTTCACATTATGAGAAAGTACTCTTTTTGGGCCAAGCGGGGCAGGAGTACTACTCCCGGCCCCTCAAAGAAGCTGGCACTCATGTAAAACTCTGCTGCCTGGATCCTATCTCAAACTAAATCCCATTAACCTGTCACCCTGTTCTCACTGACCTACACTAACTTCCCATCCCTAATGCAATGATTTCAAAGTCCTGATCCTCATTTACAATCACTTCATGACATTACTCTCCCCTCCATTTGCAACATGCAAAATCCCAGTTTAGGGAGCCTCCACCCTTGACACTGCCCCTTCCAAGTCAGTAGTCTTATTTGGGGGTGGTTGTTGCTCCACTCCCAACAATGGTTGCAGCAAATCTGGGACCTGCGTGTCTGGGTCCTGATGGAGTTTGCGACCATTCCAGCAGATCCCGCCTTTTGCACTATGCTATTTCCATTAATCCAGCTTGGCATCCTCTTTCCAATGTCAGGTACACTATGGATTATCTCTTATTTTCTCAAAGTAGTTTCTTTATTTATTTAGATCTCTCCACATTATGCACTGTTCCCTGGCTTGAGAGTAAATAAGGCAACCTGCTGTCAGTCTTTTACCAGTGCCACTCATCAGCGACATTATAATTTCAAATTTCTCAATCCGCTTCTTTATCCCTCATTTTGGGAAGTCCGGCGACAACAAACAGTAAAAAACAGTTCGTTGGCAGCAGTTGCGTCCATATTTTAATCCATCGACAACAGCAACAACAACTAGTATTTATATTGTGCCGTTAATGTAGTGAAACGTCCCAAAGCGCTTCACAGGAGTAGTGTGAGAATTGACACAGAGCCGCATACAGAGAAATTAGGGCAGATGACCAAAAGTCTTGAAGGAGGAGGGAGAGGTAGAGAGGCGGAGAGGTTTAGGCAGGGAATTCCAGAGCTTAGGACCGAGGCAACAGAAGGCATGACCACCAAAAGTTGCACGATTATAATCAGGGATGCTCAAGAGGGCAGAATTAGAGGTGTACAGACATCTCGGGGGGTTGTGGGGCTGGAGGAGATTACAGAGATAGGGAGGGACGAGGCCATGGAGGGATTTGAAAACAAGGATGAGAATTTTGAAATCGAGGCATTGCTTAACCGGGAGACAATGTAAGTCAGTGAGCGGGACTTGGTGCGAGTTAGGACATGGACAGCCAAAAACAATGGCTTTGGTGTTCCCAATTTTCAATTGGAAAAAATTTCTGCTTATTGGACAAGCAGTCTTGACAATTTAGAGACTGATGAGAGGTCGAGAGAAGTGGTAGTGAGGTAGAACTGGGTGTCATCAGCGTACATGTGAAAACTGATGCTGTGTTTCCGGATGATGTCACCAAGGGGCAGCATGTAGATGAGAAATAGGAGGGGGCCAAGGATAGATCTTTGGGGGATCTATTATTGCCCTCACCCTTGAGTCTCACATCGAGACTCCTGTTAATCTCCTAAATGCAGCCAGCTATGGGAGAGCCCAAGTCTGGCACCACGCACCGAGACCACAATAGAAGATTTCGAAGTCAGCATAAACAGCCCTCTTCAGAGCTTGGGATTGTGGAGCGACAAGCTATGATGATGATCTGAAATTTAAAAATAGATATCTGCTGTTATTGACTTCCTGACGTGAAAAGTCAGTTATGTACTTAAGAGGCGCAGAACAAAAATAAAACGGATCTGTGATACCAACCATCAATTTATTATTGAAGAGAAAGGCAAATGAATGAAAGAACCATACTTAATAAAACCTTTGCATTGCACAAAATAATATAACCAGGAAATAAAGGATATATTTATAACCTGGCTGAAGAAAATAACAAACTTAATTAGGTTAATCAAAAACATAGCATGGCCTGCATAGAATAATGTCTCAGAGACTGTGCAAGATGGAAAGCAGTGTACCAAGCAGGAAGTAGGAAAGATTAAAGAGACAACCCAAAGGAATGGCAGAAGCGAAAGATTCTTAAGGGATTTCTGAAGGAAAGGAGAGATAACAAAGTAACAGATGATCATGGGCTGGCAGTGTTCAGGGTAGACATCACTTTTTGGCACTGTCAAATTTATCCCTTGTATAGATTGCTGTTTGTTTTTAAACTGCGGTAACAATTAGAGATACTTCTTACAGGATGCATATCCATTTTTATTTTATTCCAGACAGTAGGTTCAAGACTAGGACTAATAGCACAAAATGTTGCAAGCATGGGATCAGCAATTATTATTTCATTCATATTTGGATGGCAAATGACCTTGTTGGTCCTAGTGATAGTGCCCATCCTTGCTGCAGCCGGAGTGGTTGAAATGAAATCTCTGACAGGATACGCAAGTCGTGATACAGAAGAGCTTGAAACAGCTGGAAAGGTAAAGTCAGCATTTTCTGATTGATCTCAACTGTCTTATTCATTATCAGTTTTGAAAAATATCCTTCAGTGACTGTATGAACTCATGGCCGAGTTTTATTTATTGTAAAAGATTGAAAAAAAATATTTGCACTGCAATTCTAATCCTCTTTTGCCAACTTGGCCACTCCCCCCACACACACGCATATACAATAACATGCACACCCATGCACCATAGAGAGGCACCCACACACCCATACAGAAGTTAGCTTCAACTCTGTGATGCTGGGCTTAAACTGAGGTGCGTGGGAGTCACTAAATTGAATTTGGTGTGGCTTTGGTTTTATTTACAATTTTTATAACTCGCTGTTTATTGTAAAAATCTGCAAAAGGACATAGACCTGCTAAGTGAGTGGGCAAAAATTTGGCAGATGGAATATAATGTTGGAAAGTGTGAGGTCATGCACTTTGGCAGAAAAAATCGAAGAGCGAATTATTATTTAAATGGAGAAAGATTGCAAAGGGCTACAGTACAGCGCGACTTGGGGGTACTTGTGCATGAAACACAAAAGGATAGTCTGCAGGTACAGCAAGTGATCAGGAAGGCCAATGGAATCTTGGCCTTTATTGCAAAGGGGATGGAGTATAAAAGCAGAGAAGTCTTGCTACAGTTATACAGGGTATTGGTGAGGCCACGCCTGGAATACTGAGTGCAGTTTTGGTTTCCATATTTACGAAAGGATATACTTGCTTTGAAGACAGTTCAGAGAAGGTTCACTTGGTTGATTCCAGAGATGAGGGGGTTTACTTATGAGGAAAGGTTGAGTAGGTTGGGCCTCCACTCATTGGAATTCAGAAGAATGAGAGGTGATCTTATCGAAATGTCTAAGATTATGAGGGGGCTTAACAAGGTGGATGCAGAGAGGATGTTTCCACTGATGGGGGAGACTAGAACTAGAGGGCACGATCTTAGAATAAGGGGCCGCCCATTTAAAACAGAGATGAGGAAACATTTCTTCTCTCAGATGGTTGTAAATCTGTGGAATTCGCTGCCTCAGAGAGCCTTGGAAGCTGGGACATTGAATAAATTTAAGACAGAAGTAGACAGTTTCTTAAATGATAAGGGGATAAGGGGTTATGGGGAGCAGGCGGGGAAGTGGAGCTGAGTCCATGATCAGATCAGCCATGATCTTATTGAATGGCGGAGCAGGCTCGAGAGGCAGTATCACCTACTCCTGCTCCTACTTCTTATGATCTTATGTTCTTATTGAAAAGGTCATAAAATTGTATGAAAACTTTAGTTAGAAGTGATTTATATTGATGATATTTTTGTTGAATCAGTGGTATTTACTTGATGTTACTCATTGGGGTTGATACTGTAGAAACATCGCAGTCATAGTTTTTAGTTACACATTACTTATCCTTAAATATATTTCTTTGTGTGCTTTCTTCAATTTATAAATTATGTTATCCATCTCACTATAAAACAAAAAGTTAATAGGCTAAATCTTAACCCCAAAAAAGGGTGGCTTGGAGTTAAATGAGATATAAAAACTTTGAAAATTTCAACCCCAACCTGCTTCAAAGCTGCCCACTTCCAGGTTTAACAGAGGTAGGGCTAGGGGCAGGCAGTCAAACTTCTCTCAGGAAGCATCACATGATCATATCTCCAGGAATACATCAAACCAAAGATGGCACCCAACCCTAGCAGGAGTGGAAATTTGTGTGGGTCAGGCCACTGCCAGGAACCTGTGAAAATGGTCCTCGACATGTTAAGTAAGGAACAAGAGGATCGGTAAAGTTCATGATCCGGATGGAGAGAGCCCGGGAAGGCCCAAGATCTTACAAACAAAAACAGAAGTGCGCAGCCTTCCTGTGCTTGGTAAGTTAAAATGATGGGTAGAGCTGGAACGCATCTGGAATGTGGCAGTAAATTCCACCCCTGCAGCCACAGCACCTGTCATGTATTCAACCAGCATTGTAACCCATGTATAAACTGACCGAAGTTGTACACCGTGAGAACACTGACCACCAGGTGGGAGACACTCCTAACCTGGACCTTCAGGTAAAAAAGGGGAAGCTCCACCCACCTTCATCACTTGAGTGCTAAGGAATAAAGGACAGGTCACAGACTGACCTTCTCTCAAGCATGGGCCTCGTGTGCATTTATACTGTGTAGTAAGGACGTATCAATGGCGACAAGAAACTGGGATTTAAACCACGCGAGCATGGCCACTAGCAGAACAGACGAGAGGTACTGTGTTAAGGAATGGTTGGGACAGAGATTCAACATTGTTAAAGCAGCACACAGTTCTCCAGGCAGACAAGGGCAGTCAGGCATGCCCCAACATGTAGTCAAACCCAGAGGGGGAGTTCGACAGAGACAATGGCAAGCTGAACAGCGATTCACGCCATTGCAAGGGACAATGCGGCCAGTAATGGGGCCATCAACACCTGTTGATGGTGCACTCAAGGACAATAACAGGGGCAGTCAGGGACGATCGACTGGCAAGGGACCTTTTGTTTCAAACCGCAATTCATGCTGGAGGCGTGGAGGCATAGATTCAGCCGGAGTTTGCAGAGAGAGCAAAATACCTGCAGAAATTGCAGAAATGGACACTGGGGGAAATCGCTGGAAGCTGAAGTTCAGCGAGTTCATGTGGAGCACGTATACAGTTCATACACCAGGACGCCACCGATAATGATGAAAGTGCTCCTCAATGGCATCCCAGTATCAATGGAGTTAGACACGGGTGCCAGCCAGTCCCTGATGGGTATCAAACAGTTCAAAAAGTTGTGGGCATCCAAGGCCAGGAGGCCAAAATTATCGCCGATTGACGCACAGCTACGGACTTACACAAAGCAGATCATTCCGGTGCTAGGCAGCGCCACGGTAGTCGTGACCCACAAAGATTCGGAGAACAGGTTGCCACTCTGGATTGTCCCAGGGGACGGTCCCGCACTACTGGGGAGGAGTTGGCTTGCTGTCATGAACTGGAAATGGGGCGATGTCAATGCAATTTCCTCTGTGGAGCGAGTATCATGCTCACAGGTCCTGGACAAATTTGACTCATTATTTCAACCCGGCATTGGCACTTTCATGGGGGCCAAGGTAGTGATTCACATAAACCCAGACGCAAGACCAATACACCACAAGGCCAGAGCGGTGCTGTTCGTGATGCGGGAAAAGATAGAAGGCGAATTGGACCACCTGTTGAGGGAAGGCATCATCTCGCCAGTCGAATTCAGTGACTGGGTGAGCCCAATTGTGCCGGTGCTAAAGGCGGATGGGTTGGTCAGGATATGTGGCGATTACAAGGCCACCATCAATCGGGTGTCACTCCAAGACCAGTACCCGCTACCGAGAGCGGAGGACCTCTTTGCGATGCTATCCGGTGGCAAACTTTTTTCAAAATTGGACCTGACCTCAGCTTACATGCGCTGGCAAGTGAGTCGAAGAAGCTGACCACCATCATGACACACAAGGAGTTGTTTGAGTACAACAGATGCCCGTTCGGGATTCGCTCGGCCGCTGCGATCTTCCAACGAAATATGGAAAGCCTCCTCAATTCGATTCCAGGGACGGTGGTTTTTCAGGACCACATCCTCATTACGGGTTACGATACTGAAGAACACCTCCACAACCTGGAGCAGCTGCGACTGAAAAAGGCGAAGTGCGTCTTCCTAGCTCCAGAGGTAGAATTCCTGGGGATGAGGGTAGCAGCAGATGGGATCAGCCCTACTGCATCCAAGACGGAATCGATCCAGAGAGCACCCAGACCCCGTAACACGACGGAGCTGCGTTCGTTCCTGGGGCTCCTGAACTATTTTGGGAACTTTCTTCCCAAATTGAGCACGCTGCTAGAGCCGCTACACGTGCTCCTACGCAAAGGTCGTGAATGGGTCTGGGGGGACAGCCAGGAAAGGGCTTTTAATAGAGCACGCAATTTGTTATGTTCCAACAATCTGTTAACGCTATATGACCCATGTAAGAAACTTGTGTTAACGTGCGATGCGTCGTCCTATGGTGTCGGGTGTGTGTTGCAGCATGTCAATGCCAAGGGTCAGTTACAGCCGGTAGTTTATGCCTTCAGAAAGGGGCTACGGGATGGTAGAAAAGGAGGCGCTCGCATGTGTATATGCGGTAAAGAAAATGCACCAGGCAGGAAATTTGAGCTGGAGACAGATCACAAACCCCTAACGTCCCTTTTGGCCGACAACAAGGCCATAAATGCAAACGCATCGGCCCGCATACAGAGGTGGGCACTCACGTTAGCTGCCTATGACTACACAATTCGGCACAGACCGGGCACCGAAAACTGCGCCGATGCACTCAGCAGGCTCCCACTAGCCACCACTGAGGGGGCTACCGAGCATGGTGCTGAGATGGTCATGGCTGTTGAAGCTTTCGGAAGCGAAGGCTCACCTGTGACAGCCCGTCACATTAAAGTCTGGACAAATAGAGACCCGATATTGTCTCTAGTCAAGAAATGTGTCCTGAATGGGGACTGGGCAGCCACGTACAGGGCATGCCCTGAGAAATTTAAACCATTTCACAGGCGCAAAAATGAACTCTCGATTCAGGCCGATTGCCTACTGTGGGGAAACCGCGTAGTCATGCCCCAGATGGGCAGAGAGGTGTTCATCAGAGAACTCCACAATGGGCACCCGGGCATTGTCACGATGAAGGCAATTGCCAGGTCACACGTTTGGTGGCCAGGGATAGACGCAGATCTGGAACTTTGTGTTCGCAGGTGCAACACGTGTGCCCAGCTGGGCCATGCACCCAGGGAAGCCCCCCTTAGCCCCTGGCCATGGCCCGCCAAGCCTTGGTCACGCATCCATGTGGACTACGCAGGTCCTTTCATGGGGAAAATGTTTTTGGTTGTAGTAGACGCCTACTCCAAATGGATCGAGTGTGACATTTTAAATTCAAGCACATCCTCTGCCACGGTAGAAAGTCTACAGGCAATGTTCGCCGCCCACGGTCTACCGGACATCTTGGTCAGCGACAATGGCCCGTGCTTCACAAGCACTGAATTCCAGGACGTCATGGCAGGCAATGAAATTAACCATGTTAGAACGGCACCGTTCAAGCCGGCCTCAAACGGCCAGGCAGAACGAGTAGTGCAGATAATCAAACAGGAGATGCTCAGATTCCAAGGGGGTTCCCTACAAACCCGCTTATCATGCCTCCTGTTGGCCTATAGATCCCGACCACACTCGCTCACAGGGGATCCACCCGCAGAGCTACTAATGAAAAGGACGCTCAAAATCCGATTATCCCTTATACACCCCACCATGAAAGAAATTATCGAGAGCAGGCGCCAGTCACAATATCACTACCATGACAGGAATGCGAGGGCGCGATGTATTGATGTAAATGATCCTGTTTTTGTCCTCAACTACGCTGCAGGGCCCAAATGGCTCGCAGGCACTGTGGTTGCCAAAGAGGGAAATAGGATTCTGGTAGTTAAACTTACCAATGGACAAATCTGCCACAAACATGTGGATCAAACAAAAAGGAGGTTCAGCAACCCCATAGAAGAAGCAGAGGAAGAACACGATATAGAGTTCACTCCACCACAGGTGACCGAACACCGGAACCAAGTGGAGGAGAGCCCAGTCACTGTGGGCAGTCCGGACAGGCCTGAGGCACTGCAAACAGCAGACACTCAGGCCAGCGCCCAACAACTGGAGCCCCAATTCAGGCGCTCTACAAGGGAGCGTAAACCACCAGAGAGACTCAACCTGTGATCCCAATAAGACTTTGCGGGGGGAGGTGATGTCATGTATTCAACCAGCATTGTAACCCATGTATAAACTGACCTAAGTTGTACACCGTGAGAACACTGACCACTAGGTGGGAGACACTCCTAACCTGGACCTTCAGGCATAAAAGGGGAAGCTCCACCCACCTTCATCACTTGAGTGCTAAGGAATAAAGGACAGGTCACAGACTGACCTCTCAAGCATGGGCCTCGTGTGCATTTATACTGTGTAGTAAGGACGTATCACATGCCTATACTTTTCAAAATTCCCTTTCATCTACTATTTTTGGTATCCTTTAATGCATTTAAAATATATATTGTGATCTCATCAAATTTTGGGGAGAAAGTACTGTTTATAGGGCACAGGATTGCACTCACTGTTCTCTCCTTGAAGACTTACCGATATTCCAATGGCAAGCAGATTGTTCAGTTTCCTGCAAAGAGCACAAGGAGAGAAGTTTGCAGTGAATCACCCTGGCCCATTTATATCTACCTCTGGAAGCTGGATGAACAGTGTTACCGAGGCCTGGTTGTTCATTGAGCAATTGTGCGGGGAACAGAGGTCTTGCTTAGCATTAAAAAAAGTAAAAAATTGAGAGGCAATAGATTCTAAAAGTTAATGTGCAGGTTAGAAAAATATTTTGTAAGAAGTTACTAATGGCATTGTGTAGTGTTGAAAACTGTAAACTGTAAACAATGCTTAACCTATGCTTTATTTTTAACTTAAAGATAGCAACAGAAGCCGTGGAAAATATCCGTACTGTTGTTTCTCTGACCATAGAACCAATGATTGAAAATTTGTATGATGAAAATCTAGAGAAGCCATACAGGTATGCAAATCCAAACATAACTGTTAAATAAACTTCTAATGGAATCAAAAATCATTGTTATTTTATTTAAAATGATGATAAATAATGATATTTATTTTTTGGCATCCTTTGGGACTGTGTAAAGCACGTTTGCAAGAGGCTCTCAGTGAGAATCCTGTACAGTGTAGTGCACAGCCTAATTCTGACGACCCTCAATGTAACAGTTAATAAAATTCAGCCACATCCAAGCAGGCTGTGACAGCATTTGTGTATTACACTCAACTGGCTTTAATGAGACACAGCAATTTGCATAGTCTTATCTGTGTTTTAGCTCTCATTACACTCTTATATAAATTGTGAACATCAATTATTTTTGTAGTTACACATATCTGGGTCCATATCATTATCAATATTAGTGCACAAGCACATTTTGGCTTCTACAACCACACAAAAAGGTCAATAATAATAGAATAAAACAACCAGCAATAACAAATAAGATAATCTTTTCTTTCTGAAGCAATTTTGCCTCCTTTCTTGATACAGTATTAGGCAACATAGGATCACAGTATTCTCTATTATATTCCTGAAAGATTCCCTTTGCCAGGAGAATTAGTTTTAGGACATGGAGTAATCTCGCTGCAAGGACCACTCACCAGTTGAATTGTGGTAGACGTCATCTCGTTCTAGGTGACGTAATGGGCCATAAATTGTGGTCTCTCCGGGTGCGTATAAAAGAAAAGATTATCTTATTTGTTATTGCTGGTTGTTTTATTCTATTAAGATTATTGACTTTTTTGTGTGGTTATACAAGCCAAAATGTGCTTGTGCACTAATATTGATAATGATATGAACCCAGATATGTGTAACCACAAAAATAATTGGTGTTCACAATTTATATAAGAGTGTAATGAGAGCTAAAACACAGATAAGACTATGTCAAATTGCTGTGTCTCATTAAAGCCAGTTGAGTGTAATACACAAATGCTATCACACGCACGCACCCAAAGAGGTCTTTTGACAGCTCGCATGCATCCCCAGGAGAAGGGCCTTCGCAGGCGGAGAGTTGGACTATTTGCCCAACTCTTGCCCAGTGACTATCCTTAAAACTCTTACTCCTGCTTTTACCACCGTAAGAGTATTAAGAGATAGAAAAAATACATTTTATGACAAATTTTTTAAATTTAAAAACTCTGTCCATTAAGGCAAGTTTGTTTTTAACACTATTAAAACATACTGTTTTTTAATTCAAAAAAATAAAAACATTTTTGAAATATTTAATTTAATTCAATTTCTATTAATTTGAAATTACTGAGTTTTTTTTCATTTATGTATTGTGTTTTATTTCTTTTTGGGGGTATTTCCATTCATAGTAATAGGAGCCCCATACAAACATTACTACCAATGGGAATATTACATGTTCATTGGTGGTCTAGGGCCACGTGATCCCAGGATGCCCGTACGCTCCTGGGATGTGTGGGCCTCTGTGCTGGGCTGCGCATCTAGGCCTCGGAGCCGAAGTGTTTGTTCCTCCGGGTTCACCAGGTATTTTCGTAATTGTTTTCGTGGTCGGAGGCATCTGCCCGTGGGGAAGCCACCAACCGCAATTTCTGGGCCAATGCAAAGTAATCCCGAATACAGCACAAAGATTGTCAGTCAGAACTCTGACAGATCTAGAACTCTGGAAGCTCCTACATAGAAATACATCGGCTGGACTTTTGCCTACCATGGCGGTTCCGGTGTGGGTGGTCAGCGTGGCAGGTCGTGACCCCACTGCTTGCTCCATCCCGCTGCTGAAAATGACTTTCCCTTAATAGGGTCTATTAAGCCACCCAGCAGGTTACCCTACCCACTGAAATGGAGCTCGTCTGATGTCATTCATGACGCGTTTTCCGCCGGAATCTTTAATGGAACCATGACCACATTGCACTCGAAGTTTAATCTAACATAGTGCTGTCAGTGCACTGCAGCATAGGAGTGCTGCAAACACTGACAATGACTGCACTGAGACAGAGGGATACACCCAGGCTCTCTGATTATTCCCTCCATATGCTTATGGAGGAAGTCAGAGCACGCAGGGAGGTTCTCTTCCCTTTCCATGGGCGGAAGAAACCTCCTCTGGAGCCTGGTTGCAGATTGCAGAGGAGGTCACAAGCAGGTATGTGTTCAGGAAGACCTGGATGCAGTGCCGCAAACCTGTCAATTATCTCATTAGATCAGGAAACATTAGTACAAAGTCACACTCAACTGCATCCTGCTCTGCCTCTCATCACATTTCCATCACTCTGCCTTTCCTACCCTACTCCTGCACATCCTCTCTCACACCAACTTACCTTGCACGTCCACCCATCCCTCTCTTTCTATCCTCACTATCACATCTCCATCTCACTAACCACCCCTCACACTCACTCTCATCATAGTGCAATCATAACAACTAACAACACACAAGGGTAGGCATTTGGATACTTTATCCAATGTTTGAGTATTTCACCTTATTCTACCCCTCTGGCCTCTCATTTAAAATTCTTGTTCTCTACCACCCACCCAGGTACCATAAAAATGTTATTACCGATAGCTCTTCATTACTTTCCTCCCTCAGCCTCTGCACCGAACAACTTCTCATCCTCGGTGATTTCAACTTCCATCTCAATTCACCATGCTTTCTCTCCTCTGAGTTTACTAACCTCCTACCCTCCCTTAATCTCTCCCTCCATGTAAACTCCCCAACCCATATTCACGGCCACCCCCTCAACCTTGTCATCTCTCGTGGCCTCGCTACTCCCATCGTGTCAATTGCAGATAAGGCCATCTCTGACCACTTCCTCTCCACCCACATCCCCCTTTCACCAATTCCCAACCCGACCACCTTCTGTGTCCGCCCCTGGAAAAAACTCTCTCCCGATTCTGTTACAACTGCACTTATGCACAACTTATGAACTCCCAACTGTCGAGCCTTTGGCCCTCCATTCACCATGACATTTCTGCAGCTAACGATCTGCTCAATCACTTCGTTACCACAACCTTTGATGCCCTGGCTGTTCCCCCAATACAGCCCTGATCTTCGCTCCCTTAACTCCAAGGGACGCAGACTTGAACGGATGTGGCGGACAACTGGTTTAGCCATTCACCGCCAGATCTGGCTGGACCGCAGAAAACATTATCGGGTCCTGCTCTCGTCTGCCAAAATTGCTTACTGTTCGAGAATCATTCTGGAATATAAAGATAATCCCCGGCTTATAATCTCCACTGCCAGCCTGTTTTTATACCCCTCTCCCCAGACTCCACCCTCACCTCCGACAATAAGTGTGAGGAGCTCATGGACTTCTTTGTTTCTAAAATTGAGACCATCCGTTTGGCTGCCTCTTCCCTTCCTTCCCCATAGCCCACCGGGCCAATCTTCCTCTAAGCATCTCCCCTGTCCTAGCCCTGACCTCACACCTTTTTCCAGTTTCTCTTTGATCTCCCCCCATGACCTCTCTGAGCTCATCCTGTCCATGAGACCCACTTCCTGCCTCCTTGACCCTATTCCCACCAAACTGCTCACCACCCAACTTTCTTTTCTGGCTCCCATATTAGCTGACATTGTTAGCCATTCTCTCTCCCTCGAATCTGCTGTCATCATCCCTCTCCTCAAAAAAACCCTCGACCCCTCCATTCTTGCAAACTACCACCCTATCTCCAATCTCCCTTTCCTCTCCAAAATCCTTCATCGTATTGTTGCCTCCCAAATCCGTGCCCATATCCATGTTTGAATCCCTCCAATCCGGTTTCCACACCTGCCACAGTACCGAAATGGCTCTCATCAAAGTCACAAATGGCATCCTTTGTGACTGTGACAAAGGTAAACTATCTCGCCTTGTCCTTCTTGACCTGTCTGCAGCCTTTGACACAGTTGACCACGCTATCCTTCTCCAATGCCACTCCACTGTTGTCCAACTGGGTGGGACTGCACTCCCATGGTTCCATTCTTATCTATCTAATCATAGCCAGAAAATCACCTGCAACGGCTTCTCTTCCCACCACAGCATTGTTATATCTGGTGTCTCCCAAGGATCTGTCCTTGGCTCCCTCCTATTTCTCATTTACATGGCGCCCCTTGGCGACATCATCCGAAAATACAGTACCAGTTTCCAATGTATGCTGATGGCACCCAGCTCCACCTCACTACCACTTCCTCGACCCCTTCATGGTCTCTAAATTGTCAGACTGCTTGTCCTGGATGAGCAGAAATTTTGTCCAATTGAACATTGGTAAGACCGAAGCTGCTGTTTTCGGTCCACGCCACAAACTCCGTTCCACAGCCACTGATTCCATCCCTATCCCCAACTTCTGTCTCTGGCTGAATCATGCTGTTCACAACCTTGGTGTCATATTTGACCTTGAAATGAGCTTTTGACACATAACCACAGCATAACTAAGACCATCTATTTCATCCTCCATAACATCGCCTGTCTCTGCCTTTGCCTCAGCTTATCCACTGCTGAAGCTCTCACCCATGCTTTTGTTACCTCTAGACTTGACTATCCCAATGCACTCCTGGCTGGCCTCCCACATTCTACCCTACGTAAACTAAAGGTGATCCAAAACCCGGCTGTCCTAATTCATACCAAGTCCCGCTCACCCATCACCTCTGTGCTCGCTGACCTACATAGGCTCCCGGTTAAGCAAAGCCTCGATTTCAAAATTCTCATACTTGTTTTCAAATCACTCCATGGCCTCACCGCTCCCTATCTCTGTAATCTCCTCCAGCCCCACAATCCCCCGAGATGTCTGTGTTCCTCTAATTCTGCCCTCCTGAGCATCCCTGATAATGATCACTCAACCATTGGTGGCCGTGCGTTCTGTGGCCTAGACCGTAAGCTCTAGAACTCACTGCCTAAACCTCTCCACCTCTCTACCTCTCTTTCCTCCTTCAAGACGCTCCTTAAAACCTACCTCTTTGACAAAGCTTTTGGTCGCCTGCCGCAATTTCTTTTATGTGGCTTGGTGTTAAATTTCTTGTCTCATAATACAACTGTGAAGCACCTGGGGACATTTCACTATGTTAAAGGCGCTATATAAATACAAGTTGATGTTGTTGATGTAAAGTTTCTGTTAATGTGGTGTCAAACATAAAAATCTTTACTTTCAACATGATCTTGGACATATTTGTATGCACCTTTGGAAGTAGCTTAGTGAGTTGCAGTAAATGGTGAGGCATAATGGTACCCCCAGCAGTGGTGATGAGTGTGAAAGGAATGGTTTGGTCATTGTAGAGATGCTGTATAGTGTTGGTGTGGGGGTGGTGCCAACCTAGCGCATCATGTGACAGCCTATGGTTGTACAGCATAAAGTTAACTAAGTCTGTCCATGATGCAGCCATCCCTGGCCTCCCGGGCAACAATGTGCTCGGGTGCTGATGCCCTCTGTCCTGTGCAACATCAGGTGATTGCAGAGAAGGTTGGTGTTGTTGTTGGTGCTGCTAATGTGCCTGGTGTTGGGGCTCATCTTTGTCCAATTCTGAGGATCAAGGTGAGAAAGTATAAATGGCACCCATGTTGATGGAATAGATGGCAGGTGAAGTGCTGATGACAGAAGCAGGTGAGAGATTTCTTCCAATGAGGCGAGACTGGATGGAAACTTTGCTGCAAAGATTTGTAGCCTGCAGAATCTGTGCTGGAAATTGACTTAGCAACAGCTTCTGCCTGAGGAAAGTTATCATCTGTCAGGTGGGAGGTTTTACTGTACATTTGATGCTGTCAACTAATCAGCTGGAGCGATGGCCACAGAACTCTCTCCTCAGGTTGACAGACGTGCTTCCTGAGCAGCATGGTTCCCGAAGCCATGCAGTTAAATTTAAAAAGTACGTCAGAAGAGCCTGTTAACGGTCTGACAACTAGCTATTAATCATCTCAATTAGATGGCCTGCCGCTGCTGGTCGGCTTCTCGATAACAGACGCGTCTGCCGGAATAGCGCATGGGGGTGGGATGACAGCGGGTTCTCGACCCGCTCCAAGATATTTCAAATTTCACACCAGACCCACTGTCAAAAATAACAACTTTCCCACACTCCCTGCCACCGATCGTGCTCGATACCACCCTGGAAAATTCCGATCAGAGAAGTTGCAACACGGAAGTAGGCCATTTAGCCCAACCAGTGGCTGTAATTTTCCCGTTGCCAAGTGTGCAGGTTTGGGGGGGGGTCGGCAGTAAAAATTGGCAGCACATAGGGAACCCACCATCATCTTGCCGACTTCTGCATTTAACTCGGATGCGTTTGTAGGCACGCCATGGACCTGCTTGGGAGAGGCGGGTGACCTCAGTCAAGTACTGAAATGCTTGTTGAAAGACCCTTAAGAGGATTCTTAACAGTAGCTTTTGGCTTTAACTTCAGGAGCACGGGATTCACGCACCTCGGGAACCTCGCCTGTGAAGGGGAGGCAGAAGCTCAGTGGCCATTGTGCGAGTCCATTAATTGAGAGCTGGGCAAAGCTCATATATAATCCCACACCTGATTACTTGGCTAATGGAAAGGCACTTGCTGACTCCATCTTGTGCAGAGATTTAGCTGTCAGCTGTTTGCAGGTCATTTCTGCAACCTTGGATACCACTCTCACCACATTGCTAGTTGCTATCACAACATTGAGGGATTGGGCCTCTGATCTCCACATTACCTGCCATCTATTACATCAGCATGGGTGCCGCTTATGCTTTCTCACCGTGGACCTCAGAATCGGACCAATATGAGCCACAGCACCAGCAACACCAGCAGCAGTAACAACCACAGCAGCTGTCTTCTCCTCAACGACTTGATGCTCCACAGGAGAGAGAGGGTCAGCACAGGGCTGCAATGCGCCGGAGACGATACCC
Organism: Pristiophorus japonicus; assembly: GCF_044704955.1. Taxonomy (NCBI): domain Eukaryota; kingdom Metazoa; phylum Chordata; class Chondrichthyes; family Pristiophoridae; genus Pristiophorus; species Pristiophorus japonicus. The sequence goes on along the minus strand of NC_091981.1, from coordinate 134,003,802 downwards.
CAAACATGGTATATATTATGTTCAGAATATCTCCATAAGACTGTGTTGTAAGCTCAAACCATTGTGACCTTGGTCTCTTTAATGTAACTCCAAAGTGAGGAAGCAGCATGGTAGATTGCCTTTTATACCTGCTTGCCCAGGGTGCATAGGTGACCTTTAGGTCTCCCACAGGTGTGTCCTCTGGTGGCAAGTCTTAAACATTGGTGAAGTTTGCATACATAACATCACTCCCCCACAAAGTCTTATGTAAAAGTTATTTGCAAGTTGAGGCGATCTGGCGCTCTGCGTTCCCGTGTCGATTGCCTGAGTTGAAGTCCTGACATGAGTGAGTTCATCGGATCATTGGTGAACGGCAGCGCGACTGGTCTGATCAGACTGTCGGGCATGGTGGGTTCATCCTTGTGGTTGACAGCGAGGTCGATTGCTGGTTGAGTGTGTGTTGGTGGATCATAGATGGTAAAGTCTTCTTCAAACTGTTCTTGGTTGTCAGTGAATCGCAGTTTGGTCTGATCCAAGTGCTTTCTGCACGTTTTCCCATTCAACAGTTTAACAACAAACACTCTATTCCCCTCCTTGGCTAAAACAGTGCCAGCAACCCATTTGGGACCATGACCGTAATTGAGAACAAACACAGGATCATTAAACTCAATGTCACGCGATACAGCCGAGCGATCATGGTACACGTTATGCCGGTGCCATAATGATCATTGAGATCCGGATGGACAAAGGAGAGCCTGGTTTTGAGTGCTCTCTTCATTAACAATTCTGCAGGGGGAACCCCGGTGAGAGAGTAGGGATGCGTCCGGTAGCTGAGCAGGACCCGAGATAACTGAGCCTCCAAAGAGCCGTCCGTTACGCATTTCAGGCTCTGCTTGATGGTTTGGACTGCCCATTCCGCTTGACCATTGGATGCGGGCTTAAATGGGGCAGACCTGACATGCTTGATGCCATTGCGGGTCATGAACTCGTTGAATTCTGAGCTGGTGAAACACGGTCCATTGCCACTAACAAGGACGTCAGGCAAACCATGGGTGGCGAACATGGCCCTGAGGCTTTCAATGGTGGCAGTGGACGTATATGATATTATTATACATTCAATCCATTTAGAGTAAGCATCCACTGCTACTAGAAATATCTTTCCTAGAAAAGGCCCTGGGTGCGTTGCTCAATTGTAAGCAAGTGTTGCATTGGTGTACACATGACTCCAATTTGGAGTCAATGCCGGGCCACCAAACTTGCGACCTGGCGATAGCCTTCATCATGACTATGCCTGGGTGAGTACTGTGTAGGTCGCGTCTAAATGTTTCCCTGCCTTTTTTTGGCAAAACCACACGATTCTCCCATAGGAGACAATCCAATTGGATGGACAATTCATCCTTATGTCGGTGGAACAGCTTAATTTCATCTTGCATTTCCCCGAGAACCGCCGACCAACTCCCATTAAGGATGTAGCTTTTTACTAGTGATAGCAGAGGGTGTTGGCTAGTCCAGGTCCTGATCTGGCGAGCCGTGATGGGTGACCCCTCGCTCTCAAAAGCATCCATTACCAGAAGCAAGTCTGCGGGTTGCGCTATTTCCACCCCGGTGATGGGCAATGGTAGCTGACTGAGGGCTTCAGTGCTTGGTCTGTGGCAGATTACATAGTCATAAGCAGACAATATTAGTGCCCATCTTTGGATGCAGGACGAAGCATTGGTCTTGATACCTTTGCTTTCTGAGAACAGTGAAGTCAGCGATTTGTGGTCGGTTTCGAATTCGAACCGGAGACCAAATAGGTATTGGTGCATTTTCTTAACCCCATATACACATGCTAATGCTTCTTTATCAATCATACTGTAGGCTCTTTCAGCTTTGGAGAAACTTCTGGATGCATATGCAACCAGTTGCAGTTTGCCTGACACATTGGCTTGCTGTAACACACAACCGACCCCATACGACGACGCATCACAAGCTAGTACTAAACGATTACACGGGTCATACAATACCAGTAATTTGTTAGAGCATAGCAGGTTTCTGGCCTTATTAAAGGCTGTCTCTTGAGATTTATCCCAAACCTAGTCGTCACCCTTGCGTAGCAATAGATGCAAGGGTTCCAGCAAAGTGCTCAACCCCGGTAGAAAGTTACAAAAATAGTTGAGGAGTCCCAGGAACAAACGCAGCTCCGTCACATTCTGTGGTCTGGGTGCATTCTTGATGGCCTCCGTCTTGGAGTCCGTGGGTCTGATGCCGTCTGCCGCAATCTTTCTCCCTAGAAATTCTGGCGCCAGGAAAACACACTTGGAGCATTTCACCCTGAGTCCCACTCTGTCCAGTTGCTTTAGAACCTCTTCCAGGTTGTGCAAGTGTTCGTTTGTGTTGTGACCAGTGATGAATATTGTCTTGGAACACCACGGTGCATAGAACCGATTTCAGCAGACTCTCCATGTTCCTCTGGAAGATTGCCGCAGACAAGCGAATCCCAATGCGGCATCTGTAGTACACGAACAGTCCTTTGTGCGTGTTGATGCACGTCAATTTCTTTGACGGTTCAGCCAGTTTCTGTGTCATGTAAGCAGAGGTTAGATCTTGCTTGGTGAACGACTTTCCCCCTGCTCGCATTGCAAATAGGTCCTCCGCTTTAAATAGTGGGTACTGGTCCTGTAACGAGACTCAGTTGATCGTACCTTGTCGTCCCTGCAAATTCTGACCATCCCATCGCTCTTTAGCACCGGCACGATTGGACTGACCCACTCGTTGAACTCGACTGGCAATATGATTCCCTCTCGTTGAAGTCTGTCCAGCTCACATCATGTATGGGACTGCTCGGGCCTTGTGATGAACAGGCCGTGCCCCAGGAACAAGATGGATCTGCACCTTGGTGCCTGGCTCAAATAACACTGGGAATTTGTTTAGCACCTGGGCGCACAAGGTGTCATCCATTGAATTCAGTGCTTTGATGTCGTCCCAGTTCCATCAGATCTTTCCTAGCCAACTTCTGCCGAACAGCGTTGGGCCATTCACTGGTACAATCCATAGTGGCAAATCATGCACCTTTCCGTCGTATGATACTTTCACTGCCGCACTGCCGATAACAGGTATGAGTTCTTTGGTATAGGTGGAAGGCTGTTTCCAGTTGGGTTCTGCACGGCTCAGTACTAGGTCCCTTGCTTTTTGTGGTATATATCAATGATTTAGACTTGAATGTAGCGGGTATGATTAAGAAGCTTGCAGCTGTGTGGTTGATAATGAAGAAGGAAGCTGTAGACTGCAGAATTATATCAATGAACAGGTCAGGTGGACAGAACAGTGACAATTGGAATTCAATCAGCAGAAGTGTGAGTTAATGCATATGGGGAGGGCTAACAAGACAAGGGAATACACAATAAATGTTAGGACACTGAGAAGTGTAGAGGAACAAAGGGGCCTTGGAGTGCATGTCCACAGATCCCTGAAGGTAGCAGGACAGGTCGATAAGGTGGCTAAGAAGGCATATGGAATACTTGCCTTTATTAGCCAAGGAATAGAATATAAGAGCAAGGAGGTTATGCTTGAAACACTGTATAAAACATTAGTTAGGCCACAGCTAGAGTACTACTTGCAGTTTTAGTCACCACATTACAGGAAAGATGTGATTGCACTCGAGAGGGTGCAGAGGAGATTTACAAGGATGTTGCCTGGACTGAAGAATTTTAGTTATGAGAAAAGATTGGATAGACTTGGGTTGTTTTCTTTGGAACAGAGGAGGCTGAGGGAAGACCTTATTGAGGTGTATAAAGTTACGAGGGGCTTGGATAGAGTGGATAGGAAGGACCTATTTCCCTTAGCAGAGGGATCAATAACCAGGGGACATAGATTTAAAGTAATTGGGCGGAGGTTTAGATTGAATTTGAGGGGAGATTTTTTCACCCAGAGGGTGGTGGGAGTCTGAAACTTACTGCCTGAAAGGGTGGTAGAGGCAGGAACCCTCACCACATTTTAAAAAGTACATGGATGTGCATTTAAAGTGCCGTAACCTACAAGGCTACGGACCAAGAGCTGGAAAGTGGGATTAGGCTGGATAGCTCTTTGTCGGCCGGCATGGACATGATGGACCGGAATGGCCTCCTTCTGTGCTGTGACTTTCTATGATTCTATGAGGAGAAGGAACCTGAAGTGGAGATGGTACCAGAAATGACACACATTGATGCCCGGGAGGCCAGGGCCGGCCTCATCATGGCCAGATTTACTTAACTTGCTCCAATGCACCCATGTGGCTTCCACATTCTGTACTAAGTTTCCTCCCTACCCCAACAACACCTTAAAGCATTCCTACAATGACCAAGCCATTCCTCTCACCCAAACCCCCATTGCTCGATGTTAAGTAATGTCTCACCATTCACTCCAAGTGACAAAGCCATTTCCAAGTAGCAGGCAAAAATGAACAAGACCAGAAAGTGGTGCAAAGAAATACATTTATCTGTGTCATAAAAATAACTGAAAATTAACATTAATATTTGTTTATATACCTATGTGCACACCCTTGTGCATCTAGTTTTGTGTTTTTTTTTCTTTTCCGAGTGCTTCTACAAAGAGCAAACCCTGTGGCTGCAGCTGAGATGGAGACAGGCTTCTCACGTCCCTGCTTCGACTGCTTGGATAATTTTGGCAGACGTCCTCTGTGTTTTGGAGCCTGTGAGGGCTCTGCCAAAGACTGCTCCTCCTGCAACTGTGCAGGGGTAGATTCTCCATAGGGATCCGAGGAAGCATGTGGGGCTCTGACTATGGGGGAGGCAAAGGGAGAGAAGCCGCCACTTCCATATTCCCTCTCGCCCTCAGCCCTCTCATGGGTCACCTGCACTTCACTGCCAGCAAGGAGCTGGAGAGCACCTCACTGCACATCAGTGGGGCGTTGATAACCCTCCAAGAGATGAGGTTTATAAGCGACTGCTATCTGTTATACACAGCTAGCATGTGCTCATGTGACTGCTGCATTTGCTGCTCCATGCGATTGGCCATCCTTTCCGTGGAACAGTACATCGTCACCATCGCCTGCGACATGGTGGTTCTCATATTGGATCTGGACTCCACCATTCTCTCCACATTTGTAGACATCGCAGCTGCAAAAGTTGCCAGAGCTTCATGCAATTGTTGCTGCCCCTCCAAGATCACCCTCTTTCTCGAAGGTCCCCAAGGCTCAGCGTCTGTATGCAGCTTAGCAGAGCATGGAGTGTCCTGCGCTCTCTGGCAAGGAATCTTCACCACTCTCCCTGTCTCCACCATTTGCTCTTGCTCACTTGTGATGTGAGAGACACTGGGTGACAATACTACTGTATCTCACACAGGACCCACTGAGGTGTGTGTATCTGAACTGGTGCTGGGTGCGCTTGTGTCTGCTAATGGTGCACCATCAGAGACTGGAGCTTCCTCAGAGGAGTCTTTTTTCTCCTATGGCTGGACAGTGGGAGGTGGGGGTGAGGGTCACATGATGGACCTGTGGAAGAGTAAAGAGATGAATTAGAAGTGTCTCCCTCCTCGTCCGCCCCCCTCTTGCCAGCAGCTCTGCAACTCCAGAGCCGCCTCCCTCTGTTGGAGTCAATTGAGTGAATATTACAGGACCACCTCCGGTTCTCTGCCTTTCCATCTTGTTCTGGGTTCTCCTGCAAGGAGGGAAAGAAGAGAACTTTAAGTGAGCATGATAGAAGGAGTGTAAGGAATGGATTGGCTACATCTGTAGAGGGTGACAATGTCAGAGTGGCCTGACATTGCTAAATGGCCTTCTTCTGTGGTGTCACTTGCATTGATTAGGGCGAGTGCATTAGGATTAGGGCGAGTGTGAGGAATGGTTAGTCAGATGAGGATGTAAGTATGTACATAGATAGAGAGGGAGGTTGGTGTGAGGAATGATGTGTCAGAGTAGGCTTGGGAAGGCAGAGTGATGGGGATGTGGTGACTGGCATAAAAGCTCATTGAATCTTTTCCTGCACAGGATCCACATCCGCCTGACAACGTCCCTGCTGCTGCCCTCCTTTGCGATCTCCAACCATGGCCTTTTGATGTCTTTGGGTGGTCTTTTGTGCTTATTAGCAGGGAACAGGACCTCCCTGCATGCTCTCAGTGCCTGCACCAGAACATCGAGAGATGCATCGCTAAATTTTGGTGCAGCCCTCTGCCTTTGTGTACCCATGAGCGACATTTTTATCAGCTTTCTAACAGTAATCAGATCTCTGGAAATGACCTTGCACATTCCTTCATCAATCTAACGAGGGAAATTAAGGATAGTGTTAAATCCAAGGAAAAGGCATATAAATTGGCCAGAAAAAGCAGCAAACCTGAGGACTGGGAGAAATTTAGAACTCAGCAGAGGAGGACAAAGGGTTTAATTAGGAGGGGGAAAATAGAGTATGAGAGTAAGCTTGCAGGGAACATAAAAACTGACTGCAAAAGCTTCTATAGATATGTGAAGTGAAGAAGATAAGTGAAGAGAAATGTAGGTCCCTTGCAGTCAGAATCAGGTGAATTTATAATGGGGAACAAAGAAATGGCAGACCAATTGAACAAATACTTCAGTTCTGCCTTCACGAACGAAGACACAAATAACCTTCCGAATGTACTAGGGGATAGTGGGTCTAGTGAGAAGGAGGAACTGAAGGCTATCCTTATTAGGCGGGAAATTGATGGGATTGAAGGCCGATAAATCACCGGGGCCTGATGGATGGTCTGCATCCCAGAGTACTTAAGGAAGCGGCCCTAGAAATAGTGGATGCATTGGTGATCATTTTCCAACATTCTATAGATTCTGGATCAGTTCCTATGGATTGGAGGGTAGCTAAGGTAACCCCACTTGTTAAAAAAGGAGGGAGAGAGAAACAGGCAATTATAGACTGGCTAGTCCGACACCGGTAGTAGGGAAAATGTTGGAATCAATTATTAAAGATATAATAGCAGCGCATTTGGAAAGCAGTGACAGGATCGGTCCAAGTCAGCATGGATTTATGAAAGGGAAATCATACTTGACAAATCTTCTAGAATTTTTTGAGGATGTAACTGGTAGAGTGGACAAGGGAGAACCAGTGGATGTGGTGTATTTAGACTTTCAAAAGGCTTTTGACAAGGTCCCACACAAGAGATTAGTGTGCAAAATTAAAGCACATGATATTGGGGGTAATGCATTGATGTGGAGAGAGAACTGTTTGGCAGACAGGAAGCAAAGAGTAGGAATAAATGGGCGCTTTACAGAATGGCAGGCAATGACTAGTGGGGTATCGCAAGGTTCAGTGCTGGGACCCCAGCTATTTACACAAAGGAATTGAATGTAATATCATTAAGTTTGCAGATGACACTAAGCTGGGATGCAGTGTGAGCTGTGAGGAGGAAGCTAAGAGGCTGCAGGGTGACTTGGACAGATTAGGTGAGTGGGCAAATGAATGGCAGATGCAGTATAATGTAGATAAATGTGAGGTTATCCATTTTGGGGGCAAAAACAGGAAGGCAGAATATTATCTGAATGGTGACAGATTAGGAAAAGGGGAGGTGCAACGAGACCTGGGTGTCATGTCATGGTACATCAATCATTGAAAGTAGGCATGCAGGTACAGCAGGCAGTTAAGAAATCAAATGGCATGTTGGCATTCATAGTGAGAGGATTTGAATATAGGAGCAGGGAGGTCTTACTGCAGTTGTACAGGGCCTTAGTGAGGCCACACCTTGAATATTGTGTACAGTTTTGGTCTCCTAATCTGAGGAAGGACATTCTTGCTTTTGAGGGAGTGTAGCGAAGTTTCACCAGACTGATTCCCGGGATGGCAAGCCTGACATATGAAGAAAGACTGGATCGACGAGGCTTATATTCACTGGAATTTAGAAGAATCAGAGGGGATCTCATAGAAACATATAAAATTCTGACGGGATTGGACAGGTTAGATGCAGAAGAACATTCCCAATGTTGGGGAAGTCCAGAACCAGGGGTCACAGTCTTAGGATAAGGGGAAAGCCATTTAGGACCGAAATGAGGAGAAACTTCTTCGCTCAGACAATTTTGAACCTGTGGAATTCTCTACCACAGAAAGTTGTTGAGGCCAGTTCGTTAGATATATTCAAAAGGGAATTAGATGTGGCCCTTACAACTAAAGGGATCAAGGGGTAATTAGAGAAAGCAGGAATGGGGTACTAAAGTTGCATGATCAGCCATGATCATATTGAATGGTGGTGCTGGTTCGAAGTGCCGAATGGCCTACTCCTGCACCTATTTTCTATGTTTCTATGTTTCAAATGAGATGTGTGCAACGCTGCTTTAAATATCGCACTGGAAGCAAATCATCGATGACCTCATTAGCCCCGCGTGACTGGTTCAATTGGGGCCATTAAGTAACGTTGCACTGAACAACGCGCTGCTCACAACATTGCGCTCCCAACCGCACGCACACAACCCGACTCCAAGGTAAAGATTCCGGCCAGTGTGTGTTGGCATTTGCTTCCAGTCGAGCAAATAATTCTAATTGCATTATATCCATTCTGTTCCTATATCCCTTCAATCTCTTTTCCTTTATCCACCTGTCCAATTTAATCTTGAGTGTTAATAGAATTTCTGCCTCAACCACTGTAAATTTTGTTGATGTTATATGGTACAGACTAGAAAAAGTGAATCTGTGTAGTATATAAAATATCAAGCAGTTTAAGCATGTTCTGGATTTATCATAACATGGCATGGTGCATGTATTGCAGAAATGCGAAAAGAAAATCCCAGATCTATGGTAGTGCCTTCGCACTGAGCCAGGCTATCCAATACTTAACCTATGCAGCTAGTTTTCGATTTGGGGCCTACCTAATAACAATAAAAGAAATGGACATAGAAGGTGTTTTCCTGTAAGTATTATATATTGTGCCTTTTTATTAAATCTATTAGGAAATGTCGTGATTTCTAATACACTAAGGATGCTGAAAGTGTCATTGTCCAGGTCTCTTTTATAACTACATAGAAATGGCTCCTTACCCATTATGTGAATTCTCCAGTGTGTGCTGAAGTGAGAATGAAAGATTGGTGTAACTTAGGTAGAATAATATGATTTTGCTATATTGTGAGAACTTGAACCAGATTTTTCGGATGCTCAGGGTGGGATTAACGTTATGCCGTGAGTCATTTTTATACTGATCTTTATATTGGAGTACTTCTGCTGACAGAAGCTCTTAGTTTAGCAACAGGGTAATGATGCAAATGAGAATTGAGCAGTGCCACTGGAGTGCCAAGCACCACATAAACAGTTCTTGAACCTCCTCTTGAGACAACAGTTCTGCCAACAGCAAACGTAAACAATTGCCATTGTGATATTGTATGTCACAGACCACTACTCGTTCTGCCTTAGTTCACCCTTCCAGTCCAGCAAGGCAGGTTAACATCCTTGATAATGGATAAGGGCCGAGGCCCGAAACTTTAAAGTTGCCATCACAAGTCAAAACAAATTGTGGATGTGCAGTTGTTTCTTAGTTGCTGCTGGCACTCTCAAATCTGCCATCAAATATATTTAATTTGAATTCCAGAGCACCAGGAGCCACTAACAATGCAGAGTCACTAAGTTGCTGCATTGCTGCAATATGAATGGGGCAATAGGCACTTTGACATTGACACTGATATTACAGTCAGTTTGTGGGTGCACCAATTGTCACACATGTCTGCTTGTTAGTTGTGTGTGCCCTCAGGTCATTTGATTCAAGAAGGGCTGTATGTTTCTGTGGGACTTTTATAAATTGGGCTAAAACAATTGTAAAGGTTTTTGTTAAAATAAATATTCATATATCTGTCAACATTGTCTGATTGAATAATGTACCCTAACAGTGATTTTTATAATGCACTATGATTAATGTTTTCTAAAATGAAATTCTGCAGTGTTTTTAATGCCATTGTGTATGGTGCCATGGCAATTGGACAAAGCAGTTCCTTTGCTCCTGATTATGCAAAGGCAAAAATTGCTGCAATTAACCTGTTTGCACTATTTGAGCGTGTGCCATCTATAGACAGCTACAGCACCGAAGGGCAGACGCTGGTGAGTATTTTATTCACAAAGACTAAACTAAAAACACATGTGATTTAGGACTTGTGAATCAAGCCAAAATCTAGATTATATAGGTGCTTGATATTTGATGTAAACTATTTATTCTTTACATATGTATACATGAAATATGTAAACTGCTGCCATTTAGGTTGATTGCTATTCAGAAATGTCTATCTTTCTGGAATGATCCATTCTTTTCCTTTTGTTCCTATGGGATCAGATAGAGCACGTGTAATTTCAAGTCTCAATTTTCATATCTCATAGGGTTCCCACAGATGCCCATGATACCAGTTTTCTTCCTTATTGGGTTTCACAGGTATTGGTAGGGTTTTCCAAATAATCCTATTAAAATCCAGTTTTTTATGTCCACGAGCTCCTGTGGCATGGCACTTAAGTAACTCTGTACAGTCACTTTATTTCTCCATTTAGTCCAGTAGATGTATCTGTGTGAGGATTGCTGTTGTTTACAATATGATGGAAAATGTAACACCATAATATGGCAATGAATTGGAAAACCTCTTGGGCAGGGATTCCACTCAATTCATTACAAATACTAGTTTCCTTCAGAGAGAATGCTTTGTGAATTGCACTGTTGGAAATCAAGAAGAATTTATTACAGAAATCAATTTTTTTCTATTTAGGAAACTGATGGAAATACATTATGTACCATGTAAACTGCATGCACACATTTTAAGAACATTAAAAAATAGGAACAGGAGTAGGCCACCTGGCCCCTCGAGCCTGCTCCGCCATTTAATAGGATCATGGCTGATCTGATCATGGACTCAGCTCCACTTTCCTGCCTGCGCCCCATAACCCTTTTCTCTCTTATCGCTCAAAAATCTGTCCATTTTCGCATTAAATATATTCAATGACCCAGCCTCCACAGCTTTCTGGGCCAGAGAATTCCATAGGTTTACAAACCTCTGAGAAGGAATTCCTCCTCATCTTAGTTTTAAATGGGCGCCTCTTATTCTGAGACTATGTCCCCTAGTTTTAGTTTCCCCTATGAGTGGAAATATCCTCTCTGCATCCACCTTGTCAGGCCCTCTCATTATCTTATATGTTTCGATAAGATCACCTCTCATTCTTCTGAACTCCAATGAGTATAGTCCCAACCTATTCAACCTATCTTCATAAGTCAACGCCCTCATCGCCAGAATCAAGCTAGTGAACCTTCTCTGAACAGCCTCCAATGAAAGTATATCCTTCCTTAAATACGGAGACCAAAACTATATGCAGTAATCCAGGTGTGGCTTCACCAATACCCTGTACAGTTGTAGCAGGACTTCTCTGCTTTTATACTCTATCCCCCTTGCTATAAAGGCCAACATTCCATTTGCCTTTCTGATTACTTGTGTACCTGATACTAACTTTTTGTGTTCATGCACAAGGACCCCCACATCCCTTTGTACTGCAGCACTTTGAAATTTTTCTCCATTTAAATTATAATTTGCTTTTCTATTTTTTCTGCCAAAGTGGATAACCGCTTTTTAAATGCCATCATACTTTTGTTAGCTGTTTTAACCTCTTCATTGTTGGATTGAATCTATATTTGTCCAGAATAGATTACTTTGCTATTGTGTAGTGCTCCATTCCGATGATCTAGACAAAAATTGACAAACGTTGTCTAAATTGGCAGGCAAATTTGCATAATACAGAATTCAATTTCCACAATAATTGGGAGAATGTCTCTTTTTCTTCATAACTAAAAATTCATAAATGAAATTACATTCTCACAAATTGTACATTTCAAATGCCAGAAGTTCTCACAATCTAATTACTGAGGAAAACTAGGCAGTCTCCCCATATTTTGTGCAGAGGAATTTCACTTTTACATGTGGTAGGGAGGGTGCAGTGAATGGAAATTTAAAAAGTCAAAAAGAAACGAGAAGGCAAGAGTGCAGGGTAGCGATAGGTGTAATGATATCCAGAGTGTGACAGGAAGGGACATAGCATATAAACATAAGAGTGCATCAAAAGGTAGGGTCAGAGTCGGGAAAAATGGTAAAAAGACAAAATTAAAAGCTCTTTATTTGAATGCATGCAGCATTCGTAACAAGATAGATGAACTGAAGGCACAAATAGAAATAAATGGGTATGATCTGATAGCCATTACAGAGACGTGGTTGCAAGGTGACCAAGGCTGGGAACGGAATAGTCAGGGGTATTTGATATTTCGGAAGGATAAACAGGAAGGAAAATGATGTGGGTAGCTATGTTAATAAAGGATGAAATCACTGCAGTAGGGAGAAATTATATTGGCTCAGGAGATCAAGATGTAGAATCAGTTTAGTTGGAGATCAGAAATAATAAGAGAAAGAAGTTACTGGTGGGAGTAGTCTATAGGCCCCCTAACAGTAGCTACATTGTAGGACAGAGTATAAATCAAGAAATAATGGAGGCTTGTAAGAAAGGTACAGCAATAATCATGGGTGATTTTAATCTTCATATTGATTGGACAAATCAAATTGGCAAAGGTAGCATTGAGGAAGAGTTCATAGACTATATTGAGGATGTTTTCTTAGAACAATAGATTGTTGAACCAACCAGGGAGCAGGCTATTTTAGATCTGATAATGTATAATGAAACAGGATTAATTAATGATCTCATAGTAATGGATCCTCTTGGGAAGAGTGATCATAGCACGGTAGAATTTCAAATTCAGTTTGAGGGTGAGCAAGCTAGGTCTCAAACTAGTGTCCTGAACTTAAATAAAGGCAATTACAAAGGTATGAAGGCAGAATTGGCTAAAGTGGACTGGGAATATCGATTAAAGGGTAAGATGGTGGATGAGCAGTGGCAAACATTTAAGGAGATAGTTCATATCTCTCAACAAAGATATATTCCAGTGAGAAAGAAAGATTCGAAGGGAAGGATAAACCATCCTTGGCTAACTAAGAAAGTAAAGGATGGTATCAAATTGAAAACAAAGGCATACAATGTTGTGAAGAATAATGGCAGGTCAGAGGATTGGCAAATGTTTAGAAACCAGCAACGGATGACTAAAAAAAATAATAGAGAGAAGATCGCTTATGAGAGTAAATTGGCAAGAAATATAAAAAACAGACAGTTAAGAGCTTCTACAGGTATATAAAAAGGAAGAGAGTAGCGAAAGTAAATTTTGGTCCCTCAGAGGATGAAACTGGGGAATTAATAATGGGTAACAAAGAAATGGCAAGAGATTTTGAACAAATATTTTGTATCGGTCTTCACGGTAGAAGACACTAAAAGCATCCCAATAATAGATAATTAAGGGGCTATTGAGAGGGGGGAGCTTAAAACAATCACTATCACTCAAGGAAAAAGTACTAGGCAAACTAATGGGACTAAATGTGGACAACACCACTGGGCCTGATGGCCTGCATCCTAGGGTCTTAAAAGAAGTGGCTGCAGAGATAGTGGATGCATTGGTTGTAATCTACCAAAATTCCCTAGCTTCTGGAGAGCTCCCAGCGGATTGGAAAAAGGCAAATGTAATGCCCCTATTTAAAAAAGGAGGTAGACAAAAAGCAGGAAACTATAGACCAATTAGCCTAACACCTGTGGTTAGGAAAATGTTGGAGTGATTTTTCCAATGATTTTTTTGTATTCATTAACCAGTTATAAACATGGATTTTAATTAAATGTTGAAGTTGATGTTCCAGTAAAGAATGGTTGGTCAATAAACCTGGGCATGTTTCTGAAGAGTTGTAAAGAGTCTATGATGTGAAGTCATATTTACATTCGAGTTTTTGCTAGAAATAAAATCTGTAGTACAGAGGTAATTTTTGCAGGAGCCAACCTGATTGCTGAAATCATCTTTGTCGTTTCATTTGTTTTATCATAGGACAAATCTAATGGTGAGTTGAAGTTCGCCAATGTTTACTTCAGATATCAGAGTCGCCCAGATGTATCAGTGCTCGAAAGGCTGTCAATTAAGGTTGGACAAGCACAGACTTTAGCACTGGTTGGCAGCAGTGGATGTGGCAAAAGCACCTCAGTACAGCTCATAGAAAGATTCTATGACCCACTGAAAGGACAAGTGGTAAGACCAAAACTTGCTTTATATAACATTAAGTAGAAAGGATGCTTCAAAAAATCCATTCTTGTTCCTGTTTATTTGAACCCAAAAAACGAATGAGTATTTAATAGTTAATTTTGTATATAATATATAAAATTTAAATCTGTGCAAACCTCTTGTCAACTTTTTCCAAAACACATTCCGGCATCTTAACACAGTCACAATCAATAAGGAGGTGGTACTCAGTAAGATCTATATTAATGACTTGGACAAAGGGACCGAGTGTAACGTAGCCAAGTTTGCTGACGATACAAAGATGGGAGGAAAAGCAATGTGTGAGGAGGACACAAAAAATCTGCAACAGGACATAGACAGGCTAAGTGAGTGGGCAAAAACTTGGCAGATGGAGTACAATGTTGGAAAATGTGAGGTCCTGAAATTTGGCTGAAAAAATCAAAGAGAAAGTTATTATTTAAATGGAGAAACATTGCAAAGTGACGCAGTACAGCGGGACCTGGGGGTACTTGTGCATGAAACACAAAAGGTTAGTATGCAGGTACAGCAAGTGATCAGGAAGGCCAATGGTATATTGGCCTTTATTGCAAAGGGGATGGAATATAAAAGCAAGGAAGTCTTACTATAGCTATATAAGGTATTGGTAAGGCCACACCTGGAATACTGCGTGCAGTTTTGGTTTCCATATTTATGAACGGATATACTTGCTTTGGAGGCAGTTCAGAGAAGGTTCACTAGGTTGATTCCAGGGATGAGGGGGGGTTGACTTATGAGGAAAGGTTGAGTAGGTTGGGCCTCTACTCATTGGAATTCAGAAGAATCAGAGGTGATCTTATTGAATCGTATGATTATGAGGGGGCTTGACAAGGTGGATGTAGAGAGGATGTTTCCACTGATAGGGGAGACTCGAACTAGAGGGCATGATCTTAGAATAAGGGGCTGCCCATTTAAAACTGAGACGAGGAGGAATTTCTTCTCTCAGTGGTTTGTAAATCTGTGGAATTCGCTGCCTCAGAGAGATGTGGAAGCTGGGACATTGAATAAATTTAAGACAGAAATAGACAGTTTTTTATGGGGAGCAGGCGGGGAAGTGGAGCTGAATCCATGATTAGATCAGCCATGATCTTATTAAATGGTCGAGCAGGCTCGAGGGGCCGTATGGTCTACTCCTGCTCCTATTTCTTATGTTCCTATGTTCTTATAATTGGACTAAAGGGGGATAAATCCAATGGACCTGATGGCTTTTGGCTTGCATCATCGGGTCTTAAGAGAAGTAACGGCAGGGATAGTGGATGCATTGGTTGTAATTTACCAAAATTGCCTGGATTCTGGAGAGGTCCCAGCAGATTGGAAAACTGCAAATTTAATGTTCCGATTTAAAAAAGGAGGCAGACAAAAAGCAGGAAACTATAGACCAGTTAGCCTAATATCTGTGGTTGGGAAGATGTTGGAGTCCATTATTAAAGAAGTAGTAGCAGGACATTTGGAAAAGCAAAATTCTGTCAGGCAGAGTCAGCATGGATTTATGAAGGGGAAGTCATGTTTGACAAATTTGCTAAAATTCTTTCAGGATGTAACGAACAGGGTGGATAAAGGTGAACTAGTCGATGTGGTGTATTTGGACTTCCAGAAGGCATTTGACAAGGTGCCACATACAAGATAAAAGTTCACGGGGTTGGGAGTAATATATTAGCATGGATAGAGGATTGGCTAACAAACAGAAAACAGAGAGTCGGGATAAATGGTTCATTCTCGGGTTGGCAATCAGTAACCAGTGGGGTGCCGCAGGGATCAGTGCTCGGACCCCAACTATTTACAATCTATATTAACGAATTGGAGGAAGGGACTTAAGGTAACGTAGCCAAATTTGCTGATGCTACAAAGATGGGAGGAAAAGCAATGTGCGAGGAGGACACACAAAATCTGCAAAAGGACATAGACAGGCTAAGTGAGTCGGCAAAAATTTGGCAGATGGAGTATAATGTTGGAAAGTGTGAGGTAATGCACTTTGGCAGAAAAAAATCAAAGAGTAAGTTATTATTTAACTGGAGAAAGATTGCAAAGTGCTGCAGTATAGCGGGACCTGGGGGTACTTGTGCATGAAACACAAAAGGATAGTATGCAGGTATAGCAAGTGATCAGGAAGGCCAATGGAATCTTGGCCTTTATTGCAAAGGGGATGGAGTATAAAAGCAGGGAAGTCTTACTACAGCTATATAAGGTATTGGTGAGGTCACGCCTGGAATACTGCATGCAGTTTTGGTTTCCATATTTATGAAAGGATATACTTGCTTTGGAGGCAGTTCAGAGAAGGTTCACTAGGTTGACTTTTGAGGAAAGGTTGAGTAGGTTGGGCCTCTACTCATTGGAATTCAGAAGAATGAGAGGTGATCTTATCGAAACGTGTAAGATTATGAGGGGGCTTGACAAGGTGGATGCAGAGAGGATGTTTCCACTGATAGGGGAGATTAGAACTAGAAGGCATCATCTTAGAATAAGGGGCCACCCATTTAAAACTGAACTGAAGAGAAATTTCTCTCAGAGGTTTGTGATCTGTGGAATTCGCTGCCTCTCAGAGCTGTGGAAGTTGGGACATTGAATAAATTTAAGACAGAAATGGACAGTTTCTTAAACAATAAGAGGATAGAGGGTTATGGACAGTGGGCAGGGAAGTGGACCTAAGTCCATGATCGGATCAGCCTTGATCGTATTAAATGGCGGAGCAGGTTTGAGGGGCCGTATGGCCTTCTCCTGCTCCTATTTCTTATGTTCTTATCCACATTTATAATGTAAACTTGCCATGTTGTAATGACACCCTCTGCCAGTGGAAGTGTTGCAGCACTGCCATTATTTCATTTGGGCTGCCGCTGGAAACCTAGTGGATGCAAAACAGGCAATAGTGAATCAGCATTCTGCTTTATATCCCACCCAATTGACTTCAATGCAAAAGGAAATCGGGCGGGGTGTAAAACAGGCATCAGTTCCTTATCTTAATAAATAATGAACTCTTGTGTGAGAATATGATCCAACTAAATGATCAGGAACTCTGAGTCAATAACAACAGCATTGTCGCAAGTTTGTCAATGACTGCTGCGCATTATGTGGTGAGATTGAATCAATTCTATTGGACTCATTAATTGATTCCAATTAGTTGAACCATTTGTCTCTCCTGAAATCATTCTTTCACTGTGATGTGACTGAGTACGTAAGAGGCTGTATCAGGGTGTACATAGCAATCTAAAAATGTTTACACCCACAAGCCAATCTGCTACCCCTCCCCCCACCCTACCCTAGCCTAACGTCCCTGGAACGCCAGTGCAGACACCAACCTTATAATTATTGGTGTACTTGCTAATTCTTATCCTCTGGATAGCTATAGCCAAATAGTGCCACCATCATGAGACCTAACAATGCTCTAAGTTTATCTGATCAATTTTTCCAGCTTTGCAAAATAAATTTACATGCAATTGTATACATAACTAAGACCATTTACCATTCTTGCACTCCCCAAATTCAGGCTCAATGAAACAGGATTGAGATTGATGGAGAATGCTGTCTCTATTGAGTCCTACATTAAGTCCCACTGACATATTACCCCTATCCTCATTGAACTCCACTGGCTCTCCATCTCCCAAAACATTCAGTTCAAGATCCTTGTCCTTGTTATATGTGCAGACTATAGATATTCTCTCTGTGTAGTCACAATATAGTTGCATAAGATGGAGGCTTGTTACCTGCTGTACGATCAATAAGGTTTACACTGTATATATACTATCCTGGCACTAGTAGAGGGTGCAAATGGTGGAGACCGGGATTTCCTGCCCCTGTGGCAGAAGCTGTCCACCACAGGGCACTGCGGTGGGAGACTTGAGGGTCACCTGCATAGGTGTGCAGGGTCCAGTATAAAAGGCTGCTCACCATGCTTGTGCCTCACTCTGGAGTTATAAATAAAGGATCAAGGTCACTACAGTTTGAGTACAACACATTGCCTTGTTGTGTCATTCATAAGTGCATTACAGACATAACAACTGGCGACGAGAATACGGACTTTCACGCGATTATGGCTATCTTTGGCACACTAAAAGACTTCGCAGTGGGTGATGATTGGGATGCCTTCATGGAAAGGCTCAAGCAATATTTCGTGGCCAACGACCTGGCAGGGGAGACGGACATATTGGCGGAGAAGTGCAAGGCTATACTGCTGACCAGTTGTAGGCCCGAGGTCTACCGCCTCGTCAAGGACATGCTGGCACCCAGGAAGCCCAAGAATAAGACATACGATGAGCTGACTGAATGAATTCGTGACCAACTAAAACCAAAACAGAGCATCCTCATGGCCAGGCACAGATTCTACACCCACCGCAGACCTAGGGCCAGGAGATTGCAAAATATGCTGCCGACCTCAGGAGACCCGCGGCACCATGTGATTTTGCCACGCACCTCAACGAAGCATTGTGAGACATCTTCGTTATAGGAATTGGCCACGAGGGCCTCCTTCACAAGCTATTATCTGCCGACACCACAGTCAACCTGCAGAAGGCCATCAGCATCAATCATGCGTACATGACCTCGACCTGCAGCACCAAGCAAATTATTCATCCTGTGGACTCAAACCCAGCAAGTACTGTACACAGAATGGTGCCTCTCACAGGCAAGACTGTAGAACATGGCACTGCCCAGGGCAGAGAGCACAGACCTCAGGGTTCTAGAATTCAGAATACGCCAAGGAGTGCTAATCGAGTAGCACCATGCTGGCATTGCGGAGGAAACTATAGGGCTCACCAGTGTGAGTTTTCTGAGTATGTATGCAAAACCTGAAACATGAAAGGCCACCTCCAGCATATGTGTAAAAGAAATACGACTCACTGTCTCGCAGAGGAGTTGGTAGATAACTTTGAATCCATTTGGCCAGAGAGGCAGCTCAGCCCCAAGAAGAAGTGTATGGAGTGTATACCTGCACCACCAATTGTCCTCCAGTGAAGATGGAAGTCGAGATAAACAGTGTTCCAGTCTTCATGGAAGTGGACATAGGAGCGAGCCAGTCAGTGATGAGCCAGGATGCCTTTGAGAGGCTATGCAATGAAAACGACCCGAGCTGGTTCCAGTACAGGAAAAATTGCGCACCTACACCAAGGAGCTGATCGCAGTCCTTGGTAATGCGGATGTAAGTGTAACCCATAATGACGTGGTGCACGAGTTACCTCTGTGAATCATTGCAGGTAATGGTCCAACGCTACTCGGAAGAAGGTGGATGGGGAAGATCCAGTGGAAATGGGAAGACCTCTTCACTCCAGCAATTGATGTCCCCCGTGCTCAGAGGCAGAGCAAAACCTCGCCTTTGTTTGGGCCAGGCACCAGAGAACAGAGCAGTGCAGCACCTGAGGCACAGACCATCCATCATGACTGCGTGGCAATGATCCGACCGGAACGAGCTAAAAGTACCTTCCCAGCTCCAGTGGCAGGACTCCTGGGGAGGAAGATCGATTTCACAGGCTCTCTTCCAGTTTTTGTGGCAGAATCGCGGGAGAGAAGGATCAAGGTAGTTGACCTCATGGACAGAGGCAAGATGGTGAGGTGCAGCGTGGCTGGAAAAAAAATGGCCGTGGCCAAATCACAAGGTGCAATGCTGAGGGACCAATACGTCATGTCTAACAAAGGATTTGATTGGAGTAAAGCCAGCAGGGTTCTCTTAAAGGAGACCCGCAACCAACTGAAATTAAAGAGACATTATATGCATGGCAATCAATGTAATGAACCGATGAAGATTGTGAACAAAACGTTGCTGTGAGATGCCGGTACTATTCCTCATGTAAAGAATAAAATATTGTTGCGAGATGTCGTTACCAGTCCTAACGTGAAGAGCAAAATGTTGTTGTGAGATGTCGGGAATAGAGTGTCCCCAAACATAGAAACATAGAAAATAGGTGCAGGAATAGGCCATTCGGCCTTTCGAGCCTGCACTGCCATTCAATAAGATCATGGCTGATCATTCCCTCAGTATCCCGTTAGCCGTAAGGGTCATATCTAACTCCCTCTTGAATACATCTAATGAACTGGCATCAACAAATCTCTGCAGCAGGGAATTCCACAGGTTAACAACACTCTGAGTGAAGAAGTTTCTCCTCATCTCAGTCCTAAATGGCCTACCCCTTATCCTAAGAATATGTCCCCTGGTTCTGGACTTCCCCAACATCAGGAACATTCTTCCCACATCTAACCTGTCCAGTCCCGTCAGAATCTTATACATTTCTATGAGATCCCCTCTCATCCTTCTAAACTCCAGTGAATAAAGGCCCAGTTGATCCAGTCTCTCCTCATATGACAGTCCAGCCATCCCTGGAATTAGTCTGGTGAACCTTCGCTGCACTCCCTCAATAGCAAGAACATCCTTCCTCAGATTTGGAGAGCAAAACTGAACACAATATGCCAGGTGAGGCCTCACTAAGGCCCTGTACAACTGCAGTAAGATCTCCCTGCTCTTATACTCAAATCCTCTAGCTATGAAGGCCAACATACCATTTGCCTTCTTTACCGCCTGCTGTACCTGCATGCCAACCTTCAATGTCTGATGAACCATGACACCCAGGTCTCGTTGCACCTCCCCTTTTCCTAATCTGCCGCCATTCAGATAATATTCTGCCTTCGTGTTTTTGCCCCCAAAATGGATAACCTCACATTTATCCACATTATACTGCATCTGCCATGCATTTGCCGACTCACCTAACCTGTCCAAGTCACCCTGTAGCCTCTTAGCATCCTCCTCACAGCTCACACCGTCACCCAGTTTAGTGTCATCTGCAAACTTGGAGATATTACACTCAATTCATCAAATCATTAATGTATTTTGTAAAGAGTTGGGGTCCCAGCATTGAGCCCTGCGGCATTCCACCAGTCACTGCCTGCCATGCTGAAAAGGACCCGTTTATCCCGACTCTCTGCATCCTGTCTGCCAACCAGTTTTCTAGCCACGTCAGTACATTACCCCCAATACCATGCGATTTGATTTTGCACACCAATCTCTTGTGCGGGACCTTGTCAAAAGCCTTTTGAAAGTCTAAATACACCAAATCCACTGGTTCTCTTTTGTCCACTCTGCTAGTTACATCCTCAAAATATTCCAGAAGATTCGTCAAGCATGATTTCCCTTTCATAAATCCATGCTGACTTGGACCAATCCTGTCACTGCTTTCCAAATGCGTTGCTATTTCATCCTTAATGATTGATTCCAACATTTTCCCCACTACTGATGTCAGGCTAACCGGTCTATAATTACCCGTTTTCTCTCTCCCTCCTTTTTTTAAAAGTGGTGTTACATTGGCTATCCTCCAGTCCATAGGAACTGATCCAGAGTCGATAGACTGTTGGAAAATGATCACCAATGCATCCACTATTTCTAGAGCCACTTCCTTAAGTACTCTGGGATGCAGGCCCCTGTGATTTATCGGCCTTCAATCCCATCAATTTCCCTAACACAATTTCCCACCTAATAAGGATATCCTTCAGTTCCTCCTTCTCACTAGACCCACTAGCCCCTAGTATATTCGGAAGGTTATTTGTGTCTTTCTTCGTGAAGACAGAACCAAAGTATTTGTTCAATTGGTCTGCCATTTCTTTGTTCCCCATTATAAATTATCTGAATCTGACTGCAAGGGACCTACGTTGTCTTCACTAATCTTTTTCTCTTCACATATTTATGGAAGCTTTTGCAGTCAGTTTTTATGTTCCCTGCAAGCTTCCTCTCCTACTCTATTTTCCCCCTCTTAATTAAAACCTTAGTCCTCCCCTGTTGAATTCTAAATTTCTCCCAGTCCTCAGATTTGATACTTTTTCTAGCCAATTTATATGCCTCTTCCTTGGTTTTAACACTATCCTTAATTTCCCTTATTAGCCACGGTTGAGCCACCTTCCCCGTTTTATTTTTACTCCAGACAGGGATGTACAATTGCTGAAGTTCATCCATGTGATTTTTAAATGTTTGCCATTGCTTATCCACCGTCAATCTTTTAAGTATCCTTTGCCAGTCTATTCTAGCCAATTCATGCCTCATACCGTCGAAGTTACCTTTCCAGTAAGCGAGTAAATTTGGGAAGGTAAAGGTGCTGATCCTGATGCCCTGCCGCAGGTGTCCCCACAAGTTATAGGCCAGTGACCTCAGGAGGGTGAGGTCCTGATACCCTGCCCCAGGTCTATCCCATGCTGCAGGCACCTGATGGCACTATTCGCCATGGACCTGGAAACGAAAACGGCGCCAATACGCGCAGTCGGCCACCGTTGCCCACCTCCCAGGTGGAGACGGTGCAGCCCCCAGACTCAGTCGCTACCTTGGCCATGTCCGGGAGCAAAAGGTCAGAACTATCGAGTTCCCCAAACTGGATCTGGAATAGCCAGGTTCCCAACACCGTTAGAGAGCAGGCAGAAGATTCTGCAGCTCTCAAAGGAGGTCAGGGAGGCCACAGACATGTGTGGCTCTGCCCACCATTAGGCAACAGCAAAGGCCCTGAGTCCTGGCTAAGTGAGCGAACCAAGCCCATCCTGCTAGCAGGGGGGCGCAACGCCACTATCAGACAACTAGGACCCTGTCCGGTTGCTCTGGAACCTGCGTTCTTGCATACCTGTACTGCTACCTCAGTACTTACCATGACTGAACCATGAATGCAATCTACCCAATCCTGGCGCACGACCCGCAAAACGTAACGAATGTAAGTCACTGAGCCAAGAGGTCATGATACAAACTGTAACTTCCTTTCTTTGTACTTGCGCTGTGGCTGATCCTGTATGTTAATATAACGGGCCTGCTGCATGATGTCGCTGTGGCGGGGAAGGGGGGAGGGGGTTGTGGGGAATGGATGCATGTAACCATGGACACACACATGGATCACACCCAGAACCCACTGGAACCTCCACTGCATCATCGAATCTTCTAAACTGGTAACCACTACCCAACGTTGTGGCAAAAGGACTTGGGGGTTAACAGGGAGAGAGCCAAGCCAAAGCACAGCCAAGATGCAAGGGCTATTGGCACTTAAATCTGGGGAGAGCTAAGCCAGAGCACATAGGTAATCAGCACAAAGGACTTGGGGAAGAGTGATGTTATATATGCAGACTATAGATATACTCTCTGTGTAGTCACTGTATAGTTGCTGATGTACGATCAATAAGGTTTACACTATATATACTATGCTGGCACCACTAGAGGGTGCAACTAGTGGAGACCGGGGTTTCCGGCCCTTGTGGCAGAGGCTGTCCACCAGAGGGCACTGTGGTGGGAGACCTGAGGGTCACCTGCATAGATGTGCAGGGTCCAGTATATAAGGCTGCCCACCATGCTTGTGCCTCACTCTGGAGTTACGAATAAAGGACCAAGGTCACTACAGTTTGAGTGCAACACATTGCCTCGTGGTGTCATTCATAAGTGCATTACAGACGTAACAGTCCTCATTTTGAAATCCTTCCATGGCCTCTATCCCACTATTCTTCTACAACCTTCAACCTACATCTCTACGGACATCTGACTCTGGGCTCCTAGAAATCCTCCACCTCTCCAGAGTTTGTCACCTAGTGGTAGAGCTTTCGAATGTCTTGCTTCCACCAGCTGGATCTCCGTCCCCAAAATTCTTCATCTTACTACTTCCCGCCCTGTTTTTCACAACCTCAAAATCTACCTTTTCCACTGTTCCTTCGGCCAACTTCCGAAATGCTGTAATGCTCAGTCCATCTCTCTGCTTTTTGAAAGGGATGCTTTATTAAGTTAAATGAACTATACAATTGCAAGTTTTTACTGCTGAATGCAGGATGTGATTATAACGATGTGATTGAGGTGTCAAATCTACGTCAGTGTGACCTCAGACCTTGGTGAATGTAGTGTCTGGTCTGAGTAAGGCAGTACCCAGCCAGAAGATTCTCCAGCTCCAAGTTCAGCATAGGCTTGACAGTGTAGCTATTGATCTCAAGTAAGATCTTGGTCATTCCTGGCATTTTGCTTTGTGGTGGACTCAGTAATGGGGGATCTGGTTGACTGGTTATGTACATGCTTTGCACATATGAGGTCGAGTTAAATCACCAGTAAATCTGTACACTTCACATTTCACAGGATTTCTGTTGTGCAGTGGGTACCATGTTTGTCTACCATGCATAACGGTCCCCTGTCTGAAAGTAGACAAACATTTAAGGATGGAGTGATACAAGCAGGCACAAGTTCAAATCCCAGACTCTGTGCCAGGTAAATGATGACTGGTGGCATTACCAACAGTTCTGAATCGCATCACTGAAGCCAGAATCAAAAATTTGCAGATTGCTTGACAGACAACAGTACCATCTGGTGGTACAAAGAATAATAGAATATGCTGCATGTTGATACTATTCACATGTGTCTTGAATTTATGCCATAGGATCCAGAGGACAAATGTCTGAAATTTCCCTCTGCACAATTTTAGCAGAGGTGGTAACCTGATTAAAATGAATAGGATAACACCTTAGGTGAAATGGAGAAAGAGAAATTTCAGATGAAAGTCTTAAATGTTCATACACCAGTATTCCGTACCGTAATTTCAGGGTTGTGGTTTTCATCGATTTGTATGTTAAAATTAAAATAATTCTATAGTTTTGCAACAAGTTGCAGCTCAAATGAAAATCCGATGTTGTTCAGATTTATTTTGGAAAGTTGGATCATTTTGTTTTTGTAGTGTAAAGCATTCCATCATTTCACAGTGAGAGGAAGTGTATCAGCACATTTGGGGGAATTTCAAACAAAAAATATGGGTGGGTTTGGACTGTGAGGGTAGGAATTGTGAAAAATGGGATCACGCCTCCAACCTGCCCACTTCTGGTTTTAACAGAGGTGGGACAATGGCAGGGGACCAACCCACTCCACTGGGGGGAGAACATCAATTAAAATTTTATAATGAGGCTGGAAGCCTTTTTTTAAACCTCCATTTTGTTTTTAACTGCATATGGACGGGTTTCACACAATTCGTGAAACCCGGCAGTTACAGTAAACCGAGAACTGTTGGATCCAGGAGGTAAGTGGATTTACATGTACCTCCTGGATCCAGGATCCCTACCTAGCCCACCTCCGCGATAAGAGACTCCATCACAACGCCTCCGATTACCTCCCTTGGCCTCTTCAACCCTGTCATGTATCTCACTCGACTGTACATAACTGTATCTTACCATGCTATACATGACTGTAACTAGAGATGACCTGTAACCACAAGCTTACCTTACCACCAGGGGTGCACTAGCAGGAGACACTGGACACCTGTCCCAGACAGGTATATGAAGACAGGTCTCAGGCAAGTGTGGCATTCGAGAGCTGTGTAATAAAGGTGCAGGTCCTGCGTGACCTTGACTTCAGCATGTGCCTCGTGTGAGTCTGTACTGCAGGGACAGGACTTTACAGTGGTGACGAGTTACGGGATTACAGAATGGCGACCAACGGCTCAGATGAAAAATACAATGCTGGAGATAATTGGGAGGTCTTTATAGAAAGGCTCCAGCAAAGCTTCGTAACCAAAGACTGGTTAGGCGACGATAAGGCAGACAAGAGAAGAGCCCATCTCTTGACCAGCTGTGGCTCAAAAACATACACCTGAATGAAGGACCTGCTGGCACCCGAGAAACCAGCAAGCAAGTCGTTTCAATAGTTGAGCACACTGGTAAGAGACCACCTGAAGCCAGCAAGCAGCCTACACATGGCCAGACACAGGTTCTACAACTACAGATGGTGTGGGCCAGAGCATACCCGACTTAGTGGCAGAACTTCGGAGGTTGGCTAGCTTATGTGAGTTCTCCGATGAACTAAGGAGAGAAGTTTTGAGAGACTTTTTTATTGAAGGAATAGGCCACGCAGGCATATTCCGAAAGCTCATTGAGACCAAGAATTTGACCCTAGAGGCAGCAGCACTGGTTGCACAGACATTCTTGGCAGGAGAAGAAGAAACGAGGTTGATCTACACTGCGGGTACGACAACTAACGAACCATCGGAACAAGGGGTTCACAGCGTGAAACAAGCCGCTACCCCCACACACAGACAAAGGCAGGAGAGCAGGCCCTCAACAGCAGGCAGTGGCGCCAGAAGCCATCAAAGCCCACATGAACGGCCGTTCACACCTCATCAACCCACAATGCGAGCAATGCGACAAATTGAGAAAAGCTCAAGAGAGATCAGCCAGACGCAGCTCATCCTTTGGAAACAATGGAAGCGGTCTGTGCTGGAGATGTGGAGGAAGGCATTCATCAAGTGGGTGTCAATTTCAGCATGCTGTTTGCAGAAACTGTGACTATACAGGGCATCTGGCCCGCATGTGCAGAAAAACGGCAGCTCGGCTGGTATACGAATTGGAAGGGTCGGAAAGCAGACCAGAAGACGGTGGGGACAGTACCCAGGACACCGAGGTACAGCGGGTCAACATGATCAATGGCAACTGCTCCGACAACAAGACGCCTTCAATAATGATGAGGGTCCTACTCAACGGGATACCCGTCAACATGGAGCTGGATACGGGATCGAGTCAATCTCTCATGAGCGCTCAACAATTTGAACAGCTGTGGTCGCACAAAAGAGACAGACCAAAACTCACAAGGATCGACACCAAACTAAGGACCTATACCAAAGAAATCGTCCCAGTGCTCGACAGCACCATGCTCTCAGTCACACACAAAGGGACAGTGAATCGACTTCCCCTGTGGATTATCCCCGGAGATTTCCCAACACTGCTTGGGAGAATCTGGCTGGCAAAACTAAACTGGAAATGGGATGATGTTCACGCCATGTCGTCAGAGGAACGGACCTCCTGGTCAACAGTTCTAAGTCGATTTGAACATCTCTTTCAGCCAGGTGTGGGCACCTTCAAAGGGGCTAAAGTCAAAATCTACATCACACAGGATGCTAGACCATCACAAGGCTAGAGCTGTGCCCTATGTGATGAGGGAAAAGATTGAACATGAACTGAACCGGCTTCTGTGGGAAGGCATTATCTCACCCGTGGAATTTAGTGACTGGGCAAGTCCCATCGTCCCAGTCATGAAGCCTGGTAGATCTGTGCGAATCTGTGGGGACTACAAAACAACCGTAAACAGAGTCTCCCTACAGGACCAATACCCGCTGCCCAGAGCAGAGGACTTATTTGCCACATTGGCTGGAGGAAAACTTTTCTCAAAATTAGATCTCACATCTGCGTATATGATGCAAGAATTGACCGACGAGTCTAAGCTACTCACCACCATCAACACACATCGAGGCCTTTTCATTTACAATCGATGCCCATTCGGCATCAGGACGGCAGCTGCTATATTCCAGCGCAACAAGGAGAGTCTGCTCAAGTCCATCCCGGGGATGGTTGTATTTCAAGACGACATACTTATCACGGGCAGGGACACCGACTCCCATCTCCGCAATTTGGAGGAAGTACTAAAGCGGTTGGATCAGGTAGGCCTGAGAGTTAAGAAATCCAAGTGCCTGTTTCTCGCGCCCGAGGTTGAATTTTTGGGCAGAAGGATTGCCGCTGATGGAATCCGCCCAACAGAGTCCAAAACCGAAGCAATTAGCCTGGCACCCAGGCCCCGGAATGTTTCAGAACTGTGCGCCTTTCTCGGGCTACTCAATTACTTTGGGAACGTTATGCAGAACTTAAGCACACTGCTGGAGCCTCTCCACGTGCTACTCAGAAAGGGGTGCGATTGGTTTTGGGGGACGCGCAGGAACGCGCCTTCAATAAGGCACGCAACCTTCTGTGTTCCAACAGTGTTTTGGCTTTCTTTGATCCAGGTAAAGTTAGTTCTTACATGTGATGCATCAGCGTACGGGGTCGGGTGCGTTTTACAACATGTCAATAGTGCGGGTAAATTACAACCCATAGCTTATGCCTCCAGGTCACTTTCGTGGGTGGAGTGCGGGTACGGAATGGTAGAGAAGGAGGCGCTCGCGTGCGTGTACGGTGTCAAAAAGATGCACCAATATCTTTTCGGAGCCAAGTTCACATTAGAAATTGACCACAAGCCCCTCACGTCCCTCCTATCTGAGAGCAAGGCAATAAACGGCAACGCCTCGGCGCGCATTCAGCGGTGGGCACTCATGCTGGTGTCTTACGATTTCACCATAAGGCACAGACCAGGCACAGACAACTGTGCCGACGCGCTTAGCAGGCTACCCCTGGCGACCACGGAAGGGTCTGACGAACAGGACTGTGAGATGGTCATGGCAATCAACAATCAATGCCTTTGAGTCCACAGGTTCGCCCATGAGGCTCGCCAAATCAGAGCCTGGACGACCAGTGACCCCATGTTATCCTGAGTAAAAAGATGTATCTTAACTGGTGACTGGGCAGAGACTCGCGATGCCTGCCCCGAGGAGATCAAACCTTTCCATCCTTTCCGTAGGCGCATGCATGAGCTGTCACTACAAGCAGACTGCCTGATGTGGGGCAGCCGAGTAGTTATGCCTCTGCGAGGCAGAGAGGCGTTTGTCCGGGAGTTCCACCGCGAGCACCCGGGGATCGTTCTCATGAAGGACATAGCCAGATCCCACGTCTGGTGGCCTGGCATTGGTGCGGAATTGGAGCTCTGCGTCCGACGGTGCACCATTTGTGCCCAACTCAGTAATGTCCCCAGGGAGGCCCCCCCTGAGCCCCTGGCCCACCAAACCGTGGTCGCGGGTGCACGTAGAATATGCGGGCACATTCATGGGCAAAATGTTCCTCGTAGTTGTAGATGCATTTTCAAAGTGGATCGAATGCACCATTTTAAACTCGAGCACCACCTCCACCACTGTGGAGAGCCTTGGAACCATGTTCGCAACGCATGGCATTCCTGACATATTGGTCAGTGATAATGGTCCATGCTTCACCAGCGCAGAATTCCAAGATTTTATGAGTGACCACGGCCGAAATCACGTTAAGACGGCACCGTCCAAGCCGGCCTCCAACAGCCAGGCGGAGCGAGCAATGCAGATCATTAAACAAGGCATGCTCAAAATCCAAGGTCCCACGCTGCAGGGCCGCCTGTTACGACTGCTGCTGGCATACAGATCTCGTCCGCATTCATCGACGGGAGTTCCCCCCGCGCAGCTATTGATGAAACGGACCTTAAAGACCAGGCTCTCATTAATCCTCCCAGACATGCATGAAATTGTTGAGGCAAAGCACCATAAACTAACTGAGTACTATGACCGAAATTCGAGGGGGAGGTGGAATGAGATAGGGGACAAAGTATTTGTGCTAAACTATGGCATGGGTCCCAAATGGCTTGCAGGGACAGTAACAGGCAAGGAAGGAAAGGGGCTACTGGTGGTACAAATGGACAATGGCCAAACCTGCTGGAGGCATGTAGACCAAGTCAAAAGTAGATTCACCAACAACACTGTGGAACCAGAGGCAGACTACAATGTGGAACTCACACCACACCTGGTGGACAGACAAGGAAAGGGCAATCCCAGCAGACAGCCCAGGCAAGACACCAACAATCATACTGAATGAAACAGACAGCCCAGGCGAGGTACCAGCAACCAAAAGAAAAACAGGCACCAAGGCAAACAACTGAACCACAACTAAGACGCTCCACGTGAGAGCGTAGACCACCTGAGAGACTGAACCTATAAAGACAATAAGACTTTGGGGGAGGGTGATGTCATGTACCTCACACTACTGTACATAACTGTATCTTACCATGCTATATGTGACTGTAACTAGTGATGACCTGTAACCACAAGCTTACCTTACCAACAGGGGTGCACTTGCAGGAGACACTGGACACCTGTCCAAGACAGGTATATAAAGACAGGTCTCAGGCAAGTGTGGCATTCAAGAGCTGTGTAATAAAGGTGCAGGTCCTGAGTGACCTTGACTTCAGTATGTGCCTCGTGTGAGTCTGTACTACGGGGACAGGACTTTACACCCCCCACCCCCTGCCTCCCTCAACGATGATGCTGAGGCTGGCCGGCCTTGATCTTTTCTTCGCCCACCCCGATCATTCATTCCCAATCTCTGCTCGACTACCTCCCCCCATTCTTTTAATGGCACTGCCTGCCCGCAATCTCTGCCTGACCACATCCGCCCCATCCTTTTAATGGCATGGCCTGTCCCCTATTGCTGGCCGACCCCACACCAATCCTTTCCCCGGCCTAATGCCCGATCTGTTCTCACTCGTAGCAGCAGTAAATGATTCCAATCTTGATGTCCCGTTTAAAACTATTCATACATGTTTATTCTCACTATGATAAAACATAGAAACATTGATAGGAGCAAAGCACAATTTATTTGTAATCTTACTGATGGTGTCGATCCAGGAAATTATTTTACTATTACATATACTGCTATGTATGGAGAAAGTCAGACTGAACAATGTGAGCTCAAAGTAAAGTGTGACCATAGTCTTTTATTGCAGGTCTCCAGAGTGCCTCTCCAACCTGTGAGACAGCCTTAAATACCTGTGATCCCAAGGGATTATGGGATCCCTTGGGACTCCGGGAGATGAGCTCTCTAGTGGCTGTACAGAGTAAATACAAGTTTACATGTATCACAACACTCCCCCACCCCCACACCCCCCAAAGTCAATAGTGTAACTATTTACAATGTGAGTCGATCTGGGGCCCTTCTTGCCCTGGTTGATCGTCTCGGTGCGAAAGCTGGTGTTGTTGAATCATTTGTTGGGCACTAACTGGGCTGCTGTGCAGCTGGCCATTGCTGGGCTGCCTGGTGGGCTGCTGTGGATGATGGGTTCTGCTTCATGGTCAACCGTAGTGCCGGTTGCCACTGGTGTGTATGTTGAGGGATCAAAAAAGGTAGGGTCCAAGGTGGGTTGTTCAGGATAGTCCGTGAATCTGAATTTGATTTGGTCCAAGTGTTTCCGGTGAATGAGTCCATTTGAAAGTTTGACCTGAAACACCCTGCTCACTTCTTTGGCCACGACAGTGCCGGGAAGCCACTTGGGACCTTGTCCATAATTCAATACAAATACAGGATCATTGGTTGCAATCTCGCGTGACACATTTGCGTTATCACGGTATGTACTTTGTTGAAGCTGCCTACTCTCTACCTGTTCATGTAGATCAGGGTGAACTAACGAGAGCCTTGTCTTAAGTGTCCTTTTCATGAGCAGTTCAGCAGGTGGGATCCAAGTGAGTGAGTGGGGTCTCATGCGGTAGCTAAGCAGGGCTTGGGATAGGTGAGTCTGCAGTGAGCCTTCAGTTACCCTCTTCAAGCCTTGCTTGATGGTTTGCACTGCTCTCTCTGCTTGACCATTGGACGCTGGTTTAAACGGGGCAGATGTGACATGTTTGATCCCATTACGGGTCATGAATTCTTTGAACTCAGCACTGGTAAAACATGGACCATTGTCGCTCACCAGGACATCGGGTAGGCCGTGTGTGGCAAACATAGCTCGCAGGCTTTCAGTAGTGGCAGCGGATGTGCTAGCCGACATTATCTCACATTCAATCCACTTCGAGTACGCATCCACAACCACAAGGAACATTTTACCCAGGAATGGGCCTGCATAGTCGACGTGTACACTAGACCACGATTGGAGGGCCAAGACCATAAACTTAGCGGCGCCTCCCTGGGTACATTGCTTAACTGCGAGCATGTATTACATCTGCGAACACAGGACTCTTAAGTCCGCATCGATATCGAGCCAAAACACGTGGGATCTGGCTATCGCTTTCATCATTACGATGCCTGGGTGGGTACTGTGGAGGTCATTGATGAAGGTGTCTCTGCCCTTCTTGGAAATCACTGCACGATTGCCCCACAGAAGGCAGTCTGCCTGTACAGACATTTGATCTTTGCGCTGCTGGAATGGCTTTATCTCTTCCTGCATTTCCACTGGGACGCTGCACCAGCTCCCGTGAAGCACACAGATTTTGACGATGGATAATCAGGGGTCCTGGCTCATCCAGGTTTTGATCTGCCGGGCAGTGACGGGTGATTGCTCACTCTCAAATGCTTCCATAACCATGGCTAAATCTGCGGGCTGCACCATTTCCACCCCCGTGATGGGCAATGGCAGTCTACTGAGAGCATCGACACAGTTTTCTGTGCCTGGCCTGTGGTGGATTGCGTAGTTGTATGCGGACAATGTGAGCGCCCATCTCTAGATGCAGGCCAATGCGTTGGTATTCATCTCTTTACTCTCGGAAAACAGGGATATGAGTGGCTTATGGTCAGTTTCCAATTCAAACTTTAGCACAAACAGGTATTGATGTATTTTCTTTACCCCATAGACACACGCTAACGCTTCTTTCTCAATCATGCTGTAGGCTCTCTCAGCCTTAGACAGATTTTTGGATGCATAAGCAACCGGTTGCAGTTTCCCGAACTCATTAGCTTGTTGCAATACACACCCGACGCCGTATGACAACGCATCACATGCTAGTACCAAACACTTACATGGATCATACAACACAAGCAATTTTTTTCAACATAACAATTTTCTCGCTTTTACAAAGGCATTTTCTTGGCTTTTGCCCCAAACCCATTTATCCCCTTTTCATAGTGAGACATATAGTGGTTCTAACAGTGTGCTGAGACCCGGTAAGAAGTTACCAAAGTAGTTCAGGAGTCCCAGAAACGACCGCAGCTCCGTCACGTTCTGTGGCCTCGGTGCATTGTCGCTTGCCTCCATCTTCGCATTGATGGGCCTGATGCCGTCCACCGCAATCCTCCTTCCCAAGAATTCCACTTCAGGCACCAGGAAAATGCACTTCGAGCATTTTAACCCGAGCCCCACGTGGTTGAGTCACTAAGAACCTCCTCCATGTTCTGCAGATGCTCGACTGTGTTCCAACCTGTGACCAAGATGTCGTCCTGGAAGACCACGGTGTGCGGGACTGCCTTCAGTAAGCTTTCCATGTTTCTCTGGAATATCGCCGCAGCTGATCGAATTCCAAACGGGCATCTGTTATAAATAAAAAGATCGTTGTGCGTGTTGATGCAGGTGAGGCCCTTCGATGATTCCTCCAGTTCCTGCGTCATGTAGGCTGAAGTCAGATCCAGCTTCGTGAACGTCTTTCCTCCCGCCAGCATTGCAAAGAGGTCATCGGCCTTGTTAGTGGATATTGGTCCTGCAGGGAGAAACGATTAATCGTTACTTTGTAATCGCCACAGATTCTGAGGTGCTATCTCCCTTGAGGACAGGAACGATCGGGCTGGTCCACTCGTTGAACTCTATCGGTGAAATGAGGCCCTCTTGTTGCAGCCGGTCTAGCTCAATCTCTACCCTTTCTCTCATCATGTATGGTACTGCTCTCGCCTTGTGATGGATGGGTTGAGCCCCCGGAATTAGGTGGATCTTCACTTTTACTCCTTGGAACTTTCCGATGCCTGGTTCGAACAGCGAAGAGAACTTGTTTAAGACCTGGGCACACAAAGAGTCGTCAGCGGGCAATAGCACTCGGACATCGTCCCAGTTCCAACGTACCTTTCCCAGCCAGCTCCTGCCGAGCAGTGTGGGACCATCGGCAGTACCACCCAGAGTAGTAGCTTGTGCACCGCTCCATCATAAGAGACCTTTACGGTAGCACTGCCAATCATGGGAATCAGTTCTTTTGTGTAAGTTCTTAGTTTCGCATGAATTGGAGTTAAGACTGGCCTTGAGGCTTTGTTGCACCACAGTCTTTCGAAAGTCTTTTTGCCCATGATGGACTGGGTCACGCCTGTGTCCAGCTCCATTGACACTGTGAGTCTATTTAGTTCAACATTCAGCATTATCGGGGGATAATTCGTGGTGAATGTGTGCACCCCATGTACCTCTGCCTCCTCGGTCTGAGGCTCTGGTTCGTTGGGATCCTCCGTGGATCTGTCCTCTTCTGCAACATGGTGGTTTGCAGGTTTACCAGGATTAGCAGCTCGCCTGCACATATGTTGGAGGTGTCCCATTGTTTCACAGCCCTTGCAAACATACCCTTTGAATCGGCATGAATGCAAGCGATGATCACCTCCGCAGCGCCAACAAGGTGTTAATGGCCTTGCATTCATTACCCTTGATGGTGGACTCTGAGACATCTGCGGACGTGCAGCTGCAGGCATATGTGACCTGCCCTGTACATTACGATTCGAAAACAACATCATTTTGTTCACAGTATTTGTAGCAGCACTTGTGTGCTGAGAGATTTGCTTCGTATTGTCACTGGTGGCAATGAACCTCTGGGCTATCGCTATGGCCTTACTCAAGGTTGGGATCTCTACAGTCAAAAGTTTGCAAAGTATGGTTTCGTGGCCAATGCCAAGTACGAAAAAGTCTCTGAGCATGTACTCCAAATGTCCTTCAAATTCGCAATGTCCTGCAAGGCATCTTAGCTCGGCAACATAACTCACCACTTCCTGGCCTTCAGACCTTTTGTAGGTGTAGAACCAGTACCTCACCATCAGAACGCTTTCCTTCGGGTTCAAATGCTCTTGGACCAGTGTGCACAAATCATCGTACGATTTCTCCATGGGTTTCGCTGGAGTGAGCAGATTCTTCATGAGGCAATACGTTGGTGCCCCACAGACGGTGAGGAGAATCGGCCTTCGTTTGGCAGTGTTCTCTTCCCCATCTAACTCGTTGGCCATGAAGTATTGGTCGAGTCGCTCCACAAAAGTTTCCCAATCATCTCCCTCCGAGAATTTCTCCAGGATGCCCACTGTTCTCTGCATCTTTGGGTTCGCTATCTCGTCACCAATTGTTATGTTTGGAGAAAGAATCAGACTGAACACTGTGAGCCAAAGTAAAGTGTGACTTTAGTCTTTTATTGCAGGTCTCCAGAGTGCCTCTCCAATCTGTGAGGCCTCCTTAAATACCTGTACTCCCAAAGGATTATGGGATCCCTTGGGACTCCAGGGGAAGAGCCCTCGAGTGGCTGTACAGAGTAAATACAAGTTTACATATATAACATATACAAACAAAAAAAGCAGTTCATTATTTATACTCATGCAAATACTGTTTAAATATGTAGATCACTTACATTATAGGTTTATAAAAAATTAACGTTTATTTTAATTGTAGTTTCTAGATGGAGTTGATGTCAGAAACTTGAACATCCAATGGCTTCGGTCCCAAATTGGAATCGTATCCCAAGAGCCTGTGCTCTTCAATTGCAGCATTGCTGAGAATATCGCCTATGGTGACAACAGCAGGACTGTGTCGCAGGAGGAAATTGAGAAGGCAGCAAAAGCAGCAAATATTCACTCTTTTATTGAACAACTCCCTGATGTAAGTTTACCCATTATCAAACAGCAATAATAATAATGAGGATTTTACAGTGGTGCACACACATTGATTAACTCTGCAGTTGGTTTGAATCAACATTCAACACAACGGCTACAATACAACCAACAATTCTGATCGTAAACTATCTTAGATGAAAAACTTCAGAAATGTAATTGCGAAGATTTGAAAGTAGATAGACATAAATAGTATTAATAATGTAAAATAAACATATTGATCCTTTATTCTTCGTGTTTTATAAAGCCTTGTGCATTGATGCTAATACAGCACCTATACCCTAGAATTGTAATGTGCCAGAGGTTTATTCTGTCTCTTTTTTTGAAGTATCATTTTAGTGTTAAAGGAATATTGTCGCCCTTTTGGGAAATTCTCCAGCAAGCTTGGATCATGGAACAGCTGGGAGCAGCCTGCGCCAAAAGCCTAGTATTACAACCATCACATTAGCCGCCATGAAAGGCTCTACTGCAGCAGATGTGGTATCAGCTGCAGTTCTGTAATAATGCAGTTTCATAGGATCATTTAATTTATTTTAAACTTAAAACCATTTTTTACCATAGACATGATGAGCAATGTGATAACTGTCACATCACCAATCACATCATTGCACGTCTCCATTTGCTGATGGAGTTTATGGCAGTTATTTCATCAGGACAACAAAATGCGTCTAACATTTTATATAATGCATGTTATTCTCCAGCACTGGGAGAAATGGTCTAAAACAGCACTCTTAAATTATTTTGCCAAATCCCGCCATTAGTTTATATGGTACAATTTTTTTAATTTTAAACAAAAATTTGTGCCACACAAAAATAACAGACCTAATCTGACTCTGAAGATGAGCACTGTCAGAGTATAACTCTAATGCAATGTCAAACCTAGTTTAAAAACTGCTTCCATGATCCAGCTGCATTCTCAATACAGGAAAAGTAAACATGCAAGTGCAGAGCTCTCTGCTGGGCAAAAAAGTCAGACCTGCAGCCATGCAGTATAAATAAGATACCCACAGCTGTGAACAGATGAAAGAGCCAGCCCTCCCAATGACATTTCATAGTTTGCTATGATTAATTCAAAAACTTTTCAATTTTTACCATGACAGTCCATGATTTTTCCAACATGTTAGCATGACTCAATTACAGACCTTAAAAGATAACAGATGCAAAATTCACCTCTGTTGTGCCGTACAATTGGCCCTTTTTTTAAACAATGGTGTCCGCCTCACTTCTGCCCAATTGCGGTGCTGCTTGTGCTGTTCGCCATCTTGGTTAGGGCGATATGACGGGTGGTACGTCCGTGCGCCGCCATTAAGCAGAGTCGGTAGATTGTGATGTCAGTCAGCGTGTAATGCTGATTTGGTACAAGACCTGCCATTTTCGATGTCACAGCTCCATTCAATATCCTGTCCTAAACACGCACAGGTGAACATGTGTTCAGCTACATGGGAAACCCCTCCCCCACCCCCACCATTGCAAATTAAAGGGATATATCAAACTGGCAGTTAAGTTGCATATTGCTTTTGCACTGGTTCTTGCAGAGTTTGTAGGATTATTGGGTTGCTGTAAGAAATTACAAAACTTGTTCAAGTGGGCAGGGAGTAGTGGTGCATGTTGAGAAGGCATTGGTTGCTACTCGAAGGCCTCCTGAGCACATCACTTGCTTCGAATCATGGGGGCTCTAGTTGCGGTCTCCCTTGGGCTACAGCATGATAGAGAGATGGAGCAGAGGGAGAAAAGAAGACAAGCTGTTCACTGAGTGAAGAGTGGGAGGAAGGCTCTCAGCAAGAGGCCTCACGCACCTATGGTCTTCAGGGAGCACTTGTCCTACCTGTCCCTAAGCCAGGAGCAGTGTGTTCGGCAGCTGCTCTCTGTCACCTCTTGGAATGAGACTTGCAGCCTCAAAGCAGGGTGATGTGAGTAGCATGTTTAGTGAGTTGGTCTTACCGCAGGTGAAGGGTCCACAACCAGATAGGGAATGGAAGGCCAGCAGGAAGAGCAGTGCAACTAAGGTAGTGCAGGGGTCCCCTGCGGTCATCCCCCTGCAAAACAGATACACCGCTTTGAGTACTGTTGACGGGGATGACTCATCAGGGGAGGGCAGCAGCAGCCAAGTTCATGGCACCATGGCTGGCACTGCTGCACAGGAGGGCAGGAAAAAGAGTGGGAGAGTGATAGTGATAGGGGATTCAATTGTAAGGGGAATAGATCGGCGTTTCTGCGGCCGCAACTGAGACTCCAGGATGGTATGTTGCCTCCCTGCTGTAAGGGTCAAGGATGTCTCGGAGCGGGTGCAGGACATTCTGAAAAGGGAGGGTGAACAGCCAGTTGTCGTGGTGCACATTGGTACCAACTATATAGGTAAAAAAAGGGATGAGGTCCTACGAGAAGAATTTAAGGAGCTAGGAGCTAAATTAAAAAGTAGGACCTCAAAAGTAGTAATCTCGGGATTGCTACCAGTGCCACGTGCTAGTCAGAGTAGGAATCGCAGGATAGTTCAGATGAATATGTGGCTTGAGCAGTGGTGCAGCAGGGAGGGATTCAAATTCCTGGGGCATTGGAACCGGTTCTGGGGGAGGTGAGACCAGTACAAACCGGATGGTCTGCACCTGGGCAGGACCGGAACCAATGCCCTAGGGGGAGTGTTTGCTAGTGCTGTTGGGGAGGAGTTAAACGAATATGGCAGGGGGATGGGAACCAGTGCAGGGAGACAGTGGGAAACAAAATGGAGACAGAAGCAAAAGAAAGAAAGGAGATGAGTAAAAGTGGAGGGGAGAGAAACCCATGGCAAAAACAAAAAGGGCCACTGTACAGCAAAATTCTAAAGGGCCAAAGTGTTATAAAAAGGCAAGCATGAAAGCTCGGTGCCTCAATGCGAGAACTATTCGGAACCCAGGAGAGGGCTCTGAGCTAGTTAGAGTGGGTGAGAGCTCAGATGAACAGGACCCCAAGAAAGTATGCAAAAGGCAGGAGGCAACAGAGCAGAGCAGAGCACTGGGGTAAGTGAAAATCACAAGGTGATAGGAAGGGACAATATGTATGAATATAAAGGGGCTGCAGGAGGGGTCAAAACTAAAAATCATGGTTTAAAAACTAGTATTAAAACACTCTACCTAAACACACGCAGCATTCAAAATAAAGTAAATGAGTTGACGGCACAAATCATCACAAATGGATAGGATTTGTGGCCATTACAGAAATGTGGTTGCAGGGTGGCCAAGATTGGGAATTAAACATACAGGGGTATCTTACAATTCGGAAAGATAGACAAGAAGGGAAAGGAGGTAGGGTAGCTCTGTTAATAAAGGATGATATCAGGGCAGTTGTGAGAGACGTTATTGGCTCTAATGAACAAAATGTTGAATCATTGTGGGTGGAGATTAAAGATAGTAAGGGGAAAAAGTCACTGGTGGGTGTAGTTTATAGGCCCCCAAATAATAACTTCACGGTGGGGCGGGCAATAATCAAGGGAATAATGGAGGCATGTGAAAAAGGAACGGCAGTAATCATGGGGGATTTTAACCTACATATCGATTGGTCAAATCAAATCGCACGGGGTAGCCTTGAGGAGGAATTCATAGAATGCATAAGGGATTGTTTCTTAGAACAGTATGTTACAGAACCTACAAGGGAGCAAGCTATCTTAGATCTGGTCCTGTGTAATAAGACAGGAATAATAAACGATATCCTGGTAAAAGATCCTCTCGGAATGAGTGATCACAGTATGGTTGAATTTGTAATACAGATTGAGGGTAAGGAAGTAGTGTCTCAAACGAGCGTATTATGCTTAAACAAAGGGGACTACAGTGGGATGAGGGCAGAGTTGGCTAAAGTAGACTGGAAACACAGACTAAACGGTGGCACAATTGAGGAACAGTGGAGGTCTTTTAAGGAGCTCTTTCATAGTGCTCAACAAAAATATATTCCAGTGAAAAAGAAGGGCGGTAAGAGAAGGGATAACCAGCCGTGGATAACCAAGGAAATAAAGGAGAGTATCAAATTAAAAACAAATGCGTAAAAGATGGCCAAGGTTAGTGGGAAACTAGAAGATTGGGAAAATTTTAAACGACAGCAAAGAATAACTAAGAAAGCAATAAAGAAAGGAAAGATAGTAAACTTGCGCAAAACATAAAAACAGATAGTAAAAGCTTTTACCGATATATAAAACGAAAAAGAGTGACTAAAGTAAATGTTGGTCCCTTCGAAGATGAGAAGGGGGATTTAATAATGGGAAATGTGGAAATGGCTGAGACCTTAAACAATTATTTTCCTTCGGTCTTCACAGTGGAAGACACAAAAACCATGCCAAAAATTGCTGGTCACGGGAATGTGGGAAGTGAGGACCTTGAGACAATCATTATCACTAGGGGGGTAGTGCTGGACAAGCTAATGGGACTCAAGGTAGACGAGTCCCCTGGTGCTGATGAAATGCATCCCAGGGTATTAAAAGAGATGGCGGAAGTTATAGCAGATGCATTCGTTATAATCTATCAACATTCTCTGGTCTCTGGGCAGGTACCAGCAGATTGGAAAGCAGCTAATGTAACGTCTCTGTTTAAAAAAAGGGGCAGACAAAAGGCAGGTAACTATAGGCCGGTTAGTTTAACATCTGTAGTGGGGAAAATGCTTGAAGCTATCATTAAGGAAGAAATAGCGGGACATCTAGATAGGAATAGTGCAATCAAGCAGATGCAACATGGATTCATGAAGGGGAAATCATGTTTAACTAATTTACTGGAATTCTTTGAGGATATAACGAGCATGGTGGATAGAGGTGTACCGATGGATGTGGGGTATTTCGATTTCCAAAAGACATTCGATAAGGTGCCACACAAAAGGTTACTGCAGAAGATAAAGGTATGCGGAGTCAGAGGAAATATATTAGCATGGATTGAGAATTGGCTGGCTAACAGAAAGCAGAGAGTCGGGATAAATGGATCCTTTTCGGGTTGGAAATTGGTGGTTAGTGGTGTGCCACAGGGATCGGTGCTGGGACCACAACTGTTTACAATATACATAGATGACCTGGAAGAGGGGACAGAGTGTAGTGTAACAAAATTTGCAGATGACACAAAGATTAGTGGGAAAGCGGGTTGTGTAGAAGACACAGAAAGGCTGCAAAGAGATTTAGATAGGTTAAGCGAATGGGCTAAGGTTTGGCAGATGGAATACAATGTCGGAAAGTGTGAGGTCATCCACCTTGGGAAAAAAAACAGTAAAAGGGAATATTATTTGAATGGAGAGAAATTACAACATGCTGCGGTGCAGAGGGACCTGGGGGTCCTTGTGCATGAATCCCAAAAAGTTAGTTTTCAGGTGCAGCAGGTAATCAGGAAGGTGAATGGAATGTTGGCCTTCATTGCGAGAGGGATGGAGTACAAAAGCAGGGCGGTCCTGCTGCAACTGTATAGGGTATTGGTGAGGCCACACCTGGAGTACTGCGTGCAGTTTTGGTCACCTTACTTAAGGAAGGATATACTGGCTTTGGAGGGGGTACAGAGACGATTCACTAGGCTGATTCCGGAGATGAGGGGGTTACCTTATGATGATAGATTGAGTAGACTGGGTCTTTACTCGTTGGAGTTCAGAAGGATGAGGGGTGATCTTATAGAAACATTTAAAATAATGAAAGGGATAGACAAGATAGAGGCAGAGAGGTTGTTTCCACTGGTCGGGGAGACTAGAACTAGGGGGCACAGCCTCAAAATACGGGGGAGCCAATTTAAAACCGAGTTGAGAAGGAATTTCTTCTCCCAGAGGGTTGTGAATCTGTGGAATTCTCTGCCCAAGGAAGCAGTTGAGGCTAGCTCATTGAATGTATTCAAATCACAGATCGATAGATTTTTAACCAATAAGGAAATTAAGGGTTATGGGGAGCGGGCGGGTAAGTGGAGCTGAGTCCACGGCCAGATCAGCCATGATCTTGTTGAATGGCGGAGCAGGCTCGAGGGGCTAGATGGCCTACTCCTGTTCCTAATTCTTGTGTTCTTATGTTCTTATGACACTGGCACTACCAGTGGCACTCAAGGTGATCATGGCCCTGATTTGTTTTTCACCAGTGGATCTTTTCAGGCTGGAACAAGCAACATAGCAAACATGTCGCAGTTTGCCGTCCATCGCTGTATCCAGGAGACCACAAGAGGCTCTGTACTCTGGGAGAGGGAACTTCATTATCTTCTCTCTAAATAGAGAGAAGCAGGTGGAGCGTGGTGGTGGCTTTGCCAGGATAGCAGGCTTCCCCATGGTGCAGGGTGCCATCAACTGCACATAAGAACATAAGAAATAGGAGCAGGATTAGACCATTTATTGTATCAAGCCTGCTCCACCATTCAATAAGATCATGGCAGATCTGATCATGGACTCAGTTCCATTTCCCTGCCCGCTCCCCATAACCCTTTACTCCCTTATCACTTAAATATCTGTCTATCTCTGCCTTAAATACACTCAATGACCCAGCCTTCACAGCTCTCTGGGGCAGAGAATTCCATAGATTTACAACCTTCGGAGAGAAGAAATTCCTCCTCATCTGAGTTTTAAATGGGCTGCCCCTTATTCTGAGACTATGGGCTAAACTTTACACTATTTTTGCATGCATAACGCCCATTTAATGTCTATTTTACTGCTGAAATGACGTATAACGCCGAGATATCGGCCATTTAGCCACAAAATAGAAACTGACACCCATTTTTCGGACACTTATCGACGAGTGTTACTTTCTCCGTGTGCGTAACATCGGGAAAAAATATTACCGCCCGCACACTTTTTTTGAGTGGAATCATCAGAATGGGCGAAACCAAAAACCCATAATATTGGCCAGCGTTACTTTCTGCATGTAATTAACGCTGAGATTCAATAATACCGACTGCCCACTTTTTTTTTGTCGTAAAGATCACATTTGCCGAAACTAACGCCCAGGAAATCACCCAGCATCATTTTCACCATCTCGCCCACAATAGCACTAGCCAAAGCACTCAGAAAAAGTGGAACTGTTCTGAATGAATCACAGCGGTGTCGGCGCCATTTTAAAATCACACGTGCGATTCATTCAAAAGGCTGCTTCAACTTTGGGGTAGTTTGGATTGACTCTGGAGTTCGCTTCTCATTTGAAGTGACCATCTCAACAGACATATTTTCAGACTCTGGACTATTGGGGTTTTACTGTAGGTGTATTTTAGTGAGGAAATTATTGCTTCTGATCAACCGCTATTATACTTTCATTACAATGGAGCCAGCAATTTCTCAGCCTGCATTGATTAATACACAGATGGTGCAGAGTGTAAATGGCTCAATATCTGTTGCACATCATTAACTGCCCAATTTAAGACATGCCAGAATGAGGAGGAGGTCCAGACCATACACACCCTGCACTTATCGAGAGAAGAGGTCTTACCTCAACGTGTCCGAGCACATCTGCCTTCAGAGACTGCGCTTCCACAAAGTGGTGATCAATGAAATATGTGAGCTCAACAGGCCACATATGCAGCCTGCCATCAGGACATCAGTGTCGGTCGAGGTCAAGGTCACCGCGGCACTGTCTTTCTACACGTCCAGTTTCTTTCGGGACTCCACGGTCGAGATTTCCCTTCTGTCTCACCATGCCACACATCGCTACATTAGACAGGTCACGGAGGCCCTGTACGTGCGTAAGATGAACTTTATCAGCTTCCCCATGACCACGGAGACTCAGACTGACAGGCTGCAGCATTCTATCGCATTGCTAACTTCCCCAAGGTGC
The DNA here is from genome assembly GCF_044704955.1 of Pristiophorus japonicus. Classification (NCBI taxonomy): domain Eukaryota; kingdom Metazoa; phylum Chordata; class Chondrichthyes; family Pristiophoridae; genus Pristiophorus; species Pristiophorus japonicus. The sequence goes on along the minus strand of NC_091981.1, from coordinate 133,960,856 downwards.
AGAGAGCAATACAGTGCACTCATCGCCATGCGGGCACCTTCTCAGGACCCAGAGCTTTTTCATAACAGAAAAGAATTTCACTCCCTGAAGGTCCAACTAGTTGTCGACCACAACCAGATCATAATGGCAGTGAATGCCAAATATCCGGGCAGCTTCGATGAGGCTCACATCCTGCGTGAGAGCGCTGTCTCTGACATGTTTAAGAGTCAGCCACAAGGACAATGCTGGATGCTTGGTGACAACCGATATGGCCTAGACACCTGGCTGATGACCCCTCTGCGTGTCACCCGCACCGAGGTCGAGAACAATACAACCAGAGCCACAGAGACACACGCAATGTGGTCCAGAAAACAATAACTGTGCTTAAGCAGCACTTTAGATACCTGGATCACTCAGGAGGGGAGCTACAATACAACCCTGAGCAAGTAGCTAAATTCGTGGTCATGTGCTCCATGCTGCACAACCTGGCTATCAGGAGGGGACAAGAATTGCCAGAAGGGACTGATGCTCCAACTCAGGAGAGAGAGGAAGAGGAGGATGAGGGGCTGGACACTGACCTAGGGCCAGACAATCAGGCTGGCTATGCAACCATGCCCACGCCCTTCTCCAGACCGCAGGAAAGGGCCAGGCCGTGGCTACATAGCTGCAAGACTCTTCCGTCAGGAGCACATAACTGAACGATTTGCCTGAATAAACGTTGCTGTGAGTGACAACGCTGATACACTGCTGTGTGTGTGCAGCTCAGACATCAATGATGGCCATCACCTTGGTGCCACTTAAAGTTTAAGTTGATTAAAGTTTAAGTTTTATTTAACCCTTTCATGTTAAGGAATTACCAGTGTGTAACAGTCCAGCTATCTGAGACAAGCTCAACAAGGTTAGGTTGAATAAAAAAAATTCTAGCAACATTGGTCTGAAATCATAAGTATCACAGCTAAAAACACTCCGCCCCCGCCCACGCCCCAATTTTCGACCATTGACATCAATCAAATGGTCAACATGTCCAGCAACACAGAATACAAATGTAAAGCAGGAGGGTGGTCTCTTCCCCTCATACATTACAACAAATTGCATGCACCTAGATGGACATATAACACAGCTATCACCTGCGGACATGCACCTCACTTTCCTTCCCCCCTCCCCTTCTTCTCCCCACCTCTACCCCTTCCCCTCCTTGCTCCACACCGCCTGGCCGAAGAGCTCCTCAGGCGGTGCCTCATTGGAGGGGATGAAGACAGAGGCGGCGATTGGACGGGTACGGGAGCGAGAGGTGCCGAGGGGGGAACATTCCCTGATCCAGAAGCAGGATCTTGTTCCTTGCTCTCATCTGTCATTCGCAGTGGTGGTGCGGAACCTGGGGGTGAAGTGCCGCGCTCTGGGACCACTGGGAGACCTGTGCCAGCAGTGTTCCTGGCTATCGCCTCCAGGGCCTCCGCTATCCACGGAACGTACTCAGTCATGGTGGCCTACTGTCGGGATATGCCCCCCAATGCTTCGAGAATCTGGTCACCAATATCTACAGTCCTCCTGGACAACTGTACCATCTCTCCGCTGTCATGTGGCACTGGTAGACCAGACTTACTGCGTCCATGAATGGGGACAAATGGGGTGCCCTGCGGCGAGGTGCTTGGTGCCGGTACCTCCAGAGTGGAGGCTGGAAAGACCGGAGGAGCACTAGATGGCATTGGAGTGGAATGACTTCTGGAGCATGGCTATACAGGTTCCTCGAAGTCCACGCTCTCATCCGTAGAGAACAGACCCAGCGGATTGATGGGCGAGAATCGCATCTCCTCAGCACCAGATGGAGGATCGTCCGATGAGTCTGGTCCCGCGCCCCCATCTTCTGGCCTCTGTGGTCTGGCCTGGGGCCGCGCTGCTGGCTGAGCTGCAAAACACAAATGAGGTTATTAGAGGAGAAGAGGGTGCTAGGGTCACAAGGTGAGTCCAGCGCTACACACAGCATATGTGTGTATATTTGATAAAGCACCACCACTATCAAAGTCATCACAGACATCACATTTCATGACCATCAACACATTCTGCATTGCTATCATTTTTATTAGACCAGCATTATTTATAGGACAATTTTATAAATCATCTATCATATATGATTGTTCGGATATGAGTGGGTGTGGCATCTATTGACTTTACATCACACAATGGTATAAGCTTTACTCACATGGCATCACTTCAGGGTCTACAGATGCTTGCGTGGCTGTCCGGGGGTGCTTCCCCACGAGTGTGAGCACCTGCTCCGCCATCTCAGTGATGTCGCTGATGACAGGTGGCCCTCCCGCCCGTTCACCTCTGCACGGACTGCATCGTTGATAGCTTCTTCTGTAAAAGGTCACAGGACGACATGGCATGAGATCATTGCATGATATCATTGCTAGGTACTGTCACAGAGACTGATGCAACACATAACCGACAGATGTAATTATGATTATTGTGATAATTATCATTCTTTACCTAAAGATGTGCATCGGCTTTGACTACAAAATTCCCGGTAAAAGTGAATGACCTCACATCTGCTGATGGTCACTCATGACTGTTACAACTCAAATTATATAAATACATAAGTACATGTAAGTAAATGTAATACTTACTCTTGCAGATCCCACAAGGTTGTTCCATCGTTTGCGGCATTGGTTGCCCTCACGCACCTCGTTGGTCGCCGACCAGACCATCTCTGCTATCTCAGCCCATATCTTCTGGTAGGCCTTTGGGGTGGGCTTCCCACGTCCTCCCTTGGTGAAATCACCCCAGCGTGACTCAACCACCTGCAGGAGGGAGGCATTTGCCTAATCCAACAACCTCTTCACTCTTTTGTGCCCTCCAATGTGCTCCTCTCCCAGCTCACTGCTCTCGCCAGCGTCAATCTCCACAGTGTGCTGTGGCGCCTCTTCCTCTCCCTCCATTATAGGCTAAATTCGGGCAAATATCTGGCTGGTAACAGCTAATTTTTCTTTCCCTATTTGCTCTAAAACTCTAAACTCTCCCTCCTTCCTCCTAAAGCAGCCACACCACACCCACACACGCCTTCAGTCCCTCTCAGCTCCCTCTCTCTCTGTCTCCTCTTCTTCGCATGTCATGATGACCCTTGACCTCCTGAATCGCAGGACTCGAGCGTTGCCATGCCATTGCTAAGGACGCGACACTTTACGGCAGAAGGTCAGAGAGATTTAACGCTTCCGCCCATTTCATATTGCTTGCGGTCGCGCCCAATTTCAAAAATGGAGACTAGGGACTTTGAGAATGAGCAACAAGCCGGTGATCTGAAAACCCATTTTTACCACCCACGCCAGAAATATCGCCCATTTTTGGGCGATCTGCACAAAAGTGTAAAATTTAGCCCAGAGTCCCCTGGTTTTAGTTTACCTTATTAGTGGAAATATCCCCTCTGCGTCAACCTTGTCGAGCCCCCTCATTATCTTATGTTTTAATAAGATCACCTCTCATTCTTCTGAACTCCAATGTGTATAGGCTTGACCTGCTTGACCTATCTTCATAATCAACCCCCTCATCTCCAGAATCAACATAGTGAACCTTTTCTGAACAGCCTCCAATGCAATGCACACATGGCTTTGCGGGTGCCACATCTCAATGGTGAGATGTTCTGTAACCACATAGGGTTCCACTCACTTAATGTGCAGGTGTATGCAATCACATCAGCGCATTATGCTGGTGAATGTCCGCTATTCTGGCAGCAGTCATGATGTGTTCACCCTGTGCCAGTCCGCTGTACCAGCAATCTTCCACCCACCACATCGAACCCGAGAGTGGCTGCTCAGAGACGAGGGCTCTATACCTGGCAACACCACCACTTGTGGCCAAGAATAATATAATGAGAGCCATGCTGCCACGAGGATCATCAGCAAGCAGACCATCGGCGTGCTGAAGCAACAGTTCTGTTTCCTTGACCGATCTGGAGGAGCCCTCCTGTACTCGCCAGAATGGGTGTCCAATTCGTTGCGGTCTGCTGCAGCCTCCACAATTTGGTCATCATGAAGGTGCAACACTTGCCACCACGGGTTCCACAAACACCTCATGAGGAGGAGGAGGAAGAGATTAGGCAGCCTACACATCTCTGTTCTGGACAGACTGTCCATGAGTGCCTCCTCAGACTCCAGTTCCCCTGAATGAAACCCCAGATCCCCATTGCTCAACACTTCTCCACTTTACCATCCCTCTGTCACCAAACAGCCTCCTCTTGGCCACAATGCTGAAATGAAAGCCACTACAAAACCAACATTCCAAACCAAATTTATAAATCAATCAATCCAATATTACAGAACAAAGTCAACTAATCACCCTCATGTATTCCCTTAGTGCTTGTTTTACATGTGCCTTTTTCCTGTTCTAGTGTTCCTATGAAGTTCTTCCCCAGTGGTTGCAGCATGGCTGCTTACTTTCAGTGGGCGAGACTGCAGATGTCCTTGCAGGACGATCTTGAGCAGCTCTGGGCCGAGAAGGCCTGGCTGTGGGCTGCACCACCTCAGCATGGGCAGCAGAAATCTGAGCTGGCTGGCTGGCAGGCAACAGCAAAGGCTCGGGCGGAGTGGCAATGGTGGGAGAACGAATGCTGTTGTCTTAAGAGAGGAGAGTAGGTTCGTGATCCACGGAGCCACTGCCACTCCCCCGGGGCAGTGCCTCAGCAATCCTAGTAACCTGTTAAGGACAGATTGCTGGTCTGGTGTGACATCCTGCAAGCCCCTTTCCACACTGGTACATGCAGCCATGATGGCAAAAAACTGAGCTTGCATGGTAGCAAGCTGAGCCTGCATGAGAACAGTCTGAGCTTGCATAACAGAATTCTGAGCTTCCGCTGCAGCACACACAAATGAGTCACTTCCACTTGTGTTGTAATGAGACATCAGCCATCAACCATCATGGTTGGGTCCACAAATGCGCTACTGGAGTTGCCCATCACTTCTATTCTGGAAATTATGGGCTCCAAGCTCTGCGCAAAGCCCTGTGCAAAGTTGGTGCCGGACTCCTCCATGCTCTTCGATAGTGACAACAGGCTCTCTGGAAGCCTACCAATGCACCACTTGCAGATCCCGCCTCTACTATTCTCTAAGATGCATGCTTACACCCATCATCAGAGTATAAATGAGAAGAGATTGTTGGATGATTGAAAAGTGGGATGTGAGAAGGAGAATTAGGTATAAGCCATATCATCATCTTCAGTGGTTTCAGCCTCGCCGCTCACCACAGGCCTCCAATAATATCAAGTACCATCTCCTCCAGCTGGCTAACGATATGCAGGCTTACCCATCACCCGCTGCTGCATGTGGTTATGAGCCCTGCAAGAGAGAGGGAAGTCTGTCAGTGAGTGTGGTGCAATGCGTTTGGGTGATGTGCCTGTCATGTTGAATAGCTGGCAGTGTGTGCAAGGTGTGAGATGTGGGTGTGAGGCTTACAGCAGTGGTAAGTGTGTGAGGATGAGGGGAAGATATGAATGTGAGGTATAAGTCGTGATTGATAAAGATTGTTGGTAGGTGAGTGATGGATGTGTCGTGCATTGAGCAATGTGTGAGGCTGGTGCAGTTGGTCAGAAATAGTTTTTGAAGATGCATTCACTGTCCTTGACCACTCGTGTGAGGTCATTGAACTTCTTTCAGCACTGGATCCAGGTCCTCCGGGCAATACTTCAGGCAGTGACTGCTTTGGCTATCTGCTCCTATTGCCTTCTCTCATGCGTCTAGAGGGCCTTCTGGCCACCTGTGGGTAGAGGATTTGTCTCCTCCTTTCTACTTCCTATACGAAGGCCTCTAGTGCTGTGTCTGAGATACTTGGTGCCCTTTCTCTGCCCTGTTGCCTTCACAAGCAGTTGCAGCAGCTACTGAATGCAGAAAGCACCTCAGCTTTAAGAGGTGCAGACTGCCTTTCAGATGTGGAGGCCAGCTTTAAATAGAGCTAGCCTCGCACGACCTTCGGCCCCCTGCTGAACGCTCAATCACTCAGCAGCACGCCCAGCGCTTGGCTGAACACAGCAATCACGGTAATTAGCAGACAGCACAAAGTTTGCGTGCTGTCTGCATTACTTTAAACTGGCGGGGGCCAATCACGCATTGCGATCCACACACCCATTTTTGTATATAATTGAATTTTACCCCAACCAATTTGTTTGTGTTGTGTCAAGCATTTGTGCTATTAAATATCAGGCAAAAGCAACTCAGGAGAAGTTCTAAGACCATAAGAATTAGGAGCAGGAGTGAGTCATACAGCCCTTCGAGCCTGCTCTGCCATTCAATAAGATCGTGGCTGATCTTTGACCTCAACTCCACTTTCCTACCCTATTTGCATATCCTTTGATTCCCATAGAGACCAAAAATCTATCTATCTCAGCCTTGAATACACTCAATGGGGCCAAAATTGATTACCGCCCACTGCCACTGGCATTCCTCTGCAATATCCACCCAGTGCCACTTTCAACATGGCCTGGAGTGGGCGGGAGGGGAGAGCTGCCGGGAAGCATCTGCCGACGCCAGTGAATGGCCGATGCGTGAAAGTAGACTCCCCGAGCTGCCAGATTGGTGCGGGCAGGAGTCACCGGAGTCGGCGGCAGGACCGCTGCATGGAGGTTGATCTGTCCTCAACAGTAAGTATCAAGATCCTGTAAAAAAGGGAAGTGGAATGTTTTTAAATTATTTCTTTACAGATACTTACCTGGTTGGGGTCCCCTACAGGTCCTCAGATGTTTTTTTTTGGTTGATGATTTTTATTTTTAGGTCTTTGACCCTCCATGGGCCTGACTTCATCCTTGGCGGCACTTGGGCGGCAAGCGCCTCTGCCGCCGAGAATGAGACCTCCCGCCCGCTGCTGCCCAGATTGACGGTGTACGCCATTCATTTGCCGCCCGCTGACCTTCGAGGACCTCGGCGATGAAAACCCCGCGAAAGTACCGTCCGGTACCTCGGCAGCCATTGGCGGCCCTTTGGGCGGCACTTGTGCGGGCGGAGGCCTTAACCACATTCGGCCCCAATGCCTCAGTATCTACAGCCCTTTGGGGTAGAGAATTCCAAAGATTCACAACCCTCTGAGTGAAGAACTTCTTCCTCATCTCTATCTTAAATGGCTGACCCCTTATCCTGAGACTGTGGCCCCTAGTTCTGGTCTCTCCAGCCAGGAGAAACAACCTCTCAGCATCTACCCTGTCAATCTCCCTCAGAATCTTATATGTTTCAATGAGAGAACCACTCATTCTTCTAAACTCCAGAGACGATAGGCGCAATCTACACAATCTTTCCGCACAGGACAACCCTCTGATCCCAGGGATCAATCTGGTCAACCTTTGTTGCACCGTCTCTAAGGCATGTATGACCTTTCTCAGATACGAAGATAGTTTAAGATGGAAGCTTTTGCTTAAAGCAACAGAGGTTAAAATGGTCGCAACTGCTGGAGATCCAAAATAAAAACAGGAAATGCATTTTCTATTTTTGCACAAGACAGTGATCCTTTACCTTGTGACAATAGCTTAGATGAAAGACGAGTGGCATCAAAATTATTTTAAGCTTAATAGCACTTGACATCTACTCAAGTACTGTGCATTTTGTATGCATTTTGGACTATCATTTTATTGTGATTCTTTTCATAATTAGAACTACAACACTAGAGTTGGGGAAAAAGGGACTCAGCTTTCTGGTGGACAAAAGCAACGAGTAGCTATCGCAAGAGCCCTCATACGGGAGCCAAAGATTCTGCTCCTAGATGAGGCGACGTCTGCACTTGATACAGAAAGCGAAAAGGTAAGATCTCATTCTTAAACAAAAGGCAAAAAAAATCAGATGCTGAAAATGTGAAACAGAAAAGGAAAATGGTGGAATCACTCAGCAAATCAGTCAGCATCTGTGGAGAGAACAGATGAGTTAATTTTCAGGTGTAGACCCTTCATCAGTTCTACACCTAGGGGCGAAATTGCCCCTTCTCTTAAGGCCTGTTACAGCCGGAAATCGGCGGCCATGCTGCGGAGTGCAAAGGCCACTAATTTTTCGTGTAATGGCCGCCATTTTTTAATTCCACTCCTGCGGTATCCCGGCGGTGATCCGCCCCCACCCACTACCGCTCCGCTGTTGCCGATCCATCTAAGTGCATCATATGATGATCCCCCCCAATGGCGAAATTCCACCAAATAAATCTTGCTCACGGTGCCAAAAGTTGCTTTTTTTCTGCCAGTCCAGGTTTGGCTGGGATGCCAACAGGAAACCTGGCATCCCCTCTTGGCCGCTGACCTGGGCGAAACCCTCCCAGGTGGCCCAGTGAAGCAAAATTAAACAATCGCGCAGGCTTTCCCCTTTAAGTGAAGGGGAGAGCCGTAGTGACGCTGCGCCGCGATGATGTCAGCAGCATTATGCTGATGACTGACAGCGGCGGCCATTCCGCCCGCCCCCAACGTCCATCCCTCTAGTGTGCTCACCACCGCCTCCATTATGACCGACATCCGGTCCACCGGAAAAAAAAGCCAAAGAGCGGAATTTAGCTCAAGAGCCCACCGCATCCACTGTGCTGGTAAAAACACAAAAAAAACATTTCCAGCGGTGGACAATTTCGGCCCCCTAAAGTCTTAATTTATCTGTTCTCTCCACAAATGTTGACTGATCTGCTGAGTGTTTCCACCATTTCCATTTCTGTTTCAGATTTCCAACATCTGATTTTTGATCAGCTGGCTGACTGACTGCTGCTCAAACCCTCATCCATACCTTGGTTACATCCAGACTTAATTATTCTAATGCTCTCCTGACCGGTCTCCCACCTTCCACCCTTTCATAACCTTGAGCTCATCCAAAGCTCTGCTGATCTTATCCTAACTTGCACCAAGTCCACGCACCCATGATTCCTGTGCTTGTTGACTTACAATGGCTCCCAGTCCAGCAAAAATTCTCATCCGTTTGTTCACATTCTTCTATGGGCTCGCCCCTCCCTATCTCTGTAACCTCTAGCCCTATAACCCTCCGAGATCTCTGCGCTCCTCTAATTTTGGACTCTTGCACATTCCCCATTGGCAGTCGTGCCTTCAGCTGCCTAGGCCCTAAGCTTTGGAATTCCCTCCCTAAACTCTCTGCTTTCCTACCTCTTTTAAGTTGCTTCTTAAAATCTATCTCTTTGACCAAGCTTTTGGTCACCTGGCCTAATTTGGCTTGGTATCAAATTTTGTCAGATAACGCTTCTGTGAAGTGCTTTGGAAAATGTTTACTACGTTTAAGGTACTATATAAATGCAAGTTGTTGGTGTAAGTACATGGCAGTCTTAAATACACAGTTTGATAAATTTAATACCAGCTGCTTTTCTATTGTGTCAACGGGGTGTTTGTGATGCCAGTGACCCAGCATCCGAGTTAAAGGATGAGGCGACATCTGCATTGTGTGAGACTTTCACTAGTGCCACTGGATCCCGAAGCATTAGACTTGTGCAGCCAGCTGCAAGCCAAATGTTAAACTGATGGAACTTGCTAAAACAGGCAGCGCAGGAATCATGCTTAAAAAGTAGTCTGTCTCAGCAGCTGGTTTTAGCATGCACTGACAATTTTACATTTGGCTTGCAGCTGGCACCAAGACACAAGATTTGGGAATAAAGTGCCGTTAGTACGGTTCACATACAATGTAAAAACAAATTTGCATTCGACTGAAGAGGTCTCTTACAAAGAACAATCTTCACTCAGCATCCTATTAAGAAACAGTGAAAGAAGTAGTTAATCTCAAGAAAACCTGCGCAAATGAAATATTCTCACCTAAAATGTTCTCAGTATTCCACAAGGTTTGTACAGTGACGCCAGATTATCATAATAAAAAAATACCTCCTCATTCAGGAATGTTAATGTCGACTAGGAGTGGTGATTGAAACCTGATAAGTTTCTTTTATAGGAATGCATTCAGTTGCTGGAGAGACTCGGAGCAGTTAATTATAGCGTACTATTAGATTTCTGCACAGAAGACTGCAACAAAACAGGATTGTAGATAGAAAAATAGAATTTGTTCGGGTTGCCAACCCAAGTCTCCAGGAATTAAAAATGAATCTTCTTGACACAGCTGCAAGCAACCCAGGGAAAAAAATCATAGAGCTATTAAATTACATTGTGTATTCTTTCCATTTTCTTTAAACATTTTGTTTATTAATTATAAAAATATTGGCGGTGGGAAAATAAAGTTCTGTTTGATTGGATGGGGTGGTTGGAGGCAAGAGGTCACATGATGAAACCTCCAGGAATATGTCCAAACCAGAGTTGACAACCCTAACACCAGTTGCATCTGAGTCCTACCAACCAGTGCTCTCATCTCTGGGTCAAAAGGTATTGGTTCAGTCACACTAGGTGTGGCCCCACCAATACCCTGTATAACTGTAGCAAGACTTCCCTGCTTTTATACTTCATCCCCTTTGCAATCAAGGCCAAGATTCCATTGGTCTTCCTGATCACTTGCTGCACATGCATACTAACCTTTTGTGTTTCATGCACAAGTACCCCCAGGTCCCACTGTACTGCAGCACTTTGCAATTTTTCTCCATTTATATAATAACTTGCTCTTTGATTTTTTTTCTGCCAAAGTGCATGACCTCACACTTTCCAACATTATAATCCATCTGCCAAATTTTTGCTCACTCACTTAGCCTGTCTATGTCCTTTTGCAGATTTTTTGTGTCCTCCTCATACATTGCTTTTCCTCCCATTTTTGTATCGTCAGCAAACTTGGCTTTGTTACACTCGGTCCCTTCTTCCAAGTCATTAATATAGATTGTAAATAGTTGGGGTCCCAGCAATGATCCCTGCGGCACCCCACTGGTTACTGATTGCCAACCAGAGAATGAATCATTTATCCCGACTCTCTGTTTTCTATTCATTAGCCAATCCTCTATCCTTGCTAATATATTACCCCCAACTCCTTGAACTTTTAGCTTTTGCAGTAACCTTTTAATTGGTACCTTGTCAAATGCCTTCTGGAAGTCCAAATACACCACATCCACTGGCTTCCCTTTATCCACCCTTTTCATTACATCCTCAAAGAATTCCAGCAAATTTGTCAAGCATGACTTCCCCTTCATAAATCCAGGCTGACTCTACCTGACCAAATTTTGCTTTTCCAAATGTCCTGCTAGTGCTTCTTTAATAATGGACTCCAACATTTTCCCAACCACAGATGTTAGGCTAACTGGTCTATAGTTTCCTGGTTTTTGTCTGCCTCCTTTTTTAAATAGGGGCATTACTTTTTTTTAAAGGGGCACACAGCAAAGTCCCACAAACTCTAACATTAAGATATATGATCAGATAATCTCCATATTTCCCACCACAACCTTTCAGTGCATCCCACTACATCAGATTGGCCTGGACCTCTTCCAGAGTCACATAATCCTTGGAAAACAAAGTTCTGGTTCAGAAATCTGTATCATCAATAGCATATTGACCAGAGGTTGGACTACTGTTGATTAGTTCTCAGACCAGTACGTATTTGTAGCCATCATTGAAATTAACAGAGGTGCTACAGTACATATGTATTTTAGTAAATTAAGTTACTGGAGTGATGGATGGAGTCCTTACAAAACTAAAATTGAAATACAGGTATCAATTTGGGTAGAAATTCACTGATGCACTGCACTGGCTCCCTACCCCCAGGGCTGGATTAAGGGCCTGATGGGCCTGAGGCAAACTGATCCAAATGGGCCTCTAGTTATGTTTGTTCATGTTCATTACATTTCGCATATGATTCTGATTCTGAGTATGAAAACATACGCCAGTATATTCAACATTGAAAGCATATACATCAAATGCATAAATCTAAATAACAAATTACTACGGTGGATGTATATGATAATATATTATGATATCTTAAAAATCTCCATTTTGCACATTCAATTTGCACCAGTGTAAGTGAGTTAGTTACGATTTTTTTTCTCAAAAGGGGGCGTTACCAGCCACCTACGCCAGTTTTGGCCATTTAGGCCACTTTGGCCAGCTAATTGTTACTCCAAATCTACTTAGGCCAGCATAAGTGGCCACTTCAGAAAACCCTTGTGGAGAATTACGAAATCAGTGCAGGTAGGTACATTGGAGGCCATTTGGCCCGGGAAGAGAAGCGGAGAGGACTCGCACCTAAAGCACCAAGACTTACAAAGCACTAGACAAAGCATAAAAAGTAATACGCATTCAATAACAAATAAAAAACAGAAGTCTAACCTTCATCTGAAAACTCAGTCTGGAAAGGCAGTGGGCCGGCCGGTGTGGGAGGCCACTCAGCCTGGGAAAGGTGCGGGACGACTGGGAGACCACTCAGCCAGGGATAGGGGCAGGAACTGCCGATATCGGAGCACACACACGCTGCAGGAAGCAAACTCACCGGACAGCAAAACACAAGCAGCTACAATTCCTTTTAAAAATGGCCGATTGCCAAATTTCGGCGCTACTGCGTATGCGCGGACATCGCGACCCAGCTCCAATGTGCATGTGCAGACGTCCTGGCACTGTTTTCAGTGCAGGACGATGGCTCTGCCCCCGACTTGACTGGTCACGCTGCGTGACGACCGGGGAGAGGCCAGACAGTGGCCAAAGAGGTGAGGAATTTTTTCGTCGCACTTCTGAACAGAAAACAGTGGCGCATCTCCAGTAAGTGCACTGAAAAAAGGGGTGGGCCAAAATTGAGCCCCTTGTCGCTGCAAAAATAGGTATGTACACGTTAGGCCAATAAACAATATTTTCCTCGGTCTTGTTTTTCCTCTCTTATTGTCTATTCTATTCAGCCTATTTGAGAGGCCTTATATTTTTTTCCTACATTTATTTGGTGGGCCTATGTTCTTTGGTGGGCCTGGGGCTGCAGCCCCGTCCGCCCCATGGTTAATCCGTCCCTGCCTACCCCTAATTCATCATTTAAAATTCTAATCCTTATCTTCATATCCCTCTCCCATTTTATCTCTGCAACCATCTTCAGCCTTGCCTGCCTTCTAATGTCTTCAGTACCTCTGACTTTGGAGGGGCATCTTCCCCCTCTCTACTCCACTTTCACGACAGAGACTTTAGCCGTCTCTACCCTACTTTCTACAGCTTCCTCTCTAAGCCCTTCTCTACCTCACCCTCCCCCCCTTTCTTCACTTATAAAAACTTCTCAAGCCTATTACTCAGACCAAGCTTGAAGTTACCTCTCCTAACTTTCCCACAAAGCTTTGGCAGCCATCCTTTCATTCCTCTGTGAAGCACCCTGGAATATTTTCCTATGCTGGGTGTTATATAAATTAAAGATACAAGTTGTTGCTTGCTTTTTAAAAATGTATCAAGAACAACTTGCATTTATATAGCACCTTTAATGTAATAAAACATCCCAAGAAACTTCAGAGTAGTGGTATCAAGAAATATTTGAATTTTTTTTAAACACAGACATTAGGAGACCATTATAAAGGTCCCTCCAGACTTTCCTACTTCTATAAGTTCTAATTCAACTGGAATTTGTGTTAGTGTATCATCCCAAATATACATAATGAAGCCAAGACTCTATTACAGAACAAACATACATAAATAAAAATAAATCTTCTGTATAAATAAACTTTTGTCAACAACCAAAATGGAAAATAATAGAAGTCTGAGTTATTAAATTAGCTCCTTTTAAAGCAAAATGCTTTCTTTTTCAGGTTGTTCAGGAGGCTCTTGACAAAGCAAAGGAAGGGAGGACCTGTGTGGTAATTGCGCACCGTCTGACGACAGTACAGAATGCTGATGTGATAGCTGTTATTGACAATGGAAAAGTCATAGAACGGGGAACACATGAGCAGCTGCTTGCAAACCATGGGGCTTACTATAATCTAGTAAATGCCCAGGTCATTCAATAAAATGACACCTTTATTTTGTATACAGTAATACAGCCACTTTTGTATTGAAGCAAAGTGGTTTTAACTACACACTGATGGAAAAGTGATGGTATATTTTGGGAGTTAGCTCTTCATCTGACTACCAAGCAAACTAAAGCTGTAAGGTATGAGATCACCTCTGCAAAGTAGTTACATACCAGTTTGAATTCACAACATGTGCCACATTTTAAAAATGCTCAGGCAATCCTGTGGACCTCCTACAGACCTCTTAAACTTCCTTTTCAATGTTTTGTTTTTTGGGAAAAAACTTACACTGACATAGCATTAGAATTGCCTTCATGAAGCACAGAATGCAATGCATCCATGCATGCATGCCCTGTGCTCTTTTGTTGCTTACCTCTGCAACACACTGATGAACAGCTAGCAGTATAACTTCAATCTACCAACAGTGCAACACACTCTGGGATAATAGTCTGCGATTGATAGCTGCAGCTTTAGACAATCAAAGGGTAATATTATGAATAGCTTTTACGAAGTGAGTTTGACAGTGTCTGATACTGAACTTGGATTGTGCATTAATATTTCATTCAAATGTTTGCTCTGCTAGTAACTGGAGACCTAATTGTATATCACCAGCTCATAAGTGATTTTTAAAATATTTTGTATAATACAATGTCACATTAGTCTGCATTAGGAACTGATTATGCTATATATGCTACAATATAGTAAAGAGAATATGGGGTAATTTCCACCTTCGCGGCCTGGGCGGTAATCCGATGGCGTGGATTGGCCACCTGATGTAGAAACCAGATTCTTCAATGGGTGGGTGATCTATAGTATAGCCCAGGTCATTCAATAAAATTACATGATTATTTGTATGCAGTAATACAGCCAATTTTGGATTGAAGCAAAATAGTTTTAACTGCACATTGATATAAGGTCACTAAGGTGAAAGTTGCCTCCAATATATAAACCAAGAAAGCTGCAGTCAGTCAGTATGTTTTCTTTAAAAGGTTGTACGTGCTGATGTATCTAATAAAGCACATGCCTCCTATTGCACTTCTATATAATTTAGGGCACAGTTACTGTAGCCATCAAAGGTAGGATTTTTGTCTTTGTTGGAAACCGCATGAATTTTTGGGGTCAGCCTAATTTAAATAATTGTGGCAGGGTTCCCAACTGCACCAGGGAGCCCGCCGCAGGAAGGAGGAAGGATGGAAAATGGCCACTGTAGGCCTCAGGCACCTGGAGCAGTAGACCAGAGCCAATTGCCTGCGGGTGCTGAGGAAGAGGAGGACTCACAGATTGTAGCCTGTAATCAATTGCCCGGAAATCAATTGCACTGCTTAACGGGACGTTTCAAAATTTAAATCTTCTCCCACATGCCACAGCAACTTTGGATGCCAGAAACACACTGGCATTCTTTGTGCCCAACATTAGTATGGTGAACATCCCTCCATCATTACTATGCTATTTGAATACTCAACCCATGCTTGGGCAGACATATTTAATGGCCGCCATCACTGCTGGCAGCAAATCCTGGAAGTGACATTGATCAGAGACGAGCCAGTGGAATGGCTCCCAGCCAATTTCCCACTCCCATTCTGCCTGAATATGGGAAGAATGCTAGGGGAAAATCAGGACTCAATTATCTGTTACCCCAATCAGTTAAAAAATCCAGTTTTCTCAAGGCAAACCACTTGCTGCTTTGGAAACAAATGATGTTATTCTTTACTAATGGTTCCTTTAAATCTACTTGAAGCATGTAATAAAAGACCTCATTGATCTGTAATGATCAGACAAATTACTAATTACTCAGATTCCCAGGAAGTGCACTGAATCCTTTGACGAAATGTTGGACCTTTATTGGGATCTATGTACCGCATTCAGTAATCGTATCATGCAACAGTAAGGTTATGGGCAGGTGGGCTGTGCATTAGGCACAAATATCCACTGCTTCCTTTTAGCTCTATAGCACAAATGAACAATAAAATATTTCAATGTAATCAAGGTTTGACTATTATCAGTTTATGGTGGTTAATTTCAGAATTTTTTGATGGTTTTCCACAGTTAGAATATGAGTTATTTTAAAATGTCTTGAAACTTGCTTTAAATGGGTAACATTTACAGGAGAGGTGTGTGTCAGATTTCAGACACAGTATCTGAAACCTACATCCTGAGACACTGAAAGATAATTTGACATTGCAGTGACCGTTCACACTCATTGTTGCTGCTATTAATTTGAACTCATTGGAACATAGGATTCGGAGTAGGCCATTCGCTCCCTCGAGACTGTCCTGCCATTTAATTAGGTCATGGCTGATTTGTATCTTATCTCCATTTACATAACTTGGTTCCATATCCCTTAATACCTTTGCCTAAGAAAAAGACTATCAGTCTCAGTTTTGACATTTTCAATTGACCTAGCCTCAGAAGCTTTATAGGGAGAGAGTTCCAGATTTCCACTTTATGTGAAGAAATGCTTGCAGACATCATCCTTAAATGACCTAACTCTAATTTTAAGGTTATGCCTCCCTGTTCTGGACTCCCCCACTAGAGGAAATAGCTTATCAAATCCTTTATGTATCTTAAACAGCTCAGTTTGATCACCCCTTTATCTTCTTTACTCAAGGGATTACTCAGCCGCGATCATTGTCCAGTTCAGCCTGAGTGAAGGGGGAAGGGTAGTCAGTTTTGGCACTGCAGTCATGTTTTTAAAAAAGAGAAACAGATACCAAAGAGGGCAATCTTACTTTGAACACAAGACACCAAACAATGAAGCAGTGGAGAGGAGCTTCTTCCCCAAGACAGTGAAGCAGAATGTAGAGGACGTTTTCTGTTTCAGTTAAGTAGAATGACCTCCCAAAGCAGGATACGGTTATATGCTCATTATATTTTACATGAAGCCAAGTTGTCCATTTGAACTGAGTGGCCTTGATCATACCTAATGCTCGTATATTTCACTTTACTGTGGAATAAAGCAGTTTACGATTCAAACTAAAACTTTGCCTCATCCAATATTAACTCAGTCCACCTTCAAAGAGATCGTAGAAATATGCATGCAAACACAGCTATCTGATTCACTTTACAATGGAATTCTATTTCCGACATTACAACAGTGACTATACCTCAAAAGTACTACATTGGCTCTAAAGCACTTTGGGATGTCCTGAGGTTGTGAAAGGCGCTATATGATTGCAAGTCTTTTTATTGTATCAGTAGATATAGCGCAGTGTGTGTCAGCTCCCATAAAGTAAGACTCTCACTGCTTACGGGAGCAAGTGATACCCAGCACAATTGTACCTGGACATGTCCAAGGATATGTGCATGTGGAGACTTTGATCAATGAGGCAAGTTTGACAGAACTGTGCAAGCTCCTGAAGCCAGACTTTGAAACTACTTTAAAGACCCCAGTGAATGTCAAGGTAACTACTGATTTGCTTTTTTTTGCTACGGAGGGCCAATTTTCCTGTCTCGTTCCCTGGTGAAATCTCAATTTTCTAGCCACAAAGGTCAGGACAAAGGGGCAGAGTCCAGATCACCAGGTCTTCGCCACTTTAATATTGCCTGCAGATTTCCAGGGCTTTTCTGGGGTGGGAAGTGTAGTTTGACCAGCAGATCCAAAAACTATCCTAATGAGGCCTGAGGAAACATGTGTGCTTGCTCTCTCATTCTCCTGCCCTAACATGTACTGGGTGTCCCAGGGCAAGGGGTTGCTGGGCACTGTGGCCTACTTCCAGAATCTTGCAAATCAGAGGGTCCACAGTTTACCAAGGAAGGCTGAGGGCTTAAAAATTATGATGCCAGTGCTCACTTGTAAGTTAACACCCCCCTTTCCCCCCCCCCCTTCCGGTCCCCCCCCCCACCCCCAACTATAGTTTTAAACTTCAATTGGGACCATTGATAGCAAGAAGGCCAGTCTGGCTGGCATTGGATTCATAGAACCATAGATCTTTATGGCGCAGAAGAAGGCCATTCACCCATCACGTCTGTGTCAGATTGTGGGGGCGAGCGGGGGGGGCGGTGGTTTGTACAGAAGCAAGACACTCCTATGATGCTCCACCAAGTTTACTCTGAATTTCTATTCATGTGAACTGTAGTGAGATGTTAAACCAGGCAAAATGTGTGTGCTCTTACCTTGGCATAAATGTCAACCATCTGAGAGCCATGCTGCCACTCAGAACATCATTGAGCAGACCATCGGAGTGCTCAAGCAACGGTTCCGCTGGTACTCGCCTGAACTTGTTTCCTTATTCGTCATCATCTGCTGCATGCTACACAACCTGGCCATCATGTGTGTGCAGCCATTGCCACCAGGCATAGCTCCACCACCTCAGGAGGAGGAGGAGGAGGAGGATGAGCAAGAGGAGGAGGAGTGGTAACAGCAGCAGTGGAAGAGGCAGCCACTCAATCACGATTCTGCAAGGGCAGTCCGCAACCGTCTCATCAGACTTCGGTTCCAATGAATAACATCCCAGTTCCCGGTTACTCTGCATGTCCCTATCAGCACATCAATTTTCTCTTCCATATCACAGCCCCAAAACTGAAATGAAAGACACCACCAAAAATCCAACATTCCAATTAAAATTTATCTCATTAAATTTATCAGTATCATAAACAACAATTATATTTAAGAATTACCCTTGTGCAGCACCTTATATTCCGTCTTAACACTTGGGTTATCTATTCGAGAGCTCCTCCGCAGTTTGTTACCCGTGGCTGCGGCGGGGCTGGTGGAAGATTGCTGTGTATCAGACCCAGAGACTACAGATGGTCTTGCAGGACGCCCTCAACCAGCTCTGGGCCTAGAAGGCACAGCTGTAGACTGCAACTCCTCAGGTTGGGCAGCAGCTGTCTGAGCTGGCTGAGTGGCAGGCAGCAACAAGTGCAATGGCGGAGTTGCAGTGGTGGGATCAGGAATGCTGTACTGACCCACTGCCATTCCCCCGGGGCAGCCCTCAGCATCTCCACCAATCTGCTGGAGCACGGATTGGTGGGCTGCTGCAACACCGTGAGATCCCCGGTCGACTTTGGTGGACCCAGCAACGATGGCAGCAGTCAGACCTCAAGTGGCATTCAGCTGAGACTGCATGAGAGCAGTCTGAGACTGGATGCCAACAGTCATTGACTGCATGTCAGCACGAAGACCATGAGTGGTATCCAGCTAAGACAGCATGAGAATAGTCTGAGACTCGATGCCACCAATCATTGTCTGTATTATAGCACAGACGTTGCGCTGCTTCCGCCTGTGCTGCAATGGAAGCTGCCACGTCGTCCATTACACACCTCATGAGGTCTGCATCCGCAAGGTCTCTCTGGGAGTCCACCATCGTCATGCTCCTCACCATTGCCGAGAGGCTCTCAGGCACCCTTGCCATTGCACCTATCATCTCGGAGTGCATGGCCATCACCCTTGTTGTAAACAGCTCCCCATCAAGGTCCTCATCTGAGTCCTGTGCAGCAGTAGTCTTGAATAGGTGTTAATCACAGGGAATATGGGAGCTGAGTCTACACATGTAAATTGGGTATAGCAAAGTCACCAGTTTTTCAGAGCACAGAGTGGTCTGCATAGAGCGGTGGAATGGACATAAACAGAGTGGTGTACTTGGGAATTTGGAAAGAGTTGGAATTTGGAGAAGAGGGGGAAGGAGTTGCAGCTTTTTGCCCACACTATTTATATTGTTACAGGTAGAGATTTAATGTCATTACCCATTACTTAATCCAGATCAATTAAGAAGGCAAGGAACTAAACTGTAAACTAAGTTACTTAAATACAAATTTAATCACATTTAATGAAATGGAACAAGGTTTCTAAACTTGGGCATTGGTTTAAATTAGGAGCCAAGGTACAGATTAAAAACTACGCATAGATAATTTGGTATTTTAAAACTTGAAAAGCTAATGCGTTAAATCAAATAAAATAGAGATGGCACGGCAGGGCAGACGATGTGTTGCAGCTGTAGCATGTGGGAGCTGGTGGACACCAGGATGATATACGGCGACTATATCTGCAGTAAGTGTTGGTGCTAGAGGAACTTCGACTCAGAGTTGATGAGCTGGAGTCCGAGCTTCAGACACTGCGATACATCAGGGAGGGGGAGAGTTACCTTGGCACTGTGTTCCAGGAGGCAGTCACACCCATTAGGTTAAATACTTCAAATTTGGTCTGTGGTCAGGGATTGGAGGGTGTGACTATGAGTGAGGCAGGTATGGGGATCCAGAAGGTAGCATTGGAGCAGCCTCAACCCTTGCACTTGTCCAACAGGTTCTTACTCTCTGTGTGGACGAGAGCAGGGACTGCAGGGAGGATGAGCAAACTGACTACAGCACCGTGGTACATAAGAACATAAGAAATAGGAACAAGAGTAGGCCATACGGCCTCTCGAGCCTGCTCCGGCATTCAATAAGATCATGGCTGATTTGATCATGGACTCAGCTCCACTTCTCCGCCCGCTCCCCATAACCCCTTATCGTTTAAGAAACTATCTATTTCTGGCTTAAATTTATTCAATGTCCCAGCTTCTACAACTCTCCGAGGCAGTGAATTCCACAGATTTACAACCCTCTAAGAGAAGAAATGCCTCCTCATCTCAGTTTTAAATGGGCGGCCCCTTATTCCAAGATCATTCCTTCTAGTTCTAGTCTCCCCCATCAGTGGAAACATCCTCTCTGCATTCACCTTGTCAAGCCCCCTCATAATCTTATATGTTTCGATAAGATCACCTCTCATTCTTCTAAATTCCAACGAGTAGAGGCCCAACCTACTCAACCTTTCCTCATAAGTCAACCCCCTCATCCCCGGAATAAACCTAGTGAACCTTCTCTGAACAGCCTCCAAAGCAAGTATATCTTTTCGTAAACATGGAAACCAAACTGCATGCAGTATTCCAGGTGTGGCCTCACCAATACCTTGTAGCAAGACTTCCCTGCTTTTATACTCCATCCCCTTTGCAATAAAGGCCAAGACACCATTGGCCTTCCTGATTAATTGCTGTACCTGCATACTATCCTTTTGTATTTCATGCACAAGTACCCCCAGGTCCCGCTGTAATGCTGCACTTTACAATCTTTCTCCATTTAAATAATAACTTGCTCTTTGATTTTTTTCTACCAGGAGGCCATTCAAGTTGGGGAAGTAAAAAGAAATGTGGTCGTGTGAGGGGACAGTATAATTAGGGGGATAGATACTCTTCTCTGCAGCCGAGAGCGTGAGTCCCGAAGGCTGTGTTACCTGCCCAGTGCTAAGGTTAAGGACATCTCCTCTGGGCTGGAGAGGAACATGAAGTGGGAGAAACATAGAAACATAGAAAATAGGTGCAGGAGTAGGCCATTCGACCCTTCGAGCCTGCATCGCCATTCAATGAGTTCATGGCTGAACATGCAACTTTAGTACCCCATTCCTGCTTTCTCGCCATACCCCTTGATTCCCCTAGTTGTAAGGACTACATCTAACTCCTTTTTGAATATATTTAGTGAATTGGCCTCAAAAAATTTCTGTGGTAGAGAATTCCACAGGTTCACCACTTTCTGGGTGAAGAAGTTTCTCCTCATCTCGGTCCTAAATGGTTTACCCCTTATCCTTAGACTGTGACCCCTGGTTCTGGACGTCCCCAACATTGGGAACATTCTTCCTGCATCTAATCTGTCTAAACCTGGAGGGGAAAGATCTAGTTGTCATGGTCAACATAGGTACCAATGACATAGGTAGGACAAAGAAAGAGGTTCTGCTGAGTGAGTATGAGCAGCTAGGGACTAAATTAAAAGCAGAACCACAAAGGTAATAATCTCTGGATTACTACCTGACCACAAGCAAATTGTCATAGGGTAAATAAAATCAGAGAGATTCAAAGATTGGTGTGGGAGAAATGGGTTTCGATTCATGGGGCACTGGCACCAGTACTGGGGAAAGAGGGAGTTGTTCTGTTGGGATGGGCTTCACTTGAACCATGCAGGGACCAGTGTCCTGGTGAATTGAATAACTAGGGCTGTAGATAGGGCTTGAAATTAAATAGTGGGGGTGGGAGGGTTCAGGTGAGGGAAAACTTAAAAAGTCAAAGAGAAAGGAAAAGGCAGTAGAGCAGGATAGCGATAGGGGTATTGATAACCAAAGTGTGACAGGAAGGGACAGAGTATATAAACATAAGAGTGCACCAGAAAGTAGAGTCAGAGTATGGGAAAATGGTAAAAAGTCAAAATTAAAAGATCTTTATTTGAATGCATGCAGCATTCATAACAAATAGATGAGTTGATGGCACAAATAGAAATAAATGGGTATGATCTGATAGCTATTACAGAGACGTGGTTGCAAGGTGACCAAGGCTGGGAACTGAATATTCAGGGGTATTTGACATTTTGGAAGGATAGACAGGAAGGAAAAGGAGGTGGGGTAGCTCTGTTAATAAATGATGAGATCAGTGCAGTATTAAGAAATGATTTTGGCTCAGAAGATCAAGATGTAGAATCAGTTTGGGTGGAGATAAGAAATAATAGGGGAAAGAAGTCACTGGTGAGAGTATAGGCCTCCTAACAGTAGTTACACTGTGGGACAGAGTATAAATCAAGAAATAATGGAGGCTTGTAAGAAAGGTTTGGCAATAATCATGGGCAATTTTAATCTTCATATAGATCGGACAAATCAAATTGGCAAAGTTAGTCTTGAGGGAGAGTTCACTCCAACTAGGGAGCAGGCTACTTTCAATCTGGTAATGTGTATTGAGATAGGATTAATTAATGATCTTATAGTAAAGGATCCTCTAGGGAAGAGTGATCATACCATGTTAGAATTTCAAATTCAGTTTGAGGGTGAGAAACTTGGGTCTCAAACTATTGTCCTGAACTTAAATAAAGGCAATTACAAAGGTATGAAGACAGATTTAGTTAAAGAGGACTGGGAAATAGATTAAAGGGTAAGATGGTAGAAAATCAGCGGGAGATATTTAAGGAGATATTTCATAGCACTCAGCAAAGATATATTCCAGTGAGAACGAAAGACTCTAAGAGAAGGATGAACCATCCGTGGCTAATTAAGGAAGTTAATGATGCTATCAAATTGAAAATAAAGGCGTACAATGTTGCAAAGATTAATGGTAGGCCAGAGGATTGGAAAATTTTTAGAAACCAGCAAAGGATGACTAAAAAAAATAATAAAGCAGGGAGAAGATCGATTGAGAAAAATATATAAAACAGACAGTAAGAGCTTTTATAGGTATATGAAAAGGAAGAGAGTAGCTATAGTAAATGTTGGTTTCCCAGAGGATGAGACTGGGAAATTAATAAGGGGAAACAGGGAAATGGTGTAGACTTTGAACAAATATTTTGTATTGGTCTTCATGGTAGAAGGCACTAAAAGCATCCCAATAATAATAGGTCATCAAGGGGCTATAGGGAGGGGAACTTAAAACAATCACTTCAATAGAGAAAAAGTCCTAGACAAACTAATGGGACTAAAGGTGGACTAGTTCCCTGGACTTGATGACCTGCAACACAGGGATTTAAAAGAAGTGGCTGCAAAGATAGTGGACACATTGGTTGTAATCTACCAAAATTCCCTGGATTTTGGAGAGGCCCCAGCAGATTGGAAAACCACAAATGTAACGTCCCTGTTCAAGAAAGGAGGGAGACAGAAAACAGGAAACTAAAGACCAGTTCGCCCAACATCTGTCATTGGGAAAATGCTGGAGTCTATGATTAAGGAAGCAGTAGCAGGACATTTAGAAAATCATAATACAATCAAGCAGAGTCAGCGTGGTTTTATGAAAGGGAAATCATGTTTGACAAATTTGCTGGATTTCTTTGAGGATGTCACGAGCAGGGTGGATAAAGGGTAACCAGTAGATGTAGTGTATTTGGATTTCTAGAAGGCATTCAATAAGGTGCCACATAAAAAGTTACTGCAAAAGATAAGAGCTCATGGGGTTGGGGGTAATATATTAGCATGGATAAAGGATTGGCTAACAGAAAACAGAGCATCGGGATCAATGGGTCATTTTCAGTTTGGCAAACTGTAATTCGTGCGGTGCCACAGGGATCAGTGCAGGGGCCTCAACTATTTACAATCTATATTAATGACTTGGACAAAGGGACCGAGTGTAATGTAGCCAAATTTGCTGATGATACAAAGATAGGTAAGAAAGCAAGTTGTGAAGAGGACACAAATAATCTGCAAAGGGATATAGATAGGTTAAGTTAGTGGGCAAAAATTAGACATTTGGAATATAATGTGGGAAAATGTGAGGTTATCCACTTTGGTAGAAGGAATAAAAAAACAAATTATTATTTAAATGGAGGGATAGTAAAAAATGCTGCGGTACAGAGAGATCTGGGGGTCCTTTTACGTGAAACACTAAAAGTTAGCATGCAGGTACAGCAAGTAGTTAGGAAGGCAAATGGAATGTTGGCCTTTATTGCAAGGGGGATGAAGTATAAGAGTAGGGAAGTCTTGCTACAACTATACAGGATGTGAAACTACACCTGGAGTACTGCGTACAGTTTTGGTCTCCTTATTTAAGGAGGTATATACTTGCATTGGAGGCAGTTCACACAAGGCTCACTAGGTTTATTCCTGAGATGAAGAGGTTGTCTTATGAAGAAATGTTGAGCAGGTTGGGCCTATACTCACTGGAGTTTAGAAGAATGAGAGGTGATCCTATTGAAACATATAAGATTCTGCGGAGGCTGGACAGGGTAGATGCAGAGAGGATGTTTCACCTCGTGGGGAAATCTAGTACTAGGGGGAGTAGTTTCAGAATAAGGGGTCGCCCATTCAAAACGAGATAAGGAAGAATTTCTTCTCTCTAAGGGTCGTGAATCTTTGTAATTCTCTTCCCCAGAGAGTTGTGGAGGTTGGGTCATTGAATATATTTGAGGTAGAGATAGACAGATATTTGAATGATAGGGGTCTCCAGGGTGATGGGGAGTGGGCAGGAAAGTGAAGTTGAGCCAAGATAAGATCAGCCATGATCTTATTGAATGGGGGAACAGGCTCAAGGGGCCAAATGGCCCATTCCTGATCCTATTTCTTATGTTCTTATCTAACTCACACATGAACTCTCCCTCCAGGGATCTGATTCCCGAGCTACCCTTTCCCTTTTACCTTGCTGCAGCCCGCTAGGTCCCGGTGCAGACCCATCTGCTAAGCTAACCTCTAATGTCCATATAGTGCCAGTCTCAGAGCTGGTCCTTATTGGTGAGAGATACAATGACACAGTGCTTGGATCCTCCTCCTCCTCTTCCCCCTCGTCAGTGTGATGGGTTGGCTCAGCTGCAGGCTGCACATCTGATTTCTGGATTTCAGAAAGCATAAATGGCACATGACTCACAAAGTGAGTGCAGGGGGGCACAAATGGAACAAGGAAGGCAGACTGTATCAGGAGCTGGGAAGTGATAAAGACTTCTGATGTGACGGAGAAGTGGGATGAAAAAAGGAGAGGGAATAAAGGTACTGTTGCTGACCCCAGTGTGGTCAATGTCTCTGCCGGCCACGGGGCCCATCACCTGCGGGCTAATAAGCTGCAGCACTCGCTCCTCCACGTCAGACAGCTCCTGCAGCTGAGGTTCACCCCACCTGTCCTCTGTTGCTCCCTTCGATTATGTGCCATCTTGGCCTGCAAAAGAATGGAATTTGTGTGAGTAAGAGTCCAGCTATGTGTGTGGGAGATATGCCTGCCATCATTGAATAGCTGTGATTGTAGGCAAGGCATGAGATGAGGATGTGAATTTGAGTAGCTGCACATGTTTGGTGGGTGAGTAGTGGGGGAGTGTTGGTTTACGCAGTGTGCACAGACTGAGGTTCAGAGGCTGCTATGTAGGAGGTGTGGAAGCATGCACTCACCTTCACCACCCAACTGAGGTCGTTGAACTTCTTCTGGCCCTGTGTGAGGGTTCGATCGACTATGCTGCTGGCCGACACCTCCTCAGCCATTTCTCTCCATATGGCCCTGAAGACCTGTGGAGATGGCCTCCTTCCAGATGCGCGGGAATAGCACATTGTTCCTTCTCTCCACTGCCCCCACCAATGCCTCCAATGCCACTTCATTGAATCGCCTTGCCATCTCCCTTCCAGCAGAATTTGCAGAAGCCATTCCAGAAAGTTATTTCACTAGCTCACAACTTCCCTTAAATGCAGCACTGGTGAGTATGAGCAGGTGCAGATTGATATAACCTCCCCTTTAAGAGCTGGAATCAGCCAATGTCACGGATTGAAGGACGATTGCTGAATATAAGTCGCCTGTCATTAGCTCTCCTGCAGTGCCCCACTGAGGTCATTAGAACCTCGTTTACCGCTCCCCTTCCTTCCTGGGGCACTAAAGCCCAATTTAACAGAAGTTAGCAATCATTTGTGCCTGACGCTAACTTTTTCAAAATTTTAAAAGTTAACACCCTAAACGGTGACCGAACAATTTTCGCCCCCATAGTATTTCTGTGCACTGGGGTTCAGTGTAATACTGAGTGGAATGCAAACTTGCTATGATGCAGCATTTCCTCACTGAAGTGTCAGTCTAGATTATGTGTTGAAATTCTGACGTAGAGTTTGAACCCACAATCTTCTACCTCAGGCAAAAATCCTATGACTGGGCTAAACTGATGAGGTGCATTTGATCATAATCTGGATGGAACTGGTAATAATATGTAACTAGCTTGGCTTTTAATAATACAAATAAGTAGTTATACAAGCTAGCTCAGGATAATGAAAGGATTATTTCCAGTATTTTAGGTTTCCAGGTTGAAAGGTGCGGGCAATAAGCCCTAGAGCAGAATGTAAATACCTCCCTTTGCAATGTATTGTGAGACTTTCAGTTCTCATTTCTCTCCATTGACAAAGGAAATTGTAAATGAATATTGTGATGCATGTTTTGCTGCTTGCTAGTTTTTCTTTATGAATGGATCCTTAGTGGTCTATGTGGATAATAAATCTTACAGGTATGTGTCTCTCCAATAGTACCTTTGTGCATAAATTTGATCAACAGCTTAAAGTGTTTAGTACCTTCCAAAGAGGATGTAAATATAGATGAACACCTTCAACATCACAAGGGAATAAGAAGTAAATGTTTATTTGTTTAGTTATCTGTTTTGAATAAACTCAAATCCTGCTTCTGACAGTGACTTGCTGATTTATTTTAACATGGTTTCGGAAAACACTTTTTTGCCACCATGAAATTTTAGATGACATGTTTTTTCGGTGGCCTTTTCCTGGAAAAGATTTGTCACCTGCTGGAAAAAAAATGTTCTATCTGCAAATTGCTTTATCTGATACATTTAGTACATATACAATTGTGCTGGGGCAGTCATAGGGCTAGAGTTCCTCTCAAATCGCCCATTTACCATCCATTTGCTGCTCAGTTACTGCCCAGAAATACAAGTTTCGTCGAAAAAAACACATTTACCGCCCAGATACGACCTGGTGGCAAATTCCACAGACATTACCACTGGGCGGTATTCGATACTGCTCGCCCATATATTACCGCCCAAATACCGCCCAAAATGGAAGTTTCATCATTAAGATCCTTTTACCACCAGACCTTAACACCGTCCTGAAAAATCAGGTCTTACTGGATCTTAAGTGACTCTTAAATGGGCGGTATGGACACAGATCTGACAGGTTTGTTTGATATTACACAGATCTTACTAGTTCACAGTTTGATGTATTTTTAAATGGATTGTAGTATTTTCTAGTGTTAGGCAATAATATAAATGGTCTAATAAAGCCTTTTTACTCCTTTAGTCTCTCTCACTCACTAGTCTCACTCACCCCCGGTCTCTCCCCCACACCCCCCCAAGTCTCTCCTCGCCCCCCCAGTCTCTCCTAACTCCAAACTCTTCCCCCCCGCAGTGTCTCTCCGTCTCTCCCCATCCCAGTCTCTTTGCCCCTCCAATCACTCTCACCCCCCAGTCTCTCTCACCTCCCCAGTCTCTCTCCCCCAGTGTCTCTCCACCCCAGTCTCTCTCCCCACCCCAATCTCTCCGTCCCTCAGTCTCTCCAACCCCCAGTCTCTCTCAACCCCCCCAGTCTCTCTCACCCCCTCAGTCTCTCTCAACCCCAGTCTCTCTCTTCCCCAGTCTTTCTCTTCCCCAGTCTCTCTCTTCCCCTGTCTTTCTCTTCCCCAGTTTCTCTCTTCCCCAGTCTATCTCCCTCCCCGTCTTTCTCACACCCCCCATTCTCTCTCCCCCAGTCTCTCTCCCCCCCCAGTCTCTCCACCCCCAGTCTCTCTCACCCCCCCCAGTCTCTCTCACCCCCTAGTCTCTCTCTTCCCCAGTCTCTCTACCCCCAGTCTCTCTCACCGCCCCCCAGTCTCTCCGCCCCCCAGTCTCGCTCACCCCCTAATCTCTCTCACCCCCCCCCAGTCTCTTCCCCTCCAGTCTCTCTCCCCCCCAGACTTTCTCACCACCGCAGTCTCTCCGCCCCCCCCCCAGTCTCGCTCACCCCCTAGTCTCTCTCACGCCCTAGTCTCTCTCTTCCCCAGTCTCTCTTCCACAGTCTCACTATCCCCAGTCTCTCTTACCACCCCCCAGTCTCTCTCCCCCAGTCTCTCTCCCCCCCAGACTCTCTCCCCACCCCAGTCTTTCCGCCCCCCCAGTCTCTCCTCCCCTCAATCTCCCTCCTCTCCCCAGTCTATCTCACCTCCCAGTCTGTCTCACCCTCTGCAGTGATCTCACTGCCCCCCCACAGCGATCTCTCTCCCCACGCCCACAGTGATCTCACTCTTCCCCCCACCCCACCCACAGCGATCTCACTTTCTCGCCCCCCCCAACATTGATCTCACTCTCTCTCATCGCCGCAACCCTCTTCTCAATCTTCCTTGCTGCCATGCTCCACCTCACAGTTGACAAGCTCCCCGCTGGAGTGGAACTAAACTACAGAACCAGTGGGAAGTTGTTCAACCTTTACCGTCTCCAGGCCAGGTCCAAGACCACTCCGACCTCTGTCGTCGAGCTACAATACACGGACAACGCCTGTGTCTGTGCACACACAGAGGCTGAACTCTAGGACATAGTCAATGTATTTACCAAGGCGTATGAAAGCATAGGCCTTACGCTAAACATCAGTAAGAAAAAGGTCCTCCACCAGCCTGTCCTTGCTGCACAACACTGCCCCCCAGATATCAAGATCCGTGGCGCGGCCCTGGACAATGTGGACCATTTCCCTTATCTTGGGAGCCTCCTATCAACAAGAGCAGGCATTGATGATGGGATCCAACACCGCCTCCAGTGCATCAGTGCAGCCTTCGGCCGCCTGAGGAAAAGAGTGTTTGATGACCAGGCCCTCAAAACTGTCACCACGCTCGTGGTCTACAGGGCCGTAGTAATACCCTCCATCCTGTATGGCTCAGAGACGTGGACCGTGTACAGTAGACACCTCAAGTCGCTGGAGAAATACCACCAACGATGTCTCCGCAAGATCCTACAAATTCCCTGCGAGGACAGACGCACCAACATTAGCGTCCTCGTCCAGGCCAACATCCCCAGCATTGAAGCAGTGACCATACTTGGTCAGCTCCGCTGGGTAGGCCACATTGTTCGCATGCCAGATACGATACTCCCAAACCAAGCGCTCTACTCGGAACTCGTCCACAACAAATGAGCCAAAGGTGGGCAGAGGAAACTTTACAAGGACACCCTCAAAGCCTCCCTGATAAAGTGCAACATCCCCACTGACACCTGGGAGTCCCTGGCCAAAGACGGCCCTAAGTGAAGGAAGTGCATCCGGGAGAGCGCTGAGCTCCTCGAGTATCGTCGCTGAGAGCATGCAGAAATCAAGCGCAGGCAGCGGAAGAAGCATGTGGCAAACCAGGCTCCCCGCCCACCCTTTCCTTTAACCACTGTCTGTCCCACCTGTGACAGAGACTGTGGTTCTCATACTGGACTGTACAGCCACCTAAGAACTCATGCTATGAGTGGAAGCTATGTCTTCCTCGATTCCGAGGGACTGCTTATGATGATTATGATGATGATGACATCCAAGTCTGTAAAAAATATCAAGAAGAACAGTGATCCTACAACCAACCCCTGGGGATCAACATTGTATATCTTCCTCCAGTCCAAAAAACAACTGTTCACCACTACTCTCTGTTTCCTGTCACTTAGCCAATTCCGTATCCATTTTTTGAACAATGGTGTAACATTTGCAATTCTCCAACCCTCTGGCACCACCCCCGTTTCGAAGCAGGATTGCAAGATTATGGCCAGTACCTCAGTGATTTCTTCCTTCACTTCCCTCAGTATCCTAGGATGCATCCAGGAATAATAAAGCACATTAATCTAGGTTGACATTCCAGTGGAGTGCTGCACTGCCCTCAGTGCCGTCTTTCAGAAGAGATGTTAAACCAAGGCCCCGTCTTCTCTCTCAGGTGGAGGTAAAAGCTCCCATGGCACTATTTAAAAGATCAACTGAGTTATTCCCGCTGTCCTGCCCAATATTTGTCTCTCAATCAACATAACAAAAACAGATTATTCGCATCATTATCACATTGCTGTTTGTGGGATCTTGCTGTGCGCAAATTGGCTGCTGCGTTTCCCACATTACAACAGTGACTATACTCCAAGAAGTACTTCACTGGCTGTAAAATGCTTTGTGAAAGATGTTATATTAATGCAAGTCTTTCTTTTTCATTCTTTTTTTCCATCTGGTCCTGGTGACTTATCTACTTTAAATATAGCCAGCCTTTTTAGTATCTCCTCATTATCAATTTTTATCCCATCCAGTATCTCCTATACTTCCACCTTCACTATGTCTATGGCAGCATTTTCTTTCTTGGTGAAGACAGATGCAAAATATTCATTTAGCACCCTCTGCCTCCATGCATAGCTCTCCTTTTTGGTCCATAATCGACCCTACCCCTCTTCTTCTTACCCGTTTACTATCTATATGCCAACAGAAGACAGTTGGATTATCTTTTTTGCTAGTTGCCATTCTATTCTCATACCATCACTTTGCCCCTCTTATTTTCTTTTTCACTTCTCCTCTGAACTTTCTATATTTAGCCTGATTCTCAGATCCATTCTCAACCTGACATCTGTCATATGCGCTCTGTTTCTGCTTCATCTTACTCGCTATCTCTTTCGTCTTCCAGGGAGCTCTGGCTTTACAAAAGCAAAAGCTGTCTATTTTTTACTTGATTTTAATTTTGTTAATTTCAGAAGGCAGTTCCCCTTTAAGAGACGAATCTGCTTTCTGATATAACAAAACAAAAGCAAAATATTGCGGATGCTGGAATCTGAAATAAAAACAGAAAATGCTGGAATTACTCAGCAAGTCAGGCAGCATCTGTGGCGAGAGAAACAGATTCAACGTTTCAGGTCGATGACCCTTCGTCAGAACTGGAAAAGGTTAGAGATGTAACAGGTTTTTAACCAAGTGTTAGGGGCATGGAAAGGGGGGAGGGGAGGAAAGAACAAAATGGAAGGTCTGTGATAGGCTGGAAGGCAGAAGAGATTAAGAAACAAAAGGGATGATGTGAAAGGCAAAAGGAGATGATAATGGGACAAGTTAAGAAACAAAAGTTGAGTCTGGATAGGCTGTAAATGGAGATGGCAGAATCATCAAGAGAAATAAAAAACAGAAAAAAAATATTGGCAGAGGTTATGGTTTGAAATTGTTGAACTCGATGTTGGGTTCAGAAGGCTGTTAATTGCCTAAATGAAAGATGAGGTGCTGTTCCTCGAGCTTACATTGAGCTTCATTGGAACCGTGTAAGAGGACAAGGACTAAGAGATCAGAGTGGGAGTGGAGTGGGGAATTAAAGTGCCAGGCGACTGGAAGCTCGGGGTCAAGCTTACGGACTGAATGGAGGTGTTCTGCAAAGCGGTCGCCCAATCTGTCTTTGATCTCCCCAATGTAGAGTAGACTGCATCATGAGCAGCGAATACAGTATACTAAATTGAAAGAAGTACAAATAAATTGTTGTTTCACCTGGAGCTCTGACTTAAGTTGCCCTACCTATCCCCTTAATGGGAATGTACCTCAATCGTACTCAAACTATTTCCTCTTTAAAGGCAGCCTATTTTTAGATTACAGTTTTGCTTGCCAATCTTTGATTCCAATTTACCCGGGCCAGATCCATTCTCATCCCACTGAAATTGGCCTTACTCTAATTTAATATTTTTACTCTAGATTGCTCCCTGTCCTTTTCTATAGCTAATCTAAACCTTATGATCACTGTTCTAATTGACCTACCTCATTCCCCAGTACCAGATCTACCAATGCCTCCTTCCTCATTGGGCCGGAAACATACTGATCCATAAAGTTCTCCTGAACACACTTCAGAAATTCTTCCCCCCTCTGCCCTTTACACTATTACTATCCCAGTCTATATTAGGATAGTTGAAGTTCCCCATTATCACTACTCTATAGTTGTTGCATCTCTATAATTTCTCTTCAAATTTGCTCCTCCATATGTTTCCCACTATTTGGTGGTCTATAGAATACACCTAGTAGTGTAATGGCAGCTCTATTATTTCTTAACTCTCGCCACATATAATCTTTCCTTGACCCCTCCAGGACATACCCTTACTGCAGTTGTACAGGGCCTTGGTGAGACCACACCTCGAGTATCGTGTGCAGTTTTAGTCTCCGAATCTGAGGAAGGACATTCTTGCTATTGAGGGAGGGCAGCGAAGGTTCACCAGACTGATTCCCAGGATGGCAAGACTGACATATGAAGAAAGACTGGATCAACTTGGCTTATATTCACTGGAATTTAGAAAAATGAGAGGGGATCTCATAGAAACATATAAAATTCTGACGGGATTGGACAGGCTAGATGCAGGAAGAATGTTCCCGATGTTGGGGAAGTCCAGAAGCAGGGGTCACAGTCTAAGGATATGGGGTAAGCCATTTAGGACCGGGATGAGGAGAAACTTCTTCACTCAGAGAATTGTGAACCTGTGGAATTCTCTACAGAGTTGTTGAGGCCAGTTCATTAGATATATTCAAAAGGGCATTAGATGTGGCCCTTACGGCTAAAGGAATCAAGGGGTATGGAGAGAGAGCAGGAATGGGGTACTGAAGTTGCATGATCAGCCATGATCATATTGAATGGTGGTGCAGGCTCGAAGGACCGAATGGCCTACTCCTGCACCTATTTTCTATGTTTCTATGTTTCTATTCTCCTTAACCAATACTGCCAAACCACCTCCTATCTCTCCTTCCCTATCTTTCCTGAACACCTTATAACCAAGAATATTTAATACCCAATCCTGCCCTTTTTTGATGCCACAGCATCAAACTCCCATGTGATTATTTGCACCTGCAGCTCACCAATATTGTTTGCTATGCTTTGTACATTCACAAACATACATTGTAAACCCATCTTAAACCATCCTGTGTTCTCTCTTATCTGACCACACCTAATACCTTACTATTTCTTACTTTACTGCTATCCATCTCTCCCAATCCTTTGTGCTCTTTGTTTCTCCTTTTTAATGCTACATCCTGGTGCCCATCCCCCTGCCAACTTAGTTTAAACCTTCCCCAATAGCACTAGCAAACCTCCCCGCGAGAATATTGGTCCCAGCTCTGTTGAGGTGCAACCCATCCAGCCTGTACAGGTCCACCTTCCACAGAACTGGCCCCAATGCCCCAAGGTTAGCATGCAGGTACAGCAGGCGGTTAAGAAAGCAAATGGCATGTTGGCCTTCATAGCGAGGGGATTTGAATACAGGGGCAGGGAGGTGTTGCTACAGTTGTACAGGGCCTTGGTGAGGCCACACCTGGAGTATTGTGTACAGTTTTGGTCTCCTAACTTGAGGAAGGACATTCTTGCTATTGAGGGAGTGCAGCGAAGGTTCACCAGACTGATTCCCGGGATGGCGGGACTGACCTATCAAGAAAGATTGGATCAACTGGGCTTGTATTCACTGGAGTTCAGAAGAATGAGAGGGGACCTCATAGAAACGTTTAAAATTCTGACGGGTTTAGACAGGTTAGATGCAGAAAGAATGTTCCCAATGTTGGGAACCAGGGGTCACAGTCTGAGGATAAGGGGTAAGCCATTTAGGACCGAGATGAGGAGAAACTTCTTCACCCAGAGAGTGGTGAACCTGTGGAATTCTCTACCACAGAAAGTAGTTGAGGCCAATTCACTAAATATATTCAAAAGGGAGTTAGATGAAGTCCTTACTACTCGGGGGATCAAGGGTTATGGCGAGAAAGCAGGAAGGGGGTACTGAAGTTTCATGTTCAGCCATGAACTCATTGAATGGCGGTGCAGGCTAGAAGGGCTGAATGGTCTGCTCCTGCACCTATTTTCTATGTTTCTATGTTTCTAATCCGAAGCCCTCCCTCCTGCACCATCTTTCCAGCCACACATTCATCTGTTCTATCCTCCAATTTCTATATGCACTCGTGCCTGGCACCGGGAGTAATCCAGAGTTTACTGCCTTTGAGGTCTTGCTTTATAATCTCTTTCCTAGCTCCCTAAAATCTGCCTGCAGGACCTCATCCCTCTTTCTACCTATGTTATTAGTACTGACATGGACCACGATCTCTGGCTGTACATCCTCCCCCTTCAGAATGTTCTGCAGCCGCTCAGTGACATCCTTGACTCTGGCACTAGGCATTGAAGGACTCAACGTTCACAGTACAGTACTTAAGTTGCAATAGTAGGTCTTGTGGTGTAATTGTAGCAGTCAGATTAAAATGCATGCATAGTGCCTCACTGCACAGAGATCTTGAAATTCCATCCTTTATCATATTTTTGAAGGAGGGCTCCCTTCAAACTTCTCTCAAACCCTGCTCTAGGTAGTGACTCATGCTCGGCTGTTGCATGAATGCCAGCCACACTCCTAATGTGGCCATTATGATCTATGTGACCCTAGATAATGGGATAGATTTCCTCTGCTTCTCACTCCAAATTGAACGGTTGAGATGGTGGGAAAATGGGGCAGAGAGACTTACTATGTCCTCCCTGTTTTGAACTGTATTTTTCACCCCCTGCACCAGGAGTGATTATCGCTGGCAGTCCCTTCTTTGCTCACCTCATGCAAGTGATAGTGAGGCGGTGGTGCCGAGCATCCTGGCCTATTTTCCTCTTGCCTTCCTCTCTTTCACTGCAATTCCCTGGGACTACTTGCTCTTCCCAACCCCACAATAAAGGATCCCTGAGGTTGTGGCCCCACCCTCTGATCTCGCCCGCTCTTCGCATTGACTGCTGATCTTCTTGACACGGATCCTGATCCAATTTCCTGCCCCACGAACCCCGTTCTCTGGCCATATGTTCCTGGACCCCTCAATCACTAGCCCCATGATCCCAGGACCCATTTACATTAGCAGCAGCCAGATTTTCTACTCTTTGGGCTCTGAGGCCGCACCGGCTCCATTATAATGAGGCATGAGGCCTAATATCGGGGGAGCCTCGGGTCTCACCATTTGCACCCTGCACCTCTTGCGTGCCGAAAAATGGGCACGCTCAAATTTCTGGGCCTATTGTCTCCACAGAGTCAATTTATGGAAGAAATTTAAAATATTATTCAACATAAGATGAGATTCTATCTGTACTTCTTGCCATCATGAAGAGGAATCCACAATAACTTTTATCTCTTTGGTTTCCTGCTCCTTGCTTAATGTTAGCAGAATTCTATATGTGGTACCCACTTAGTGGCTTTTAGATTTAATGTGCAGAAAATGATGTACTTTCCATTTTTAATGCTATGGGTTATATTCTTAAAATGGAAACAGGTCTAGACAGCATGGCATAAAAAGACAAAGTGATTACGCTATATAATTATTAGGTTGAATCCAGCACGATTTCAACTTATTCCCAACAACTCTTAACTGCTTCTTTGCTAGTCTGTCCCTTAGATTGATTAAATGAGGCTTCTGTGATGGGAGCTTCCTTGGAGCCGAAATTGTCCTCCCCCGGAAACGGGGTGCAGCTACCGCATTGTAGCATCCCTTACCGCCAATATGGATGCGGCAGTGTTAAGATTGAAATTCCGCTTTGTCGGCGGCGAAATGTAGCAGAGTGATAATGACTGGTGTAATGGGCTGGTTTCAGCGGTGTGGCAGCGGAGTGGCGTTTGGACCACGAAATTCTACCCCTAACCAACTGATCCTAATGGTGCAGCTGCTCCATGGCCTTCTTAAAGGGCAGGTTTTACAGCTGTGTTTTGACTTCGGTCTGAGTTGCTTCAGAGGAGATGGCTGCAGGGGAACCTTTGAGGAAGACGAAGCGCTTCAGCGACGCTGAGCTGGAAAGCCTGATGCAAGCTGTGGAGAGAAGAAGGCGGCTACTCTTCCCTGATACTGGTGGACGACCAATTAGGAGCAACTTTCATTCACCAGCACACCCCCACCCAATGCAGCAAAAGGCTAACCAACCTTATTCGAGTGATGAAAGTGAGTACATGTTCCCCAACTCCTCACCTTACATCTGCAAGACTCTCTCTCACCTTAACTTCTTTCTCACTAGCACTGCATAGTAGCTGAAGTCACTATTGATTGCCGGGCCTGTATGTGTACACACTCACAATGGAGGATCCCTTGCATGTCAGATTCACAGCTGCATGTAATGGACCCACACTTGCACTAATTGCCATGGCCTCTGGACCTCCGACTTACCAACTTTTCTTTGCTTTGCAAATCAAGGTGGCGCGCAACTGTGCCCAGCAACAAGCCACTGGTGGGGGCGAGTCGGAAAATGTGGAGCTGACTGATCTGGAGGAGAGGGTGCAGCGGCTAGTGGGCACGCATGTTGGAATCCCAGTGGCTGCTGGTCGCTCCGGTGCCGCTGGGGGGAACATGGGTAAGTCAAGGCCTTTGTGCAATGCCATCTCTCCCTCACAGTGCATTGGGCTACCTGGCTATTGCTTATGCTAGTGTGCAAGCTGCTTGCTGCATGGTGCAATGCAGCTCCTCACCCTTACGGCACCCCTTGCCCCATTTATGATTCTGGGAGGAGCTCCTCGGCCACAGGGAGAGAGGTAAGCATGGGCCTTATGCAAAACATCAGTAAGACAAAAGTCCTCCACCAGCCTGTCCTCACCGCACAGCACTGCCCCCGAGTCATCAAGATCCACGGCGCAGCCCTGGACAACGTGCACCACTTCCCTTATCTCAGGAGCCTCCTATCAACAAGAGCAGACATTGACGACGAGATCCAACACCGCCTCCAGTGCACCAGTGCAGCCTTCTGTCTGTCCCACCTGTGACAGAGACTGTGGTTCTTGTATTGGACAGTACAGCCACCTAAGAACTCATGCTGAGTGGAAGCAAGTCTTCCTCGATTCCGAGGGACTGCCTATGATGATGATGATATAAGATATGATTCCAGAGGAGACCCCGAGTGTCAGCATGAGCGAAACGGACACCCTTGATGTGACTGGCAGCCAGAGTGAGGAGGAGGCACTTGATACCCTGGATGATCTTGGCAGCTGTCTGATGAGGGAGGTGGAGAGGGGGAGAGCTGTACCAGCAACAGTGCATCACTACTTCCTACACTCACACACCAGCTCAGATACTGGGAGTACGCGATCGGGTATCTTAGATTTAGGAGACGGGTCTGCACTGGGTGAAGCACTGGGTCTAGCAGACTGCAGCATGGTGAAGGGCAAAGGGAAGCTCAGGTGCCAGATCTCCAGGGAGGGGCGAGTGCGCAGCCGAGTCCCGCTGAGGAGGACTCGGACGAGCCCATCAATGTTGGGGCTTATGAACAAAGGGTGGAGGCCATGCAATCTGAGCTCTTGGTGGCATTATAAGGGGTGCCCGAGAGGCTGTCACAAGTGGTGAGGAGCGTGGAGGAGTCTGCCTCCCGCATTGTGGACAGCACTGCGCACACCATGGGTCCATCATTGTGAGTGTCCAGATGATGGTGGAATCCCAGAGTGACCGTTCGAATCCAGCTGCGATGATGTGTCTCTTGGCGGAGGTGACAGCTGGCATTGCAGCACAGGTGCAAAGGAACGAGCGTCGCTGTGCTTCTTTGGACAGGATGGCCGCTGCCCTGGAAGCTCTCATGTATTCTGGCCAATAGTGTATGGAATGTCTGACTGCTATCATCTCTGATGGCTTCCACAGTGTGGCTGCTCTCATGCAGTCTCAGCTGGACACTATGCGAGATCTGACTGCTGCCATTGCGGTTGGGTCCACCAGGGTCGACCGGGGGCCTAACGGTGCCACCCCACCCCGCCGACCTGTGCTCCAGCAGCTTGGTAGAGGAGGTGGGATGCTGTGCCGGGGGAGTGGCGCTGGCTCCTCGGACCATGAGACTGATGTGGGCTCTCCGGTTCACAGCAGCCCTGAGCCGAGACCTGCCACTCCGCAATTGCTGCCATCTATGGCATCACCCCAGCCACTTCTGACTGAAGGTGCAGAGAAGGATGTGGCTCAGTCTGCAGCCGGCCCTTCCAAGGCCAGAGCTGGTTAAGGGCATCCGAAAAGGACATCTGTAGCTTCCTCTACCGGCACACAGCAGCCTTCCCAAAGCCATGAGGCAGCCACTGGGGAGACACTGCAGTGTAGTGCAAGGATAGGTCTGCTTAAGAGAGGTAATAAGGAGTTGCACAAGGGTGATAATTGATTATGTTGATGTTTTGACCACCCATTGTTTGGATTGTAATAAATCTTTATTTTGTTTTGGAAATTTCTGAATAGATCTCTCATTTAAGTGTGCGGGAATGATGTGTGAGAGGGCTCACAGGTTGG
The DNA here is from genome assembly GCF_044704955.1 of Pristiophorus japonicus. Lineage (NCBI taxonomy): Eukaryota > Metazoa > Chordata > Chondrichthyes > Pristiophoridae > Pristiophorus > Pristiophorus japonicus. The sequence goes on along the minus strand of NC_091981.1, from coordinate 133,922,437 downwards.
CCCATGGACATGGCCAGTTGCAGGCTCAACTGGGCTTTCAGTTTTGTGAAACGCACAGCTATGAGACGGCTTTGTGCTTCCCTTGCAGGTTCACGATGGTGACACCACCTCCTGCGTGGCTGGGCACCCGCATCCTGCTCCTCCTCCTGTACCTCCTCCTCCTCCACAGGTGCACTGCTGCCTCATCCTCCAATGGCCGTGGCCTCATGATGGCCAGTTTGTGGAGCATGCAGCACACCACTACGAATATGGAAACATGCTCAGGCAAGTACTGAAGCACTGTAGGTCCAGGCAATGGAACCTCTGCTTCAGAATCCCAATTGTGTGCTCCATGATGGTCCTGGTGGCTGAGAGACTGTCATTGTACACATGCAGCGCAGCATAGAAACATAGAAACATAGAAAATAGGTGAAGGAGCAGGCCATTCAGCCCTTCTAGTCTGCACCGCCATTCAATGAGTTCATGGCTGAACATGAAACTTCAGTACCCCCTTCCTGCTTTCTCGCCATACCCCTTGATCCCCCGAGTAGTAAGGACTTCATCTAACTCGCTTTTGAATATATTTAGTGAATTGGCCTCAACTACTTTCTGTCGTAGAGAATTCCACAGGTTCACCACTCTCTGGGTGAAGAAGTTTCTCCTCATCTCGGTCCTAAATGGCTTACCCCTTATCCTTAGACTGTGACCCCTGGTTCTGGACTTCCCCAACATTGGGAACATTCTTCCTGCATCTAACCTGTCTAAACCCGTCAGAATTTTAAACGTTTCTATGAGGTCCCCTCTCATTCTTCTGAACTCCAGTTCTAGGGTTGTGAAAAGGAGTCATGAGCCAAGTGCTCAGTGTGTAGCCCTTGTCACCTAAGAGCCAGCCGCAATCTTCATTGAGACCAGTGAAGAGACCTGGCACACTGCTCTGCCACAGTATGAAAGAATCATGGCCAGGAAACTGAGCTTCCGCTTGCATAATTTTGTGGTTGTGGTCACAAACCAGTTGAACATTGAGGGAGTGGAAACCCTTTCATTTCGGAATTGCTCGGGAGTTTGTTGGGGTGCCATCAGACCGACATGGGTGCAATCAATGACCCCCTGGACCCTGAATAAGCCCGCAATGTGCAGGAATCCAGTCTGCTGCTCCAACTGCTCCTATAGAGAGCATCTGTGACCTCCCATATTGGCTGCAAACTGCGAGGTGTTGATGATGTCCGCAGTGGAAGCTTGGAAGGAATTAGTGACATAAAAATTCAAGGCGATAGTCACTTTGGATGCCAAGCTCAGGGCTGTCCTCACCTGTGTTTGCGGCTCTATATCTGCCTGCAGGAGATTGCAGAGCTCCGTCACTAGGTCCTTGCTGAATCGTCGTCTTCGCAGGCACTGATCATCATTCAGGTCCATGTACGAGAATTGGTGATGGAAGACCCTTTGTCGATTTGGCCTTCTGCCCCCACATCTGTGCAGACGTATTGCTCTCTGTTCTGCCTCATTGGCTTCTTCCTGCTGCTCTGCTAGCTCCTCCACCTCTGCAGGCTGCTGCTGCCCAGCATCTGCCTCCACTGCAGGCTTGTGGCCTGCTAGCCCAGGGGGTTCGCGTACCTCACTCTCCTCCTTAGGGGATACCCTTGCTGAGGGCCTTCCTGTGGCAGCTCTCTGGCCTCTGCTTTGACGCCATCTCCCTGGCCCTCTCCATGCTGGGCTGTCATGATTACTGCGGCCCTTGCCTGCTGCCTCTGCAGCCGTTGGACCCGGCACTGCCTTCTCCTCTGTGCCTCGGAGGCACGCACAATGGGCAGGAGGCATTGGCTTGACAGCACTGCCCCCATTTCCAACCCCTCCCCAAGCCCAGCCTGCTCGAAGTTGGCTCCCTGTTCTGCAGGTGGAGGCGTTCTAGCACTCTCAAACAATTACTCACTGTAGTCTCGCACTGGTTCTCAAACATGGGGAAAAAGTCGCTGACACAAATGCTACAATAACGAACACACCTCTAGGGACCTCTGATGGTGTGCACCAGGAACTATGCACCGACCAAAAAGAACTACTCTTGGCACCGTCTAGTGGTATGAAGATTTTTATAGTGGAATGTAGCTTCCAGAACCTCGGTGGTACGCGCTCTGATGACGCACTTAGGAGTGCTGGCCAGCAGCGTGGCGGAAGTGAGTGGAAGCGATGCAGTGATGCCCGCTGGTGGGAATCTGTGGCAGGGCAATTGGGTGAGCGGCGGCCTTTCCATGAAAAGTCGCCGGTCATTCCACTCCGCAGCATGGCCGCTGATTTCCAGTGGCAACAGGCCTTAAGGAAAGGGTCAATTTCAGCCTCCTCGTGTTAATTCACATGTACAAGGGTTAGTTTCCAACATTAAACTCAAGAAGTTTTTAGTTGTTTAAATTGGCCAAAGAAAATGCGCAGCATCATATAACGTTATCTGTTAATCCACACGAGTTTTTAAAATGGGGATTTTTTAATTAATGTTAGTTATTATCTGTTCGTGTCTTTCAATTGCAAATCTGTTAGGTTTTTTTACTTCCACAACAAGAATTTCCCTGTGTGTAACATGGTGGCCTTGAATTTCCACTATGTCCGTTGCGCCATTGTACATCAGAAAGTTATATCGTTCTCCAGCAGAGAGAACTGCACACAACTTTGCTGGGTAAGTTAATTTGAATATGAAGTGGTGTAATTCCATTCTAAAAGCACAGTGAGCAGCTTAGGTTCCAGGAAACTTCACCTGTGTAGATGTAACATGGTTGAATAGGCCTAGGAAGGCACTGGAGGCACAGACAGTCCAGACTGGGTAAGGGCAGCAGGTTTCCTTCTCTAAAGGATGTTAATAGACCCATTGGGTTTTTACGACAATCCGACAGCTTACTATACTGATACCAGCTTTTTATTTCTAGATGTTTAAAAACTGAATTCAAATTCTCAAACTGCCATAGTGAGATTTGAACTCACTTCTGCTAGATTACTAGTCCAGACTGCTAGATTACTAGACCAGCAGTATAACCACTATTCTACCATACCACTGTTCCTCTACCTCTTTGCATTTCATCCATTGAAGGCACCTCCCATCCTCATCTGAAGTTTCTCTTAACAAAACCATGAGCAGTCACAGTCTACCTGTGCCCACGGGCACTCTGATGGGGCAGCATCTCCCCAAATGATTATGAATTTTTCAGAGGAGGATCTGCAATCGCTCCTGAAAGAGATGGAAGACAGGAGAGACCGACTTGTGGGTGTGTCAGGCAACATGCCATCCAGGAGTGTCAGTCTTGCTGCCTAGTGGGAGATTGTGCTGGCACTCACTGCCAAAGTCTTCTGGAATGCTGCCTTATTCTTCTTGCCTCCACATGCTGTTGTTCCTCCTCTTCCCCCATTAAAGAGATATGTCTGTGGGGAATGCTTCACTTTTTCCAGAGTCTCTCTGTGAATGTGGAGAGGTGCGGAGAGCAATCAAAAAATGTTGTGGTGGGGTGAGACCGTTCAGAGAAGGTTCACGAGGTTGATTCCGGAGATGAGGGGGTTGACTTATGAGGACAGGTTGAGTAGGTTGGGCTTCTACTCGTTGGAATTCAAAAGATTGAGGGTGTTATGTCCCGAATAAAGTAATGTGATTGAGTACTGTAGATGTGAGAAAGTGTGACCTTAGTCTCTTTATTCTAACGCCAGAGTGTTGGTACAGCATGGAAGGCCTGCTTATATACAGTGCTCCCAAGGGATGCTGGGATCCCTTGGGACTCCAACAGGTACGCCCTCTGGTTACATAGGGTTGAATACATAACATCACTCCCCTCCCAAAGGCAATAGTACACTTATTTACAGGGTGAGACAATCTGGGGCTTTTCGCTCCCTAGTCAATCGTCTCGCTACAAATGCAGGTACAGATGAATTGGTTGGTTCTTTGCGGGGCTGCTGTGCAGCTGGCCTTGCTGGGCTGCTGGGGATGATGAGTTCAGCTTTGTGGTCAAACGTGATGTCGGTTGCCACTTGTGTGTGTGTGTCGGAGGGTCGAAGTTGGTGGTGTCCTCTTCAGGTTGCTCGTGGCTGTCTGTGAATGGCAGTTTGGTTTGGTCCAAATGCTTTCTGCAAGTTCGTCCATTTGCGAGTTTGACCTGAAACACCCTACTCCCTTCTTTGGCTATGACAGGGCCAGCAAGCCATTTGGGACCATGTCCATAGTTGAGTACAAATACAGGGTCATTGACATCAATATCGCGTGACAAATTTGCGCGATCATGGTACATGCTTTGTTGATGTTGCCTGCCCTCGACCTGATCATGGAGATCAGGGTGGATGAGAGAGAGCCTTGTTTTGAGCGCCCTTTTCAAGAGCAACTCGGCTGGGGGAACTCCGGTGAGCGAATGGGGTCTGGTGCGGTAGCTGAGCAGAACTTGGGACAGGCGGGTCTGCAGGGAGCCGTCCGATACACGTTTCAAGCTTTGCTTGATGTTTTAGACTGCCCTTTCTGCCTGGCCGTTGGATACGGGCTTGAACGGGGCAGATGTGATGTGCTTGATCCCATTGCAGATCATGAATTCCTTGAACTCAGCGCTGTGAAGCACGGCTCATTGTCGCTGACAAGAACATCAGGCAGGCCGTGCATGGGAAATATGGCTCGTAGGTTTTCGATGGTGGCAGTGGACGTGCTTATAGACATTATTACACACTCAATTCACTTTGATAAGCATCCACAACAACCAAGAACATTTTGCTGAGAAATGGGTCAACGAAGTCAACGTGGATCCTAGACCACGGTTTGGAGGGCCATGACCCCCAAATTTAACGGTGCCTCCCTGGGCGCATTGCTCAGTTGAGAGCAAGTGTTACATTGGCGCACGCAAGACTGCAAATCTGAGTCGATGCTGAGCCACCATACATGGGATCTGGCTATAGCTTTCATCATTACTATGCCTGGGTGGGTACTGTGTAGGCCGCGTGTTTCTTGGGCAAAACCACGTGATTACCCCACAAAAGACAGTCCGCCTGTATGGACATTTCGTCTTTATGCCGCTGGAACGGCTTGATCTCTTCATGCATCTCCGCTGGGATGCTGGACCAGCTCCCATGGAGGACACAATTTTTTACAAGGGACGGTAAAGGATCCTGGCTGGTCCAGGTCCTGATCTGGTGGGCCGTAACGGGTGACTTTTCATTTTCAAATGCATCCATCACCAAGAGCAAGTCTGCAGGCTGTGTCATTTCCATCCCGGTGGTGGGCAATGGTAGCCGACTGAGGGCATTAGCGCAGTTCTCTGTGCCTGGCCTGTGGCGAATTACATAGTTATATGCAGACAGCGTGAGTGCCCATCTTTGGATGTGAGCAGAGGCATTGGTATTAATACCTTTGCTCTCTAAGAATAGCGATATGAGTGGCTTATGGTCAGTTTCTAACTCGAACTTAAGCCCAGAAAGATACTGATGCGTTTCTGTTACCCCGTAAACGTATGCCAGAGCTTCTTTTTCAATCATGCTGTAGGCCCTTTCGGCCTTGGACAAGCTCCTGGACGCATAAGTGACTGGTTGCAATGTTCCCGATTCATTTGCTTGTTGTAACACACACCTGACCCCGTACGAAGACGCATCGCAAGCTAACAGTAAACGTTTACAAGGATCATACAGGACATGCAGTTTGTTGGAACATAACAGATTTCGGCTTTCTCAAAAGCTGTCTCTTGTGATTTCCCCCATACCTAGTCATCTCCCTTGCATAGCAACACATGTAGAGGTTCTAGCAAGGTGCTTAACTCAGGTAGGAAATTACCAAAATAATTGAGGAGTCCCAGGAACAACCACAGCTCCGTCATGTTCTGCGTACTTCATGGCCTCCGCCTTGGCGTCGGTGGGTCTGACGCTGTCTGCCGCGATTCTTCTCCTTAAGAACTCGACCTCTGGTGCCAGGAAAACACACCGAGCATTTCAACCTGAGTCCCACACGATCTAACCGACTTAGAACATCTTCCAGGTTCTGCAAGTGTTCGATGGTGTCCCGACCTGTGACCAGTATGTTGTCCTGGAAAACCATGATGCGCGGAACTGACTTTAGCAGACACTCCATGTTCCTTTGAAAAATAGCCGCGGCTGATCGAATCCCAAACAGGCATCTATTGTAGATGAACAGACCTTTGTGCGTGTTGATGCAGGTGAGGCCTTTCGAAGATTCCGCCAGCTCCTGCGTCATGTTGGCCGAGGTCAGATCCAACTTGGTGAATGTCTTTCCTCCTGCCAGCGTCGCAAATAGGTCATCTGCCTTGGGTAGCGGGTTCTGGTCCTGCAGCAAAAAACGGTTTATCATTACTTTATAGTCCCCGCAAATTCTGACCGTGCCATCGCCCTTGAGAACCGGAACAATCGGACTGGCCCACTCACTGAACTCCACCGGTGCGATGATGCCCTCTCGTTGCAGCCTGTCCAGCTCGATCTCCACTTTCTCTCGCATCATGTATGGCACCGTGTACCGGGAATCAAGTGGATCTGCACCTTCGCCCTCAAGAAGCTTCCGATGCCTGGCTCAAACAATGATGGAAACTTGCTCAGGACCTGGGCACATGAGGCATCATCGACGGACGAAAGCGCTCGGATGTCGTCCCAGATCCAGCAGATTTTTCCCAGCCAGCTTCTGCCGAACAGTATGGGGCCATCTCCTGGTACTATCCATAGTGATAGTTCATGTACTGCTCCATCATAGGAGACTTTAACTGCTGCGCTGCCAATTACAGGGATCAGCCCTTTAGTGTAAGTTCTCAGCTTGGTGTGAATGGGGCTAAGCTTGGGCCTTTGTGCCTTGTTGCACCACAGCCTGTTGAAGGCCTTTTTACTCATGATGGACTGACTCGCACCCGTGTCCAATTCCATGGATACTGGAATTCCGTTCAGTTCAACTTTTAACATGATCGGTGGACATTTCGTGGTGAAGGTGTGTACCCCGTACACTTCTGCCTCCTCGGTTTGAATCTCTAGTTCAGTTTGATCCACCATGTATCGGTCTTCCTCTGCAACGTGGTGGCTTGCAAGGTTTGCAGCTCGTCTGCACATTCGTTGGAGGTGACCCATTGTTCCACAGCTTTTGCACGCATTGTGTTTGAAGTGGCATTGATGGGCTCGATGATTACCTTCGCAGCGCCAGCAAGGTATTAACTGCCTCGCATTTACGTTTCAGGCAGACTCTGAGTCATCTGAGGTCATGCAGCTGCAGGCATGTACATTCTGCCATACGCATTCCTGCCTGAAAACGACGTTACTTTGTGCCAAAACATCTTTATGCAGAGAAATTTGTTTGGTGTTATTGCTGGTGGACATAAATGCCTGGGCTATTGTTATGGCTTTGCTCAGGTTCTGTGTTTCAACAGTCAATAGTTTGTTTAGGATAACCTCATGGCCAATGCGAAGCACAAAAAAGTCTCTTAGCATTTGCTCCAGGAATCCATCAAATTCGCAATGTGCTGCAAGGCGCCTTAGTTCGGCGACGTAGTTCACCACTTCCTGCCCTTCAGACCGTTGACATGTGTAAAATCGATACCTTGCCATCAGAACGCTCTCGTTCGGATTTAGGTGCTCCCGGACCAGCGTACACAGTTCTTCATATGATTTGGTTGTTGGTTTCACCAGAGCAAGAAGATTCTTCATGAGGCCATAGGTTGTTGCCCTGCAGATGGTGAGGAGGATCGCTCTTCGTTTGGCAGCGTCCACACTCCCTTCCAGCTCGTTGGCCATGAAGTATTGGTTGAATCACTCCACAAAGGCCTCCCAATCATCCCCTTCTGAGAATTTCTCCAGGATACTAACAGTTCTCTGCATTTTCGCATGATGGTTCATTATCTCATCGCCAGTTGTTATGTCCCGAATAAAGTAATGTGATTGAGTACTGTAGACATAAGTGTGACCTTAATCTCTTTATTCTAACTCCAGAGTGTTGGTACAACATGGGAGGCCTGCTTATATACAGTACTCCAAAGGGATGCTGGGATCCCTTGGGACTCTAACAGGTATGCCCTCTGGTGGTGGCATACATAACAGAAAGGTGATCTTATCAAAATGTATAAGATTATGAGGGGGCTTGACAAGGTGGATGCAGAGAGAATGTTTCCACGGATGGAGGAGACTGGCACCAGGGGGCATAATCTTAGAATAAAGGGCCACCCACTTAAAACTGAGATGAGGAGAAATTTATTTTCTCAGAAGGTTGTAAATCTGTGGAATTCGCTGCTTCAGAAAGCTGTGGAAGCTGGGACATTGAATAAATTTAAGACAGAGATAAACAGTTTCTTAACCGATAAGGAATAAGAGGTTATGGGCAGTGGGCAGGGAAATGGACCTGAGTCCATGATCGGATCAGCCATGATCATATAAAATGGCGGAGAAGGCTCGAGGGGCCGTATGGCCTAATCCTGCTCCTATTTCTTATGTTCTTATGTACCACTGTATGGGGTCAAGTGAATGTCTCAGTGAGCAAAACTATGAAAAAAAATGGTTGATACCTCTATGAAGCCAAAAATCAGCAAAGCAAGGAGGATTCTTCAAAACTCTGAAACTCCTCAAGCCCACCTGATTCAAATGAACAGGGGAGCAGCTATGCCTGTTTTATCAGAACTAACTTTTCCAGCATGCAGTAGTGGTGCAAAAGCAGGAAATTCCCAGGCACAGTGCACGCAGGAGAGAGTTCCTCCTATGCAAATGAGCCCGAGCAGACTTGGGTAAGTGGATTATCAAAGCTGTCAAAAAGATTAAAGAAGCTCACATCTAAGACATTAAAATGCAGAAGAAACATATACATGTTGCCTCAATCTTTTTAGTGCAATAATGGTGTAAGTGCGAGGAAATTCAAGGCCACTAACTTTTTATGTTTTAATGGGCTCAATTTTCCCGGGTCATTTGTGCAGTTTTTTTGGCGCGTGCCATTTTTTTCTGGTGTAATTATTTAATTCAAAGTTTCCCCTGGAATCTGCACCAGCGTAATTGCTTTAGTTACAATTTTTCTAGGTTAGGTTTTTTTGACGTCATCGGGTGTTCCCTCATGTCTGTGTCAATTTTGATCATTTTTCGCAGTTTGCCCAAAACATTTTAATCTTAGGTCAGCGTATCTGGCCACTCCCAAAAAACCTTCTGGTGAGTTAACAGAAAGCAACGCACATTGAAAAATCGACATTGAAAGATGCCATTGCTTTTCATCGAAGTTTTTGGAGGGAGTCAAGAACACTTTAAACATCCATAATAAAGTTCCTTTTTTCTTTACCTTTCAACGGAGTACATGGGTTTTTGAAGTTTTCATTTTTTTTACTCACACGGCTCCACCGAACGTCTTCAAGCAGGGCTTGAGGCTCGCAGAGTCGGCCGTCAGAATCGGCCTCGAGCCCTGACACAGAGCTCGGGGCTTGGCTGGAAAACAATCCCGGGGGGGCGGCGCAGGGGAGGGAGGTGGCAAATGGAAGGCTGCTGCACTGAACCCGTGGTGTAAGTGGTTTTCCTTCGGTATTTTCGACACCCCTCCACTTTACAATAGTTTGAGAGCTGGGAGTGATTACTGTACTGAACAGATGAATGAGTCAGGGATGAATACATTGCTCTCTACCGGCAATGCTTTTATTAAAGTTAAAGCACACACCTGCACCTAGTAAAACACACACACCCTGGTGTGTAAAACAAACAAATACAGTACAACACACAGTCTGGCCCATCTAACCAGGCTCCTATCGCGAAGTACCCATGTCCAAAACCTCCCCTGAAAATCCCTAAGATTTGGTTGGGAGAACACACGATACCCCTCACACCGTGGCTGTGATCTTAAAAGATGATGCTCACTGATTTGTTGGTTTACTCGCTGCTTCTCCTGATGAAAACGTGTCTCTTCCAGTTTCTTCTCTCCACCCCACATGGAGGGTTCGGTTCTTGTCGAGGCAAAACAGTGAGAGCAAGAGAGAGAGAGCTGCGACCACATGGCCTCTTTTATAACACCAGTTCGTATGCCTTTTCAGGCCGAATAAAGTTTGTTCTTGTTCTGAAGCTTCCTGTTTGTGTGTCTTCTTCTGGTCCAATAAAGTTTTTCCCTTTGTTTCGAGGCTTCCTGTTTTGCCAGAGATGGGTTTTCGCTTCCAACCGGTATGGGCTTCATGGCTTTCTATTGTTCTGGTTTCCCATTCAGGTGATGGCTCGATCACTGATCAGTTCATCTGACCTACCTTTGACGAGTTCACATTGCTTAACAATGGACCCTCCAATTGCCCATCACTGCGATGAATTGTCTTATCTTGGCCATTGTCTTCCCAGACCCCCTGCGCATCATTCCAAGTCCAACATGGAGAAGTACCTGGGTCCCTCCTACAAACAGCTTCCAGTTTTTTTTGCAGTGAGAAAATTAAAATGCAATGTCCAGATAATCCCTGGGGATTAAAACACAATATCAAGATCCTCGGGGAGCCGATGCTTCCAGGGGAGGGAGGTGGCAATTGGAAGGCTGCTGCAGTCGGGACAAGACTGCAATGAATTTGTGGGAGGGGGGGAGAAGGGGAGAAGTTACAAGACTGCAATGAGTTGGGGGGGGAGGGGAGAGAAGTCACAAGACCTGGGTGTGGTCCATCCATAAAACCCTTTGAGGAGAGACAACAAAGAACCTGTCCTACATAAGAACAGAAGAATTAGGAACAGGAGTAGGCCATCTTGCCCCTCGAGCCTGGTCTGCCATTTAACAAGATCATGGCTGATCTGGCCGTGGACTCAGCTCCACTTACCCGCCCGCTCCCCGTAATCCTTAATTCCCTTATTGGTTAAAAATCTATCTATCTGTGACTTGAATACATTCAATGAGCTAGCCTCAACTGCTTCCTTGGGCAGAGAATTCCACAGATTCACAAGCTTCAGGGAGAAGAAATTCCTTCTCAACTCGATTTTAAATTGGCTCCCCTGTATTTTGAGGCTGTGCCCCCTAGTTCTAGTCTCTCCGACCAGTGGAAACAACCTCTCTGCCTCTATCTTGTCTATCCCTTTCATTATTTTAAATGTTTCTATAAGATCACCCCTCATCCTTCTGAACTCCAACGAGTAAAGACCCAGTCTACCCAATCTATCATCATAAGGTAACCCCCTCATCTCCGGAATCAGCCTAGTGAATCGTCTCTGTACCCCCTCCAAAGCCAGTATATCCTTCCTTAAGTAAGGTGACCAAAACTGCACGCAGTACTCCAGGTGTGGCCTCACCAATACCCTATACAGTTGCAGCAGGACCGCCCTGCTTTTGTATTCCATCCCTCTCGCAATGAAGGCCAACATTCCATTCGCCTTCCTGATTACCTGCTTCACCTGCAAACTATCCTTCTGTCCTTCATGCACAAGGAAAATTCTGGCTGCACTTCAGTCCCACTCTCCTGATCTTTGGGCACCCTGTGCGGAGGGGAGCGGGTAGGTCCGAAGGCCTCCTCGTAGGACTGCTCCTGGGCACGGCCAAGGGTGCCATCAGCCGGTCCAGGCAGCGGGCGGTCGAGGGGGTCGTTCAACCTGACTGCCTGCCTCTCTTCCGCTCTTACATCCGGTCCAGGGTGTCCTTGGAGATGGAGCACGCGGTGTCCACCGGTACGCTCGCGGCCTTCCGCGAGAGGTGGGCACCGGAGGGACTGGAGTGCATCATCACGCCCGGCAACCAAATTTTAATTTGATTTTACGTTTTAAAGTTAATTTGTTTTAATTGCCGGTGCTTTTAGTGTCCCCTTCCCTTTTATAGGGGGCACTGGGGAAAAATTGTGATTTTAGTGCCCAAAAAAAAAAACCAAAAAAAAGAAAAACACAAAAAAAAAAAAAAAAAAAAAGGGCCTTGGAAATGTCTGGAGTGTCACCCAGGTCGGGTGGCACTCTTTAATGTTTTATGTTTCCGCAGGTAGACTCTAAAAGAGTTTCATGCACAAGGACCAATCGTGGAGCTGTGGAGGCGTGTCCTGCACAGTTGGAGCTGTGAGCAGTGAGGGAAGCAGCTAGCAACTTGAGCTCCTGCCTGTAGAGCCCTGAGACCAGCCCAGGAACAGAAGGAAGGAAGGGGCTTCACTACAACTTCTATCCAGAGGGAGAGGAGGAGAAAGCAGAAAACTTTGTACATCCTTACCATTCTGCAAGGAGTTGGAGAGAGGGGGAAAAACCACAACATCCAGTGTGGAAGGAGGGAGACTCTACATTTCAACAGGTGGGTGTTGGTGCATTTCCCCAAACAGACTTTGTTGTTTCGGTGGGGGGAGGAAAGAAGACCACTGAGGGCCGGAACATCGCGGGGGGTGTGTGTGTGTGTGGTAGTGTGTGTGGGGGCCTTGCTTACAACTAGGCCCCCCCCCACAATTGGAACCCCCCCCACCCCCCACATTTGCCTAGCCTGGGATAGCTGGAGCTACCAGGCTGAAGATTGTTGTTTTTCTTAAATCACCCAATTAAAGATCGTTAGGAGTGCCTGGTGGCTCCAGCTACCCCAGGTGAAGACATCTTCTCCCCCCACCTGAAGACCACCCCAAAGACTTTTGTGTTTTGCCATCTGGGGAGTGCACCCACCCACAGCTGCGAGGGGAGACCTGCCCTCGCAGTCCCCCCCCCCCTTCCCACCCCCCTCTCTCTTTCTCCGTTACCCTCTGTTTCTCCCCTCTCTCTCTGAGAACCCTTTCCTTCCAAATTAATAAAAAAAAACCCAATTAAGACAACTGAGCAGAGGGAGCAAGGCCTCTCCCCAATTGTCAACGAGGGGAGAGGTGCCTCGTTAAGGGCTCCTCTGCTCAGTTAACATAAGAGGCCATTAAAGACCATTAAGGCCTGTGACTTTGGGGTGGGTGTAGCCCTTAAAGGGACCCCGTGATGGCGACCCCATCCACGCCGGTGGCAGGGCCAGCAAGGACGTATGCGCAGGCGGTGTCCACATCCACGGCACCTCCTGCGCCACCCGCTGCCCTGCCACCGTTCAGACTTATAACCAGGAAACACGGGGTCAAGAGCTACACTCACCCCACAATGAGCATTGAGGAGTGCGTGCGGGCGATGGCTGGGGTAGTCGGCCCCTCGGCCATTGTCGCAGCCTCCAAGATGTCTGGGAAGGCCGTGTTCTTCCTGGGGTCGGAGCGGGCGGTGTCCCTGGCCCTTGAAAAGGGGCTCACGGTGGGCGGGACGTTCCTGCCGGTGGACCCTCTCGAGGCCACCGCGCAGAGGGTCATCATTTCAAACGTCCCGCCCTTTGTTTCCGCTGAGCTCCTCCTCCCTCACCTACAACAACTGGGGGAGGTAAGGTCAGGGATCAACCCCATACCGCTCGGCCTCAGGGAGAGCAGCCTGCGCCACGTGTTCTCCTTCCGCCGCCAGCTCTTTGTCCGGCTGGCGCGGGAGGACACGACGGAGGGAGATTTTAACGTGGTGCACGAGGGGACTGCCTATCGCGTCTTCTGGACGTCGGACGGCGTGCGGTGCCATGCCTGCAGGGAGGTGGGGCATGTTCGCAAGAACTGCCCCGCCTCCAAGGCCGCCAAACCACCGAAGGCGGCCAAGGCTGGCGCTGCCGCCACCCCTCCCCCTAGTTGCGTCCGCGTGCCGGGAGCCATGGGTGCGCGGGCATCGTCGGAGGCCTTTGTTTTCAGGGCCTCCGGAGGGGGGGAGGGAGAGCGTCCGAGCGGAAAGAAGGCGCGGAAGAAGGAGAAACATCTAGAGGCGGGTCCCCTCGGTGCGCCGGAAAGTCTGACCACCGCGCTCAGCCCAACCCAGTCACCGGCGAGCGCGGGGTGCCCCGAGCCCGTGCCCGGGCCCTTGAATAACACCACAGAGGGGCCCAGGCGCGGGCAAGAAAAGGAAAAGGGGGGGGCGGAGCGGGAGGCCTCGGCAGACATGGAGGTCTCCCTGACTCCGCGCGCCCCCAGGAACAAAAAGAGGCACCGCCCCAATGAGGCGGAGGGGGAACAACATCCCTCCGCGGAGGAGGCGGTGCCCGCCGCGTGTCCCGCGTCCCCCACCAGCGCCCCCAAATTGCGCTGCAGGCGCGAGGAGTCTTTCCCCGGGGAGGGTGAGACAGTTGAGGCTGCCCAGCCTCTGCCTCCCGGGGATGGAGTGGAAGATCTGCCTGTCGTGGGGGGCGTGGGGACCGCGGAGGAATGCGTAGCCGCCGGGCCGGGCGTCCCGGGGACTGAGGCGGGCGAGGCCGAAAAGGCCGAACCTGAGCCCGCCCAGCTATTATCCAACTTCCCCCGGGAGTCGCTCGACCCGGCAGAAAAACAATTAAATAATTATGACACTGTAGATGCTGGGCCGGGGGGTGGCAGCGGGGAGGGGGAGGAACACCCACCCTCGCCCCTTACTTTGGAGCTGGAGCACTTGGAGGGCCTGGGGATTTCCTATGGCCGGGTCTCTCCTTGTTCTCCGGTTCCTGGGGCGGAGGGGGAACCCCTTCCGCTGTCATTTCCCGACCCAGCACCATTTTTAAAAGAGCCCAGTGGGGACTCCTCTGCCGACGATCCTGGGGGTGGGATCGGGGCAGTGCCAGGGCCGGTTGGAGCGGCCGGTTCATTTGCCGTACCTTGTGCGGTCGATGGGCCGGCTGCTGGCGGCCACCTCCCGGAGGAGGACGGGGACTCGGTGGGGGACGCGGGTGAAGACCTAGAGACCACCGCCAGGGAGGCGGTGGATCTGCTCGCGGCCGCCGCTGAGGCCCTCCTCGTTCCTGCAAAGGAACTCCGGGACTTTTTGGCCCAGAGCCGGGGTCGCCGCGACCAAGCCCGACTGGCCCTGGAAAAATGGTCCGAGCCGGAGCTGATCAAGGGGTCCGTCCGCGCCGCCGTTAAAACCTTGGCCGCGGGCGGGCCCTTGACAAAGGAGCAGCACCTTGAGCTGCGCGAGCTCGAGGGACTCCTCGCTGGGCTGCGGAGGGAGCGGAGTTCAACAAAAGACTCCGCTCCCTCCCCCACAATAGGTTAAGGTAGAGGTTGCACTATGCTTTTGCCATGAAGATAACCATAGCCAGCCTCAACATCAACGGCGGCAGAGGGGCACGCCGTAGATTTGACAATTTTTCGCTCCTGCGGGAGGGGAAATATGCGGTGTGCTTCCTGCAAGAAACCCACACCGTTCCGGGAGACGAAGCCACGTGGCTCCTGGAATGGCAAGGAGAGGTCCGCATGAGCCACCTCACCGCCATTTCTAGTGGGGTGGCCATCTTGCTGGGCCCGCATTTTCAGCCGGAGATCTTGGGGGTCGAGGAGCCCGTGCCAGGCCGCTTGCTGCACGTAACGGTTCGCCTGGGGGACGTGCCGCTCCATCTCGTGAACGTGTACGCCCCTCATCCCGGCCCGCAGCAGACGCGCTTCTTTGAAGAGGTGTCCGCTCTTCTTGGCTCCGTCGACGTCGGCGACTGCATTGTCCTCGGGGGGGATTTTAACTGCACCCTCGAGGCGAGGGACCGCTCCGGTGCCCCGCAGTGCATGACGGCGATGGAGAAGTTGAGGGACCTGGTCGGGTCCTTCGACTTGGTGGACGTCTGGCGAAATCTCCACCCCGACTCCAGCGCCTTTACTTGGGTGAGGCCTGGAGTTGGATGGTCTAGAGTCGACCGCCTTTACGTGTCTCGGGCGTACGTTTCCTGCGTCCCGGCGGCCTCCATGCGGCCGGTGCCGTGTTCGGACCACCACCTGGTGTGGGCGGAGCTCGCTTCGCTCCGCGCGAGGGCGGGGTCCGCGTACTGGCACTTTAACAACCGGCTGCTGGAGGACGTGCGGTTCCAGGACTCGTTCCGTCGATTCTGGTCCGACTGGAGAAGGAAGCAGGGGGGCTTCCCCTCCTTGAGGCTATGGTGGGACGTGGGCAAGGCTCACGTCCGCGTCTTCTGTCAAGAGTACGCGAGGGGGTCGACCAAGAGGCGGGCGGCCAGAGTCGGGCGCCTAGAAAAAGAGGTGCTCGACCTGGAAGCCCGTCTCGGTCAAGTCGTCCAGGACCCGGCCCTGCGGACGGTGTACGAAGCGAAGAAGGCCGCGCTGAAGGACCTGCAGCTCGTCGGGTCCCGAGGCGCGTTCGTGAGGTCGCGGATCCGGTTCCTGCGGGATCTGGACCGCGGCTCCCCCTTCTTCTACTCGCTGGAAAAAAGGCAGAGTGTCCGTAAGCAGCTCTTGACGCTGCTGGCCGACGACGGCTCTCTCGTCTCGGATCCGGAGGGCGTCAACAACAGGGTCCGTGAATATTACGGGGCTCTGTTCTCTCCGGATCCGTCCAGCGAGGAAGCGCGTAGAGTTTTGTGGGAGGACCTGCCGAAGGTCAGCCCGGAGGGCGCCGAAAATCTGGAAGCTCCGCTAAGCCTGGCGGAGCTGACCGGTGCCCTCGCCCGGCTCTCGAGGGGAAAATCCCCGGGGCTGGACGGGCTGACCGTGGAGTTCCACAGGGCGTTCTGGGACGTCCTGGGGGGCGACTACGCGCGGGTCCTGGGGGAAAGTCTGGCGACCGGGGAGATGCCCCTCTCTTGGCGCAGGGCAGTCATCGTCCTGCTGCCTAAGAAGGGCGAACTCCGCCTCCTTAAGAACTGGCGCCCGGTCTCCCTCCTCAGCACGGACTACAAAATCTTCGCCAGGGCGATGTCTGCTCGCCTTGGTGCCGTGCTGGACCACATGATCCACCCCGACCAGTCATACACGGTCCCGGGCCGGACAATCCACGATAACATCCATCTGGTCCGGGACCTCATCCATTGTTCCCAGGAGACTGGTCTGTCGGTCGCCTTCCTATCCCTCGACCAAGAGAAGGCGTTCGACAGGGTGGATCACGACTATCTGCTCGGAACTCTGCGCGCTTTCGGGTTCGGGACGCATTTCGTCGCCCGGATCCGACTTTTGTACGCCGCCGCGGAGTGTCTGATTAAGGTTAACGGGTCCTTGACGGCGCCCCTTCGCTTTAGGAGAGGGGTGCGCCAGGGATGCCCCATGTCCGGCCAGTTATACGCCGTTTGCGTGGAGCCTTTCCTGCGCCTCTTGCGGACGAGGTTGACGGGACTGGCTCTGCAAGGGCCGGGCGTGGAGGTCGTCCTCTCGGCTTACGCCGATGACGTGCTCCTCGCGGTAGAGGATCCCGCTGACCTGCGGAGGATGCGTGAGTGCCAGGAGATTTACTCGGCCGCGTCCTCCGCCAGGATCAACTGGGAGAAATGTTCCGGACTCCTGGTGGGTCAGTGGCGGGTGGACTCCCTGCCGGAGGAGCTCAGGCCTTTTGCCTGGAGCACGACCCATCTCCTCTATCTGGGAGTCTACCTTAGCCCCGACGAGGAAGCCTGGCCGGCGAACTGGCAGGAGCTGGAGGCCAAGGTCGCCGCTCGCCTAGGGCGCTGGACAGGACTGCTCCGAGTGCTGTCCTACAGGGGTCGAGCGCTAGTCATAAACCAGCTGGTGGCCGCAATGCTGTGGTACCGGCTGGTCACTTTGACCCCTCCCCCTGCGTTTGTCGCCAAGATACAGAAGAAGCTGGTGGACTTCTTCTGGAACAACAGGAAGCACTGGGTCTCTGTCGCGGTCTTGAGTCTCCCGCTTGAGGAGGGCGGTCAGTCGTTGGTGTGCGTCAGCGCCCAGCTCGCGACTTTCCGTCTTCAGACCCTGCAGAGATACCTTTACGTCGAGCCCCCTCCTAGGTGGTGTGCTCTGGCGAGGTATTTCTTCCGCCAGCAGCTCGACCTCAATTATGACACGCAGCTCCTGTTTGTGAACTTGGGGGGTGCCAGGACCGCCCTCCGGGAGCTGCCTGTCTTTTACAGGGAACTCATCAGGGTCTGGAACAAAGTCTCCACCAAGCGCAGCTCTCCGCCGGCTGGAGTGGCGGCCGTCCTGCAGGAGCCGCTGCTCGGGAATCCGTACCTCCACGGCCGAGGCTTCATGTGGCGGTCGGAAGAGAGGGCTGTGGCTGGTGAGGTGACCAGGGTCAGGGACCTGCTCGATGGCGGAGGAGCGGGCTGGATGGCGCCAGTCACGCTGGCGCGGCGCCTAAATTCTGCCAACGTCCGCCGCGCGGCCGATGCCATCGAGTCGCTAAAAACAGCTCTGGGCCCTGACTCCGTTAGGTGTATCGAGGAGGCTCAAGCACGTGGGGAGATCCCGTCCGAACTGACCCCCGTCCGGACGGAATTCCTCATCGGCGCCAAACCCCGGAACCTCCCTCGGGGGCCGGCGCCTCACAACTTGAGCCGCCTCGGGGAAATCCCCTCCGTGCCTTTCAGTTCCGCGCGGAGGGGTTTCCTGTACGGGCTGCTCCTGCACACCCTCAACTTTGCCATCCTCGCCGGCCGTCCGGACACGCCATGGCGCACCATCTTGCCGTCCGGAGGAGGCGGGGGTCCCCGATGGAGGGCACTCTACGCAGGGGTCCTCCCACTATTCATCGGGGACTTGGCCTGGAGGGTGGTGCACGGAGCAGTGCCGTGCAACAAATTTTTAAGCCGGTTCACGGACTCCCAGGCCGCCTGCAATTTCTGCGGTCTGGAGGAGTCCGTGTTCCATGTTTTTATTGAGTGCACAAGGTTGCAGCCCCTGTTCCATTATTTGAAGGGGCTGCTCCTGAAATTCTGGCTGCACTTCAGTCCCACTCTCCTGATCTTTGGGCACCCTGTGCGGAGGGGAGCGGGTAGGTCCGAAGGCCTCCTCGTAGGACTGCTCCTGGGCACGGCCAAGGGTGCCATCAGCCGGTCCAGGCAGCGGGCGGTCGAGGGGGTCGTTCAACCTGACTGCCTGCCTCTCTTCCGCTCTTACATCCGGTCCAGGGTGTCCTTGGAGATGGAGCACGCGGTGTCCACCGGTACGCTCGCGGCCTTCCGCGAGAGGTGGGCACCGGAGGGACTGGAGTGCATCATCACGCCCGGCAACCAAATTTTAATTTGATTTTACGTTTTAAAGTTAATTTGTTTTAATTGCCGGTGCTTTTAGTGTCCCCTTCCCTTTTATAGGGGGCACTGGGGAAAAATTGTGATTTTAGTGCCCAAAAAAAAACAAAAAAAAAAAAAGAAAAAACAAAAAAAAAACACAAAAAAGGGGGGAAAAAAAAAATGGGCCTTGTAAATGTCTGGAGTGTCACCCAGGTCGGGTGGCACAGTTTAATGTTTATGTTTTCGCAGGTAGACTCTAAAAGAGTTTCATGCACAAGGACCAATCGTGGAGCTGTGGAGGCGTGTCCTGCACAGTTGGAGCTGTGAGCAGTGAGGGAAGCAGCTAGCAACTTGAGCTCCTGCCTGTAGAGCCCTGAGACCAGCCCAGGAACAGAAGGAAGGAAGGGGCTTCACTACAACTTCTATCCAGAGGGAGAGGAGGAGAAAGCAGAAAACTTTGTACATCCTTACCATTCTGCAAGGAGTTGGAGAGAGGGGGAAAAACCACAACATCCAGTGTGGAAGGAGGGAGACTCAACAATTCTACAGGTGGGTGTGGGTGCATTTCCCCAAACAGACTTTGTTGTATCGGTGGGGGGAGGAAAGAAGACCACTGAGGGCCGGAACATCGCGGGGGGTGTGTGTGTGTGTGTGGTAGTGTGCGTGGGGGCTGTGCTTACAACTGGGCCCCCCCCACAATTGGAACCCCCCCCACCCCCCACATTTGCCTAGCCTGGGATAGCTGGAGCTACCAGGCTGAAGATTGTTGTTTTTCTTAAAACTCCCAATTAAAGATCGTTGGGAGTGCCTGGTGGCTCCAGCTACCCCAGGTGAAGACATCTTCTCCCCCCACCTGAAGACCACCCCAAGGACTTTTGTGGTTTTGCCATCTGGGGAGTGCACCCACCCACAGCTGCGAGGGGAGACCTGCCCTCGCAGTCCCCCCCACCCCTTCCCACCCCCCTCTCTCTTTCTCTGCTACTCTGTTTCTCCCCTCTCTCTCTGAGGCCTCTTCCTTCCAAATTTGCAAAAAAAAACCAATTAAGACAACTGAGCAGAGGGAGCAAGGCCTCTCCCCAATTGTCAACGAGGGGAGAGGTACCTCGTTAAGAGCTCCTCTGCTCAGTTAATTTACGAGGCCAATTAAGACCATTAAGGCCTGTGACTTTGGGGTGGGTGTAGCCCTTAAAGGGACCCCGTGATGGCGACCCCATCCACGCCGGTGGCAGGGCCAGCAAGGACGTATGCGCAGGCGGTGTCCACATCCACGGCACCTCCTGCGCCACCCGCTGCCCTGCCACCGTTCAGATTTATAACCAGGAAACACGGGGTCAAGAGCTACACTCACCCCACAATGAGCATTGAGGAGTGCGTGCGGGCGATGGCTGGGGTAGTCGGCCCCTCGGCCATTGTCGCAGCCTCCAAGATGTCTGGGAAGGCCGTGTTCTTCCTGGGGTCGGAGCGGGCGGTGTCCCTGGCCCTTGAAAAGGGGCTCACGGTGGGCGGGACGTTCCTGCCGGTGGACCCTCTCGAGGCCACCGCGCAGAGGGTCATCATTTCAAACGTCCCGCCCTTTGTTCCCGCTGAGCTCCTCCTCCCTCACCTACACCAACTGGGGGAGGTAAGGTCAGGGATCAACCCCATACCGCTCGGCCTCAGGGAGAACAGCCTGCGCCACGTGTTCTCCTTCCGCCGCCAGCTCTTTGTCCGGCTGGCGCGGGAGGACACGACGGAGGGTAATTTTAATGTGGTGCACGAGGGGACTGCCTACCGCGTCTTCTGGACGTCGGACGGCGTGCGGTGCCATGCCTGCAGGGAGGTGGGGCACGTTCGCAAGAACTGCCCCGCCTCCAAGGCCACCAAACCACCGAAGGCGGCCAAGGCTGGCGCCGCCGCCACCCCTCCCCCTAGTTGCGTCCGCGTGCCGGGAGCCATGGGTGCGCGGGCATCGTCGGAGGCCTTTGTTTTCAGGGCCTCCGGCGGGGGGGAGGGAGAGCGTCCGACCGGAAAGAAGGCGCGGAAGAAGACAAAACATCAAGAGGCGGGTCCCCTCAGTGCGCCGGATAATTTGACCACCGCGCTCAGCCCAACCCCGTCACCGGCGAGCGCGGGGTGCCCCGAGCCCGTGCCCGAGCCCTTGAACAACACCACAGAGGGGCCCGGGCGCGGGCAAGAAAAGGAAAAGGGGGGGGCGGAGCGGGAGGCCTCGGCAGACATGGAGGTCTCCCTGACTCCGCGCGCCCCCAGGAACAAAAAGAGGCACCGTCCCAATGACGCGGAGGGGGAACAACATCCCTCCGCGGAGGAGTCGGTGCCCGCCGCGTGTCCCGCGTCCCCCACCAGCGCTCCCAAATTGCGCTGCAGGCGCGAAGAGTCTGTCCCCGGGGAGGGTGAGGTAGTCGAGGCTGCCCAGCCGCTGCCTCCTGGGGATGGAGTGGAAGATCTGCCTGTCGTGGGGGGCGTGGGGACCGCGGAGGAATGCGTAGCCGCCGGGCCGGGCGTCCCGGGGACTGAGGCGGGCGAGGCCGAAAAGGCCGAACCTGAGCCCGCCCAGCCAATACCCAACTTCCCCCGGGAGACGCTCGACCCGGCAGAAACACAATTTACTGTTTTTAATGAAACTGTAGATGCTGGGCCGGGGGGTGGCAGCGGGGAGGGGGAGGAACACCCACCCTCGCCCCTTACTTTGGAGCTGGAGCACTTGGAGGGTCTGGGGATTTCCTATGGCCGGGTCTCTCCTTGTTCTCCGGTTCCTGGGGCGGAGGGGGAACCCCTTCCGCTGTCATTTCCCGACCCAGCACCATTTTTAAAAGAGCCCAGTGGGGACTCCTCTGCCGACGATCCTGGGGGTGGGATCGGGGCAGTGCCAGGGCCGGTTGGAGCGGCCGGTTCATTTGCCGTACCTTGTGCGGTCGATGGGCCGGCTGCTGGCGGCCACCTCCCGGAGGAGGACGGGGACTCGGTGGGGGACGCGGGTGAAGACCTAGAGACCACCGCCAGTGAGGCGGTGGATCTGCTCGCGGCCGCCGCTGAGGCCCTCCTCGTTCCTGCAAAGGAACTCCGGGACTTTTTGGCCCAGAGCCGGGGTCGCCGCGACCAAGCCCGACTGGCCCTGGAAAAATGGTCCGAGCCGGAGCTGATCAAGGGGTCCGTCCGCGCCGCCGTTAAAACCTTGGCCGCGGGCGGGCCCTTGACAAAGGAGCAGCACCTTGAGCTGCGCGAGCTCGAGGGACTCCTCGCTGGGCTGCGGAGGGAGCGGAGTTCAACAAAAGACTCCGCTCCCTCCCCCACAATAGGTTAAGGTAGAGGTTGCACTATGCTTTTGCCATGAAGATAACCATAGCCAGCCTCAACATCAACGGCGGCAGAGGGGCACGCCGTAGATTTGACAATTTTTCGCTCCTGCGGGAGGGGAAATATGCGGTGTGCTTCCTGCAAGAAACCCACACCGTTCCGGGAGACGAAGCCACGTGGCTCCTGGAATGGCAAGGAGAGGTCCGCATGAGCCACCTCACCGCCATTTCTAGTGGGGTGGCCATCTTGCTGGGCCCGCATTTTCAGCCGGAGATCTTGGGGGTCGAGGAGCCCGTGCCAGGCCGCTTGCTGCACGTAACGGTTCGCCTGGGGGACGTGCCGCTCCATCTCGTGAACGTGTACGCCCCTCATCCCGGCCCGCAGCAAACGCGCTTCTTTGAAGAGGTGTCCGCTCTTCTTGGCTCCGTCGACGTCGGCGACTGCATTGTCCTCGGGGGGGATTTTAACTGCACCCTCGAGGCGAGGGACCGCTCCGGTGCCCCGCAGTGCATGACGGCGATGGAGAAGTTGAGGGACCTGGTCGGGTCCTTCGACTTGGTGGACGTCTGGCGAAATCTCCACCCCGACTCCAGCGCCTTTACTTGGGTGAGGCCTGGAGTTGGATGGTCTAGAGTCGACCGCCTTTACGTGTCTCGGGCGTACGTTTCCTGCGTCCCGGCGGCCTCCATGCGGCCGGTGCCGTGTTCGGACCACCACCTGGTGTGGGCGGAGCTCGCTTCGCTCCGCGCGAGGACGGGGTCCGCGTACTGGCACTTTAACAACCGGCTGCTGGAGGACGTGCGGTTCCAGGACTCGTTCCGTCGATTCTGGTCCGACTGGAGAAGGAAGCAGGGGGGCTTCCCCTCCTTGAGGCTATGGTGGGACGTGGGCAAGGCTCACGTCCGCGTCTTCTGTCAAGAGTACGCGAGGGGGTCGACCAAGAGGCGGGCGGCCAGAGTCGGGCGCCTAGAAAAAGAGGTGCTCGACCTGGAAGCCCGTCTCGGTCAAGTCGTCCAGGACCCGGCCCTGCGGACGGTGTACGAAGCGAAGAAGGCCGCGCTGAAGGACCTGCAGCTCGTCGGGTCCCGAGGCGCGTTCGTGAGGTCGCGGATCCGGTTCCTGCGGGATCTGGACCGCGGCTCCCCCTTCTTCTACTCGCTGGAAAAAAGGCAGAGTGTCCGTAAGCAGCTCTTGACGCTGCTGGCCGACGACGGCTCTCTCGTCTCGGATCCGGAGGGCGTCAACAACAGGGTCCGTGAATATTACGGGGCTCTGTTCTCTCCGGATCCGTCCAGCGAGGAAGCGCGTAGAGTTTTGTGGGAGGACCTGCCGAAGGTCGGCCCGGAGGGCGCCGAAAATCTGGAAGCTCCGCTAAGCCTGGCGGAGCTGACCGGTGCCCTCGCCCGGCTCTCGAGGGGAAAATCCCCGGGGCTGGACGGGCTGACCGTGGAGTTCCACAGGGCGTTCTGGGACGTCCTGGGGAGCGACTACGCGCGGGTCCTGGGGGAAAGTCTGGCGACCGGGGAGATGCCCCTCTCTTGGCGCAGGGCAGTCATCGTCCTGCTGCCTAAGAAGGGCGATCTCCGCCTCCTTAAGAACTGGCGCCCGGTCTCCCTCCTCAGCACGGACTACAAAATTTTCGCCAGGGCGATGTCTGCTCGCCTTGGTGCCGTGCTGGACCACATGATCCACCCCGACCAGTCATACACGGTCCCGGGCCGGACGATCCACGACAACATCCATCTGGTCCGGGACCTCATCCATTGCTCCCAGGAGGCTGGTCTGTCGGTCGCCTTCCTATCCCTCGACCAAGAGAAGGCGTTCGACAGGGTGGATCACGACTATCTGCTCGGAACTCTGCGCGCTTTCGGGTTCGGGACGCATTTCGTCGCCCGGATCCGACTTTTGTACGCCGCCGCGGAGTGTCTGATTAAGGTTAACGGGTCCTTGACGGCGCCCCTTCGCTTTAGGAGAGGGGTGCGCCAGGGATGCCCCATGTCCGGCCAGTTATACGCCGTTTGCGTGGAGCCTTTCCTGCGCCTCTTGCGGACGAGGTTGACGGGACTGGCTCTGCAAGGGCCGGGCGTGGAGGTCGTCCTCTCGGCTTACGCCGATGACGTGCTCCTCGCGGTAGAGGATCCCGCTGACCTGCGGAGGATGCGTGAGTGCCAGGAGATTTACTCGGCCGCGTCCTCCGCCAGGATCAACTGGGAGAAATGTTCCGGACTCCTGGTGGGTCAGTGGCGGGTGGACTCCCTGCCGGAGGAGCTCAGGCCTTTTGCCTGGAGCACGACCCATCTCCTCTATCTGGGAGTCTACCTTAGCCCCGACGAGGGAACCTGGCCGGCGAACTGGCAGGAGCTGGAGGCCAAGGTCGCCGCTCGCCTAGGGCGCTGGACAGGACTGCTCCGAGTGCTGTCCTACAGGGGTCGAGCGCTAGTCATAAACCAGCTGGTGGCCGCAATGCTGTGGTACCGGCTGGTCACTTTGACCCCTCCCCCTGCGTTTGTCGCCAAGATACAGAAGAAGCTGGTGGACTTCTTCTGGAACAACAGGAAGCACTGGGTCTCTGCCGCGGTTTTGAGTCTCCCGCTTGAGGAGGGCGGTCAGTCGTTGGTGTGCGTCAGCGCCCAGCTCGCGACTTTCCGTCTTCAGACCCTGCAGAGATACCTTTACGTCGAGCCCCCTCCTAGGTGGTGTGCTCTGGCGAGGTATTTCTTCCGCCAGCAGCTCGACCTCAATTATGACACGCAGCTCCTGTTTGTGAACTTGGGGGGTGCCAGGACCGCCCTCCGGGAGCTGCCTGTCTTTTACAGGGAACTCATCAGGGTCTGGAACAAAGTCTCCACCAAGCGCAGCTCTCCACCGGCTGGAGTGGCGGCCGTCCTGCAGGAGCCGCTGCTCGGGAATCCGTACCTCCACGGCCGAGGCTTCATGTGGCGGTCGGAAGAGAGGGCTGTGGCTGGTGAGGTGACCAGGGTCAGGGACCTGCTCGATGGCGGAGGAGCGGGCTGGATGGCGCCAGTCACGCTGGCGCGGCGCCTAAATTCTGCCAACGTCCGCCACGCGGCCGATGCCATCGAGTCGCTAAAAACAGCTCTGGGCCCTGACTCGGTTAGGTGTATCGAGGAGGCTCAAGCACGTGGGGAGATCCCGTCCGAACTGACCCCCGTCCGGACGGAATTCCTCATCGGCGCCAAACCCCGGAACCTCCCTCGGGGGCCGGCGCCTCACAACTTGAGCCGCCTCGGGGAAATCCCCTCCGTGCCTTTCAGTTCCGCGCGGAGGGGTTTCCTGTACGGGCTGCTCCTGCACACCCTCAACTTTGCCATCCTCGCCGGCCGTCCGGACACGCCATGGCGTACCATCTTGCCGTCCGGAGGAGGCGGGGGTCCCCGATGGAGGGCACTCTACGCAGGGGTCCTCCCACTATTCATCGGGGACTTGGCCTGGAGGGTGGTGCACGGAGCAGTGCCGTGCAATAAATTTTTAAGCCGGTTCACGGACTCCCAGGCCGCCTGCAATTTCTGCGGTCTGGAGGAGTCCGTGTTCCATGTTTTTATTGAGTGTACGAGGTTGCAGCCCCTGTTCCATTATTTGAAGGGGCTGCTCCTGAAATTCTGGCTGCACTTCAGTCCCACACTCCTGATCTTTGGGCACCCTGAGCGGAGGGGAGCGGGTAGGTCCGAGGGCCTCCTCGTAGGACTGCTCCTGGGCACGGCCAAGGGTGCCATCAGCCGGTCCAGGCAGCGGGCGGTCGAGGGGGTCGTTCAACCTGACTGCCTGCCTCTCTTCCGCTCTTACATCCGGTCCAGGGTGTCCTTGGAGATGGAGCACGCGGTGTCCACCGGTACGCTCGCGGCCTTCCGCGAGAGGTGGGCACCGGAGGGACTGGAGTGCATCATCACGCCCGGCAACCAAATTTTAATTTGATTTTACGTTTTAAAGTTTAATTTGTTTTAATTGCCGGTGCTTTTAGTGTCCCCCTCTCCTTTTATAGGGGGCACTGGAAAAAGGAAAAATTTGATTTTAGTGCCCCAAAAAAAAAAAACCACAAAAAAAAATAAATAAAAAAGGGGCCTTGTAAATGTCTTGTGTGTGTCATCCAGGTCGGGTGGCACGGATACATGTTTTATGTTTTTTGCAGTTTAACTCAAAAAGAGTTTCATGCACAAGGACCAATCGTGGAGCTGTGGAGGCGTGTCCTGCACAGTTGGAGCTGTGAGCAGTGAGGGAAGCAGCTAGCAACTTGAGCTCCTGCCTGTAGAGCCCTGAGACCAGCCCAGGAACAGAAGGAAGGAAGGGGCTTCACTACAACTTCTATCCAGAGGGAGAGGAGGAGAAAGCAGAAAACTTTGTACATCCTTACCATTCTGCAAGGAGTTGGAGAGAGGGGGAAAAACCACAACATCCAGTGTGGAAGGAGGGAGACTCAACAATTCTACAGGTGGGTGTGGGTGCATTTCCCCAAACAGACTTTGTTGTATCGGTGGGGGGAGGAAAGAAGACCACTGAGGGCCGGAACATCGCGGGGGGTGTGTGTGTGTGTGTGGTAGTGTGCGTGGGGGCTGTGCTTACAACTGGGCCCCCCCCACAATTGGAACCCCCCCCACCCCCCACATTTGCCTAGCCTGGGATAGCTGGAGCTACCAGGCTGAAGATTGTTGTTTTTCTTAAAACTCCCAATTAAAGATCGTTGGGAGTGCCTGGTGGCTCCAGCTACCCCAGGTGAAGACATCTTCTCCCCCCACCTGAAGACCACCCCAAGGACTTTTGTGGTTTTGCCATCTGGGGAGTGCACCCACCCACAGCTGCGAGGGGAGACCTGCCCTCGCAGTCCCCCCCACCCCTTCCCACCCCCCTCTCTCTTTCTCTGCTACTCTGTTTCTCCCCTCTCTCTCTGAGGCCTCTTCCTTCCAAATTTGCAAAAAAAAACCAATTAAGACAACTGAGCAGAGGGAGCAAGGCCTCTCCCCAATTGTCAACGAGGGGAGAGGTACCTCGTTAAGAGCTCCTCTGCTCAGTTAATTTACGAGGCCAATTAAGACCATTAAGGCCTGTGACTTTGGGGTGGGTGTAGCCCTTAAAGGGACCCCGTGATGGCGACCCCATCCACGCCGGTGGCAGGGCCAGCAAGGACGTATGCGCAGGCGGTGTCCACATCCACGGCACCTCCTGCGCCACCCGCTGCCCTGCCACCGTTCAGATTTATAACCAGGAAACACGGGGTCAAGAGCTACACTCACCCCACAATGAGCATTGAGGAGTGCGTGCGGGCGATGGCTGGGGTAGTCGGCCCCTCGGCCATTGTCGCAGCCTCCAAGATGTCTGGGAAGGCCGTGTTCTTCCTGGGGTCGGAGCGGGCGGTGTCCCTGGCCCTTGAAAAGGGGCTCACGGTGGGCGGGACGTTCCTGCCGGTGGACCCTCTCGAGGCCACCGCGCAGAGGGTCATCATTTCAAACGTCCCGCCCTTTGTTCCCGCTGAGCTCCTCCTCCCTCACCTACACCAACTGGGGGAGGTAAGGTCAGGGATCAACCCCATACCGCTCGGCCTCAGGGAGAACAGCCTGCGCCACGTGTTCTCCTTCCGCCGCCAGCTCTTTGTCCGGCTGGCGCGGGAGGACACGACGGAGGGTAATTTTAATGTGGTGCACGAGGGGACTGCCTACCGCGTCTTCTGGACGTCGGACGGCGTGCGGTGCCATGCCTGCAGGGAGGTGGGGCACGTTCGCAAGAACTGCCCCGCCTCCAAGGCCACCAAACCACCGAAGGCGGCCAAGGCTGGCGCCGCCGCCACCCCTCCCCCTAGTTGCGTCCGCGTGCCGGGAGCCATGGGTGCGCGGGCATCGTCGGAGGCCTTTGTTTTCAGGGCCTCCGGCGGGGGGGAGGGAGAGCGTCCGACCGGAAAGAAGGCGCGGAAGAAGACAAAACATCAAGAGGCGGGTCCCCTCAGTGCGCCGGATAATTTGACCACCGCGCTCAGCCCAACCCCGTCACCGGCGAGCGCGGGGTGCCCCGAGCCCGTGCCCGAGCCCTTGAACAACACCACAGAGGGGCCCGGGCGCGGGCAAGAAAAGGAAAAGGGGGGGGCGGAGCGGGAGGCCTCGGCAGACATGGAGGTCTCCCTGACTCCGCGCGCCCCCAGGAACAAAAAGAGGCACCGTCCCAATGACGCGGAGGGGGAACAACATCCCTCCGCGGAGGAGTCGGTGCCCGCCGCGTGTCCCGCGTCCCCCACCAGCGCTCCCAAATTGCGCTGCAGGCGCGAAGAGTCTGTCCCCGGGGAGGGTGAGGTAGTCGAGGCTGCCCAGCCGCTGCCTCCTGGGGATGGAGTGGAAGATCTGCCTGTCGTGGGGGGCGTGGGGACCGCGGAGGAATGCGTAGCCGCCGGGCCGGGCGTCCCGGGGACTGAGGCGGGCGAGGCCGAAAAGGCCGAACCTGAGCCCGCCCAGCCAATACCCAACTTCCCCCGGGAGACGCTCGACCCGGCAGAAACACAATTTACTGTTTTTAATGAAACTGTAGATGCTGGGCCGGGGGGTGGCAGCGGGGAGGGGGAGGAACACCCACCCTCGCCCCTTACTTTGGAGCTGGAGCACTTGGGGGGCCTGGGGATTTCCTATGGCCGGGTCTCTCCTTGTTCTCCGGTTCCTGGGGCGGAGGGGGAACCCCTTCCGCTGTCATTTCCCGACCCAGCACCATTTTTAAAAGAGCCCAGTGGGGACTCCTCTGCCGACGATCCTGGGGGTGGGATCGGGGCAGTGCCAGGGCCGGTTGGAGCGGCCGGTTCATTTGCCGTACCTTGTGCGGTCGATGGGCCGGCTGCTGGCGGCCACCTCCCGGAGGAGGACGGGGACTCGGTGGGGGACGCGGGTGAAGACCTAGAGACCACCGCCAGTGAGGCGGTGGATCTGCTCGCGGCCGCCGCTGAGGCCCTCCTCGTTCCTGCAAAGGAACTCCGGGACTTTTTGGCCCAGAGCCGGGGTCGCCGCGACCAAGCCCGACTGGCCCTGGAAAAATGGTCCGAGCCAGAGCTGATCAAGGGGTCTGTCCGCGCCGCCGTTAAAACCTTGGCCGCGGGCGGGCCCTTGACAAAGGAGCAGCACCTTGAGCTGCGCGAGCTCGAGGGACTCCTCGCTGGGCTGCGGAGGGAGCGGAGTTCAACAAAAGACTCCGCTCCCTCCCCCACAATAGGTTAAGGTAGAGGTTGCACTATGCTTTTGCCATGAAGATAACCATAGCCAGCCTCAACATCAACGGCGGCAGAGGGGCACGCCGTAGATTTGACAATTTTTCGCTCCTGCGGGAGGGGAAATATGCGGTGTGCTTCCTGCAAGAAACCCACACCGTTCCGGGAGACGAAGCCACGTGGCTCCTGGAATGGCAAGGAGAGGTCCGCATGAGCCACCTCACCGCCATTTCTAGTGGGGTGGCCATCTTGCTGGGCCCGCATTTTCAGCCGGAGATCTTGGGGGTCGAGGAGCCCGTGCCAGGCCGCTTGCTGCACGTAACGGTTCGCCTGGGGGACGTGCCGCTCCATCTCGTGAACGTGTACGCCCCTCATCCCGGCCCGCAGCAAACGCGCTTCTTTGAAGAGGTGTCCGCTCTTCTTGGCTCCGTCGACGTCGGCGACTGCATTGTCCTCGGGGGGGATTTTAACTGCACCCTCGAGGCGAGGGACCGCTCCGGTGCCCCGCAGTGCATGACGGCGATGGAGAAGTTGAGGGACCTGGTCGGGTCCTTCGACTTGGTGGACGTCTGGCGAAATCTCCACCCCGACTCCAGCGCCTTTACTTGGGTGAGGCCTGGAGTTGGATGGTCTAGAGTCGACCGCCTTTACGTGTCTCGGGCGTACGTTTCCTGCGTCCCGGCGGCCTCCATGCGGCCGGTGCCGTGTTCGGACCACCACCTGGTGTGGGCGGAGCTCGCTTCGCTCCGCGCGAGGACGGGGTCCGCGTACTGGCACTTTAACAACCGGCTGCTGGAGGACGTGCGGTTCCAGGACTCGTTCCGTCGATTCTGGTCCGACTGGAGAAGGAAGCAGGGGGGCTTCCCCTCCTTGAGGCTATGGTGGGACGTGGGCAAGGCTCACGTCCGCGTCTTCTGTCAAGAGTACGCGAGGGGGTCGACCAAGAGGCGGGCGGCCAGAGTCGGGCGCCTAGAAAAAGAGGTGCTCGACCTGGAAGCCCGTCTCGGTCAAGTCGTCCAGGACCCGGCCCTGCGGACGGTGTACGAAGCGAAGAAGGCCGCGCTGAAGGACCTGCAGCTCGTCGGGTCCCGAGGCGCGTTCGTGAGGTCGCGGATCCGGTTCCTGCGGGATCTGGACCGCGGCTCCCCCTTCTTCTACTCGCTGGAAAAAAGGCAGAGTGTCCGTAAGCAGCTCTTGACGCTGCTGGCCGACGACGGCTCTCTCGTCTCGGATCCGGAGGGCGTCAACAACAGGGTCCGTGAATATTACGGGGCTCTGTTCTCTCCGGATCCGTCCAGCGAGGAAGCGCGTAGAGTTTTGTGGGAGGACCTGCCGAAGGTCAGCCCGGAGGGCGCCGAAAATCTGGAAGCTCCGCTAAGCCTGGCGGAGCTGACCGGTGCCCTCGCCCGGCTCTCGAGGGGAAAATCCCCGGGGCTGGACGGGCTGACCGTGGAGTTCCACAGGGCGTTCTGGGACGTCCTGGGGAGCGACTACGCGCGGGTCCTGGGGGAAAGTCTGGCGACCGGGGAGATGCCCCTCTCTTGGCGCAGGGCAGTCATCGTCCTGCTGCCTAAGAAGGGCGATCTCCGCCTCCTTAAGAACTGGCGCCCGGTCTCCCTCCTCAGCACGGACTACAAAATCTTCGCCAGGGCGATGTCTGCTCGCCTTGGTGCCGTGCTGGACCACATGATCCACCCCGACCAGTCATACACGGTCCCGGGCCGGACAATCCACGATAACATCCATCTGGTCCGGGACCTCATCCATTGTTCCCAGGAGGCTGGTCTGTCGGTCGCCTTCCTATCCCTCGACCAAGAGAAGGCGTTCGACAGGGTGGATCACGACTATCTGCTCGGAACTCTGCGCGCTTTCGGGTTCGGGACGCATTTCGTCGCCCGGATCCGACTTTTGTACGCCGCCGCGGAGTGTCTGATTAAGGTTAACGGGTCCTTGACGGCGCCCCTTCGCTTTAGGAGAGGGGTGCGCCAGGGATGCCCCATGTCCGGCCAGTTATACGCCGTTTGCGTGGAGCCTTTCCTGCGCCTCTTGCGGACGAGGTTGACGGGACTGGCTCTGCAAGGGCCGGGCGTGGAGGTCGTCCTCTCGGCTTACGCCGATGACGTGCTCCTCGCGGTAGAGGATCCCGCTGACCTGCGGAGGATGCGTGAGTGCCAGGAGATTTACTCGGCCGCGTCCTCCGCCAGGATCAACTGGGAGAAATGTTCCGGACTCCTGGTGGGTCAGTGGCGGGTGGACTCCCTGCCGGAGGAGCTCAGGCCTTTTGCCTGGAGCACGACCCATCTCCTCTATCTGGGAGTCTACCTTAGCCCCGACGAGGAAGCCTGGCCGGCGAACTGGCAGGAGCTGGAGGCCAAGGTCGCCGCTCGCCTAGGGCGCTGGACAGGACTGCTCCGAGTGCTGTCCTACAGGGGTCGAGCGCTAGTCATAAACCAGCTGGTGGCCGCAATGCTGTGGTACCGGCTGGTCACTTTGACCCCTCCCCCTGCGTTTGTCGCCAAGATACAGAAGAAGCTGGTGGACTTCTTCTGGAACAACAGGAAGCACTGGGTCTCTGTCGCGGTCTTGAGTCTCCCGCTTGAGGAGGGCGGTCAGTCGTTGGTGTGCGTCAGCGCCCAGCTCGCGACTTTCCGTCTTCAGACCCTGCAGAGATACCTTTACGTCGAGCCCCCTCCTAGGTGGTGTGCTCTGGCGAGGTATTTCTTCCGCCAGCAGCTCGACCTCAATTATGACACGCAGCTCCTGTTTGTGAACTTGGGGGGTGCCAGGACCGCCCTCCGGGAGCTGCCTGTCTTTTACAGGGAACTCATCAGGGTCTGGAACAAAGTCTCCACCAAGCGCAGCTCTCCGCCGGCTGGAGTGGCGGCCGTCCTGCAGGAACCGCTGCTCGGGAATCCGTACCTCCACGGCCGAGGCTTCATGTGGCGGTCGGAAGAGAGGGCTGTGGCTGGTGAGGTGACCAGGGTCAGGGACCTGCTCGATGGCGGAGGAGCGGGCTGGATGGCGCCAGTCACGCTGGCGCGGCGCCTAAATTCTGCCAACGTCCGCCGCGCGGCCGATGCCATCGAGTCGCTAAAAACAGCTCTGGGCCCTGACTCCGTTAGGTGTATCGAGGAGGCTCAAGCACGTGGGGAGATCCCGTCCGAACTGACCCCCGTCCGGACGGAATTCCTCATTGGCGCCAAACCCCGGAACCTCCCTCGGGGGCCGGCGCCTCACAACTTGAGCCGCCTCGGGGAAATCCCCTCCGTGCCTTTCAGTTCCGCGCGGAGGGGTTTCCTGTACGGGCTGCTCCTGCACACCCTCAACTTTGCCATCCTCGCCGGCCGTCCGGACACGCCATGGCGTACCATCTTGCCGTCCGGAGGAGGCGGGGGTCCCCGATGGAGGGCACTCTACGCAGGGGTCCTCCCACTATTCATCGGGGACTTGGCCTGGAGGGTGGTGCACGGAGCAGTGCCGTGCAACAAATTTTTAAGCCGGTTCACGGACTCCCAGGCCGCCTGCAATTTCTGCGGTCTGGAGGAGTCCGTGTTCCATGTTTTTATTGAGTGCACGAGGTTGCAGCCCCTGTTCCATTATTTGAAGGGGCTGCTCCTGAAATTCTGGCTGCACTTCAGTCCCACCCTCCTGATCTTTGGGCACCCTGTGCGGAGGGGAGCGGGTAGGTCCGAAGGCCTCCTCGTAGGACTGCTCCTGGGCACGGCCAAGGGTGCCATCAGCCGGTCCAGGCAGCGGGCGGTCGAGGGGGTCGTTCAACCTGACTGCCTGCCTCTCTTCCGCTCTTACATCCGGTCCAGGGTGTCCTTGGAGATGGAGCACGCGGTGTCCACCGGTACGCTCGCGGCCTTCCGCGAGAGGTGGGCACCGGAGGGACTGGAGTGCATCATCACGCCCGGCAACCAAATTTTAATTTGATTTTACGTTTTAAAGTTTAATTTGTTTTAATTGCCGGTGCTTTTAGTGTCCCCCTTCCCTTTTATAGGGGGCACTGGGGAAAATTGTTATTTTAGTGCCCAAAAAAAAAACACAAAAAAAAAAAACCAAAAAAAGGGGGGAAAAAAAGGGCCTTGAAAATGTCTGGAGTGTCACCCAGGTCGGGTGGCACCGTTTATTGTTTTTATGTCTTCACAGGTGAACTCAAAAGAGTTTCATGCACAAGGACCAATCGTGGAGCTGTGGAGGCGTGTCCTGCACAGTTGGAGCTGTGAGCAGTGAGGGAAGCAGCTAGCAACTTGAGCTCCTGCCTGTAGAGCCCTGAGACCAGCCCAGGAACAGAAGGAAGGAAGGGGCTTCACTACAACTTCTATCCAGAGGGAGAGGAGGAGAAAGCAGAAAACTTTGTACATCCTTACCATTCTGCAAGGAGTTGGAGAGAGGGGGAAAAACCACAACATCCAGTGTGGAAGGAGGGAGACTCAACAATTCTACAGGTGGGTGTGGGTGCATTTCCCCAAACAGACTTTGTTGTATCGGTGGGGGGAGGAAAGAAGACCACTGAGGGCCGGAACATCGCGGGGGGTGTGTGTGTGTGTGTGGTAGTGTGCGTGGGGGCTGTGCTTACAACTGGGCCCCCCCCACAATTGGAACCCCCCCCACCCCCCACATTTGCCTAGCCTGGGATAGCTGGAGCTACCAGGCTGAAGATTGTTGTTTTTCTTAAAACTCCCAATTAAAGATCGTTGGGAGTGCCTGGTGGCTCCAGCTACCCCAGGTGAAGACATCTTCTCCCCCCACCTGAAGACCACCCCAAGGACTTTTGTGGTTTTGCCATCTGGGGAGTGCACCCACCCACAGCTGCGAGGGGAGACCTGCCCTCGCAGTCCCCCCCACCCCTTCCCACCCCCCTCTCTCTTTCTCTGCTACTCTGTTTCTCCCCTCTCTCTCTGAGGCCTCTTCCTTCCAAATTTGCAAAAAAAAACCAATTAAGACAACTGAGCAGAGGGAGCAAGGCCTCTCCCCAATTGTCAACGAGGGGAGAGGTACCTCGTTAAGAGCTCCTCTGCTCAGTTAATTTACGAGGCCAATTAAGACCTTTAAGGCCTGTGACTTTGGGGTGGGTGTAGCCCTTAAAGGGACCCCGTGATGGCGACCCCATCCACGCCGGTGGCAGGGCCAGCAAGGACGTATGCGCAGGTGGCAACCGCTTCCACGGCCCCTCCTGCGCCACCCGCTGCCCTGCCACCATTTAGATTAATTACTAGAAAACACGGGGTCAAGAGCTACACTCACCCCACAATGACCATCGAGGAGTGCGTGCGGGCGATGGCTGGGGTAGTCGGCCCCTCGGCCATTGTCGCAGCCTCCAAGATGTCTGGGAAGGCCGTGTTCTTCCTGGGGTCGGAGCGGGCGGTGTCCCTGGCCCTCGAAAGGGGGCTCACGGTGGGCGGGACGTTCCTGCCGGTGGATCCTCTCGAGGCCACCGCGCAGAGGGTCATCGTGTCGAACGTCCCGCCCTTTGTTCCCGCTGAGCTCCTCCTCCCTCACCTACAACAACTGGGGGAGGTAAGGTCGGGGATCAACCCCATACCGCTCGGCCTCAGGGAGAACAGCCTGCGCCACGTGTTCTCCTTCCGCCGCCAGCTCTTTGTCCGGCTGGCGCGGGAGGAGACGACGGAGGGGAACTTTAATGTGGTGCACGAGGGGACTGCCTACCGCGTCTTCTGGACGTCGGACGGCGTGCGGTGCCATGCCTGTAGGGAGGTGGGGCATGTTCGTAAGAACTGCCCCGCCTCCAAGGCCGCCAAACCACCGAAGGCGGCCAAGGCTGGCACCGCCGCCACCCCTCCCCCTAGTTGCGTCCGCGTGCCGGGAGCCATGGGTGCGCGGGCATCGTCGGAGGCCTTTGTTTTCAGGGCCTCCGGCGGGGGGGAGGGAGAGCGTTCGACCGGAAAGAAGGCGCGGAAGAAGGCGAAACATCTCGAGGCGGGTCCCCTCGGTGCGCCGGAAAGTCTGACCACCGCGCTCAGCCCAACCCAGTCACCGGCGAGCGCGGGGTGCCCCGAGCCCGTGCCCGGGCCCTTGAATACCACCACAGAGGGGCCCAGGCGCGGGCAAGAAAAGGAAAAGGGGGGGGCGGAGCGGGAGGCCTCGGCAGACATGGAGGTCTCCCTGACTCCGCGCGCCCCCAGGAACAAAAAGAGGCACCGCCCCAATGAGGCGGAGGGGGAACAACATCCCTCCGCGGAGGAGGCGGTGCCCGCCGCGTGTCCCGCGTCCCCCACCAGCGCCCCCAAATTGCGCTGCAGGCGCGAGGAGTCTTTCCCCGGGGAGGGTGAGACAGTTGAGGCTGCCCAGCCTCTGCCTCCCGGGGATGGAGTGGAAGATCTGCCTGTCGTGGGGGGCGTGGGGACCGCGGAGGAATGCGTAGCCGCCGGGCCGGGCGTCCCGGGGACTGAGGCGGGCGAGGCCGAAAAGGCCGAACCTGAGCCCGCCCAGCTATTACCCAACTTCCCCCGGGATTTGCTCGACCCGGCAGAGAATGAAACAAATAATTATGACACTGTAGATGCTGGGCCGGGGGGTGGCAGCGGGGAGGGGGAGGAACACCCACCCTCGCCCCTTACTTTGGAGCTGGAGCACTTGGAGGGCCTGGGGATTTCCTATGGCCGGGTCTCTCCTTGTTCTCCGGTTCCTGGGGCGGAGGGGGAACCCCTTCCGCTGTCATTTCCCGACCCGGCACCATTTTTAAAAGAGCCCAGTGGGGACTCCTCTGCCGACGATCCTGGGGGTGGGATCGGGGCAGTGCCAGGGCCGGCTGGAGCGGCCGGTTCATTTGCCGTACCTTGTGCGGTCGATGGGCCGGCTGCTGGCGGCCACCTCCCGGAGGAGGACGGGGACTCGGTGGGGGACGCGGGTGAAGACCTAGAGACCACCGCCAGGGAGGCGGTGGATCTGCTCGCGGCCGCCGCTGAGGCCCTCCTCGTTCCTGCAAAGGAACTCCGGGACTTTTTGGCCCAGAGCCGGGGTCGCCGCGACCAAGCCCGACTGGCCCTGGAAAAATGGTCCGAGCCGGAGCTGATCAAGGGGTCCGTCCGCGCCGCCGTTAAAACCTTGGCCGCGGGCGGGCCCTTGACAAAGGAGCAGCACCTTGAGCTGCGCGAGCTCGAGGGACTCCTCGCTGGGCTGCGGAGGGAGCGGAGTTCAACAAAAGACTCCGCTCCCTCCCCCACAATAGGTTAAGGTAGAGGTTGCACTATGCTTTTGTCATGAAGATAACCATAGCCAGCCTCAACATCAACGGCGGCAGAGGGGCACGCCGTAGATTTGACAATTTTTCGCTCCTGCGGGAGGGGAAATATGCGGTGTGCTTCCTGCAAGAAACCCACACCGTTCCGGGAGACGAAGCCACGTGGCTCCTGGAATGGCAAGGAGAGGTCCGCATGAGCCACCTCACCGCCATTTCTAGTGGGGTGGCCATCTTGCTGGGCCCGCATTTTCAGCCGGAGATCTTGGGGGTCGAGGAGCCCGTGCCAGGCCGCTTGCTGCACGTAACGGTTCGCCTGGGGGACGTGCCGCTCCATCTCGTGAGCGTGTACGCCCCTCATCCCGGCCCGCAGCAAACGCGCTTCTTTGAAGAGGTGTCCGCTCTTCTTGGCTCCGTCGACGTCGGCGACTGCATTGTCCTCGGGGGGGATTTTAACTGCACCCTCGAGGCGAGGGACCGCTCCGGTGCCCCGCAGTGCATGACGGCGATGGAGAAGTTGAGGGACCTGGTCGGGTCCTTCGACTTGGTGGACGTCTGGCGAAATCTCCACCCCGACTCCAGCGCCTTTACTTGGGTGAGGCCTGGAGTTGGATGGTCTAGAGTCGACCGCCTTTACGTGTCTCGGGCGTACGTTTCCTGCGTCCCGGCGGCCTCCATGCGGCCGGTGCCGTGTTCGGACCACCACCTGGTGTGGGCGGAGCTCGCTTCGCTCCGCGCGAGGACGGGGTCCGCGTACTGGCACTTTAACAACCGGCTGCTGGAGGACGTGCGGTTCCAGGACTCGTTCCGTCGATTCTGGTCCGACTGGAGAAGGAAGCAGGGGGGCTTCCCCTCCTTGAGGCTATGGTGGGACGTGGGCAAGGCTCACGTCCGCGTCTTCTGTCAAGAGTACGCGAGGGGGTCGACCAAGAGGCGGGCGGCCAGAGTCGGGCGCCTAGAAAAAGAGGTGCTCGACCTGGAAGCCCGTCTCGGTCAAGTCGTCCAGGACCCGGCCCTGCGGACGGTGTACGAAGCGAAGAAGGCCGCGCTGAAGGACCTGCAGCTCGTCGGGTCCCGAGGCGCGTTCGTGAGGTCGCGGATCCGGTTCCTGCGGGATCTGGACCGCGGCTCCCCCTTCTTCTACTCGCTGGAAAAAAGGCAGAGTGTCCGTAAGCAGCTCTTGACGCTGCTGGCCGACGACGGCTCTCTCGTCTCGGATCCGGAGGGCGTCAACAACAGGGTCCGTGAATATTACGGGGCTCTGTTCTCTCCGGATCCGTCCAGCGAGGAAGCGCGTAGAGTTTTGTGGGAGGACCTGCCGAAGGTCGGCCCGGAGGGCGCCGAAAATCTGGAAGCTCCGCTAAGCCTGGCGGAGCTGACCGGTGCCCTCGCCCGGCTCTCGAGGGGAAAATCCCCGGGGCTGGACGGGCTGACCGTGGAGTTCCACAGGGCGTTCTGGGACGTCCTGGGGGGCGACTACGCGCGGGTCCTGGGGGAAAGTCTGGCGACCGGGGAGATGCCCCTCTCTTGGCGCAGGGCAGTCATCGTCCTGCTGCCTAAGAAGGGCGATCTCCGCCTCCTTAAGAACTGGCGCCCGGTCTCCCTCCTCAGCACGGACTACAAAATCTTCGCCAGGGCGATGTCTGCTCGCCTTGGTGCCGTGCTGGACCACATGATCCACCCCGACCAGTCCTACACGGTCCCGGGCCGGACAATCCACGACAACATCCATCTGGTCCGGGACCTCATCCATTGCTCCCAGGAGGCTGGTCTGTCGGTCGCCTTCCTATCCCTCGACCAAGAGAAGGCGTTCGACAGGGTGGATCACGACTATCTGCTCGGAACTCTGCGCGCTTTCGGGTTCGGGACGCATTTCGTCGCCCGGATCCGACTTTTGTACGCCGCCGCGGAGTGTCTGATTAAGGTTAACGGGTCCTTGACGGCGCCCCTTCGCTTTAGGAGAGGGGTGCGCCAGGGATGCCCCATGTCCGGCCAGTTATACGCCGTTTGCGTGGAGCCTTTCCTGCGCCTCTTGCGGACGAGGTTGACGGGACTGGCTCTGCAAGGGCCGGGCGTGGAGGTCGTCCTCTCGGCTTACGCCGATGACGTGCTCCTCGCGGTAGAGGATCCCGCTGACCTGCGGAGGATGCGTGAGTGCCAGGAGATTTACTCGGCCGCGTCCTCCGCCAGGATCAACTGGGAGAAATGTTCCGGACTCCTGGTGGGTCAGTGGCGGGTGGACTCCCTGCCGGAGGAGCTCAGGCCTTTTGCCTGGAGCACGACCCATCTCCTCTATCTGGGAGTCTACCTTAGCCCCGACGAGGAAGCCTGGCCGGCGAACTGGCAGGAGCTGGAGGCCAAGGTCGCCGCTCGCCTAGGGCGCTGGACAGGACTGCTCCGAGTGCTGTCCTACAGGGGTCGAGCGCTAGTCATAAACCAGCTGGTGGCCGCAATGCTGTGGTACCGGCTGGTCACTTTGACCCCTCCCCCTGCGTTTGTCGCCAAGATACAGAAGAAGCTGGTGGACTTCTTCTGGAACAACAGGAAGCACTGGGTCTCTGTCGCGGTCTTGAGTCTCCCGCTTGAGGAGGGCGGTCAGTCGTTGGTGTGCGTCAGCGCCCAGCTCGCGACTTTCCGTCTTCAGACCCTGCAGAGATACCTTTACGTCGAGCCCCCTCCTAGGTGGTGTGCTCTGGCGAGGTATTTCTTCCGCCAGCAGCTCGACCTCAATTATGACACGCAGCTCCTGTTTGTGAACTTGGGGGGTGCCAGGACCGCCCTCCGGGAGCTGCCTGTCTTTTACAGGGAACTCATCAGGGTCTGGAACAAAGTCTCCACCAAGCGCAGCTCTCCGCCGGCTGGAGTGGCGGCCGTCCTGCAGGAGCCGCTGCTCGGGAATCCGTACCTCCACGGCCGAGGCTTCATGTGGCGGTCGGAAGAGAGGGCTGTGGCTGGTGAGGTGACCAGGGTCAGGGACCTGCTCGATGGCGGAGGAGCGGGCTGGATGGCGCCAGTCACGCTGGCGCGGCGCCTAAATTCTGCCAACGTCCGCCGCGCGGCCGATGCCATCGAGTCGCTAAAAACAGCTCTGGGCCCTGACTCCGTTAGGTGTATCGAGGAGGCTCAAGCACGTGGGGAGATCCCGTCCGAACTGACCCCCGTCCGGACGGAATTCCTCATCGGCGCCAAACCCCGGAACCTCCCTCGGGGGCCGGCGCCTCACAACTTGAGCCGCCTCGGGGAAATCCCCTCCGTGCCTTTCAGTTCCGCGCGGAGGGGTTTCCTGTACGGGCTGCTCCTGCACACCCTCAACTTTGCCATCCTCGCCGGCCGTCCGGACACGCCATGGCGTACCATCTTGCCGTCCGGAGGAGGCGGGGGTCCCCGATGGAGGGCCCTCTACGCAGGGGTCCTCCCACTATTCATCGGGGACTTGGCCTGGAGGGTGGTGCACGGAGCAGTGCCGTGCAACAAATTTTTAAGCCGGTTCACGGACTCCCAGGCCGCCTGCAATTTCTGCGGTCTGGAGGAGTCCGTGTTCCATGTTTTTATGGAATGCACGAGGTTGCAGCCCCTGTTTTATTATTTGAAGGGGCTGCTCCTGAAATTCTGGCTGCACTTCAGTCCCACTCTCCTGATCTTTGGGCACCCTGTGCGGAGGGGAGCGGGTAGGTCCGAGGGCCTCCTCGTAGGACTGCTCCTGGGCACGGCCAAGGGTGCCATCAGCCGGTCCAGGCAGCGGGCGGTCGAGGGGGTCGTTCAACCTGACTGCCTGCCTCTCTTCCGCTCTTACATCCGATCCAGGGTGTCCTTGGAGATGGAGCACGCGGTGTCCACCGGTACGCTCGCGGCCTTCCGCGAGAGGTGGGCACCGGAGGGACTGGAGTGCATCATCACGCCCGGCAACCAAATTTTAATTTGATTTTACGTTTTAAAGTTTAATTTGTTTTAATTGCCGGTACTTTTAGTGTCCCCCTCTCCTTTTATAGGGGGCACTGGAAAAAGGAAAAATTTGATTTTAGTGCCCCAAAAAAAAAAACACAAAAAAATAAATAAAAAAGGGGCCTTGTAAATGTCTTGTGTGTGTCATCCAGGTCGGGTGGCACGGATACATGTTTTATGTTTTTGCAGGTGAACTCCAAAAAGAGTTTCATGCACAAGGACCAATCGTGGAGCTGTGGAGGCGTGTCCTGCACAGTTGGAGCTGTGAGCAGTGAGGGAAGCAGCTAGCAACCTGAGCTCCTGCCTGGAGAGCCCTGAGACCAGCCCAGGAAGAGAAGGAAGGAAGGGGCTTCACCTTCAACTTCTATCCAGAGGGAGAGGAGGAAAAAGCAGAAAACTCTTTTAACATCTTTTACCATTCTGCAAGGAGTTGGAGAGAGGGGAAAAGACCAACAACATCCAGTCAGTGTGGAAGGAGGGAGACTCTACAATTCTACAGGTGGGTGTTGGTGCATTTCCCCAAAAGACTTTGTTGTTTCGGTGGGGGGAGGAAAGAAGACCACTGAGGGCCGGAACATCGCGGGGGGTGTGTGTGTGTGTGGTAGTGTGCGTGGGGGCTGTGCTTACAACTAGGCCCCCCCCCACAATTGGAACCCCCCCCACCCCCCACATTTGCCTAGCCTGGGATAGCTGGAGCTACCAGGCTGAAGATTGTTTGTTTTTCTTAATCACCCTATTGAGGATCGTTAGGAGTGCCTGGTGGCTCCAGCTACCCCAGGTGAAGACATCTTCTCCCCCCACCTGAAGACCACCCCAAAGACTTTTGTGTTTTGCCATCTGGGGAGTGCACCCACCCACAGCTGCGAGGGGAGACCTGCCCTCGCAGCCCCCCCCCCTTCCCACCCCCCTCTCTCTTTCTCCGTTACCCTCTGTTTCTCCCCTCTCTCTCTGAGAACCCTTTCCTTCCAAATTAATAAAAAAAACCCAATTAAGACAACTGAGCAGAGGGAGCAAGGCCTCTCCCCAATTGTCAACGAGGGGAGAGGTGCCTCGTTAAGGGCTCCTCTGCTCAGTCATTATATAAGAGGCCATTAAAGACCATTAAGGCCTGTGACTTTGGGGTGGGTGTAGCCCTTAAAGGGACCCCGTGATGGCGACC
This sequence comes from Pristiophorus japonicus, assembly GCF_044704955.1. Classification (NCBI taxonomy): domain Eukaryota; kingdom Metazoa; phylum Chordata; class Chondrichthyes; family Pristiophoridae; genus Pristiophorus; species Pristiophorus japonicus. The sequence goes on along the minus strand of NC_091981.1, from coordinate 133,880,841 downwards.
CCATCCACGCCGGTGGCAGGGCCAGCAAGGACGTATGCGCAGGCGGTGTCCACATCCACGGCACCTCCTGCGCCACCCGCTGCCCTGCCACCATTCAGACTTATAACCAGGAAACACGGGGTCAAGAGCTACACTCACCCCACAATGAGCATTGAGGAGTGCGTGCGGGCGATGGCTGGGGTAGTCGGCCCCTCGGCCATTGTCGCAGCCTCCAAGATGTCTGGGAAGGCCGTGTTCTTCCTGGGGTCGGAGCGGGCGGTGTCCCTGGCCCTTGAAAAGGGGCTCACGGTGGGCGGGACGTTCCTGCCGGTGGACCCTCTCGAGGCCACCGCGCAGAGGGTCATCGTTTCAAACGTCCCGCCCTTTGTTTCCGCTGAGCTCCTCCTCCCTCACCTACAACAACTGGGGGAGGTAAGGTCAGGGATCAACCCCATACCGCTCGGCCTCAGGGAGAGCAGCCTGCGCCACGTGTTCTCCTTCCGCCGCCAGCTCTTTGTCCGGCTGGCGCGGGAGGAGACGACGGAAGGTCATTTTAATGTGGTGCACGAGGGGACTGCCTACCGCGTCTTCTGGACGTCGGACGGCGTGCGGTGCCATGCCTGCAGGGAGGTGGGGCACGTTCGCAAGAACTGCCCCGCCTCCAAGGCCGCCAAACCACCGAAGGCGGCCAAGGCTGGCGCCGCCGCCACCCCTCCCCCTAGTTGCGTCCGCGTGCCGGGAGCCATGGGTGCGCGGGCATCGTCGGAGGCCTTTGTTTTCAGGGCCTCCGGCGGGGGGGAGGGAGAGCGTCCGACCGGAAAGAAGGCGCGGAAGAAGACAAAACATCAAGAGGCGGGTCCCCTCAGTGCGCCGGATAATTTGACCACCGCGCTCAGCCCAACCCAGTCACCGGCGAGCGCGGGGTGCCCCGAGCCCGTGCCCGAGCCCTTGAATACCACCACAGAGGGGCCCAGGCGCGGGCAAGAAAAGGAAAAGGGGGGGGCGGAGCGGGAGGCCTCGGCAGACATGGAGGTCTCCCTGACTCCGCGCGCCCCCAGGAACAAAAAGAGGCACCGCCCCAATGAGGCGGAGGGGGAACAACATCCCTCCGCGGAGGAGGCGGTGCCCGCCGCGTGTCCCGCGTCCCCCACCAGCGCCCCCAAATTGCGCTGCAGGCGCGAGGAGTCTTTCCCCGGGGAGGGTGAGACAGTTGAGGCTGCCCAGCCTCTGCCTCCCGGGGATGGAGTGGAAGATCTGCCTGTCGTGGGGGGCGTGGGGACCGCGGAGGAATGCGTAGCCGCCGGGCCGGGCGTCCCGGGGACTGAGGCGGGCGGGGCCGAAAAGGCCGAACCTGAGCCCGCCCAGCTATTACCCAACTTCCCCCGGGATTTGCTCGACCCGGCAGAGAATGAAACAAATAATTATGACACTGTAGATGCTGGGCCGGGGGGTGGCAGCGGGGAGGGGGAGGAACACCCACCCTCGCCCCTTACTTTGGAGCTGGAGCACTTGGAGGGCCTGGGGATTTCCTATGGCCGGGTCTCTCCTTGTTCTCCGGTTCCTGGGGCGGAGGGGGAACCCCTTCCGCTGTCATTTCCCGACCCAGCACCATTTTTAAAAGAGCCCAGTGGGGACTCCTCTGCCGACGATCCTGGGGGTGGGATCGGGGCAGTGCCAGGGCCGGTTGGAGCGGCCGGTTCATTTGCCGTACCTTGTGCGGTCGATGGGCCGGCTGCTGGCGGCCACCTCCCGGAGGAGGACGGGGACTCGGTGGGGGACGCGGGTGAAGACCTAGAGACCACCGCCAGTGAGGCGGTGGATCTGCTCGCGGCCGCCGCTGAGGCCCTCCTCGTTCCTGCAAAGGAACTCCGGGACTTTTTGGCCCAGAGCCGGGGTCGCCGCGACCAAGCCCGACTGGCCCTGGAAAAATGGTCCGAGCCGGAGCTGATCAAGGGGTCCGTCCGCGCCGCCGTTAAAACCTTGGCCGCGGGCGGGCCCTTGACAAAGGAGCAGCACCTTGAGCTGCGCGAGCTCGAGGGACTCCTCGCTGGGCTGCGGAGGGAGCGGAGTTCAACAAAAGACTCCGCTCCCTCCCCCACAATAGGTTAAGGTAGAGGTTGCACTATGCTTTTGCCATGAAGATAACCATAGCCAGCCTCAACATCAACGGCGGCAGAGGGGCACGCCGTAGATTTGACAATTTTTCGCTCCTGCGGGAGGGGAAATATGCGGTGTGCTTCCTGCAAGAAACCCACACCGTTCCGGGAGACGAAGCCACGTGGCTCCTGGAATGGCAAGGAGAGGTCCGCATGAGCCACCTCACCGCCATTTCTAGTGGGGTGGCCATCTTGCTGGGCCCGCATTTTCAGCCGGAGATCTTGGGGGTCGAGGAGCCCGTGCCAGGCCGCTTGCTGCACGTAACGGTTCGCCTGGGGGACGTGCCGCTCCATCTCGTGAACGTGTACGCCCCTCATCCCGGCCCGCAGCAAACGCGCTTCTTTGAAGAGGTGTCCGCTCTTCTTGGCTCCGTCGACGTCGGCGACTGCATTGTCCTCGGGGGGGATTTTAACTGCACCCTCGAGGCGAGGGACCGCTCCGGTGCCCCGCAGTGCATGACGGCGATGGAGAAGTTGAGGGACCTGGTCGGGTCCTTCGACTTGGTGGACGTCTGGCGAAATCTCCACCCCGACTCCAGCGCCTTTACTTGGGTGAGGCCTGGAGTTGGATGGTCTAGAGTCGACCGCCTTTACGTGTCTCGGGCGTACGTTTCCTGCGTCCCGGCGGCCTCCATGCGGCCGGTGCCGTGTTCGGACCACCACCTGGTGTGGGCGGAGCTCGCTTCGCTCCGCGCGAGGACGGGGTCCGCGTACTGGCACTTTAACAACCGGCTGCTGGAGGACGTGCGGTTCCAGGACTCGTTCCGTCGATTCTGGTCCGACTGGAGAAGGAAGCAGGGGGGCTTCCCCTCCTTGAGGCTATGGTGGGACGTGGGCAAGGCTCACGTCCGCGTCTTCTGTCAAGAGTACGCGAGGGGGTCGACCAAGAGGCGGGCGGCCAGAGTCGGGCGCCTAGAAAAAGAGGTGCTCGACCTGGAAGCCCGTCTCGGTCAAGTCGTCCAGGACCCGGCCCTGCGGACGGTGTACGAAGCGAAGAAGGCCGCGCTGAAGGACCTGCAGCTCGTCGGGTCCCGAGGCGCGTTCGTGAGGTCGCGGATCCGGTTCCTGCGGGATCTGGACCGCGGCTCCCCCTTCTTCTACTCGCTGGAAAAAAGGCAGAGTGTCCGTAAGCAGCTCTTGACGCTGCTGGCCGACGACGGCTCTCTCGTCTCGGATCCGGAGGGCGTCAACAACAGGGTCCGTGAATATTACGGGGCTCTGTTCTCTCCGGATCCGTCCAGCGAGGAAGCGCGTAGAGTTTTGTGGGAGGACCTGCCGAAGGTCGGCCCGGAGGGCGCCGAAAATCTGGAAGCTCCGCTAAGCCTGGCGGAGCTGACCGGTGCCCTCGCCCGGCTCTCGAGGGGAAAATCCCCGGGGCTGGACGGGCTGACCGTGGAGTTCCACAGGGCGTTCTGGGACGTCCTGGGGAGCGACTACGCGCGGGTCCTGGGGGAAAGTCTGGCGACCGGGGAGATGCCCCTCTCTTGGCGCAGGGCAGTCATCGTCCTGCTGCCTAAGAAGGGCGATCTCCGCCTCCTTAAGAACTGGCGCCCGGTCTCCCTCCTCAGCACGGACTACAAAATCTTCGCCAGGGCGATGTCTGCTCGCCTTGGTGCCGTGCTGGACCACATGATCCACCCCGACCAGTCATACACGGTCCCGGGCCGGACAATCCACGACAACATCCATCTGGTCCGGGACCTCATCCATTGTTCCCAGGAGGCTGGTCTGTCGGTCGCCTTCCTATCCCTCGACCAAGAGAAGGCGTTCGACAGGGTGGATCACGACTATCTGCTCGGAACTCTGCGCGCTTTCGGGTTCGGGACGCATTTCGTCGCCCGGATCCGACTTTTGTACGCCGCCGCGGAGTGTCTGATTAAGGTTAACGGGTCCTTGACGGCGCCCCTTCGCTTTAGGAGAGGGGTGCGCCAGGGATGCCCCATGTCCGGCCAGTTATACGCCGTTTGCGTGGAGCCTTTCCTGCGCCTCTTGCGGACGAGGTTGACGGGACTGGCTCTGCAAGGGCCGGGCGTGGAGGTCGTCCTCTCGGCTTACGCCGATGACGTGCTCCTCGCGGTAGAGGATCCCGCTGACCTGCGGAGGATGCGTGAGTGCCAGGAGATTTACTCGGCCGCGTCCTCCGCCAGGATCAACTGGGAGAAATGTTCCGGACTCCTGGTGGGTCAGTGGCGGGTGGACTCCCTGCCGGAGGAGCTCAGGCCTTTTGCCTGGAGCACGACCCATCTCCTCTATCTGGGAGTCTACCTTAGCCCCGACGAGGAAGCCTGGCCGGCGAACTGGCAGGAGCTGGAGGCCAAGGTCGCCGCTCGCCTAGGGCGCTGGACAGGACTGCTCCGAGTGCTGTCCTACAGGGGTCGAGCGCTAGTCATAAACCAGCTGGTGGCCGCAATGCTGTGGTACCGGCTGGTCACTTTGACCCCTCCCCCTGCGTTTGTCGCCAAGATACAGAAGAAGCTGGTGGACTTCTTCTGGAACAACAGGAAGCACTGGGTCTCTGTCGCGGTCTTGAGTCTCCCGCTTGAGGAGGGCGGTCAGTCGTTGGTGTGCGTCAGCGCCCAGCTCGCGACTTTCCGTCTTCAGACCCTGCAGAGATACCTTTACGTCGAGCCCCCTCCTAGGTGGTGTGCTCTGGCGAGGTATTTCTTCCGCCAGCAGCTCGACCTCAATTATGACACGCAGCTCCTGTTTGTGAACTTGGGGGGTGCCAGGACCGCCCTCCGGGAGCTGCCTGTCTTTTACAGGGAACTCATCAGGGTCTGGAACAAAGTCTCCACCAAGCGCAGCTCTCCGCCGGCTGGAGTGGCGGCCGTCCTGCAGGAACCGCTGCTCGGGAATCCGTACCTCCACGGCCGAGGCTTCATGTGGCGGTCGGAAGAGAGGGCTGTGGCTGGTGAGGTGACCAGGGTCAGGGACCTGCTCGATGGCGGAGGAGCGGGCTGGATGGCGCCAGTCACGCTGGCGCGGCGCCTAAATTCTGCCAACGTCCGCCGCGCGGCCGATGCCATCGAGTCGCTAAAAACAGCTCTGGGCCCTGACTCCGTTAGGTGCATCGAGGAGGCTCAAGCACGTGGGGAGATCCCGTCCGAACTGACCCCCGTCCGGACGGAATTCCTCATCGGCGCCAAACCCCGGAACCTCCCTCGGGGGCCGGCGCCTCACAACTTGAGCCGCCTCGGGGAAATCCCCTCCGTGCCTTTCAGTTCCGCGCGGAGGGGTTTCCTGTACGGGCTGCTCCTGCACACCCTCAACTTTGCCATCCTCGCCGGCCGTCCGGACACGCCATGGCGTACCATCTTGCCGTCCGGAGGAGGCGGGGGTCCCCGATGGAGGGCACTCTACGCAGGGGTCCTCCCACTATTCATCGGGGACTTGGCCTGGAGGGTGGTGCACGGAGCAGTACCGTGCAACAAATTTTTAAGCCGGTTCACGGACTCCCAGGCCGCCTGCAATTTCTGCGGTCTGGAGGAGTCCGTGTTCCATGTTTTTATGGAATGCACAAGGTTGCAGCCCCTGTTCCATTATTTGAAGGGGCTGCTCCTGAAATTCTGGCTGCACTTCAGTCCCACTCTCCTGATCTTTGGGCACCCTGTGCGGAGGGGAGCGGGTAGGTCCGAAGGCCTCCTCGTAGGACTGCTCCTGGGCACGGCCAAGGGTGCCATCAGCCGGTCCAGGCAGCGGGCGGTCGAGGGGGTCGTTCAACCTGACTGCCTGCCTCTCTTCCGCTCTTACATCCGGTCCAGGGTGTCCTTGGAGATGGAGCACGCGGTGTCCACCGGTACGCTCGCGGCCTTCCGCGAGAGGTGGGCACCGGAGGGACTGGAGTGCATCATCACGCCCGGCAACCAAATTTTAATTTGATTTTACGTTTTAAAGTTAATTTGTTTTAATTGCCGGTGCTTTTAGTGTCCCCTTCCCTTTTATAGGGGGCACTGGGGAAAATTGTGATTTTAGTGCCCAAAAAAAAACCAAAAAAAGAAAAACACAAAAAAAAAACAAAAAAAAGGGGAAAAAAAGGGCCTTGTAAATGTCTGGAGTGTCACCCAGGTCGGGTGGCACTCTTTAATGTTTATGTTTTCGCAGGTAAACTCAAAAGAGTTTCATGCACAAGGACCAATCGTGGAGCTGTGGAGGCGTGTCCTGCACAGTTGGAGCTGTGAGCAGTGAGGGAAGCAGCTAGCAACCTGAGCTCCTGCCTGGAGAGCCCTGAGACCAGCCCAGGAAGAGAAGGAAGGAAGGGGCTTCACCTTCAACTTCTATCCAGAGGGAGAGGAGGAAAAAGCAGAAAACTCTTTTAACATCTTTACCATTCTGCAAGGAGTTGGAGAGAGGGGAAAAGACCAACAACATCCAGTCAGTGTGGAAGGAGGGAGACTCTACCATTTCAACAGGTGGGTGTGGGTGCATTTCCCCAAACAGACTTTGTTGTATCGGTGGGGGGAGGAAAGAAGACCACTGAGGGCCGGAACATCGCGGGGGGTGTGCGTGTGTGTGGAAGTGTGTGTGGGGGCCTTGCTTACAACTAGGCCCCCCCCACAATTGGAACCCCCCCCACCCCCCCACATTTGCCTAGCCTGGGATAGCTGGAGCGACCAGGCTGAAGATTGTTGTTTTTCTTATTCACCCAATTAAAGATCGTTAGGAGTGCCTGGTGGCTCCAGCTACCCCAGGTGAAGACATCTTCTCCCCGCACCTGAAGACCACCCCAAAGACTTTTGTGTTTTGCCATCTGGGGAGTGCACCCACCCACAGCTGCGAGGGGAGACCTGCCCTCGCAGCCCCCCCCCCCCCTTCCCACCCCCCTCTCTCTTTCTCTGCTACTCTGTTTCTCCCCTCTCTCTCTGAGGCCTCTTCCTTCCAAATTTACAAAAAAAACAAAAAAACAAAACCAATTAAGACAACTGAGCAGAGGGAGCAAGGCCTCTCCCCAATTGTCAACGAGGGGAGAGGTACCTCGTTAAGAGCTCCTCTGCTTCAGTCTTTTAGATAAGAGGCCTAATTAAGACCATTAAGGCCTGTGACTTTGGGGTGGGTGTAGCCCTTAAAGGGACCCCGTGATGGCGACCCCATCCACGCCGGTGGCAGGGCCAGCAAGGACGTATGCGCAGGCGGTGTCTACATCCACGGCACCTCCTGCGCCACCTGCTGCCCTGCCACCATTCAAACTAATAACCAAGAAACACGGGGTCAAGAGCTACACTCACCCCACAATGAGCATCGAGGAGTGCGTGCGGGCGATGGCTGGGGTAGTCGGCCCCTCGGCCATTGTCGCAGCCTCCAAGATGTCTGGGAAGGCCGTGTTCTTCCTGGGATCGGAGCGGGCGGTGTCCCTGGCCCTTGAAAAGGGGCTCACGGTGGGCGGGACGTTCCTGCCGGTGGACCCTCTCGAGGCCACCGCGCAGAGGGTCATCGTGTCAAACGTCCCGCCCTTTGTTTCCGCTGAGCTCCTCCTCCCTCACCTACACCAACTGGGGGAGGTAAGGTCGGGGATCAACCCCATACCGCTCGGCCTCAGGGAGAACAGCCTGCGCCACGTGTTCTCCTTCCGCCGCCAGCTCTTTGTCCGGCTGGCGCGGGAGGACGTGACAGAAGGGCACTTTAATGTGGTGCACGAGGGGACTGCCTACCGCGTCTTCTGGACGTCGGACGGCGTGCGGTGCCATGCCTGCAGGGAGGTGGGGCACGTTCGCAAGAACTGCCCCGCCTCCAAGGCCGCCAAACCACCGAAGGCGGCCATAGCTGGCGCCGCCGCCACCCCTCCCCCTAGTTGCGTCCGCGTGCCGGGAGCCATGGGTGCGCGGGCATCGTCGGAGGCCTTTGTTTTCAGGGCCTCCGGCGGGGGGAAGGGAGAGCGTCCGAGCGGAAAGAAGGCGCGGAAGAAGGAGAAACATCTAGAGGCGGGTCCCCTCGGTGCGCCGGAAAGTCTGACCACCGCGCTCAGCCCAACCCAGTCACCGGCGAGCGCGGGGTGCCCCGAGCCCGTGCCCGGGCCCTTGAATAACACCACAGAGGGGCCCAGGCGCGGGCAAGAAAAGGAAAAGGGGGGGGCGGAGCGGGAGGCCTCGGCAGACATGGAGGTCTCCCTGACTCCGCGCGCCCCCAGGAACAAAAAGAGGCACCGCCCCAATGAGGCGGAGGGGGAACAAAATCCCTCCGTGGAGGAGGCGGTGTCCGCCGCGTGTCCCGCGTCCCCCTCCAGCGCCCCCAAATTGCGCTGCAGGCGCGAGGAGTCTTTCCCCGGGGAGGGTGAGGCAGTCGAGGCTGCCCAGCCGCTGCCTCCTGGGGAGGGCGTGGAAGATCTGCCTGTCGTGGGGGGCGTGGGGACCGCGGAGGAATGCGTAGCCGCCGGGCCGGGCGTCCCGGGGACTGAGGCGGGCGAGGCCGAAAAGGCCGAACCTGAGCCCGCCCAGCTATTACCCAACTTCCCCCGGGAGTTGCTCGACCCGGCAGAGAATGAAACAAATAATTATGACACTGTAGATGCTGGGCCGGGGGGTGGCAGCGGGGAAGGGGAGGAACACCCACCCTCGCCCCTTACTTTGGAGCTGGAGCACTTGGAGGGCCTGGGGATTTCCTATGGCCGGGTCTCTCCTTGTTCTCCGGTTCCTGGGGCGGAGGGGGAACCCCTTCCGCTGTCATTTCCCGACCCAGCACCATTTTTAAAAGAGCCCAGTGGGGACTCCTCTGCCGACGATCCTGGGGGTGGGATCGGGGCAGTGCCAGGGCCGGTTGGAGCGGCCGGTTCATTTGCCGTACCTTGTGCGGTCGATGGGCCGGCTGCTGGCGGCCACCTCCCGGAGGAGGACGGGGACTCGGTGGGGGACGCGGGTGAAGACCTAGAGACCACCGCCAGTGAGGCGGTGGATCTGCTCGCGGCCGCCGCTGAGGCCCTCCTCGTTCCTGCAAAGGAACTCCGGGACTTTTTGGCCCAGAGCCGGGGTCGCCGCGACCAAGCCCGACTGGCCCTGGAAAAATGGTCCGAGCCGGAGCTGATCAAGGGGTCCGTCCGCGCCGCCGTTAAAACCTTGGCCGCGGGCGGGCCCTTGACAAAGGAGCAGCACCTTGAGCTGCGCGAGCTCGAGGGACTCCTCGCTGGGCTGCGGAGGGAGCGGAGTTCAACAAAAGACTCCGCTCCCTCCCCCACAATAGGTTAAGGTAGAGGTTGCACTATGCTTTTGCCATGAAGATAACCATAGCCAGCCTCAACATCAACGGCGGCAGAGGGGCACGCCGTAGATTTGACAATTTTTCGCTCCTGCGGGAGGGGAAATATGCGGTGTGCTTCCTGCAAGAAACCCACACCGTTCCGGGAGACGAAGCCACGTGGCTCCTGGAATGGCAAGGAGAGGTCCGCATGAGCCACCTCACCGCCATTTCTAGTGGGGTGGCCATCTTGCTGGGCCCGCATTTTCAGCCGGAGATCTTGGGGGTCGAGGAGCCCGTGCCAGGCCGCTTGCTGCACGTAACGGTTCGCCTGGGGGACGTGCCGCTCCATCTCGTGAACGTGTACGCCCCTCATCCCGGCCCGCAGCAAACGCGCTTCTTTGAAGAGGTGTCCGCTCTTCTTGGCTCCGTCGACGTCGGCGACTGCATTGTCCTCGGGGGGGATTTTAACTGCACCCTCGAGGCGAGGGACCGCTCCGGTGCCCCGCAGTGCATGACGGCGATGGAGAAGTTGAGGGACCTGGTCGGGTCCTTCGACTTGGTGGACGTCTGGCGAAATCTCCACCCCGACTCCAGCGCCTTTACTTGGGTGAGGCCTGGAGTTGGATGGTCTAGAGTCGACCGCCTTTACGTGTCTCGGGCGTACGTTTCCTGCGTCCCGGCGGCCTCCATGCGGCCGGTGCCGTGTTCGGACCACCACCTGGTGTGGGCGGAGCTCGCTTCGCTCCGCGCGAGGACGGGGTCCGCGTACTGGCACTTTAACAACCGGCTGCTGGAGGACGTGCGGTTCCAGGACTCGTTCCGTCGATTCTGGTCCGACTGGAGAAGGAAGCAGGGGGGCTTCCCCTCCTTGAGGCTATGGTGGGACGTGGGCAAGGCTCACGTCCGCGTCTTCTGTCAAGAGTACGCGAGGGGGTCGACCAAGAGGCGGGCGGCCAGAGTCGGGCGCCTAGAAAAAGAGGTGCTCGACCTGGAAGCCCGTCTCGGTCAAGTCGTCCAGGACCCGGCCCTGCGGACGGTGTACGAAGCGAAGAAGGCCGCGCTGAAGGACCTGCAGCTCGTCGGGTCCCGAGGCGCGTTCGTGAGGTCGCGGATCCGGTTCCTGCGGGATCTGGACCGCGGCTCCCCCTTCTTCTACTCGCTGGAAAAAAGGCAGAGTGTCCGTAAGCAGCTCTTGACGCTGCTGGCCGACGACGGCTCTCTCGTCTCGGATCCGGAGGGCGTCAACAACAGGGTCCGTGAATATTACGGGGCTCTGTTCTCTCCGGATCCGTCCAGCGAGGAAGCGCGTAGAGTTTTGTGGGAGGACCTGCCGAAGGTCGGCCCGGAGGGCGCCGAAAATCTGGAAGCTCCGCTAAGCCTGGCGGAGCTGACCGGTGCCCTCGCCCGGCTCTCGAGGGGAAAATCCCCGGGGCTGGACGGGCTGACCGTGGAGTTCCACAGGGCGTTCTGGGACGTCCTGGGGAGCGACTACGCGCGGGTCCTGGGGGAAAGTCTGGCGACCGGGGAGATGCCCCTCTCTTGGCGCAGGGCAGTCATCGTCCTGCTGCCTAAGAAGGGCGATCTCCGCCTCCTTAAGAACTGGCGCCCGGTCTCCCTCCTCAGCACGGACTACAAAATCTTCGCCAGGGCGATGTCTGCTCGCCTTGGTGCCGTGCTGGACCACATGATCCACCCCGACCAGTCATACACGGTCCCGGGCCGGACAATCCACGACAACATCCATCTGGTCCGGGACCTCATCCATTGTTCCCAGGAGGCTGGTCTGTCGGTCGCCTTCCTATCCCTCGACCAAGAGAAGGCGTTCGACAGGGTGGATCACGACTATCTGCTCGGAACTCTGCGCGCTTTCGGGTTCGGGACGCATTTCGTCGCCCGGATCCGACTTTTGTACGCCGCCGCGGAGTGTCTGATTAAGGTTAACGGGTCCTTGACGGCGCCCCTTCGCTTTAGGAGAGGGGTGCGCCAGGGATGCCCCATGTCCGGCCAGTTATACGCCGTTTGCGTGGAGCCTTTCCTGCGCCTCTTGCGGACGAGGTTGACGGGACTGGCTCTGCAAGGGCCGGGCGTGGAGGTCGTCCTCTCGGCTTACGCCGATGACGTGCTCCTCGCGGTAGAGGATCCCGCTGACCTGCGGAGGATGCGTGAGTGCCAGGAGATTTACTCGGCCGCGTCCTCCGCCAGGATCAACTGGGAGAAATGTTCCGGACTCCTGGTGGGTCAGTGGCGGGTGGACTCCCTGCCGGAGGAGCTCAGGCCTTTTGCCTGGAGCACGACCCATCTCCTCTATCTGGGAGTCTACCTTAGCCCCGACGAGGAAGCCTGGCCGGCGAACTGGCAGGAGCTGGAGGCCAAGGTCGCCGCTCGCCTAGGGCGCTGGACAGGACTGCTCCGAGTGCTGTCCTACAGGGGTCGAGCGCTAGTCATAAACCAGCTGGTGGCCGCAATGCTGTGGTACCGGCTGGTCACTTTGACCCCTCCCCCTGCGTTTGTCGCCAAGATACAGAAGAAGCTGGTGGACTTCTTCTGGAACAACAGGAAGCACTGGGTCTCTGTCGCGGTCTTGAGTCTCCCGCTTGAGGAGGGCGGTCAGTCGTTGGTGTGCGTCAGCGCCCAGCTCGCGACTTTCCGTCTTCAGACCCTGCAGAGATACCTTTACGTCGAGCCCCCTCCTAGGTGGTGTGCTCTGGCGAGGTATTTCTTCCGCCAGCAGCTCGACCTCAATTATGACACGCAGCTCCTGTTTGTGAACTTGGGGGGTGCCAGGACCGCCCTCCGGGAGCTGCCTGTCTTTTACAGGGAACTCATCAGGGTCTGGAACAAAGTCTCCACCAAGCGCAGCTCTCCGCCGGCTGGAGTGGCGGCCGTCCTGCAGGAACCGCTGCTCGGGAATCCGTACCTCCACGGCCGAGGCTTCATGTGGCGGTCGGAAGAGAGGGCTGTGGCTGGTGAGGTGACCAGGGTCAGGGACCTGCTCGATGGCGGAGGAGCGGGCTGGATGGCGCCAGTCACGCTGGCGCGGCGCCTAAATTCTGCCAACGTCCGCCGCGCGGCCGATGCCATCGAGTCGCTAAAAACAGCTCTGGGCCCTGACTCCGTTAGGTGCATCGAGGAGGCTCAAGCACGTGGGGAGATCCCGTCCGAACTGACCCCCGTCCGGACGGAATTCCTCATCGGCGCCAAACCCCGGAACCTCCCTCGGGGGCCGGCGCCTCACAACTTGAGCCGCCTCGGGGAAATCCCCTCCGTGCCTTTCAGTTCCGCGCGGAGGGGTTTCCTGTACGGGCTGCTCCTGCACACCCTCAACTTTGCCATCCTCGCCGGCCGTCCGGACACGCCATGGCGTACCATCTTGCCGTCCGGAGGAGGCGGGGGTCCCCGATGGAGGGCACTCTACGCAGGGGTCCTCTCACTATTCATCGGGGACTTGGCCTGGAGGGTGGTGCACGGAGCAGTACCGTGCAACAAATTTTTAAGCCGGTTCACGGACTCCCAGGCCGCCTGCAATTTCTGCGGTCTGGAGGAGTCCGTGTTCCATGTTTTTATGGAATGCACAAGGTTGCAGCCCCTGTTCCATTATTTGAAGGGGCTGCTCCTGAAATTCTGGCTGCACTTCAGTCCCACTCTCCTGATCTTTGGGCACCCTGTGCGGAGGGGAGCGGGTAGGTCCGAAGGCCTCCTCGTAGGACTGCTCCTGGGCACGGCCAAGGGTGCCATCAGCCGGTCCAGGCAGCGGGCGGTCGAGGGGGTCGTTCAACCTGACTGCCTGCCTCTCTTCCGCTCTTACATCCGGTCCAGGGTGTCCTTGGAGATGGAGCACGCGGTGTCCACCGGTACGCTCGCGGCCTTCCGCGAGAGGTGGGCACCGGAGGGACTGGAGTGCATCATCACGCCCGGCAACCAAATTTTAATTTGATTTTACGTTTTAAAGTTAATTTGTTTTAATTGCCGGTGCTTTTAGTGTCCCCTTCCCTTTTATAGGGGGCACTGGGGAAAATTGTGATTTTAGTGCCCAAAAAAAAACCAAAAAAAGAAAAACACAAAAAAAAAACAAAAAAAAGGGGAAAAAAAGGGCCTTGTAAATGTCTGGAGTGTCACCCAGGTCGGGTGGCACTCTTTAATGTTTATGTTTTCGCAGGTAAACTCAAAAGAGTTTCATGCACAAGGACCAATCGTGGAGCTGTGGAGGCGTGTCCTGCACAGTTGGAGCTGTGAGCAGTGAGGGAAGCAGCTAGCAACCTGAGCTCCTGCCTGGAGAGCCCTGAGACCAGCCCAGGAAGAGAAGGAAGGAAGGGGCTTCACCTTCAACTTCTATCCAGAGGGAGAGGAGGAAAAAGCAGAAAACTCTTTTAACATCTTTACCATTCTGCAAGGAGTTGGAGAGAGGGGAAAAGACCAACAACATCCAGTCAGTGTGGAAGGAGGGAGACTCTACCATTTCAACAGGTGGGTGTGGGTGCATTTCCCCAAACAGACTTTGTTGTATCGGTGGGGGGAGGAAAGAAGACCACTGAGGGCCGGAACATCGCGGGGGGTGTGCGTGTGTGTGGAAGTGTGTGTGGGGGCCTTGCTTACAACTAGGCCCCCCCCACAATTGGAACCCCCCCCACCCCCCCACATTTGCCTAGCCTGGGATAGCTGGAGCGACCAGGCTGAAGATTGTTGTTTTTCTTATTCACCCAATTAAAGATCGTTAGGAGTGCCTGGTGGCTCCAGCTACCCCAGGTGAAGACATCTTCTCCCCGCACCTGAAGACCACCCCAAAGACTTTTGTGTTTTGCCATCTGGGGAGTGCACCCACCCACAGCTGCGAGGGGAGACCTGCCCTCGCAGCCCCCCCCCCCCCTTCCCACCCCCCTCTCTCTTTCTCTGCTACTCTGTTTCTCCCCTCTCTCTCTGAGGCCTCTTCCTTCCAAATTTACAAAAAAAACAAAAAAACAAAACCAATTAAGACAACTGAGCAGAGGGAGCAAGGCCTCTCCCCAATTGTCAACGAGGGGAGAGGTACCTCGTTAAGAGCTCCTCTGCTTCAGTCTTTTAGATAAGAGGCCTAATTAAGACCATTAAGGCCTGTGACTTTGGGGTGGGTGTAGCCCTTAAAGGGACCCCGTGATGGCGACCCCATCCACGCCGGTGGCAGGGCCAGCAAGGACGTATGCGCAGGCGGTGTCTACATCCACGGCACCTCCTGCGCCACCTGCTGCCCTGCCACCATTCAAACTAATAACCAAGAAACACGGGGTCAAGAGCTACACTCACCCCACAATGAGCATCGAGGAGTGCGTGCGGGCGATGGCTGGGGTAGTCGGCCCCTCGGCCATTGTCGCAGCCTCCAAGATGTCTGGGAAGGCCGTGTTCTTCCTGGGATCGGAGCGGGCGGTATCCCTGGCCCTTGAAAAGGGGCTCACGGTGGGCGGGACGTTCCTGCCGGTGGACCCTCTCGAGGCCACCGCGCAGAGGGTCATCGTGTCAAACGTCCCGCCCTTTGTTTCCGCTGAGCTCCTCCTCCCTCACCTACACCAACTGGGGGAGGTAAGGTCGGGGATCAACCCCATACCGCTCGGCCTCAGGGAGAACAGCCTGCGCCACGTGTTCTCCTTCCGCCGCCAGCTCTTTGTCCGGCTGGCGCGGGAGGACGTGACAGAAGGGCACTTTAATGTGGTGCACGAGGGGACTGCCTACCGCGTCTTCTGGACGTCGGACGGCGTGCGGTGCCATGCCTGCAGGGAGGTGGGGCACGTTCGCAAGAACTGCCCCGCCTCCAAGGCCGCCAAACCACCGAAGGCGGCCATAGCTGGCGCCGCCGCCACCCCTCCCCCTAGTTGCGTCCGCGTGCCGGGAGCCATGGGTGCGCGGGCATCGTCGGAGGCCTTTGTTTTCAGGGCCTCCGGCGGGGGGAAGGGAGAGCGTCCGAGCGGAAAGAAGGCGCGGAAGAAGGAGAAACATCTAGAGGCGGGTCCCCTCGGTGCGCCGGAAAGTCTGACCACCGCGCTCAGCCCAACCCAGTCACCGGCGAGCGCGGGGTGCCCCGAGCCCGTGCCCGGGCCCTTGAATAACACCACAGAGGGGCCCAGGCGCGGGCAAGAAAAGGAAAAGGGGGGGGCGGAGCGGGAGGCCTCGGCAGACATGGAGGTCTCCCTGACTCCGCGCGCCCCCAGGAACAAAAAGAGGCACCGCCCCAATGAGGCGGAGGGGGAACAAAATCCCTCCGCGGAGGAGGCGGTGTCCGCCGCGTGTCCCGCGTCCCCCACCAGCGCCCCCAAATTGCGCTGCAGGCGCGAGGAGTCTTTCCCCGGGGAGGGTGAGGCAGTCGAGGCTGCCCAGCCGCTGCCTCCTGGGGAGGGCGTGGAAGATCTGCCTGTCGTGGGGGGCGTGGGGACCGCGGAGGAATGCGTAGCCGCCGGGCCGGGCGTCCCGGGGACTGAGGCGGGCGGGGCCGAAAAGGCCGAACCTGAGCCCGCCCAGCCAATACCCAACTTCCCCCGGGAGTCGCTCGACCCGGCGGAAATACAAACAAATAATTATGACACTGTAGATGCTGGGCCGGGGGGTGGCAGCGGGGAGGGGGAGGAACACCCACCCTCGCCCCTTACTTTGGAGCTGGTGCACTTGGAGGGCCTGGGGATTTCCTATGGCCGGGTCTCTCCTTGTTCCCCGGTTCCTGGGGCGGAGGGGGAACCCCTTCCGCTGTCATTTCCCGACCCAGCACCAATTTTAAAAGAGCAAAGTGGGGACTCCTCTGCCGACGATCCTGGGGGTGGGATCGGGGCAGAGCCAGGGCCGGTTGGAGCGGCCGGTTCATTTGCCGTACCTTGTGCGGTCGATGGGCCGGCTGCTGGCGGCCACCTCCCGGAGGAGGACGGGGACTCGGTGGGGGACGCGGGAGAAGAACTAGAGACCACCGCCAGGGAGGCGGTGGATCTGCTCGCGGCCGCCGCTGAGGCCCTCCTCATTCCTGCAAAGGAACTCCGGGACTTTTTGGCCCAGAGCCGGGGTCGCCGCGACCAAGCCCGACTGGCCCTGGAAAAATGGTCCGAGCCGGAACTGATCAAGGGGTCCGTCCGCGCCGCCGTCAAAACCTTGGCCGCGGGCGGGCCCTTGACAAAGGAGCAGCACCTTGAGCTGCGCGAGCTCGAGGGACTCCTCGCTGGGCTGCGGAGGGAGCGGAGTTCAACAAAAGACTCCGCTCCCTCCCCCACAATAGGTTAAGGTAGAGGTTGCACTATGCTTTTGCCATGAAGATAACCATAGCCAGCCTCAACATCAACGGCGGCAGAGGGGCACGCCGTAGATTTGACAATTTTTCGCTCCTGCGGGAGGGGAAATATGCGGTGTGCTTCCTGCAAGAAACCCACACCGTTCCGGGAGACGAAGCCACGTGGCTCCTGGAATGGCAAGGAGAGGTCCGCATGAGCCACCTCACCGCCATTTCTAGTGGGGTGGCCATCTTGCTGGGCCCGCATTTTCAGCCGGAGATCTTGGGGGTCGAGGAGCCCGTGCCAGGCCGCTTGCTGCACGTAACGGTTCGCCTGGGGGACGTGCCGCTCCATCTCGTGAACGTGTACGCCCCTCATCCCGGCCCGCAGCAAACGCGCTTCTTTGAAGAGGTGTCCGCTCTTCTTGGCTCCGTCGACGTCGGCGACTGCATTGTCCTCGGGGGGGATTTTAACTGCACCCTCGAGGCGAGGGACCGCTCCGGTGCCCCGCAGTGCATGACGGCGATGGAGAAGTTGAGGGACCTGGTCGGGTCCTTCGACTTGGTGGACGTCTGGCGAAATCTCCACCCCGACTCCAGCGCCTTTACTTGGGTGAGGCCTGGAGTTGGATGGTCTAGAGTCGACCGCCTTTACGTGTCTCGGGCGTACGTTTCCTGCGTCCCGGCGGCCTCCATGCGGCCGGTGCCGTGTTCGGACCACCACCTGGTGTGGGCGGAGCTCGCTTCGCTCCGCGCGAGGACGGGGTCCGCGTACTGGCACTTTAACAACCGGCTGCTGGAGGACGTGCGGTTCCAGGACTCGTTCCGTCGATTCTGGTCCGACTGGAGAAGGAAGCAGGGGGGCTTCCCCTCCTTGAGGCTATGGTGGGACGTGGGCAAGGCTCACGTCCGCGTCTTCTGTCAAGAGTACGCGAGGGGGTCGACCAAGAAGCGGGCGGCCAGAGTCGGGCGCCTAGAAAAAGAGGTGCTCGACCTGGAAGCCCGTCTCGGTCAAGTCGTCCAGGACCCGGCCCTGCGGACGGTGTACGAAGCGAAGAAGGCCGCGCTGAAGGACCTGCAGCTCGTCGGGTCCCGAGGCGCGTTCGTGAGGTCGCGGATCCGGTTCCTGCGGGATCTGGACCGCGGCTCCCCCTTCTTCTACTCGCTGGAAAAAAGGCAGAGTGTCCGTAAGCAGCTCTTGACGCTGCTGGCCGACGACGGCTCTCTCGTCTCGGATCCGGAGGGCGTCAACAACAGGGTCCGTGAATATTACGGGGCTCTGTTCTCTCCGGATCCGTCCAGCGAGGAAGCGCGTAGAGTTTTGTGGGAGGACCTGCCGAAGGTCGGCCCGGAGGGCGCCGAAAATCTGGAAGCTCCGCTAAGCCTGGCGGAGCTGACCGGTGCCCTCACCCGGCTCTCGAGGGGAAAATCCCCGGGGCTGGACGGGCTGACCGTGGAGTTCCACAGGGCGTTCTGGGACGTCCTGGGGAGCGACTACGCGCGGGTCCTGGGGGAAAGTCTGGCGACCGGGGAGATGCCCCTCTCTTGGCGCAGGGCAGTCATCGTCCTGCTGCCTAAGAAGGGCGATCTCCGCCTCCTTAAGAACTGGCGCCCGGTCTCCCTCCTCAGCACGGACTACAAAATTTTCGCCAGGGCGATGTCTGCTCGCCTTGGTGCCGTGCTGGACCACATGATCCACCCCGACCAGTCATACACGGTCCCGGGCCGGACAATCCACGACAACATCCATCTGGTCCGGGACCTCATCCATTGTTCCCAGGAGGCTGGTCTGTCGGTCGCCTTCCTATCCCTCGACCAAGAGAAGGCGTTCGACAGGGTGGATCACGACTATCTGCTCGGAACTCTGCGCGCTTTCGGGTTCGGGACGCATTTCGTCGCCCGGATCCGACTTTTGTACGCTGCCGCGGAGTGTCTGATTAAGGTTAACGGGTCCTTGACGGCGCCCCTTCGCTTTAGGAGAGGGGTGCGCCAGGGATGCCCCATGTCCGGCCAGTTATATGCTGTTTGCGTGGAGCCTTTCCTGCGCCTCTTGCGGACGAGGTTGACGGGACTGGCTCTGCAAGGGCCGGGCGTGGAGGTCGTCCTCTCGGCTTACGCCGATGACGTGCTCCTCGCGGTAGAGGATCCCGCTGACCTGCGGAGGATGCGTGAGTGCCAGGAGATTTACTCGGCCGCGTCCTCCGCCAGGATCAACTGGGAGAAATGTTCCGGACTCCTGGTGGGTCAGTGGCGGGTGGACTCCCTGCCGGAGGAGCTCAGGCCTTTTGCCTGGAGCACGACCCATCTCCTCTATCTGGGAGTCTACCTTAGCCCCGACGAGGGAGCCTGGCCGGCGAACTGGCAGGAGCTGGAGGCCAAGGTCGCCGCTCGCCTAGGGCGCTGGACAGGACTGCTCCGAGTGCTGTCCTACAGGGGTCGAGCGCTAGTCATAAACCAGCTGGTGGCCGCAATGCTGTGGTACCGGCTGGTCACTTTGACCCCTCCCCCTGCGTTTGTCGCCAAGATACAGAAGAAGCTGGTGGACTTCTTCTGGAACAACAGGAAGCACTGGGTCTCTGCCGCGGTCTTGAGTCTCCCGCTTGAGGAGGGCGGTCAGTCGTTGGTGTGCGTCAGCGCCCAGCTCGCGACTTTCCGTCTTCAGACCCTGCAGAGATACCTTTACGTCGAGCCCCCTCCTAGGTGGTGTGCTCTGGCGAGGTATTTCTTCCGCCAGCAGCTCGACCTCAATTATGACACGCAGCTCCTGTTTGTGAACTTGGGGGGTGCCAGGACCGCCCTCCGGGAGCTGCCTGTCTTTTACAGGGAACTCATCAGGGTCTGGAACAAAGTCTCCACCAAGCGCAGCTCTCCGCCGGCTGGAGTGGCGGCCGTCCTGCAGGAACCGCTGCTCGGGAATCCGTACCTCCACGGCCGAGGCTTTATGTGGCGGTCGGAAGAGAGGGCTGTGGCTGGTGAGGTGACCAGGGTCAGGGACCTGCTCGATGGCGGAGGAGCGGGCTGGATGGCGCCAGACACGCTGGCGCGGCGCCTAAATTCTGCCAACGTCCGCCACGCGGCCGATGCCATCGAGTCGCTAAAAACAGCTCTGGGCCCTGACTCCGTTAGGTGCATCGAGGAGGCTCAAGCACGTGGGGAGATCCCGTCCGAACTGACCCCCGTCCGGACGGAATTCCTCATCGGCGCCAAACCCCGGAACCTCCCTCGGGGGCCGGCGCCTCACAACTTGAGCCGCCTCCGGGAAATCCCCTCCGTGCCTTTCAGTTCCGCGCGGAGGGGTTTCCTGTACGGGCTGCTCCTGCACACCCTCAACTTTGCCATCCTCGCCGGCCGTCCGGACACGCCATGGCGTACCATCTTGCCATCCGGAGGAGGCGGGGGTCCCCGATGGAGGGCACTCTACGCAGGGGTCCTCCCACTATTCATCGGGGACTTGGCCTGGAGGGTGGTGCACGGAGCAGTGCCGTGCAACAAATTTTTAAGCCGGTTCACGGACTCCCAGGCCGCCTGCAATTTCTGCGGTCTGGAGGAGTCCGTGTTCCATGTTTTTATGGAGTGCACAAGGTTGCAGCCCCTGTTCCACTATTTGAAGGGGCTGCTCCTGAAATTCTGGCTGCACTTCAGTCCCACTCTCCTGATCTTTGGGCACCCTGTGCGGAGGGGAGCGGGTAGGTCCGAAGGCCTCCTCGTAGGACTGCTCCTGGGCACGGCCAAGGGTGCCATCAGCCGGTCCAGGCAGCGGGCGGTCGAGGGGGTCGTTCAACCTGACTGCCTGCCTCTCTTCCGCTCTTACATCCGGTCCAGGGTGTCCTTGGAGATGGAGCACGCGGTGTCCACCGGTACGCTCGCGGCCTTCCGCGAGAGGTGGGCACCGGAGGGACTGGAGTGCATCATCACGCCCGGCAACCAAATTTTAATTTGATTTTACGTTTTAAAGTTTAATTTGTTTTAATTGCCGGTGCTTTTAGTGTCCCCCTCCCCTTTTATAGGGGGCACTGGGAAAATTTGATTTTAGCGCCCCAAAAAAAAACCAAAAAACAAAAAAAAAAAAAGGGGCCTTGAAAATGTCTGCTGTGTCACCCAGGTCGGGTGGCACCGTTTAATGTTTTTATGTTTTGCAGATAAACTCAAAAGAGTTTCATGCACAAGGGACCAATCGTGAAGCAGTGGAGGCGTGTCCTGCTCAGTTGGAGCTGTGAGCAGTGAGGAGAGCAGCCACCAACTTGTGCTCCTGCCTGGAGAGCCCTGAGACCAGCCCAGGAGGAGAAGGAAGGAAGGGGCTTCACTACAACTTCTATCCAGAGGGAGAGGAGGAGAAAAGAAAACTTTTAAACATCTTTATCATTTCTGCAAAGAGTTGGAGAGAGGGGGAAAAACCACAACAACCAACATCCAGTGTGGAAGGAGGGAGACTCTACTATCTCTACAGGTGGGTGTGGGTGCATTTCCCCAAACAGACTTTGTTGTATCGGTGGGGGGAGGAAAGAAGACCACTGAGGGCCGGAACATCGCGGGGGGTGTGTGTGTGTGTGGAAGTGTGCGTGGGGGCCGTGCTTACAACTAGGCCCCCCCCACAATTGGAACCCCCCCCACCCCCCCCACCCCCCCCCACATTTGCCTAGCCTGGGATAGCTGGAGCTACCAGGCTGAAGATTGTTGTTTTTCTCAATCACCCAATTAAAGATCGTTGGGAGTGCCTGGTGGCTCCAGCTACCCCAGGTGAAGACATCTTCTCCCCCCACCTGAAGACCACCCCAAAGACTTTTGTGTTTTGCCATCTGGGGAGTGCACCCACCCACAGCTGCGAGGGGAGACCTGCCCTCGCAGCCCACCCCCCTTCCCACCCCCCTCTCTCTTTCTCCGTTACTCTCTGTTTCTCCCCTCTCTCTCTGAGAGCCCTTTTCTTCCGAATTTTAAAAAAAAAAAAACCCAATTAAGACAACTGAGCAGAGGGAGCAAGGCCTCTCCCCAATTGTCAACGAGGGGAGAGGTGCCTCGTTAAGGGCTCCTCTGCTCAGTTAACATACGAGGCCATTAAAGACCATTAAGGCCTGTGACTCTGGGGTGGGTGTAGCCCTTAAAGGGACCCCGTGATGGCGACCCCATCCACGCCGGTGGCAGGGCCAGCAAGGACGTATGCGCAGGCGGTGTCCACATCCACGGCACCTCCTGCGCCACCCGCTGCCCTGCCACCGTTCAGACTTATAACCAGGAAACACGGGGTCAAGAGCTACACTCACCCCACAATGAGCATTGAGGAGTGCGTGCGGGCGATGGCTGGGGTAGTCGGCCCCTCGGCCATTGTCGCAGCCTCCAAGATGTCTGGGAAGGCCGTGTTCTTCCTGGGGTCGGAGCGGGCGGTGTCCCTGGCCCTTGAAAAGGGGCTCACGGTGGGCGGGACGTTCCTGCCGGTGGACCCTCTCGAGGCCACCGCGCAGAGGGTCATCATTTCAAACGTCCCGCCCTTTGTTTCCGCTGAGCTCCTCCTCCCTCACCTACAACAACTGGGGGAGGTAAGGTCAGGGATCAACCCCATACCGCTCGGCCTCAGGGAGAACAGCCTGCGCCACGTGTTCTCCTTCCGCCGCCAGCTCTTTGTCCGGCTGGCGCGGGAGGAGACGACGGAGGGATCTTTTAATGTGGTGCACGAGGGGACTGCCTACCGCGTCTTCTGGACGTCGGACGGCGTGCGGTGCCATGCCTGCAGGGAGGTGGGGCACGTTCGCAAGAACTGCCCCGCCTCCAAGGCCGCCAAACCATCGAAGGCGGCCAAGGCTGGCGCCGCCGCCACCCCTCCCCCTAGTTGCGTCCGCGTGCCGGGAGCCATGGGTGCGCGGGCATCGTCGGAGGCCTTTGTTTTCAGGGCCTCCGGCGGGGGGGAGGGAGAGCGTCCGACCGGAAAGAAGGCGCGGAAGAAGACAAAACATCAAGAGGCGGGTCCCCTCAGTGCGCCGGATAATTTGACCACCGCGCTCAGCCCAACCCCGTCACCGGTGAGCGCGGGGTGCCCCGAGCCCGTGCCCGAGCCCTTGAACAACACCACAGAGGGGCCCGGGCGCGGGCAAGAAAAGGAAAAGGGGGGGGCGGAGCGGGAGGCCTCGGCAGACATGGAGGTCTCCCTGACTCCGCGCGCCCCCAGGAACAAAAAGAGGCACCGCCCCAATGACGCGGAGGGGGAACAATATCCCTCCGCGGAGGAGTCGGTGCCCGCCGCGTGTCCCGCGTCCCCCACCAGCGCCCCCAAATTGCGCTGCAGGCGCGAGGAGTCTTTCCCCGGGGAGGGTGAGACAGTTGAGGCTGCCCAGCCTCTGCCTCCCGGGGATGGAGTGGAAGATCTGCCTGTCGTGGGGGGCGTGGGGACCGCGGAGGAATGCGTAGCCGCCGGGCCGGGCGTCCCGGGGACTGAGGCGGGCGAGGCCGAAAAGGCCGAACCTGAGCCCGCCCAGCTATTACCCAACTTCCCCCGGGAGTTGCTCGACCCGGCAGAAACAAAATATATTGATTTTAATGAAACTGTAGATGCTGGGCCGGGGGGTGGCAGCGGGGAGGGGGAGGAACACCCACCCTCGCCCCTTACTTTGGAGCTGGAGCACTTGGAGGGCCTGGGGATTTCCTATGGCCGGGTCTCTCCTTGTTCTCCGGTTCCTGGGGCGGAGGGGGAACCCCTTCCGCTGTCATTTCCCGACCCAGCACCATTTTTAAAAGAGCCCAGTGGGGACTCCTCTGCCGACGATCCTGGGGGTGGGATCGGGGCAGTGCCAGGGCCGGTTGGAGCGGCCGGTTCATTTGCCGTACCTTGTGCGGTCGATGGGCCGGCTGCTGGCGGCCACCTCCCGGAGGAGGACGGGGACTCGGTGGGGGACGCGGGTGAAGACCTAGAGACCACCGCCAGTGAGGCGGTGGATCTGCTCGCGGCCGCCGCTGAGGCCCTCCTCGTTCCTGCAAAGGAACTCCGGGACTTTTTGGCCCAGAGCCGGGGTCGCCGCGACCAAGCCCGACTGGCCCTGGAAAAATGGTCCGAGCCGGAGCTGATCAAGGGGTCCGTCCGCGCCGCCGTTAAAACCTTGGCCGCGGGCGGGCCCTTGACAAAGGAGCAGCACCTTGAGCTGCGCGAGCTCGAGGGACTCCTCGCTGGGCTGCGGAGGGAGCGGAGTTCAACAAAAGACTCCGCTCCCTCCCCCACAATAGGTTAAGGTAGAGGTTGCACTATTCTTTTGCCATGAAGATAACCATAGCCAGCCTCAACATCAACGGCGGCAGAGGGGCACGCCGTAGATTTGACAATTTTTCGCTCCTGCGGGAGGGGAAATATGCGGTGTGGCTTCCTGCAAGAAACCCACCACCGTTCCGGGAGACGAAGCCACGTGGCTCCTGGAATGGCAAGGAGAGGTCCGCATGAGCCACCTCACCGCCATTTTCTAGTGGGTGGCCATCTTGCTGGGCCCGCATTTTCAGCCGGAGATTGGGGGTCGAGGAGCCCGTGCCAGGCCGCTTGCTGCACGTAACGGTTCGCCTGGGGGACGTGCCGCTCCATCTCGTGAACGTGTACGCCCCTCATCCCGGCCCGCAGCAAACGCGCTTCTTTGAAGAGGTGTCCGCTCTTCTTGGCTCCGTCGACGTCGGCGACTGCATTGTCCTCGGGGGGGATTTTAACTGCACCCTCGAGGCGAGGGACCGCTCCGGTGCCCCGCAGTGCATGACGGCGATGGAGAAGTTGAGGGACCTGGTCGGGTCCTTCGACTTGGTGGACGTCTGGCGAAATCTCCACCCCGACTCCAGCGCCTTTACTTGGGTGAGGCCTGGAGTTGGATGGTCTAGAGTCGACCGCCTTTACGTGTCTCGGGCGTACGTTTCCTGCGTCCCGGCGGCCTCCATGCGGCCGGTGCCGTGTTCGGACCACCACCTGGTGTGGGCGGAGCTCGCTTCGCTCCGCGCGAGGACGGGGTCCGCGTACTGGCACTTTAACAACCGGCTGCTGGAGGACGTGCGGTTCCAGGACTCGTTCCGTCGATTCTGGTCCGACTGGAGAAGGAAGCAGGGGGGCTTCCCCTCCTTGAGGCTATGGTGGGACGTGGGCAAGGCTCACGTCCGCGTCTTCTGTCAAGAGTACGCGAGGGGGTCGACCAAGAGGCGGGCGGCCAGAGTCGGGCGCCTAGAAAAAGAGGTGCTCGACCTGGAAGCCCGTCTCGGTCAAGTCGTCCAGGACCCGGCCCTGCGGACGGTGTACGAAGCGAAGAAGGCCGCGCTGAAGGACCTGCAGCTCGTCGGGTCCCGAGGCGCGTTCGTGAGGTCGCGGATCCGGTTCCTGCGGGATCTGGACCGCGGCTCCCCCTTCTTCTACTCGCTGGAAAAAAGGCAGAGTGTCCGTAAGCAGCTCTTGACGCTGCTGGCCGACGACGGCTCTCTCGTCTCGGATCCGGAGGGCGTCAACAACAGGGTCCGTGAATATTACGGGGCTCTGTTCTCTCCGGATCCGTCCAGCGAGGAAGCGCGTAGAGTTTTGTGGGAGGACCTGCCGAAGGTCAGCCCGGAGGGCGCCGAAAATCTGGAAGCTCCGCTAAGCCTGGCGGAGCTGACCGGTGCCCTCGCCCGGCTCTCGAGGGGAAAATCCCCGGGGCTGGACGGGCTGACCGTGGAGTTCCACAGGGCGTTCTGGGACGTCCTGGGGAGCGACTACGCGCGGGTCCTGGGGGAAAGTCTGGCGACCGGGGAGATGCCCCTCTCTTGGCGCAGGGCAGTCATCGTCCTGCTGCCTAAGAAGGGCGATCTCCGCCTCCTTAAGAACTGGCGCCCGGTCTCCCTCCTCAGCACGGACTACAAAATCTTCGCCAGGGCGATGTCTGCTCGCCTTGGTGCCGTGCTGGACCACATGATCCACCCCGACCAGTCATACACGGTCCCGGGCCGGACGATCCACGACAACATCCATCTGGTCCGGGACCTCATCCATTGCTCCCAGGAGGCTGGTCTGTCGGTCGCCTTCCTATCCCTCGACCAAGAGAAGGCGTTCGACAGGGTGGATCACGACTATCTGCTCGGAACTCTGCGCGCTTTCGGGTTCGGGACACATTTCGTCGCCCAGATCCGACTTTTGTACGCCGCCGCGGAGTGTCTGATTAAGGTTAACGGGTCCTTGACGGCGCCCCTTCGCTTTAGGAGAGGGGTGCGCCAGGGATGCCCCATGTCCGGCCAGTTATACGCCGTTTGCGTGGAGCCTTTCCTGCGCCTCTTGCGGACGAGGTTGACGGGACTGGCTCTGCAAGGGCCGGGCGTGGAGGTCGTCCTCTCGGCTTACGCCGATGACGTGCTCCTCGCGGTAGAGGATCCCGCTGACCTGCGGAGGATGCGTGAGTGCCAGGAGATTTACTCGGCCGCGTCCTCCGCCAGGATCAACTGGGAGAAATGTTCCGGACTCCTGGTGGGTCAGTGGCGGGTGGACTCCCTGCCGGAGGAGCTCAGGCCTTTTGCCTGGAGCACGACCCATCTCCTCTATCTGGGAGTCTACCTTAGCCCCGACGAGGGAACCTGGCCGGCGAACTGGCAGGAGCTGGAGGCCAAGGTCGCCGCTCGCCTAGGGCGCTGGACAGGACTGCTCCGAGTGCTGTCCTACAGGGGTCGAGCGCTAGTCATAAACCAGCTGGTGGCCGCAATGCTGTGGTACCGGCTGGTCACTTTGACCCCTCCCCCTGCGTTTGTCGCCAAGATACAGAAGAAGCTGGTGGACTTCTTCTGGAACAACAGGAAGCACTGGGTCTCTGTCGCGGTCTTGAGTCTCCCGCTTGAGGAGGGCGGTCAGTCGTTGGTGTGCGTCAGCGCCCAGCTCGCGACTTTCCGTCTTCAGACCCTGCAGAGATACCTTTACGTCGAGCCCCCTCCTAGGTGGTGCGCTCTGGCGAGGTATTTCTTCCGCCAGCAGCTCGACCTCAATTATGACACGCAGCTCCTGTTTGTGAACTTGGGGGGTGCCAGGACCGCCCTCCGGGAGCTGCCTGTCTTTTACAGGGAACTCATCAGGGTCTGGAACAAAGTCTCCACCAAGCGCAGCTCTCCGCCGGCTGGAGTGGCGGCCGTCCTGCAGGAGCCGCTGCTCGGGAATCCGTACCTCCACGGCCGAGGTTTTATGTGGCGGTCGGAAGAGAGGGCTGTGGCTGGTGAGGTGACCAGGGTCAGGGACCTGCTCGATGGCGGAGGAGCGGGCTGGATGGCGCCAGTCACGCTGGCGCGGCGCCTAAATTCTGCCAACGTCCGCCGCGCGGCCGATGCCATCGAGTCGCTAAAAACAGCTCTGGGCCCTGACTCCGTTAGGTGTATCGAGGAGGCTCAAGCACGTGGGGAGATCCCGTCCGAACTGACCCCCGTCCGGACGGAATTCCTCATCGGCGCCAAACCCCGGAACCTCCCTCGGGGGCCGGCGCCTCACAACTTGAGCCGCCTCGGGGAAATCCCCTCCGTGCCTTTCAGTTCCGCGCGGAGGGGTTTCCTGTACGGGCTGCTCCTGCACACCCTCAACTTTGCCATCCTCGCCGGCCGTCCGGACACGCCATGGCGTACCATCTTGCCGTCCGGAGGAGGCGGGGGTCCCCGATGGAGGGCACTCTACGCAGGGGTCCTCCCACTATTCATCGGGGACTTGGCCTGGAGGGTGGTGCACGGAGCAGTGCCGTGCAACAAATTTTTAAGCCGGTTCACGGACTCCCAAGCCGCCTGCAATTTCTGCGGTCTGGAGGAGTCCGTGTTCCATGTTTTTATTGAATGCACGAGGTTGCAGCCCCTGTTCCACTATTTGAAGGGGCTGCTCCTGAAATTCTGGCTGCACTTCAGTCCCACTCTCCTGATCTTTGGGCACCCTGTGCGGAGGGGAGCGGGTAGGTCCGAGGGCCTCCTCGTAGGACTGCTCCTGGGCACGGCCAAGGGTGCCATCAGCCGGTCCAGGCAGCGGGCGGTCGAGGGGGTCGTTCAACCTGACTGCCTGCCTCTCTTCCGCTCTTACATCCGATCCAGGGTGTCCTTGGAGATGGAGCACGCGGTGTCCACCGGTACGCTCGCGGCCTTCCGCGAGAGGTGGGCACCGGAGGGACTGGAGTGCATCATCACGCCCGGCAACCAAATTTTAATTTGATTTTACGTTTTAAAGTTTAATTTGTTTTAATTGCCGGTGTTTTTAGTGTCCCCCTCTCCTTTTATAGGGGGCACTGGAAAAATTTGATTTTAGCGCCAAAAAAAAAAAAAAAAAAAAAAAAAAAAGGCTTGAAAATGTCTGCTGTGTCACCCAGGTCGGGTGGCACAGTTTAATGTTGTTTATGTTTTGCAGGTAGACTCCTAAAAGAGTTTCATGCACAAGGGACCAATCGTGAAGCAGTGGAGGCGTGTCCTGCTCAGTTGGAGCTGTGAGCAGTGAGGAGAGCAGCCACCAACTTGTGCTCCTGCCTGGAGAGCCCTGAGACCAGCCCAGGAGGAGAAGGAAGGAAGGGGCTTCACTACAACTTCTATCCAGAGGGAGAGGAGGAGAAAAGAAAACTTTTAAACATCTTTATCATTTCTGCAAAGAGTTGGAGAGAGGGGGAAAAACCACAACAACCAACATCCAGTGTGGAAGGAGGGAGACTCTACTATCTCTACAGGTGGGTGTGGGTGCATTTCCCCAAACAGACTTTGTTGTATCGGTGGGGGGAGGAAAGAAGACCACTGAGGGCCGGAACATCGCGGGGGGTGTGTGTGTGTGTGGAAGTGTGCGTGGGGGCCGTGCTTACAACTAGGCCCCCCCCACAATTGGAACCCCCCCCACCCCCCCCCCCCACCCCCCCCACCCCCCCCCACATTTGCCTAGCCTGGGATAGCTGGAGCTACCAGGCTGAAGATTGTTGTTTTTCTCAATCACCCAATTAAAGATCGTTGGGAGTGCCTGGTGGCTCCAGCTACCCCAGGTGAAGACATCTTCTCCCCCCACCTGAAGACCACCCCAAAGACTTTTGTGTTTTGCCATCTGGGGAGTGCACCCACCCACAGCTGCGAGGGGAGACCTGCCCTCGCAGCCCCCCCCCCTTCCCACCCCCCTCTCTCTTTCTCTGCTACTCTGTTTCTCCCCTCTCTCTCTGAGAACCCTTTCCTTCCAAATTTAAAAAAAAAACAATTAAGACAACTGAGCAGAGGGAGCAAGGCCTCTCCCCAATTGTCAACGAGGGGAGAGGTGCCTCGTTAAGGGCTCCTCTGCTCAGTCAATCTACAAGAGGCCTAATAAAGACCATTAAGGCCTGTGACTTTGGGGTGGGTGTAGCCCTTAAAGGGACCCCGTGATGGCGACCCCATCCACGCCGGTGGCAGGGCCAGCAAGGACGTATGCGCAGGCGGTGTCCACATCCACGGCACCTCCTGCGCCACCCGCTGCCCTGCCACCGTTCAGACTTATAACCAGGAAACACGGGGTCAAGAGCTACACTCACCCCACAATGAGCATTGAGGAGTGCGTGCGGGCGATGGCTGGGGTAGTCGGCCCCTCGGCCATTGTCGCAGCCTCCAAGATGT
The DNA here is from genome assembly GCF_044704955.1 of Pristiophorus japonicus. Taxonomy (NCBI): domain Eukaryota; kingdom Metazoa; phylum Chordata; class Chondrichthyes; family Pristiophoridae; genus Pristiophorus; species Pristiophorus japonicus. The sequence continues at coordinate 133,851,789 of NC_091981.1, read as the reverse complement.
CTGGGAAGGCCGTGTTCTTCCTGGGGTCGGAGCGGGCGGTGTCCCTGGCCCTTGAAAAGGGGCTCACGGTGGGCGGGACGTTCCTGCCGGTGGACCCTCTCGAGGCCACCGCGCAGAGGGTCATCGTTTCAAACGTCCCGCCCTTTGTTTCCGCTGAGCTCCTCCTCCCTCACCTACAACAACTGGGGGAGGTAAGGTCAGGGATCAACCCCATACCGCTCGGCCTCAGGGAGAACAGCCTGCGCCACGTGTTCTCCTTCCGCCGCCAGCTCTTTGTCCGGCTGGCGCGGGAGGACACGACGGAGGGAGATTTTAATGTGGTGCACGAGGGGACTGCCTACCGCGTCTTCTGGACGTCGGACGGCGTGCGGTGCCATGCCTGCAAGGAGGTGGGGCACGTTCGCAAGAACTGCCCCGCCTCCAAGGCCGCCAAACCACCGAAGGCGGCCAAGGCTGGCACCGCCGCCACCCCTCCCCCTAGTTGCGTCCGCGTGCCGGGAGCCGTAGGTGCGCGGGCATCGTCGGAGGCCTTTGTTTTCAGGGCCTCCGGCGGGGGGGAGGGAGAGCGTTCGACCGGAAAGAAGGCGCGGAAGAAGACAAAACATCAAGAGGCGGGTCCCCTCAGTGCGCCGGATAATTTGACCACCGCGCTCAGCCCAACCCCGTCACCGGCGAGCGCGGGGTGCCCCGAGCCCGTGCCCGAGCCCTTGAACAACACCACAGAGGGGCCCGGGCGCGGGCAAGAAAAGGAAAAGGGGGGGGCGGAGCGGGAGGCCTCGGCAGACATGGAGGTCTCCCTGACTCCACGCGCCCCCAGGAACAAAAAGAGGCACCGCCCCAATGAGGCGGAGGGGGAACAACATCCCTCCGCGGAGGAGTCGGTGCCCGCCGCGTGTCCCGCGTCCCCCACCAGCGCCCCCAAATTGCGCTGCAGGCGCGAGGAGTCTTTCCCCGGGGAGGGTGAGGTAGTCGAGGCTGCCCAGCCGCTGCCTCCTGGGGATGGCACGGAAGATCTGCCTGTCGTGGGGGGCGTGGGGACCGCGGAGGAATGCGTAGCCGCCGGGCCGGGCGTCCCGGGGACTGAGGCGGGCGAGGCCGAAAAGGCCGAACCTGAGCCCGCCCAGCCAATACCCAACTTCCCCCGGGAGACGCTCGACCCGGCAAAAACACAATTTATTGGTTTTAATGACACCGTAGATGCTGGGCCGGGGGGTGGCAGCGGGGAAGGGGAGGAACACCCACCCTCGCCCCTTACTTTGGAGCTGGAGCACTTGGAGGGCCTGGGGATTTCCTATGGCCGGGTCTCTCCTTGTTCTCCGGTTCCTGGGGCGGAGGGGGAACCCCTTCCGCTGTCATTTCCCGACCCAGCACCATTTTTAAAAGAGCCCAGTGGGGACTCCTCTGCCGACGATCCTGGGGGTGGGATCGGGGCAGTGCCAGGGCCGGTTGGAGCGGCCGGTTCATTTGCCGTACCTTGTGCGGTCGATGGGCCGGCTGCTGGCGGCCACCTCCCGGAGGAGGACGGGGACTCGGTGGGGGACGCGGGTGAAGACCTAGAGACCACCGCCAGGGAGGCGGTGGATCTGCTCGCGGCCGCCGCTGAGGCCCTCCTCGTTCCTGCAAAGGAACTCCGGGACTTTTTGGCCCAGAGCCGGGGTCGCCGCGACCAAGCCCGACTGGCCCTGGAAAAATGGTCCGAGCCGGAGCTGATCAAGGGGTCCGTCCGCGCCGCCGTTAAAACCTTGGCCGCGGGCGGGCCCTTGACAAAGGAGCAGCACCTTGAGCTGCGCGAGCTCGAGGGACTCCTCGCTGGGCTGCGGAGGGAGCGGAGTTCAACAAAAGACTCCGCTCCCTCCCCCACAATAGGTTAAGGTAGAGGTTGCACTATGCTTTTGCCATGAAGATAACCATAGCCAGCCTCAACATCAACGGCGGCAGAGGGGCACGCCGTAGATTTGACAATTTTTCGCTCCTGCGGGAGGGGAAATATGCGGTGTGCTTCCTGCAAGAAACCCACACCGTTCCGGGAGACGAAGCCACGTGGCTCCTGGAATGGCAAGGAGAGGTCCGCATGAGCCACCTCACCGCCATTTCAAGTGGGGTGGCCATCTTGCTGGGCCCGCATTTTCAGCCGGAGATCTTGGGGGTCGAGGAGCCCGTGCCAGGCCGCTTGCTGCACGTAACGGTTCGCCTGGGGGACGTGCCGCTCCATCTCGTGAACGTGTACGCCCCTCATCCCGGCCCGCAGCAAACGCGCTTCTTTGAAGAGGTGTCCGCTCTTCTTGGCTCCGTCGACGTCGGCGACTGCATTGTCCTCGGGGGGGATTTTAACTGCACCCTCGAGGCGAGGGACCGCTCCGGTGCCCCGCAGTGCATGACGGCGATGGAGAAGTTGAGGGACCTGGTCGGGTCCTTCGACTTGGTGGACGTCTGGCGAAATCTCCACCCCGACTCCAGCGCCTTTACTTGGGTGAGGCCTGGAGTTGGATGGTCTAGGGTCGACCGCCTTTACGTGTCTCGGGCGTACGTTTCCTGCGTCCCGGCGGCCTCCATGCGGCCGGTGCCGTGTTCGGACCACCACCTGGTGTGGGCGGAGCTCGCTTCGCTCCGCGCGAGGACGGGGTCCGCGTACTGGCACTTTAACAACCGGCTGCTGGAGGACGTGCGGTTCCAGGACTCGTTCCGTCGATTCTGGTCCGACTGGAGAAGGAAGCAGGGGGGCTTCCCCTCCTTGAGGCTATGGTGGGACGTGGGCAAGGCTCACGTCCGCGTCTTCTGTCAAGAGTACGCGAGGGGGTCGACCAAGAGGCGGGCGGCCAGAGTCGGGCGCCTAGAAAAAGAGGTGCTCGACCTGGAAGCCCGTCTCGGTCAAGTCGTCCAGGACCCGGCCCTGCGGACGGTGTACGAAGCGAAGAAGGCCGCGCTGAAGGACCTGCAGCTCGTCGGGTCCCGAGGCGCGTTCGTGAGGTCGCGGATCCGGTTCCTGCGGGATCTGGACCGCGGCTCCCCCTTCTTCTACTCGCTGGAAAAAAGGCAGAGTGTCCGTAAGCAGCTCTTGACGCTGCTGGCCGACGACGGCTCTCTCGTCTCGGATCCGGAGGGCGTCAACAACAGGGTCCGTGAATATTACGGGGCTCTGTTCTCTCCGGATCCGTCCAGCGAGGAAGCGCGTAGAGTTTTGTGGGAGGACCTGCCGAAGGTCGGCCCGGAGGGCGCCGAAAATCTGGAAGCTCCGCTAAGCCTGGCGGAGCTGACCGGTGCCCTCGCCCGGCTCTCGAGGAGAAAATCCCCGGGGCTGGACGGGCTGACCGTGGAGTTCCACAGGGCGTTCTGGGACGTCCTGGGGAGCGACTACGCGCGGGTCCTGGGGGAAAGTCTGGCGACCGGGGAGATGCCCCTCTCTTGGCGCAGGGCAGTCATCGTCCTGCTGCCTAAGAAGGGCGATCTCCGCCTCCTTAAGAACTGGCGCCCGGTCTCCCTCCTCAGCACGGACTACAAAATCTTCGCCAGGGCGATGTCTGCTCGCCTTGGTGCCGTGCTGGACCACATGATCCACCCCGACCAGTCATACACGGTCCCGGGCCGGACAATCCACGACAACATCCATCTGGTCCGGGACCTCATCCATTGCTCCCAGGAGGCTGGTCTGTCGGTCGCCTTCCTATCCCTCGACCAAGAGAAGGCGTTCGACAGGGTGGATCACGACTATCTGCTCGGAACTCTGCGCGCTTTCGGGTTCGGGACGCATTTCGTCGCCCGGATCCGACTTTTGTACGCCGCCGCGGAGTGTCTGATTAAGGTTAACGGGTCCTTGACGGCGCCCCTTCGCTTTAGGAGAGGGGTGCGCCAGGGATGCCCCATGTCCGGCCAGTTATACGCCGTTTGCGTGGAGCCTTTCCTGCGCCTCTTGCGGACGAGGTTGACGGGACTGGCTCTGCAAGGGCCGGGCGTGGAGGTCGTCCTCTCGGCTTACGCCGATGACGTGCTCCTCGCGGTAGAGGATCCCGCTGACCTGCGGAGGATGCGTGAGTGCCAGGAGATTTACTCGGCCGCGTCCTCCGCCAGGATCAACTGGGAGAAATGTTCCGGACTCCTGGTGGGTCAGTGGCAGGTGGACTCCCTGCCGGAGGAGCTCAGGCCTTTTGCCTGGAGCACGACCCATCTCCTCTATCTGGGAGTCTACCTTAGCCCCGACGAGGAAGCCTGGCCGGCGAACTGGCAGGAGCTGGAGGCCAAGGTCGCCGCTCGCCTAGGGCGCTGGACAGGACTGCTCCGAGTGCTGTCCTACAGGGGTCGAGCGCTAGTCATAAACCAGCTGGTGGCCGCAATGCTGTGGTACCGGCTGGTCACTTTGACCCCTCCCCCTGCGTTTGTCGCCAAGATACAGAAGAAGCTGGTGGACTTCTTCTGGAACAACAGGAAGCACTGGGTCTCTGTCGCGGTCTTGAGTCTCCCGCTTGAGGAGGGCGGTCAGTCGTTGGTGTGCGTCAGCGCCCAGCTCGCGACTTTCCGTCTTCAGACCCTGCAGAGATACCTTTACGTCGAGCCCCCTCCTAGGTGGTGTGCTCTGGCGAGGTATTTCTTCCGCCAGCAGCTCGACCTCAATTATGACACGCAGCTCCTGTTTGTGAACTTGGGGGGTGCCAGGACCGCCCTCCGGGAGCTGCCTGTCTTTTACAGGGAACTCATCAGGGTCTGGAACAAAGTCTCCACCAAGCGCAGCTCTCCGCCGGCTGGAGTGGCGGCCGTCCTGCAGGAGCCGCTGCTCGGGAATCCGTACCTCCACGGCCGAGGCTTCATGTGGCGGTCGGAAGAGAGGGCTGTGGCTGGTGAGGTGACCAGGGTCAGGGACCTGCTCGATGGCGGAGGAGCGGGCTGGATGGCGCCAGTCACGCTGGCGCGGCGCCTAAATTCTGCCAACGTCCGCCGCGCGGCCGATGCCATCGAGTCGCTAAAAACAGCTCTGGGCCCTGACTCCGTTAGGTGTATCGAGGAGGCTCAAGCACGTGGGGAGATCCCGTCCGAACTGACCCCCGTCCGGACGGAATTCCTCATCGGCGCCAAACCCCGGAACCTCCCTCGGGGGCCGGCGCCTCACAACTTGAGCCGCCTCGGGGAAATCCCCTCCGTGCCTTTCAGTTCCGCGCGGAGGGGTTTCCTGTACGGGCTGCTCCTGCACACCCTCAACTTTGCCATCCTCGCCGGCCGTCCGGACACGCCATGGCGTACCATCTTGCCGTCCGGAGGAGGCGGGGGTCCCCGATGGAGGGCACTCTACGCAGGGGTCCTCCCACTATTCATTGGGGACTTGGCCTGGAGGGTGGTGCACGGAGCAGTGCCGTGCAACAAATTTTTAAGCCGGTTCACGGACTCCCAGGCCGCCTGCAATTTCTGCGGTCTGGAGGAGTCCGTGTTCCATGTTTTTATGGAGTGCACAAGGTTGCAGCCCCTGTTCCATTATTTGAAGGGGCTGCTCCTGAAATTCTGGCTGCACTTCAGTCCCACTCTCCTGATCTTTGGGCACCCTGTGCGGAGGGGAGCGGGTAGGTCCGAAGGCCTCCTCGTAGGACTGCTCCTGGGCACGGCCAAGGGTGCCATCAGCCGGTCCAGGCAGCGGGCGGTCGAGGGGGTCGTTCAACCTGACTGCCTGCCTCTCTTCCGCTCTTACATCCGGTCCAGGGTGTCCTTGGAGATGGAGCACGCGGTGTCCACCGGTACGCTCGCGGCCTTCCGCGAGAGGTGGGCACCGGAGGGACTGGAGTGCATCATCACGCCCGGCAACCAAATTTTAATTTGATTTTACGTTTTTAAGTTTAATTTGTTTTAATTGCCGGTGCTTTTAGTGTCCCCTTCCCTTTTATAGGGGGCACTGGGGAAAAATTGTGATTTTAGTGCCCAAAAAAAAAACAAAAAAAAAAAAGAAAAAAAAAACACAAAAAAGGGGGGGAAAAAAAATGGGCCTTGTAAATGTCTGGAGTGTCACCCAGGTCGGGTGGCACCGTTTAATGTTTTATGTTTTCACAGATAAACTCAAAAGAGTTTCATGCACAAGGACCCCCAGGTCCCTCTGCACCGCAGCATGTTGTAATTTCTCCCCATTCAAATAATATTCCCTTTTACTGTTTTTTTTTCCCAAGGTGGATGACCTCACACTTTCCGACATTGTATTCCATCTGCCAAACCTTAGCCCATTCGCTTAACCTATCTAAATCTCTTTGCAGCCTTTCTGTGTCTTCTACACAACCCGCTTTCCCACTAATCTTTGTGTCATCTGCAAATTTTGTTACACTACACTCTGTCCCCTCTTCCAGGTCATCTATGTATATTGTAAACAGTTGTGGTCCCAGCACCGATCCCTGTGGCACACCACTAACCACCGATTTCCAACCCGAAAAGGACCCATTTATCCCGACTCTCTGCTTTCTGTTCACCAGCCAATTCTCAATCCATGCTAATACATTTCCTCTGACTCTGCGTACCTTTATCTTCTGCAGTAACCTTTTGTGTGGCACCTTATCGAATGCCTTTTGAAAATCTAAATACACCACATCCATCGGTACACCTCTATCCACCATGCTCGTTATATCCTCAAAGAATTCCAGTAAATTAGTTAAACATAATTTCCCCTTCATGAATCCATGCTGCATCTGCTTGATTGCACTATTCCTATCTAGATGTCCCGCTATTTCTTCCTTAATGATAGTTTCAAGCATTTTCCCCACTACAGATGTTAAACTAACTGGCCTATAGTTACCTGCCTTTTGTCTGCCCCCTTTTTTAAACAGAGGCATTACATTAGCTGCTTTCCAATCCGATGGTACCTCCCCAGAGTCCAGAGAATTTTGGTAGATTATAACGAATGCATCTGCTATAACTTTCGCCATCTCTTTTAATACCCTGGGATGCATTTCATCAGCACCAGGGGACTTGTCTACCTTGAGTCCCATTAGCCTGTCCAGCACTACCCCCCTAGTGATAGTGATTGTCTCAAGGTCCTCCCTTCCCACATTCCTGTGACCAGCAATTTTTGGCATGGTTTTTGTGTCTTCCACTGTGAAGACCGAAGCAAAATAATTGTTTACGGTCTCAGCCATTTCCACATTTCCCATTATTAAATCCCCGTTCTCATTTTGTAAGGGACCAACATTTACTTTAGTCACTCTTTTCCATTTTATATATCTGTAAAAGCTTTTACTATCCGTTTTTATGTTTTGCACAAGTTTACCTTCGTAATCTATCTTTCCTTTCTTTATTGCTTTCTTAGTCATTCTTTGCTGTCGTTTAAAATTTTCCCATTGGTTTTTAATTTGATACTCTCCTTTATTTCCTTGGTTATCCACGGCTGGTTATCCCTTCTCTTACCGCCCTTCTTTTTCACTGGAATATATTTTTGTTGAGCACTATGAAAGAACTCCTTAAAAGTCTTCCACTGTTCCTCAGTTGTGCCACCGTTTAGTCTGTGTTTCCAGTCTACTTTAGTCAACTCTGCCCTCATCCCATTGTAGTCCCCTTTGTTTAAGCATAGTGTGCTCATTTGAGACACTACTTCCTCACCCTCAATCTGTATTACAAATTCAACGATACTGTGATCACTCATTCCGAGAGGATCTTTGACTAGGAGATCGCTTATTCGTCCTGTCTCATTACACAGGACCAGATCTAAGATAGCTTGCTCCCTTGTAGGTTCTGTAACCTACCTGCCTGCCCTCCTGCCATTTTGAGCTTCTTGCAAAGGTAAAATTTAACCATGGGGGCAATACTGACAATGCCATACCTTGTGCGCGCCTTCGCATCACGATGCTACGTAGAAGACAATTAATTCAATGTCATCGCATGAGGAACATCAGAATCCATAGGGTGCTGGGCAGGAGGCGTTACCCACTTCGGGTATATCGAGGCAGGCATTTGTACCTGCACCTGAGTGATGCAGACTGTGTCAGAAGGCTGCGTTTCCACAAAGAAGTTGTAACTGAGATCTGTGAGTTGGCGAAAGCAGACCTGCAGCCTAGAAGCATCAGGAGGACTGCTTTGTCAGTTTCAGTGAAGGTTACATCTGCACTTCCACTTCTTCCTGTAAGAAATTCTTGGTCCTTGCACCACGTTGCATCTTGTATTGCTGCAGCTGTGATTTTTCCAATGCTCTCACACAGCACTCAATGTCACACACACAACTGGCTCTTTAAAAATGGACGATTGCCAACCCGAAGCTGTGCTGCGCGTGTGTGTCCATTGAAATAATGTCAAAAATGTCACTTTTTTCCCCATGCATGCGCAGAAGGTGTGGCATTGTTCTTTTGGCGCAGACAGCAGGCTCCACCTCCCCCCCCCCCCCCACCCCCCCCGGAGCGACTGGACATGCTGCGCGGCGCCAAATTTGAATTACATCGGGGAAACTTTGGCAAAATATTTCTGCCGCATTTCTGGCCTAGAAAACAGGCTTAACTCTGGCAATACACCAGAAAACAAGCTTGTGCAAAATTGAGCCCATAATTTTTAGATTCAATGGTTGAGCATATGTCTGAGCAGCCGCTGTTCCTTTTCAGATGTGGTAATTAAACATAACCAATTTGCTCCTGAGATCAGCAAATTAAAGTTAATTTTGGCTCAAGTTGAAACCGAACTGGCATTATTGACTGCAAGATTGCTGTACTGACCTGTGTCAGCGAAATGTAGAGCTGAATTTTCCCCAAGCCCGTTTTCTGGTGTATTGCCAGAGTTACGCCCATTTTTCTAGGCCAGAAATGCACCAGAAATATTTTTCCAAAGTTTCTCCAATGTTTAATTTGAACTTGGTGCTGCACAGCATGCCCTGTCTCCTCAGGGGTTGGAGCCTGCTGTCTGCGCTGAAAAATGAAGCCGCACTTTCTGCGCATGCGCGGGAAAAAAAGTAACATTTTTGACGTTATTCCAATGGACACGCATGCTCAGTACAACTTGGATTTGGCAATTGGTCATTTTTAAAGAGCCAGTTGTGTGTGTGAGAAGGAGTGCTGTGTAAGAGCATTGGGAAAATCACAGCTGGAGCAATACAAAATGCAACGCAGTGCAAGGACCAAGTATTTCTTACAGGAAGAAATGGAGGCACTAGTTACTGTGATTGAGAACAGATGGCAAGAGCTGGACACCAGCAGAGGTCACATAAAAGTTCCACCAAAAGAAATGAAGAAACGCTGGAAACAAGTTGCAGAAGATTGTTGCGCAATGGTGACCACCACGAGATCTGGAGGCCAGTGTAAAAAGAAGTGGCAGGACCTTGGTCAAGTAGTTGGTGTAAATAATATTTTCATTTATTCAATGCAATTGCAATTTTAAATGTGACCGTCTATACGTCCCACCCAGCAGAAATGCACCCTCTCTAAAAAGTTTCATTTTCATCTTTGCAGAGGAAAGTGGCACATAATAAAAGGGAAAGAACTCGAACAGTAGGAGGCCCGGCAAATCTGCACCCACTGACACCCTTGGATGAGAGGGTCGCTGCTTTGATGGACCCTGCCTGGAAAAAAGCAATCAGTACTGCACAAGTTGGGACACACTTGAAGGAGAGGATAAGTCCTGCAAATTCATCGTGGTCCTTCAAATCAATCTGCTGCCTGGCCTGCGATGTGTGAGCCTACACATGCCACCCAGCCTGCCCCCTCCTCTGCTGCTAACCATTTGACTGTTCTGTAATCTTTTGCAGAAATTGAGGCCAACCTTGACGATGCAGAAGAAGATTCAAATGAGGACGAGCCTGAAAAGGAGAACATCTTCCAATCAAACCCTCCAGACCAAGAACATGGGGGTGAGGGGGAGGGGATTGAGCTGGATGAACCTCCCACTGTTGTACTGACTTTGGAGGAGGTGCCGCTCATGGAGGTGACAGCCCCTTCCATGACTAGTGGTTTGAGTGTTGGTGGGACATTCCATGGTTTCACACCTTCCGATTTTGCGGGTCCCAGTGGTGTGCTGCAGCGAGGCACACCCAGGGCCCTACCTTCTGAGGTTGCTGGTTCCAGTGGTATGGTGCATCGAGGCACACCCAGGGCCCCATCGTTCCAGACTGCAGGTCCCAGTGTTGGGGTGCGAGCCACACCCATGAGGAGGAGGGGAAGGAGGCCTCAACTGTGCTCTCTTGAGGTGCAGGATCTAACAGATGTGCTTCACATGATGTCATCGAGTGCAGAGAGCATTGACCTTACCCGGTCACTCCTGGACACCATCGGTGGGGTGAGTGATGAGGTAGCGGGACTGTCGGGAGAAGTAACAGCAATGACATGAGAAATGGGAACGATGTCTGGAACCATCAGTGAGGGAATAGTGGCCATGAGGGAGGGAATATCAGAGGTAGTGCAAACCACGTCACTGACCATGAGGGAGGGAATTCAGACAGTTTTGCTCAACATGAGGGAGGGAATGTTGCAGGCTGTTGAGACACTGTCAGGGCGCATGAGGGATGGCATGTTGGAGTTAGCTGCTGCAATAAGGGAACACACCCAGACCCCACGCCCACTGATAGAATCAACTGTCACTCTCACTTTAATCCTCACACCAGCCTCTGAAGAGCCCAAAACCAGGCCCTCCAACTTGCCGCCTGGGCCCTCCAACTTGCCGCCTGACGCCCCCCTGCACCCTCAAGAGGTGCGCAGTACCCGAGATGTTAGAAAGATACCAAGCCCAGAAACACTTTGCCACCGCCTGCGGGCAGGGGTGATGGAATGTCCAAGACCAAGCGCAGAGGGCGGTCTAAAAATAAGGGAGAGGAGAGATGGGTGGGTGCAGCCTTTCTTTGCTGCTACTTGTTGTTGTTATTATTATTATTGTTCCTCTTGTAACTGTTCTCAAATTAAAAGTTTTTTGTAAGTTATGTAAATTTACAAGTTTATAAGTGATCTTAAAGTTTTTAAGTAATTTTAAAGAGTGATATTAAAGTAAAGTTTGAGACAAGAATAATTTTATTAAAGTTAAGTTAAGTACATTGTAAACTTTTGAATAAAATATATTTTACATTAAAACTGAATCATGTTCCATTAGCACACCACAACATTACGGAACAGCTCCAAACAGTATAGATGTCCATGTGGAATAGTTGTTGCTGAGCCCTCAGGCGTCAGCAAAGTGTTCATGGAGGAGCTGCTGGTTCAAGACTCAAGCAATTGTTAAAGGAGCACGATGGCCCGCCCTTCTCCGCCATTGTGCTCCTGCCTCAGGCACTTGCATGGCTTCCTCATCCCCGTCATCATCATCCTCCTCCTCCTCCTCCTGCTCGTTATCTGCATCTTCCACATCATTATCTCTCACCGCAGGTGGGTTTTCCTCTACCAGGCGCTGCTGCTTCATGATGGCTAAGTTATGCAGCATGCAGCACACAACAGTGAACTGGCTGACAATCTCAGGGGAGTACAGCAAGTAACCTCCGGAATGGTCCAGGCATCGGAAACGCTGTTTCAATATGCCAATGAATCTCTCAATGATACTGCGCGTCGCAATGTGCGACATGTTGTATTGACGGTCAGCTTCCGTCCGGGTTACTCGTAGGAGCGTCATGAGCCAGGTGGCGAGGCCATTCCCTTTGTCTCCCAGTAGCCAGCTCTGCCCTTCTGGTTGCTGCTGCTAAAACATGGCAGATATAACGCTGTTGTGTAGGATGAACGCATCATGGGTGCTTCCAGACTATCTTGCATCGACTGACACGATACGCTGCATATCATCATAATGGAGTGGAAGCCTTTTCTGTTCCTGTACATCTCGGAATCCTTCAAAGATGCTCGCAAGGCAATGTGGGTACAATCAATGCAGCCCTGTACCTTTGAAAAGCCAGTAGTCCTGGAGAAGCCCACAGTCCTATCATGGATTGCTTGGGTGGTCATGGGGAACTTTATGAAGTAATTCCTCCGTGCATCGAGTGCAGCCATCACCTGGCGAATGCAGACATATGTTGCATTTTGAGAGATGGCGCACACATCCCCAGTTGTAGCTTGAAACGATCTGGAGGCATAGAATGAAAGTGTAGCTGTAACCTTCACATCAACTGAAAAAGCAGTCCTCCTGATGCTTCTAGGTTGCAGGTCTGCTTTGACCAACTCACAGATCTCACTTACAACTTATTTGTGGAAACGCAGCCTTCTGATACAGCTGGAGGTATGAACCCCTGTCTCGACATACCCGAGGTGGGTAAGGCCTCCTGCCCAGCACCCTATGGGCTCTGATGTTCCTGATGCGATGAAATTAAATCAATTGTCTCCTATGTAGCACCATGATGCAGAAGACAAGGTATGGCATTGTCAGTATTGCCCCCATACTTAAATTTAACCTTTGAAAGAAGCTCAAAATGGCAGGAAAGCAGACAGCACAGGTTCGCAGTTCTACCTCTCCAGGTCTGTATGGATGGACCACACCCAAAGGTCTTGTGACTTCTCCTCTTCCCCCGCCCTTTACTAATTGGAGTCTTGTGACTTCTCTCTCTCTCTCCCCCTCCCCGGGCTCCAAACCTGATCGGCACCTCGCTCTCTCTCTCTCTCCTCTCACTCCCACATTTCTAATTGGAGTCTTGTGACTTCTCTCTCTCCCTCCCCCTCCCCGGGCTCCAAGCTTTCCGATCGCCAACTCGCTCTCTCTCTCTCCTCCCTCTCCCGCCCCACTCTCCCCACGGCTTCTTTGAAAGCCGAGCCCAGAGCCCCTGTGTCCAGGCGTGGGGCCGATTCTGCCAGTCAAACCTACAACCCTCCAGCCCTGCTTCAAGACATTCGGTGGTGACATGTGAGTGATCAAAAAATTGGGAGAACTTCTGAAATCCAAGAAATTTGCACTTCTACGTTGACAGGTAAAAAAAAAGTTGAACTTTTTTATTGATTTTGACAGTGTTCTTGTCTCCCTCCAAAATCTTCGATTTAAAAACAATGGCTTGTTTCAGCACAGATTTGTGAATGTGCGCTGGTTTTCTTAACTCACTAAAAGGTTTTTCGGGAGTGGCCAGATACGCCAACCTAAGAGAAAAAAATGTTGGCCAAACTGCGAACAATTGAAAAAACTGGCGCAGACATGAGGGTACCCCCTGTGACTTAAAAAAAAAACTGGCCGAGCAAAAGCGTAACTAAGTCAGTTACGCCGGCGCAGATCACGGGGGAGACATTGAAAAAAATAAATATGCCAAAAAAATCGGCGCAAATGACCCATAATGTGTTGTGTAAGTTCATCCTCAATTTGCAGTCAAAGCAGTAAACATGAATGTGTCTGCCAACAATCTCCTTCCTTCCAAGTCAAACAAGCTGTGACAGGATGCTTGTACAGTAATTGGTAATACAAATATCAAGTTATATGCAGCATTGAAATATTAATCAAATTGTTACAACTGTAGTCACACAGCAGGCTGCCCAGAGCAAAAATACTTAGCTCATGCACTAAATGATTTAAAGCAGAGGCATAGTTAATTTCCTCATGAACTATTGCTTACCTTATTCCAGCAATGAAACACCCACCCCTGTTCCTCTCTGGAAAATGGGCCATCAAGTCTTTCTGGCAATGACACATGAAATTGTTTTTTTTTCCCTTTCCGATTTTTCTCCTCACTGCTTTAAAGAAAGACTTACATTTATACAGCATCTTTCACGACCACCAGATGTTTCAAAGCGCTTTACAGCAAATTAAGTACTTTTGGAGTGTAGTCCCTGTTGTAATGTGAGAAACACAACAGCCACTTTTTGCACAGCAAGCTCCCACAAATAATGTGATAATAACTAGATAATGTGTTTTTGTTATGTTGATTGAGGGAGAAATATTGGCCAGGACACCAGGGATAACCTCCGACAGTTTTTTCTGTCAGTGCACCTTTCATTCCCTCCATCAGCCCTGGTGGTGTGGCAGCCATTAAAGGCAAGGGCCCAATGCTGTGGACAACATTTTGGGTTTTTTTGCTGGCCGACTTCCATGTCGGCCGGACTATTGTGCCCCCGGTTTCGGGGCCGCCAACAGGCAGCCTGGCACCACCTCTTAGGTTACAGACCATTGGCCTGGCCGAAACCCTCCCTGGTGGCCCAGTGGCCAATCCTAAATAATCACCGATTCTCTGCCCTTTGAAGGAGGGGAGATACGTGGTGACGCAAACACGCAATAATGTCACCACCACACCGCTGCGGATAATCCATCCCACCTCCACTTTCGCCCCTCCCCAGCACTAACCACTGCACTTCCGCCCCCATTATAGAAACATAGAAACATAGAAAATAGGTGCAGGAGCAGGCCATTCAGCCCTTCTAGCCTGCACCGCCATTCAATGAGTTCATGGCTGAACATGAAACTTCAGTACCCCATTCCTGCTTTCTCGCCATACCCCTTGATCCCCCGAGTAGTAAGGACTTCATCTAACTCCCTTTTGAATATATTTAGTGAATTGGCCCCAACCACTTTCTGTGGCAGAGAATTCCACAGGTTCACCACTCTCTGGGTGAAGAAGTCTCTCCTCATCTCGGTCCTAAATGGCTTACCCCTTATCCTTAGACTGTGACCCCTGGTTCTGGACTTCCTCAACATTGGGAACATTCTTCCTGCATCTAACCTGTCTAAACCCGTCAGGATTTTAAACGTTTCTATGAGGTCCCCTCTCATTCTTCTGAACTCCAGTGAATACAAGACCAGTTGATCCAGTCTTTCTTGATAGGTCAGTCCCGCCATCCCGGGAATCAGTCTGGTGAATCTTCGCTGCACTCCCTCAATAGCAAGAATGTCCTTCCTCAAGTTAGGAGACCAAAATTGTACACAATACTCCAGGTGTGGCCTCACAAAGGCCCTGTACAACTGTAGCAACACCTCCCTGCCCCTGTACTCAAATCCCCTCGCTATGAAGGCCAACATGCCATTTGCTTTCTTAACCGCCTGCTGTACCTGCATGCCAACCTTCAATGACTGATGTACCATGACATCCAGGTCTCGTTGCACCTTCCCTTTTCCAAATCTGTCACCATTCAGATAATAGTCTGTCTCTCTGTTTTTACCATCAAAGTGGATAACCTCACATTTATCGACATTATACTTCATCTGCCATGCATTTGCCCACTCACCTAACCTATCCAAGTCACTCTGCAGCCTCATAGCATCCTCCTCGCAGCTCACACTGCCACCCAACTTAGTGTCATCCGCAAATTTGGAGATACTACATTTAATCCCCTCGTCTAAATCATTAATGTACAATGTAAACAGCTGGGGCCCCAGCACAGAACCTTGCGGTACCCCACTAGTCACTGCCTGCCATTCTGAAAAGTCCCCATTTACTCCTACTCTTTGCTTCCTGTCTGACAACCAGTTCTCAATCCATGTCAGCACACTACCCCCAATCCCATGTGCTTTAACTTTGCACATTAATCTCTTGTGTGGGACCTTGTCGAAAGCCTTCTGAAAGTCCAAATATACCACATCAACTGGTTCTCCTTTGTCCACTTTACTGGAAACATCCTCAAAAAATTCCAGAAGATTTGTCAAACATGATTTCCCCTTCACAAATCCATGCTGACTTGGACCTATCATGTCACCATTTTCCAAATGCGCTGCTATGACATCCTTAATAATTGATTCCATCATTTTACCCACTACTGAGGTCAGGCTGACCGGTCTATAATTACCTGTTTTCTCTCTCCCTCCTTTTTTAAAAAGTGGGGTTACATTGGCTAGGAACTCGATAGGAACTGATCCAGAGTCAATGGAATGTTGGAAAATGACTGTCAATGCATCCACTATTTCCAAGGCCACCTCCTTAAGTACTCTGGGATACAGTCCATCAGGCCCTGGGGATTTATCGGCCTTCAATCCCATCAATTTCCCCAACACAATTTCCCGACTAATAAAGATTTCCCTCAGTTCCTCCTCCTGACTAGACCCTCTGACCCCTTTTATATCCGGAAGGTTGTTTGTGTCCTCCTTAGTGAATACTGAACCAAAGTACTTGTTCAATTGGTCTGCCATTTCTTTGTTCCCCGTTATGACTTCCCCTGATTCTGACTTCAGGGGACCTACGTTTGTCTTTACTAACCTTTTTCTCTTTACATACCTATAGAAACTTTTGCAATCCGCCTTAATGTTCCCTGCAAGCTTCTTCTCGTACTCCATTTTCCCTGCCCTAATCAAACCCTTTGTCCTCCTCTGCTGAGTTCTAAATTTCTCCCAGTCCCCAGGTTCGCTGCTATTTCTGGCCAATTTGTATGCCACTTCCTTGGCTTTAATACTATCCCTGATTTCCCTAGATAGCCACGGTTGAGCCACCTTCCCTTTTTTATTTTTACGCCAGACAGGAATGTACAATTGTTGTAATTCATCCATGCGGTCTCTAAATGTCTGCCATTGCCCATCCACAGTCAACCCCTTAAATATCATTCGCCAATCTATCCTAGCCAATTCACGCCTCATACCTTCAAAGTTACCCTTCTTTAAGTTCTGGACCATGGTCTCTGAATTAACTGTATCATTCTCCATCCTAATGCAGAATTCCACCTTATTATGGTCACTCTTCCCCAAGGGGCCTCGCACAATGAGATTGCTAATTAGTCCTCTCTCATTACACAACACCCAGTCTAAGATGGCCTCCCCCCTAGTTGGTTCCTCGACATATTGGTCTAGAAAACCATCCCTTATGCACTCCAGGAAATCCTCCTCCACCGTATTGCTTCCAGTTTGGCTAGCCCAATCTATGTGCATATTAAAGTCGCCCATTATAACTGCTGCACCTTTATTGCATGCACCCCTAATTTCCTGTTTGATGCCCTCCCCAACATCACTACTACTGTTTGGAGGTCTGTACACAACTCCCACTAACGTTTTATGACTGACTTCCTGTCCACTTAAAAAAAAGACAAAGAGCTGAATTTCGGGAAAGTGGCGACCTCATCCGAAAAAGCAGTAAAAACACTTTGAAAAAGGTAGGTGCGCCAGGTTTCCAGCGGGGCTGTATTTTGGCCACTACACCTCAATCAAGGTGCTGCCTGACCCGCTGAATACTTCCAGCATTTTATGTTGTCATTTCACATTTACAGCATCCGCTCACAGATCAAAGAGGAAGACGCAGAAGAAGAAGAAGCAGAGGAAGGTGCAACCCAGACAGCCCCTTTCTGGCCTGGACATCTGGGATGGAATGATCCACCTGCAGTACCAGTGACCACCACACCAATTCTCCTTTCAAAATTTGTCCCGCACCTTACCTTCTCTCTGTGACTGACCATCTCAGTGTCCTCTTGGCCACAATGCTGAAATAAAAGCAACCACAAACCAAAATTTCCAATCCAACTTTATACATCTATACATCCAATATGACATCAAAAATCAACTCATCACCTGTATGCATTCTCTTAGTGACTGCATTGTGTGTGCATTTGTCTATCCTTGTGACCAGTTCCTATGGACTGGAGGGTAGCTAATGTAACCCCACTTTTTAAAAAAGGAAGGAGAGAGAAAACAGGCAATTATAGACCGGTTAGCCTGACATCAGTAGTGGGGAAAATGTTCGAATGAATTATTAAAGATGAAATAGCAGCGCATTTGGAAAGCAGTGACAGGATCGGTCCAAGTCAGCATGGATTTATGAAAGGGAAATCATGCTTGACAAATCTTCTAGAATTTTTTGAGGATGTAACTAATAGAGTGCACAAGGGAGAACCAGTGGATGTGGTGTATTTGGACTTTCAAAAGGCTTGTAACAAGGTCCCACACAAGAGATTCGTGTGCAAAATTAAAGCACATGGTATTGGGATAATGTATTGACGTGGATAGAAAACTGGTTGGCAGACAGGAAGCAAAGAGTAGGAATAAATGGGTCCTTTTCAGAAAGGCAGGCAGTGACTAATGGGGTACCACAAGGTTCAGTGCTGGGACCCCAGCTATTTACAATATACATTAATGATTTGGATGAAGGAATTGCGTGTAATATCTCCAAGTTTGCAGATGACACTAAGCTGGGTGGCAGTGTGAGCTGTGAGGAGGATGCTAAGAGGCTGCAGGGTGACTTGGGCAGGTTAGGTGAGTGGGCAAATGCATGGCAGATGCAGTATAATGTAGATAAATGTGAGGTTATCCACTTTGATGGCAAAAACAGGGAGGCAGAATATTATCTGAATGGTGACAGATTAGGAAAAGGGGAGGTACAATGAGACCTGGGTGTCATGGTACATCAGTCATTGAAAGTTGGCATGCAGGTACAGCAGGCGGTGAAGAAGGCAAATGGCATGTTGGCCTTCATAGCGAGAGGATTTGAGTATAGGAGCAGGGAGGTCTTACTGCAGTTGTACAGGGCCTTGGTGAGGCCACATCTTGAATATTGTGTGCAGTTTTGTTCTCCTAATCTGAGGAAGGACATTCTTGCTATTGAGTGAGTGCAGCGAAGGCTCAGCAGACTAATTCGCAGAATGGCAGGACTGACATATGAAGAAAGACTGGATCGACTAGGCTTATATTCACTGGCATTTAGAAGAATGAGAAGTGATCTCATAGAAACATATAAAATTCTGATGGGATTGGACAGGTTAGATGCAGGAAGAATGTTCCCGATGTTGGGGAAGTCCAGAACCAGGGGTCACAGTCTAATGATAAGGGGTAAGCCATTTAGGACTGAGATGAGGAGAAACTTCTTCACTCAGAGAATTGTGAACCTGTGGAATTCTCTAACACAGAAAGTTGTTGAGGCCAGTTCGTTAGATATATTCAAAAGGGAGTTAGATGTGGCCCTTATGGCTAAAGGGATCAAAGGGTATGGAGAGAAAGCAGGAATGGGGTACTGAAGCTGCATGATCAGCCATGATCATATTCAATGGTGGTGCAGGCTCGAAGGGCCGAATGGCCTAGTCCTGCACCTATTTTCTATGTTTCTTTGTTTCTATGTCACCCAGTGCTACACCAGTGGCTGCAGCATGGTTGGTGGATGGCTGCTGACACTGCAAATGGCCTTGATGGTTGACCTTGAGGAGCTAGTGGCTGGGAGTGTCATATCAATCTACTTCTCTTCTTGTTCTTCTTCACTTCTCTGTCTCTCACTCATGTTGGTCATCCACTGGCTGGGCAGGCTGCATTTCTTTAGTGTATGAAATGAGGAAGGCACAAGGTGGAGCTGTAGTGACAGGAGGTTGGGAAGCATGAGGTGCATCCCAGAAAGAGGATAACGTTTGAAGATATCAGCATCTTGTAGCCTTTCAGCCCTGATGCTGGCCAAAGGCTCTATCATGCATGTGCCAAGAATGGCTCACACCGTCTCCTCCAAAGGGGTGAGGTGAGGCTACGAATGGAAGATCAGCCTCGTGATTGGTGCATATTGTTGATAGGTGAGTGATTTGTGGTCATACATTGAGCAGTGTGTGAGGCTAGTGGTGCAGTTGGTAGGAGACAGCTTTTAAGATGCATCACTGACCTTGACTACTGGTCTGAGGCTGTGACGCTTCTTTGGGCACTAGAGCCAAGTTGTGGGGGCAACACTGCTGGCAGTGACGGCCTCAATGATGTACTCCCACATCCTTCTTTCTGGAGGGCTTCCTGGCCCTTGTGGGTAGAAGACCTCTCTTGCAGTGTTGACCCTCTGCACAAAACTGGAGTGCTGTGTGCGAGACCCTGCATGCCCCTTCACTGGCTTGCTGAGCCATTTCAACTAGTGCAGAGGAAGTTTACCCATTTGCTGAATTGAGTAAGGCAATTAAATTTTAAGAGCTTAATATTGACATTTGAGACTTCTTTTTAATGTAAAATATTTTTTAAAAGACAGAAACTGATGGAAACTGCATTGTTTCACTTCATTTTAATTTGAATTGCTTTACTGTGCATGTCCCCTTTAATTCTCAGACCTCTTCATTGCCCACAATTCCTTGTGAGCTCCACAGCTTCACTCACAGAGGCTGTGGGAAGCTGCAACGCCGGATCTGGACAGGAACTTCGTCTCGGATGTCTCTAGCAACGCCACCAGGACGGCATTGCATGGAAGGTAAGCGCTGCGCCACCATTCCCCATGCCCCCAAGACCAATTTTGCTCCATTAGTGTTGCAGTCATTTTCAGTGGGTGTGATACTGGCAACTTTGCCGGCGAACATGATTTTGTCCTCTTAAGTTTATTTAACCAGTGTTTTTTAAGTACTTGGATAAGTTGTGTTCTTACACATTGAGGTGCTTTATTCAACCCCTAGTTCTAAAGAACACTTGTCCCAAAAATGTTATTTGTTTTCATAGATGCTGATTGAGATGTTGGTTTTTCATTCAAATTTGTAGCATATGTTGTTTTTTTCTATCTTATCTAATCAATCTTTACCGCCCACAGATTTATCTATTCGGCCCTTTCATATTTGTTTTTAGCTTGTGTGCAGTAAAACTGAAATAAACACGAGTACGGGTACAACGTCTGAAATACGGCAGCCTCGAGACCGAGACCGTGCCTGTTTTTGGGTTTTGCCGGATTTTGGACAAAAAAATCAATAGTCCGAAATCCGGCCACCTCGGGACTGAATCCACACCGATTTTTGGGTTTTGCCGGATTTTGGACCTCGCTGTTGGTGCTCCTTGCTGCTCGCCGATCCTCTGCTCCTCACGCCCACAGATTCCTGCCAATTCTTGCTGCCCTCGACCCTCCAGTGCTGCATTTTTTACCAGTTTCCTTGTCCCTCGCTGCCCGATGTTGCCATCTTGGCCACCTCAAAAATGTCCGGTTTTCAGACAATTCCAGTTTTTGGAATTCTGGATTCGGGACATTGTACCTGTAGTACATTAGTCAGGCGGTTGATGCTTGTCCATTATTTGTGAGGAAGATTTAATTCTTCATATTGTACTGTGAGGTCCTCTATAAGGAATCTGTTCCATATATCACAGTTTTTCCAAGCATTTTGCCATTGGTCATCAAGGCTGAGGGGAGATTGCTGAAGGGCTTCGGAGACTGTCCAAAATAGCCTTCTAGATTTGAGACGGGTTGATGGTAGGTCGGTTAAGTCAGCCTGGATTGGCATGTCTTTGCTGGTGTAGTGGTTGTATTCTCTGGAGACTGCATATTCGCGGTGTAGGTGTGGTGGTGCAATGTTTGCAAGCATGGGGAGCCCAAGTGTTGGTGTTGATAATAGCGTACCGGTAATAATTCTCAAGGTAGAATTCAGCTGAACTTCAATGGATTTGACATGCGGACTTGATAGCCAATCCGGAGAGCAATACTCCACTGCTGAGTACACCAGGGCAAGTGCTACCATATGGAGGGTTTGAGTGTCTGCTTCCCATGTGGATCCAGCAAGTTTCTTCATCAAGTTGACCCTAATCTTTAGTTTCTTCCCAAAGTTCTGGAGATGCTGTCTATACAACAGAGTGCCATCGAGCGTGACTCCTAAATATGAGGGGTTTTTGACATGGTTTACCTCTGCGCTGCAAACAGAGACTTTCAAAGTTGGGTTTGCTCGATGGGTGTTAAGGTGGAATGTCAAGATGACAGTCTTTTGCGGGTTTGGCCGAAGTCGCCATCGGCTGGTATGAGTCAGTTAGTTTACAGAAGGCTTGGAACTAATGGGTGGATGCTGCTTCATTGTACTTTGTGAGCATCAGTGTGTAAACTAAAGATAGGAACATGGGTAAACCATCGGAAACGTCTCCCTGGTAATCTTTCATATCCTGGAACTAGCATACAGCAGAGCATCTGTTCCACATATGCACATTATCATTGACTGCATGATGGTTGATGGGGGTTAATTCCACTAGCAGAAGCAGCAAAGTCGTCATGCTGGTTTTCTTGAAATGCAGAGATAGCACAGCAATCATTAATAATCTGTGAAAAATAAATGACTTGGGCAATGATGTGAAAAAAGAGATTTTCTGAATAGGTTGTATAGACAGTGAAAATGAAAAACTGATGTTCCTGAACAATGTTATTGTAATATTTATAAATGGTGTCTGATGCACTTCAATAGTGTGATGTCACATCTGTGGTAATTATACGCACACTTGTTTTTCATTTGGAGTGTATATGTTCAACTGTTCAAATATAGGCTGCTAAAAGATTTTGCCTCGCTTCGCTGCGCAACCTACATTATCCGCCCTGACTACTTTGCAGTGCACCCACCCTGTGTGTCCCTGGATTCGGTTTAGAAAATATGCTCACCCTATGATAAGCATATCAATTTTCAAATGCTTTGAAAGCTGCACTAAAACCTTTTAAATTTACTAGCTGGAAGAAGAATTCTCTCTCCGAGACCCAAGAGTTGGATTCGCTGACGGCTGCAAATTAATACTCATTTGAGATTAATATCTGCAGCCTAATTGTAGCCTCAGGCATAAAAGAGCACAAATTTGCACTCCAAAGACCAACATAATTAATTCCTTCACTTTTTCTTTTTCATTTACTTTTTTTAAACAATTTATTTTCTGATAGCTGTAGATTTCTTGCAGTTGCCTCACACCTGCCACTAGGCTGTGCTCTTAAACCATTAAAGTGTGACAGATTTATTTATTAATTTTCATGAATTGTAGAGCAGTTAATTTACTAAAAGTATAGAACTCAACGTTATTAATACCAGTAGATCGGCAATGATATCATTGATGTGTGTCCTATTTCTGCACATTCAGGGGTTGTTTTGGTGAAAAGGTGAAAACAGGCATTAAGTGAGTGCTGTGCTAATAACACACACTTGTGGTTTTAGCACAAGGTTTTGGGCCTAATTGCTGATTACCATAATTTGAACTTGCCTGGGGGCACTAAAACAAACACCAACAGGTTTAGCACTCAGGCGCTGATTAGATGTAGTTTTTGTGGAGCAGTATATGTGGGTGCCACTTCCCCTGAAGGTGTGGCTGATACACAGCAGCCAGTTTCAGGATGGATCAGGCACTGAGGGAGAGTGCACAGACGCTCTCGGATGTGGAACTGGAGATCCTGGT
The DNA here is from genome assembly GCF_044704955.1 of Pristiophorus japonicus. Lineage (NCBI taxonomy): Eukaryota > Metazoa > Chordata > Chondrichthyes > Pristiophoridae > Pristiophorus > Pristiophorus japonicus. Next base: position 133,828,953 of record NC_091981.1, on the reverse strand, counting down.
GAAGGGGGTCCAGAGGAGACTGGATGTCCTGTACCCGCAAGGGGGGGAAGGAGCCCATCTCACCCTCCTGTCCTGCAGCATCTGGTGCTATTCTTCCAGGGCTCATGCCCTCCTCCCATTCCTCCTCCAGACCAAGGGGAACCCCTAGCAAGATGCCCATGGCCAAGCCCTCTCATTTTCCTGCTGACTTCAATAAGTTGTCCAATAATGTAACACAGTGCTCTCTTTTTAGTTCAGAGAAGTTCTGGAATCAATGTTGATCGACTATTGGAAAAGTCTTGACAAACTGTCCCAGAAAGTCTCCCGATGTGTCTCAAAAGTCCTTTTCAAACTTCCAACAGCAGGTGAACAGTAAAAGCTGAGCATGGCTTTAAGTAGCAGTCGAAATCCTCAGCAATAATTTGTTTATTCCTATTCAGCTGGTCTCTGTAAAAGAGGGGATTAGTTAAGGTGCTAGCCACCAAAAGAGTTGTAGACTCTTTAATGAGCACTAGCAGGCAATTTAATTGTTAATCAGACCTCCAACGTTCCTCGGGGGGCCGTTCCCAGCGCACCCTTCAATTCCTTCACCAAGATGGCGCTTTGCGCTAAACGCGTGTAAAACAGGCGTCACAGCTCAAGACACCATCTTGACCACCTTGGAGACACTTTAGCACCGAAAGTATCTGAGGAAAATCACCCCCACAAAGTTAAGACATTTCAACACTCAAGGGGGTAATTTAACTTTTAGTGATAATGTAAAACGGGTGATATCGGATTGCCGTCCATTATATACTGTTCCTGATTTTCATTGCCACTGACTTCAATCAGCAGAGTTTTATAACGAGTGGCCGATCCAATATTGGCTGGTTTACACTTTCAGTGAAAGTTAAAATTACCCCTTGCAAATGTAGCAGTTGTTTTACAACAAACACTTACTGAAACCCTATTGATCTGAGTAATTCAGATACTTAGGGATTAACTTTTATTTTGAATTAAATGTTATTTATTTTTAGTTTGAACTACAATCTGCAATAATACAACCTCAATTGTATAAACATAGGGTGACAACCAGCCCAACCTATTAACCAAAGAAAGAAATAAAGATTTGCATTTATATAGTGCCTTTCAATACTTCAGGATGTCCCAAAGCACTTTACAGCCAATGAGATACTTTTGTGAAGTGTCATCACTGTTGTAATGTGGGAACTGTTGTGTATCTGTAAAGCATGCACTCCCATGTTCCGGCACCAGGGAGCTCATCCCCTGAAGTCCCAAGGGATCCCAGCATCCCTTAGGAGCACTGTATATAAGCCGGCCCCTAAGGCCTGTTCCTCACTCTGCAGTGTCTTATTAAAGACTGAGGTCACTGTTACTTTAACCTCCCTGTGTGCAGTCTCATCTGTGTTAGGAACACAATAACTGGCGACGAGAATACGAATCCAACGCAAAGTTGCAGCAAACTGTGGGCATCCTGGAGAAGTTCTCGGAGGGTGAGGACTGGGAAGCCTATGTCAAACGGCTAGACCAGTACTTTGTAGCCAACGAGCTGGACACAGAAGGAAATGCTGCAAAAAGGAGAGCGGTCCTCCTCACAGTTTGCGGGGCACCAAACTACAGCCTCATGAAGAATGTTCTGGCTCCGGTGAAACCCACAGATAAGACATATGAAAAGCTGTGTACACTGGTTCGGGAGCATCTTAAGCCGAGGGAGAGCGTGCTGATGGCGAGGTATCAGCTCTACACGTGCCAGCGATCTGAAGGTCAGGAAGTGGCAAGCTTCGTCGCCGAGCTAAGACGATTTGCAGGACAATGTGAGTTTGATGGCTACCTGGAGCAAATGCTCAGAGACTTTTTTGTACTGGGCATTGGCCAGGAGACCATCCGACGAAAACGTTTGACTGTAGAGACACCGACCCTCAGTAAGGCCATTGCGATAGCACGGGCATTTATGTCCACCAGTAATAACACCAAAAAAATCTCTCAGCACACAAGTGCTAGCAATGTTCATAAATTAACTGGAACTGTGCTTGCGAGCAGAAATGTACAGGGCACAACCCACGAGTCTGCAACTGCCAACAGGCCCCAGGTGACCCAGATGACTCAGAGTCCACAACAAAGGATGAATGCAAGGCAATTCACACCTTGTTGGCGTTGCGGAGGCTTCCATTCAGCCTATTCATGCCGCTTCAAAGGGTATGTTTGCAAGAGCTGTGGAACAATGGGGCACCTCCAATGAGTTTGCAAACGAGCTGCAAGCTCTGCAAAACCTGCTAACCACCAAGTGGCAGAGGAAGAATGGTCGATGGTGGATCAAAGCAATTTCGAGCCTCAGAGAGAGGAGGCAGATGCTGAAGTACACGGGGTGCACACATTTTAGACAAAATGTCTACCTATAATGCTAAATGTAAAATTGAATGGCTCACCCATTGCCATGGAACTGGACACTGGCGCTAGCCAATCCATCATGAGTAAAAAGATGTTTGAGAGACTGTGGTGCAACAAGGCATTCAGACCAGCCCTGAACCCCATCCACACAAAACTGAGAATGTACACCAAAGAGCTTATCACTGTCCTGGGCAGCGCCATGGTCAAGGTCACCCATGAGGGCACGGTGCACGAACTGCCACTCTGGATTGTCCCGGGCGATGGCCCCACACTGCTTAGAAGGAGCTGGCTGGGCAAAATCCACTCAAACTGGGATGACATCTGAGCATTATCACATGTCGATGAGGCCTCATGTACCCAGGTTCTTAACAAATTTCCTTCCCTTTTTGAGCCAGGCATTGGAAACATTTCCGGGGTGAAGGTGCGGATCCACTTGGACCCAGAGGCATGACCCATTCACCACAAGGCGCGAGCGGTACCTCAATGATGAGGGAGGGAGTGGAAATCGAGCTGGACAGGCTGCAACGCGAGGGCATCATCTCCCCAGTGGAATTCAGCGAGTGGGCCAGCCCGATTGTTCCAGTACTCAAAAGTGATGGCACGGTCAGGATTTGCGGCGATTATAAAGTAACTATTCATCGTTTCTCACTACAGGACTAATACCCGCTACCTAAGGCAGACGACCCATTTGCGACGCTAGCAGGAGGCAAGACTTTCACCAAGCTCGACCTGACTTCGGCCTCCATGACGCAGGAGCTGGAAGAGTCTTCGAAGGGCCTCACCTGCATCAACACGCACAAGGGACTGTTCATCTACAACACATGCAAGTTTGTAATTCGGTCGGCTACAGCAATCTTCCAAAGAAACATGGAGAGCCTACTCAAGTCGGTACCACACACGGTGGTCTTTCAGAACGACATATTTGTCACGGGTCAGGACACCGCCGAGCACCTACAAAACCTGGAGGAGGTCCTCCAGCGACTGGATCGCATAGGGCTGCGGCTGAAGAGGTCGAAATGCATCTTCATGGCAACAGAAGTGGAGTTTTGGGGGAGAAAGATCGCAGTGAATGGCATTCAGCCCACAGACGCCAAGACAGAGGCTATCAGGAACGCGCCCAGGCCACAGAACGTCGCGGAGCTGTGGTCGTTCCTGGGACTCCTCAACTATTTTGGTAACTTCCTACTGGGGTTAAGCACCTTTTTAGAGCTCCTACATGTGTTATTGCACAAGGGTGAGAACTGGGTATGGGGAAAAAACCAAGTAATTGCTTTTGAGAAAGCCAGAAACATTTTAGGCTCCAACAAGCTGCTTGTATTGTATAACCCATGTAAAAGACTCATGCTAGCATGTGACGTATCGTCGTACGGAGTCGGGTGTGTATTACAACAGGCTAACATTGTGGGGAAGTTGCAACCTGTCGCCTATGCTTCCAGGAGCTTGTCTAAGGTTGCGAGGGCCTACAGCATGATTGAGAAAGAGGCATTAGCGTGTGTGTGTTCAGGATAAAGAAAATGCATCAGTACCTGTTTGGCCTCAAATTTGAGCTGGAACCGATCAGAAGCCCCTCACATCCCTGTTCGCTGAAAACAAGGGGATAAATACTAATGCCTCAGCCCGCATACAAAGTTGGGCACTCGCGCTATCAGTGTATAACTATACCATCTGCCACAGGCCAGGCACCAAGAACTGTGCGCGTGCTCTCAGTCGGCTACCATTGCCCACCACGGGGGTGGAAATGACACAGCCTGCAAACTTGTTGATGGTGGCGCAGCCCACAGACTTGCTGATGGTCATGGAAGCGTGCGAAAATGATAAATCATCTGTCATGGCCCACCAGATTAGGACTTGGACCAGCCAAGATCCTCTGCTGTCCCTAGTAAAAAACTGTGTACTGCATGGGAGCTGGGCCATCATCCCCGTTGAAATGCAAGAGCCAATCAAGCCATTCCAACGGCGAAAGGATGATCCCACGTGTGGTGGCCCGGTATCAACTCTGACTTAGAGTCCTGTGTACGGCAGTGCAGCGTATGTGCTCAGTTGAGCAACGCGCCCAGAGAGGCACCACTAAGTTTGTAGTCCTGGCCCTCCAGACCATGGTCGAGGATCCATGTCGACTATGCGGGCCCGTTTCTCGGTAAAATGTTCCTGGTGGTGGTGGATGCTTTTTCAAAATGGATTGAATGTGAAATAATGTCGGGAAGTACTGCCACCGCCACCATTGAAAGCCTGAGGGCCATGTTTGCCACCCACGGCCTGCCTGACATACCGGTCAGTGACAACGGGCCATGTTTCACCAGTGCCGAATTTAAAGAATTCATGACCGCAATGGGATCAAACGTGTCACCTCGGCCCCGTTTAAACCAGCCTCCAATGGGCAGGCAGAGCGGGCAGTACAAACAATCAAACAGAGCCTTAAATGCGTCACAGAAGGCTCACTCCAAACCCGCCTGTCCAGAGTACTGCTCAGCTACCGCACGAGACCCCACTCGCTCACAGGGGTGCCCCCGGCTGAGCTACTCATGAAAAGGACACTTAAAACCAGACTCTCTCTGGTTCACCTCAACCTGCATGATCAGGTAGAGAGCAGGCGGCAGCAACAAAATGTAAACGATGGTCGCGCCACTGTGTCACGGGAAATTGATCTGAATGACCCTGTGTATGTGCTAAACAATGGACATGGTCCCAAGTGGATCACGGGCACGGTGATAGCTAAAGAAGTCAAACTCGACAATGGACAAATTTGCAGAAAGCACCTGGACCAAACGAGGCTGCGGTTCACAGACTGCCCTGAACAACCCACAGCAGACACCACCTTTTTCGAGCCCACAACACACACCCAAAGGGTCAACGGCACCTCGCCGGACCAGGAAATCAAACCCATCACGCCCAACAGCCCAGCAAGGCCAGGCTCACCTAACAACCCTGCAGGGCCAACAACACGCCAGCCCAGCGAAGGCACAGCCAACACACCAGAACAGACATTTGTACCGAGGCGGTCCACCAGGGAAAGAAAGGCTCCCGACCACCTCATCTTGTAAATAGTTTTCACTTTGACTTTGGCGGGGGGGAGTGATGTTGTGTCTCTGTAAAGCATGCACTCCCATGTTCCGCCACCAGGGAGCTCATCCCCTGAAGTTCCAAGGGATCCCAGCATCCCTTGGGAGCACTGTATATAAGCCGGCCCCTAAGGCCTGTTCCTCACTCTACAGTGTCTTATTAAAGAGTGAGGTCACTGTTACTTTAACCTCCCTGTGTGCAGCTTCATCTGTGTTAGGAACACAATAGGAACCAACTAAGAACCTTACCTACAAAGCTGAACCACAGAGTACGCCCTTCCTATAAATTAGTAGCTTCCTGTTAAAGCATATGAAAAATGAAAAATAACTAGCCAAACATTAGCTTTAAATAAACTTTCCCATTGACATTTAGCCATTCATCACATTTTTTCCACACCTTTTGAATACATTTTGTGCTGGGAAATAAATGGAACACTTTCTATTTTGGACATCCAGTGTTAGCATTAAGTGCTCCCAGATCAGGTGAAAACCATATATAAATAAAGCTCCTCTGTGCATCAACCAGAAGAAGAGCACTCTCTATTGTAGAATTTTGACATTTTCTATTTACCTACCAGCTATCCTGCAGCTTCTCGCAATGAAATTCCCAACATTATATCAATTGGAGCTTAGCTAAGGATAGTTTTTGTCATGTGGATCCTTATATTCAGCAAACAGGAAACTTTCATCCCATTAAACGGAGTTGGATTTGAATTCAGGTCACAGTGTTTAAAGGCAAATTCAGTCACACCTACATTATCTTAATTGCCAGTTTTGCTTAGCTGGAACCATTTTCATGTTACTAAAAAGGTGTTGCTTAAATATCAATGTTGAATATCTGCAAGAGTTCTCCTAATCATCCCCCAGAACTTCAGCAGAAGATCCACAGAAATCCTGGAGAAATGGTATCAAGGCTGTTTCCGCCATTTCATTAGGGTTTCCATGGACCATTCTGCCAAAGTTATGGAAATGGAAACTAGTGACAAATATAATTACATGCAAGGAACTTTTCTCAGAACCTGCCCCTTTGCAAACTTTAATAATAGTATCGTTCTTCCAACTTATCCTTCCTTTATGTTAACACTTTTTATGCAGTTTATTTGAGTTTTCTCTTTCAGATATGTACAGAGGCATAAGAAGGGAATTTAACTCCTTCTGCCTGACAGAAACCATGTAGAACTGGAGTTAAAGTGAAAGCAGCACACTTCTCTATTTCTGCCCTGTGGCCTTTTATACAACTCTGATTTCCTGGGTGGTTGACATAGTCTCCTGTTTCAGGGTCACCTCATAAATATTTACAAAACTCAAGCCTTAGATAGGATCCCAAAGCCATGTTAACAGTCGATGTCCATGTTTACACTTGAACAGAGGCCACTTCAGTGGGCTGCCTCACCCCAAAAAGAAGCAGACAGGAAAAAGTAAATGAACGCCGGGAATTTCCTTGGAGCTGCTCCCGTTCTGTGAATGGAAGTGCGATGGAAACCCATTTTATGCACTTCTCTTTCACCACACTTCTGGAGAAATTACAATGGCAGAGTGAGAGCAGCTCTGATGAAATTCCTGGCCTATGTTATATATATTTTTATGTGTAATACATATATATAAAACAATTTGGTGGAATCAGACCATTGTGATGATTTCTTTGGGTTTATACCATGCACTGCGCTTATGCAAAATAACTTCACCATGGAAACACTATTGGCGTCTTTGACTTCTTTGAAACCAGAAACTCTGATGTAAAACACTGAGGGCAAGATTTTTCTCTTCAGCACCAACATCAGGTACAATCTCCTCACACTTCTATCCATTAAAATGAATGGAGGAAAAATCATGTGAAGCTTGTGTCCAATTATGGGATAAGGGCTTCTTATCCCAAAACACTTCCACATTGGCACTGATTAAGAAAGTCTACCACTGAGAGATTCGAATGCAGGATTCCTGTGCCTGTTACTAATTTAAACAAAAAGCAAAAAACATCTATAAAATGAATTCAAAAGGGAAGGAAGTAAAGCAGAAATTGGATAGCAAAAATCTAGAAAGCAAATCTGTAAGACAGAGGAAACAGGGCTTAGTATGTAGTAAGCAAGGAGGTCTTCCTGTGCTGAATGGTATATATTTTAATGCAAGGAGTATAGCGAATGAGGCAGATGAGCTAAGAGCACAGGTAGACATTATAGCCATTATCGAAACATGGCTGAAAGAGGGGCAGGTTTGGCAGATCAATATTCCTGGCTAAAGGACTTTTAGACAAGATAGAGAGGGGGGTAAAAAGGCTGTGGGGGGGGGGCGTGGTTTACGGTACTGATTAAACAAACTATTAAAGCGGTGAGGAGGGATGATATGTTAAAGGCCATCAAATGAGGCCATATGGGTAAAATTGACAAAATAAAAAAGGGGCGATCACACTGCTGGGTGTGTATTATAGATCCCCAAACAGTGGGAGGGAGATAGAGAAGCAAATATGTAGGCAAATTGCTATGAAGTTCAAAAACCATAGGGTAGTAATAGTAGAAGATTTTAACTATCCAAATATTGATTGTGGTACACTCATAATAAAGGATGAAACTGAGTACTGTGTACAATGAGCAAGTGTGACCTTAGCTCCTTTAATAAGACTCCAGAGTGCAGGTACCTCGTGGGTGACCTGCTTATATACCATGCTTCCAAGGGATGCTAGGATCCCTTGGGACTCCAACAGGTCAGCCCTCTGGTGGTAGTGCAATACAGGTTACAAGGGGTTAAATACATAACATCATTCCCCCGTGAAGTCAATAGTACACTTATTTACAAGGTACGATCTGGGGCTTTTCGCTCCCTTGTCGATCGTCTCGGTACAAATGCTGGTGTGGGTGAGTTGGTTAGTTCTTCACTGTGCTGTTGGGCAGCCGGCCTTGCCAGGCTGCTGGGGATGGTGAGTTCGGCTTCATGGTCAACCATGATGTCAGTTGCCACTTGTGTGTGTGTTGGAGGGTCAAAGTTGGTGGTGTCTTCTTCGGGTTGTTCGTAGCTGTTGGTGAACTGCAATTTGATTTGGTCCAAATGTTTTCTGTACGTTTGTCCATTGGCCAATTTGACCTGAAACACCCTACTCCTCTCTTTGACTGTGACCATGCCAGTGAGCTATTTGGGACCATGTCCATAATTGAGCACAAACACAGGATCATTGATCTCAATATCGCGTGACAAATTTGCACGGTCATGGTACACACTTTGTTGATGCTGCTTGCCCTCCACGTGATCATGGAGATCAGAGTGGACAAGAGATAGCCTTGTTTTAAGCACCCTTTTCATGAGTAGCTCGGCTGGGGGAACCCCGGTGCAGTAGCTGAGCAACACTCGGGACAGCCGGGTCTGCAGGGAGCCTTCCGACACACGTTTCAAGCTTTGCTTGATGGTCTGAACTGCCCGTTCTGCCTGGCCGTTGGATGCGGGCGTGAACAGGGCAGATGTGACATGTTTGATCCCATTGCGGGTCATGAATTCATTGAATTCAGTGCTGGTGAAGCACGGCCCATTGTCGCTGACTAGGACATCAGGCAAGCCGTGCGTGGCAAACAAGGCTCGTAGGCTTTCAATAGTGGCCGTGAACATGCTTACAGACATTATTGCACATTCAATCCATTTTGAGTAGGCATCCACGACAACCAAAAGCATTTTGCCTAGAAATGGGCCCACATAGTCCACGTGGATCCTCAACCACGGTTTGGAGGGCCACGACCACAAACTTAACCTCTCTGGCTGCATTGCTCAGCTGAGAGCAAGTGTTGCACTGGCGCACGCATGATTCTAAATCTGAGTCGATGCCAGGCCACCACACATGGGATCTGGCTATGGCTTTCATCATTATAATGCCTGTAGTTCACATATAAATGTATCTCTGCCTTTCTTGGGCGAGACCACACGATTGCCTCACAACAGACAGTCCTGCAGGGACATTTCTTCTTTGCGCCTGTGGAACGGCTTAATCGCCTCCTGCATCTCCGCTGGGACACTGGACCAGCTCCCGTGGAGGACACAGTTTTTTACCAAGGACAGTAAAGGATCCTGGCTGGTCCAGGTCTTGATCTGGCGGGCCGTAACGGGGGATTCTCGTTCTCGAATGCCTCCATGACCATGAGCAAGTCCGCTGGCTGTGCCATTTCCATCCCGGTGGTGGGCAACTGCAGCCGACTGAGAGCATCTGCACAGTACTCTGTGTCCAGTCTGGGCAGATAACATAGTTGTATGCCGAAAGCGTGCGCGCCCATCTTTGGATGCGGGCAGAGGCATTGGTGTTAAAGCCTTTGTTATCAGACAACAGCGATATGAGCGGCTTGTGGTCAGTTTCAAGCTCAAACTTGAGGCCAAATAAGTATTGGAGCATTTTTTTTTACCCCGTAAACGCATCCCAGTGCCTCTTTTTCAATCATGCTGTAGGCCCTTTCGGCCTTGGACAAACTCCTGGATGCATAAGCGACCGGTTGCAAGATCCCCGATTCTTTAGCCTGTTGTAACACACACCTGACCCCATATGACGATGCATCGCAAGCTAGCACTAATCTTTCACAAGGGTCATCCAGGACAAGCAGTTTGTTTGAACACAACAGATTTCTGGCTTTCTTAAAGGCAGCCTCTTGTGAATTCCCCCATACCCAGTCGTCTCCCTTGCGCAGTAGCGCATGTAGGGGTTCTAGCAGGGTGCTTAACCCAGGTAGGAAATTACCGAAATAGTTAAGGAGTCCCAGGAATGACTGCAGCACCATCACGTTCTATGGTCTCGGCGCGTTCTTGATGGTCTCCAGCTTGGCGTCGGTGGGTCTGATGCCTTCTGCCGTGATTTTTCTTCCCAAGAAGAAGAATCGCCCCAGGAAAACACACTTCGAGCGTTTCAACCTGAGCCCCACACGATCCAACCGACTAAGAACCTCTTCCAGATTCTTCAAGTGCTCAATGGTGTCCCGACCTGTAACCAGTATGTTGTCCTGGAAAACCACGGTGCGAGGAATCGACTTTAGCAGGCTCTCCTTGTTCCATTGGAAGATTGCCGTGGCCGACCGAATCCCGAACGGGCACCGGTTATAGATGAATAGACCTTTGTGCATGTTGATGCAGGTGAGGCCTTTCGAAGACTCCTCCTGCTCCTGTGTCATGTAGGGCGAGGTCAGGTCCAGCTTGGTAAATGTCTTTCCTCCAGCCAGGGTCGTGAATAGGTCATCTGCCTTGGGTGGCGTGTACTGGTCCTGTAGCGAAAAATGGTTAATCGTTACTTTATAGTTCCCACAAATTCTAACTGTGCCGTCCTCTTTAAGTACCGGGACAATCGGACTCGCCCACCCGTTGAATTCCACTGGCACAATGATGCCTTCTCACTGCAGCTTGTCCAGCTCAATTTCCACTTTCTCACGCATCATGTACAGTACCGCCCGTGCCTTGTGGTGGATGGGTTGCATACCAGGAACCAAATGGATCTGCACTTTCGCCCCTGAGAAGCTTCCAATGCCTGGCTCGAACAATGATGGGAACTTGCTCAGAACCTGGGCACATGAGCATCGTCGATTGCCGAAAGCGCTCGGATGTCATTCCAGTTCCAGCGGATGTTTCCCAGCCAGCTTATGCCTAACAATGTGAAGCCATCCCCTGGCACAATCCACATTGGGAGTTCGTGTACTGCTCCGTCATAGGAAACTTTGACTTCTGCACTGCCAATTACACGGATGAGCTCCTTGGTGTAAGTCCTAAGTTTGCTGTGAATGGGGCTGAGCTTGCCCTGTGTGCCTTTTTGCCCCACAGCCTGTCAAAGGCTTTTTTACTCATTATGGACTGACTCTCACCCGTGTCCATGTCATATATACTGGAATACCGTTCAGTTCAACATTATTGGTGGTCATTTCGTAGTGAATGTGTGTACCCCGTACACTTCTGCCTCCTTGGTACGAGTCTTCAATTCAGCCTGATCAACAGTGGATCGATCTTCCTCTGCAACGTGGTGGTTTGCAGGATTTGCAGGGTTTGCAGCTTGCCTGCACATTCGCTGGAGGTGTCCCATTGTTATGCAACCGTTGATGGGGCCGATGATCACCTCCACAATGCCAACAAGGTGTTAACTGCCTCGCATTAACGATTGATGGCAGACTCTGAGTCATCTGAGGTCGGGCAGCAGCAGCCGGCGTGTATGTTCTGCCATGTATATTTCTGCTCAAAACTGACATTACTTGATGCACAGCACTGGCCGAAACTACTTTACTCTGCAAAATCTGTTTGGTGTTGTTGCTGGTGGACATAAATGCCTGGGCTATCGTTATGCTTTACTTAGATTTGGAGTTTCTACAGTCAACTGTTTGCGAAGAATTGTTTCATGGCCAATGCCCAGAACAAAAAAGTCTCTAAGTTCTAGGAATCCCTCAAACTCACAATGTCCTGTGAGGTGCCTTAGTTCGGTGGCATAGCTCGCCACTTCCTGGCCCTCCAATCATTGACACGTGCAGAACCGATATCTCGCCATCAAAACGCTTTCCTTAGGATTTAGGTGCTCCCAGACCAGCGTACACAATTCTTCATAGGATTTCTCTGTTGGTTTTGCCGGAGCTAGGAGGTTCTTCATGAGGCCATAGGTTGTTGCCCCACAAACAGTTAGGAGGATCGCCCTTTGTTTGGTAGCGTTCTCGTCCCCTTCCAGCTCGTTGGCCATGAAGTATTGGTCGAGTCTCTCTATGAAGGCCTCCCAATCGTCCCCTTCTGAGAACTTCGCCAGGATACCAACTGTTCTTTGCATTTTTGCGCAGTTGTTCGTTACCTTGTCGCCAATTGGTACACTCATAATAAAGAATGAAACTGAGTACTGTGTGCAATGACCAAATGTTATCTTAGCTACTTTAATAAGACTCCAGAGTGCAGGTACCTCGTGAGTGGCCTGCTTATATACCGTACTCCCAAGGGATGCTGGGATCCCTTGGGACGCCAACAGGTAGGCCCTCTAGTGGTAGTGTAATACAGGTTACAAGGGGTTAAATACATAACAGATTGGAACAAATTTAGAGTGAAGGGTATAGAGGGTGTGGAATTCTTGAAATGCATTCAAGAGAACTTTTTTAGTCAGTATGTAGCAAGCCCAACATGAGAGGGGGCGCTCTTGGATTTAGTTTTGGGGAATGAAACTGGGCAGGTTGAAGGGGTATTAGTGGGAGAGCACTTGGGTGCCAGTGACCATAATTCAGTCAGATTCAAGTTGGTTATGGATAAGGACAAGAATAGGCCTGGAATAAAAGTTCCGAATTGGGGAAAAGCTAATTTTGCTAAGTTAAGGAGTGATTTGGCCATAGTGGACTGGAAACAGCTACTTGCGGGTAAATCAGTGTTGGAATAGTGGGAGACAATCAAGGAGGAGATTCGGGAGACTCAGGCCAAACATAAGAACATAAGAACATAAGAAATAGGAACAGGAGTAGGCCATACGACCCCTCGGGCCTGCTCCGTCATTCAATAAGATCAAGGCTGATCTGATCATGGACTCAGCTCCACTTCCCCGTCCACTTCCCATAACCCTTTAACCACTTATCATTTAAGAAGCTGTCTATTTCTGTTTTAAATTTATTCAATGTCCCAGCTTCCACAGCTCTCTGAGGCAGTGAATTCCACAGATTTACAACCCTTTGAGAGAAGAAATTTCTCCTCATCTGTTTTAAATGGACGGCCCCTTATTCTAAGATCATGCCCTCTAGTTCTAGTCTCCCCCATCATCTCTGCATTCACCTTGTCAAGCCCCCTCATAATCTTATACGTTTCGATAAGATCACCTCTCATTCTTCTAAATTCCAACGAGTAGAGGCCCAACCTACTCAACCTTTCCTCATAAGTCAACCCCTTCATCCCCGGAATAAACCTAGTGAACCTTCTCTGAACTGCCTCCAAAGCAAGTATATCCTTTCGTAAATATGGAAACCAAAACTGCACGTAGTATTTCAGGTGTGGCCTCACCAATACCTTATATAGCTGTAGTAAGACTTCCCTGCTTTTATACTCCATCCCCTTTGCAATAAAGGCCAAGATACCATTGGCCTTCCTGATCACTTGCTGTACCTGCATACAATCCTTTTGCATTTCATGCACAGTAACCCCAGGTCCTGCTGTACTGCGGCACTTTGCAATCTTTCTCTATTTAAATAATAACTTGCTCTTTGATTTTTTTTTCTGCCAAAGTGCATGATCTCACACTTTCCAACATTATACTCCATCTGCCAAATTTTTGCTTACTCACTTGACCTGTCTATGTCCTTAAAGAAAAAGGCTGAGAAAAATAATTCTAGAGCCCCCTCAGACTTACAGGGGGGGATTAAGAAAAAAAAGGACGCTTATGTCATATACCAATGGCTAAATACTTTAGAATCTTTAGAGAAATATAGAAAGTTAAGAGGTAAAATTGAAGGATATTAGGAATGCAAAGAGAGAGCACGGAAAATTCTTGGCCAGTAAAATTAAGGAAAACTCTAAGATGTTCTATAAATATATTAAGAGTAAGAGGGTAACCTAAGAAAGGGTAGGGCCTATTAGAGACCATGAGGTTAATCTTTGTGTTGAGGGCGAAGATGTTGGTAGGTTCTTAACGAATACTTTGCATCTATTTTCACAAAGGAAAGGGTTAATGCACATACTGCTATCGAGGAGGAATGTGATATTCTGGAGGAAATAAATATAATGAGAGTGGAAGTATTAAAGGGTTGAGCAGGTTTGAAAGTAGATAAGTCCCCAGGCCCGGATGAAATGCATCCCAGACTTTTCAGCGAAGTAAAAGAGGAAATAATAGAGGCCTTGACTATCATTTTCCAGTCCTCTTTGGATCTGGGCATCGTGCTGGAGGATTGGAGGACTACTAATGTAGTACCCTTGTTTAAGAAGGGAAAAAGGGATAGGCCAAGTAATTACAGGCCTGTCAGCTAACCTCAGTGGTGGGAACATTATTAGAAAAAATCCTGAAAGATAGGATAAATCTGCATTTGGAAAGGCAAGGATTAATTCGGGACAGTGAGCACGGATTTGTTAGGGAAGATCGTGTTTGACTAACCTGATTGAATTTTCTGAGAAGGTAACCAAGAGGGTCGATAAGGGTAGTGCGTATGATGTCGTATATATGGACTTTAGCAAGGCTTTTGATAAGGTCCCACATGGTAGACTGGTCATGAAGGTTAAAGCCCATGGGATACAGGGCAAAGTGGCAAGTTGGATCCAAAATTGGTTTGGAGGTAGGAAGCAAAGGATAATGATGATGGATGTTTTTGTGACTGGAAGGATGTTTCCAGTGGGGTTCCGCAGGGCTCAGTACTGTGTCCCTTGCTTTTTGTGGTAGGTATCAACAATTTAGATTTGAATATAGAAAGTATGATTAAGAAGTTTGCAGCTGACACTAAAATTGGCAGTGTGGTTGATAATGAAGAGGAAAGTCATGGGCTGCAGGAGGATATCAATCTACTGGTCAGATGGGCAGAGCAGTGGCAAATGGAATTTAATTTAGAGAAGTGTGAAGTGATGCGCTTTGGGAGCGCTAATAAGGAAAGAGTATACACATTAAGCGGTAGGCCACTTAATAGTGTAGATGAACAAAGGGACCTTGGAGTGCTTGTCCACAGATCCCTGAAAGTAGCAGGCCAGGTGGATAAGGTGGTTAAGAAGGCATACGGAATGCTTGCTTTTATTGGCTGAGGCATAGAATATAAGAGCAGGGAGGTTATGCTTAAATTGTATAATACTTCGGTTAGGCCACAGCTGGATACTACATGCAATTCTGGTCACCGTATTATAGGAAGGACATGATTGCACTAGAGAGGGTGCAGAGGAGATTTACTTGGATGCTGCCTGGAATGGAGACTTTTAGTTACAAGGACGGATTGGATAGGCTGGGTTTGTTCTCATTGAAACAGAGGAGGTTGAGAGGAGACCTCATTGAGGTGTACAAAATATTGAGGGGCCTGGACATAGTGGATAGTAAGGGTCTATTTCCATTGGTGGAGAGACCTATTATGAGGGGCCATAGTTTTAAGGTGGTTGGTGGAAGGTTTAGAGGGATTTGAGGAGGGGCTTCTTTATGCAGAGGGTTGTGGGGATCTGGAACTCACTGCCTGGAAGAGTGGTGGATGCAGAAACCCTCACCACTTTTAAGAGATGGTTGGATGGGCCCTTAAAGTGCAGTAACCTGCAAGGTTATGGACCTAGAGCTGGTAATTGGGATTGGACTGGATGACCTTTTGTTGGACGGTGCAGATATAATGGTAAGTACTGCAGGGAACAGAATACGGCCAGGATGATCTCTTGGTCTAGTTTCGATCGCCTGGATGGGTCAGGGAGGAATTTTCCCAGATTTTTTCTCCCTAACTTGGCCTGGGTTTTTATCTGGTTTTTGCCTCTCCCAGGAGGTCACATGGCTCCGGTTGGGGAGGAGTGTAGAATGTTTCAGCATTACGGGTGTTGCAGTTGTGTGAGGCGGACTGGTTGGGCTGGGTATTCTTTGCCTTTCCATCATTGTTCATATGTTAATATGTAACCTTTAGGGCTGCTGACCAAGACTGTGCGGCTCTTTGTCGGCCGGCGCGAACACGATGGGCCGAAATGGCCTCCTTCTGCACTGTAAATTTCTGTTTCTATGTTCTATGTTTTTAAACAGAAAATACTATAAACACTCAGCAGGTCAGGTAACATGTGTAGAGAGAAGAGAGGATTGGACCCATTGGCAAATGTTAACCAGCCCAGCTCGGTTCAGCCTTATCACTGCATTTCTGCTGGAATGCTGCCGGCCATCATTTTAACTGTTCACTATAGGTGGGTGGCTGAGTTGTTTAACATGAGCCTGAGCTTCCACCAGATGAAGGCAGGTCAGCAGCAGTCAGAAGGATGAAACGGCCCTCTGAGGGCATGTCAATATCTTTTCTTTGTGGGGCCAAGGGAAGCAGCAGTGCTCCTCCAGGTCCCACAAGAAAAGTCACAACTTCCCCAGCTTCCTCCTTCCATCCTGTAAAACCCACCCATAACCCGCTCCATGTGACTTACCTGCTTGCCAGTGAGCCTTCCCAGGTGCAGACTGCTAGCCTCTGGTCGCCTGAATCTCCACTTCCACCCACCAGGTAGCTGCAACTTTCTTCCTGTTTTGGGCAGGCAGCTAAGCGATGGCATGCAGATGATGCCCGGGAATCAAAATACCCCAGGCTTGAAATCTGGGCCCGTGAGTGCATTTTGCACTCGCCCCATTCTCTGCCTAAGCAAAAAGGGCCACATTACAGCAAAACCTAAAGGGGCAAAGGGTGTTAAAAAGACAAGCCTGAAGGCTCTGTGTCACAATGTGAGGAGTATTCGGAATAAGGTGGATGAATTAACTGCACAGATAGCAGTTAACGGATATGATGTAATTGGCATCAAAGAGACATGGCTCCAGGGTGAACAAGGCTTGGAACTCAACATCCAGGGGTATTCAACATTTAGGAAGGATAGACAGAAAGGAAAGGGAGGTGGGGTGGCGTTGCTGGTTAAAGAGGAAATTAATGCAATCCTAAGGAAGGACATTAGCTTGGATGATGTGGAATCTGTATGGGTGGAGCTACGGAATACCAAAGGGCAGAAAACGCTAGTGGGAGTTGTGTACAGACCACCAAACAGCAGTAATGAGGATGGGGACAGCATCAAACAAGAAATTAGGGATGCGTGCAATAAAGGTACAGCAGTTATCATGGGCGACTTTAATCTACATATTGACTGGGCTAACCAAACTGGTAGCAATGCGGTGGAGGAGGATTTCCTGGAGTGTATTAGGGATGGTTTTCTAAACCAATATGTCGAGGAACCAATTAGATGGCTGGCCATCCTAGACTGGGTGATGTGTAATGAGAAAGGATTAGTTAACAATCTTGTTGTGCGAGGCCCCTTGGGGAAGAGTGACCATAATATGGTAGAATTCTTTATTAAGAGGGAGAATGACACAGTTAATTCAGAGACAAGAGTCGTGAACTTGGGGAAAGGTAACTTCGATGATATGAGACGTGAATTGGCTAGAATAGACTGGCGAGTGATACTTAAAGAGTTGAGGGTGGATAGGCAATGGCAAACATTTAAAGATCACATGGATGAACTTCAACAATTGTACATCCCTGTCTGGAGTAAAAATAAAATGGGGAAGGTGGCTCAACCGTGGCTAACAAGGGAAATTAAGGATAGTGTTAAATCCAAGGAAGAGACATGTAAATTGGCCAGAAAAAGCAGCAAAAGTGAGCACTGTGAGAATTTTGTAATACAGAGAAGAGGACAAAGGGTTTAATTAGGAGGGGGGAAAATAGATTATGAGAGGAAGCTTGCTGGGAACATAAAAGCTGATCGCAAAAGCTTCGATAGATATGTGAAGAGAGAAAGATTAGTGAAAACAAACGTAGGTCCCTTGCAGTCAGTTTCAGATGAATTTATAAATGGGGAACAAAGAAATGGCGGACCAGTTAAACAAATACTTTGGTTTTGTTTTCACGAAGAAAGACTCAAATAACCTTCCGGAAATACGAGGAGACCAAGGACCTAGTGAGAAGGATATCCTTATAAAGCAGGAAATTGTGTAAGGGAAATTGATGGGATTGAAGGCTGATAAATCCCCGGGGCCTGATAGTCTGCATCGCAGAGTACTTAAGGAAGTGGCCATAGAAATAGTGGATGTTTTGGTGATCATTTTCCAACAGTCTATCGACTCTAGATCAGTTCCTATGGATTGGAGGGTAGCTAATGTATCACCACTTTTTAAAAAAGGAGGGAGAGAGAAAACGGGTAATTATAGACCGGTTAGCCTGACATCAGTAGTGGGGAAAATGTTGGAATCAATTATTAAAGATGAAATAGCAGCGCATTTGGAAAGCAGTGACAGGATCGGTCCCAGTCAGCAGGGATTTATGAAAGGGAAATCATGCTTGACAAATCTTCTGGAATTTTTTGAGGATGTAACTAATAGAGTGGACAAGGGATGTGATGTATTTGGACTTTCAAAAGGCTTTTGACAAGATCCCACACAAGAGATTGGTGTGCAAAATTAAAGCACATGGTATTGAGGGTAATGTCCTGACATGGATAGAGAATTGGTTGGCAGACAGGAAGCAGAGAGTCGGGATAAACAGGTCCTTTTCAGCATGGCAGGCAGTGACTAGTGGAGTACCGCAGGGCTCAGTGCTGGGACCCCAGCTCTTTACAATATACATCAATGATTTGCATGAAGGAATTGAGTGTGATATCTCCAAGTTTGCAGATGACACTAAACTGGATGGCGGTGTGAGCTGTGAGGAGGACGCTAAAAGGCTGCAGGGTGATTTGGACAGATTAGGTGAGTGGGAAAATGCATGGCAGATGCAGTATAATGTGGATAAATGTGTGGTTATCCACTTTGGGGGCAAAAACACGAAGGCAGAATATTATCTGAATGGCAGCAGATTAGGAAAGGGGGAGGTGCAACAAGACCTGGGAGTCATGGTTCATCAGTCATTGAAAGTTGGCATACAGGTACAGCAGGCAGTGAAGAAGGCAAATGGTATTTTGGCCTTCATAGTTAGGGGATTTGAGTGTAGGAGCAGTGAGGTCTTACTGCAGTTGTACTGGGCCTTGGTGAGGCCTCACCTGGAATATTGTGTTCAGTTTTGCTCTCCTAATCTGAGGAAGGCTGTTCTTGCTATTGAGGGAGTGCAGCGAAGGTTCACCAGACTGATTCCCGGGATGGTGGGACTGACATATGAGGAGAGACTGGATCAACTGGGCCTTTATACACTGGAGTTTAGAAGGATGAGAGAGGATCTCATAGAAACTTACAAGATTCTGACGGGACTGGACAGGTTAGATGTGGGAAGAATGTTCCCGATGATGGGGAAGTCCAGAACCAGGGGACACAGTCTTAGAATAAGGGATAGGCCATTTAGGACTGAGATGAGGAGAAACTTCTTCACTCAGAGAGTTGTTAACCTGTGGAATTCCCTACAGCAGAGAGTTGTTGATGCCAGTTCATTGGATATATTCAAGAGGGAGTTAGCTATGTCCCTTACGGCTAAAGGGATCAATGGGTATGGAGAGAAATCAGGAAAGGGGTACTGAGGGAATGATCAGCCATGATCTTATTGAATGGTGGTGCAGGCTTGAAGTGCTGAATGGCCTACTCCTAAACCTATTTTCTATGTTTCTATGTTTCTAATCCACTGGGAATTAAAATTGGCCCCAATATTTTTATTTCCTGTTAATCAAATTGTGACTTAAACAATGTTAACCACTTTGAACCCTTATTTTTCAATGAACTTGATATTAAACTTTTTTTAAATGACCAAAGTAATGTAAAATTTCAAAATATTAAAAGTCACGGAGGTTGAATCTATTGTAACAAATAACATGTGGTAACAATAATTGAAGTGCAACTTGCAGTTTTCTGATGGATTAAATTTATCTGTCAGAGGATGCTGCACATTTAATGGAATAACATCAGTCTGACAACATGTCAGATCTATAAAGTACAAGTTCTGTTCCACAAGCAACAAATGTTTTGAGAAGATATATCTTTTAAAACCGATCCCACAGCAGCACTCATAAGTTAGAAATGTTTCAGTATTCCCTTGTGTTTTTGTACAGGCCTAAAGGTGACCGATTCAAATGAAAATTTAGTTTTCAAGAGAAAAAAATCCCTCAACATAAAATTCAGTACTTTCCAGCTACTTAGAAAAGGATCACATAAAATTCCACTTCAGATCACACTAAACCACATTGGGGGGCTTCCTTCGTATGAACGCTTCCGATCCGAAAAAAATCTACAAAAGTTCCTGGTTGTCCCGGAGGAACATAGAGATTCCGGTCGAAGGCCTACATTCGCTACGCAGTACATGGAAAGATGTTTTTCAGGTACGTATGTACACGCTGGAGTCACGTGGGCCTGGACCACCAATCACTATTCAGTATTCTCATTGATAAAAATAGGAACTCCATTTGTACAGGCTCCCATTCTATCAATGAGAAAACCTCCTAAAACACCTAACATATTTAAAATTAATTGAAATTAAATGTAATTAAATGTTTTAGAAAAAAAATATTTTTGGGAAAATATTTTATAATGTGTTTTAATAGGGTTAAAAATAAACTTACCTTAATGGACAGGGTTTTAATATAAAAATGAGTGTTTAAATTTAATTTTTATATGTTTTAAAAGTGTTACGCTGGTAAAAGTAAGCTATATGCCTGCTTTTACCAGGCGTAAAAGTTTGAAGCACATTCACTGGGTTGAGGAAATAGCCCAATCTCTCCCACACGGATGTCCTTCTGCCGGGGATGCGAAGGATCTGTCTAGAGAAATCTTAACAGATGGGAAAAGCCGGTTTTCAGCGCATACGGTATTTGCGAGGCCTCGCCGGTTCTGTGTGCACTTCGTACGGACCCCGCAAGACCGGAATCTTTAGCCGATTATGTTTCTGGAAGTAATGAACTCCACTGGACTCTGCCTGTGGATTTGTAGATACATAACAATTTGTATATGGATAGCTGAAACCTGTCAGGACAAATATTTGATGAGTGACATATGTGAAATTCCATTGTATTTAACAGACACAGTGCATTCAACATTGTATAAATTCAATGATGCAACAACCAATTGCGGCAATATAGGTTACACAGTTAGGTTACGCTACACTACCCAATTAATGAAATATTTGTTGATCTCTTGTGGCATTGTTCATGGACAAAAATAAAATAATATGTTGTCTTATAATTGTCTTTTTGCTTGTTTCTCACTGTTTTTTTCTGTCTTCATCTATCATAAGAACATAAGAACATAAGAGCATAAGAAATAGGAGCAGGAGTAGGCCATTTGACCACTTGAGCCTGCTCCGCCATTCAATAAGATCATGGCTGATCTGATCATGGACTCAGTTCCACTTCCCTGCCCGTTCCCCATAACCTTTTACTCCCTTATCGCTCAATAGTCTGTCTATCTCTGCCTTAAATATATTCAATGACCCACCTTCCACAGCTCCCTGGAGCAGAGAATTCCATCGATTTACAACCCTCTGAGAGAAGAAATTCCTCCTCATCTCAGTTTTAAATGGGTGGCCCCTTTTCTGAAACTATGTCCCCTAGTTTTAAGTTTCTCCTATGAGTGGAAATATCCTCTCTGCATTCACCTTATCGAGTCCCCTCATTATCTTATATGTTTCAATAAGATCACCTCTCATTCTTTTGAACTCCAATATGTATAGGCCCAACCTACTCAACCTATCTTCATAAGTCAACCCCCTCATCTCCGGAATCAACATGATGAACCTTCTCTGAACAGCCTCCAATGCAAGGATATCCTTCCTTAAATACGAAGTGCAAAACTCCAGGTGTGGCCTTACCAATACCCTCTGCAGTTGTAGCAGGACTTCTCTGCTTTTATACTCTATCCCCCTTGGAACAACATTCCATTTGTCTTCCTGATTATTTGCTGTACCTGCATGCTAACTTTTTGTGTTTCATGCACAAGGACTCCCAGATTTCTCTGTACTGCAGCACTTTGCAATTTTTCACCATTTAAATTATAATTTGCTTTTCTATTATTTCTGCCAAAGTGGATAACCTCACATTTTCCCACATTGTACTCCATCTGCCAAATTTTTGCCCACTCACTTAGCCTGTCTATATCCCTTTGCAGATTTTTTGTGTCCTCCTCACAATTTGCTTTCCTACCCATCCTTGTATCATCAGCAAACTTGGTTACATTACACTCGGTCCCTTCATCCAAGTCATCAATACAGATTGTAAATAGTCGAGGACCCAGCTTCGATCCCTGCGGCACCCCACTAGTCACTGTCTGCCAACCGGAAAATGATCCATTTATCCCGACTCTCTGTTTTCTGTTAGTTAGCCAATCCTCTATCCATGCTAATATATTACCCCAAACCCCATGAACTTTTATCTTGTGCAGTAACCTCTTATGTGGCATCTTATCAAATGCCTTCTGGAAATCCAAATACACCACATCCACTGGTTCCCCCTTATCCATCCTGCTCGTTACATCCTCAAAGAAATCCAGCAAATTTGTCAAACGTGATTTTCCTTTCATAAAACCATGCTGATTCTGCTTGATTGAATCATGCTTTTCCAAAGTCCTGCTACTGCTTCCTTAGTCATGGAGTCCTGCTTTTTCCCAACGACAGATGTTAAACTAACTGGTCTATAGTTTCCTGCTTTTTGTCTGCATCCTTTTTTAAATAGGGGCATTACATTTGCAGTTTTCCAATCCGCTGGGACCGCCCCAGATCCAGGGAATTTTGGTAGATTACAACCAATGCATCCACTGTCTCTGCAGTCACTTCTTTTAAGAGCCGAGGATGTAATCCATTTGTGATAGTGATTGTATTAATTTCCTCCCTCCCTATAGCCCCTTGATTATCCTCTATCAGCTGTGTCTCAGTGGGTAGCATTCTCTAAGTGGGAGGGGCTAGGAGTGAGCAGGTGCTGCTGATTACTGCAAGAGTTGGAGTGAGTTTGTAAAAAGTTGGTGGTGGGTTTTTGGGTTGTTTTTCTTCAAGTTTTAGGGCCTTTTTGGCCCATAAACATCAGCCAGATGACTGCTGAGAAGCCTGGAGTGCTGGGCCCCTCAGAGGTCAATGCTCCCACTGTGAATTTAATCGGGGGAGAGAATGTCTTGAGAAGGGAGAATAAAGAGCCAAAAGATTTGGGCCGGGACCCCAGGAGGTTTGGAAAAGAAAACATGGTGGTGGTTCACTGCCTGCATAAGGAGATGCGAGCTTGAGATATCATCCAGGCAGTACATGAGGACTGTGGTGAGGGAAATTGCTTTGCTTACCGACCAAAGCCCAATGTTGGATTCGAAGTGACGGTCAGTGGCCGAGAGGAGGTGGAAAGACTTTTACTGAGCCTGAAGGTTGGTGAGGAGTACTTGCATGTATGTTTGCTATAGCCTGAAGAGGTGGTAGTTTCATTCTTAAAGCTACTGGTTTATGTTGAGGACAATGAGCTGATAAAAAGTTAGAGTCGTGGAACATTAAACTTTGCTCAGTAATAAAGAGGAGATATTATCCTGGAATATGAATAGCCGATAGAACCCGTTATGTAACAGTGTGGTTCCCAGAGTGGGTGAATTCATTACTCTACAACATGAAATTTCAGACAATGGAAGGAGTGCAGTACTTCCAGGTTCTGCATGATAACCAGGTGAAGGTTTGCTATTACTGTCTTGGACACGAACATTTAGCAAGAAGCTGTCCAGACCTGTACTGTTATCATCATCATCATCATCATTATCTTCCGCTGCCTGCGCTTGATTTCTGCATGCTCTCGGCGACGATACTCGAGGAGCTTAGCACCCTCCCGAATGCACTTCCTCCACTTAGGGTGGTGTTTGGCCAGGAGCTCCCAGGAGTCAGTGGGGATGTCGCACTTTATCAGGGAGGCATTGAGAGTGTCCTTGTAAGGTTTCCTCTGTCCACCTTTGGCTCGTTTGCCGTGGACGAGTTTCGAGTAGAGCGCTTGCTTTGGGAGTCTCGTGTCTGGCATGTGAACTATGTGGCCTGCCCAGCGGAGGTGATCAAGTGTGGTCAGTGCTTCAATGCTGGGGATGTTGGCCTGGACGAGGACGCTAATGTTTGTGCGTCTGTCCTCCCAGGGGATTTGCAGGATCTTGTGGAGACATCGCTGGTGGTATTTCTCCAGCGACTTGAGGTGTCTACTGTACATGGTCCACGTCTCTGAGCCATACAGGAGGGTGGGTATTACTACGGCCCTGTAGACCATGAGCTTGATGACGGTTTTGAGGGCCTGGTCTTCAAACACTCTTTTCCTCAGGTGGCTGAAGGCTGCACTGATGCATTGGAAGCGGTGTTGGATCTCATCGTCAATGCCTGCTCTTGTTGATAGGAGGCTCCCAAGATAAGGGAAGTGGTCCACGTTGTCCAGGGCTGCGTTATGGATCTTGATGCCTGGGGGGGGGCAGTGCTGTACAGCGAGGACAGGCTGGTGGAGGACCTTTGTCTTACTGATGTTCAGCGTAATGCCCATGCTTTCATACGCCTCGGTAAATACGCCGACTATGTCCTGGAGTTCAGCCTCTAAGTGTGCACAGACGCAGGCTTCATCCGCGTACTGTAGCTCGACGACAGAGGTTGGAGTGGTCTCGGACCTGCCTGGAGACGGTGAAGTTTGAACAGCTTCCCACTGGTTCTGTAGTTTAGTTCCACTCCAGCGGGGAGCCTATCAACTGCGAGGTGGAGCATGGCAGCGAGGAAGATTGAGAACAGGGTTGGGGCGATGACGCAGCCCTGCTTGACCCCAGTCTGGACATGAATTGGGTCTGTGATGGATCCGTTGATAAGGATCACGGCTTGCATGTCGTCGTAGAGCAGGCGGAATATGGTGACGTACTTTTGAGTGCATCCAAAACGGAGGAGGACGCTCCATCGACCCTTGCGGTTGACAGTGTCGATGGCTTTTGTAGCTGTGGCAAGTCTGGCCACATTTCTCAGAACTGCAAGGCAGAGAGCTGTGCGGTTTGTTGCAAAGGCCCCACCCTCTGTGAGTGTGAGGCAGAAGGAAGTTCCTTGAGCGACGAGGAGATGGGAGAAGGAGCAGGAGGTGAAGGAGAGGTATTTTTAATCAAGCTTTTATAAAAACTGGTATTGTATGTGTGAAAGATTTATTATGAGGTGATTCCAGGTTGGTTGCTGGAAATGGTAGTGAGGGATATGGTTTGGGAGGAGGATCAGAAGGTTGAGGAAAAAGCAATTAAGATCTTCTTCATCGGCCCAAACAATGGATCTGCCGTCACCGCCACCCGCCCCCCCGCCCCCACCAAAGCAGCACTTGAGGTGTACTGCTGCAAAGCGGCTTGGAGTGGGAAGGGGAAGAGGTGGGGTACAAACCCGGGGGTGGGGGGGGCGGGGTGGGCGGCGGGAAGGAAAGTGGGGAGCATGGCCGCCGCAGGGAGGGATGGAGGGAGGGAAGGAGGGAATGGGTTTGTTACTTGTTGTACATTTACTTTTTTTAAAATTCGTGGCTGTTGGGTGGGTTGGTTATTAGGGTGATTGTTTAAATCAATTGTTATTGTTTTTCAATTTTTCACTGTTGGGATGGTTTGGGGGAGGGGGATGCACGCGTTTTAATTAAAATCCTTGTTGTAGTTGTTGTATTTGTTGTTTATAACATTTACTTTGATGTTAAAAATTTGGGGTGGGGAGGGCGTACTGTTGTGTTGTTATGTTTCTGAATTTTAAAAAAATTCTTTATTAAGTTAAATAAATTTGTTTTAATGTTAACATTGTTGTGCATTGTCTTCAGATAGCTGTAACGTTAAATACTGGTGAGTCCATACCATGAAAGGCGAACATTAAATGTTACATAAATCAACTGTACCTGTAACTGTCACCAACGTAATGCAAACCATTCATGTATGAGCTGCAGACACAACAGTCTTGCAGCTGCATAACAACCACCAATGTTATTTCAAGCAAAGCATTAATTTATGAGCTGCTGATGCAAATCTTGCAGCTGCGTAGTCACCACGGGCCCTTTCCTGCGGTCTAGAGCGGGGGGGGTGGGGGGTGCATGGTTTCGACGTCAGCCTGAGTGTCTTCCCCGACGAGGTCATTGTCCACCTCTTCTTCTTCCTCTTCTCCTCTCTCCTGAGGTGGACCAACAGTCCCTTCTGGCAATTCTTGTCCCCTCCTGATAGCCAAGTTATGCAGCATGCAGCACACCACAATGAATTGAGCAACCTGCTCAGGGTGGTATTGCAATTCGTCTCCTGAGTGGTTCAGGCATCTGAAGTGCTGCTTAAGCACTCCAATTGTTTTTTTGACAATATTGCGTGTGACTATGGGGCTTTCGTTGTATCGTTTCTCGGCTTCTGTCTGGGTCTTACGCAGGTGGGTTCATGAGCCAGCTGGCAGGGCCATATCCTTTATCACCCAGCATCTAACCATGTACTTATGGCCGTCTCTTAAACAGGTCAGAGACAGTGCTCTCAC
Organism: Pristiophorus japonicus; assembly: GCF_044704955.1. Classification (NCBI taxonomy): domain Eukaryota; kingdom Metazoa; phylum Chordata; class Chondrichthyes; family Pristiophoridae; genus Pristiophorus; species Pristiophorus japonicus. The sequence continues at coordinate 133,802,555 of NC_091981.1, read as the reverse complement.
GCAAGATGTGCGCATAGATGCTGCCTGGAAATTTTGCATTTACTGCCATGATTATTTGCTTGTGGTTGACAATGAGTTGCGCATTCAGGGAGTGGAATCCCTTACGGTTCCAAAAAACCTCTGCATCCTGAAAAGTTGCTAGCATGGCGATGTGCGTACAGTCTATTGCTCCCTGCACCTTGGGGAAGTGTGCTATTCTCGAGAAATCTAGAGTCCTCTTACTCTGTGCCTCCCTGGTCATAGGGAAGGTTATAAAGTCCATCCTTCGAGCATAATGCTGAGATAGTGCAAATGTCGCCAGCCGAGGCCTGAAAGGAGCCAGATGCATACAAGGAAAGTGCCGCAGTAACCTTAACTTCAACGGACAGTACGGTCCTGATGGTGCTGGTAGACTGCAGATTTCCTTTAATGAGCTGGCATATCTCACTGATGACCTCCTTTCGTAAGCGCAGTCTCCTAAGGCACGTGTTCTCGGACAAGTTCAGGTAAGACCGCTTCTCCCTGTAAGTGCGTCGGGTGTAAGTTCTCCTTCTCCTCAGTCTGCCACCTTTTTGACCTTCTCCCATCTCTAGTCTGCAGCGTGTGAGTAGTCATCAATACTGGCTGAAAAATTACAGGCCCCGTTACAATTACTATTACACGTATTCTTCAGAAATAATAAATATTCCTCCTAAAACTCATGTAAGAAATTCAATTCAACCACAATAAGATGAGATGTTTCTTCAGATTTTATATTCACCTTAAAATAACTCGCAGATTAAATCAAAACTCCCCAGAACTTGAAGCAACCTTTTATATGAAAAGTACTTCGATTTACAAAATGGATTCCATATCACTGGGTTAAGGTCAGGTGAGTGCAGCTTTTTCCTCAGTGTTTTCTTCGGCGATACATGGGCGAGATGCCGAAAGTAACGCTCAGCGATTATTCAGGGCGGTTTCAGGACATTAGTTTCCTTTTAAAAACTGTATTCTGGACGGTGCACTATTGTTCACATCATAAAAATATGGGAGGGCAGTCTAACTAATTCGCGGCGTTAACCTGATGCCGAAACTAATGCTGGCAATAAATGGACATTAGTTTCCATTTTTAGGGAAAATGGCCGATAAATGAGCATTATAACTCATCTCAGCGGTTAAATGGATGTTAATTGGACGGTAGCGAAGCAAACCAGAAGGGAAGTCTATCCCCATGTATGAGAAGATTGTGAGGGCAATGTCACAGGATTGGATGGCAGATATCCAAAGGAGGTATTATGCATCCCGCTTTTCCAAGCTTTCTGCAGGAGAAGTGGGAGGAATTGGTCCTAGTAGCTTGACAGATCATCCACAGATCGGGAGCGAGGACATTTGCTTGGTAAAGATTGTGGGATTTACGCATATCTTGCCCAGCAAAGGTCCTCAAAAATCTTGCGCCTGAAAAAACAGGCGCATAGCCTACTTTTACAGGCACAAGTGTTTAAAAACACACACAAACATAATAAAATTAAATAGAATAAACACATTGTATTACTAAAAACTCTGCCGACTAAGGTAAGTTTATTTTTAACCCGAATTGCCAAACTAAAAAAAATCAGAAATATATTGTTTTTTTTCTAAGGCATTTATTAACTTTAATTTCAATTAATTTTAATTATATGAGGTCTGTTTTTTTTATTTTTTCTTAGCGTGTGTTTGTTTTGTTCCCATTAATAGCACTGAGAACTCGTAGGTACGAGAGTCTCAGTGCTATTAATCATCATCATCATAGGCAGTCCCTCGGAATTGAGGAAGACTTGCTTCCACTCTTAACAAGAGTCCTTAGGTGGCTGTATAGTCCAATATGAGAACCACAGTCTCTGTCACAGGTGGGGCAGATAGTCATTGAGGGAAAGGGTGGGTGGGACAGGTTTGCCACACGCTCTTTCCGCTGCCTGCGCTTAATTTCTGCATGCTCTCGGTGATGAGGCTCGAGGTGCTCAGTACCATCCCAATGCACTTCCTCCACTTCGGGTGATCTTTGGCCAGGGTCTCACAGGTGTCAGTGGGGATGTTGCACTTTATCAGGGAGGCTTTGAGGGTGTCCTTGTGATGTTTCCACTGCCCACCTTTGGCTCGTTTGCCGTGAAGGAGTTCTGAGTAGAGCACTTGCTTTGGGAGTCTTATGTCTGGCATGCGGACAATGTGGCCTGCCCAGCGGAGCTGAACAAGTGTGGTCAGTGCTTCAATGCTGGGGATGGTGGCCTGTGGTCGAGGAGAGTCTCAGTGCTATTAATGGGAACCTGTGAACTACCTATCTGATTGGCTGAGCCGTCACACGTGACTACATCTTCTGCGTGGGAACCCTCAGGGCGGGAGCGCGCTTCACAGCACGAGAGAAGAAGGCCTCCCCACCGGAATCCAGGGTGCCTCCTAGACCAGGTACTTTAGTTAAAATCTTCGGTCGGAAGGCAATTTCCCGCGGGAAGCCTCCAACCGGAATTTTCGGGCCACTATCTAATCCCTTTATGTTATGTCTTTGGATACTCTAATAATGACTCCACGAGGCACTTGAACTGTAGTGACCTTAGTCCATTTAATATAACTCCAAAGTGAGGATCACACATGGTGGCCCGCCTTTTATACTAGGCCTGGCACACCTGTACAGGTAACCTACAAGACTCCCACTGCAGTGCCCTCTGGTGGCACACCTTAGTGACCATACAGCTGGTGTACAAGTTTTCCATAGTGGTGCTCTCAGGTGGCACATCATATGTAATAGTACAGACAATAACATGTCTAGATACATGACATCACTCTCCCCCAAGTCCTTAGTGCAAATCGCCTTCATGCATTGACTATGCTCTGGGCTTAGCTCTATCTGGTTGATCCTTGGAGGGTCATTTCCATCTTGGGTGAGTAGGTGGTGTTTCGTTGGCACTGGAGGTGCTGGTGGTTTCTGTTTGTGAGTCCATGACCACTCCATTCTTTCCCTCCCGCATATAGGTTATGCCGGTGGCTAGTTACATTCATATACATTCAAGTCCAAAAGAAAAATTGCATTTATATCATTACATTTATGGTACAGTTGTGAGGCAAGTACATTTGACTGGTGAGGTACATACTTGACACATACTTGGACTCAATACTGGTATCAGCACCGGTGCGTGAGGACAAACTAGTTCCAGAACTGCTGGATGGTCTCCAGGAAGTCTGGTGGCGGCGTGGTGCCCAGTGCTGGCAGTGGGAACCCGGTTGGCTCAAGTTGCCTGCTTTCGGGGCCTTTGCCATTGCTTCTAACGTCGGGCAGGTTCACAGATGCCTGTGACCTCCTTGTCCTTTCCTTGCACCCTGGGTCGCTGCTGCTTCCTGAGGGGCAGTCATCTGGCAGTGCACAGGGAACTGCTAACTCGCTTGACTGGGCTTTATTTGGGTTGGGATCCTGGCTGGTCCCTGTCTCATTTGGGAGGACCATTACGGGTGACCTTTCGATCCCGGGTGTAGCCTTGGTGGCGATAGGGTCTGTGGGCTGCGCCTTTGCCCGGTTTGTTCTTTCAGGCTCGTGGTGGTTGGTGCCATCGGGTGCGTGAGAGGTGAAGCCGATCAGGGGCAGGGTATCAATATTGGTGTCATTGCCCTCCTGAGATCGCTTGCTCTGCAGCTTGTTGATATTGGCTGCTTGTGGCCATACTCCGTGGTGCATCACCCTGGTCCCAGGGATGCAGGCTACAGCGTTGGGTAGCCCGCTGGATCTGTGTGCTCCCGATGGGTGTTTGCCTGCTACATAATCAGAATACAGTTGAAATCCTACATCGCACAAAGTTTCATTACTCATTGTTGATAAACTGTAGCTCTGATCGCAATCGCACGACTTTTCTTTGCTTATTACGTGTATAAAACTTTGATCATCAATTACAAGCTTTACATTTAACTCACAGTTGCTATTACGTTGATTGACAATGTGGAACTGTCCCTTTATGTGTGATGGGTTGCTGGCCTCCTTTAAGAGGGTCTTGCTATTTTTTATCCCGATCCTCTTCTTCGCTTGGTACCACGTGTTGCTCCATCAGCGCTGCACCTCGTGATCTGACCGCCGCCATCTTTTTCTTCAGCACTTCACCTCGTGGTTTGGGCGCCATCTTCCTTCCATCCACAATGTCGACTGCGGTGATCCTCTTCTCCCCGAGTTCTGCCATCGAAGCTGGGAAGTCGCCTTTGGATCCGATTTTCTTCCTCTGGTGTCCTGCCACTGGAGCCTGGGAGGTGCGTTCGGGTCATCTCAGCTGGATCATCTCCACGCAGTCATGCTGAGCGGTCTGTGCCTCGGGTGCTGTGCTGGTCTGCTCTCTGGTGCCGGATCCAACTTCAGGTGGGAGTTGCTTTGCCTCTGAGCATGGGGGTCGTCGATCACTGTAGGGGTGAAATCTTCCCAGCTCCAATGGATCTTCTTCATCCACCTTCTTCCGAGTAGCGTTGGTCCATCACCTGTAACAATCCACAGTGGTAACTTGTGCACCATGTCATCATGGAGTACCTTTACATCTGCACTACCAATGACTGGGATAAGTTCATTGATGTAGGTGCACAGCTTTGCCTGAACCCGGACCAACTTGGGTCATTCAGCTTGATTGTCCCATAGCTTCTCAAAGGCTTCTTGATTCATTGCTTACTGGCTCAACCCCGTGTCCACTTCCATGAAGAGTGGAACGCCGTTCATCTTGATTTCCATCCTCAATGGGGATCATTCTGTGCTGCAGGTAAACATGCTATACACCTCATTGTGGGGCTGAGCTGCCTCTCTGACTATCGCTTCATAATCTGCGCTGGATTCATGGCCATTTGCAGACTCTTCATCAACACAGTGAGTCATATTTCTTTTACACATTCGCTGGAGGTGGCCCTTTGAGCTGCAGCCTTTACACACATAGTCCTTAAAACAGGACTGGTGAGCCCTGTGATTCCCTCCACAATGCCAGCATGGTGCTACTCGATTAGCCCCCCTCGGCGGACTCTGAGTTAAGGGACTTGGGGGCCTATTCTCTCTCCCCTGAGGAGATTCACGTTCTACAGTCCAGCCTCTAAAAGGTGCCAGTCTGTGTACAGTACTTGCCGAGTTTGAGTCCTGGGGATGAGTTATCCGCCTAGAACCACAGGTCGAGGTCATGAATGCCTAGCTCATGGTGATAGCCTTCTGCAGTGTGACTGTGGTATCCGCAGATAGTAGCCTGTGAAGAAGGCCCTCGTGGCCGATTCCGATGACAAAGATATACCGCAGCGTATCGATGAGATGTTCGCCGAAATCACACGGTGCCACCAGCCTCTTGAGGTCTGCAGCGTATTTCGCGATTTCCTGGCCTTCGGGCTGTCGGTGTGTATAAAATGGTGTCTGGCTGTGAGGATGCTCTCTTTGGGCTTGAGTTGTTCTTGGCTCAGCGTTACAAGCTCTTCGTACATCTTGGTTGTTATCTTCGCTGGTGCCAGCAAGTCCCTGACGAGGCCATAGATGGTGGGCCCACAACTGGTTAGCAGGATAGCTCTGTGCTTATCAGCCAGTGTGGCTGGATTATCGCCTGCCAGGTCGTTTGCTGTGAAGAAATGATCGAGCCTCTCCACAAAGGCATCCAAATCATCACCATCAGCAAACTGCTACAACGTACCAAGGTTAGCCATTTTCGCATGAAAGTCTGTAGTCTCGTCGCCAATTGTTATGTCTTTGGATGCTCTAATAATGACTCCACGGGGCAATGTATTGCAATTGAACTGTAGTGAGCTCAGTCCATTTAATATAACTCCAGAGTGAGGATCACACATGGTGACCTGCCTTTTATACTAGGCCTGGCACACCTGTGCAGGTAATCTACAAGTCTCCCACTGCAGTGCCCTCTGGTGGCACACCTTAGTGACCATACAGCTGATGCACAAGTTTTCCATAGTGGTGCCATCTGGTGGCACATCATATGTAATAGTACAGGCAGTAACATGTCTAGATACATGACACTTTACAATTATCATAACAGCAATAATATCACCTCTCTACCTTCTCTTTTCAAGTGAGAACATGCACAATTTACATAATCATTCCACATAATCCAGTACCACAAACCCCTCAATCATTCTGGTTGCTCTCTTCTGCACTTATCAACTCGAAACTGTCCAACCTTTGGCCCTCTTTTAACAATGACATTTCTTCAGCCACCGACCTGCTCCATCACACTTGCCCTAGTCCCTATTAAAATGATTACTCTCTCCCACCCTTACCCCTGGTACAGCCCTCATCTTCGCTCCCTCAAGTCAAGAGTGTAGACTTGAACAGAAGTGGCGCACAACTAGTTTAGCCATTCACTGTCAGATCTGGCTCAAACACACAAACTATGGGCTAGATTTTCCTCGTTGTTTGCATGCTTAACGCCCACTTAACGTCCATTTTACTGCTGAAATGACGTATAACGCCCATATATTACCCATTTAGCCATAAAATGGAAACTGACGGACATTTTTCGGAAACTTATCGCCGAGCGTTACTTTTCCCATGTGCATAACGCCGAGAAAAAATAATACCGCGCGCCCAGTTTCTTTGTGCGGAATCATCAGAATGGGCAAAATCAACGCACATAATATCGCCCAGCATTACTTTCCTCATGGAATTAACGGCGAGATTCAATAATACCTCTTTTTTTGTCGTAAAGAACACATTTGCCGAAACTAACGCCCAGGAGATCACCCACTGTCACTTTCACTACCTTGCACACATATCGCCCACAATATCGCTCGCCCAAAAAAACAGCCGGAAAAAGTGGAACTGTTCTGAGCTAAAGCCAGCGGTGTGGCTGCCATTTTTAAAATCGCAGGTCGCTTCATTCAAAAGGCTGCTTCAACTTTGGAGGAGTTTGCATTGACTCTGGAGTTCTTCTCAGGTGAAGTGACCATCTCAACAAACGTATTTTCAGACTCTGGACTATTGGGGGTTTACTCTCGGTGTATTTTAGTGAGGAAATTATTGCTTCTGATCAATCGCTATTATATTTTCATTGCAATGGAGCCAGCCATTCTTCAGCCTGCATCGATTTAATACACAGATGCTGCAGAGTGCAGATGGCTCAATGTCTAATGCACATCAATATGTGTCCAATTTAAGACATGCAAGAATGAGGAGGAGGTCCAGACCATACACACCCCGCACGTACAGGGAAAAGAGGTCTTGCCTCGACATGTCCGATCACACCTGCCTTCGGAGACTGCGCTTCCACAAGGTGGTGATCAATGAAATATGTGAGCTCATCAGGCCACATATGCAGCCTGCCAGCAGGACATCAGTGTCTGTCGAGGTCAAGGTCACCGCGGCACTGTCTTTCTACGCATCCAGTTCCTTTCGGGCCTCCGCGGTCGAGATTTTCCCTCTGTCTCACCATGTCACCTATCGCTGCATTAGACAGGTCACGGAGGCCCTGTATGTGCGAAGAATGGAATTTATCAGCTTCCCCATGACCACGGAGACTCAGACTGACCGGGCTGGAGCATTCTACCGCATTGCTAAGTTCCCCAGGGTGCAGGTAGCAATACAGTGCACTCACATCACCATGCAGGCACCTTCTCAGGACCCGGAACTTTTTGTAACAGGAAATAATTTCACTCCCTGAACGTCCAACTAGTTGTCAACCACAACCAGATCATAATGGCAGTGAATGCCAAATGTCCGGGCAGCTTCGATGAGGCTCACATTCTGCGTGAGAGCGCTGTCTCTGACATGTTTAAGAGTCAGCCACAGGGACAATGCTGGATGTTTGATGACAACCGATATGGCCTAGCCACCTGGCTGTTGACCCCGCTGAGTGAAACCCACACCGAGGCCAAGAAGCGATAAAACCAGAGCCAGAGAGACACACGCAATGTGGTCCAGAAAACAATAACTATGCTTAAGCAGCGCTTCAGATGTCTGGACCACTCAGGAGAGTAGCTACAATGCAACCCCGAGCAAGTAGCTAAATTTGTGGCCGTGTGTTCCATGCTGCACAATCTGGCTATCAGGAGGGGCCAAGAATTGCCAGAAGGGACTGATGCTCCACCTCAGGACAGAGAGGAAGAGGACGACGAGGGACTGAGCACTGACCTAGGGCCAGACAATCAGGCTGGCTATGCAACCATTGGTCTGAAATCATAAGTATCATGGGCAAAAACACCCAACCCCCGCCCATACCCCACTTTTTCCACCATTGACATCAATCAAATGTTCAATGTGTCCAGCAACACAGAATACAAATGCAAAGCAGGAGGATGGCCCCCTCCCCCCATACATTACAACAAATTGCATACACCCAGATGGAGATATAACACAGCCATCAACTGCGGACATGCATTTCACTTTCCTTCCCCCCTCCCCTTCTTCTCCCCATCTCTACCCCTTCCCCTTCTCGCTCCACGGTGCCTGGCCGAGCAGCTCCTCAGGCGGTGCCTCATTGGGGGGGGGGGGTTTGAAGACAGAGGCGGTGGTTGTACGGGAGCGGGGGGTGCCAAGGGGGCAACATTCTCTGATGCAGAAGCAGGATCTTGGTCCTGCCTCTCATCTGTCATTTGCAGTGGTGGTGCGGAACCTAGGGGTGGAGTGCCACGCTCTGGCATCACTGGGAGGCCTGTGCCAGCAGTGTTCCTGGCTATCGCCTCCAGGGTCTCCGCCATCCACGGAACATACTCAGTCATGGTGGCCAGCTGTCGGGATATGCCTCCCAATGCTTCGATGAGCTGGTCACCAATGTCTACAGTCCTCCTGGACAACTATACCATCTCTCCGCTCTCATGTGGCACTCGTGGACCAGACCTGTCGCGTCCACGAGGCCTCCGCAGGGTCGGCACCGTCCTGTGGACAAATGGGATGCCCTGTGGCGAGGTGCTTGGGGCCGGTACTTCCAGAGTGAAGGTGGTAATGACCGGAGGAGCACTAGATGGCCTTGGGATGGAATGGCTCTGGAGCGTGGCAATGCAGGTTCCTCGAAGTCCGCGCTCTCATCCGTAGAGAACAGACCCAGCGGATTGACGGGCGAGAATCAGATGTAGGATCGTCCGGAGAGTCGGGCCCCGCGCCCCCATCTTCTGGTCTCTGTGGTCTGGCCTGGGGCCGCGCTGCTGGCCGAGCTGCAAAATACAAATTAGGTTATTAGAGGGGAAGAGGGTGCTAGGGTCACAAGGTGAGTTCAGCGCTGCACTCTGCATATACACAACAAAAGCATCACCGCTATCAAAATCATCACAGACATCACATTTGATGACCATCAACACATTTGCATTGCAATGATTTTTATTAGGCCAGCATTATTTCTTGGACAATTTTAGTAATCATCTATCATATATGATTGTTCAGATATGAGTGGGTGTGGCATCTATTGACTTTACATCACGCAATGGTGTAAACTTTACTCGGGTGGTATCACTTCAGGGTCTGCAGATGCTTCCGTGGCTGTCAGGGTGTGCTTCCCCACTATTGCGAACACTCGCTCCTCCATCTCAGTGATGTCGCTGGGGACTGGTGGCCCCCCACCCATTCACCTCTACACAGACCTCATCGTCGATAGCTTCTTCTGTAAAAGGTGACAGGATGACATGGCATGAGATCATTACGTCATATCATTGCTAGGTACTGTCACAGAGACTGATACAACACATAACCGACAGATATCATCATGATTATTATGATAATTATCATTCTTTACCTAAAGACGTGCACCGTGACTGCAGGCATTGAGTAAAACATTCCTGGTAAAAGTGAAAGACCTCACATCTGCTGATAGTCACTCATGACTGTTACAAATCAAATTATATAAATACATAAGTACATGTAAATAAATAAAATACTTACTCTTGCGGATCCCACAAGGTCGTTCCATCGTTTGCAGTGTTGGTTGCCCTCACGCACTTCGTTGGTTGCCGACGAGACTACCTCTGCTATCTCGGTCCATATCTTCTGGTAGGCCTTTGGGGTGGGCTTCCCATGCCCTCCCTGTGTCAAATCACCCCAGTGTAACTCGACCTCCTGCAGGAGGGAGGCATTTGCCTCGTCCAGGAACCTCCTCACTCTTTTGCGCCCTTCAATGTGCTCTTCTCCCAGCTCACTGCTCTCTCCAGCATCAGTCTCCACAGCGTGCTGTGATGCCTCCTCCTCTCCCTCCATTATAGGCCAAATTCAGGAAATATGTGGCTGGTAACAGCTAATTTTTGTTTCCCTATTTGCTCTAAAGCTCTAAACTCTCCCTTCTTCCTCCCAAAGCAGCCACACCACACCCACACATGCCTTCAGTCCCTCTCAGCTCTCTCTCTCTCTCTGTCTCCTCTTATGCGCATGTCATGATGACTCTTGACCTCCTGAATCGTGGGAATCGAGCGTTGCCATACCGTTGCTAAGTAAGGCGACACTTTACAGCAGAAGGTCAGTGAGATTTAACACTACCGCCCATTTCATATCGCTCGTGGTAATGGCCAATTTCAAAAATGGAGACTAGGTGCTTTGGCGAGAAGCCGGCGATCTAAAAACCCATTTTTACCACCCATGCCGGAAATAACGTCCATTTTTGGGTGATATGCACAAAAGTGTAAAATTTAGCCCTATCGGTTCTTACTCTTGTCTAAAAAAATGCTCATTATTCCAGGATCATTCTGGATTGCAAAAATACCCGCAGGCTACTATTCTCTCCTGCTTACCGTCTCCTTAAACTCCTTTCCCCTGACTCCACCACACTCACCTCCAAAAACAAGTGTGAGGAGCTCATGGCCTTCTTTGTTTCAAAAATTGAGACCATCTGATCAGCTGCCTCTGCAAGTTCCCTTCCTTCACCTAGCCCACAGGGCCAAACTTCACGACACTCCCACCTGCTCTAGCCCTAAACTCGTATCTTTTGCTAGTTTTTCTTTGATCTCCCCTCTTAAACTCTCCAAACTCATCTTATCCATGAGACCCACTTCATGCTCTCTTGACCCTATTCCCACTAAACTGCTGAGCAGCCAACTTCCTTTCCTGGCTCCCATGTTAGCTGACATTGTTAACGGCTCCCTGTCCTCAGGTACTGTTCCCCTCTCCTTCAAATCTGCTGTTATCTGTAAGCATTGGCTCCCCAAGGATTGGTGGACATTATCTGGACATTGCATTTTAATATTTTTCACTGCAGAAAAGCTGGTTGTGGGAGGGGCCCAGGTACTTTTCTGTGTTGTACTTGAAATCGACGTCTGATGGGTGGGGTTGGTCTGGGAAGTTACAATGGCCATGATAAGGCAACTCATCACAGGTAATGGGCAAAGATGGAGGGTCCATTGTTAAGCAATGTGAACTCATCAGAGCTTGATCAGATATGAACTGGTCAGTGATCAAAGCCATTACCTGGATGAGATAACCCCAAGAGGTGGGAAACCAGAACAAAAGAAAGCCATTAAGTCCAGACCGGTTGGAAGCAAAGCCCCATCACTAGCCATCACTGGAATACACATGAGCCACTCACACAGAAGCCTCAAAACAAAGAAAAACGTTATTCCGCCAGAAGAAGTAAACAGACATCGCATATAAAAGGGGTCGTGTGGCCACATCTCTCTCTCTCTTGCTCTCGCTTGCTTCATCTCTACAAGAACCGAGCACTCCATGTGGGATGGAGAGTAGAAACCAGAAGAGACACGTTTTCACCAGGAGAAGCAGCGAGTAAGCCAACGAATGGGTGAGCATCATTCCTGCCCACGCATCTTTAAGATCACAGACACTCTGTGAGAAGGTGTCGTGTGTTCTCCCAACCAAGCCTTAGTAAGAGTTTTAGTGGGGAGGTTTTAGATGTTAGGTACTTCGCGATACGGGCGGTTAAGAATTGTACTACATCATCACTGTATTTGTTTTGCTGTGTTGAGATAGCTTCAATAAAGCATTGCCGGCTGAGACCGAGGTATTTGTCCGTGACTCATCCATTTGTTCAGTACAGTAATCACTCCCAGGTCTAGAACTATTGTAACGTGGGGGTGCGTCAAACACTTACACATCCACACCTCTCCTCAAAAATCCAACCCTTGACCCCACTTTGCTTGCTAGCTATCACCCCATCTCCAACCTCGTTTTTCTGTCCAAAGTACTTGAACGTGCTGTTGCTTCCCAAATCTGTGACCATCTTTCCATGAATTCAATGTTCGAATCCCTTCAATCTGGTTTGCGCCACTGCCACAGTACAGAAACTGCTCTCATCAAAGTCGCAAATGATATCCTTTGTGACTGTGACAAAGTAAACTATCCCTCCTCGTCCTTCTGGACCTGCCTGCAGCCTTTGACACAGTTGACCACTCCATCCTCCTCCAACGCCTCTCCACCAATGTCCAGGTAGGTGGGACTGCACTCGCCTGGTTCCATTCTTATCTATCTAATCGTAGCCAGAAAATCTCCAGCGATGGCTTCTCTTCCCACTCCTGCATTGTTACCTCTGGTGTCCCCCAAGGATCTGTCCTTGGTCCCTCTTATTTCTCAACTATATGCTGCCCCTTGGTGATATCATCCGAAAACACGGAGTCAGTTTCCACATGTACGCAGACAACCCCCGGCTCTACCTCTCCACCACTTCCGTCGACCACTGCTTGGTATCTAAATTGTCAGATTGCTTGTCTGACATCCAGTACTGGATGAGCAGAAATTTTCTCCAATTAAATATTGGGAAGACCGAAGCCATTATCTTTGGTCCTTGCCACAAACTGCATTTCCTAGCCACCGACTCCATCCCTCTCCCTAGCATCAATCTGAGGGTGAACAAGACTGTTCGCAACCTAGGTGTCATATTTGACCCTGAAATGAGTTTCTAGCCATATATCCACAACGTAACTAAAACCACCTAAATCCACAATGCCCCCCTCTGCCACTGCCTCAGCTCTCCTGCTACTAAAACCCTCATTCATGCCTTTGTTACCTCTAGACTTGACTCCGACTCACTCCTGGCCAGCCTTCCACATTCCACATTACGTAAACTTGAAGTCATCCAAATCTCAGCAGCCCGTGTACTAACCCGCACCAAGTCAAGATCACGCATCACCCCTATGCTTTCTGACCTACAGTGGCTACCAGTTAAACAACGCTTCGATTTCAAAATTCTCATCCTTATTTACAAATCACTCCATGGACTTGCCCCTCCGTATCTCTGTAATAATTTTCTGCCTCAATCCTACAAGATGTCTGCGCTCCTCAAATTCTGGCCTCTTGAACATCCCTGATTATAACTGCTCAACCATCGGTGGGCGTGCCTTCAGCTGCCTGGGCCCTAAGCTCTGGAACTCCCTCCCTAAACCTCTACGCCTCTCTACCTCACTTTCCTCCTTTTAAGACGCTCTTTAAAACTTACCTCTTTAACTAAGCTTTTGATCATCTGCCTTAATTTCTTCTGCGGCTCAGTGTCAAATGTATCTGTTCGTCTGTAACATTGTTGTGAAGCGCCTTGGGACGTTTTACTACATTAAAGGCGCTATATAAATAAAAATTATTATTATTCTTTCAATAGCTGCCTTGTATCATCCTCACTGTATTGAGGCAACCAGAACTGTACACACTACAAGGGCTTAATTTTCCCCAATGACGTTTTTTTGCATATTTCAAGACTACGCAAAAAAAACTTGAAGATTTCCCCATTCTAATTTTTTTATTTGGTGCCGTACAGCCTGTCCTTTAGCTTTGCGGGGCTGGAGCCTAATGTCTGCGCCAAAAAAAAGATGCTCGCTCCTTCTGCATATGCACGGGGAAAAAAATGACTTTTTTGCATAGCTGCTAGGGATGCGCATGCCCAGTACAGTTCCTGATCTGCATTCAGCCATTTTCAATGGGCCAGTTGTGTGTGAGAACTTTAATTCTCAGTAGAAAAATCGGAGCTGCAATATGCAATGCGGCTCAAGGACCAAGAATTTCTCACAGGATGAAGTGGAGGCACTGGTTTCTGTAATTGAGGCCAGACGGCATGAGCTGGACACCAGCAGAAGTCACACAAAAGTTTCACCAAAAGAAATGAAGAAACGCTGGAAACAACTTGCAGAATATTACTGTGCAATGATAACCAACCCGAGGTCTGGAGGGCAGTGCAAAAAGAAGTAGCAGGACCTTGGTCAAGTAGTTAGTGTAAGTAATAATTTCATTTATTCACTGGAATTGCAATTGTAAATGTGACCAGCTGCATGTCTCAATCAGCAGAAAGACACCCTCTCTAAAAAAATTCTATTTTAATCTTTGCAGAGGAAGGTGGCACACAACAAAAGAGAGAGAACTCGAGCAGGACGAGGCCCAGCAAATCTGCACCCATTGACACCCTTGGAAGAGAGAGTCGCTGCCTTGATGGGTCCTGCCTGGAGAAAAGCAACCACCACTGCACAAACTGGGCCCACATTCGAGGGAGAGGGTAAGTCCTGCAAATTAGACATTCTGGGCTAGATGTTTCACTAGGTGGCCATCACCCCAAAAAATGGGCAATGTTCCAGCGATGTGGGACATTTCGGCCTTACTGATCACCGGCACATTTTTTTTTGTGATTTTCTACTCTGCCTTATCCCGGCGATGTCAAATAGGCAATGTAATTTTTCGGCGATCTCATCATCGCCCACCGAAAAAGGAAGTAGAACAAAAAGCTTCCCTAGCAACGCTATTGTGCGCATGTGTGGGAATTTTTTTTTGTGGTTGAGTTTTTTTTGCTGTGTTTTGAGAGGTCAGGGGTCATCACACATGCTCAGAAGCACAGGGAGGGTCAGAGAGAGAGAGAGAGAGGAGAAGGGAGGAGGAGCTGTTTGAGTGTGTTTGAATTGCAAATCAAAATTTAGTTGAAAATTATTCATTCTTTTTGTGTTTTAAGTAATTTTTTTGACCAATATTTGAACTTGAATAATATACAATATACAATATATTATCTAATATATTTAAAAATATATTTCAATATATATTACTATGGAGGGAGAAACAGAACGTAAAAGGGCTAAACCCTTTAGCGAGGAGGCCAACGAGGCGTTGGTGAATATAATGAGCAGCAGATGGGATGATGTAACACGGGATGGGCTTGGGAAACCTCCACCCCATGTATATAGGAGAATCTGGGCCGAGATTGCCGATATGGTCACCTTGCCATCGCATGAAGTGCGTACACTTGACCAGTGCAGGAAAAGACGGAACTGCCTGCTGGCAGCAGCCAGAGTAAGTTGCATTTTATATTTAAAATTATACATATGTAATATTTAAATGATGTATGGAAAGTTTAATTGGAATCTTCATTGTCATTTCGTTATAGTATTAATTAATTAAATTATGAAATAATTTATGCATCCTAACACTAAGTTGAATTTTATATTATGGAATATTGTTCATATTGTTCATAGGCAATGCAATGCAAAGTTCTAATCGAACATTTAAATATGTCAATCTTAAATGTTTATTACCAAGTCAATTAGATTATGCCATGCAATGTTATCTTATCATTTACAGAAGAAGATATCTATGAATAGAGCCAAGCAGAGGAGGATGGGCAGCGGCTCTGCTCAAGTTCAAATACTTTCTGAATACGAGGAGCTTGCGGTCACCTTAGTGGGACCTGACAGCCATTCGGTCACAACCCGAACCCACCCTCGAGTCTCATGAGTAATGGGAATTATGCAATGTATCAAACATTATCAAATACATCTTTAAAATATCTTAGTTATGCATGTAATGTGCTGCAATGATAATGCAATATGATATATACTCTTGAGGTAATCTTGATTCACGAATGAGATCATGTCAGCCCTGATGAACCATTGTGCATATGGGGCATTGAAAAGTATTCTTGCGTAATGGGTTATTGAAAAATTGATATGTATTGATATATATGTTTAACAATAATGAGCACCATTAATGTCCTAAAGTTTTCTTAAAATGTTTAGAAATGTCATTCGTCTTTTTAAGGTCAAGTGTCATTAGAATCTACCACTCCTCCTGGAATATCAACTACCTCGCAGGAGGAAGAAGAGGAACAGTTTCCAAATGTGGAGGAGGAGGATAATGTTTTTGTGGGGGGGAGAGGGAAACAACCTGCGGCCATCTCAATTGAGATGGATGAGGCACCAGGACCAAGCGGTGTACAGGTGATGACGCCAAGGCATGGACTATTGCCAATGCCGACCCCACGGACGTCGGGTCAGCGAGGTGAACAATCACCTACCATGGAGGGCCAGACGGGGAGCTCGATATCCCTGTGCAGGGAGACGGTCGAGATCAATCGCGACCTTATCTAGGGTTTTGCGGGTTTCTCCACAAACTGGAGCCAGGTCTCCGAGAACTGGAGCCAGTTTCCAGCAATCTGGAGTGAGTTCAGCACGAACTTCTCCAACTGGTCTTCCGTGCAAACACAGACAGCACGGGAGACGTTGGAGGCAATTTGTGAGCAAACTGCCGCAACCAATGCCCTTCGGCATGAGTTGATGGCTGCACTCGGCGCTGCACCCCAAGGTGTCGTGTCAGCTCGCAGCGAGACCCCGAGCACACAAGCGAGTACGGAGGACACAGTTCCTCCGGACTCGGAAGTGGCGCCTCAGACTTCAACTTCCTCTACTTCACTTCCATGGCAGGAAGTCTTGCCATCCCACACTGCACAACATCTTCGTGTCGGTCAGCGTAGACCAAAACTGGCGGGTGGGGTAAGAACACTGGGTGGGAAAGGACCTGGAGGGAAATATGGCCGCAGGTAGGGTGGGGGGTGTGTTTATCATTGTTGAATTGTTGCATTGTTTTTTGCTGTTGCTGGAAAATTGTTATCGTTATGTTCAATGTTCATTGGGATTTGAGGGAAAGGTGGGTTGGGGGGTGGGGGGGGGGGATGGAGGGAGAGTGTTAGTTTTTTTTTAATTAGTTCTCCTTGTTAATAAAAAAAAATCTTTAATTGAATAAATTTTGTGCCTTCTCTCTTAGTTACATTAATTAATAAATTTACAGTTGTTCATCCTTATTTGTTCTTTTATTGTAGCAGTACTCTACTTAAACTTTACTTAAAGTAAGCATTAATGCCGATGATAGGCCAGTACAGGCAAGACAACAATGAAACCCCACACAAAAGAAACTTTTGATTAACCATAACTGTAAATGAACATTTGAAAATCCACAATGAGAGTTCATGCAAAGCGTTCATTAAGTAGCTGCTGACGCAACAGCTTAGCGGTCATGTAAATGCCCCTGGCTACTGGTCTTCGGGAGGGAGGTGGTGGTCCCGGTGATAGATCGCCAGGCTGATTGTGTTCCTCTATGTCCTCGCCTGCGTCCTATTCTGCCTATTCCTCCTCTTCATCCTCGCCGACTGGCTCTTCTGTCTCCCCTCCTTCTGGAGGTGGACCTGTAGCCCGATCTGGCATTACTTGTCCTCTCCTTATGCAGCATGCAACACACCACAATAAACTCTGCGACCTGGTCAGTGTGGTACTGTAGGCTGCCTCCAGAATGATCCAGGCATCTAAAGCACTGCTTTAGGACTCCAATTGTCTATTCAATGATGTTGCGAGTCGCTATGTGACTTTTATTATAATGTTTCTGTGCTTCAGTGACAGGATTACGCAGAGGGGTCATCAGCCAACTGACAAGGCCGTATCCTTTATCCCCCAGCATCCAACCATGACCTTCTGGCTGATTGACCAACAGGTCAGGGATAGCACTTTCACGTAGGATGTGCACATCATGGATGCTGCCAGGAAATGTAACATTTACTGTCAGAATTGTTTGATTGTGGTCGACAACAAGCTGCACATTTAGGGAGTGGAACCCTTTCTGTTACGAAACACCTCTACATTCTTTAAGGGTGCTTTCAGGGCAATGTGCATGCAGTCTATTGCTCCCTGTACCTTGGGGAACTGTGATATCCTGTAGCAACCCAAAGCCCTCTTGCCTGTGCCTCCCTGGTCATTGGGAAGCTTATGAAGTCCATCCTGTGAGCATAAAGGGCTTCAGTCATCTGTCGAATGCAGCAGTGTGTAGCGTGCTGAGAGATATGGCAGATGTCACCAGCTGAAGCCTGAAAAGATCCCGATGCATAGAAGGCTAGGGCAGCAATAACCTTCACCTCAACGGACTGTGCGGTTCTGATGGTGCTGGAAGGCTGCAAATCAAACTTGATGAGTTGGCATATCTCATCGATGACCTCCTTCCAGAATCGCAGCCTCCTCAGACAAGCATTTTCAGACAAGTTCAGGTAAGATTGCTTTTCCAAGTGCCTTCGTTGGCTGAACGGTCTCCTCTTCTGTCTTCGTCTCTATCTACGCATTACTCTGCCACCTCTTCGAATGATCCTTTCAGGAACCAGTGTGTGAGCAGATGCAATTAATGCAATTCGTAACAGTTGCAATTAATTGCAATCAAAGGCCCCATATCACTATCAATAATTACTTTAACTAATTTAATATAAACTCTCTACTCTGTGCTCTCTAATCATTGTACTCTATACTCTCTGTTGTGTATCTGTAAAGCATGCACTCCCATGTATCGCCACCAGGGAGTGCATCCCCTGAAGTCCCAAGGGATCCCAGCATCCCTTGGGAACACTGTATATAAGCTGGTCCCTAAGGCCTGTTCCTCACTCTGGCGTGTCTTAATAAAGACTGAGGTCACTACTACTTTAACCTTCCTGTGTGCAGTCTCATCTGTGTCAGGAACACAACACTCTCTGTACTCTCTATGCTGTATACCAGTCAGTTTAATAGACCCCAACAATATCAGTAAATAATTTCACTATGTAAAAGCTTTTTCCAAAATAATTTTTGATGTCATATATTCAACTGTCATTGTAATCCATATATAAGCTGACCTAAGTTGTACACCTTGAGAACACTGACCACAGGGGGCAAACTTGTGGGAGACACTCCGAAACCTGGACTTTCCGGTATAAAAGGGGAAACTCCACCCACTATCATGCTCTTGTGGTCTTGGTAATAAAGGTGACTGGTCACAGAGTGACCTTCTCTCAAGTATGGGCCTCGTGTGCATTTATACTGTATAGCAATGACTTATCATTGGCGACGAGAAACTGGGATTTAAACCACGCGAGCATGGCCACTAGCAGCACAGAAGAGAGGTACTGTGTTGGTGATGATTGGGACGACTTTATTGAGAGACGACAGCAAAGTTTTGTCACTAAGAAATGGTTGGGACAGAATTCTGCCGACAAACGCAGGGCTCATCTTCTGACGATTTGTGGATCCAGAACGTACTCCCTGATGAAGGACCTTCCAGCGCCAGAGAAGCCGGCGGACAAGACGTTCGAAGAGCTCAGTAAGTTTATCGGGGAACACCTCAAACCGGCGAGCAGCATGCACATGGTGAGACACAGGTTTTACACGCAGCGGCGCGAGAAGGGCAAAGCGTCCAGACTTCGTGGCAGATCTCCGGCGACTGGCGATCCAGATGCATGCAGAGCGGAGATGCTGCGAGACTTTTTTATTGACGACATCGGGCATGCTGGGGTTTTCAGGAAACTGATTGAGACCAAAGACCTGACCTTGGAAGCGGCGGCTCTGATAGCCCAGACAATTATCTCAGGGGAGGAAGAGACCAGAATGATTTATGGCAAAAATCTTGGCTCAAATGTGGCAAACGACCAGGGAGTCAACATTGTTCACGCGGCACACAGTTCTCTAGGCCGACAAGGGCAATCGGACATGCCCCAGCATGCAGTCGAACCCAAAGGGGAATTCAACAGAGACAATGGCTAGCTGAACGGCAATTCATGCATCGCAATGGACAATGCGGCCAGTAATGGGGCCATCAACACCTGTTAATGCTGCACTTAAGGACAGTTACAGAGACAGTCAGAGATGATCGACTGGTAATGGACCTTTTGCTTTCAACAATGGGGCCTTCAGCTCATGCTGGAGGTGTGGCGGCAAACACCCAGCCAGAGCTTGCAGGTATCAGCAATATACCTGCAGAAACTGCAACATCAGCGGTCACTTGTCACGTATGTGCAGGAAGCCTGCAGCCAGGTTGATGTACGAGTAGGACGGGCCCGATGTAAGCCATACGAGGCCAAATGAATACTGGGGACAATCGCTGGAAGCTGAAGTTCAGCGAGTTCATGTGGAGTACATATACAGTTCATATACCAGGACGTCACTGATAATGATGAAAGTGCTCCTCAATGGCATCCCAGTATTAATGGAGCTAGACACGGGGGCCAGCCAGTCCCTGATGAGTATCAAACAGTTCGAAAGGTTATGGGTGTCCAAGGCCAGGAGGCCAAAATTATTGCCGATTGATGCACTGCTACGGACGTATACAAAGGATATAATTCCGGTGCTAGGCAACGCCACGGTAGTCATGACCCACAAAGATTCAGAGAACAGGTTGCTACTCTGGATTGTCCTGGGGGACGGTCCCGCACTACTGGGAAGGAGTTGGCTTGCTGTCATGAACTGGAAATAGGGTGATGTCAATGCAATTTCTTCTGTGCAGCGAGTATCTTGCTCACAGGTCCTGGACAAATTTGACTCATTATTTCAACCCAACATCGGCACTTTCATGGGGGCCAAGGTAGTGTTTCACATAAACCCGGACACCAGGCCAGTACACTACAAGGCCAGAGCGGTGCCGTACGTGATGTGGGAAAAGATAGAATGCGAGTTGGAATGCCTGCTGAGGGAAGGCATCATCTCGCCAGTCAAATTCAGTGATTGGGCGAGCCCGATCGTGCCGGTGCTCAAGGCAGATGGGTCGGTCAGGATATGTGGCGATTACAAGGCCACCATCAATCAGGTGTCACTCCAAGACCAGTACCCGCTACCATGAGCGGAGGACTTCTTTGCGATACTATCCGGTGGCAAACTTTTTTCAAAATTGGACCTGACTTTAGCTTACATGACCCAGGAGCTGGCGAGTGAGTCGAAGAAGCTGACCACCATCACAACACACAACAGGTTATTTGAGTATAGCAAATGTCTGTTTGGGATTCGTTCGGATGCCGCTATCTTTCAGCAAAATACGGAAAGCCTCCTCAAGTCGATTCCAAGGACCGTGGTTTTTCAAGACGACATCCTCATCACGGGTCGTGATACTGAAGAACACCTCCACAACCTGGAGGAGGTGCTATGCAGACTGGACCGGGTAGGGCTGCGACTGAAAAAGGCGAAGTGCGTCTTCTTAGCTCCAGAGGTAGAATTTCTGGGGAGGAGGGTAGCAGCAGACGGGATCAGACCTGCTGCGTCGAAAACGGAAGCGATCCAGAGAGCACCCAGACCCCGTAACACGACGGAGCTGTGTTTGTTCCTGGGGCTCCTGAACTATTTTGGCAACTTTCTTCCCAAATTGAGCACGCTGTTTGAGCCGCTACACATGCTACTACGCAAAGGTCGCGATTGGGTCTGGGGGGGACAGCCTGGAAAGGGCTTTTGATAGAGCACGCAATTTGTTATGCTCCAACAAATTGTTAACGTTATATGACCCGTGTAAGAAACTAGTTTTAACGTGCGATGCGTCATCCTATGGGGTCGGGTGTGTGTTGCAGCATGTGAATGCCAATGGTCAGTTGTAGCCGGTAGCTCATGCCTCCAGAAGTCTGTCCCAGGCAGAAAGAGGCTACGGGATGGTAGAAAAGGAAGTACTAGCATGTGTACATGTAGTAAAAACAGTACCTGTTTGGCAGGAAATTTGAGCTGGAGACAGATCACAAACCCCTAACGTCCCTTTTGGCTGACAAGGCCATAAATGTGAATGCATCGGCCCGCATACAGAGGTGGGCACTTACGTTAGCCGCCTATGACTACACAAGTCGACACAGACTGGGCACTGAAAACTGTGCCGATGCACTCAGCAGTCTCCCACTAGCCACCACTGAGGGGGCAACTGAGCATGATGCTGAGATGGTCATGGCTGTTGAAGTTTTCGAAAGCGAAGGCTCACCTGTGACAGCCCGTCAGATTAAAGTCTGGACAAATAAAGACCCGCTACTTTCTTTAGTTAAGAAATGTGTCCTGAATGAGGTCTGGGCAGCCACGTACGGGACATGCCCTGAGGAGTTTAAACCGTTTCATAGGCGCAAGGATGAATTCTCGATTCAGGCCGGTTGCCTACTGTGGGGGAACCGAGTAGTCATGCCCCAGAAGGGCAGAGAGGTGCTTATCAGAGAACTTCACAATGAGCACCCGGGCATTGTCATGATGAAGGCAATTGCCAGGTCACACGTTTGGTGGCCAGGGATAGATGCAGACCTGGAACTTTGTGTTCGCAGGTGTCACGTGTGCTCAGCTGGGCATCGCACCCAGGGAAGCCCCCCTTAGCCCCTGGTTCTGGCCCGCCAAGCCATGATCACGCATCCATGTGGACTACGCAGGTCCTTTCATGGGAAAAATGTTTTTGGTTGTCGTAGACGCCTACTCCAAATGGATTGAGTGTGCCATTTTAAATTCAAGCACATCCTCTGCCACGGTAGAAAGTCTACGGGCAATGTTCGCCGCCCATGGTCTACCGGACGTCTTGGTCAGTGACAATGGCCCGTGCTTCACAAGCATTGAATTCCAGGACTTCATGGCAGGCAATGGAATCAACCATGTCAGAATGGCACCGTTCAAGCCGGCCTCAAACAGCCATGCGGAACGAGCAGTGCAGATAATCAAACAGGGGATGCTCAGAATCCAAGGGGGTTCCCTACAAAGCTGTTTATCACGCCTCCTGTTGGCCAATAGATCCTGACCACACTCGCTCACAGGGGTTCCACCCACAGAGCTGCTAATGAAAAGGACGCCCAAAACCAGGTTATCCCTTATACACCCTACTATGAAAGAAATTGTTGAGAGCAGGCGTCAGTCACAATGTGACTACCATGACAGGAATGCGAGAGCGCGATGTATTGATGTCAATGACCCTGTTTTTGTCCTTAATTACGCTGCAGAGCCCAAATGGCTTGCAGGTACTGTGGTTGCCAAAGAGGGAAATAGGGTTTTGGTAGTTAAACGTACCAATGGACAAATCTGCCGCAAAGAAGTGGATCAAACTAAAAGGAGGATCAGCAACCCCATAGAAGAAGCAGAGGACGAACACGACGTAGAGTTTACTCCACCACAGGTGACCGAACACCGGAACCAAGTGGAGGAGAGCCCAGTCACTTTGGGCAGTCCGGACAGGCCTGAGGCACCGCAAACAGCAGACACTCAGGCCAGCGCCCAACAACCGGAGCCCCAACTCAGGTGCCCTACAAGGGAGCGTAAACCACCAGAGAGACTTAACCTGTGATCCCAATAAGACTTTTTGGTGGGGAGGTGATGTCATGTATTCAACTGACATTGTAACCCGTGTATAATCTGACCTAAGTTGCACACCTTGAGAACACTGACTACAGGGGGCGAACTTGTGGGAGACACTCCTAACCTGGACTTTCCGGTATAAAAGGGGAAGCTCCACCCACTATCACTCTCTTGTGGTCTTGGCAATAAAGGTGACTGGTCAAGTGTGGGCCTCATGTGCATTTATACTGTATAGTAAGGACTTATCAAGTTTAATAGACCCGAACAATATCAGTAAATAATTTCACTATGTAAAAGCTATTTCCAAAATAATTTCAATTTCTAAACCTGATTTCCAAAATAACTTGATAATACCTACTTTATATACCCTGATGTAATATTCTGAGTAGAATTATCTTTAAATTACTCTCTAAATAACTCACTACTATTTAGCTCCTTCTTTTCTGCTACCTCCACCTTCCTCCGAGCTTCAAAATGGCATTTGTAGTGCCCATCTCCTTCTGTTAAGCCCAGTAAAAGCAATTATTTCTCAGCACTCTTTTGGGCCTTGCATCGACCCAGCGAAGTGCATGCTAGGTGCCGGAACTTGGGATGGGGCTTTTGTGGGCGATCATATCGGCGATCAGAGTGGAAACTTGGGCACCTGTTTTTTCGGTGATGTTTTAGGCCTAGTTTCCATTTTTTCATGGAAGTGGGCGATAGAAGTTAGTTTGGGGCGATAGATGGGCCTTAGATGGGCAATGTGAAGTGGAAAGTCTTGCCCAGAACTTTGCTAAAAGTTAAGTACTGTGCGGGCTAGCCATGCTTCGGTTCCTGAGGATGTCTCCATCAGCTACGCTTCAGTTGATGCAATGTCCTATCATTCATCATGGTTGTTCAAATGAGCCTGCTGCCTGCACTGTGTGAGCCTACTTATGCCACCCTGCCCCCTCCTCTGCTGTTAACCATTTGTCTGTTCTGTTATATTTTGCAGAACTTGAGGCCAACCCTGACGAGGCTGAAGCCGATGCAGAAGAAGATTCAGACGTGGAAAAGCCTGAAGGGGAGAACATCTTCCAATCCCACCTTCCAGACCAAGAGCATGGGGGTGAGGCAGAGGATGAAGCCCCCACTGTTGTGATCACTCTGGAGGAGGTGCTGGTGCCACCCATTGTGTGCCAGCCTCTTTCCTGAGTAGTTTGAATATTGGTGGGACATTTCATGGTTTCACACGGTCCAAGGCTGCGGGTTCCAGTGGGGTGCAGCAAGGCATACCCAGTGCCCCATTGTCCGAGGCTGCGGGTCCCACTGGGATGCAGCGAACCACACCCAGGGTGAGGAGAGGAAGGAGAATTCAACAGCGCTCTCCTTAGGTGCAGGATCGATGTGGTTCAGATGATGGTAATGAGGGCGGAGAGCATTGACTTTATGCGATCACTTCTGGACACCACCATTTGGATGTGTGATGAGATATCGAGACTGTCAGGAGAAGTAACTGACGGACCGCGTTGCGGAATTTGAGCTGAGGGTGGATTCACTCTGGAGCATCCACGATGCTGAGAATGACATGAGTAGCACGTGTAGCGAGTTGGTCTTATCGCAGGTGAAGGGTCCACAGCCAGCGAGGGAATGGAAGACCAGCAGAAAGAGCAGTGCAAGGAAGGTAGTGCAGGGGTCCCCTGTGGTCATCCCCCTGCAAAACAGATACACTGCTTTGAGTACTGTTGAGTGGATGACACATCAGGGGAGGGCAGCAGCAGCCAAGTTCCTGGCACCGTGGCTGGCTCTGTTGCACAGGAGGGCAGGAAAAAGAGTGGGAGAGCGATTGTGATAGGGGATTCAATTGTAAGGGGAATAGATAGGTGTTTCTGCGGCCGCAACCGAGACTCCAGGATGGTATGTTGCCTCCCTGGTGCAAGGGTCAAGGATGTTTCAGAGCGGGTGCAGGACATTCTAAAAAGGGAGGGAGAACAGCCAGTTGTCATGGTGCACATTGGTACCAAAGACATAGGTAAAAAAAGGGATGAGGTCCTATGAGATGAATTTAAGGAGCTGGAGCTAAATTAAAAAGTAGGACCTCAAAAGTAGTAATCTCGGGATTGCTACCAGTGCCACGTGCTAGTCAGAGTAGGAATTGCAGGATAGCGCAGTTGAATATGTGGCTTGAGCAGTGGTGCCGCAGGGAGGGATTCAAATTCCTGGGGCATTGGAACCGGTTCTGGGGGAGGTGGGACCAGTACAAACCGGATGGTCTGCACCTGGGCAGGACCGGAACCAATGTCCTAGGGGGAGTGTTTGCTAGTGCTGTTGGGGAGGAGTTAAACTAATATGGCAGGGGGATGGGAACCAATGCAGGGCGACAGAGGCAAACAAAGAGGAGACAAAAGCAAAAGACAGAAAGGAGATGAGTAAAAGTGGAGGGCAGAGAAACTCAAGGCAAAAAACAAAAAGGGCCACTGAATATAAAGGAGCTGCAGGAGGGGTCAAAACTAAAAATCATGGTTTAAAAACTAGGATTAAAATACTCTACCTAAATGCATGCAGCATTCGAAATAAAGTAAATGAGTTGACGGCACAAATCATTACAAATGGGTATGATTTGGTGGCCATTACAGAAACAGGGTGGCCAAGATTGGTAATTAAACATACAGGGGTATCTGATGATTCGGAAAGATAGACAAGAAGGGAAAGGAGGTGGGGTAGCTCTGTGAATAAAGGATGCTATCAGGGCAGTTGTGAGAGACGATATTGGCTCTAATGAACAAAATGTTGAATCATTGTGGGTGGAGATTAGAGATCGTAAGGGGAAAAACTCACTGGTGGGCGTAGTTTATAGCCCCCAAATAATAACTTCACGGTGGGGCGGGCAATAATCAAGGGAATAATGGAGGCATGTGAAAAAGGAACGGCAGTAGTCATGGGGGACTTTAACCTACATATCGATTGGTCAACTCAAATTGCACGGGGTAGCCTGGAGGAGGAATTCATAGAATGCATACGGGATTGTTTCTTGGAACAGTATGTTACAGAACCTATAAGGGAGCAAGCTGTCTTAGATCTGCTCCTGTGTAATGAGACAGGAAAAATAAACGATCTCCGAGTAAAAGATCCTCTCGGAATGAGTGATCACAGTATGGTTGAATTTGTAATACAGATTGAGGGTGAGGAAGTTGTGTCAGAAACGAGCGTACTATGCTAAAACAAAGGGGACTACAGTTGGATGAGGGCAGAGTTGGCTAAAGTAGACTGGAAACACAGACTAAACGGTGGCACAATTGAGGAACAGTGGAGGACTTATAAGGAGCTCTTTCATAGTGCGTAACAAAAATATATTCCAGTGAAAAAGAAGAGCGGTAAGAGAAGGGATAACCAGCCGTGGATAACCAAGGAAATAAAGGAGAGTATCAAATCAAAGACCAATGCGTATAAGGTGGCCAAGGTTAGTGGGAAACTAGAGGATTGGGAAAATTTTAAACAACAGCAAAGAATGACTAAAAAAGCAATAAAGAAAGGAAAGATAGATTTCGAAGGTAAACTTGTGCAAAACATAAAAACAGATAGTAAAAGCTTTTACCGATATATAAAACGGAAAAGAGTGTCTAAAGTAAATGTTGGTCCCTTAGAAGATGAGAAGGGGGATTGAATAATGGGAAATGTGGAAATGGCTGAGACCTTAAACAATTATTTTGCTTCGGACTTCACAGTGGAAGACACAAAAACCGTGCCAAAAATTGCTGGTCACAGGAATGTGAGAAAGGGAGGACCTTGAGACAATCACGATCACTAGGGGGGTAGTGCTGGACAGGCTAATGGGACTCAAGGTAGACAAATCCCCTGGTCCTGATGAAATGCATCCCAGGGTATTAAAAGAGATGGCGGAATTTATAGCAGATGCATTCGTTATAATCTATCAAAATTCTCTGGACTCTTGGGAGATACCAGTGGATTGGAAAGCAGCTAATGTAACGCCTCTGTTTAAAAAAGGGGCCAGACAAAAGGCAGGTAACTATAGGCCGGTTAGTTTAACATCTGTAGTGGGGAAAATGCTTGAAACTATCATAAAGGAAGAAATAGCGGGACATCTGGATAGGAATAGTGCAATCAAGCAGACGCAGCATGGATTCATGAAAGGGAAATCATGTTTAACTAACTTACTGGAATTCTTTGAGGATATAACGAGCATGGTGGATAGAGGTGTACCGATGGATGTGGTGTATTTAGATTTCCAAAAGGCATTCGATAATGTGCCACACAAAAGGTTACTGCAGAAGATAGAGGTACACGGAGTCAGAGGAAATGTATTAGCATGGATAGAGAATTGGCTGGCGAACAGAAAGCTGAGAGTCGGGATAAATGGGTCCTTTTCGGGTTGGAAATCGGTGGTTAGTGGTGTGCCACAGGGATCGGTGCTGGGACCACAACTGTTTACAATATACATAGATGACCTGGAAGAGGGAACAGAGTGTAGAGTAACAAAATTTGCAGATGACACAAAGATTAGTGAGAAAGCGAGTTGTGTAGAGAACACAGAGAGGCTGCAAAGAGATTTGGATAAGTTAAGCGAATGGGCGAAGGTTTGGCAGATGGAATACAATGTCAGAAAGTGTGAGGTCATCCACCTTGCGAAAAAAAACAGTAAAAGGGAATATTATTTGAATGGGGAGAAATTACAACATGCTGCGGTGCAGAGGGACCTGGGGGTCCTTGTGCATAAATCTCAAAAAGTTAGTTTGCAGGTGCAGCAGGTAATCAGGAAGGCGAATGGAATGTTGGCCTTCATTGCGAGAGGGATGGAGTACAAAAGCAGGGAGGTCCTGCTGCAACTGTATAGGGTATTGGTAAGGCCGCACCTGGAGTACTGCATGCAGTTTTGGTCACCTTACTTAAGGAAGGATATACTGGCTTTGGAGGGGGTACAGAGACGATTCATTAGGCTGATTCCGGAGATGAGGGGGTTACCTTATGATGATAGATTGAGTAGACTGGGTCTTTACTCGTTGGAGTTCAGAAGGATGAGGGGTGATCTTATAGAAACATTTAAAATCATGAACGGGATAGACAAGATAGAGGCAGAGAGGTTGTTTCCACTGGTCGGGGAGACTAGAACTAGGGGGCACAGCCTCAAAATACGGGGGAGCCAATTTAAAACCGAGTTGAGAAGGAATTTATTCTCCCAGAGGGTGGTGAATCTGTGGAATTCTCTGCCCAAGGAAGCAGTTGAGGCTAGCTCATTGAATGTATTCAAGTCACAGATAGATAGATTTTTAACCAATAAGGGAAGTAAGGGTTACGGGGAGAGGGCGGGTAAGTGGAGCTGAGTCCACGGCCAGATCAGTCATGATCTTATTGAATGGCGGAGCAGGCTCGAGGGGCTCGATGGCCTACTCCTGTTCCTAATTCTTATGTTCTTATGTTCTAACAACACTCTCACGAGAAATGGGAACACTGTCCAAGCACATGAGGGAGGGAATATCGCAGGTAGGTGATACACTGTCGGTGAACATGAGGGCGGGAATGTCGCAGGGTATTGAGACACTGTCAGGGCACATGAGGGAGGGAATGTCGGAGTTAGCGGATGCGATAAGGGAACACACTCAGACCTCTCGACCATTAATGGAATCAACTGCCACTCCCACTCCAATCTCCAGACCAGCCTCTGAAGAGGCCCTCGCTGGGCCTTCCACATTACCGCCTGCTCACGCCACCCATCAAGAAGTGCGCATTACCCGAGATGCTCGAAAAATAAGCTTGGTACCAACCCGAGAAATACTGCATCACTGCCTGCGGTCAGGGATGGAATCACCAAGACCAAGCGCAGCGGGCGGTCTTAGAATAATGTGGAGGAGAGATGGGTGCAGCCTTTCTTTGCTTGCTGTTGTTGTGGTTGTTACTGTTGTAACTGTTCTCAACTTAAAAGTTTTTTGTAAGTGATGTAAATTTACAAGTATAAAAGTTTGTAAGTGATCTTAAAGTATATAAGTGATCTTAAAGTTTGTAAGTGATCTTAACTGAAATCTTTAAAGTTTGATACTAGAATATTTTTATGAAAGTTAAGTACAAACAAGTGTTATAATTTAAAATATATTTTATTCAAAAGTTTAATTGAATCATTTACATTATTTGTTCCATTATTAACACAACTTGTTGAACTAAAGAAGAAAAATTTCCACTATTTGTTCCATTAACACAACAGAACATTATGGAACAGGTCCAAACAGTAAACATGGTCCATTTGGAATAGTGGCCGCTGAGCCTTCAGGCAGCAAAACATTCACGGATGAGCTGCTGGCGCAAGGCTCGAGCAACCGTTAAAGGAGCATAACGACCCGCCCTCCTCCGTCATCGTGCTCCGGGTTCAGGTAGTTGCAAGGCTTCCTCATCCTCCTCCTCCTCATCATCTGAGTCTTCCTCCTCATCATCAGCCACCCTCACCTCAGGTGGGTCTTCTACTAATCGCTGTTGCTGCCTCGTGATGGCTAAGTTGTGCCGCATGCAGCATACAACAGTGAACTGATTGACAATCTCAAGGGAGTATTGCAATTAGCCTTCGGAATGGGCCAGGCATCGGAAACACTGTTTCAAGATGCCAATGGTCCTCTCTATTATGCTGCGCATCACAATGTGCGACATGTTGTATTCCCGGTCAGCTTCTGTCCGAGTTATATGTGAGGGCGTCAGGAGCCAGGTGGTGAGGCCATACCCTTTGTCCCCCAGCAGCCAGCTCTGCCCTTCTGGCTGTTGCTGAAACATGGCAGATATAATGCTCGCTCGTAGGATGAACGCATCGTGGGTGCTCCCAGGGTATCTCGCATCAACTGACATGATGTGATGCATGTTGTCACAGGCGAGCTGCACATTCACGGAGTGGAAGCCTTTTCTATTCCTGTACATCTCGGAATCCTCCAAAGGTGCTTGCAAGGTAATGTGGGTACAATCAACACAACCGTGTACCTTGGGGAAGCCAGCAATCCTGGAGAAGCTCACAGCCCTGTCATGCATTGCCTGGGCAGTCATGGGCAACTTTATTTCGTCATTCCTCTGGGCATATAGTGCAGCAGTCACCTGCCGAATGCAAATATGTGCTGCATGTTGAGAAATGGCGCACACATCCCCAGTTGTGGCCTGGAATGATCCAGATGCATAAAATGAAAGTGCAGCTGTAACCTTTACTTTAACTGACAACGCAGTCCTCCTGACACTTCGAGGGTCCAGGGCTGCTTTTATTAACTCACAGATCTCGGTAACAAATTCTTTGTGGAAACGCATCCTTCTCACACAGTCTGCATCACTGAGGTGCAGCTATGAATGCCTGTCTCAATATACCCAATGTGGATAAGGCCTCCTGCCCATCATGCTACGTGCTCTGAGGTTCCTCATGTGATGATACCTAATCAATCTTCTCCGCAGCACAATCATGCAGAAGCATTTCACGAGGTATGGCATTGTCAATATTGCCCCCATAATTTAATTGTAGCTTTGCAAGAAGCTCAAAACTGCAGGAGCACGCACTCACATCTTCTTTCCTCTCTCTCTCCCCAAGGTCGACACCCTAGTATGGACCACACCCTGGTCTGCACATGCGCAATAGGCTTGCTTAGAAACATAGAAACATTGAAAATAGTTGCAGGAGTAGACCATTCGGCCCTTCGAGCCTGCACTGCCATTCAATAAGTCCATGGCTGATCATTCCCTCAGTACCCCTTTCCTACTTTCTCTCCATACCCCTTGATCCCCTTAGCTATAAGGGCCATATCTAACTCCCTCTTGAATATATCCAATGAACTGACATTAACAACTCTCTGCGGTAGGGAATTCCACAGGTTAACAATTCTCTGAGTGAAGAAGTTTCTCCTCAACTCTGTCCTAAATGGCCTACCTCTCATCCTAAGACTGTGTCCCCTGGTTCTGGACTTCCCCATCATCGGGAACATTCTTCCCACATCTAACCTGTCCAGTCCCGTCAGAATCTTAGATTTCTATGAGATTCCTTCTCATCCTTCTAAACTCCAGTGTATAAAGGCCCAGTTGATCCAGTCTCTCCTCATATGTCAGCCCCGCCATCCCGGGAATCAGTCTGGTGAACCTTCGCTGCACTCCCTCAATAGCAAGAACGTCCTTCTTCAGATTAGGAGATCAAAACTGAACACAATGGCCTCACCAAGGCCCTGTACAACTGCAGTAATACCTTCCTGCTCCTATACTCAAATCCGCTAGCTATGAAGGCCAACATACCATTTGCCTTCTTCACTGCCTGCTGTACCTGCATGCCAACTTTCAATGACTGATGAACCATGACACCCAGGTCTCGTTGCACCTCCCCCTTTCCTAATCTGCCGCCATTCAGATAATATTCTGCCTTCGTGTTTTTGCCCCCAAAGTGGATAACCACACATTTATCCACATTACACTACATCTGCCATGCATTTGCCCACTCAGCTAACATGTCCAAGTCACCCTGCAGCCTTTTAGCATCTTCCTCACAGCTCAGACCTCCACCCAGTTTAGTGTCATCTGCAAACTTGAAGATATTACACTCAATTCCTTCATCTAAATCATTAATGTATATTATAAATAGCTGGGGTCCCAGCACTGAGCCCTGCGGCACCCGATTAGTCACTGCCTGCCATTCTGAAAAGGACCTATTTATCCCGACTCTCTGCTTCCTGTCTGCCAACCAGTTCTCTATCCATGTCAGTACATTACCCCCAATACCACGTGCTTTGATTTTGCACACCAATCTCTTCTGTGGGACCTTGTCAAAAGCCTTTTGAAAGTCCAAATACACCACATCCACTGGTTCTCCCTTGTCCACTCTACCAGTTACATCCTCAAAAAATTCCAGAAGATTTGTCAAGCATGATTTCCCTTTCATAAATCCATTCTGACTTGGACCGATCCTGTCACTGCTTTCCAAATGCGCTGCTATTTCATCTTTAATAATTGATTCCAACATTTTCCCCACTACTGATGTCAGGCTAACCGGTCTATAATTACCCGTTTTCTCTCCCTCCTTTTATAAACAGTGGTGTTACATTAGCTACCCTCCAGTCCATAGGAACTGATCCAGAGTCGAGAGACTGGTGGAAAATGATCACCAATGCATCCACTATTTCTATGGCCACTTCCTTAAGTACTCTGGGATGCAGACTATCAGGTCCTGGGGATTTATCGGGCTTCAATCACATCAATTGCCCTAACACAATTTCCCGCTTTATAATGATATCCTTTAGTTCTCCCTTCTGACTCGACCCTCGGTCCCCTAGTATTTCCGGAAGGTTATTTGTGTCTTCCTTTGTGAAAACAGAACCAAAGTATTTGTTTAACTGGTCCGCCATTTCTTTGTTCCCCATTGTAAATTCACCTGAATCTGACGTTTGCTTTCACTAATCTTTTTCTCTTCGCATATCTATTGAAGCTTTTGCAGTCAGTTTTTATGTTCCCAGCAAGCTTCCACTCATACTCTATTTCCCCCCTCCTAATTAAACCCTTTGTCCTTCTCTGCTGTACTACAAAATTCTCCCAGTCCTCAGGTTTGTTGCTTTTTCTGGCCAATCTAATATTCCTCTTCCTTGGATTTAACACTATCCTTAATTTCCCTTGTTAGCCACGGTTGAGCCACCTTCCCCGCTTTATTTTTACTCCAGACAGGGATGTACAATTGTTGAAGTTCATCCATGTGATCTTTAAAAGTTTGCCATTGCCTATCCACCGTCAATCCTTTAAGTATCACTCGCCAGTCTATTCTAGCCAATTCACGTCTCATATCATCGAAGTTACCTTTCCCCAAGTTCAGGACCCTAGTCTCTGAATTAACTGTGTCACTCCCCATCTTAATAAAGAATTCTACCATATTATGGTCACTCTTCCCCAAGGGGCCTCGCACAACAAGATTGTTAATTCGTCCTTTCTCATTACACATCACCCAATCTAGGATGGCCAGCCATCTAGTTGGTTCCTCGACATATTCGTCGAGAAAACCATCCCTAATACACTCCAGGAAATCCTCCTCCACCACAATGCTACCAGTTTGGTTAGCCCAGTCAATATGCAGCTTGAAGTTGCCCATGATAACTGCTGTACCTTTATTGCACATATCCCTAATTTCTAGTTTGATGCTGTTCCCATCCTCATTACTACTGTTTTGTGGTCTGTACACAAGTCCCACTAGTGTTTTCTGCTCTTTGATATTCCGTAGCTCCATCTATACAGATCCCACATCATCCAAGCTAATGTCCTTCCTTACTATTGCATTAATTTCCTCTTTAACCAGCAACGCCACCTCACCTCCTTTTCCTTTCTGTCTATCCTTCCTAAATGTTGAATACCCCTGGATGTTGAGTTCCCAGACTTGGTCATCCTGGAGCCATGTCTCCATGATGCCAATTACATCATATCCGTTAACTGCTATCTGCGCAGTTAATTCATCCACCTTATTCTGAATACTTCTCGCATTGAGGCACAGAGCCTTCAGACTTGTCTCTTTAACACACTTTGCCCCTTTAGGATTTTGCTGTAATGTGGCCCTTTTGGCTTTTTGCCTTGAGTTTCTCTGCCCTCCACTTTTACTTTTCTTCTTTCTATCTTTTGCTTCTGCCCCCATTCTACTTCCCTCTGTCTCCCTACATAGGTTCCCATCCTCCTGCCATATTAGTTTAACCCCTCCCCAACAGCACAGGCAAACACTCCCCCTAGGATTTTGGTTCTAGTCCTGCCCAGGTGCAGACCTTCTGGTTTGTACTGGTTCCACCTCCCCCAGAACTGTTGCAATGTCCCAGGAATTTGAATCCCTCCCTTCTGCACCACTCCTCAAGCCACGTATTCTTCTGAGCTATCCTGCGATTCCTACTCTGACTAGCATGTGGCACTGGTAGCAATCCTGAGATTATTACTTTTGAGGTCCGACTTTTTAATTTAGCTCCTAGCTCCCTAAATTCGTCTTGTAGGATCTCATCCCAGTTTTTACCGATATCGTTGGTACCTATATGCACCATGACAACTGGATGTTTACCCTCCCCCTTCAAAATGCCCTGTACCCGCTCCGAGATATCCTTGACCCTTGCACCAGGGAGGCAACATACCATCCTGGAGTCTTGGTTGCGGTCGCAGAAACGCCTAACTATTCCCCTTACAATCGAATCCCCTATCACTATAGCTCTCCCACTCTTTTTCCTGCCCTCCTGTGCAGCAGAGCCACCCACGGTGCCATGGACTTGGCTGCTGCTTCCCTCCCCTGATGAGTCATCCCCCTCAACAGTACCCAAAGGGATGTATCTTTTTTGGAGTGGGATGACTGCAGGGGACCCCGGCACTACCTTCCTTGCACTGCTCTTCCTGTTGGTCACCCATCCCCTATCTGGCTGTGTAACCTTTACCTGCGGTAAGACCAACTCACTAAGCATGCTCTTCACGACACCCTCAGCATCGCACATGCTCCAGAGTGAATCCATCCGCAGCTCCAGTGCCACAATGCGGTCTGTCAGGAGCTGCAGCTGGATACACTTCCCGCATATGTAGTCGTCAGGGACTTCCCACATAGTACAGGAGGAGCATAACACGTGTCCGAGCTCTCCTGCCATGGCTTAACCCCTAGATTAACTTAATTTGGCAACAATAATGCTAAAGATTACTTACTGATAAAGAAAAGAAAAAGAAAAAAACTACGGACCAATCACCTGCCAATCACTTGCCGGCTTGGCTGTGACATCACCTTTCGATTTCTTTCTTCTTCTTTTTTGCCTCCTTTCCCTGCTGCACCTGCACCAGCTGGCCTTTATAGGCCGCTCCGACGTCCCCAAACCTCTTGCTGTGATGTCACACTTTGTTTTCTTTTCCTCCCAGGTTGGGGAGTTAGCACTGGTGGGGAAAACAAGACAAAGCAACACCTCCCGCTCCCACTTGTCCGAACGCTCCTACTTATCAAACTCTTACCTTTGCACTCTGACCTGCCGCTGCACTCCGAGCAAGTCTGGACCAAGTCCTCTCTTTTTATGCTGTTCCTGGCTGACTCACCAGTGGCCTGTTTAGGGAACCAGTTTTTACTAGCTGTCTAATTAACTAAGCTAGCTTGCTTGTTTGTCTCTGCTTAAACCTACAAGAATCCTATCTGTTTAATATTGCAGTTTTACTTAAACTTGCAATCTTATTTTACCTTTAGAAGCTACTAGAAATTGTCACTAGTAATTTACACCAACCTTGAAATGGTTTAAAAAGGATTAACCCTTAAAGTTCTCCCATTTACCAAACTCTTACCTTTGCACACTGACCTGCCGCTGCACTCCGGGAAGCTAGGCATTTAATAAAGATAGGAGGTGGGTGGAGTGGCTTGACCCATCCACCTCCACGGAGGTGGGTGGGGGGCACACACCCACCTCCATGGCACGAACCTGGTATTGCAGTACTTCCAGGAATGGTGCAGTAGCTCTCGGCCTTTTGGCTAAGAGCATTGGCGCAGAGTGATCCTTGATGTGTGCAAGGTGACCTCTGGCGTTTGTAATCTGACAAGATGATCTGACAAAGAATTGGAAAGATTGGCAACGAATAAATAAAAAAAATTTAAAAAATGTAATAAAGAAACAAAGTCTAATGCAATTCTTTATTTACTTTTTTTCAAAGTACCCCCCCCCACCACCGAACATCTCCTCACCGGGCTCGATAATCGGCCGGTAGAATGCTCTCTCACTCTGACACAGGGTCTCGGCGTCCACCCCAACCACTCTCCCCCCCGCACCCCACCCCACTCCACCCCCACCAGACTTCTTTTGAAGCTGCTGTATAGGCTAAGGTTTCTCATCCCTTCAGTTCGGATTCCACCCCACCCCAGCCCCTCCCAGGCTTCTTTTGAAGCTGAACCCTGAGCCCCTGTATTTGGGTGAGGGAGCGATTCTGTCAGCCGACGCTCCGATCCTCGAGCCCGGTGAGGAGACATTCGGTGGTGGTGTGGTACTTTGATTAAAATCTAAAATTAAAGAATTGCATTAGACTTCCATTTTCTCCCTTTTGATTTTGAAAAAATGAAACTTCATGATGTGTATTCTTTGCCTTCTTGACTCCCTCCAAAAACTTCGCCTAAAAACAATGGTGTCTTTCTACGCCGATTTTTTTAATGTGTGCTGGTTTTTCTTAAGTGCCCAGAAGGGTTTTTTGGGAACCGTTACATTCACCGTCCTAGGAAAGATGTAAGTTGGCCAAACTTGCTTAAATGTGAAAAACTGGCGCAGACATCCGGTTACGCTGCCTATGACGCAAAAAAATACTAACCTAAAAAAAATCATAACTAACTGAGTTACGCTGGCACAGAAACTTTGGGGAAACTTGGATATTTTAATTTATGCCAAAAAAAGCAGCGAACACCAAAAAAAGGGCACAGATAACCGGGGAAAATTGAGCCCCATTTTGCCTCATTATTGACAACAGGATCACTGATTTTGTAGAGTACATATGGCAGGTTTAATGCATCTGTTGGCATTGATCAACAAAGTTTTATTTTGCAGTCTCTTAATGGATATTTTCTCAGTATAACTTAGAAAATGACAAATTGTGCTGAGTTTGCAAGCTGTGCACAGCATAATGGTTTGTGAGGGATTGGGAAATTTCATCTATAAACTACCATATATATTTAGGTTGTATGATGATGTGGTTGAAAACTCTTGTTTGAAAGTATTAACTAATTAAGTTTTAAAGACAATTTGATAGCTTTGCAGGGGTCAAGATCTGAAAGTATGATCAGTTATATTCAATGGGAAACTGGCTGCAGTGACATTCCTCCTGTAAAATGGTCAAGCAATTCCTTCCAGATCAGTCACCGCACGATGGATGCAATTTCACCACCCGTGGTGAGTTGGGTGTGGCCGGCATTGGTAGCATGTGGGAAAGCCGTTCCCGACTCCATCCCACACTCTCTACCCAATTTTCCCTAGATTGGGCCTGTTAAGCCCGCCCTGCGGAATTCACAGCCAATTAACAGGAAGCCGGTCTGATGACATCATCTGATGACGTGCCACCAGCCGTTTTCCTTAAAGGGACCATGCACACATTGCTTTTGACAGTTCTTCTGTCAGTGTTCTGCCGCATTGAGTTGCTGCAAACACTGACAAGCACTGCACGGCTGCACCCAGGCTTTCCCAGCATTCCCTCCAGATGCTTCTGAAGGGAATCGCAGCATGCAGGGAGGTCCCCTTCCCTTCCAATAGGCGGAAGAGACCGCCCCAGGAAACCAACGCAACCTGGTTGCACATTACACAGGAGAGCACAAGCAGGGATGTCATCAGGAGGACCAGGCTGCAGTGGCGCAAACCTGTCAGTGATCTCAATAGATCACAAATCATTAATGCAAAGCCACACTCACCTTCATCCTGCCATGCCACTCATCACATCCCCATCATTCTGCCTTCGCTACCCTATTCCTGCACATCCTTACTCACACCAACTTACCATGCACCTTCACCCATCCCTCTCTCTCTATCTACATTCTCACATCCCCATCTCACTAGCCACCCCTCACACTCACCCTCATCCTTGTCCAATCATACCAACTAACAACACACAATACTTGGGTCCTTTAGCCAATGTTCATGTATAGTTAATGTTAATGTGTTGTCAAACATTGAAATCATTATTTTCAGCACTTTACATTCTTGGACAGATTTGTGGGCACCTTTGAACATAAGAACATAAGAAATGTTGGAAGTGGCTTAGTCATAATGAATGGTGGTACAGAACTGGAAGTAAATATATGTGATCCTTATTATCTAAGGATAACCAGTTCATTAAATCAGCTGTTTACTGAGTAGCGGCTAGGTGTGTTGTGCTAAGGTTTAGTGTTTAGTTCTACTCGCTAGTTGCGAGGGTAACTAAGGGATGGCAGTGCAGCACTGTCCTGTGGATTGCACATCCTGTGGCATGTGGGAAATCCTGGATGCTTCGCATAGCCGGGACGACCACGTGTGCAAGAGATGTCTCCTGCTGCACCAACTCGAGCTCCGTGTTTCGGAGACTGAGAGCTACGTGGATAGCACGTTTCTAGAGGCGGTCACCCCACAGCTTAAGAGATAGGGTTTGGGTGATCCCTGGACAGAAGAGGAGGACTAGGCAGCTAGTGCAGGAGTCCCCTGAGTCCATCTCGCCTTCCAAACAGTACTCTGTTCTGAGTACCGGTGGGGGCGATGGTGGCTCTGGGGAGTGCAGTCAGAGCCAAGTCCATGGCACCACAGGTGGCTCAGCTACATGGTGGGGGAAGGAAAAAGAATGGAAGAGTTATAGTGATAGGGGATTCCATAGTCAGGGGAGCAGACAGGCTTTTCTGCAGCCGCAGACGTGACTTCAGGATGATATGTTGCCTCCCTGTTGCCAGGGTCAAGGATGTCACTGAACGGGGCATTCTGGGGGAAGAGGGTGAACAGCTAGAGGTCGTGGTCCACATCAGTACCAAAGACATAGGCAGGAAGAGGGATGAGGTCATGCAGGCAGAGTTTAGGGAGCTAGAAGAGAGATTAAAAAGCAGGACCTCAAAGGTAGTAATCTCCGGATTACTCCCAGTGCCACGAGCTAGTGAGTACAGAAATTGGAAGATAGAGCAAATGAATACATGGCTGCATGGCTGGAGAGATGGTGCAGGCGGGAGGGCTTTAGTTTCCTGAAGCATTGGGACTGCTTCTGGGGGAGGTGAGATCTGTACAAGCCGGACGGGTTGCACCTCAACAGAACCGGGACCAATACCCTCGCGGGTGGGGGGGGGGGGGGGGTGGGGGGCAGGATTGCTAGTACTGTTGGAGAGGGTTTAAACTAGCTTGGCACGGGGATGGGAACCTGAGAGTAGATTCAGCAGGGAGGGGAGAAAAGCTGGAATTAGAAAGCAAAAATAAAGAAAATGAGTTTGAAGGAGAAAGGAAACAAGCAGGAAAAAAGGGTAATAAAACAAATTTAAAGGCACTTTGTCTAAATGCACGTAGCATTTGCAACAAAATAGATGAGATGTCAGCACAAATTGAGACAAATGGGTCTGATCTGATAGCCATTACAGAGACGTGGTTGCAAGGTGACCAGGACTGGGAATTAAATATTCAGGGGTACTTGACAATCCGGAAGGACAGACAGAAAGGAAAAGGAGGTGGGGTAGCTCTATTGATAAAGGATAGAATCACTGCAATCGTGAGAAACTAAAAATACTCAAAGGATCAGGATGTTGAAACAATTTGGGTGGAGATAAGGAATAATAAAGGGAAAAAGTCATTGCTGATCGTAGTATATAGGCCCCCTAACAGTAGCAACTCTGTTGGTCGGAGCATAAACCAGGAAATAGTGGGGGCTTGTAAAAAGGGAACAGCAATAATCATGGGTGATTTTAATCTCCATATTGATTCGACAAATCAAATTGGTCTGGGTAGCCTTGAAGAAGAGTTAATAGGGACAGGTTCCTTGAGCAGTATGTAACGGAACCCACCAGGGGGAAGACTATCTTAGATCTGGCCCTGTGTAATGAGACAGCATTAATAAACAATCTCCAAGTAAAGGATCCCCTTGGAATAAGTGATCATAGCATGGTTGAATTTCAAATTCAGATCGAGGGTGAGAAAGTTGGATCTCTAACCAGCATACTAAGCTTAAATAAAGGAGACTATGAAGGTATGAGGGCAGAGTTGGCTAAAGTGGACTAGGTAAATAGATTAAAGTGTCGGACGGTTGATGAACAGTGGTGTACATTTAAGGAGATATTTCACAACTCTCAAGAAAAATATAATCCAGTGAGGAGGAAAGGGTGCAAGAGAAAAGAAAGCTATTCGTGGCTAACTAAAGAAATAAAGGACGGTATCCAATTAAAAACAAGGGCATACAAAGTGGCCAAAACTACTGGGAGGACAGAAGACTGGGAAGTTTTTAAAAGCCAGCAAAGAACAACTAAAAAAATGATTAAGAAAGGGAAGATAGACTAAGAAAGTAAACTAGCACAAAATATAAAAACAGATAGCAAGAGTTTCTATAGGTATATAAAAAGAAAAAGAGTGGCTAAAGTAAATGTCGGTCCCTTAGAGGACGAGACCAGGAAATTAGTAATGGGGAAAACGGAGATAGCAGAAATTCTAAACAAGTATTTTGTATCAGATTTTACGGTGGAGGATACTAACAATATTCCAACAGTGGATAGTCAAGGGGCTATAGGGGAGGAGGAACTTAACACAATCACAATCACTCAGGAGGTGCTACTTAGTAAGATAATGGGACTAAAGGCAGATAAATCCCCTGGACCTGATGGCTTGCATCCTGGGTCTTAAGAGAAGTAGCGGCAGGGATTGTGGATGCATTGGTTGTAAGTTACCAAAATTCCCTGGATTCTGGGGAGATCCCAGCAGATTGGAAAACTGCAAATGTGACGCCCCTATTCAAAAAAGGAGGCAGACAAAAAGCAGGAAACTATAGACCAGTTAGCCTAACATCTGTGATTGGAAAAATGTTGGAGTCCATTATTAAGGAAGCAGTAACAGGACATTTGGAAAAGCAAAATTTGCTCAGGCAGAGTCAACATGGATTTATGAAGGGGAAGGCATGTTTGACAAATTTGCTGGAATTCTTTGAGGATATAACAAACAGGGTGGATAAAGGGGAACCAGTGGATGTGGTGTATTTGGACTTCCAGAAGGCATTTAACAAGGTGCCACATAATAGGTTACAGCACAAGATAAAAGTTCACGGAGTTGAGGGTAATATATTAGCATGGATAGAAGATTAGTTAACAAACAGAAAACAGAGAGCCGGGATAAATGGTTCATTCTCTGTTTGGCAATCAGTGATGAATGGGGTGCCGCAGGGATCAGTACTGGGACCCCAACTATTTACAATCTATATTAACGACTTGGAAGAAGGGACTGAGTGTAACGTAGCCAAGGTTGCTGACAATACAAAGATGGGAGGAAAAGCAATGTGTGAGGAGGATATAAAAAAACTGCAAAAGGATATAGACAGGCTAAGTGAGTGGGCAAAAATTTGGCAGATGGAGTATAATGTTGGAAAGTGTGAGGTCATGCACTTTGGCAGAAAAAAATCAAAGAGCAAGTTATTCTTTAAATGGAGAAAGATTGCAAAGTGCTGCAGTACAACGGGACCTGGGGGTACTTGTACATGAAACACAAAAGGATAGTATGCAGGTACAGCAAGTGATCAGGAAGGCCAATGGAATCTTCGCCGTTATTGCAAAGGGGATGGAGTGTAAAAGCAGGGAAGTCTTATTACAGCTGTACAGGATATTGGTGAGGCCACACCTGGAATATTGCGTGCAGTTTTGGTTTCCATATTTACGAACAGATATGCTTGCTTTGGAGGCAGTTCAGAAAAGGTTCACTAGGTTGATTCTGGGGATGAGGGGTTTGACTTATGAGGAAAGGTTGAGTAGGTTGGGCCTCTACCCATTGGAATTCAGAAGAATGAGAGGTGATCTTATCGAAACATATAAGATTATGAGGGGGCTTGACAAGGTGGATGCAGAGAAGATGTTTCCACTGGTAGGGGAGACCAGAACTAGAGGGCATGATCTTAGAATAAGGGGCCACCCTGTGACCTGTGCAGCATCAGTTGATTGTGGAGAAGGTTAGTGTTGTTGCTGGTGATGCTGGTGTGTTTAGTGATGTTGATGTTGGGGCTGATCGTGGCGGGATTCTGAGGATTAAAGTGAGATTTTTTTCAAGGGCATCGATGCTGCTGGAATGGATGGCAGGTGAGGTTGAGATGACAGAAGCGATCTGTCGATAGTGAGTGAGGTTGCTCCAAGGAGGTGACAGTGAATAGAGAGTTCACTGCAAACACTTCCAAAGTGTATAAAGGTCAAACATTTCTTCCAAATCATGAAGGCTTCAGCTTCTGGCATTGGAAAGAGAACAGCTGTGAAATGATAGCTGTTATACCAGTTCTGCAGCTGTCAACTAGCCAAAGTAATGGGGAGTCACTGAGAACCTGACTCCACTTATCTGACATGTTCTACGAGGCATAGCAAACCCGTCAAAAGGTTGGTAACATTGTAAATGCCTGCTTTTAATCCTCTTAAGTAGCATTCAACTACCTTCTAACTATCTTAATTATATGGCCCACTACTTGCTGTTGGGTCTGCGATCCTGACAAGTCAGAAACTCACATGGAGGTTTACAGCGGGATATCGGCATGCTGTTAATCTCGACCATTTTGACAGCGGGTTCGTCTCCAAACCTGCGCTCGCAGGGCTGGGAAGATTCTGGCCTATTTCTAAGAGTCCTGATTGGATGATGTTGCAATTATATGATGTGTGAAACTAACAGCACCATTTAAACACCGTAATCCTGTATTTAAGCGTCAACCTTGATCCATTCTTTTCTTTCCTCCCTTTTATCAATACTTTTACAGTCAGTGGTCTTGTGAACATCCTGCCCCATTTCTTCTAAGCTTCAAATGCACCATCCCACATATTCTTTGTCCTGCCTGTATTGCCCTGTGTCGAAGTTAAGACTCTTACTTTAACTCATTCTTTTCCATCACCTCCAAACTTTGGAGCTTCCATCAGTATTTGCTTCTTCCTACGATCTTCATTCCTTTAAATCCAATACTAAGGACCTTGTTCTTTCACCTTAGTTTCACAAGGTGAAAAAAAATTCCAGGCGAAATATCAGAGTAATGTTTGAGAAAATGAAACTCCTGAAAACCAACAGAAGTTAAATGGTAATTGCAGTTCCATATTGGCTACTAATTATAGATAAATATGTTTCACATTATTACAAAGAAGCCTTTTAAGTCAGGTTGTTGTAAATAAAGATTGGCATAAAAGGAAACACTATTTTTGGTATTCACATATTCCTTATTATCATCATTTCTTCTGTTCTCATTTGCCACTCACGGCTATTTTTTCTAAATTTCCAACTCCTTTTTGCTACATCCTTATTCATTTCTCTCTAATAATGTCACTTTGTATTGTCAGTTCTCATCTATTGTCATTTTTTTACACAAA
The DNA here is from genome assembly GCF_044704955.1 of Pristiophorus japonicus. NCBI lineage: Eukaryota > Metazoa > Chordata > Chondrichthyes > Pristiophoridae > Pristiophorus > Pristiophorus japonicus. Next base: position 133,759,450 of record NC_091981.1, on the reverse strand, counting down.
ACTGTCATGTACATGTACACTTTATCATTTTCTTGTCACACCAGTCAGATGCAAGTGTTCAGAGCGCAATCTAAATTGGCGACGTAATCAGTATTTCAACCAAATTACAGTAGCAGTCACTGTAAGAAGTGACAGACATTTTACAGCAATTTTATTGTATAAATTTGATTTCAACTAGAAGGTTTCTTGGAGCAAAACAATATCATATTTAAATGAAACCCTGTTTTTGTCACTTCACATTTATCATCATTTTTTGACTGAAAGTGACAGTAAGAATCAAGTGTGGCAAAATAAAAACAGTACTCCCAGATTATGAACGTTCTCTCTTACCTGCACTCCATGCAATTTCCCCCTGTATTACCTGAAATCCATGCACTTCTCCCCTGTATTTTCATGTAAGTTGTTATTTCACCGTATCCTGCCCTTTATGCATAGATAAATAAAAGACAAGAAAGACATGGAAACAATAAAACTGTGATGATCAGAAAATTGTGAGTTCATGTTCCCACACTAGGATTTCAGATATAATTTTGGTTGACTCCAATACAGTATTGCCGTGTTAGACATGGCGTCCTTTCAATGAGACATTAATCAAAATCATATTTGCTTTTTTCGGAGCTTCAGGTGGATGATAAAGATTCCATGGCACTATTCGAAGTTTTCTCAATGTCCTGATCAACGCTCCTCCCTCAAACAACACCATAACTACTCATTCATCTTATGATTGTTGCTGGAATGTTGTTGCCTCAGGTTCGCTGCCACATTTGCCTATAAGATAACAGCCACTGTACTTCAAAAGTAATTAGTGTGAGAAGTATTAAGATGTTTTAACGTATTAATGTGCAAATATTTATTATTTTTCGAAATACTAGAGAAAAAAAATTATACAGTATGTCTCAAGTATTTTTCCTTCCCTCCAAATTTCTTCTTTTCTCTTCTAGAAGTGCTATCTCATGCTCAGGTATGTTCCACGGGCTCCGGCTAGACTGTGAGTGTTGCCAAGTTGTTTGAATATGGGCACATCATAAGAACATAAGAACATAAGGGAGTCAAGGATTATGAGGAGCGGGCAGGGAAGTGGAATTGAGGCCAAGATCAGATCAACCATGATCTTATTGAATGGCGGAGCAGGCTCGAGGGACCAAATGGCCTACTCCTGCTCCTATTTCTTATGTTCTTATAAGAATTAGAAGCAGGATTAGGCCATACAGCCCTTCGAGCCTGCTCCGCCATTCAATAAAATCATGACTGATCGTCAACCTCAATTCCACCTTCCTGCACTATTCCCATATCCCTTGATTTCCCTCGAGTCCAATCATCTATCTCAGCCTTGAATATACTCAATGACTCAGCATTCACAGATCTTTAGTTCCAAAGATTCACAACCGTCTGAGTGAAGAAATTTCTCCTCAATTCAGTCTTAAATGGTCGACCCCTTATCCTGAGACTATGTCCCCTAGTACTAGACTCTCCAGCCAGGGGAAACAACCTCTCAGCATCTACCCTGTCAATCCCCCTCAGAATCTTATATGTTTCAATGAGAGCATCTCTCATTCATCTAAACTCCAGAGAGTATAGGCCCAATCTACTAATTCTTTCCTCATAGGTCAACCCTCTCTTCCCAGGGATCAATCTAGTCAACCTTTGTTGCACCACCTCTAAGGCAATTATGCCCTTCCTCAGATAAGGAGAACAAAGCTGTGCACAGTACTTTTTCCCACCTAGCTTTGTATTGTCAGAAAACCTGGATACATTACAGTCCATCCCTCTAAGTCATTAAGATAGATTGTAAATAGCTGAGGCCCAAGGATTGATCCTTGCGGCACCCCACTAGTTACAGCCTGCCAACCAGAAAATGTCCCATTTATCCCTACTCTCTGTTTTCTGCTCGTTAACCAATCCTCTAGCCATGCTAATATATTGCCCCCCAATCCTATGAGGTCTCATCTTATGTACAACCTTTTATATGGTACTTTATCGAATGTTATTTGAAAATCCAAATATACTACATCCACTGATTTGCGATCGGCGAGAGGAAGGTCAGCAATCGAGAGGGAGGTTTGGCAATCTGGAGGGGGGAGAGAGGATCAGTGGGGGGGGAGGGGGATGCGTCGGGATCGGTGGGAGGTGGTTTGGCAATTGGGAAGGGGGAAGAGAGGATTGGGGGGTTGCAGAATCTGCAGGGTATTGGCTAGCTGAGGATTGGCAGGCAAGCAGGGATCGTGGGATGGGGCTTGGGGATTGGGGGGGCGATTGGAGATCCCGGGGGGGTCGGCCAGGGTTCGGCGGGCGGCGTGGAGGATCATGGCTGGCCTCATCAACATCGTAGCGGGGAGAGGCCTGGGGGTGGAGGGGGGTTGGAAGGCCTGGGGTGGGTGATCAGAGGCTTCGTGGGGGTCTATGAACATGTGGGATGGATATGGCAGGGACCCTGGATCCAGGAGGCAGGTATAAATGCAATTACCTCCTGGATGTGGCAGTCCCCGCCTCTGTTTAACTGCTGGGTATCACGAATTGCATGAAACAAGTCCACAGGCAGTTAAAAACAAAATAGAGGGGAATATAGAGGCTTTCAGCCTCATTATAATATTTAAATTGTAATTTTAAAAAGTGGGGATGCATTAGCTACCCTTCAAATTATAAGAACTGTTCCAGCGTCTATAGACTGTTGGAAAATGACCACCAATGCTTCCACAATTTCTAGGGCCACTTCCTTAAGTAATCTGGGATGCAGACTATCAGGCTCTGGGGATTTATCTGCCTTCAATCCCATCAATTTCCCTAACACAATTTCCTGATTAATAAGGATTTCCTTCAGTTCCTCCTTCTCGCTAGACCCTCGGTCCCCTAGTATTTCCAGAAGGTTATTTGAGTCTTCCTTAGTGAAGACAGAACCAAAGTTTTTGTTCAATTGGTCTGCCATTTCTTTGTTCCCCATTATAAATTCACCTGATTCTGACTGCAAAGGACCTACATTTGTCTTCACTAATCTTTTTCTCTTCACATATCTATAGAAGCTTTTGCAGTCAGTTTTTATGTTCCCTGCAAACTTACTCTAATACTCTATTTTCCCGCTTCTAATTAAACCCTTTGTCCTCCTCTGCTGAATTCTAAATTTCTCCCAGTCTTCAGGTTTGCTGCTTTTTCTGGCCAATTTATATGCCGCTTCCTTGGATTTAACACTATCCCTAATTTCCTTGTAAGTAACGGTTGAATCACCTTCCCCGTTTTATTTTTACGCAGACAGGGATGTACAATTGTTGAAGTTCATCCTTGTGATCTTTAAATGCCTGCCATTGCCTATCCACCATCAACACTTTAAGTATCATTCGCCAGTCTATTCTAGCCAATTCACGTCTCATACCATCGAAGTTACCTTTCTTTAAGTTCAGGACCCTAGTCTCTGAATTAACTGTGTCACTCTCCATGTTAAAGAAGAATTCTACCATATTATGGTCACTCTTCCCCAAGGGGCCTCGCAAAACAAGATTGCTAATTAATCCTCTCTCATTACACAACACCCAGTCTAGGATGGCCAGCTCTCTAGTTGGTTCCTCGACATATTGGTCTAGAAAACCATCTCTTATACACTCCAGGAAATCCTCCTCCACCGTATTGCTACCAGTTTGGTTAGCCCAATCTATATGTAGATTAAAGGCACCCATGATAACTGCTGTACCTTTATTGCATGCATCCCTAATTTCCTGTTTGATGCCATCCCCAACCTCACTGCTACTGTTTGGTGGTCTGTACACAACTCCCACGAGCGTTTTCTGCCCTTTGGTATTCCGCAGCTCCACCCATACAGATTCCACATCATCCAAGCTAATGTCCTTCCTTACTATTACGTTAATCTCCTCTTTAACCAACAACGCTACCCCAACGCTACCTTTTCCTTTCTGTCTATCCTTCCTGAATATTGAGTACCCCTGGATGTTGAGTTCCCAGCCTTGGTCACCCTGGAGCCATGTCTCCGTAATTCCAATTACATCATATCCATTAACAGCTATCTGTGCAGTTAATTCATCCACCTGATTACAAATGCTACTTGCATTGAGACACAGAGCCTTCAGGCTTGTTTTTTGAACACTCTCTGTCCTTTTAGAATTATGTTGTAATGCGGCCGTTTCAATACTGTGGCGGGGTGGGAACCTGATTGGATTCAAACATGGAATTCGGGAAAGATGGGCACAGATTTGGGGGTGACAACACATTCAAGGACTTTGAAGAGGAAAGGGAGTCGGAGATGGGGCAGTGGTTTGCAAGAACGAAGGGGTCAAGGGTTGGTTTTTTAAGGAGGGGATGACAACTAGTGTTCTCTGTAAGGTGTGCGACTGCTCCAGGGAACCCACACAGCCGGCTTGCTGGTATTTCAATATAAAAATGCGCATGTGTGGTATTTTGAATGAAATGTCCTGTTGTTCAGAGCTAATGTCGTAGGCCTATGAAGTGGCTTCCTGTTGTTATTCAGGACTAAGAAATAGATTCCTGCTATTGACAGGAGGCAGGATACAGGATACATATGTTCATACCCAAGGAGGATGTGAAGCAATTAGCAAAGTTGAAACTGAAGAATCTGTAACAAAGCGAAAAAAATTGTCACGCAGTAGAAAGACTGACCAATAATAATGTAAATGATGACTTTGCAAAGAATTCTGTATAAAAGAAGCAGCTCCTGAAGTGTTAGATGAGAATGGTTGGGAAGGCATCCAGTTAAGGAACTGGTGTAGACCGTGTCTCCCTTGAACAAACAATTAAATAATTCTTCTCTGCACAACAGGCCTGTGTTGCATATCTTTGTCATATTCCACATCAAATGGCGTAGTCTGGCAGGACGCACCCGGGTGAAAGACAGACAGACATTTCCAGACCATCACGAGTGAGTATATATTTTAAATATCACTCATAAATCCGATGTAATCTGCCGCGAAACGTGTCAGTCGCCTGGGGTGTCCGAACTTGTGAGAAAGGTCTGTAATGGTGTAAAAGACTTGAGGGTAGTTAAGAGGTCACAATAGCAATTACCAAAGTAGGATTGACTTCGTAGGTTTGTAATTGCAGACCCTAAGTTCGAGGAAACCAGGTTAAAGGGGACAAAGAACCGATAGAGGGGTAGACGTATCAAACATAGATGGCATGCAAAGATATGCTTGATTGGGGGCCCAAAGGTTCACTGAGTAGGCCTTTTGATGACGACGATAGAAAATTGATAGTTACTGTGTTAAGTGACGGATGGGATCTCAAAGAAGACCCCGCAAAACAAAAATTATGGTGGGAGAAACAAAAAAACAAAAAGACGGCCAAATCGGGTTTGATGGTGGTCAGTCAATGTAAGACCATGGCCAGGCCTCAGCTAGAAGAATTACGTAGGTTAAGGGTAGAAGTAAGTAGTTTAAAACAGCAGATGGAGGGACGCTTTTGGCCCCTACGCAAAGACCAGGACGACGAGATAGACAGTAAGACAAATGACGTGACCCCGCCCTATGAGAAAATTGTCAGGTATCTCACACTACTGTACATAACTGTATCTTACCATGCTATACATGACTATAATTAGATATGACCTGTAACCACAAGCATACCTTACCACCAGGGGTGCACTTGCAGGAGACACTGCATACCTGTCCCACACAGGTATATAAAGGCAGGTCTCAGGCAAGTGTGGCATTCCAGAGCTGTGAAATAAAGGTGCAGGTCCTGAGTGACCTTGACTTCAGCATGTGCCTCATGTAAGTCTGTACTGCAGGGTCAGGACTTTACAGTGGCGACGAGTTACGGGATCACAGAATCCACAGAATGGCTACCAATGGCTCAGATGAGAAATACAATGCTGGAGATAATTGGGAGGATTTTATAGAAAGGCTCCAGCAAAGCTTTGTAACCAAAGACTGGTTGGGCGACGATAAGGCAGACAAGAGATGAGCCCATCTCTTAACCAGCTGTGGCTCGAAAACATACGCCTGAATGAAGGACCTGCTGGCACCCGAGAAACCAGCAAGCAAGTCGTTTGAAGAATTGAGCACACTGGTGTGAGACCACCTGAAGCCAGCGAGCAGCCTACACATGGCCTGACACAGGTTCTACAACTACAGATGCTGTGTGGGCCAGAGCATACCCGACTTTGTGGCTGAACTTCGGAGGCTGGCTAGTTTATGTGAGCTCTCCGATTAAATAAGGAGAGAAGTACTAAGAGACTTTTTTATTGAAGGAATTGGCCATGCAGGCATATTCCGAAAGTTCATAGAGACCAAGAACTTGAACCTAGAGGCAGCAGCACTGGGTCGCACAGACATTCTTGGCAGGAGAAGAAACAGCGGGTACGACAACTAACGAAACATCGGAACAAGGGGTTCACAGCGTGAAACAAGCCGCTAACCCCACACACAGACAAAGATAGGAGAGCAGGCCTTCAACAGCAGGCAGTGGCGCCAGAAGCCATCAAGGGCCACATGAACGGCCGTTCACACCTCATCAACCCACAATGCGAGCAATCAACTACAGACTGAGAGAAGCTCAAGAGAGAACAGCCAGACACAGCTCATCCTTTGGAAACAATGGAAGCGGTCTGTGCTGGAGATGTGGGGGAAGGCACTCATCAAGGGGGTGTCGATTTCAGCATGCCGTTTGCAGAAACTGCAACTATACAGGGCATCTGGCCCGCATGTGCAGAAAAACAGCAGCTCGGCTGGTATACGAATCAGAAGGGTCGAAAAGCGGACCAGAAGACGGTGGGGACAATGCCCGGGACACCGAGGTACAGCGGGTCAACACGATCAATGTCCACTGTTCTTACAACAAGAAGCCTCCAATAATGATGAGGGTCCTACTCAACGGGATACCCGTCAACATGGAACTGGACACGGGAGCGAGTCAATCTCTCATGAACGTCCAACAATTTGAACAGCTCTAGCCACACAAAAACAACAGACCAAAACTCACACGGGTCGACACCAAACTAAGGACCTATACCAAAGAAATCGTCCCAGTCCTTGACAACGCCATGCTCTCAGTCACACACAAAGCGACGGTGAACCGACGTCCCCTGTGGATTGTCCCCGGAGATCTCCCAGCACTGTTGGGGAGAAGCTGGCTGGCAAAACTAAATTGGAAATGGGATGATGTTCACACCATGTCATCAGAGGAACGGACCTCCTGCTCAACAGTTCTAAGTCGATTTGAACATCTCTTTCAGCCAGCTGTGGACACCTTCAAAGCGGCTAAAGTTAAAATCTACATCACACAGGATGCTAGACCGGTCCATCACAAGGCTAGAGCTGTGCCTTATGTGATGACGGAAGATAGTGAACATGAACTGGACCAGCTTCTGCAGGAAGGCATTATCTCACCCGTGGAATTTAGCGACTGGGCAAGTCCCATCGTCCCCGTCATGAAGCCTGATGGATCTGTACGAATCTATGGGGATTACAAATCTACCATAAACAGAGTCTCCCTACAGGACCAATACCCGCTGCCCAGAGCGGAGGACCTATTTGCCACATTGGCTGGAGGAAAACTTTTCTCGAAACTAGATCTCACATCTGCGTATATGACGCAAGAACTGACTGAAGAGTCTAAGCTACTCACCACCATCAACACACATCGAGGTCTTTTCATGTACAATCGATGCCCATTCGGCATCAGGTCGGCAGCTGCTATATTCCAGCACAACATGGAGAGTCTGCTCAAGTCCATCCCGGGGACGGTCATGTTTCAAGACGACATACTCATCACGGGCAGGGACACTGACTCCCATCTCCGCAAATTGGATCGGGTAGGCCTAAGAGTTAAGAAATTCAAGGTCTGTTTCTCGCGCCCGAGGTTGAATTTTTGGGCAGAAGGGTTGCCGCTGATGGAATCCACCCAACAGAATCCAAAACCAAAGCAATTCGTCTGACACCCAGGCCCCGGAATGTCTCGGAACTGCGAGCCTTTCTCGGGCTACTCAATTACTTTGGGAATTTTATGCAGAACTTGAGCACACTGCTGGAGCCTCCACGTGCTACTCAGAAAGGAGTGCGATTGGTTTTGGGGGCCGTCCAAGAACACGCCTTCAATAAGGCACGCAACCTTCTATGTTCCAACAGTGTCTTGACTTTTTTTGACCCAGGTAAAAAGCTAGTTCTTACATGTGATGCATCAGCGTACGGGGTCGGGTGCGTTTTACAGCATGTCAATGGTGCGGGTAAATTACAACCCATTGCTTATGCCTCCAGGTCACTTTCGCGGGCGGAGCGCAGGTATGGTATGGTGGAGAAGGAGGCGCTCGCGTGCGTGTACGGTGTCAAAAAGATGCACCAATACCTTTTCGGGGCCAAGTTCATGTTAGAAACCGACCACAAACCTCTCACGTCCCTGCTATCCGAGAGCAAGGCCATAAACGCCAACGCCTCGGCGCGCATTCAACGGTGGGCGCTCATGCTGGCGTCTTACAACTACACAATAAGGCACAGACCAGGCACAGACAACTGTGCCGAAGTGTTTAGCAGGCTACCCCTGGCGACCACGGAAGGGTCCGATGAACAGGACTGTGAGATGGTCATGGCAATCAATGCCTTTGAGTTCATAGGTTCACCCATGACAGCTCGCCAAATCAGAGCCTGGATGACAAGCGACCCCATGTTATCCTTAGTTAAAAGATGTGTTTTAACTGGTGACTGGGCAGAGGCTCGCGATGCCTGCCCCGAGGAGATAAACCTTTCCATAGGCGCATGCATGAACTATCACTACAGGCAGACTGCCTGATGTGGGGCAGCCGAGAAGTCATGCCTTTGCGAGGCAGTGAGTGTTTGTCCGAGAGCTTCACCGCGAGCACCCGGGGATCATTCTCATGAAGGCCATAGCCAGATCCCACATCTGGTGGCCTGGAATTGACGCAGACTTGGAGCTCTGCGTCCGACGGTTCACCATTTGTGCTCAACTCAGTAATGCCCCTAGGGAGGCCCCCCTGAGCCCCTGGCCCTGTCCCACCAAACCGTGGTCGCGGGTGCTCGTAGACTATGTGGGCCCATTCATGGGCAAAATGTTCCTCGTAGTCGTCGATGCATTTTCAAAGTGGATCGAATGCACCATTTTAAACTCGAGCACCACCTCCATCACTGTGGAGAGCCTTAGAACCATGTTTGCAACACACGGAATTCCTGACATATTGGTCAGTGATAATGGTCCGTGCTTCACCAGCACAGAATTCCAAGATTTTATAGTTGACCACGGCATAAATCACGTTAAGACGGCACCGTTCAAGCTGGCCTCCAACGGCCAGGCGGAGCGAGCAGTGCAAATCATTAAACAAGGCATGCTTAAAATCCAAGGTCCCACGCTGCAGAGCCGCCTGTCGCGACTGCTGCTGGCATACAGATCTCATCTGCATTCGTTGACTGGGGTTCCCCCCGCACAACTACTGATGAAACCGACCTTAAAGACTAGGCTCTCGTTAATCCTCTCAGATATGCATGAAATTGTTGAGGCAAAGCGCCGGAAGCTAACTGAGTACCATGACCGAAATTCGAGCGGGAGGTGGAATGAGATAGGGGACAAAGTGTTTGTGCTAAACTATGGCAGGGGTCCCAAATGGCTTGCAGGGACAGTAACAGGCAAGGAAGGAAACAGGCTACTGGTTGTACAAATGGACAATGGCCAAACCTGCCGGAGGCATGTAGACCAAGTAAAAAGTAGGTTCACCAACAACACTGCAGAACCAGAGGCAGACTACAATGTGGAACTCGCACCACACCTGGTGGACAGACAGAGGGAATAACCTGAGGAAAGGGCAATCTCAACAGACAGCCCAGGCGAGATACCAACAATCATACTGGATGAAACAGACAGCCCAGGCAAGATACCAGCAATCACACCAAAAGAAAAACAGGCAACAATGCAAACAACTGAACCACAACTAAGATGCTCCACGCGAGAGCGTAGACCACCTGAGAGACTGAATCTAGAAAGACAATAAGACCTTGGAAGAGGGTGATGTCATGTATCTCACACTACTGTACATAACTGTATCTTACCATGCTATACATGACTGTAACTAGATATGACCTGTAACCACAAGCATACCTTACCACCAGAGGTGCACTTGCAGGAGACACTGCATACCTGTTCCACACAGGTATATAAAGGCAGGTCTCAGGCAAGTGTGGCATTCCAGAGCTGTGAAATAAAGGTGCAGGTCCTGAGTGACCTTGACTTCAGCATGTGCCTCTTGTAAGTCTGTACTCAGGGTCAGGATTTTACAAAAATAGTCCCAACTGCCCCAAAAGGGGACAGCAGAAACGATGAAGACGAAACCTCCGTCACACCAGTGACAGTAACAGTGGGAGGTCCCAATGCAGAGGCACACAAATATAGGGACTTCATCTCCCCCAGAAAAACAGGACATACTTAAGGATTTGGGTGTAATAAAACCCCGCAACAGAAACAGAGTTTTAGAAGTCCCTGCAAGAAATGTATGACATTCATGATATACATGAACGGGACGTTCATCAACTAGTAAGGGCAAAGTGCCGATGTGACAAATGGAATACCCTGGCACAAAATTTTAGGGACGCGACCTGGGTTCCCAACATAAACGGCGTCCAGGCCGGAAGGCAGGCTGCATACGATAGATTCAAGACCGCCATGCAGACTGTCTTGGGACCATCATAGCCCAATTGGGGCCTTATAATGTTAGTGAAACAAAAGAAAAGTAAGAACAGTAATGAATATGGAGAGCGTTTATGGACAGCATATCAGGAGTTGTCAGGCCAGGCCAACCCAGACCAGAATGATGTCCCCTTCTGTAAAATGGTTAAAGATGGGTTGTCGGCAGAGCATCAGAAAATTCTCAAAATGGGGGTTAATAGCAGCCAATGCGTATGATGGATTGGTACAATGGGCATGTCAGGTAGATAGCGAGACAACAAAACAGATAAAGACCGAGGTGGCAGCCGTGAGTGTGGGGAATAGTCAGGAGTGTTATAATTGTGGAAAGATGGGACATCGAAAAATCGAGTGTAGATCATCCCCACAGAAATGCCGGAACTGCGGCAGAACCGGCCACACCAAGGACTGTTGCTGGGCAAAAGGGGGTGGGGAGGCAGGAAAGACAGGGACCAGATTAGGAACCCCCATGGGCTAATCTAATCGGAGCAACTAGGCAACAACTATTCCAGGCCTTTTAAGGAACTGGGGCGTGATTGAAGGTCAGCGGCCCTCCTACGGAGTGAAGGTGACCCGCGCATTCACGTGACAGCAGTGTTAGGGGGTCGGTAGTGTGATATGTTAGTGGATACTGGGGCAGCGGTCTCTATTACAGACATCCCCTTGCCAACTACTCGAAAAATCATAATGGTAAGGGGGATGGAAGGGACTAATTCAACTGCCAAATTAAGTGAGGTTGTATTATTGGAAGTAGCTGGGATCTTACTACCGGCCCAATTTTACGTAATGCCCAACAATGAGGGTACGATACTAGGAATAGATTTATTGAATCAATTCGGGGCGCTGGTGGACCCCCAGGGAAAGAAGGTAATTTGGGTAAAGGCCAATGATCAGAAGATGAGTGTGTCAGGGAGGCAAGGTAGGCTCAATGGACATGCTAAAGTAGGAAGTGCCCAGATCATAACAAGGGATTGGGATGCACTACGGCAGTGGGGGACTGTCTGCCAGCACGTCAGTGGAGGTTGGGCAATGTCCAAGCAAGACTGCGGGTTGGTAGGGGGGACCCTGTGGTGATCCCAGGACCCGAACATACCTCACAAAAACAATATCCCATTAAACCAGAGGCAATGACCGCTGTAAAACAAATCATAAAGGAGTTATTAAATAATGGGATACTTAGAGAAGCGGAAGGAACTACCAACTCCTGGGTGTGACCAGTAAATAAGTAAGACGGGTCATACAGGCTGACCATTGACTACACAGCTTTGAATAAGGTAACCTCAAGAAAGCACCCCATTGTGGCAAGCCCCGCTACCATATTTAATGGGTTGAAGCCCGAACACCAGGTACAAGACATAGCCAATGGCTTTTGGTCCATACCCCTGGCAAAGGAATCCCAGGATAAATTTGCCTTTACGGTGGGTGGCCACCAGTATACTTGGATGCGGGTCCCACAAGGATTCCACAATAGACCGGCATTATTTCATCGAACCATGAGCCGGGCCGTAGATAAAGTGGAACTGACACCATACAGACATGGGCAGTCAAGGTCAGCAAACCTGTTGTGATGATAGGTGAAATTGTCCTACACACCAAAACACTCTGGTAGAAATGTTGAATACTGGAAAGCTCCGGGCCGTCTCCAATGTCCGCCGAGCAAAGTGGGAAGCTGTTTTACTGCTCCACGATTGTCATATATTCTACATGGCTACTGTTGGTATTATCTCAAGGTGTGCCACCAGAGGGCACAGCAGTGAGAGACTCGTAGGTTATCTGTACAGATGTGCCTGGCCTATTATAAAAGGCTGGCCACCAGGTGTGATCCACACTCTGGAGTTAACTCATGAAGGACTAAGGTCACTACAGTTCAAGTACAACACACTGCCTCATGGAGTCATTGTTAGAGCATCTAAGGACACAACAACTGGCGACGAGATTACGAATTTTCACATGGAAAAGGCTTCCCTTGATACATTGCAGCAGTTCACCGATGGTGATGATTTGGACGCCTTTGTGGAGAGGCTAGAACACTTCTTCACAGCAAACGACCTGGCAGGAGATGACCCAGCCGCACTGGCTGATAAGTGCCGCACTATTCTGCTAACCAGTTGTGGGTCCAACACCTATGGCCTCGTCAGGGGCTTGCTGGCACCAGTGAAGACAACGACCAAGTGAGGGATGCACTAAAGATTGGTGCAGTCTCTGCAAAGGCATGATTGGGAAGACCCATAGTTTAAGGCCCTTCTGCCACGGTAAACCCCCCTCAGGCTGTACTTGTTAATCTGCTTGTATACATAGAGCACCATGTACTGAAAAACACTTGTGTTGTGCCATGTATAATGAAAGTCTCTGCACTGTTTAGTAACTTGTAAAGAAATGTAAATGTATTCCCATCCATTCGTGTACTGCTTTCATCTGCATAGTACTACATGTAACGTGATTCGTGATCGGTATTGAAATGTATCCTGGAATGTAATGTAAACCTGTTCTCATCTACTCCATCTAATACCCTCATTTCCACAGTACTACATGTAATGTGATTTACGGATTGTATTAAACTGTACCTTGAAATGAAATGCACGCTAGTGCATTGTATGGGATTGCTGTCAGTATCCAAACGAATTGTATGGAATTGCTGACCACAAGGTACTGAACTATTTTCCAATGTATTGTGAAAATTTTATATGAATAAAGTATATTTTTGAAAAAAAGAACAAGTCGTACAAGGAGCTCGTAACCCTGGAGCAACTCAAGCCCAAGGAGAGCATCCTTACAGCCAGACACTGGTTCTATACCCATTGACGGCCCGAAGGCCAGGAAGTCGTGAAGTACGCCGCAGACCTCAGGTGCGAGTTCGGCACCCACGAAGCGCTACGGGACATTTTTGTCATTGGAATTGGCCATGAGAGCCTTCTTCACAAGCTACTGTCGGCGGATACCACAGTCACACTGCAGAAGGCCATCTCTGTGAGCCAGCCATTCATGACCTTGACCTGCGGCTCTAGGCAGATGACTCACCCTCAGGACTCAAACCTGCCAGGTACTGTGCACAGAGTGGCTCTGATCAGGGGCTGGACTGTAGAGCGCGAATCCTCTCAGGGAAGAGAGAACAGGCCCCCGAGTCCCTTAACTCAGAGTCTGCCGAGGGGGGCTAATCGAGTAGCACCATGCTGGCATTGCGGAGGGAATCACAGGGCTCACCAGTGCCGTTTTAAAGATTATGTTTGCAAAGGCTGCAGCACAAAGGGCCATCTCCAGCAAATGTGTAAGAGAAATAGGACTCACTGTGTCGATGAGGAGTCTGCAGATGGCCATGAATCCAGCGTTGATTATGAATTGTTAGACAGAGAGGCAGCCCAGTCCCGTGGGGAGGTACACAGCATATTTACCTGCACCACCGAGTGCTCCCTGCTGAAGATGGAAGTCGAGATAGAGGGAAGTCCAGTCTTCATGGAAGTGGACACAGGGGTGAGCCAGTCAGTGATGAATCAAGCAGCCTTTGAGAGGCTATGGGACAATCCGGCTGAATGACATAGAAACATAGAAACATAGAAAATAGGTGAAGGAGTAGGCCATTCGGCCCTTCTAGCCTGCACCGCCATTCAATGAGTTCATGGCTGAACATGCAACTTCAGTACCCCATTCCTGCTTTCTCACCATACCCCTTGATCCCCCTAGTAGTAAGAACTTCATCTAACTCCTTTTTGAATATATTTAGTGAATTGGCCTCAACAACTTTCTGTGGTAGAGAATTCCACAGGTTCACCAGTCTCTGGGTGAAGAAATTCCTCCTCATCTCGGTCCTAAATGGCTTACCCCTTATCTTTAGACTGTCTCCCCTGGTTCTGGACTTCCCCAACATTGGGAACATTCTTCCTGCATCTAACCTGTCTAACCCCATCAGAATTTTAAACGTTTCTATGAGGTCCCCTCTCATTCTTCTGAACTCCAGTGAATACAAGCCCAGTTGATCCAATCTTTCTTGATAGGTCAGTCCCGCCATCCCGGGAATCAGTCTGGTAAACCTTCGCTGCACTCCCTCAATAGCAAGAATGTCCTTCCTCAGGTTAGGCGACCAAAACTGTACACAATACTCCAGGTGTGGCCTCACCAAGGCCCTGTACAACTGTAGCAACACCTCCCTGCCCCTGTACTCAAATCCCCTGGCTATGAAGGCCAACATGCCATTTGCTTTCTTAACCGCATGCTGTACCTGCATGCCAACCTTCAATAACTGATGTACCATGACACCCAGGTCTCTTTGCACCTCCCCTTTTCCTAATCTGTCACCATTCAGATAATAGTCTGTCTCTCTGTTTTGACCACCAAAGTGGATAACCTCACATTTATCCACATTATACTTCATCTGCCATGCATTTGCCCACTCACTTAACCTATCCAAGTCGCTCTGCAGCCTCATAGCATCCTCCTCGCAGTTCACACTGCCACCCAACTTAGTGTCATCCGCAAATTTGAAGATACTACATTTAATCCCCTCGTCTAAATCATTAATGTACAGTGTAAACAGCTGGGGCCCCAGCACAGAACCTTGCGGTACCCCACTAGTCACTGCCTGCCATTCTGAAAAGTCCCCATTTACTCCTACTCTTTGCTTCCTGTCTGACAACCAGTTCTCAATCCATGTCAGCACACTACCCCCAATCCCATGTGCTTTAACTTTGCACATTAATCTCTTGTGTGGGACCTTGTCGAAAGCCTTCTGAAAGTCCAAATATACCACATCAACTGGTTCTCCCTTGTCCACTCTACTGGAAACATCCTCAAAAAATTCCAGAAGATTTGTCAAGCATGATTTCCCTTTCACAAATCCATGCTGACTTGGACCTATCATGTCACCTCTTTCCAAATGCA
This sequence comes from Pristiophorus japonicus, assembly GCF_044704955.1. Taxonomy (NCBI): domain Eukaryota; kingdom Metazoa; phylum Chordata; class Chondrichthyes; family Pristiophoridae; genus Pristiophorus; species Pristiophorus japonicus. The sequence continues at coordinate 133,743,937 of NC_091981.1, read as the reverse complement.
CTGCTATGACATCCTTAATAATTGATTCCATCATTTTACCCACAACCGATGTCAGGCTGACCGGTCTATAATTCGCTGTTATCTCTCTCCCTCCTTTTTTAAAAAGTGGGGTTACATTGGCTACCCTCCACTCGATAGGAACTGATCCAGAGTCAATGGAATGTTGGAAAATGACTATCAATGCATCCACTATTTCCAAGGCCACCTCCTTAAGTACTCTGGGATGCAATCCATCAGGCCCTGGGGATTTATCGGCCTTCAATCCCATCAATTTCCCCAACACAATTTCCCGACTAATAAGGATTTCCCTCAGTTCCTCCTCCTTACTAGACCCTCCGATCCCTATTATATCCCGAAGGTTGTTTGTGTCCTCCTTAGTGAATACCGAACCAAAGTACTTGTTCAATTGGTCCGCCATTTATTTGTTCCCCGTTATGACTTCCCCTGATTCTGACTGCAGGGGACCTGCGTTTGTCTTTACTAACCTTTTTCTCTTTACATATCTATAGAAACTTTTGCAATCCGTCTTAATGTTCCCTGCAAGCTTCTTCTCGTACTCCATTTTCCCTGCCCATATCAAACCCTTTGTCCTCCTCTGCTGAGTTCTAAATCTCTCCCAGTCCCCGGGTTCGCTGCTATTTCTGGCCAATTTGTATGCCACTTCCTTGGCCTTACTACTATCCCTGATTTCCCTTGATAGCCACGGTTGAGCCATCTTCCCTTTTTTATTTTTACGCCAGACAGGAATGTACAATTGTTGTAGTTCATCCATGCGGTCTCTAAATGTCTGCCATTGCCCATCCACAGTCAACCCCTTAAGTATCATTCGCCAATCTATCCTAGCCAATTCACGCCTCATACCTTCAAAGTTACCCTTCTTTAAGTTCTGGACCATGGTCTCTGAATTAACTGTTTCATTCTCCATCCTAATGCAGAATTCCACCATATTATGGTCACTCTTCCCCAAGGGGCCTCACACAATGAGTTGGCCCCGGCTCAGGCAAAGCTGCGAACCTGCACCAATAAAATCTTCCCGGTCATTGGTAGTGCGAATGTAAAGGTACTCCATGATAGCGCAGTGCACAAGTTACCTCTGTGGATTGTTGCAGGTGATGGACCAATGCTGCTCGGCAGAAGGTGGATGGAGAAGATCCATTGGAAGTGGGAAGATTTCACCCATCCAGCGATCGAAGCCCTCTGCGCAAAGGCAAAGCAATCCCTCACCTGAGGGTGGACCCGGCACCAGAGAGCAGACCAGTATGGCACCCGAGACACAGACCGCTCAGCATGACTGCGTGGAGATGATCCAGCTGAGACGACCTGATCCCACCTTCCAGGCTCCAGTGGCAGGACTCCGGAGGAAGAAAATTGGATCCAGAAGCGACTTCCCAGCTTTGGAGGCAGAACCCGGGGAGAAGGGGATCACCGCAGTCGACATCGTGGACGAAGGAAAGATGGCGTCCAAACCACGAGGTGATGCGCTGAAGATAAAGATGGCCGCGGCCAGACCACGAGGTGCAGCGGTGATGGAGCAACACGTGGCACCAAACGGAGAAGCGGATTGGGGTAAAGCAAACAAGGCTCTCTTAAAGGAGGCCTGCAACCCACTACAATTAAAGGGACAGTTCCACACATTTAAGCAATGTAACAGCAATTGTAAGTTAGAGACAAAAGAGGTAATGGATTATGTAAAGTGTGTAACTGATCATGTAAAATGTGTAACTGATAATCGGAATTGTATACATGCAACCAGCGAGGAAAAGTCGCGCGATTATGTACAATTTGTGATTGATGATCTGAACTATGCAAATGCAACCAGCAAGGAAAAGTCGCGCGATCGCGATCGGACCCCTAGAGTGTCCATCATAAGTAATGAAAAGCTGTGCGATGCAGGATTCCCACTGCACGCAGCCAATGCTGCGGGCAGACACCCATCGGGTGCACACAGGTCCAGCGAGCTACCCAATGCTGTAGCCTGTGTCCCAGGGCCCAGAGTCATGCACCACGAAGTGTGGCCACAAGCAGCCAACACACACAAGCTGTAGAGCAAGCGATCTCAGCAGGGCAATGGCAACGGTATTGATACCATGCCCTGGGTCGGCTCCATCTCTCAGGCAACCGATGGCACCAACTGCCACGAGCCTGAAGGAGCAGACTGCACCAAGGCCATACCCCTCGATGTAGGGTCACCCGCCACTGTTCCCCCAGAGGAAACAAGCACCAGCCAGGATTTCAAACCAAACGACACTCAGGCCAGCGAGTCTGCAGTTCCCTGCGCACTGCTAGATGACAGCTCCTCAGGGAGCAGCTGTGACCCAGGGCGTAAAGAAAGGACGGGGGGGTGGGGGGGTGGTCACAGACATCTGAGAACCTGCCTGACGCTAGGGACTATGGCAACAGCCCAGAGAGCATGCTACGTGTGCCAACCAGGTTCCCACTGAGCCGCCACCAGACTGCAGGAACACCACCCAGCAGCTCCAGAACTAGCTTGTCCTCACACACCGGTCACCGCATCGACAAGGCAGCTAATGTACTTGTCACACCACGGAACCACAACCAAAAAAAAATGCAAAACCCATTTACCTGAACTTGAATGTACATGAATGTCAGGAGCCCCCGCCACATCAATGTGGGTGGGGGGGGCGGGGGGGAGAATGGAATGGTTAGGAACACACACACAAACAGCAACCACCAGCACGCTACTGCACCAACTACCCACCCAGGTTGAGCTGGCCCGCCAGAGGACTACCAGACAAAACCTACATAGAGCTAAGCCCAGAGCACAGTCAATGCAGAGGCAATTTGCACTGAGGGTTCAGAGGGGAGTGATGTCATGTATTCTACATGGCTACTGTTGGTACTATCTCAAGGTGTGCCACCAGGGAGACTCGTAGGTTACCGGTACAGGTGTGCCTGGCCTAGTATAAAAGGCAGACTACCAGGTGTGATCCGCAGTCTGGAGTTAACTAATAAAGGACTAAGGTCACTTCAGTTCAAGTACAACACAGTGCCTCGTGGAGTCATTGTTAACACATCTAAGGACACAACAACGATAAATCAGTAAAGATAGTCAGAGACACCGTGGAAAATTCCCAGCAGAAGGAATCCTCACTAGGCAGGAGCCCCACGAGTGTAACGCAGTAGAATGGGACGATTCCCCAGGGAATGTAAGAGGTAGCTCTTGAAAACCCAGACCTCACGTTGTATGTGGACAGATCCCGACGGTACGTCGACGGCCACCCACATACGGGATGGGCGGTATTAAACCAGCATCTCGAGGTAGTGATGCAGGGAGCGCTGGATGGAGGCCTTTTGGCCAAAGTAGCAGAATTAACCGCACTGACGGAAGCCTTATTACTGGCAGAGGGAAAGACAGTGAATACATATACAGATAGCAGGTATGCCTTTGAGGTAGTACATGACTACATGGTAGCATGGGGAAGGAGAGAGTTTGTTACCTCTGGAGGCGAGGCCATCAAACATGATGAATATAAAAAATTGCTATTAGAAGCAGCCAGCAAACCAGCTAAAGCAGCAGTGATAAAGATAAAGGCCCATCAATGAGTAGTGGACAAAATACAGCGTGGAAATGAGGCTGCGGACAATATCGCTCGAGAAGCGGCCACATCCGCAGACATAAAGATAGTCAGTCTCTAGCATTACCACGGAGGAGGACATAAACATCGTTAAACTGCACGCAGATACGAACGAGGAAGAAAGAGCAGAATGGGAGAGGAAGGGAGGATCACCTGGTATAGACTCCGTGTGGAAAAAGGACGGAAAGGTGTTGGCCCCTTCCTGCATTCGGCAAATGATCATGAAGTTACACCATGGAATTAACCATGCTGGGCGTAACGCCATGATATGCAATATCTCACGGGATTGGTGGTGGCTGGGAATTGGGCGTGACGTTGCTAAACATTGTCAGCACTGTGTTACGTGCGCCCAACATAAACGGGAAAAGCAATAAAAATAAGGATGGCGCACCAACCCCGCCCACGGGGACTATGGGAAAACATACAGATTGATTTTACTGGGCCTCTAATAAACTCCAGGGGTGGGAAGTACTGCTTGGTGATTATTGACCAGTTTGCAAGGTGGGTGGAAGCAGTCGCCACCCGCAATTGCACCGCAACCACGGTAGCCCGTATATTAGCAGAAGTGGTAATTCCTAGATGGGGGATTCCCATTCAGATAGATTCGGACCACAGGACTTATTTCACAGGAAAGGTAATGAAGGAAACTTGTGAAATACTGAACGTTAAGCAGAAATTCCACATCCTCAGAGTTCGGGAATGGTAGAAAGAGTGAAGAGAACCCTCAAAACCTCCCTGAGTAAAGCAATCCAGGGAACCGGACAGGCCTGGCCGGAACTCGTGCCCACCATATTGATGAGACTGCGTGCTACACCGAACCGCACAACAGGACTCACCCCTTACAAACTAATGACTGAATGATCAATGAAACTCCCTGAGGTAATAGTTACAGGAGGAGTAGAGTTAGGACCTTTACGTGATAGAATTAAGAAGTATGTGATGGAACTGAGTAGGCAGTTGTAAGGTATGCGACAGGAAGTGCGTGATAAGCAGGAAGAGGAAGACGAGGATAAAGGAACAAAACTCCCGGTGGTAGTACCCGAGGTGGGGGCAAGGGTAATGGTTAGGGTATTACCAGAACCACCTGGATTCGCCCCTCGATGGAGCAGACCCTATGAGGCACTGATTAGCGGAGACACGTGTGCATGCGTAAACATGAAAAGTGGGGGCAGGTGAAAACACTGGTCTCAACTGAACGAATATAAGGGACCTGACCAATGACTGACCCCAAATTTGTACCAATATACCTCTCTGAATGTTATGCAGAGGCATAGGACAATTGGGTAAATGGATTAGTAGGCGGACTAATAGAACGGATGTGTATCATAATTGTAATGTTAAGCATAGTCGCTGTGATAATCTGACTGTGGGAGAGGACCCACGAGTGGAATAGGAATGGCCAAGTGGAGATGGTAAGGCTCTGACCCCAGTATGGGCTGTCCAGATTGTGTTCCTCCAAACAGGGGACGCGAAAGGATGCGGTTATTGGCTTTGGAACAGAATACAAGGTGACGCTGTCCAACAGATACGATAGTGAGAGTATGATCCCCAAGGATGAAAAGGGGATCACACACTACTTCAGGAACCAGAAGAAACAATGTTGGGAGTGTCACCCTAATTCTCACCCCCATCTAAAAAGGATCAGAGGATGAGGATGGTGACCAATGCGTTAGTCCACCAGCCCCAGGATGCTGGAAGGTAGGGTGTAATCTGGGACATAAGTTGCTAGATTGTCCCTGGATAACCAAGACCGAAAGTGGGGGGGACAGACCACCTATGAAGACATCGCTTGCCTGAATAATAGGGCCATAGCAGATTGGGCAGCGCTTGGATGTTGGAGCTCAGAAATAACCCCTACACCCACGCCAGAAACCCAGAATCCCCCACCACCAGATTGTCCTCAAACAGAGGAAGGGGCAAGTGGAGGGCTGGTGATAAAGAAGACAAATGAAAAGATACACTTTGGAATAGGCCAGAAGATAATCATGATACTTCTAAATCTGACCAATCTAACGACCCCCAGTTTCTGCGGGTCAAAAACAATAAGCATGTGTAAAAATCTGACACTGTGGGCCTTAGATGGACCCGAGTCCAAGACCTTGAGGTTTATCACATTAAAAGGGAAGGTTAGATGAAAAAGAGAGATTTTAGAAATGATGGGCTCGGGATATGTGGTGGGCGTAGCCATGGTAAACGCTATAGATCTCCAGATGGTAGAAGAGCAGGTTGACACACTCACCCAAACCAAAGAGGGTTGCTGGAAACGAGAAATGATAATGAGAAAATGCAGGCACAATTGGGAGATGGGGCCGAATGAGAATTGTTGCAAGTGGCCCACACACTAAGGGATCATGGCAAGACAATTAACTTAATAAACGCGAACCAAAATACAATAACGAAAGCTGACGAAACGCCGTGGTATGCGCCGGGTATGGATCATGGACGTTAAGTACAGTAGAACATAACTTAGAACAGCTACAAAATGGGGAGGCCCCAGATTAGATAACCAATGATGTATTCAAGGAATGGACCTTGAGAAAAAGGGAAACAGACGCGTGTGAAATCAGGCGAAACAGCCATGCACGGGTTCCTAAAATTAAATGTGTAACTGGTCATCAGAATATAATCGGATTTGTACTGTCAATACCACAATTTGATGTGACCAAGGGAAACCTCCTGTATAAAGTTGACAATATAGGAGAAATAAGAAACCAAACACGGGTCAGATACCACAAACTGCACCAATACGTTATTAAGAAGGGAGATGATACCAAGAGTGTGTGCATTAAAGATTGTTATAAGAATAACCAGGTTGTTTTGTGCCAAGAACATCCCAAATTTGATTAAGATGACTGTGGATACAGCTGCACAGAAGAATGCGTCCTGAGCATAACCCTACTAATGCTGGATTTTGAGACAACAGCAGCACCACGAAGTAACAGGCAATGATGTGTCAGCACCACAGCCACTAACATGACTGTGGGAGGAGTAACGCACTGCCCCATCACTACCACCAACTTTTGCTTTATGACCAGAGAAGAGGTTAATATTCAGGGACATATTATATACCCAGAATTAAAAGAAGAAACTATAAGTGGAATGGTGATAGTCACTATAAAGGTGGGGTACGAGGGCTTCGAAGAGCCTCAGGGAAAACCTATTCCCAAACTAAGTGAGGATAGCATTGGAGAAGAGTGTCCATGAGCAACGACAAAAATACATCATCCTGATGAAAGAAATTGTTGAGCTACAAAAGGACACAAAGCAAGTGCTGGCCAATCAACCCTGGTATCCACAACTATGGGATTTTGGACTTAATGTTCATGTACACCCTTGGATAAGAATGATGTCACATGTATTAGCGATAGTGCAATTGTTGGTTATACTTATATTATGTTTGAATGGTGCTTTAGATGTAGGAGGAGAAGGATGAAAGCGTTGGTAAAAGCAGCGCTTAAATATGAAACGAAGCCTTTGCTGAAAGTAAGTAACTGGGGAGACGAACCAAACCAACATGAATATGTGATATGAGTCGTGAGTGTCCCAATCCTATTGCCTGATCAACGAAATCGGGGCGGGAGACACACGAGTCTAGTAAGGTAAAAGAATTGGTCACGGTGGGTTAATAGAATAACCATGTGACAAAAGTGGGGATTGCAGCAGGAATTAAAGAATTAAACATGTTTTAGATTAGGAAGGCAAAAACACAATTTGCTGATGTGGCAAAATTGGCAGATGCAACTGTAGGACAATGGTGCAATTCCTGTTGTTCGGAGCTAATGTCGTAGGCCTATGAAGTGGCTTCCTGTTGTTATTCAGGACTAGGAAATAGATTTCTGTTATTGACAGGAGGCAGGATGCAGGATACATATGTTCATACCCAAGGAGGATGTGAAACAATTAGCAAAGTTGAAATTGAACAATCTGTAACAAAGCAAAAAAAAATTGTCACGCAGTAGAAAGACTGACCAATGATAATGTAAATTATGACTTTGCAAAGAATTCTGTATAAAAGAAGCAGCTCCTGAAGTGTTAGATGAGAACGGTTGGGAAAGCATCCAGTTAAAGAACTGGTGTAGACCGTGTCTCCCTTGATCAAGCAATTAAACAATTATTTTCTCCACAACAGGCCTGTGTTGCGTGTCTTTGTCAAACTCCACATCAACATAGTGAGAGGAAATATTAAGGGATTTAGTATTATTAAATGTAGATAAATCGCCAGAACAGGATGAAATATATCTGAAGCTATTAAGAGAAGCAAGGGAGAAAATTGCGGAAACTCTGACCATCATTTTCCAATTCTCCCTGTCAACAGGAGTGGTGCCAGAGGATTGGAGCACTGTTAATGTTGTACCTTTGTTTAATGAGAATTATGTTTAATGAGGAAAGGATAAACTGAGTAATCACAGAACAGTTAGTTTAACCTCGGTTGTGGGCAAATTATTGGAATCAATTCTGAGGGACATTATAAACCTTCATTTAGAAAGGCATGGATTAATCAAGGACAGTCAGCATGGATTTGGTAAGGGAAGGTCATGTCTGACTAACTTGATTGAATTTTTTGAGGAGGTAAAAAGGAGGGTCAATGAAGGCAGTGCATTTGATACATGGATTTTAGCAAGGCTTTTGACAAGGTCCCACATGGCAGGCTGATAAAAAAGAACAAGCCCATGGGATCCATGGGAGAGTGGCAAATTGGATCCAAAATTGGCTCAGTGCCAGGAAGCAAAGGGTAATGGTTGATGGGTAGTTTTGCGACTGGAAAGCTGTTTCCAGTGGGATTCCTTGATTTTTGTAGTATATATTAATGATTTAGATTTAAATGTATGGGTCATAATAAAGATATTTTCAGATGATACAAAAATTGGCCGTGTGGTTGACAGTAAGGAGGAAAGCTCTAGACTGCAGGAAGATATCGATGAACTGGTCAGTTGGGCAGAAAAGTGGCAAATGGAATTTAATCGGGAAAAGTGTGAGGTAATGCATTTGGGGAGGGGCAACAAAGCAAGAGAATATACAATAAATGGGAGGATATTGAGAGGTGTGGAGGTGTGGAGGAACAGAGGAGTGCATGGCCACAGATCCTTAAAAGTAGCAGGACAGGTCGATAAGGAAGTTATAAAGGCATACGGAATGTTTTCCTTTATTAGCTGAGGCATAGAATACAAGGGAAGTTAAGCTAGAACTGTATACAACACTAGTTAGGCCATAGCTCGAGTACTGCGTACAATTCTGGTCACCACTTTACAGGAAATATGCGATTGCACGAGAGAGGGTGCAGAAGAGATTTACGAGGATGTTGCCAGGACTGGAAAACTTTAGCTATGAGGAAAGATTGGATAGGCTGGAGTTGTTTTCTTTGGAACAGAGGAAGCTGAAGGGAGATTTAATTGAGGGCTTAAATAGAGTGGATAGGAAGGACCTGTTTCTGGTAGCAGAGGGGTCAATAGCCAAATGGCATAGATTTAAAGTAGTTGGTTGAAGGATTAGAGCGGAGATGAGGACATTTTTTTGACCCAAAGGGCGGTGGGGGGTCTGAAACTCACTGCTTGAAAGCTTGGTAGAAACTCTCATCACATTTAAAAAGTCATTGGATGTGTACTTAAAGAGCCATGACTTACAGGGCTGGAAGGTGAGATTAGGCTGGGTAGCTCTTTTTTGACTGACACGGACATGATGGGACAAATGGCCTCCTGCTGTGTCTAAATTTTCTATGATTCTATGTCATCAGTGACTTTGCAAAGTATAATTTGAGCCATTCTGACTGCTGACTCCAGATAGAACAGAGCTCACTTGGAATAGACAGGGGTCACTCTCATGGGTTAACACCTTCTCCCACCCTCCAAATAAGTCCTACCTCTAACCCCCCAAGTTTCTGACATTCTCCCCCATCCAAATTCCTGATCTCCTGCCCCTGAGCCCAAGTTCCTACCCTCCTCCCCCGAGCCCAAGTTCCTGTCATAAGAACATAAGAGCATAAGAAATAGGAGCAGGAGTAGGCTATTTAGTCCCTCAAGCCTGCTTCATCATTCAATAAGATCATGGCTGATCTTCTAGCTCAACTCCACTTTCCTGCACGATCCCCATATCCCTTGATTCCCTTAATATCCAAAAATCTATCGATCTCTGTCTTAAATACACCTCCAAAGCCCTCTGGGATAAAGAATTCCAAAGATTCACCACCCCGAGTGAAGAAATTTCTCCTCAGCTCAGTCCTAAATGGCCGACCCCTTTTCTGAGACTGTGACCCCTGGTTCTAGACTCCCGAGCCAGAGGAAACATCCTCCTTATATCTACCCTGTCTTTCATAACTGTTTCCCAAGTGGCCGACCGAGGTCACAACGCCTCCTGCTGTTGGCATTGTTGAAACCCGGCGATGCTGCAGGAGGCGGAAGTGAATTTTACATCCGGGAAGATTATGGGTACTGCGCACCGGATGATGTCATGATCTCCGGGGCACAGGAGATCAAGGCAGTAAGTTTTAATGCCAGCGCTAACTCACCATGCAAGTTCGCGAGCGTTGGTAATTTCATTGCACCCAGTCGGTAAGCCGTTAGCACCCCGTTATTGCCCCCCGGAGGCGCTAATGGGAGGAACAATGATGGCCAATTTCTCACCCTAGTTATTCTGGGTGTCTCACCTCCTGACTTCCCAAAGCGTTCCCACCCTCTACAAGGCACAAGTCAGGAGTGTGATGGAATACTCTCCACTGGCAGACAAAGCAGCCCGCTTGTTTGGCAGCCCATCCACCACATTAAACTTTCACTCACTCCACCACTGGCGAACCATGTCTGCTATGTATATCATCTTCAAGATGCACTGCAGCAAATCGACATGGCTTCTTCTATAGCACCTCCCAGACCTGTGACCTCTACCACCTAGAAGGACAAGGGCAGCAGATGCATTAGAACAGCACCATCTGCAAGTTCCCCTCCAGGTCACACATCATCCTGACTTGGAAATGCATCGTCATTCTTTCATCGTCACTGGGTCAAAATCCTCGAACTCCCTATGAATGTTCCCTATAAGCCGTGCGGCCGCACACCACAACAGTGTGGGATTGGCTTTTGCAATGTTAAAGTTAGCGCATGTGCGAAACTGTGACTTGGCCGTGCTGCCCCTTAAAGCTGCCATGCCCCTGAAAATAAAATGACGGGACACATTGCTCCCTACCTAACAGCACTGTGGGAGTACCTTCACCACACGGATTGGAGCGGTTCAAGAAGGCGGCTCAGCACCACCTTCTCAAGGGGAGATAAGGATGGGCAATAAATGCTGGTCTTGCCAGCGACGCCCACAACCTGCGAATGAATAAAAAATAATCGAAGTTTCTAAACACTTCGGGAACGAAGTTCGGGTAGATTGTGCCTCCATTAGTGCCCCCGGGGGAATTTTTTCCCCAGAACGGCGGCACTATCAACTCCCACTAAATTCCACGGTAGTAATCGGTAGCACCCCGCTGCGCTGCACCTGTCATCGCCGTGCGCATAGACCCTTAAAGAAAATTTGGGAGCACCCCTGAAGCTGCACCGGGCGATTCCAGCGTCAGTTTCAGGGGGTGCATATTGGGTTGTAGGCCGCTCGCAGTGGGCTATGTAAAGGGGAGGTGGCAGTTTTTTAAAAAACGTCCGACTTACCGTTGCATGATTGCGGGATCCCTACTGCAATTTTGTAGCCCGGCACTCAGCTTGAGTGCCAGGCTGATGCCGTGGCACCTGTTCACCAGTGGTGCAGGTAGGAACCCGCAGTCCGCAGCTTGGCCCTCCCCTTTAATAAAGAGGGAGCCCTTTCTAAGCGGCAGCGCTATGCATCCCACAGCATAGCGCTGCGCCCCTTTCGGATTCCTTCTGCCTGCTTGCGCCCCACAGAGCAAGTGGAGTGCATTATTTTGTGCTCCACTTGCTCTTGGGGGATGGCAGCCTCAATATCGCGAGTGGGGTAGGACCTCCGCACCTGGCGCAGGAAATCCCGCCTTATGCCTGTTTCTGCCCCCAAATGGGTCACTATGCAATTTCTCCCCCTTGGCCATTAGGACAATGTCCACTTTATAATTAGCCTCAGTGTCCCTGGGCTGGAGAAGGGACAACACAGTGAGGAGCTCCATTCCTGATGGCCAAACAATAAGCAGTCTGTAAGCTGCATTTGTAGACATTGGTGAAGACAACAGTACTGACATTCATTGCCTACATTCACACGCACAGAGTAAGCACATGAGCAGGCTGCCAGGTCCTGGGATGTGGGCATTGCTGGTAAGGCCAGCATTTTTGCCCATCCCTAATTGTCCTTGAGAAGGCGGTGGTGAGCTGTCTTCTTGAACTGCTGTAGTCCATATGGTGAAGGTACTCCCACAGTGCTGTTATGGAGGGACTTCCATGATCTTGTCCAAGCAACGATGAAGGAATGGTGATATATTACCAAATCAGGATGGTGTGTAACTTGGAGGGGAACTTGGAGGTACTCCCATGTGTCTGTTATCCTTGTCCTTGTGGTAGAGGTTGCATGTTTGGGAGGTGCTGTCGAAGATGCCTTGGCGAGTTGCTGCAGTGCATCTTGTAGAGGGTACAGACTGCAGCCTCAGTGCGTCGGTGGTGAATGTTGAAGGTGGTGGATAGGGTGCCAATCAAATGGGCTGCTTTGTCGTTGATAATGTCGAGCTTCTTGAGTGTTGTTGGGAAGTGGAGAGTATTCCATCACACTTCTGATTTGTGCCTTGTATGTGGTGGAAATACTTTTTGAAGTCAGGGGGTGAGACTCCCAGCCAAAATACCCAGCTTCTGACTCACTCTTGTTGCCACAGTATTTATGTGGCTGGTGCAATTAAGTTTCTGGTCAATGGTGACCCCCAAGATATTGATGGTGGGGGATTCAGCGATGGTAATGCTGTTGAATGTCAAGAGACGGTGGTTAGACTCTCGCTTGTGTAAGGGGTTTTCACAGGGTTGTTGTTGTGCCTTGGGTGTCTCTCTCTGGGCTGCTGGCCTCACAGCTTATGCCTGGCCTGTGAGGTACCCCGAGTGCTGCAAGAGCACCCCTGGAGAGACTGTGTCCACAGCTTATGAAGGGGGTTTTGAGACTCGTGCGTCCCCACAGCTTATGCCTAGCCTGTGAGGCACCTGTGAGTGTCAAACACTCCTAACCCCTTCTTCCCTAGCCTGTGACACACAGTTGAGCGTTTTCGAGGCGCTCCTAGCTTCCCTTACACGGTTCTGACATAAGACTCACGATCAGGAGATGTAATACAATAGAACTGAGACAAGGTGATTCCAAGAGGAACTTTAGGCTTCCAATTTATTTGGCAAGGTGTAACTCAACAAACAGCAATACACCAACAAAACAATCCCCCTAAATCCCACTAAACGGACACAACGAAAATCTTTACACCAGTTTAGCAGTACAATGCCCAACCTCCCACCTTTCCTGGCCTAACTGAGTTGGGAGTTCTGGGGACCAGAGGTTATACTCACTACTGTGCCTTCCGCAGTCTGGTGGTTTGTTTCTTCTATCTTTGGTGTCTTCGGACACTGGTTTTCCTTCAGTGTCGAGAGGCCTGTGGTTGTGGTTGTTGAATCACGAGGGCAGGGAAAATCATCACTCCTCTTCTTCACTACGTCAGAAACCCCTTTTTTATAGCCAGATTATCCAGTCCGCCTCTCCTGCTGAAGTCGATTCTTCTCATTGGTGGACTTTTGATTTTGAAAAATGCAGCAGTTTGAGGTTTTTAGGTTTTTTTTCCACTGATCTTAACCTACTCAAGGTTTGAGTGGGTGCTGATTGCATTGGCCTCCTGTAGCCATTGTGCTAGTCTGGCCTGAGCCAGATATTTCTATGCCTGATGAAAAAGGTGTTGGAATATGTATGTGGCATTGTTTAAATGCTAATGTTTTCAAGGGGCAAGTTTCGAGGGTATACAGTTCCCAGACAATTTGATTAGTTCCAATGTCCAAACTGACCCTTTTGATATTGACTCCACCCCTTTTCTTGCAGACCTTTAAAAAAATCCCAAATTCAATTAAAGTTCATAGTTTCTTCCATGTGCACTTTAGGATTTCAAACTTTCTGGTAGATAGTTCCAAATTAAATTCCCTTTCCTATGAGTCCAAACATTGGGGGGGGTCTCCATTTGTGTCCCAAAGTTTTCCTTCCATCGGTTTCAATTCACAGCACAGACTGATCCCACAGCCCCTTTCCTTCTGGGTAAAATGAGGGGGTTTTCGTCCTCCCCTACATAATCCCCCATCTGACACAGTCAGACACCACTCGAGTGTGTCAAAGTTCAGGGTGGTGAGAAAACCCTAGATCTCCCAAATTGCCCAACTTTCCCCAGTTTAACTCTAAACTGATCCCGTCGATATATATCGTAATTCCTTTTAACGCGGTACTAATCACAGAAATCCAACAGGTTACAATACACGACAGCAACATACATATATGTACTTAAGGTTACAGCAGTAATTGTACATTGAGTCTCATTTCGGTCTCAAACGTAAAACAAAGAAACCTGCCCTGCAAACTCCCCAGGAGCCATGTATGAAAAACGCAGTCATCCCTGGAAATAACAAAACCGCCTAAGTGTCGCGGTCAAACTTTGTTTACACGCCTTGAGTGTTTAGCAACGGCTCTCCTGGCTGTGTAGTAGCCTGAGGAACTGCGTTCTCTTTTCTTTTTCTCCTGAGCTTACAGCTTGTAACTAGCAGATACGCTACAATCAGGAGTTGGCCGATTACTAAGGCATGCGATCCCACCCGGATCCATGCAGGTATGTCGGCCCGTATTCCCAAATCCCACCATGCTGGGGGTTTAATCTGGGCAATCTCCCCTGCTAGAATTTCAGTTTTCTGCTCCATGGTGTAAAAATGTTTTTGAGACAAATCCACTGCCTGGAGGAGGGCTGTACATTTCTCAGGTAGTGGGGCAATGGGATAGCCAAACTGGGCGACATATTGTTGTAGATGGCTGAGGTTGTTTTGTACCGTGAGGTGAATCGTGGAAGGTTCAGGGATGGGTGTGATTCTGGTGTGTGCCACTTGAACCTCTGCCCTGGGTTTAAAGCAAAAGCTGCTGTACGGAATTGGACACTACCTTCCCGGTCCGTGTTCATACCGTTGGGCACTTGTGGTGACACAATATGTCCCACCGCCTACATATGCTACCTGTGGAGGCATGTGGTTAGGGGCCATTACCTCCATTGTGCAATTGATAGGCTCTGCCCCAGCAGTGCTGAACCCGCATTGTGGCCTTGCAAAAGCGTTCAAGTGCTGGGGGCACAGGATTACCTGTGCTCCCCTGCTCCGACAACCCGAGAGGTCTGTACCTGTCACAGTGTGCTCCCACATTGTGACATAAGGTGGGACCTCTTGGAATCGAACATGCACCCCTCCACGAATGACTCCCACATTCTCCACTCGGTACAGGGGTGCTGGTCGTGGGGACGCCCCCATCACGGGCATCCTGACCACCACACCCATGATGGTATGATTTGACTTTCCACAGTCCACCGGTACCGGGTAGGCTTCCGATGCTACACAAAGTTGGCAAGGACTCAAAACATTATCATAAGGGTGCAGTGCTGCTAAGTGCTGGTTGCTGATCCAGGAGGGGACCTGTCCCTGTCTCAGATCCTCGAGGTTACTCCTTCCCTCTCCCAGCAACCAGGCCCCATAGAGCACGCACACCTCATTTTGGGCGGCTTGATCGGAGGCGTTTCTATCCTCCCGAATCAAGGCGTTTACAGCCCTGGCCTGCGCCTCCAATTGAGAGATAATCTCCTTTAAGTGAACTGTCATTGCCACCTCTTCGTGGAGCACGGATCCCACTACGGTATTCTCGTCCCCCAGGACTTTGCGCAGCTGATTCTTTAACCCATCTGGAGGGCCAGCTGCATGTTATCCAAACTGTTTATGGCGGACGCCCCGGTGTTAAACCCCGTAAGAATGTCATTTAAAGTGCCACGCTTCTGCCTGCCCGGTTCGGCCCTATCCCACTGTTTATACAAGTCTGCCACTCTCACATCCCCAAAGTCCAGTTCATTGAACTTCCGGAACATCTCCCGCAGAGCCTGGTATAACAGCTCAGTTTCCCGGGGACACCACGTAGGTAGGCGGACTTCTGTCAGATTTAGCACCACTGATGCCACTGCGTAGTGTACCCCCTGATAAAGTAGTTTCCCGGTAGGGACCAACACTAAACCATTCCCCGGCCCCCTGGTTGTTGTCGGGCACTCGTGTGGGATGGTGGGCTTGGACGTGGGTGGGGGTTTTCTTTCCCGAACTACAAGTTCGGTGGCGTTTACTGGTACCCGGGGATTGGGGGTCACACACGCCTCCCCGCTGCGATCCCATACCACCCCATCCCCGACATCCTGCCACCACCTATAAAAAGCAATGGAGCCCCCTTCTGAACACACGCGAGTGGATCCCCACATACACAAATAAATTCCTTGGTCTTACGCCCACCATTTCTCCCAGCACACCGTGACCCCGCCAGATGACCCCATGATGGTTCGGTAGGTATCATTATCCAGACGTTCCCAGTCCGAGTGTCGGTCTCCCATGTCCCCCTTGAGCTTTCTGAGCCACCACCACCGTCCCAGAGGTATGTCCCCTTGGCAAGTTAGGCATACCTTCCTGCCTTCTGTCACTCTCACTCTGGAAGTGGCCACAGTGATCTCTGGGCAGTGGACGGAGGCCTCTCCGTAGGTAAAGTCCTTATGGTTGGAGTACTTGGTGGAGTTCGATCCCAACCACCCAGGCCATTTCCCCTTGTGGGAGTAGGTGACCCGGCCATCCTCCTGTGGTCACTGTCGGCGCTTTGCCCCCGGTGCATCCGAAAACCAGGGAGTCCTCAGTGTCCCCTCGGTGCCCGGTGCAGATCCTTAGCGATACCAGCATCACTAACGTCCAGTAGGGAGGTGTTGATATCTGAAAGGCAAGAAAAACATGGCCTTGCCCTGAGAGACCTCTCCAGGCTCGGCCCACTGAACATGTTCCAAACACAAAAATGCTGTACCCAACCGTCACTGCCTTACCTAAACACATATACTCACAACACAAAGTAACAAAACAGGAGGGGAAAATATACAACCTCCACCCGTCCCCGGGTGGCCAGGCTATATCCTGTCACTGTACAGGCGTTGTCGACCACTTGGCTGACCGTACCCTGGGGACCAAGATGTCCTCCGCTGAGGGGCTCGTATGGTCCCCCTTAATGAGTCTTGTGCTGCCCTCCAAGGCCGTCCTGAGCCCCGGATAATCGGTGGGAGACCCTTGCTAGTGCAACAGAGCACCCTCCCTGTTGTCTTTCGCCGTATCAGTCTGGGGCAGGAGGTTAAGTTAACAGGGGACCACGGCGCCCTGGGCTGTGGCACTCTGTCACTCCTCCTTACTGTCGGTGCAGAGTCCCACGTTATGGGCTGCAGTGCCATCTCCTCCACCTCTTGGGCTAGCCCCAGCTGATCCACCATGGGAGGTTCAGCTTCCCCTTGAACCTTGCTAATGGTAGAGCCTTTCTCCCTACTTCTGTTAGTGGGCTGGGAACCTCTACCCAGTGGTGGGATAGCCTTACAGGAGCAATGAACCAGCCCCGGCTGTAGAGCTTCGGGGCCCGCTGCCTCCTCCGGAGCCTACAAAACCACTGGGGCCTGTTCTTCCCCCAGTGCCTGATTCCCTTCCCTTGCTCATCCCCTCTGTTTTTACCTCTTTTGGGGTCAAACAATTTACACTGATTAATGTGATACCACTTCACCCGGCGAGGCAGTCGAACCGCATAGACCATAGGGCTAGCCTTGTCGACTATGCTGTATGGTCCCATATATAATGCTTCAAAAACCCCGACCCGAGCATAGTTCCTCACCATGACCTGGTCCCCTATCTCCCATTCGTGGTGTTTGCTGGGTTCTAGCAGCAATCGGTTACTCTGATGCTGTCTGCCCATGTTACTAGCAGCCTGCCAGTGAATCTGTTTCAGGTGTTCAAACAGGTTCCTGACAAACCAGTCCCGGTTCACCTCTCGGAGCTGCCCTTCGGTGAGAACCGGCGCCAACACATGCACTGGGGTTCTCATGATCCGGCCCGTCATCAGCTCATGGGGTGAGTACCCTGTGCTCTTTGACTGACTGGCCCGGATTCCCATGAGGACCAACGGTAAGACCTCCACCCACTTGTTCGGTGAGTCTCCCGTCTCCTTGCGCAGCCTTTCCTTTAGGGTCCGGTTCAGGCGTTCTACGGGGCCTGAGGACTGAGAGTTGTAAGCGACATGCCATTTGGCTCTTATCCCCAGCACCTTTAGGGTGGCCTGCATCACCTGGCCGGTGAAGTGGCTTCCCCGGTCGGACTCCACGATTTGAGGTAGACCCCACCGAGAGAACACCTCCCTCACCAGGATTTTTGCAGTCCCCACCGCGGTAGCTGTTCGGCAAGGGAAGGCTTCCACCCACTTGGAAAACACATCCACCAGGACGAGGCAGTATTTATAACCTCCCTGGGCGGCCGGTAGGGGTCCGATGTAGTCGATCTGGATCGACTGCCATGGTCCCTCTACCCGCCTGACGTGTCCCATAGACGCCTTCCTTTTCTGAGGGTCTGGGTTGTTTGCAGCGCAAACCAGACAGCCCGCACAGAAGTTGCGGACGTCTTCCCGGAGGTCTGGCCACCACCCTGCCTTTTCTACCCGTTGCCAGGTAGATTCCGGCCCAGGGTGTCCCGCACCTGGACCCTCATGGGCCAGCTGAAGGAATTCCCTCCGGTATGGTGGCGGCACAACCCATTTGTCCCCTTTAAACAACATGCCTTCCCGCACAGCAATATCTACAGCACTGTATGAGCCCTCTGCCTTTTCCCCCCTTTTGATAGCAGCCAAGGCAGCCTTCAGGATCGGATCCTGCATCTGGACTACTTTAAGGTCCGGGGCCGCAGCCGCCCCTACGCTCCCTTGTGTCCCTGGCTTGCTTCTTGCTGCTGCTATCCTGCCTGTCTCATATGGGTCCCATGGGCGACCTGTGCGAGCACCTTCCCTTGCCAGCAGGTCTGCCTGCTGGTTACCTTCCCCCCGTGGCTCAGTTTTGGAGTGGGCCTTACCTTATGGATATATACATCCCCGGTTTCTCCCACTGCAGCCACGATCTTTTCTAGCAGGGGTTTGGTCACAAGGGGCTTCCCATCCGCAGAGGTGTACCCCCGGCGTGACCAAATCGCCAGATACTCTGTACATGAATTGCAAGTGAACATGCTGTCCGAGCAAATCGTGTATGGGGTAGGGAATTCCTCGGGGTGTGTGACCACATACATCACCGCCGAGAGTTCCGCCTGCTGGGCGCTCAGGGTGCATGGGAGTTTAAGAGCCAAGGCAATTCCTGCCTTGGGATCCCAAACTCCGCAGCCCGTGAGTCTTGTACCCGTGGACACTGAACTGGAGCCATCAACGTAGATCTCGCAGCATGTGGGGTGTATCCCTGCCCGAAATCCAAAGTTAATGTCCCATACTCCCTCCACAGAGCATCGATGCAGCTGCCCTGGATAGATTAAATTTGCTGCGAGCCTGGGCTCACAGAGGCCCTTGACCTTTAAAGTCATTTGGGAGAGGAGGAGGGTCCAGCGAGTGATTCTAGCACTGCTCACTGTCCCGTCCTTAATCCTCCC
This sequence comes from Pristiophorus japonicus, assembly GCF_044704955.1. Taxonomy (NCBI): domain Eukaryota; kingdom Metazoa; phylum Chordata; class Chondrichthyes; family Pristiophoridae; genus Pristiophorus; species Pristiophorus japonicus. Next base: position 133,724,709 of record NC_091981.1, on the reverse strand, counting down.
GTCCAACAGCATCTGCGTCGGGGTATGATGGGTGAGGAGTGTAATGGGGGATATTCCGGTAAAGATCTGAGCTCTCTTTACTGCCCAGTGGGTGGCAAGCAAGTGCCTCTCACAATTGGAGTATCACTTTTCTACCTGGAGGACCCTGGAGGAGTACACCACTGGTCTCAGCTGACCATTTCGCCCCTGGAGCAACACTGCACTTAAGCTGTCACCACTGGCTGCCACCTCCAGGAAGAATTCCCCCCCCCCCATCAATTGCCCCGAGGGCTGGTGCTACCTGCAGGTCTCTCTTAAGACGGACAAATGCTGCCTCACAGCCCTCGTCCCATTCCCACTCGACCCCCTTATGTAGGAGTCTGAGCAGAGGGGCGGCAGTGGCTGCATAGTCCTCGATGAAGTCCCTACAGTAGCCAGTGATTCCCAGGAAAGACCTTACCCCCGACACATCCCTAGGGACAGGGAGTTCCTGCACTGCCTTTCTTCTAGCCTCATCAATGGCCCTTTCTCCTGCCCTTATCGTCAGGCCCAGGAATTTTACCTCTCCTAGACCTATCTGGGCTTTCTTGGGGTTAACTTTAAAACCCCCTTCCTTCAGTAAGACCAGCAGTTCGGCCAGCAGTGGACCGTGTTCCTCACTGCTGTCTGTGAACAACAACAGGTCGTCCACATACTGGACCAGCTGGTGTGGCTGGCTGAAGCCTTTTAAGCAGTTCGCCATGCATTGGTGAAAGATGCTGGGACTATTATGAAAGCCTTGTGGGAGGCAGCTCCATGTATACTGCTGTTCCCGGAAGGTGAATGCAAACTTGTACTGGTCTTCCCTCCGTACAGGGATAGACCAGAACCCGTTGGATATGTCCAACACTGCGAACGTGGTTGCGGATGCAGGGATTTCCCCTATCAGATCCGCAACCGCCGCTACTGTGGGGGCACAAGCTGGGATGTTTTTATTGAGCACCCTATAATCCACCGTAGCCCTCCAAGAATTGTCCGGTTTCCTAACCGGCCAAAGCGGGGAGTTGACATGGGTGGCTATGGGTCTCAAAACACCCTGCTCGACAAGCGAGCTTAAAGCTGTCTCCAAGTCTGCTTCTGCCTCTCGGGGAAAGCCATACTGCTTTTGCGGGCGGGACATGGGATCCCCATCTATTCGAACCTCCACTCCTGTGACTCTCCCACAGTCATGTTTATGGGTGGCAAATGCTGCAAGATTTGCTTGCACATAGGCCCGGTACTCGGCCGGGGTGTGACAGACCAGAACCTCCAGGTCGTAACCCCCTTTTGGCTTCATTGTACACAGAGTCCCCTTTCCCTGTTTCTTATCAATAACCATGACTTCTCCCTCTGCTCCCGTGCCCACTGTGCCCCATAGACAGTGATTCCTCAAGTCTACTAGGATCTGGCGAGCGATGATAAAATCAGCCCCCAAAATCCCTTTTCCAACCTGCTCCCAGTTCATCAGGACGCACTTCCATTGTGTTTGGAGTGCTCCTAAACGAACTGCAAGCGGGACTGAGAAAAACCCAGCCTTCTCATTACATGTGAACCCAACTAGTTGATACGGCACCCCGTTTGATAGAGGTGAGGTTGCGGGGTCCTCCGAATGGACTATCGTGCTGGAAGCACCAGTGTCCAAAAGGTAGGTACCCAATACACCCTCAACCTCCAGCTTGACCCAGGGTCGTCCCCAGGGGTCATATTCTAGTGGGCACAGGTATGCAGGCTGGGTCTGGGCTAGTCACGGCCTCTGTACTGGCAGGGTTGCTGGTGCTTCCCTGCCTGTTGCTGTGGCTACCTTCCCAGTCCCCTCCAGTGCTGTCCTCACTGCAGCTACTATCTGGTCAAGGGATGGTGAGGAGCCCGCTCCACTTCCCCCACTCTGGGCGGCTCCAAAAGAACTTCTCCCACCATATCTCTTTACTGGGCTCCTGCAATCCCTTTTAAAATGCCCAGCTTTCCCGCACCCGTAGCACACACCCTCCTTATCAATCGAGCGGCCACCCTCCTGGTGCCATTTCCTTTTGGGAATCGAGTTGGGTTTTACTTCATTTACCCGACCTTTGGAGGTTTTCTCCTCCTCCCCTCCTCCATTCCGTTGGACCAGTGCCAGTTGCCTGACCACTGCTTCCTCGGTGAGGCTGGGGTCCCGGGAATCGAACCACAGTTCTGCCCTGGCCTTGAGCCGGGGCAAGCAGTTTGCCACCAGCATCCTCAGCCAGCGGCCAGTCTGTACCGCGGAAAGATTCGCCCGGTCAAGGAGCTCCCCACAGGCTGCGTGGTATACCACCCACAGCCTGTCCGCAAACGCCTGCGGCGTTTCCCCTGCGAGCTGCCTTGTCCTTTCGACGCGTTTGAAAGGACTGCCGTCATCGAAGCCCATAGCCTCAAGGACGGCCCTCTGGACCTCAGTAAATGTATGCTGTCCCCTCCGGCATTCTGCCGGTAGGGCCTGGTACAATTTGCTGTCCAGAGAGAAGAGCAGCAGCTTGGCTGTCTCTTCCTCGTCGCACCCATTAATTTCCCCTGCCTGCATCACCTCTATGAAGTGGATAGACGGGTCCCCGCTGCAAGTGAGTTTGGCCAAATGGGCCACCATGGCCCTGAGTGATTGAACTCCATGGGGAATAATAAAGTCGCTCTCCAGCGCTCCCCGACCTTGGCCACCTCCCTGTGGAGGACCGTACTTGCGCTGCCTGACCGGGCACATCCGCCCTGGTTCAGGATCTTTCTGCGCTGGTCCCTCTACCTCCGGCTGTCCCACCATACCCGGTGCAGCAGACAATGCCTGGTCGCCTGATCCAGCCCTTAACTGACCCTCGGCTGGAACCTCACATCCCTGCTGCCAAACGGGACACATTGGTCCTGCCCCCAGCCCTGGGTATGCTACTACCTGCGTACCCCGCCCCTCCTGGTACCCCACCGGACAAACCACCGGTGCCTCAGGAGGCGATCGGGTGTCTCTTGCCTTTGGATTCTCCTCTACCCTCCAATACTCTCCTTTGTCCCCTGTGGACCCTCCAGGTCCTATCAGGGCGACCATCCCCTTTGCCTGGGATAGAGCGTGGGTGAAAGTTTTAATCCTCTCCTGGCAGGGACCGTGATCTGCAAACTCACTGCTACTGGCCACTTTATAGGCTGTCTGTACGTCTTTTAATTTATTCTCCAGTTCCCAAATTTTCTGGGTGTACCGAGAGTTCTGTTCCCGGAGGGACCCCTCACTACCCTTGTCCTCAGTGACCTGACACTGAAGATAGTCCCGGCTATTTCGGAAGGTCTCCTCCAACTGCCGGTTCCTTTGCTGCTCCTCAGCTAATTCGGCCAGCAGGTTGTCCCCAACCACAGCCCGGATAGCAGAGATCTCCTCTGATTTCTGAAGACTCTGTTCCAAGTCCTTCACCCGCTGATCGAGCTTTCGGACTTGGCGGGTGAAGCAGATAAGCCAGATGGCCTTTTCCACCTTGTGGTTGTGGTCCTTCCCTGCTGTCCACTGGGCAGCAGCATCCACTGGGCGCTCTGCCCGAGTGAGGGCTTGTACCCAAGGTTTGCTGACGTTCACCTTGCCAAAAATGTATGAGGAAATTCTCTCCTCCATTTTAGTTTCCTCTCTTATCACCTCATCTGTTATATTAACATCTCCTGTTTGCTTAAGTCCCTTCGTGGTCACCATGTTCTGTAAGGGGTTTTCACAGGGTTGTTGTTGTGCCTTGGGTGTCTCTCTCTGGGCTTCTGCCCTCACAGCTTATGCCTGGCCTGTGAGGTACCCTGAGTGCTGCAAGAGCACCCCTGGAGAGACTGTGTCCACAGCTTATGAAGAGGGTTTTGTGAGTGTCAAACACTCCTAACTCCTTCTTCCCTAGCCTGTGACACACAGTTGAGCGTTTTCGAGGCGCTCCTAGCTTCCCTTACACGGTTCTGACATAAGACTCACGATCAGGAGATGTAATACAATAGAACTGAGACAAGGTGATTCCAAGAGGAACTTTAGGCTTCCAATTTATTTGACAAGGTGTAACTCAACAAACAGCAATACACCAACAAAACAATCCCCCTAAATCCCACTAAACGGACACAGCGAAAATCTTTACACCAGTTTAGCAGTACAATGCCCAACCTCCCACCTTTCCTGGCCTAACTGAGTTGGGAGTTCTGGGGACCAGAGGTTATACTCACTACTGTGCCTTCCGCAGTCTGGTGGTTTGTTTCTTCTATCTTTGGTGTCTTCGGACACTGGTTTTCCTTCAGTGTCGAGAGGCCTGTGGTTGTGGTTGTTGAATCACGAGGGCAGGGAAAATCATCACTCCTCTTCTTCACTACGTCAGAAACCCCTTTTTTATAGCCAGATTATCCAGTCCGCCTCTCCTGCTGAAGTCGATTCTTCTCATTGGTGGACTTTTGATTTTGAAAAATGCAGCAGTTTGAGGTTTTTAGGTTTTTTTTCCACTGATCTTAACCTACTCAAGGTTTGAGTAGGTGTTGATTGCATTGGCCTCCTGTAGCCATTGTGCTAGTCTGGCCTGAGCCAGATATTTCTATGCCTGATGAAAAAGGTGTTGGAATATGTATGTGGCATTGTTTAAATGCTAATGTTTTCAAGGGGCAAGTTTCGAGGGTATACAGTTCCCAGACAATTTGATTAGTTCCAATGTCCAAACTGGCCCTTTTCTTGCAGACCTTTAAAAAAATCCCAAATTCGATTAAAGTTCATAGTTTCTTCCATGTGCACTTTAGGATTTCAAACTTTCTGGTAGATAGTTCCAAATTAAATTCCCTTTCCTATGAGTCCAAACACTGGAGGGGTCTCCATTTGTGTCCCAAAGTTTTCCTTCCATCGGTTTCAATTCACAGCACAGACTGGTCCCACAGCCCTTTTCCTTCTGGGTAAAATGAGGGGGTTTTCGTCCACCCCTACACTTGTTGGAGATAGTCATTGCCTGGCATTTATGTGGCGCAAATGTTGCTTGCCACTTATCAGTCCAAGCCTAACTATGGTTCAGGTCTTGCTGCATGTGGTCATGAACTGCTTCATTATCAGAGGAGTTACGAATGGAACTGAACACTGTGCAATCATCAGCGAGCATCCCCACTTCTGACCTTTTGATGGAGGGAAGGGAAGGTTATTAATGAAGCATCTGAAGCCACTACCCTGAGGAACTCCTGCAGCAATGTCCTGAGATTGGGATGATTGACCTCCAACAACCACAACTATCATCCTTTGTTCTAGGTCTGACTCCAGCCAGTGGAGAGTTTTCCCCCTGATACCCTTGACTTCATTTTTACTAGGGCTCCTTAAGGAAGAAATAGTGGGACATCTAGATAGGAATAGTGCAATCAAGCAGACGCAACATGGCTTCATGAAGAGGAAATCATGTTTAACTAATTTACTGGAATTCTTTGAGGATATAATGAGCATGGTGGATAGAGGTGTACCGATGGATGTGGTGTATTTAGATTTCCAAAAGGCATTCAATAAGGTGCCACACAAAAGGTTACTGCAGAAGACAAAGGTACGCGAAGTCAGAGGAAATGAATTAGCATGGATCGAGAATTGGCTGGCTAACAGAAAGCAGAGAGTCGGGATAAATGGGTCCTTTTCGGGTTGGAAATCGGTGGTTAGTGGAGTGCCACAGGGATCAGTGCTGGGACCACAACTGTTTACAATATACATAGATAACCTGGAAGAGGGGACAGAGTGTAGTGTAACAAAATTTGCAGATGACACAAAGATTAGTGGGAAAGCGGGTTGTATAGAGGATACAAAGAGGCTGCAAAGAGATTTAGATAGGTTAAGTGAATGGGCTAAGGTTTGGCAGATGGAATACAATGTCGGAAAATGTGAGGTCATCCACCTTGGAAAAAAAAACAGTAAAAGGGAATATTATTTGAATGGGGAGAAATTACAACATGCTGCGGTGCAGAGGGACCTGGGGGTCCTTGTGCATGAATCCCAAAAAGTTAGTTTGCAGGTGCAGCAGGTAATCAGGAAGGCGAATGGAATGTTGGCCTTCATTGCGAGAGGGATGGAGTACAAAAACAGGGAGGTCCTGCTGCAACTGTACAGGGTATTGGTGAGGCCGCACCTGGAGTACTGCAGGCAGTTTTGGTCACCTTACTTAAGGAAGGATATACTACCTTTGGAGGGGGTACAGAGACGATTCACTCGGCTGATTCCGGAGATGAGGGGGTTACCTTATGATGATAGATTGAGTAGATTGGGTCTTTACTTGTTGGAGTTCAGAAGGATGAGGGGTGATCTTATAGAAACATTCAAAATAATGAAAGCGATAGACAAGATAGAGGCAGAGAGGTTGTTTCCACTGGTCGGGGAGATTCGAACGAGGGGGCACAGCCTCAAAATACGGGGGAGCCAATTTAAAACCGAGTTGAGAAGGAATTTCTTCTCCCAGAGGATTGTGAATCTGTGGAATTCTCTGCCCAAGGAAGCAGTTGAGGCTAGCTCATTGAATGTATTCAAATCACAGATATATAGATTTTTAACCAATAAGGGAATTAAGGGTTATGGGGAGCAGGCGGATAAGTGGAGCTGAGTCCACGGCCAGATCAGCCATGATCTTTTTGAATGGCGGAGCAGGCTCGAGGGGCTAGATGGCCTACCCCTGTTCCTAATTCTTATGTTCTTATGTATGTCACAGTTGGTCAAATGCTGCCGTAATATCAAGGGCAGTCACTCTCATCACACCTCTTGAATTCAGCTTTTTTGTCCATGTTTGGACCAAGCCTGTAATGAGGTCTGGAACCAGTGGTCCTGGCGGAACCCAAACTGAGCATCTGTGACCAAGTTATTGATGAGTAAGTGCCCCTTGATAGCACTGTCGATGACATCTTCCTTTACTTTGCTGATGATTGAAAGTGGACTGATGGATTTGTCCTGTTTTTTGTGGACAGGACATATCTGGGCAGTTTTCCACATTGTCGGGTAGATGCCGGTGTTGTAGCTGTACTGGAACAGCTTGGCTAAATGTGTGGCTAGTTCTGAAGCGCAAGTCTTCAGCATGACAGCCAGGATATTGTCGGGCCATTTGATGTACCCAGTGTGCTCAGCCATTTCTTGACGTCACATGGAATGAATCAAGTTGTCTGAAGACTGGCTTCTGTGATGGTGAGGACCTCAAGAGGAGGCCGATATGGATCGACCACTTGGTACTTGTGGCTGAAGATGGTTGCAAACACTTCAGCCTTGTCATTTACACTCACATACTAAGTTCCGCCATCATTGAGGATGGGGATATTCATGGAGCCTCCTCCTCTCATAAGTTATATAATTGCCCACCACCATTCATGATTGGGTGTGACAGGACTTCAGAACTTTGATCTGATCCATTGATTGTGGGATTGCTTAGCTCTGTCTGTAGCATTCTGCTTCCACTGTTTAGCATGCATGTCGTCCTATGTTGCAGCTTCCTCAGGTTGGCACCTCATTTTTGGTACATCTGGTGCTGCTCCTGGCATGCTATTCTGCACTCCTCATTGAACTAGAGTTGGGTGAGGGATATGCCGTGCCATGTGGTTACAGATAGTGGTGCAATACAATTCTGCTGCTGCTGATGGCCCTCAGCATCTCATGGATGCCCAGTTTTGAGCTACTAGATCTGCTCTGAACCTATCCCATTTAGCACGCTGGTAGTGCCACACATGATGGTTGTCCTCATTGTGAAGATGGAACTTCATCTCCACAATGACAGTGGTCACTGCTGCCAATGCTATCATGGACAGATGCATCTGCTACAGGTAGATTGATTAGGACGAGGTCAAGTAGGTTTTTCCCTTGTATTGGTTCTCTCACCACCTGCCGCAGGCCCAGTCTGCCTGCTATATCCTTCAGGAGTTGGTCAGCTCAGTCAGTAGTGGTGCTACAGAGCCACTCTTGGTGATGGACATTGAAATCCTCCACTCAGGGTAAATTCTGTGCCCTTGCTACCCTCAGTGCTTCTTCCACGTAATGTTCAACATGGAGGAGTACTGATTCATCTGCTGAGGGAGGGCGGTAGGCTTGCCCATACTTGACCTGAAGCCATGAGACTTCATGGAGCCCAGAGTCAATGTTGAGGATTCCCAGGGCCGCTCCCTCCCAACTGTATACCACAGTTCTGCCACCTCTGGTGAGTCTGTCCTGCCGGTGGGACAGGACATACCCAGGGATGTTGATGGAGGAGTCTGGGACACTGGCTGAAAGTTATGATTCTGTGAGTCTGACTATGTCAGGCTGTTGCTTGACTAGTCTGTGGGACAGCTCTCCCAATTTTGGCACAAGTCCCCAGATGTTAGTGAGGAGAACTTTGCAGGGTTGACTGGGCTGGGTGTGCCGTTGTCGTGTCCAAAGCCGATGCCGAGGTCGATGTCGGGTGGTCCATCCGGTTTTATTATTATTATTGTTTTTCATAGTGATTTGGTACAAATGAGTGGCTTGCTTGGCCATTTCTGAGGGAAATTAAGAGCCAGTCACATTGCTGTGGGGATGGATTCCAAGTTTACGCTGCAGTTTCCAGCTGATCCTATTGGCTTTCTACCCTGAGGTCATCCAAAACTCAGCAGCCCTTGTCTTATCTTGCACCAATTCCTGCTCACCCATCACCCCGTGCTCGTTGACCCACATTGGCTCCCAGTAAAGCAGCGCCTCGATTTCAACATTCTCATCCTTGTTTACAAATCCCTCCATGACCTCGCCCCTCCCTATCTCTGTAATCTCCTACAGCCTCACAACACAAGGTATCTACATTCCTCTAATTCTACCCTCTTGAGCATCTCTGATTATAATTGCTCAACCATTGGTGGCCATGCCTTCAGCTGTCTGGGCCCTTAGCTCTGTAACTCCCTCTCAAACCTCTCCACCTCTCTACCCTTCTTTAAGCCATTGGCCAGCTCATCAATTGAAGTAAATTAATATTGGGCCGATTGCCTTCCCAGCGGCAGCTTGATTTGCCATCTCGGGGGAGGGGTTGATGGTGGGGGGTGAAGCAACAGCAGGGGGAGGAGCGATGAGGATACTGTGGAATCAGGTTCCACAGCAATGTTTTTGTTTTATTTTGTTTTAAACTTACCTTTTAGTGGCTTACAGCCAGCCTGTCAGAGAATCTGGAGAAGAACAGACCCTATTTCTGCTCCAGTCTGTGATATCTAATTTCCCAGAAGGAAATGAAAATGGGCATTAGCCCCTTATTTACAGTTTTAAAGGGCCTAACATCTGTTTTAGGTGGCTGCCAGGGATGCCTGAAAAACGGCATAATCCAATAACGGGTCTTCTGTCTTTCATGCATACTTTAGATGCAAAATATTGCTCCCCGAAACTGGCCCTCAGTAAATCCATTTTATGCTTTTAAAACAGGCACACCAAGGGCCAGATTCTGTTCCTTTATCTATACCTTCTCCAAGTCTGTCCTCTAATGATGTCGGTAGTAGTATTTAAAAAACAGTTCCCAAATAGACAGAAAAAGGATGCTAATGCTAATCATAATTCATTATCACCATGTAACTGTTACTAAGGGTCCTAATGATGAGACTCCCTGTTTGAACATTGGTATCAATAATTTTTTGTATCACTAGCCTTAGTGTTTATGCCCAGGAATGATTTTAATTATTTCAAATTACCTTACAATATCCCTGAAATGCTGTTGTCAATTTTTCAAAATATCAGACTGGTGCAATATCTACTGTTAATTAGAGTTCTCTTAGTGCTATTAACTTAAGACTCCAGCAGAGGTAAAAAAAAAATGTGGTCAGACTGCATCTACTGCTCCTTCTGCTAAAGTACATAATGTAATTACAGGATGGTGTTACCCAGTTAAAAGAAAATTTCAGATTATGAAGTAATCTACCCCTTGCATTTTTTATGTAAGTGATATTGTTCCAGAAAAGCCTATGGCCATTTACTATTCCAAATGAACTTATAGAGAACAGCCCATCAAATTATGTAAAAAAGTTCTACGGTATGTTGGTAACTACATCTGGAATTGAAAAAGAATTGCTCATTGATATGACTTTCCTAACATGGACCAATATAACAGATCGAGGTGTATGTTTTCAGCAACATACAAAGTTTATCAGGTGGAAACATGGGCAATTTGGGATCATTTGAGTATTCAGGTGTCTGAAGCCCAACCTAAACTACTGAAATAGAACATCTCTTTTATCGTTGTTAGGAGTTTGAAAGGTTAATTTCATATCCAGGAGGCTTGCCATTGCTTGAATAGCATTGAAAATATAAGACAATAGGATATCAGCAGTTTGTACTTAAATGTCCAGCACTCCATGGAATGGCTCGCTTGTGGTATGAAGTAAAGAAAAAGAAGAACTTTTATGTATATAACACCTTTCATGACCTCAAGATATCCTAAAGCATTTTACAGCCAATGAAGTATTTTTGAAGTGTAGTCTCTGTTGTAATTTAGGTAATGATTTGCATACAGCACGCTCCCACAAACAGTAATGAGATAACGACCAGATAACCTGTTTTAGTGATGTTGGTTGAGGGATAAATATTGGCCAGTCACTGGGGAGAACTCCCCTGCTTTCTTCGAAATTTGTCCATCTGAGCGGCAGGTTTAGGAGCTCATCTGTAAGATGCCACGTTCAACAGTGCAGTACTCCCTCAGTACAGCATTAAAATTAGGCAATATGGTGATTTTCAACACAAAATAAGGGGAAAATCACTATGGCCTTGAAATTCAGCATTTACACCATTATTGCACCATTATTGTGTTAAAAAAGATTGAGGAAATGCATTTAGTGCATTCTATGTTTCTATAGGAGTGGGGTACTGAAGTTGCATGATCAGCCATGATCATATTTTCTATGTTTCTATGTTTCTATGATACTTTTCCGTTAATGTGCTAGAAGCTTATTTTAAACAGGTGTAATGTTGGCATATGAATAATGTAGTTATTATACTATACAAAAACATTGAACAAGGAAAGACCAGGTGCTCTATCTAACCTGTCCCATACAGTTGTGATTCCTTATGCATCATTTCAAGAGAATCCTCACCCTCTAGGTGCCATGTAGTCTCCTGGGAGAGGCAAAAAAAAGATCAAAAACCCAGGACCAATTAGGAAAAAAGAATCTTGAAAATTCCTCTCTGATCCCACTAGGCAATCAAAACTAGTCCACGAGACCACGCTGACTTAAGTTATTTGGTATCTACATCTTGTGTGATGCAATCTCTGGTCCAACCAGGAACTGGTCCAGCTCTAGCTTGAAGGTATACAGTAAATCAGCACTCATCAACAAGCTGGCATGTTATTTCATAGGCCAACTTAAATCTGCGATTCCCATCATCAAGTTTGCCTAGATACCTTTTTATCTTCTGTTTTCATTAACAACACTTGCAAAGGATACAAAGTCAAGGTATCACAATATTGTAAAATAGGTATGCTCACAAAATAGAACAATTTTACAAGGAAATAATGTATGAAGCAATGTATTTGCGATGAGCCAGCTGCATCATAATATAGGATTCAAACAATATAAAAGAATGTTAGGACTAGATAAGACAATTTAGCCGATTACGTCATTTATGCCATAAAATTCATTGCATCATTTGTACCTGATATTATTATAATATAACATATTCCAAGAATCTCAAATATCTCATCTACTAAAGCAATGAGGTTTTCATGTATTAAAGAGATGCTGCTTTTTTGAAAAAGTGTTTTGCTAATTTTTTTTGGTTATATTCAAATGCAGGATACAATGAGTAAATTAAATCGAAGCACATCTTTGCTTCACTTGCTTTTAACATTGTCATGATAATAATGACCCATGCTTCTGTTAGCCCTTCTCACTTGATTTCCACTTGCCCCAACCCAACCCAATTACTGCTCCCAACAATAAAGCGGTTGGCAAACACTTTTTCAGATTAGATCTTTCTAGTAGACACGAAGCCATGTAATTTTGAGACAGAGGTTACTCGATAAGTACATTGAAATACCATTTTATGCATAAGAAAAGAGAACAGCATATTATGTTAAGTATTAAATTATTAAGGTTACATTGATATGGTGGATAAAATTGATGTTCTTAGTTTTCCACTGAGAATTCTATTTTATCATAAGTTTAAACATCGATTAGCCAAGAAGTGTGTCCAATATTCCCGTCAGGTATCTTTGACCACTTTCCAAAGATACTTGGCTATGATTGTGAAAATACTAATAGTACAGATTTCAGTCGAACAACTGTGTTTTAATCCAAGCTCTAGACTTCTTTAAATAACTCACAGACTATTGAAAATGTTTAGTTCCTTGACTGAGTATTGCTTGGAAAGTTTACAAGTATTCATTGAATTTAATTTTAAATGTAACATTGAAGATCAGTTCTGCATTTAACTCTAAAATGTAAACATTGCTGTAGCATCATTCATATTGGGGAAGATGAAAAATGGTGTTAATGGCAGGATTGATTTCAATTTTACAATGCCTACATTTCAGAGCAAAATGTGTAATTGATTTTCAATTAATAATTGTAGTTATTTTTCCAAATGTTCTTCAGTCCCTATTTATTTTGCTTAAAGTGTTTTGAAATCTGCAGTCAGTACGTTTTCCATTTTTTTTCTTTTCACAAAACCAACAAGGTAATTATGGATATGGAAGGTAATTTAGCCCATCTTAACTCAACAATCCAGAAAGACCCGAAAGTCGCTTCATTGTAGCATCCAATTATTTCTTACATTATTTCAATGATTTGCCTCCAGTCGATCACTTCTTGCATGAAAAGGAACTTCCTAATATCAGTACTAAATTTGCCTTTACTAATTTAAAACTAGGGGGGTGACATTGGTCTTCAGTGGTAGTGCAAAACTGTGATAGCAAATCAGCAGCCTGTTTTACAGCCCGCCCAATGTTGTTTTCTATGAAGTTAATGGAAAGGAAAATGGAATGGGATGTAAAAGCGACTGCTGATTCACTATCACCTGTTTTGTGCTACCCCCGTGTCCCCTTGTCCTACTCTCACACTTGAATTTAAAAGTAATTTTCTGAATTTACCTTTTCCACTCCTATAACTCTCCTATACACCTCTAAGATAATCTCTCAAATGCCTCTTTTCATAGCTGAAAGGAGGAAGTTTCTTCGGTCTTTCATACTAACTCATACTTCTCTGCACTGCCTCCAGTTCTAGAATGTCTTCACGGTGTCTTGGTGATCAGAATTGGGCATGGTACTCAATTTATGGTCTGACCAGACTCTTTACAGTTTGATCTTGACTTATTCTGATTTGTATTCTCCTGTTTTGGCTATTTAGTTCAACATTCTATTGGCTTTGTTGATTGATGATCTAATTCGAAATGTTCAGCATCAAGTCTACAAGAACCCCTCAGTCTTTTTCAACTTCAACTTTAGTTATATCAATACCACTTATGAAGTACATATGTCATATATTTTTCCTTCCAACTACACTACTTTTACACTTGTCTGTATTAAATTCCATCTATCATCGTCCTACCCACTTACATATTTCTCAATCTGTCATTTCTGGGCTGCCTCCCTCAATTCTACTATTTCCTAGTTTGGTATTATCTACAAATTTGACCAATTTGCATTGACTTTCTGAATTCAAATTATTGATGTAAAATCAGAACAAATGTGATCCCAAGATTGATCCATGGGACACCCCACTCAATACTTCCTCCCATCCTGAAATAATTCCTGCAACAAGTACCTATTGTTTTCTACTCTTCAGCCAGTTTCTTATCCATTCCCAAGACTTACCTTAAATTCTCAGTTTTGGGCTTAACTAATAGGTTTGTGGGTATAACTTTGACAAATGCTTTTGGAAGTCTAGGCATATCAGATCATAGGGCAAGTTATTAAAAAAATGATTGCTCAATTGCCTCTATGACGGCAGTGTTTATTATAGCTCCATTCTCCTGAAAACACAGGAGGCATTTCTAACTTGGAAACAAAAACTCCAGCTATCCTAAAACATTGTTGTCCTTCTGGCATATCCCTCATGTAGAACACACAGTGAAACAACTATGGTTGTAGGGTACCTATTTTTTCTTTATCATTTAAAAAAAATCAATAATAGAGTACATTATGGAAAGGGCATGCAATATATAGCAGACCTACCAACATTTGGAAAGAGAAAATATAGGTTAATTTTCAGGTATTATTTGGACTGATGCTATATTTTCTTTGTCAGATGTTGGCAGACAGGTTGTATAGTTCCAGTATTTTCTGCACTTATTTTAGATTCCCAGTAGCTGCCTTTTTTAAATCTTAATATAAAAAAACTGGTACACACCTATCTCTGTTGCACTATTTGGCCCAGGATTTCAGAAATAAAACATATAGACAAACTATTTGGGGATGAAGCATTTGAAATGACATCACCTGAATGAGGAATGTCTTTCCCTTTTGTTGGTTTTCTACAGATGGAGATTATAGTTTTACTGTTCACTTGTTCCAATTTTTTAATGCAAAATTATGATTAGTGTGTTTTAATTTTCTTGCAGTAATGTGTAATATATCTACATTGTTAGGATTCATAAATGCAAAACAAGCTGATAAAAACAATGCACAGTAACAGTGCAGAACATTTTACTATGATTTTTGACATTCTGAACTGGTCATAAACTCCAAAACAAAAACAATGTACTAACACTACCACAGAAAAACTCACCAACAGGAATTAATTAAAAATAAAATGTTTATCAATTAATTAGCAATTCATCATTGTCTCCATAAGGTCAGAAAGATATAGAATATAATTATTGAAAACAAATAGTCCTGCTAAATATCATAGGTGTAATACTAGGATGTTTAAATAAAGCTGGGGGATAGTAATGTGCAGGAAGTTTAAATATTTGTCTGAATTTCATCTCTGCTATTTGAGTGGATTTGTTAACTTGCTTATTTTAGATAGGTTTAATGTTGGTACATTAGTAGTGCATGGCATAATTTCAGAACCAAACTTGAGTTATAAAATGTCAATATTAAGTGCATTTGAGTGTGCATCAATATGACTCCCGATCACGCCAAGGATGAAGTATAACTTCAGTCAGATGAAAAGCCGCATTTTAAATGGGCTCAGTTTGGATATCCTGTGTGCGTTTAATACTTCATATGATTTTTTTAAATGTTAGTAGAAAGTTAACGCCCCTGTCTGCAATCCCCTAATATTAAAAATTAGCTGCCCAAAGGAAGCAATGCTTTGTGCATACATCGCAGCATTGGTGCAAACTCAGCTGCATCGATCTCATCCAAAATGATGCCCATTCAGCAGTACAACTTGGGTCTTCTGACTGTGCACCAGATATCAGTCTGAAACCAGTAGGTGCAGTATAACTGCAGTCTAAAACATATTGACAAGGGTGTAAAAAGGTCATTTTAAATAGTTTGCATGTGTACTTCCACAAAGTTACAATAACAAATAAATCTGAACATGCAATATAAAGATTTTTATACAAGAGCAAATAACCAATTCTATTACACAGCAATGGGACACACAGCAAGTGAGCAAGTCAGTGGGTTTAATGTGTTATATTACAAATCGTCCAGTACACCTGCAAATCAAAAATAACATGTCTGACAAGATTCTGAAATATTCCGACCTTTAAAAGATTTTTTTTTAAATCTCACTAAGCAAATGCTACCTTATAATACAAAAGCAAAATACTGTGGATGCTGGAATTTGGAATATAAACAGAAAATGCTGGAAGTCTCAGCAGGTCAGACAGCATCTGTGGAGAGAAAGCAGAGTTAACGCTTTGGGTCGATGACCCTTCGTTGCGCCAATGTTTGTCCTTTTATTTAAGGAATGTTGTTCCTGAAATTATTATATAATATTAACCAAAAACCTCGGAAACTATGGACTTTGGGCAGACAGAACAAAATCTGAGTTGATACACTGAAATGTTCAATTGATTATTTCACATACCGAAACACGCAAGCGACACAGCAAAAGCTACATAAATGTTTCCAGAGCAGAGAATGATTTTTGTAAAGTGTGGCAAACACACACCAACAATGCAGAACTTTCACACCGGTACAATATTAATTAAAAACACATAACCACTACACAATATAAAATACCCACAAGCGTAGTTATGTCTGGCACACACAGCTATGCATGTATCATTGCCACCCTGGAATGTGTGATTGCAGCGTTGTGGAAGAACCGCGAGGTGACGCTGTCTAGCCAGGGTACAGAGTTCTAACCATGACTGAGCAGAAACCTGTCAAGACTCCTTAAGCGATTTCAACTTCACGAAATCTAGATTTGTTTTCGTTAAAAAAAACCTATGCATAAGTTTTGAATAGGTGGTTATGTTAAAAAGAAGCAAGCAATGAAAAATATTGAACATTCGGCGACCTTGCTGAGAAAAAAACAATGAACGGAATTGTCAGATTTTCCAACACGAATCTATCTGAATTAACATAGGCTCTGAAACCATTATTTGAATTTTAAATATTGAGCTATTCATCCATGATGTCTGTGGATTATCTAAATGCACATGTTGCTTTAACTTTGCGCAAGTTATTTCTCTATAAATCGCTGCGGTTCTTTGTATGTTTCTGGTGCCCTAATAAACGCTTAATAGCACGAAAGCTTTCTCTGGAGCAGTTTATAGTCTGCTGGTACTGATTGCTAAAATGACTGAAAATGGTTTCAAACCATTTGCGTTTCAACTAAATTGGACCATTATAAATAATTAGTGCAGATCGGTTTGATGCATTTGCTGAAAGGAGACGTAAATTTATATTGTTTTGCTTCCAAGTATCCACTTTAATTTAATGTTTGGGGAGATGTTCCTTGACGATGCTCATGTCCGGCCAGAAGCATTGAAGTGGAAATTCGGTCTTGCAAGTATCTAACTAAAAATTATATTTTATATTACAGTGTTTCAGTATAATCAAAAACTCAGGAATAACCGGCTCTATGTAGAAACAAGCTTTCAGTGGATCGGAGTGTTTGTTTCAATATGCCTTATTTTAACTGGAAATGCGGACATATAGAAAGGTTACTTTATAAGGTTGAATAACCAGAAAAAAAACTTTCGGTTACGTTCGTGTATGTTCCAGATACTTAGTTATTCATTTTAAATTGTTTGGCGTTGGCTAGGGAAACTTGGTGATTGTTGTAAAGTACCAGAAGTTTGTAATTGAAAACTTTGGATCGAAAAACGAGCGCATTCGAAAGTTTGACCTTGATATTGAAAAGAAAAATAGACCAAAAAGAAACACCAAGCGCTACTTTTTAATTTTTAGAATTCACGTTGCACAATGTGTGAATTTCTTATCAAACTTATTGGGGGAGGGGGGGAGAGAGACTATTGAATGCAACGTATTTTCTCTGCTGTAGTAAATTACAATAATTAGCTCGGAGATTGGAAGACATGGATTGTATTAATTTATCAAAATGTGTGACGGTCCATTGCTCCCTCCTCCCCCCTTCCCAACACACAACATTACTGGGACTGTAAAATCAAGGGAATAAAGGAAAGACTAAATCAAAAATAGTAAACTTTGCAGGTAGTCTCCAGAAATTACAAAAACAGAAAGTTATATTTAAAATTAGCAATATTAGTAACAAATGAAAATGTTCAGCTATTTCTGAACCTTTTTCGCGGGTCTTTGTGACCGTGCCAAGTCTCTTTAGGCCAACATGCTCAGCACCACCAGCACCGCGATCAGGCACAGTAACGGCCAACAATTGCTCTGTGTGTCTTATACGGTGTATAAGCCCCGCAAGTAACTTTCAGCAACCCCCCCACCCCCCAAACCTCGCTCAATGGGGACAACTTTACAAAATAATTACTTCACAATTTTCGAAATTATCTGTCGCAGTCTTAATGGAAGGTAAAGACGTTGTCAGTGTATTGCAAAAAACAGTTCAACAAATCGTTCAGATTGTACAATTGAAAATAATATTCTAGTGAAATCTGAAGTAGTGCATTTATATTAAAAGAGCATATGCAGCTTGAAATCTATATCACTGGTGCTGTATGAAGTCATTTTCCTAACAGGATGATTTCAAAGTGCTTGCGTTCGGTGACCTCTCGAGAAGAAAGGCTGTAAATTGTTCGCAAGTCGGGAGTTTACTTGTTGATGGACAACAGGTTGACCCAAAGGGCAACAGTGATCTCAGCTCTGCCTTGATCTGTGAGCTGTGATCTGCAACCTTTGGTCTCAAATCAGATAAGAAACCGTTTACTTTCTACTACCTCTGTACCCATCTCTATATACACCTTGTATTACAATATAATGAGCTTTAAATTCGATTGAAAGTGTGCTGTGTAACAAAACATAGCTTTCGCAATTTAACCTGCTCAAATAAAATAATATATATGAAAAATAATTGTAGCAACATGATTAAAAATAGAGATGTTGCTTTAAAATGCAATTCAAACCAATGAAAATAAGATCGATGTTTTAGACTCCCGACAGAAATTAAACCCGCCAGGAAACGGTATATTCCAATGGCAAGGTGGGTGGAACAATAATTACAGACACCACAAAGATTGTCATACAGGCAAAATTGTTTAGAACCCGACCTGGCCTTTAACTGGTTCACAGTGGGACTCTGAGATGGAAACAAAAGACAAAACGGTGAAATAGATATGTTTTATTGTTATCGCCACTCTTATTGTGATGGGCTGTATGCATAAATGCAGGCGGGAGAGAGGCGTGCTTTTCCAGCATACTGTATTTGAATACTGACTTACACCGTGGCCCTGGACAGTGCAACTTAACGATCAAAAAAAAGTACAACTATAAATGGGAACGATAATCAATTTAAATTGGCCCCGATCGAGTTTATAACTTTTATGTGGGATCTTTCTGTAAATGTCCTTAATTTATCGCGACACGAACTGTAGGTAATTATAACCGAGCCTCTAAAGGCCAAATCCCATCGCTACTGGTTAATTGGTAATTACTAAGGCAGCAGCTTTATCTAAACGGCACAATAAGTATTGTAATGGCTGGGAATAGCTCTTTGAATCTTTTACAACCGGAGTTAACGATATTCAAATAACTTCCTTGGACTGTTTCAGTGAAAACCCAGGCCTTTGAAATTTTCCACATACATACATAAAGCTTTTGAAATTAACAGAACCCCTTTGATATGAATGGTTGCAATGCAGTCTGGTCACTTGAGATTGCTCTTAGGCCGTTTAACATACAAATGCCTCCTGTTAATGCACACAATGCCTAGAGCAAATTAAAAGGAAAAGACTGTTTGTAAAGTAAGTCTAACCCTCAAGCAAAAAATACAACATATAGTTTTAACTGAAATGTCAAAATAGGCTGAAACAGTAGTTGTTCTGATGAATCTTTCACCATTTAACTTGACGAGACAGTATTCAGGTTTTTTTTTGTCAGCTTAAACCACTACATGTAACTTATAAGGAATGAAGGTAGAGCAATAGATTTTAGTTGCAGAAATTTCTGTTGAATTTATTTGTTTTTTTTAGTTCTGTCAATCCATATTGCAGAACTCTTCCCACAGCGAATTGGAAATGTACTTTATAAAAGTGCATTGCCTCCTCTTTGAATTGCGATCATTCTTGGAGCATTTAATTTGTATGTTTTAATAGTATACATTTCATTGCATTAATACATTGTGCACTTATAAACTAGAGGAGTACAGATATCACGAGAGACAAAATGGTCCTCAAAAAACGAGTAGCTGTTTGCAAAAGCGACTTCGCATCTTAACAAAAAACTGTTGAGTGATCTTTCGTAAAATAGGACCTAAAACAGCGTTTGACCGTTGAAGTTTGCTGTACATATATTACTTTATTTTGGTACACACATTTCAGATACAATTAATTCCATGTCTGTGCCGAGATACAAAGAAAATGTATTAAATACAGCCGAAGGACAGTCTCTCTCCAAAGAAGAGAACTTAACACTTCAAAAGTGCACAGAACACGACAGAGTTCAGAAACCTATAGTACTCGTTGCGTCTTTCGAACTGTTAAGAACGCTGGATTACTCGAATAGGTGCACCTATTTGTATTTTTACAAGTTTGTTTTCATAAAGTGGTTTGTTTAAGGATTATAGATTATATTTCCAGTTTATATGAAAGTTTAAATACTTTTCTATTAAAAAATCAAATACACGCAGACAAGAGGTCAGATCTACTCCAGGATTTATTCTCTATTTGGGGGTCTGCTGCAAACCCACTTGTTACGAAATATATGCGAAATTTGCTTTTCAACTATCTGACTGCCAGTATATGCAAACAAGTAGATACATGCTCCATTAAATAAAATAAAAAGCCATTCAACATTTACCAAACATCATCTGCTTCATTCTTTAAGATTTTTTTCACAAATTCAAAATAAAAAGAAAAGAACTTCTCAAAGTGCGTCCTAGATACACCTCAAGATATAGAAGTTCTGAAAATCGCAAGGAATTCTCCAGCAACATATCACGGTTACTTTCTTGACAACAACCAAAAAAAACCCTTAAATTTACCCTTATATATGTTCAAATATTTTTTTCAGAAGAATTTACAGGAAAATACTATACAAAATCGTCTCCTGGACAAATAACGTCTCACACCTAGATACTGGTGGAGTAATTATTTAATAATTAACTATTCTTAATCATGTCCCCAGTTTTACAAAGCCTTGCAGATATTTTACAAAGTTGCTATTATCCTTTTCATTCTCGCTACACAGCGCCGTCCATAGTGTTTGAAACCAATTCGTCACTTTATTTTTTTGACAACCAAAAGAATAAGTACCTTAATATACATGTTCAAATACTTGTCGAAGAATTTACAGGCGAAAAATACTATACATACAAATCGTCTCTTGGACAAGCAGAATTTGCACTCGTAGCTACAAGTGTTGGAGCTTCTTCAGGTAGTTAAGGACAAAAAGAAACCGAATACGTCTCGCCCTGTGAATATGTTACCAGTGTGCGTTTTGTTGGCTAAAAGCTACTTGGAAAACCGGTACACCTTACAGAAATCTTCGCATCTACAGAAGCAAAGACACTCGATTTTCAAAGAACTTTAAAAAAAAAGTAAGGAAACGAATTACCGGGATTGCAGGGGTGAAAATAAAGACTGCAGTTTTTAGGAACTCGCAAAGGTTTTGTAATCCAGCCGCAAGAGAAGACTTTGGATTCCAAAGAAAACTTAACATTGTTTTGAGCTGATGAAAAGATTTCTCTAAATGCAAAGATTTCTCTGAGCTCTATTGCAACGGGTTGAAGTAGAGTAACAGTGTAAGGCGGGTAAACTGTAACAGCAAGAACGGGCATTGCTACCGGAACCAATAAATCACACAATTTCAGGTGTAGCACCTCGTGGAATTTACGCAAGTTTGATTTTTTTTTGTCCTGAGCTACCTGGTCTATGCTAGCGAAGCAGATTTGGGTGCATTTTTGTTGATTTTTTTTAAAGTTTCCCTTTTTTTTACTTACACATAAATCTCTCTTTTTTTAAGTTTTAAGCATACTTTTTTTTGTTGTTTCTTTAAAGCGCCCTCACTCGAGGCCGTTGTTGTGGCCGTTGAGCGCGGCTGCCGAGCCGCCCTGGGCTGCTGCCTGCAGCAGGTCCGGGGAGTGGCAGCGTGGGGTGCCGGGGGCGCTGTGCTCGCTGTCGGTGTCGCTGCCTTTCTTGCTGCCGTTGCCCCCGGCTCCTCCGCCGACCCCGCCGCCTCCGACCCCGGTGGCCTGGTGTGTCTTGACGTGCTTGCTCAGGTGGTCGCTCCGCATGAAGCGCTTGTTGCAGACGGGGCAGGCGAACCTCTTCTCGCCGGTGTGGGTGCGGAGATGGCGCTGCAGCTCGTCCGAGCGGGTGAAGCGCTTGCCACAGAAGAGCCAGTTGCAGACGAAAGGTCTCTCGCCCGTGTGCCAGCGCAGGTGGGCTTTCAGGTGCGACGTCTTGCCGTAGACCTTGCCGCAGCCCGGGATGTGGCAGCTGTGCAGCCCTTTCCTCCTCAGGCTGGCCCCGGCTGGCCCCAGGCGCTCAGCCTCCTGGCAGTTGGGGCAATCGCAGGTCGCCCGTCCAGAATAGCGTCTGGCCGAGGACCGCGGCGATCCGCCCAGGGCAGCCGGGCTGCCCAGCATGGAATTGGCGGCCAGCGGCGAAGGAGCCGAGTCTTGGTAAGAGGGCGGTAAAACGGGCTTGAAGCCATCCTGGGTGATCAGATGTTGGCTGGTAGTCAGGAGGTGAGACGATGCCCCGTTGATGCCGGCTGTGCTGAAGGCCGAATGGCTGAGACCTGAATAGTCCGAATTGTAGCCGCCCAGGGGGGAATGCAGAGAAGACTGGAGCCCGCTGGAGTGTAAGGAGGACTGCAAGGCCCCGTTGGGATTCT
This sequence comes from Pristiophorus japonicus, assembly GCF_044704955.1. Lineage (NCBI taxonomy): Eukaryota > Metazoa > Chordata > Chondrichthyes > Pristiophoridae > Pristiophorus > Pristiophorus japonicus. The sequence goes on along the minus strand of NC_091981.1, from coordinate 133,702,417 downwards.
GGACGTCAATCCAACCTGCCGTTCCCGGGTGGACATCCCACCAAGTCGATGCGCTGCTACCCACGTCCCCTGCAATCCCGGGATGGGACGGTTTGAACCAGGACTCGTACGGATGTGCCATCCCAACTCGGGGGTAGATGCCTTGCAAACTGTTTTGCAGAGTGTCCACTGTGGTATGCACTTTGGAGATGAAGACCGGTTGGGCAGCGTCCTGGGAACTGCTGGAGACTGGAGACTGAAAGACCGAGTACTCGTTCCCAAAGGGCGACGTGGACGAGGTGTTAGAGGTGAGGGAGAAGGCGCTGCTTCCTGAGGAACAGTTGACACTGAATGAGTCTGACAGTCCTGCCCCGTTCCTGGAGCCTGAGACCCCAAAGCCGGAAAGGCTAGAGCCGCTGTTGCAACTGGAAGCTGATCTTTTCCAAGGATGGAATCCTTTTCCAAAAGACGTGTTGTCCGACAGAGAAGGAGACGGACTGGGGCTGCCGATTTTATTACATGTAGCAGCCAACATTGCCAGAGGAGTTGATCCTAGCCTCGGTTCTTCCTGCAAAGAGAGGACAAACAAAAAAATGCATACAGTTGCAATCAGCCCAGTTGGATACTAACACATTAACACAGCAACTGATTTTACAGCCAGCTTACACTGGCACATTTAAAGTAGCACTGTTAATTTAAATATTCTCAAGTACTTTCAATAAGAAGCGAAACTGGCAGTAAATGTGTTACGAAAACTTGCAGCTGTGAAACTCAGCGGTGTATTATTAACTTTTACAGTATTTTCTTTGGTCTTTTAACATTATGAACTTCAAGAAATAAAACACAGAATTGGGCCTCACCCAACTCCACAAACTGTAACAAAAATAACATAACTAACATACCTGTAGAACCTGGAGGATCGTAAGAATAAATCAGAAGGCAATTTAAAATTTCACAGGTAACTGCTGAAATGTAAAAAAAGGCCTCCCTCTGTCGCTCCGTGAGATCGCGCTTAGAGGAAGTTCGTGCAAATGCCCTTAGAGCGGTGCCAAACTAAAATGTGACTCGGCCCTTCTTTTACCTCTTGCTTTAAAAAAAACTCAACAGGAGACTGATAGCCCTGCCTTGACTGGGACTTTTTTAACCACCTCGATCCGACAATAAAGAGCTAATTAAACCAGCAAGAAAATCCTTAGACTCACCCCCAGAAGTGAAGTTGCCATCACAAAAAAACTGCCCTCCTCAGAGGATCTCTTTTTTATTATTTATAAATCAGAGCACTTTTTTTTAGAGGTGTGCAATACAATGATCAGTTCCGCCCATTCAACCACAATTGTAGCGCCTCTCGCCTTTGAAGTACCGCTAAGCCGCCGCCAGCCAATCAGCTTCGCCGCTTTCGTGACACACCGCATTGTGACGTCACCCAACACACTCTTCCACTCAGCTCCTCTGGAAAAAAATGACACGAGAGCTTAGGGCTCTGGGCTAAATTTGATTTTTTATTCAAAACGCGTCTCTTTTTTTATTTTAAAGGTTGCCCTGTCCTACATCTCAGCCAGCAACACCTGAAGCTGTGACATGCAGGCAGTCCTTAATTTATCTATCTTAATTCTTAAATTAATACTATACCAAGTATTTTCTAATACTTTTAGCGAGTGTTATATGTATATATATATATATTGTATGTGTGTGTAAATTGAACGTAAAACAAAATGTTTGTCTTTCCAGTGATCATGTTACTCTATACCTTAAACAAACATGATTTGAACCAATTTCCCTCAGTTAAAACACTTGCTTGCGTGTAGTATGTTCCGATACTTGATCGGTTGGATTAGTTTTTTTTTTGTTTTAAACCCTTTGATATTTCCGTACTTAGTTAAACAAAAAGTTTAGCTAGAGCGGCAGCATAATTTCAAAGTGCCATGAATCTGTTCTCAGCCTGAAGTGAACCCCATTTGAGAGAATCTCCCTTCCCTCGAAAAATTGGTGGAAGTTTCACGGAAGTAATTGTTCCTTTAATTAGATCTCCTTGTTTTGACTCGTGTTGTCAGTTTTCCACCACCTATTAAAACTAAAATGCAAAGCAGGTATCGTGTTAAAGATTTTGAACGAAACCAATTCCGCCATTGAAGTTTGTGTGCTGTACATAAACGCCTGCTGATTTTCGTCCATAAATAACAATCAAAAGACTATGAAAGGAGGCGAAAGAAGTAGTGATATCCAGGTTAGACAAACTGCATTCAATCTGTAAAACGCAAATGTTTTCCAGAAATGAGTTTGTAGTTTGTTTTTACGGTGTACCGTACGCGATTGCATTTCTGCTTCAATATTTATCTATATAGATCTTTCAAAGGAAACTCTATTAAACCTTTGTTGAAACGATCGTGTTCATGAAAATTAATGCCGTGTTTATTTGAGCTTGCTGATGGTGATGATTTTAGCATGTTGAGAAGGCGTGACTGGACAGCCCAGAAGGAGGAAGGGGTGGGAAAAGGAGGGAACTCCGTTTAACAAATACAAGAATGAACTTTGCTTTACCGACCTCTTTAATGATATATATATATATATATAAATAATGTCTATAATTGATATTTCCCCAAAATGGGCATCAATCCATATTTTACTTTTCTCTTTCATTTTAATGTTAAGGATCTTCGTTGGTCAAATATATATACAACTGACAAATATATGAGTAAACGACGTGCTTACCTTTCAGCAAGCAAACCAGCAATAAAGGACACTCTGAATCCGCCCTTTTAACTTAGAAAAACGTCAACATAAGCTGTCCTAAAACAGATCAGCGAAAAATATGTAAAACACGAGACAAAAAAATGTGGGTGCAAGCTACTGCCAAAGAATAGAGCGGAGTGCAGTAAATCAGTCTGACAAACCAGCAGACACGGAACTACAACGTTTAGTGATTTTTTTTTTAGAAAAGACAATATGTCGTTAAAACATTGTTCCTCGTCCAAGCTATTGATTGTGATCGATTTTTGGTGAACTATTTCATTGTTTTTAAATGTTTCCTTAAATACAAACATTATACGTTTCTGTACCTTTCAACAAGTTCTCAATTGCATAAAACTCTAAACTTTATGTCATAAATGTGCCAATTCATTATATAACTTTAAAAAAATACAGCTTTGCAGATTCAGTCCCGGGAAATAAATAGTTAAAATCTTCCTCTTTTAAAGCACACAGGTACAATAAAACGTTACATAATCACAACGAGTATTCACGTGGATGTTAATAAGATACAAATATAAACTTCTTAAAAATGGAAAATTGACGAAAGAATTGCAGCTAAACTTATTGGAGCCGTACATGTGCACACACCATCGAACATCTGTATTAAAAAACAGTTATTACGTTCGTACATGTACTCTGTTGAAGCTTTAGCTATTAGATTTGTAAAAAAAAGCTTCCAGTTTCAAATATTCACACTTTATTTTTAAAAAGAACACTTAATTCGTGTGTGCATGTTTGCAGTCATTTTCCCCCTCAAAACTCTGCTTAACTCTTACATGCTTAGCAAAAGTTTGCAGTGTTGTGGATGTATTAATTTGCCTTTGGAGGTGCCGGCGGTTTGAGCTCAATTTAACTTATTTCACTCCTACAGTTAAATATCTCCCAGTGGTAACTCTCTACACAGAGAAGAGACAGACGGCACTGGAAAAAGGCGGACAGCCGAATTTTGTTTGATTCAATATAATCAGAAATATAGGACTATAGTTAATGAGAAGCAAAGCCATTGCATTTAAACAATTCTCCTCTCACATTTTCACAGTTAACTTTACACGTTATCCGTACATTTGCACAATGTTTGCACTTTTATTATCTTTAATTAAGGAATGATTGGGTACATTAGAACTTGAAATAATCTAGATATATTATTGTTCTACTTTTTTTCGTAACTATTATCATATCAGTCTTAGTAACCCGAATGATGTGCTGATGTGCGTATTTCTTTAAAAATATAGTACTGTATTGTATAAATTTTCACTAAAGTTATTTTGCAGTATTTCTAGTAATAATCCTATGCAAACTGATAAAAACAGTTATAACCTCGGATTACTCTGTCTTATCCAATTGTAGTGACTGCAAATAATTCAGAAGAAAATACTTTCAAGCAGATTTTTTCAGTGTCAGAAGAGAGACTTATCATTCCAGCAGAAGGCAAGTTGTCTCCTAATAAAGAAAGAATACATTAGCATTCTGCATGCGCCTGCAGCATAAATTTCATTTGAATTTCAAATTTAATAAACCAGGAGGTTTTTAATCATCCCCGGTTTTATTTGTTTGATATTAACATGCTTATTGACCGGGTCTGTTGACCAGTTTGATCATTACAGGACAGCAAAAAGTTAATTAAAACGACCACAGCTCCTTAATCATATCATCTGTCTCATCCATGTCGGTTGCTTTATTACAGGCTATGATTGATAGTTGCACAGATTAATTTCTCTGTTTCTTCGATTTGGAGAACAGCTTTAGGTATCTAATTTACATCCTAAGATCAACCGGAGGCACATCTGGACGGATCTATTACTTGATTCTGTAACAGAAAACACGGAGACGTTCAAAAATCCACCCATCAGACCCTCTGTGCCCTGGACGTTTGTCGCTGTCTCTGGGTAACCGCAACTGTTAGCGGAATTAAGTTTCTGCTCAGGTTCCGACATGATTTAGGCAAACGCCTGAATCAGGTTGTAATTAATGAGACTGGATCGGTGGATGGACGGTTTGTAAAACACTTCACGCCCGGGATATCAGTTATGAAGCTTGTAATAAATTTTGATCTGTTGACATCGCAATTATCCAGTACACATTGTCATATGTTTATCTTTGTACTTCCAAGGAGAATAAAACCACTTACTTATTGACCTCTCTCATATTTTGTTTCTCTTTCTCCGTATATCTATCTCTCCAAGGTTCCTGTCACTAGTCTCAGTTTCTTCCTTACTATTCCCTTTCCATCCTTTCCGTTTTCTCCTCTATCCCTCATTAACTCTCTCGATCCCACCCGCACCTCTTCAGCCTGATGCCCGTGTTGCAGTCATTCTGTTGTTCATTTACACGCGTCTTCAATTTTATCGATGCCGTATTAATCTATATGTGTTTTAATGTGATGTTTATCCTCGCGTCTTTCTCTCCCTTTTGCCTGTTTTCTATTCATCTGTCACCTCGCTGTCTCAGCCATCACTTTTTCTCTATAATTTTATTCTCACCAGCCATTTTTATCTCCATTCCCTTTTTGACTTTCCGTTTCCCGTACATTTTTGTCCTTACAGTTTATTTTCCGAAATGTACCTTGCACATGTCTCAGACACCCTCACCCTTTGATAGCTGCATTCGTCTTTGTCGTTATCGTTTCCCTGTTTGTTTTTCTCGTTGTCTTTTCTTAGTTTGTATCTATCTCTCGGTCTTTCTCTTATTTGAAAATTCACATTGCACTTGTGTGTGTGTATGTATGTGTGTGAGAGAGAGAGCGCGAGAGAGATACAAACGCGTACACACATATTCTCTCTATCTCTCACCTTCCCCTTTAACATTATCGATTACGCATGTTTGAGTCCTGCTAGAAAAACACATTGGTACCACATGGAGATTATCAACGGTCTCCTCCAGACGGTTGACAATTGCAATCGCAGTTAGAGGAAGATAAATGTTACTTTGGGAATAATGTTTAATTACAAATAATCTAGGACCTGTTCGTCCTCTGGTCTAATCAAAACATGTGTTAAAAAACCTTGTTCAAGGTCTTACTGATACAAAGAATTAAATACATGTAATTGAATGCATTCTGCATTTCCACCACAAAGCATTTTACACAATCATTGTGCTGCACTGTCTAATTCTTAATCATTATATCCTTGCAAATGTGTTAAGAAAATTTTTATATACGACCTTAAATAGAATAGCATGACATATAAGACACACCACTATGCACAGTATATAAGTTTATGGGCAGCACTGAACAGATGTCCCTATTTATACCATCATTTTCCCACATGCCTGTTGTACATTGCAATCATGAAATCTTGCTCTAAACCTGTCCCATTCGTTTCCATAATGGGCACGTTATTCTGGACCACTGAGCACGAACAAATGTGTTTAATATCGCGTGCTTCAGAATAATTCAGTGCGAATCCAAGAAAAAAAAGTATTTCAGCATTGATCGCAGAGAACTTGCTCAAAAGATCTTTGCAAATATGGTATAATTTACAGAGCAACTATATAATACGAGGTGAACTGCGAAGCCCTTTGCGGCGTAAACTGCTTCTAATTACCTGCCAGAGCAATTAGCTGACTATCACGAAGAAATTAGATCGCTCAATGTAGCATAAATAATGCGAATAATTTTGTAAGTATAATGGAAAAGCAAGACCTGTTTTTGTCCATAAGGAAATAACACATCCTGCTGTACAAGCCTTACATGTGTGTGCACAAATATATTAACCTACAGATATTTATGAATTAACGTTAAGCAATCCGCATGATCTCTGTATGTGCTACGCCGTTTGCTCATATCTAACTTATCTGTCTGTCTATCTATCTATCTATCTATCTGCCTGTCTGTATCTATCTATCTATCTATCTGTTTTATAATATGGGCATGCATCATATGCATTGTATTGAATACATCATTGTGATTTTATTCAAAGGGAAACAGATAACATAGAAATCCAAAACGGAGCACAGCACGTGCGGCGGGGAGAAAGGAAACAGATAACGAGAAGGAAAAACGAGAGAAAGAAACACAGGAGAAATACATATATGATTGATGCCGTTACAGGTTTGTTACCTTATTTTTTGGAAGCAGGGGAAACTCCTTGAGGCGGGAGTATTCAGACTTAATCATGAAAGTCACTGAGCTCACATATTGACTGCCACCTGCCCCCTTTGTTAAAAAAAACACCATAGGTCACATAGCTCTTAAGTAATAAAACAAAACAAAATAAATAGTTTTATTCAAGCAGGTTCGCAGGTTATGTTGAACCTGTGGGATGGAGGACAGCCGATGTCTGGTTAACAGGGAGTGCATGAGCATTGGCTCCAAGACACTTTCCCAGGTAAGTGGAAAGATCCACATTTGAAACCGGTTTTATTGCGTGTAGATGAATTGATGAATAGGAACTAATGGCTGAAACTTAACACGGCATAAGTTTTTTGGAGCCGGAGTTTTATTTTAGCAAAACTATGAAATGTTCTCGTTATTGCCAGGGATGAACTGTAACTTTGATGTACAGACAGCTTCCATAATTCAACAGGTTCTTTAAAGAATTTGGTTTTTGAAGTTAAACGATGCATTTTATTCCCAAATGTCCAGTGGCATTTTTGAGATGTACTTACCTTTGAGAAGTAATTAAAACTGATCCTTTTGAGACAGCTCTTCATTAAAATAATGTTTGCTTGTTTACCAGCGAAACAGCTGTATTTTGCGGTAGAAGTAAATACAATACAATAGAAAAAAAAGAGCAACGAATGTAATAACCTGCAGTTGCCGGGACACGTCACTTGTGTAATTGACGTTGGGAGCAGTACATTGCTGATTCGGCATCTTTCAGGTGTACAATTTTCAAGACATTTTTGGAATTTATTTCAGTGGCGTCATTAAGTTTTCACGATACACTCCAGGTTGTCCAAAGAGCCTAAACAATATCTGCATAATGTATTATGTTTTGCTTCACGTTTAAGATAACATGAAAGACTTGCCTTTATATAGCGCCTTTCACGATCACCGAATGTCTCAACGCACTTTGTAGCCAATGAAGTACTTTTGGAGTGCAGTGACTGTTGTAATGTAGGAAACGCTCCCTCAAATGTGACAATGACCAGATAATCTGTTTTGTTATGTTGATTGAGGGATAAATATTGGCCAGACCACAGGAGATAACTTCGAAAAAGTGCGGTGGGGATCTTTTAATCCCACCTGAGAGAACAGATGGGGCATCTGTTTAACGTCTCATCCGAAAGACAGCACCTCCCACAGTGCAGCACTTCACTGGAGTGTCAACCTAGATTTTTGTGCTCAACTCCTTGGGGACTTGACCCCACAGCCTTCTGACTGAGAGACGAGGATGCTCCCCACTGAGCCATGGCTGATACTGAAAAGATAATCAACTTACTGTATAACCCGTCACGTAATCAAAGAATTAGAAGTTTAATATTATATTCTTATAAATACAATTGAAGTTTCAAGAACTTTATATAATAAAAAATGTAAATTGTGATATTAACTCTCCGTGAGATTACATGATGTACAAATGATCCATATCCACAATTTTTTAAGATCGCAGTTAATTGTTTCTCACAGGACTGCGTTTGGAGTGCCGGTTTGTAACACATTACATCGCGAATTCCAGTCAAGTGGAAAGCCTCCAGTTTTCAAAAAAGTGCATTTCGCAAGCAGTTTATTTAAATCAGTGAGTTTTCGTTAAAAGTAAAATTCGTCAGACCAACGTGCAACAGTTTCATTTTCTGCTTTCGCAAGCTCTGGATTGCTTAATTGATCAATTGGCTTATTGTATGTAGACATGCCAACGTGTAAACTTGACATTGGAGCCAATTAATGAAAAGTCTCGAGACAATGGAATCGACAATAACGTTTTTTGTCGAGGGTGTTTTGGGCGTTTTTTAAAATTTCCGCTTGACTACAACTGGTGATAGGATCTTTAGGTTATAGGTCAGTGATGCTCCTCGATATTATAATACTGGCGTGTTAAGTATAAGAACATGATCTCTATTTTTGAAGGCAATTAATGGATTATTCAAAGAATGAAATTACTTGCAATAAATTACTTGTAGTGATGCAAAACATGCTATTAATTAATTTTTAAGAAATGGTTCCAAGCCAATTTTGCCTGTAAAAGTAGTTGGATTTTTTTTAAAAATCCCATTACTACATATAGCACAATAATATAGAAGATGACTAGAAACAGATGGCTGTATAAAAATTATACGTGCGTGGTATGTTATTCTAAGATAGAATACAACGCGTTGTCTTTGAACTATATAACCTGTTGAAATAAAATATCGCATCCCGGAAATAATTAAGAAGTAACTCATCTCTGCAGATGATTACATTGCAAAACTTTTACAACAAAGTAACATGCAGTGAGGAAGATATTCTAAAAATATATACAATACGTAAGAATGAAAATAATTTTATCAACTGAACCAAAAAAACATAGTATGTGGTAGGTGGGGAGGAGGGGGAGAGTTGTTCATGGACCAATATATCTGTTGCTTGCGTCTGGTCCTCCGCTCTTCCTGTGAATAATATTATCTCTGAATAAAGGAAAGTTGTTTAATCTTTGTATGTTTCTCCCACTGAGAAGCCCGCTCCTCAAACCCAAGGGTCTGTTGTGTGCTATGCAGGGAGGTTAAACACCTTCAGATTTGCGACACGTAAAACCCAAAGTCGCAAGGTAATTGTAATGACTGGAGGACGATACACATAAACTCATTAGCATATTCAATTCTTTTCTGATGTTAACCTAAAATATTATTTCCTCCCTGAGCATGTTCTGATTGTCATTTGTAATGTTAATGATATAATGCAGAGGTGTCAGGTTGATGAGTCGCTAATGCTGCTCCAGCAGTTGGTATGTTTTCGTGGCGAGTCGTTCAGGAAATCGAAATCCTGAAGAGACATTAACCCCAGACATTAACACATGGCTCGTCATATGCTCTCCGCAGTTCCGCGGCTTTTTTTTTAAAGGTAGTGCGCATAGCCATCAGGGAAGAACTGGTTGCTGATTGGTGTGCACTTGTTGTAGATCTAGGTGTGAAGAGACATTTCAGTGCGAATGTTAGATCATAAGGATTATATGGCGAATATTGGGCGGTTGGCCATGATATATGTGGCGAATAACAGCTCGACTGGAGTGAACAAAAGAACACCACCTCAGCATGAAATTGCAGATATTGTCACCAATTGCAAGTCAAGCTAAAACGAGTTATGTTTGCCATCTGGGCTCGAATTTTGATTAATATGTTAAATTTAATGGTAGCCATTTATAACAAAGGGTAGCTAGTTGGCAGGGATTGATTTGTAATTTCTTCACTAAATTAGTTCCATTTTTGAATGAACTATATATGCAATGGTCACAAACTTCCAAATACAACAACTTGTACTTATATAGCGCCTTTAATGTAGTAAAACATCCCAAGGAGCTTCACAGAAGTATTATAAGACAAAAAAGAATTGACACCAAGCCACCAAAAGCTTGGTCAAAGAGGTCGGTTTTAAGGAGCATTTTAAAGGAGGAAAAAGAGGTAGAGAGGTGGTGAGGTTTAGGCAGGGAATTTCAGAGTTTAAGGCCAAGGCAATCGAAGGCACGGCTACCAATAGTTGAGCGATTATAATCAGGGATGCTCAAGAGAACAGAGGAGCGCAGAAATCTTGGGGTGTTGTGGGGCTGGAGGAGATTACAGAGATAGGGAGGGGCAAGGCCATGGAGGGATTTGAAAACAAGGATGAACATTTTAAAAGCGAGGCATTGCTTAACCGGGAGCCGATTTAGGTCAGCGAGCACAGGAATGATGGGTGAGCGGACTTGCTGCAAGTTATGACATGGACAGCCAAGTTTTGGATGACCTTAAGTTTACATAGAGTAGAACATGGGAGGCCAGCCAGGAGTGCTTTGGAATAGTCAATTCTAGTGGTAACAAAAGCATGGATGAGGGTTTCAGCAGTAGATGAGCTGAGGCAAGGGCAGAAATTGGTGATGTTACGGAGGTGGAAATAGGCGGTCTTAGTTATGCCACTATTATGTAGTCGGATGCTCATTTCAGGGTCAAATATGACACCATGGTTGAGAACAGTCTGGTTCAGCCTCAGAGAGATGTTAAGGAGAATAAGTCAGTCAGTGGCTAGGGAAAGGAGTTTGTGGCAGGGACCAAAGACAATGACTTCGGCCTTCCCAATATTTAATTAGAGAAAATTTCTGCTCATCCAGAACTGGATGTCTGACAATTTAGGAGCCGTGGAGGGGTCAAGAGAGGTGGTGGCGAGGTGGAGCTGGGTGTCATCAGCATACATGTGGAAACTGACACTGTGTTTTCAGATGATGTCACCAAGGGACAACATGTAGATGAGAAATAGGAGAGGGCTAAGGATAGATCCTTGGGGGACACCAGAGGTAATGATGTGGGAAAGGGAAGATACACTATTGCAGGTGATTCTCTGGCTACAATTATATAGATTAGAATGGAACCAGGCGAGTGCAGTCTCACCCTGCTGGATAATGGTGGAGAGGCGTTGGAGGAGGATGGAGTGGTCAACCCTGTCAAAAGCTGCAGACAAGTCAAGAAGGATGAGGAGGGATAGTTTACCTTTGTCACAGTCATAGTTACAAAGGATGTCATTCGTGTCCGAAGCATACCTGGGATCACCTGGGCCTTGTGCTCCAATCAGGAAGCAGAAGGTCGTTCATTGCTGAGCTATATTGTTGCAGCAGTAAAATATGGGGATCATTTTACAAATCAATGCTTCCAATGGAAAGCCTTAGTCACTGCCAGCACAAATCATACATTGAGGCATGCACAATCTACAATTTTTCATAGGCAGCATATACCCATATTTCTGATTGGCATTATCATACAATGTTGCCTAACAGCAGTGTAAATATATGAAATTATCCCCTGTAAGTCTGAGGTCATTGTACTGAAGCTGCATGGTGCTCTGATTAGGATCACAGGTAACATGTAAGTCTTTGGAGCTTGGCAAAGAAGGGCACGTTGAATTCCTAGTAGATTGAGCTATAGGAAAGAAACAGAAAACTTGGATTCTTTGTCTTGAAAGGTGAATGACAGATGACCTTATACAGGTACAAGATATACTAAGTTGAGCAAAAAAGGTTAATGATGAACCATATTTTGTGTTAAAACACAGCTGCATCACAAGGGGGCATAGTTATAAACTGGTAAAAAAAACAAGATCAGGACTAATGTCAGGAAGCACATCTTCACACAAAAGTGATTACTTCCTGGAATGCTCTTCGGTAGGGTAGTGGAAGCAAATACTCAAGCCATTCAAGAGGCTGTTAAATGCTGTCATTGGAAGGAAGCATAGCTTTCAATGGAATAGCTAGATGGGCTGAATGGCTTCCCTCATTTATATTGATTTAAGTATATATTTAGGTATATATATGTGTCAACTTGGCTTACTTGGTAGCATTCATACCTTTGAGTCAGAACATTTGGGTTCAAGCCCATCCTGGTACCCGAGTACATAATCTAAATAAATATTTCAGTGTTTGTATTGAGGAATTATATTATTGGAGATGCTGTCTTTAGGATGCTGAACCAAGTCTGTCTGCTGGTTCAGTTGGATGTATAAGATCCTATGGCATTACTCAAGAAAGAGCACAAAGCCCCCCCCTTCCCCTCCCCCCACCTCAACCAACACTGACAAGAAAACAGATAAACTGGCCATTCATCTCACTGCTGTTTGTGAGATCTGGCTTTGTGTAAATTGCCTACACAACATAAGTGATTGCACTTCAAAAGTAATTTGATGGATGTGCAGTACATTGGAATGTCCTGCGAGGTGCTATATAAATACTTCCTTCTTTTATTTTTCTTTGTGATACCACTGTTTCCTCACAAGATTACTTTCAACACATAGTGGATGTACCACATTGCTGTGGGTGCTTGCTCCATTAAATAATACTTGTACAATAACAGATGACAACAACAAAGAAATACATAAATAAACTCATGAAAATGTCATCAAAGCTCTCAAATAACAAAATAGTAAAACCAATCATTTTATGAGTCATATTCAAGAGTTATTTCCACAAATCTAGACAACCAATATGATCATGGAGATGTATAAAATTATGAAGGGCCTAGATAGAGTGGATAGGAAGAACCTATTTCCCGAAGCAGAGAGGTCAACAACTAGGGGGCATAGATTTAAAGTAATTGGTAGGAGATTTAGAGGGGATTTGAGGGGAATGTTTTTCACACAGAGGGTGGTGGGGGTCTGGAACTCACTGCCTGAAAGGGTGGTAGAGGCAGAAACTCTCACCACATTTAAAATGTATCTGGATATACACTTGAAGTGCCGTAACCTACAAGGCTACGGACCAAGAGCTGTAAAGCGGGATTAGGCTGGATAGCTCTTTGTCGGCCGGCATGGACATGATGGACTGAAATGGCTTCCATCCGTGCTGCAATTTTCTATGATTCTATGATTCAATTGCTACATTCCTCCTCAGTAATGTGCATAAATATAAGGTAGGCTATCCAGTTTTATAAACTAAGTTTTTAAAACTAAAAATCTCTAAAATTATTTACTCATTGTACATATAAAATGCGACATGACGCTGGTGTGATACCACATTTAAACAACAGATTAACTTGACTTGACATAACATAAGCTGTTTTTAAATTACACTTAATGGGGTGCTAGAGCCACTGGCTTCCAACAAACAGCTCTCATGGAGTCAGTAGCAAACAAAGAGCAAACCTACCAGATTTGTTAACAAACAGATTCATATATTCCCAAGCATACTGTAAAAACAGTTATCATGTGTATATCAGATTAAGATAGTCTCAAGTTAACTAAATGTTCCCTTGCACTATGTGTTCTCAAAGTTCAAGTACAGTAGTATTGTTCAAGCTGTGAGATGAAATTCTTGTCATTAATTTAATGAAAAAATAGATGTGGATATACAGTGGTACATTTATATTGCTAAAATTAGTAAAGCCAGGAATTGTGTTCCCTGATGTTCTCCAGATTCAATGATCAAATCCACATTAGCAGATTGATCTGAAGTAAGCTCTTTAATTGCTAAGCAGCTCTGCTGCCAATTTTTTTTGCAATTACAATTTTGTGCATATGAATGCTGCATACATGGGTACACAAAACAACATGTGCATATTCAAACATACATTGTTTAAACAACAAAGTGTCAGGAAGCAATTGTGGTAATGTGTACAGGATGCAAAGGCTGGAGAATGGTAGAAGGGAATGCGTTGGAGATATCAGCTGGTACATTACGAGATTCTGGTTAGAAGTTCATTGATCATTGGTACTAAAATACACTCGTTTACATTGCAAACAGTCAATTGCGTCTGAGTTCCAAACAGGTTTGGAGAACCAATTTAATTAGCTCTTCCAAACCTATTCTTCCTCGTTCTGAAGCTGGTTTTCAAGCTGCGTGACGTTTTTACTTCATGATGTCATAAGACTGCCTACGATAGGAAAGAAGAGTTTGGAATACCAGACCACTAAAGAATACACTTACAATGGGGTCATGGTCCTGGCAGTTTGGGTTTGAAAGCCAATTGTTGGAGGTTTCACTTTTCAGTTTCAAGAACATTTATCTGATTGTAGTTTTACACTCCAACTTTAGCATTGCAGTGAAACAGCAAAGCTGGTACATGAATGTACCTTTACAGCACCAGCAAAGTGGATTAGACATATGATGGTACCAATTCACCAGATGCAACTCTAAATCAAGGTCAGAATTTGAGTAAATTTCACAGCGAAATCATTGCATATTTGGCCTTAGAAACAAGGTGCAAAATCAGAAATAATAGGCAATTTTCATTACCAACATGGCTTTGTACTGTTTTGTAAAGTCCACTTCATTTTGTATAATCTGCTGACCCAATTTGCTATAGAGTTCGCAGCAAAGATTCAGTAATCACAGAGTCTATCTTTATTTTAATTTATGTTTAGTAAAGTCATTTTTATGACATACAAATGCTATATATCAATGCCTATCAGACATTTTGCATGTGACTACTGTCTTGAAGCCTGAACAGCATTCACACCTCTCCAATACAGGCATGAATACACTTTCAAGCTTAATCTTGTAGTAGTACTTTTTATTTTCATGTCAATTTTTTTATTATGAGCATTGTACACTGGTAACGTTAACCAGGTATGACTCATTTCTGTTTTAGTACTGGTATACAATTGCAAATATAGCTGTAATATTAATAGCATTGCATATAATTAAATGAAGAAAATGAACATTGCTACAGATCAGCTGCAATTTCACAACAGATGACAATTTGCAGCTGTAGTGTAAGTGGGACTACTGTGATGCAAATGAGACTTGTGTAAATAACAGTAGTCTGATTCTCATCCCCAGTCATTTCCTGCTGTATGGAAAACTACACTGCATGCATTGGACTGGCAGTCTGACTCTATCCAGTGTATAAAGTGGAAGGGGCAGAAGTGAGACTAAATGCAGAGAAATTGCTATCAGTTTGGATCTACCTGATTTGAAGTAATCATTTGTTGTAAATGGAGCGTAAAGAAGAACTCTGCTAATTTTATGTCAGTTGAAAAGATTACTTACCTTCCTGTCTGTCCTTCGTGCCAGTCTTGTTCCCTGATGTGCTGTTGTAGAGGATAATCATTTGTAATTATGTGCAATTTCAGCACTTGGAGAGAAACATCATGGCTCTTTTGTATAAAAAATTGTGGATCCTATGCAAGCTGGACAGCCTCATGCTGTAGCCACAAGTTTTAAATGTTTGAATTGTTTACAGTGACAATATAGTCATCAAGATCCACAGTGCAGCCCTGGATAACTTGGAGCACTTTCCATACCTCAGGAGCCTATTATCAACAAGGGCAGACATCGACGAAAGATTCAACACTGCCTACAGTGCGCCAGCGCAGCCCAGCAGGGCCTGAGGAAAAGAATGTTTGAAGATCAGGCCCTCAAATCTGCCACCAAGCTCATGGTCTACAGGGCTGTATTGATACCCGCCCTCCTATATGGCTCAGAGATGTGGACCATATACAGTTGTCACCTCAAATCGCTGGAGAAATACCACCAACGATGTCTCCGCAAGATCCTGCAAATCCCCTGGGAGGACAGACACACCAACGTTAGCGTCCTCGACCAGGCCAACATCCCCAGCATGGAAGCACTGACCACACTCGACCAGCTCCGCTGGGCAGGCCACAATGTTCGCATGCCTGACACAAGTCTCCCAAAGCAAGCGCTCTACTCGGAACTCCTACATGGTAAGCGAGCCAAAGGTGGGCAGAGGAAACAGTTCAAGGACACCCTCAAAGCCTACTTGATAAAATGCTGGGAGTCCCTGGCCAAAGACCACCCTAAGTGGAGGAAGTGCATCCAGGAGGGTGCTGAGCACCTCGAGTCTCATCGCCGAGAGCATGCAGAAACCAAGCGCAGGCAGCGGAAAGAGCGTGCGGCAAACCAGTCCCACCCACCCTTTCCCTCAACGACTGTTTGTCCCGCCTGTGACAGAGACTGTAATTCCCGTATTGGACTGTTCAGTCACCTAAGGATTCAGTTTTAGAAGCAAAGCTTCCTTGAATTTGAGGACTGCCTATGATGATGATGATGATGATGATGAATATAGAAGCTGAGGTAATATAATGTTGAAAAGAATCATTAAAATGTAAAATTTTTCCCTGCAGCATTTTAACTCCGGGCAAGAAATCTGCATGATTGAGAACTATTGTGGGAGGCCTGGTCCATTTTAACGAATGGGCCTCATTAGCATTCCACCAGCCCAAAACAGGGTTCCAGAGGTGGCTTTGGATCTTTGAAGATCAGGTGGTTTAGAGACCACGAGGCCGGCAGTCTAGTAAGTTGCGGGGGAAGGTTTCACGAGTGGGAATGTTGGATCCCAAGGACGGCAGCAGCTCAAATTTTCTTTGTGAGGCCCGGAGGAGCAGGAATCCCACAAAAATAAATCTCACACTTACACTACAGAATCCGCCAGGGGTCTGCCAGATTTTACTCACATATTCAGAGGAATGGTGATTTTCGCTCAGAAACTGGTTAAAATTGCATCCGGATCGTATGTAATTGATAGGACCTCAACCTGCATATATTTATGAGGCTCCCACCTGCTTCAGGTGGGTATTAAAATAGTCATGGAATGGGAATTGAGCGTTAAATATACCGCTCAGATTTTAAATCCCATTCCCCCATTTTCTCTTGGGCAGAAGGAGTTAAAGTTCCAACTTTAGATTCTAGGACATGATCATTAAATAGCTTTTATTGTGAACATTTTACTCTTTATGCTACAAGTTTGAATGTGCTCTGTTTTAACTTGATGGAATTTGTTGCATTTTCCCATCCTGAGGCTAACAGCAATGACAGGGGATAAAAGAATATCTTCAATCAAATATTGAATTTGTTTTCTAATTATAATCTGCATTTATCTGCTTTATACTCTTAATACGAGGGCATGTAGAAATCAAGCGCAGGCAGCGGAAAGAGCATGCGGCAAACCAGTCCCACCCATCCTTTCCCTCAAAGACTGCCCCACCAGTGACAGGCACTGTGGTTCTCGTATTAGACTGTCCAGTCACCTAAGAACTCATTTTTAGAGTGGAAGCAAGTCTTCCTCGATTCTGAGGGACTGCCTATGATGATGATGACTCTTAATATTGTGCTTTAACAAAGAACCATTTTGCTATAATTATTGAATAGCCTTACATGCTGCCCATACACAAAAGAAAGGATATATATTTTTTCAAATCACTATTCCTCTGAATTTCTCAAAAACATTTTGGTTATTTATTGACTGTGGGTCTTTTTTCATCATCAGTCCTCCTTCCTTCTCCTGAAGGTGCTGATTTATGCTGGGCTACAATTACAAGTTAGCTAACTGCCCACCCGTACCACACTCAAGTGGCCATTCTTCATGTATGATCCCAGACAGTGAGCGTCGGCAAGCAAATCAAGAGGATTAGGCCTGAATTTCCCTCTGGAATGGTTTTGCTGCCAGAGGTAGTTTGAGACACGATTTCTGCCTGCCTGCTGTGACTGACCCATTTCCTTGGTTGGGTCTAATTAAACATGCAAGGTGGGATCCATACAGGATCTCTGCCACACAGAGGAAGCCTGACAGTGTCAGCCAGAAAATCTCAGCAGCACTGCCGTGGGATATCAGAAACAGGGGGAGACAACATTAAAGCGAACATAAGTGTCCCGAAGATTTTAAAGAATATAGGACTGGATTTTCGGCTTTGCCGTTTTCGCAGTGCAAACGGAGGCGGGACGGGAAATTTACCGCCCAATTAACGTTTTCCTTTGTGGAGCAACTTTCGTCATTTGGGCCTGCACAAAAGGAGGCATTGTACTTGTTTTGTGGCGCAAAAACGTAATCCTCGCCAATTTTAGTGCGGGGCCTGGAATGCTCCGAGAGAGGCCTTGGGAGAAGAAAACCGCTCACCCCCAAAAAACAAAATTCATAAACACTTTCAAAAAACATTGCCAACACCCTTACCACACAAATCGCTGCAAAAATATAAAAATAAAAACTTCAATTTACCTTTTTTACAGTTTATTCAGGTCACCGTCGCCGGCAGGGCTGCACTGCTGTGTTTTCCCTGACAGTCATCAGGCACATTTCAGGGCATACGGGTCGGGTGATTGATGGAACTTGTGCCGGTGTCACAATGCGAGCCATTGCACATCCGGGGCAGCTCTCACCGGCAGTGCTTCTAAGCGCCGCCACAAAAACTGACTCGGGGATCGCGCCCGGACAAAAAACAGCTGACCGCCCCATTTTTCGCCACAGGGGGTCAAAACACGGTGAAAACCCAATCGCAAATGACCTGAAAATCCAGGCCATGTTTCCACAAAAGGCTCTTAATGATCAAGACCTCTCCTGGTTCAGCAGGCAGCAGATAAGGAGCGGTGGCCAATACCAAGCCTTCTCCCTCCAAAAGGGTCAACAGCGGGCTTCCCTTCACCAACCCAGCCTGTATTACCATGAGTTGGCGGTATTCAGAAGGGAGGAAAGGAGATTTCAACAAAATGTTACTGTATTTTTAATAAGAAAATGTAACTGAAGAAACCAAGGTTCAACTTATTATGGTACCAAACATAATTTGAAAACTTTTTGGGTAAAATTCTAAGGTGCATTTGCATTACAGGTTTTATTTACATCCATGTGAAGTGGTTTTGGCTTTGCACTGACTCAAAACTTGCACAATGTGAATTTGAACTAACGCTAAAGCAAAGCAAAGTGAGATTCTCTCCTCCAAGAAGTCACAGTCTATTTTGTTCCAGTGTCAGATGGGGTCCTGATTCCAGATTAAGGCTGAATTTATGTTATAACTGTTGCATCAGTGCAAAATAAAATTCTTTCACACCAACACTACAGTGAATACACCCTGAGATGGGCATTCAAACCAACTGATGTAATATCGGGGCAGGTTTTGCAGTGGGTATGATGGCATACACAGAGTACGACTTGACAGATGATCTGCACCGACAGGGATGTAGTCATTGATGATGCAGAGTTAAGCTAATTGCCCACCAACTGCCCAGCAATTATAGATGAAAATGTTCGGGTTAGTGAAAGCTGGTGCAGGAGCCTGTTTCACTGCGAGTGGAACCACCTTTCAGTTCTTTGCCGGTTACTTGTGATAATTAATGAAGTCGTGTTAATGGTAAAAATATAAGAGTTTGCATCCAGCCAGAACTATCTCTTTAAAAGTTGGCAACCATGGTTAAAGAATCATTTGTAAGCCTGTAAATCCCCTTTAGACATGATTTAGCAATAGCTGAAATGCTTTAAGGAGTGTATTTTTTTAATTTATCAAAAGTTTTCTTCATTTTAGACAGGCAGTAACATAATTTGATATCTTGAATAAATACAGTTTAATTAATAAAAAAAAAATCTAATCAATTTGCATCCCGCCCCCATTATATGGAAAAGCACCCTCCTTTCTCCTCTGTCGCCTTATTCTATTGGGCTAGATTTTCCACTTAGATCGCTAGGGCTCAAAAAATGGGCAATGTTCCAGCCTTAGTGATGTTTCAGCTATGAGGATCGCGGGCAGATCGTCCATTTTTCAGATCGCAACTTTCAGCTTTTTTTTCCCGGCAATAGCCCAGCGATAGCTCAACGATGTGGATTGGGCCTTAGCGATGCAAAATGGACCTCAGCGATGTGGAAGGCAAGGCATCCCTAGCAACGGCCTTTCTGCGCATGCGTTTTTTTTGCAAAGAAGGTTACTCACGATTTGGGAGGTCAGGGGTCATCCAGGCATGTGCAGAAGGCAAAGGGAGGGAGAGAGAGAGAAAAGAGAAAGAAAGAAAGGATAGGAGAGACAGAGGAGAGAGAAAGAGAGAGGGAGAGAGAGAGAGAGAGAAAGAGAAAGCAGCCTTGCAGAATAAAATGTCGAAAAAGGAGTCGTCAGAGAGTGGGCATGATGTGGAGGGGGAGGAGGAGGGCAAAGCGAGGTGCACTCTCGGTGGGGCTAATTAACCCGGGGTGGGCGTGGGAAACCTTCACTCCGGGCCTACACAAAATTTGGGGTGAGATCGGTGATGTGATCTCCGTGGCGTCGAACGACGCGAGGGGGTTGGATCAGTGCCGCAAGCGCTGGAACAGCCTGGTTGCTGCGGCAAGAGTAAGTATTACATCAATTTAAAATTGTAATGCTACACATAATAAATATGTAAATCTCCCGGATTGAAACTAAGCTGGTTATTCTGGCATAGATTCTCTGCTAAAATCTGGACAGGGCTCAGAACCTGTGCCCTTTAAGTTTAATTTTGGCACCGTCTCCTTTTGGGTTACGTTGGTGGATGGGGCATGATTGAGCACTGAGGTGTCCGGTCACCTTTACTCAGACTGTGTCAGTCTCTCCGGTTGCTGTCACTTACAGTGTGACCCAGCTTGGACTGAGGGAGAGCTGCCCTGGCTCACTGTCTGCCCTGGGACACTTTGGGACATTAGCTCCTGTCATTGCCGAGCTCACCAGCTGTCCTGATTCCCACCACCCCTGGGGGTCCTTCAATGGAGATTGTAGTCGAGATGTTTGTGTCAAGCATTAGATCCCAAACACGATCTTTGTTTTAACCATGCATCAATTGTGGATACAAACCCTATTAGCATATAAAGTTGGAAACTGTTGTCTTTCCATGATAGTACCTAGTCAATTAGCTTATGCCGTGCTCTTGTCACGTTTGCAGAGGAAGATATCTAAGAATCGGGCTGAGCGCAGGCGCATAGGAGGAGGCCCTGCCCAACTGACCATCCTTGTATGTAACGTCTCTCGGGCACATTTATTTTTAGTAGTGCTGCTCCTCCTACGTATGCCAGCACAGTACAAGAATCATGTGTACCCTTCCGTTCTAATAAGCTCAATAACCTCAATTGTGTTTTGCAGGTCATCCACCACCAGAGGCGCAAAGAGAGGACACTACCGAACCAGAGGAGGAAGTTATCGAAAGGGAGGAGGATGTCCCTTGCATCACTCTGGATGTTGTACCTGCGGCCACTTCGTCGTCATCGTCTTCGACAGAAGAAATAGCGGGACCAAGCGGCTTGCACTCGGTGACTCCAAAGCGTATAGTGCCCACACTGACCCCACGGAGGTTGACTCAGCGAGGTCAGCACACGCCACTACTGGCAGATCGCATCGAGGGCATGTACAGACTGTGCTTGGAGAGCGTCGCGATAAGTCGCGAGCTCCTCCAGGCATTTGGTGTGCTCAAGGGGAACATGTCCCAGATGTCCGCTCGCATATCGGAGGATATGCAGCAGATGATCCGGGAGATGCATGAGCAGACCGTCGCCATCCATGCCTTGCGGCACGCGAGAATGGTGGGAGAAGGCACTGCACCCCAAGGTGCCATCCCACCAACCGCCAGCACAGATGCGAGTCAGGAGGAAGGACTTCCTTCTGGCTCGGAAGTCATTTCCTCAGGAACGCTTTCTCCTACACCACCCCCTGAGATGTCCTGCCACAATCAACCCCCAGCCTCCCCCACGGCATGGGGGGGCTAAGACATTGGTGGGGGGGTGGTGGCAGTAGAGGATATGGAGGGAAGCGTGACTGCAGGTAGGGAGGCGGGTGTTATTATTCTGTTGTTATTTTTGTTATATTATTGTTGTTATTTTTAAAATTTATTGTTGGGTGACTGCTTGGGGGGGGGGGTGTTACATTTTAAAATAAAAAGTTTATTGTTCAATTATTAATTTTTTTAATTGCATTTTACAATTGTTGTGCAGTGTCTTATAATAATGTAAGGTAAGGTAAAACATGAATATATAATTGTTGGAAAACAATGGCCAGGCCAGGCATGGATGAAACGTAATGCAAATGCAACTATTGTCTTTCCATAACTGTAACTGTCACTAATGTAAGTTCATGCAAAACGTTCATTTATGAGTGGCTGATGCAAGAGTTTTGCAGCTGCGTAACTCCCACAGAGCTTTTCCAGTCTTACGGGGGGGTCATGGGGGCATGGGTTCATCACCAGGATGATTGTCCTCCCCGAGGGCCTCAACATCCTCCTCCTCCTCCTCCTCTTCATCTGCCTCTTCCGCCTCCACTCTCTCCTGAAGTGGACTGGCAGCCCCATCTGGCAATTGTTGTCCTCTCTTTATAGCTAAGTTATGCAACATGCAGCACACCACAATATATGGTCATGATGGTATTGCAAGCTGCCTCCAGAGTGGTCCAGGCATCTGAAGCGCTGCTTCAGCACTCCAATTGTCTTTTCGACGATATTACACGTAGCTATATGGCTTTCATTGTAGCGCTTCTCGGCTTCCGTCTGGGGATTACGCAGGGGGGTCATGAGCCAGCTGTCAAGGCCATATCCTTTATCCCCCAGCATCCAACCGTGACCTTGTGGCTGACTGTTAAATAGGTCAGAGACAGTGCTCTCACCCATGATGTGCGCATCATGGATGCTGCCTGGAAAATTAGCACTTACTGCCATGATTATTTGATTGTGGTCGACAACCAGCTATCCATTCAGGGAGTGCAATCCCTTTCGGTTACAAAACACCTCCGCATCCTGTAAAGGTGCTCTCAGGGTGATGTGCATACAGTCTATTGCTCCCTGCATCTTGGGGAAGTTTGCTATTCTCGTGAAAACCAAATCCCTCCCAGTCTGTGCCTCCTTGGTCATAGAGAAGCTTATAAAGTCCATCCTGCGAGCGTAAAGGGCATTAGTCACCTGTCGAATGGAGCAGTGTGTGGCATGCTGAGAGATACCACAAATATCGCCAGGTGAAGCCTGAAAGGAGCATGATACATAGATGAAAAGTGCCGCAGTAACCTTCACCTCAACAGGCAGTGCAGTCCTGATGGTGCTGGTAGGCTGCAGATCTCCCTTGATGAGCTGGCATATCTCAGCGATGATCTTCTTTCGGAAGCGCAGCCTCCTAAGGCACGTCTAATTGGACAAGTTCAGGTATGATTGCTGTTCGTTGGGTGTAAGGTCTCCTCCGCATTAGTCTGCCACCTCTTTGATTGGGCTCTTCACTGAACCCAGCTTCAGTATCCAGTGTGTGAGCATTTATAAATAATGGTACAGAAGTTACAGACCCCATCACTATTGCTATAAATGCCCTTTCTCCTCAATAAATAGAAATGTGAGCAAATGAGTCAGTCATGCCCTTAAAATAATTCACAAATTAATTCTCCTGATAAGCCCTTTCTTCAAGCAGCCTCTCACTTCCTCCGACGTGTGTGTGTGCAGCTCAGACATCAATGGTGCCCATCATCTTGATGCCAGTTAAAGTTTACGTTGATTGATGTTAAGTTGTATTCAACCCTTTCATGTTAAGGAATCACCAGTGTGTAATGGTGCAGCTATCTGAGACAATGCACAACAAGGTTATGTTCAATAACAAAAATTTTATACCAACATTGGTCTGAAATCATAAGTATCACGGGCAAAAACACCCAACCCCCGCCCACACCCAACTTTTTCCACCATTGACATCAAATGTTCAACATGTTCAACAACACCGAATACAAAGGCAAAGGAGCGTGGTCCCCTGCCCCCATACATGACAACAGATTGCATACACCCAGATGGAGATACAACACAGCCATCACCTGCGGACATGCACCTTGCTTTCCTTCTCCCCTCCCCTTCTTTTCCCCACCTCTACCCCTTCCCATCTTCGCTCCATGGAACCTGGCCGAGGAGCTCCTCAGGTGGTGCCTCATTGGGGGGGGGGGGGTGAAGGCAGATGTGATCGTTGCACGGGGACGGGAGCGGGGGTGCTGAGGGGGCAACATTTTCTGATACAGAAGCAGGATCTTGATCCTTGCTCTCATCTGTCATTTGCAGTGGTAGTGCAGAACCTAGGGGTGGAGTGCCGTGCTCGGGGACCACTGGGAGGCCTGTGCTGGCAGTGTTCCTGGCTATCGCATCCAGGACCTCCGCCATCCGCGGAATGTACTCGGTCATGGTGGTCAGCTGTCGGGATATGTCCTCCAATGCTTCGATGAGCTGGTCACCAATGTCTACAGTCCTCCTGGACAACTCTACCATCTCTCCGTTGTCAAGTGGCGCTCGTGGAACAGACCTGCCGCGTCCACGAGATCTCCGCGGGATTGGCACCATCCTGGGGACAAATGGGGTGCCCTGTAGCAAGGTGCTTGGGGCCAGTACCTCTAGAGTAGAGGCGAGAATGACCGGATGACCACTAGATGGCTTGGGGTGGAATGGCTTCTGGAGCATGGCGATGCAGTTTCCTCGAAGTCCGCACTCTCATCTGTGGAGAACAGACCCAGCAGATTGACGAGCGAGAATCGGAGCTCCTCAGCACCAGATGTTGGATCGTCTGGAGAGTCGGGCCCCACGCCCCCACTTTCTGGCCTCTGTGGTCTTACCTTGGGATGCGCTGCTGGCTAAGCTGCAAAACACAAATGAGGTTATTAGAGGAGAAGGGGGTGCTAGGGTCACAAGGTGAGTCCAGTGCTACACACAGCATATACACGATAAAAGCACCACTGCTCTCAAAATCATCGCAGACATCACATTTCATGACCATCAACACATTTGCATTGCAATGATTTTCATTAGGCTATCATTATTTCTATGACAATTTTAGAAATCATCGATCATATGTGATTCTTCGGATATGAGTGGGTGTGGCATTTATTGACTTCACATCACGCAATGGTGTAAGCTTTACTCACGTGGCATCACTTCAGGGTCTGCAGATGCGTACGTGGCTGTCTGGGGGTGCTTTCCCAAAAGTGCGAGCACCGGCTCTTCCATCTCAGTGATGTCGCTTGTGACTGGTAGCCCCCCACCCATTCGCCTCTGCAAGGACCTCATCGTCGATAGCTTCTTCTGTAAAAGGTGACAGCATGACATGGCATGAGATCATTGCATGCTATCATTGCTAGATACTGTCACAGAGACTGGTACAACACATAACCGATAGATATAATCATGATTATTATGAAAATTATCATTCTTTACCAAAAGACGTATACCGTGACCGCAGGCTTTGAGTAAAACATTTCCAGTAAAAGTGATAGACCTCACATCTGATGATAGTCACGCATGACTGTTACAAATCAAATTATATAAATACGCAAGTACATGTAAATCAATGTAATACTCTTGCGGATCCCACAAGGTCATTCCATCGTTTGCGGCATTGGTTGCCCTCAGGAACCTAGCTGGTCATCGACTAACTCGGTCCATATCCTCTGGTAGGCCTTTGGGGTGGGCTTCACCCGCCCTCCCTGTGTCAAATCACCCCAGTGTAACTCGACCTCCTGCAGGAGGGAGGCAGTTGCCTCGTCCGAGAACCTCCTGGCTCTTTTGCACCCTCCACAGCGTGCTGTGATGCCTCCTCCTCCTCCTCTCTCCATTATAGGCTAAATTCGGGAAAATATGTGGCTGTTAACAGCTAATTTTAGTTTGCCTACTTGCTGTGAAGCTCTAAAGTCTCCTTCCTTCCTCCCAAAGCAGCCACACCACATCCAGACACGCCTTCAGTTCCTCTGAGCTCCCGATCTCTCTGACTCCTCTTCTGCACATGTCATGATGACCCTTGACCTCCTGAATCACGGGAATTGACTGTTACCATGCTGTTGCCAAGGACAGCCACGCTTTACAGCAGAAGGTAAAAAAATGTTACGCTACCGCCATTTCATATCGCTCGCGGTAACCCCCATTTTCAAAAATGGAGACTAAGGTGTTTTGAGAATGGGCGAGAAGCCGGCAATCTGAAAATCCTTTTGTACCGCCCACACTGGAAACAATGCCCATTTTTGGGTGATAAGCACAAAAGTGGAGGTTCTAGCCCATAATGTTGGAAATACTCAGCAGATCAGGCAGGATCTGTGGAGGGAGAAACGGAGTTAATGTTTCAGCTTGGTAACCTTTCATGTCATCGACCTGAAATGTTGAGGGTGATTTTAACCTTGACGAACGGGTGAGTTTGGGTGGGGTGAGAAGTTAAAATTTAAAAAATTTCAAACCCGCCCACTTCCAGTTTCAATACAAGCGGGATGGGGGATGGGCAAGCAAACCGCTCTCAGGAGGCGGTCAGTCTGTCTCCATTTTAACCAGCTTTTCATTTTAACTAAACCTGGCAGGTAAAAGGAGACGAGAAGGGCTGGATCCACAAGGTAAGTGGCTATACAGCACTGCGTGTGGACTAGGAGGAGCAGGACTGTTTGCCTCCCGGCCCAACAAGCTTACATGCTTCCAATTCCATGATCACCAACTTTCCCCCAACCACCCTCGCACCCCGCCGACCACAATCTTCCCAAACCACCATCTCACCCCCACCAATCACCATCACACGCCCCCAAATCACCATCTCACACCCCACCCTGATCACCATCTCACCCCTCCCGATCAACATCTCACTCCCCCCCATCACAATCTCACCACCGCCAATCACCATCTCACCCCCGCAATCACAATTTCACCTCCCACAATCACCATCTCACCCCCCCAATCACAATCTCACCCCCCCCAAACACCATCTCACCTCCCCAATCACCATCTCACCCCCCCCAATCACCATCTCACCCCCCCAATCACAATCTCACCCCCGGCAATCACCATCTCAGCCCCCCAATCACCATCTCACCCCCGCAATCACAATTTCACCTCCCACAATCACCATCTCACCCCCCCAATCACAATCTCACCCCCCCCAAACACCATCTCACCTCCCCAATCACCATCTCACCCCCCCCCAATCACCATCTCACCCCCCCAATCACAATCTCACCCCCGGCAATCACCATCTCAGCCCCCCAATCACAATCTCAACCCCCCAATCACAATCTCACCCCCCCAATCACAATTTCACCCCCCCAATCACAATCTCACACCCCCAATCAAAAACGCACCTCCCCCAATCACAATCTCACCCCCCCAATCACAATCTCACCCCCCCCAAACACCATCTCACCTCCCCAATCACAATTTCACCCCCCCAATCACAATCTCACCCCCCCAATCACAATTTCACCCCCCCAATCACAATCTCACACCCCCAATCAAAAACGCACCTCCCCCAATCACAATCTCACCCCCCCAATCACAATCTCACCCCCCCCAAACACCATCTCACCTCCCCAATCACCATCTCACCCCCCCCAATGACCATCTCACCCCCCCAATCACAATCTCACCCCCCACAATCACCATCTCAGCCCCCCAATCACAATCTCACCCCCCCAATCACAATCTCACCCCCCCAATCACAATCTCACCCCCACAATCACAATCTTACCCCCCCAATCACAATCTCACACCCCCAATAACAAACGCACCTCCCCCAATCACCATCTCACCCCCCCAAACACAATCTCAGCCCCCCAATCACCATCTCACCCCCCCAATCACCATCTCACCCCCCCAATCACCATCTCACCCCCCAATCACAATCTCACCCCCCACAATCACCTTCTCACCCCCCCAATCACAATCTCACCTCCCCCCAATCACCATCTCACCCCTCCCGATCAACATCTCACCCCCCCGATCACCAACTCACCCCTCCCCAATCACAATCTCACCCCCGCCAATCACCATCTCACCCCCCCAATCGCAATCTCACCCCCCCCAATCACCATCTCACCCCCCAATCACAATCTCACCTCCCCCAATCACCTTCTCACCCCCCTAATCACTATCTCACCCCCCCAATCACCATCTCACCGCCCCAATCACAATCTCACCCCCCGCAATCACCATCTCACCCCGCCAATCACAATCTCACCTCCCCCAATCACCTTCTCACCCCCCCAATCACTATCTCACCCCCCCCAATCACCATCTCACCGCCCCAATCACAATCTCACCCCCCCCAATCACAATCTCACCCCCCTCAATCACAATCTCACCCCCCAATCACAATCTCACCTCCCCCAATCACCATCTCACACCCCCAATCACAACCTCACCCCCCACAATCACCATCTCACACCCCCAATCACAATCTTACCCCCCCGATCACCATCACACCCCCTCAATCACAATCTCACCCCCCCCCAATCACAATCTCACCCCCCCAATCACAATCTCACCTCCCCCAATCACCATCTCACACCCCCAATCACAATCTCACCCCCCCCAATCACCATCTCACACCGCCAATCACAATCTTACCCCCCCGATCACCATCACACCCCCGCAATCACAATCTCACCCCCCCCAATCACCATCTCACTCCCCCCGATCACCATCTCACCTCCCCCCCCGATCACCATCTCTCCCCCCCGATCACCATCTCACCCCCCCAAACCAGAATCTCTCCCCCCTCGAGCACCATCTCACCCCCCAATCACCATCTCACCCCCAAATCACAATCTCACCCCCCCGCCCCGATCACCATCTCATCCCCCAATCACCATCTCACCCCCACCAATCACCATCACTCCCCCCACAATCACCATCTCAACCCCCAATCACCATCTCACCCTCCAATCACCATCACACCCCCCCCCAATCACAATCTCACCCCCGCCAATCACCATCTCACCCCCCCAATCGCAATCTCACCCCCCCCCAATCACCATCTCACCCCCCAATCACAATCTCACCTCCCCCAATCACCTTCTCACCCCCCCAATCACTATCTCACCCCCCCCAATCACCATCTCACCGCCCCAATCACAATCTCACCCCCCGCAATCACCATCTCACCCCGCCAATCACAATCTCACCTCCCCCAATCACCTTCTCACCCCCCCAATCACTATCTCAACCCCCCAATCACCATCTCACCGCCCCAATCACAATCTCACCCCCCCCAATCACAATCTCACCCCCCTCAATCACAATCTCACCCCCCAATCACAATCTCACCTCCCCCAATCACCATCTCACACCCCCAATCACAATCTCACCCCCCACAATCACCATCTCACACCCCCAATCACAATCTTATCCCCCCGATCACCATCACACCCCCCCAATCACAATCTCACCCCCCCAATCACAATCTCACCTCCCCCAATCACCATCTCACACCCCCAATCACAATCTCACCCCCCCCAATCACCATCTCACACCGCCAATCACAATCTTAACCCCCGATCACCATCACACCCCCGCTATCACAATCTCACCCCCCCCGATCACCATCTCACTCCCCCCGATCACTATCTCACCTCCCCCCCGATCAGCATCTCTCCCCCCCGATCACCATCTCACCCCCCCAAATCAGAATCTCTCCCCCCTCGAGCACCATCTCCCCCCGATCACCATCTCACCCCCCCAAATCAGAATCTCTCCCCCCTCGAGCACCATCTCACCCCCCAATCACCATCTCACCCCCAAATCACCATCACTCCCCCCACAATCACCATCTCAACCCCCAATCACCATCTCACCCTCCAATCACCATCACACCCCCCCCCAATCACCATCTCAACCCCCAATCACCATCTCACCCTCCAATCACCATCACACCCCCCCCCAATCACCATCTCACGCCCCCGATCACCATCACCATCACACCCGCCCCGATCACCATCTCACCCACCCCAATCACCATCTCACCCCCCCAATCACCATCTCACCCCCCCGATCACCATCACACCCCCCCGATCACCATCACACCCCCGCAATCACAATCCCACCCCCCCGATCACCATCACACCCCCCCAATCACAATCTCACCCCCCCAATCACCATCTCACCCCGCAACCACCATCTCACCCCCCCCAATCACCATCTCACCCGCCCCGATCACCATCTCACCCCCCCCGATCACCATCACACCCCCCCAATCACAAACTCACCCCCCCGGTCATCATCACATCCCCCCAATCACAATCTCACCTCCAATCACCATCTATCTCCCCCCAGATCACCATTTCACCCCCCCCGATCACCATTTCACCCCCCCCCGATCAACATCTCACCTCCCCCCCTTCACCATCTCACCTCCCCCCATCACAATCTCACCTCCCCCCCCATCACCACCTCACCGCCACCCCGATCACCATCTCGCCCCCCCCGATCACCATCTCACCCCCCCCGATCACCATCTCACCGCCACCCCCGATCACCATCTCACCCCCCCCGATCACCATCTATCCCCGCTCCCAATCACCATCTCACACACCCCCCTGATCACCATCGCGCCCTCCCCCGATCAACTTCTCAACCCCCAATCAGCATCTCGCCCCCCCAATCACCATCTCATCCTCCCGATCAACATCTCAATCCCCCCAATCACCATCTCACCCAACCCAATCATCATCTCACCCCCCCCCGATCACCATCTCACCTCCCCCCTGATCACCATCTCACCACCCCCCCGATCACCATCTCACGCCCCCGATCACCATCCTACCCCCCCCGCGATCACCATCTCACCTCCCCCCCAATCACCATCTCACCCCCCCCACATCACCATCTCACACCCCACCCTGATCACCATCTCACCCCCCCACGATCACCATCTCACCTACCACCCAATGACCATCTCTACCCCCCCGATCACCATCTCACCCCACCCGATCACCATCTCACCTCCCCTCGATCACCATCTCACCTCCCCTCGATCACCATCTCACCTCCCCCCCGATCACCATCTCTCCCCGCCCCGATCACCATCTCACCCCCCAATCACCATCTCACCCCCCCTAAATCACAATCTCACCACCCCCGATCACCATCTCACCCCCCAATCACCATCTCACCCCCCCGATCACCATCACTCCCCCCCAATCAACATCTCACCCCTCCCAATCACCATCTCACCCCCCCCAATCACCATCACACCAACCCAATCTCCATCTCAACCCCCCCGATCACCATCTCACCCCCCATCACCATCTCACCCCCCCAGATCATCATCACACCCACCAATCACCATCACATCCCCTGATCACCATCACACCACCCCAATCAGGATCGCACCCACCCCAGATCACCATCACACCCCCCAATCACCATCACACTCCCCCGATCACTATCACACCCCCCCAATCACCATCTCATCCCCCGCAATCATCATCTCACCCACCCCAATCACCATCACACCACCCCAATCACCATCACACCCCCCCCAATCACCATCTCACCCCACAATCACCATCTCACCCCCCCAATCACCATCTCACCCCCCAATCACCATCACCCCGCCCCCGATCACCATCTCAACCCCCCCGATCACCATCTCACCCCCCATCACCATCTCACCCCCCCAGATCATCATCACACCCCCCAATCACCATCACACCCTCCCGATCACCATCACACCCCCCCAATTACGATCGCACACCCCCAGATCATCATCACACCCCCCAATCACCATCACACCCCCCTGATCACTATCACATCCCCCCAATCACCATCACCCCCCCCCCAATCACCATCTCACCCCACAATCACCATCTCACCCCCCCAATCACCATCTCACCCCCCAATCACCATCACCCACCCCGATCACCATCACACCCCCCCGATCATCATCTCAATCCCCCCAATCACCATCTCACCCCCCAATCACCATCTCACTCCCCCCAATCACCATCTCTCCCCCCCAATCACCATCTCACCCCACAATCACCATCTCACCCCCCCCAATCACCATCTCACCCCCCAATCACCATCACCCACCCCGATCACCATCACACCCCCCCGATCATCATCTCAATCCCACCAATCACCATCTCACCCCCCAATCACCATCTCACTCCCCCCAATCACCATCTCTCCCCCCCAATCACCATCTCACCCCACAATCACCATCTCACCCCCCCACCCCCGATCACCATCACACCCCCCCGATCACCATCTCAACCCCCCCAATCACCATCTCACCCCCCAATCACCATCTCACCCCCGCAATCACAATCTCACCTCCCCCGATCACCATCTCACCCCTCAATCACCATCTCACCTCCCCCCCCATCACAATCTCACCCCCCCCAATCACCATCTCACTCCCCCCGATCACCATCTCTCCCCCCCCGATCACCATCTCACCCCCCCGGATCACCATCTCACCCCCACCGATCACCATTTCACCTCCCCCGATCACCATCTCACCGCCCCCCGATCACCATCTCTCCCCCCCCCGATCACCATCTCACCCCCCCGCAATCACCATCTCTCCCCCCCCCGATTACCATCTCACCCCCCCCCGATCAGCATCACACCCCCCGATCACCATCTCAACCCCCCCAATCACCATCTCACCCCACAATCACCATCTCACCCGCCCCGATCACCATCTCACCCACCCCCGATCACCATTACACCCCCCCGATCACCATCACACCCCCCCAATCACAATCTCACCCCCCAATCACCATCTCACCCCTCAATCAACATCTCACTCACCCCGATCACCATCTCATCCCCCGATCACCATCTCACCCCCCAATCAACATCTCACTCACCCCGATCACCATCTCACCCCCCGATCACCATCTCACCCCCCAATCAACATCTCACTCACCCCGATCAACATCTCACTCACCCCGATCACCATCTCACCCCCCGATCACCATCTCACCCTCCAATCAACATCTCACTCACCCCGATCACCATCTCACCCCCCGATCAACATCTCACCCCCCGATCAACATCTGACCCCCCCCAATCACCATCTCACCCCCCCAGATCACCATCACATCCCCCAATAACCATCTCACCCCCCAATTACCATCTCACCTCCCCCCATCACAATCTCACTCCACCAATCACCATCTCACCCCCCCAATCACCATCTCACCCCCCCCAATCACAATCTCACACCCCCAAACACCATCTCACCGCCCCAATCACAATCTCACCCCCCCAATCACCATCTCAACCCCCCCAATCACAATCTCACCCCCCGCAATCACCATCTCAGCCCCCCAATCACAATCTCACCCCTCCAATCACAATCTCACCCCCCAATCACAATCTCACCTCCCCCAATCACCATCTCACCCCCCCAAACACAATCTCAGCCCCACAATCACCATCTCATCCCCCCAATCACAATCTCACCCCCCCCCAATCACCATCTCACCCCCCAATCACAATCTCACCCCCCGCAATCACCTTCTCACCCCCCCAATCACAATCTCACCTCCCCCCAATCACCATCTCACCCCTCCCGATCAACATCTCACCCCACCGATCACCAACTCTCCCCTCCCCAATCACCATCTCACACCCCCAATCACAATCTCACCCCCCCAATCACCATCTCACCCCCCCAATCACAATCTTACCCCCCCCAATCACAATCTCACCCTTCCAATCACCATCTCACCGCCCAATAACAATTTCACCCCACGCAATCACCTTCTCACTCCCCAATCACAATCTCACCTCCCCCCAATCACAATCTCACCCCCCCAATCACAATCTCATCCCCCCAATCACAAACTCACCTCCCCCAATCACCATCTCACACCCCCAATCACAATCTCACCCCCCCAATCACCATCTCACCCCTCCAATCACAATCGTACCCCCCCGATCACCGTCTCACCCCCCCCAATCACCATCTCACCCCCCCGATCACCATCTCACTCCCCCCGATCACCATCTCACCTCCTCCCCCGATCACCATCTCTCCCCCCCCGATCACCATCTCTCCCCCCCCGATCACCATCTCACCCCCCCAATCAGAATCTCTCCCCCCCCCGAGCACCATATCACCCCCCAATCACCATCTCACCCCCCAATCACAATCTCACCCCCCCTGCCCCAATCACCATCTCACCCCCCAATCACCATCTCACCCCCACCGATCACCATCACTCCCCCCACAATCACCATCTCACCCCCCAATCACCATCTCACCCTCCAATCACCATCATACCCCCCAAATCACAATCACACTCCCCCCATCACCATCTCACCCCCCGATCACCATCACCATCACAACCCCCCGATCACCATCTCACCCACCCCAATCACCATCTCACCCCCCCAATCACCATCTCACCCCCCCGATCACCATCACACCCCCCCGATCACCATCACACCCACGCAATCAAAATCTCACCCCCCCGATCACCATCACACCCCCCTAATCAACATCTCACCCCGCAATCACCATCTCACCCCCCCCAATCACCATCTCACCCGCCCCGATCACCATCTCACCCCCCCCGATCACCATCACACCCCCCCGATCACCATCACAGCCCCCCAATCACAATCTCACCCCCCCGATCATCATCACAGCCCCCCAATCACAATCTCACTCTCCAATCACCATCTATCTCCCCCCAGATCACCATTTCACCCCCCCCGATCACCATCTCAGCCCCCCCGATCACCATCTCACCTCCCCTCCATCACCATCTCACCTCCCACCCATCACCATCTCACCTCCCCCCCATCACCATCTCACCGCCACCCCGATCACCATCTCACGCCCCCCCGATCACCATCTCACCGCCCCCCCCGATCACCATCTATCCCCGCTAGCAATCACCATCTCACACCCCCCACTGATCACCATCCCACCCCCCCGATCAACATCTCACCACCCCAATCAGCATCTCACCCGCCCCAATCACCATCTCACCCCCCCGATCAACATCTCAATCCCCCAATCACCATCTCACCCCCCCCCAATCATCATCTCACCCCCCCGATCACCATCTCACCTCCCCCCTGATCACCATCTCACCCCCCCCGATCACCATCTCACCCCCCCGATCACACTCCTACCCCCCCCGATCACCATCTCACCTCCCCCCCAATCACCATCTCACCCCCCCCACATCACCATCTCACACCCCTCCCTGATCACCATCTCACCCCCCCCGATCACCATCTCACCCCCCCCGATCACCATCTCACCGACCACCCAATGACCATCTCTACCCCCCCGATCACCATCTCACCCTTCCGATCACCATCTCACCTCCCCTCGATCACCATCTCACCTCCCCCCCGATCACCATCTCTCCCTGCCCCGATCACGATCTCTCCCCGCCCCGATCACCATCTCACCCCTCAATCACCATCTCACACCCCCTCAATCACAATCTCACCACCCCCGATCACCATCTCACACCCCCTCAATCACAATCTCACCACCCCCGATCACCATCTCACCCCTCAATCACCATCTCACCGCCACCCCGATCACCATCTCACGCCCCCCCGATCACCATCTCACCGCCCCCCCCGATCACCATCTATCCCCGCTAGCAATCACCATCTCACACCCCCCACTGATCACCATCCCACCCCCCCGATCAACATCTCACCACCCCAATCAGCATCTCACCCGCCCCAATCACCATCTCACCCCCCCGATCAACATCTCAATCCCCCAATCATCATCTCACCCCCCCGATCACCATCTCACCTCCCCCCTGATCACCATCTCACCCCCCCCGATCACCATCTCACCCCCCCGATCACACTCCTACCCCCCCCGATCACCATCTCACCTCCCCCCCAATCACCATCTCACCCCCCCCACATCACCATCTCACACCCCTCCCTGATCACCATCTCACCCCCCCCGATCACCATCTCACCCCCCCCGATCACCATCTCACCGACCACCCAATGACCATCTCTACCCCCCCGATCACCATCTCACCCTTCCGATCACCATCTCACCTCCCCTCGATCACCATCTCACCTCCCCCCCGATCACCATCTCTCCCTGCCCCGATCACGATCTCTCCCCGCCCCGATCACCATCTCACCCCTCAATCACCATCTCACACCCCCTCAATCACAATCTCACCACCCCCGATCACCATCTCACACCCCCTCAATCACAATCTCACCACCCCCGATCACCATCTCACCCCTCAATCACCATCTCACACCCCCTCAATCACAATCTCACACCCCCGATCACCATCTCACACCCCAATCACCATCTCACCCCCCCCAAGCACCATCTCACCCCACAATCACCATCTCACCCCCCCAATCACCATCTCACCCCCCAATCACCATCACCCCGCCCACGATCACCATCTCAACCCCCCGATCACCATCTCACCCCCCCAGATCACCATCTCACCCCCCCAGATCACCATCACACCACCCAATCACCATCACACCCCCCAATCACCATCACACCCTCCCGATCACCATCACACCCCCCCAATCACGATCGCACCCCCCAATCACCATCACCCCCCCCGATCACCATCACACACCCCTGATCATCATCTCAACCCCCCCCAATCACCATCTCACTCCCCCCAATCACCATCTCACCCCCCCGATCACCATCTCACCCCCCCCCGATCACCATCACACCCCCCCGATCACCATCTCAACCCCCCCAATCACCATCTCATCCCCCAATCACCATCTCACCCGCCCCGATCACCAGCTCACCCACCCCCGATCACCATTACACCCCCCCGATCACCATCACATCCCCCCAATCACAATCTCACCCCCCAATCACCATCTCAACCCCCAATCAACATCTCACTCACCCCGATCACCATCTCACCCCCCAATCACAATCTCACCCCCCAATCACAATCTCACCCCCCAATCACAATCT
Organism: Pristiophorus japonicus; assembly: GCF_044704955.1. Lineage (NCBI taxonomy): Eukaryota > Metazoa > Chordata > Chondrichthyes > Pristiophoridae > Pristiophorus > Pristiophorus japonicus. The sequence goes on along the minus strand of NC_091981.1, from coordinate 133,665,715 downwards.
CACCCCCCAATCACAATCTCACCCCCCAATCACAATCTCACCCCCCAATCACCATCTCAACCCCCAATCACCATCTCACCTCCCCCCGATCACCATCACACCCCCCCGATCACCATCTCAACCCCCCCAATCACCATCTCATCCCCCAATCACCATCTCACCCACCCCGATCACCAGCTCACCCACCCCCGATCACCATTACACCCCCCCGATCACCATCTCACCCCCGATCACCATCTCACCCCTCAATCACCATCTATCCCCGCCCCAATCATCATCTCACACCCCATCCCGATCAACATCTCACCCCCCCGATCAACAGCTCACCCCCGCCAATCACCATCTCACCCCCGCAATCACAATCTCACCTCCCCCGATCACCATCTCACCCCTCAATCACCATCTCACCTCCCCCCCATCACAATCTCACCCCCCCCAATCACCATCTCACCCCCCCCCGATCACCATCTCTCCCCCCCGATCACCATCTCACCTCCACCCCGATCATCATCTCACCCCCCCCGATCACCATCTCACCTCCCCCGATCACCATCTCACCGCCCCCCGATCACCATCTCTCCCCCACCGATCACCATCTCACCCCACCGCAATCACCATCTCTCCCCCACCGATCACCATCTCAACCCCCACAATTACCATCTCACCCCACAATCACCATCTCACCCGCCCCGATCACCATCTCACCCACCCCCGATCACCATTACACCCTCCCGATCACTATCACACCCCCCCAATCACAATCTCACCCCCCAATCACCATCTCACCCCCCAATCAACATCTCACTCACCCCGATCACCATCTCACCCCCCGATCACCATCTCACCCCCTGGATCACCATCTATCCCCGCCCCCAATCATCATCTCACACCCCATCCCGATCAACATCTCACCCCCAGATCAACATCTCACCCCCCCAATCACCATCTCACCCCCGCCATCACAATCTGACCCCCCCGATCACCATCTCACCCCCCAATTACCATCTCACCTTCCCGCCCATCACAATCTCACCACCCCAATCACCATCTCACCCCTCAATCACCATCTCACCCCTCCCAATCACAATCTCACCCCTCCCAAACACCATCTCACCCCCCCAATCACAATCTCACCCCCGCCAATCACCATCTCACACCCCCCAATCACAATCTCACCCCCCACAATCAACATCTCAGCCCCCCAATCACAATCTCACCCCCCCAATCACCATGTCACCCCCCCAATCACAATCTCACCCCCCCAATCACCATCTCACCCCCCAATCACAATCTCACACCCCGCAATCACCTTCTCACCCACCCACTCACAATCTCACCTCCCCCCAATCAACATCTCACCCCTCCCGATCAACATCTCACCCCCCCGATCACCAACTCTCCCCTCCCCAATCACAATCTCAGCCCCGCCAATCACCATCTCACCCCCCCAATCGCAAACTCACCCCCCCAATCACCATCTCACCCCCCCAATCACAATCTCACCTCCCCCAATCACTTTCTCACCCCCCCAATCACTATCTCACCCCCCCCAATCACCATCTCACCGCCCCAATCACAATCTCACCCCCCGCAATCACCATCTCACCCCCCCAATCACAATCTCACCCCCCCCAATCACAATCTCATCCCCCCAATCACAAATTCACCTCCCCCAATCACCATCTCACACCGCCAATCACAATCTCACCCCCCCAATCACCATCTCACCCCTCCCAATCAGCATCACAACCACCCCAATCACCATCTCACCCCACAATCACCATCTCACCCCCCCCAATCACCATCTCACCCCCCAATCACCATCACACAACCCCGATCACCATCACACACCCCCGATCATCATCTCAACCCCTCCAATCACCATCTCACTCCCCCCAATCACCATCTCACCCCCCCAAACACCATCTCAGCCCCCCAATCACCATCTCACCCCCCCGATCACCATCACACCCCCCCGATCACCATCTCAACCCCCCCAATCACCATCTCATCCCCCAATCACCATCTCACCCGCCCCGATCACCAGCTCACCCACCCCCGATCACCATTACACCCCCCCGATCACCATCACACCCCCCCAATCACAATCTCACCCCCCAATCACCATCTCAACCCCCAATCAACATCTCACCCCCCAATCACAATCTCACCTCCCCCCGATCACCATCACACCCCCCCGATCACCATCTCAACCCCCCCAATCACCATCTCACCCCCCAATCACAATCTCACACCCGGCAATCACCTTCTCACCCCCCCACTCACAATCTCACCTCCCCCCAATCACCATCTCACCCCTCCCGATCAACATTTCACCCCCCCGATCACCAACTCTCCCCTCCCCAATCACAATCTCACCCCCGCCAATCACCATCTCACCCCCGCAATCGCAAACTCACCCCCCCAATCACCATCTCACCCCCCCAATCACAATCTCACCTCCCCCAATCACTTTCTCACCCCCCCAATCACTATCTCACCCCCCCCAATCACCATCTCACCGCCCCAATCACAATCTCACCCCCCGCAATCACCATCTCACCCCCCCAATCACAATCTCACCCCCCCCCAATCACAATCTCATCCCCCCAATCACAAACTCACCTCCCCCAATCACCATCTCACACCCCCAATCACAATCTCACCCCCCCCAATCAGCATCACAACCACCCCAATCACCATCTCACACCACAATCACCATCTCACCCCCCCCAATCACCATCTCACCCCCCAATCACCATCACACACCCCCGATCACCATCACACACCCCCGATCATCATCTCAACCCCCCCAATCACCATCTCACTCCCCCCAATCACCATCTCACCCCCCCAATCAGCATCTCACCCCCCCAATCACCATCTCACCCCCCCCCCCGATCACCATCACACCCCCCCGATCACCATCTCAACCCCCCCCAATCACCATCTCATCCCCCAATCACCATCTCACCCGCCCCGATCACCAGCTCACCCACCCCCGATCACCATCACACCCCCCCAATCACAATCTCACCCCCCAATCACCATCTCAACACCCAATCAACATCTCACCCCCCAATCACAATCTCACCCCCCAATCACCATCTCAACCCCCAATCACCATCTCACCCCCCAATCACCATCTCACCTCCCCCCGATCACCATCACACCCCCCCGATCACCATCTCAACCCCCCCAATCACCATCTCATCCTCCAATCACCATCTCACCCACCCCGATCACCAGCTCACCCACCCCCGATCACCATTACACCCCCCCGATCACCATCTCACCCCCGATCACCATCTCACCCCCCCGATCACCATCTATCCCCACCCCAATCATCATCGCACACCCCATCCCGATCAACATCTCACCCCCCCGATCAACAGCTCACCCCCGCCAATCACCATCTCACCCCCGCAATCACAATCTCACCTCCCCCGATCACCATCTCACCCCTCAATCACCATCTCACTTCCCCCCCCATCACAATCTCATCCCCCAATCACCATCTCACTCCCCCCGATTACCATCTCTCCCCCCCGATCACCATCTCACCTCCACCCCGATCACCATCTCACCCCCCCGGATCACCATCTAACCGCCCCCCGATCACCATCTCTCCCCCCCCGATCACCATCTCACCCCCCCGATCACCATCTCTCCCCCCCCGATCACCATCTCACCCCCCCGCAATCACCATCTCTCCCCCCCCGATCACCATCTCAACCCCCACAATCACCATCTCACCCCACAATCACCATCTCACCCGCCCCGATCACCATCTCACCCACCCCCGATCACCATTACACCCCCCCGATCACCATCACACCCCCCCAATCACAATCTCACCCCCCAATCACCATCTCACCCCCCAATCAACATCTCACTCACCCCGATCACCATCTCACCCCCCGATCACCATCTCACCCCCCCGATCCCCATCTATCCCCGCCCCCAATCATCATCTCACATCCCATCCCGATCAACATCTCAGCCCCAGATCAACATCTCACCCCCCCAATCACCATCTCACCCCCGCAATCACAATCTGACCCCCCCCGATCACCATCTCACCCCCCAATTACCATCTCACCTTCCCCCCCATCACAATCTCACCCCCCCAATCACCATCTCACCCCCCAATCACCATCTCACCCCTCCCAATCACAATCTCACCCCTCCCAAACACCATCTCACCCCCCCAACCACAATCTCACCCCCCAATCACAATCTCACCCCCCAATCACAATCTCACCCCCCCAATCACAATCGCACCTCCCCAATCACCATCTCACCCCCCCATACACAATCTCAGCCCCCCAATCACCATCTCACCCCCCCAATCACAATCTCACCCCCCCAATCACAAACTCACACCCCGCAATCACCTTCTCACCCCCCCACTCACAATCTCACATCCCCCCAATCACCATCTCACCCCTCCCGATCAACATCTCACCCCCCCAATCACCAACTCTCCCCTCCCCAATCACAATCTCACCCCCGCCAATCACCATCTCACCCCCGCAATCGCAAACTCACCCCCCCAATCACCATCTCACCCCCCCAATCACAATCTCACCTCCCCCAATCACTTTCTCACCCCCCCAATCACTATCTCACCCCCCCCAATCACCATCTCACCGCCCCAATCACAATCTCACCCCCCCCAATCACCATCTCACCCCCCCAATCACAATCTCACCCCCCCCAATCACAATCTCATCCCCCCAATCACAAACTCACCTCCCCCAATCACCATCTCACACCCCCAATCACAATCTCACCCCCCCAATCACCATCTCACCCCCACCAATCACAATCTTACCCCCCCCGATCACCGTCTCACCCCCCCCAATCACCATCTCACCTCCCCCCCCGATCATCATCTCTCCTCCCCCGATCACCATCTCTCCGCCCCCGATCACCATCTCTCCCCTCCAATCAGAATCTCTCCCCCCCCCCGAGCACCATATCACCCCCCAATCACCATCATACCCTCCCAATAACAATCACACCCCCCCAATCACCATCTCACCCCCCCAATCACAATCTTACCCCCCCCGATCACCGTCTCACCCCCCCCAATCACCATCTCACCTCCCCCCCGATCACCATCTCTCCTCCCCCGATCACCATCTCTCCGCCCCCGATCACCATCTCACCCCCCCAATCAGAATCTCTCCCCCCCCGAGCACCATATCACCCCCCAATCACCATCTCACCCCCCAATCACAATCTCACCCCCCCGCCCCAATCACCTTCTCACCCCCCAATCACCATCTGACCCCCACCGATCACCATCACTCCCCCCACAATCACCATCTCACCCCCCAATCACCATCTCACCCTCCAATCACCATCATACCCTCCCAATAACAATCACACCCCCCTCATCACCATCTCACCCCCCACGATCACCATCACCATCACAACCCCCCGATCACCATCTCACCCACCCCAATCACCATCTCACCCCCCCAATCACCATCTCACCCCCCCGATCACCATCACACCCCCCCGATCACCATCACACCCATGCAATCACAATCTCACCCCCCCGATCACCATCACACCCCCCCAATCACAATCTCACCCGCCAATCACCATCTCATCCCGCAATCACCATCTCACCCCCCCCAATCACCATCTCACCCACCCCAATGACCATCTCACCCCCCCAATCAACATCTTCCCGCCCCGATCACCATCTCACCCACCAATCACCATCTCACACCCCCTCAATCACAATCTCACCCCCCCGATCACCATCTCACCCCCCAATCACCATCTCACCGCCCCCCATCACCATCTCACCCCACAATCACCATCTCACCCCCCCAATCACAATCTCACCCCCCGCAATCACCATCTCAGCCCCCCAATCACAATCTCACCCCCCCAATCACAATCTCACCCCCCCAATCACAATCTCACCCCCCCAATCACCATCTCACCCCCCCATACACAATCTCAGCCCCCCAATCACCATGTCACCCCCCCAATCACAATCTCACCCCCCCCCAATCACCATCTCACCCCCCAATCACAATCTCACACCCCGCAATCACCTTCTCACCCCCCCACTCACAATCTCACCTCCCCCCAATCACCATCTCACCCCTCCCGATCAACATCTCACCCCCCAATCACCATCACTCCGCCCACGATCACCATCTCAACCCCCCGATCACCATCTCACCCCCCATCACCATCTCACCCCCCCAGATCACCATCACAACCCCCAATCACCATCACACCCCCCAATCACCATCACACCCTCCCGATCACCATCACCCCCCCCCCCAGATCATCATCTCACCCCCAAATCACCATCACACCCCCTGGATCACTATCACACCCCCCCAATCAGCATCACCCCCCCCCGATCACCATCACACACCCCCGATCATCATCTCAACCCACCCAATCACCATCTCACCCCCCAATCACCATCTCACTCCCCCCAATCACCATCTCACTCCCCCCAATCACTATCTCACCCCCCCAATCACCATCTCACCCCCCAATCACCATCTCACTCCCCCCAATCACCATCTCACTCCCCCCAATCACTATCTCACCCCCCCAATCACCATCTCACCCCCCAATCAACATCTCACTCCCCCCAATCACTATCTCACCCCCCCAATCACCATCTCACCCCCCCAATCACCATCTCACCACCCCCCCGATCACCATCACACCCCCCCGATCACCATCTCAACCTCCCCAATCACCATCTCATCCCCCAATCACCATCTCACCCACCCCGATCACCAGCTCACCCACCCCCGATCACCATTACACCCCCCCGATCACCATCACACCCCCCCAATCACAATCTCACTCCCCAATCACCATCTCAACCTCCAATCAACATCTCACCCCCCAATCACAATCTCACCCCCCAATCACCATCTCAACCCCCAATCACCATCTCACCCCCCAATCACCATCTCACCTCCCCCCGATCACCATCTCACACCCCCCAATCACCATCTCACTTCCCCCCATCACCATCTCACCTCTCCCCCGATCACCATCTCACCCCACCCCCCCGATCACCATCTCACCCCCCCCGATCACCATATCACCCCCCCCCGATCACCATCTTACCCCCCCCCGATCACCATCTCACCTCCCCCCGCCGATCACCATCTCACCTCCCCCCGCCGATCACCATCTCACCTCCCCCCCGATCACCATCTCACCTCCCCCGATCACCATCTCACCTCCCCCCCCGATCACCATCTCACCTCCCCACCCATCACCATCTCACCTCCCTACCCATCACCATCTCACCCCCCCCAATCAACATCTAACCCCCCCGATCAACATCTCACCCCCACCAATCACCATCTCACCCCCCAATCACCATTCACCCCCCCCAATCACCATCTCACCCCCCCCCCCGATCACCATATCACACCCCCCGATCACCATCTCACCCCCTCCGATCACCATCTCACCCCCTCCGATCACCATCTCACCCCCCCAATCACCATCTCACACCAACCCGATCACCATCTCACCACCCCCAATCACCATCTCACCCCCCCCGATCACCATTTCACCCCCCCCCGATCACCATCTCACCCCCCCCGATCACCATCTCACCCCCCCGATCACAATCGTACCCCCCCGATCACCGTCTCACCCCCCCCAATCACCATCTCACCCCCCCGATCACCATCTCACTCCCCCCGATCACCATCTCACCTCCTCCCCCGATCACCATCTCTCCCCCCCCGATCACCATCTCTCCCCCCCCGATCACCATCTCACCCCCCCAATCAGAATCTCTCCCCCCCCCGAGCACCATATCACCCCCCAATCACCATCTCACCCCCCAATCACAATCTCACCCCCCCTGCCCCAATCACCATCTCACCCCCCAATCACCATCTCACCCCCACCGATCACCATCACTCCCCCCACAATCACCATCTCACCCCCCAATCACCATCTCACCCTCCAATCACCATCATACCCCCCAAATCACAATCACACTCCCCCCATCACCATCTCACCCCCCGATCACCATCACCATCACAACCCCCCGATCACCATCTCACCCACCCCAATCACCATCTCACCCCCCCAATCACCATCTCACCCCCCCGATCACCATCACACCCCCCCGATCACCATCACACCCACGCAATCAAAATCTCACCCCCCCGATCACCATCACACCCCCCTAATCAACATCTCACCCCGCAATCACCATCTCACCCCCCCCAATCACCATCTCACCCGCCCCGATCACCATCTCACCCCCCCCGATCACCATCACACCCCCCCGATCACCATCACAGCCCCCCGATCACCATCTCAGCCCCCCCGATCACCATCTCACCTCCCCTCCATCACCATCTCACCTCCCACCCATCACCATCTCACCTCCCCCCCATCACCATCTCACCGCCACCCCGATCACCATCTCTTCGCCCCCCCGATCACCATCTCACCCCCCCCCCGATCACCATCTATCCCCGCTAGCAATCACCATCTCACACCCCCCACTGATCACCATCCCACCCCCCCGATCAACATCTCACCACCCCAATCAGCATCTCACCCGCCCCAATCACCATCTCACCCCCCCGATCAACATCTCAATCCCCCAATCACCATCTCACCCCCCCCAATCATCATCTCACCCCCCCGATCACCATCTCACCTCCCCCCCGATCACCATCTCACCCCCCCCGATCACCATCTCACCCCCCCGATCACACTCCTACCCCCCCCGATCACCATCTCACCTCCCCCCCAATCACCATCTCACCCCCCCCACATCACCATCTCACACCCCTCCCTGATCACCATCTCACCCCCCCCGATCACCATCTCACCCCCCCCGATCACCATCTCACCGACCACCCAATGACCATCTCTACCCCCCCGATCACCATCTCACCCTTCCGATCACCATCTCACCTCCCCTCGATCACCATCTCACCTCCCCCCCGATCACCATCTCTCCCTGCCCCGATCACGATCTCTCCCCGCCCCGATCACCATCTCACCCCTCAATCACCATCTCACACCCCCTCAATCACAATCTCACCACCCCCGATCACCATCTCACCCCTCAATCACCATCTCACACCCCCTCAATCACAATCTCACACCCCCGATCACCATCTCACACCCCAATCACCATCTCACCCCCCCCAAGCACCATCTCACCCCACAATCACCATCTCACCCCCCCAATCACCATCTCACCCCCCAATCACCATCACCCCGCCCACGATCACCATCTCAACCCCCCGATCACCATCTCACCCCCCCAGATCACCATCTCACCCCCCCAGATCACCATCACACCACCCAATCACCATCACACCCCCCAATCACCATCACCCCCCCCGATCACCATCACACACCCCTGATCATCATCTCAACCCCCCCCAATCACCATCTCACTCCCCCCAATCACCATCTCACCCCCCCGATCACCATCTCACCCCCCCCCGATCACCATCACACCCCCCCGATCACCATCTCAACCCCCCCAATCACCATCTCATCCCCCAATCACCATCTCACCCGCCCCGATCACCAGCTCACCCACCCCCGATCACCATTACACCCCCCCGATCACCATCACATCCCCCCAATCACAATCTCACCCCCCAATCACCATCTCACCCCCCCGATCAACATCTCAATCCCCCAATCACCATCTCACCCCCCCCAATCATCATCTCACCCCCCCGATCACCATCTCACCTCCCCCCCGATCACCATCTCACCCACCCCGATCACCATCTCACCCCCGATCACCATCTCACCCCTCAATCACCATCTATCCCCACCCCAATCATCATCTCACACCCCATCCCGATCAACATCTCACCCCCCCGATCAACAGCTCACCCCCGCCAATCACCATCTCACCCCCGCAATCACAATCTCACCTCCCCCGATCACCATCTCACCACTCAATCACCATCTCACCTCCCCCCCATCACAATCTCACCCCCCCCAATCACCATCTCACCCCCCCCCGATCACCATCTCTCCCCCCCGATCACCATCTCACCTCCACCCCGATCACCATCTCACCCCCCCCGATCACCATCTCACCTCCCCCGATCACCATCTCACCGCCCCCCGATCACCATCTCTCCCCCACCGATCACCATCTCACCCCACCGCAATCACCATCTCTCCCCCACCGATCACCATCTCAACCCCCACAATCACCATCTCACCCCACAATCACCATCTCACCCGCCCCGATCACCATCTCACCCACCCCCGATCACCATTACACCCCCCCGATCACTATCACACCCCCCCAATCACAATCTCACCCCCCAATCACCATCTCACCCCCCAATCAACATCTCACTCACCCCGATCACCATCTCACCCCCCGATCACCATCTCACCCCCTGGATCACCATCTATCCCCGCCCCCAATCATCATCTCACACCCCATCCCGATCAACATCTCACCCCCAGATCAACATCTCACCCCCCCAATCACCATCTCACCCCCGCCATCACAATCTGACCCCCCCGATCACCATCTCACCCCCCAATTACCATCTCACCTTCCCGCCCATCACAATCTCACCACCCCAATCACCATCTCACCCCCCAATCACCATCTCACCCCTCCCAATCACAATCTCACCCCTCCCAAACACCATCTCACCCCCCCAATCACAATCTCACCCCCCCCAATCACCATCTCACAACCCCCAATCACCATCTCACACCCCCCAATCACAATCTCACCCCCCACAATCAACATCTCAGCCCCCCAATCACAATCTCACCCCCCCAATCACCATGTCACCCCCCCAATCACAATCTCACCCCCCCAATCACCATCTCACCCCCCAATCACAATCTCACACCCCGCAATCACCTTCTCACCCACCCACTCACAATCTCACCTCCCCCCAATCAACATCTCACCCCTCCCGATCAACATCTCACCCCCCCGATCACCAACTCTCCCCTCCCCAATCACAATCTCAGCCCCGCCAATCACCATCTCACCCCCCCAATCGCAAACTCACCCCCCCAATCACCATCTCACCCCCCCAATCACAATCTCACCTCCCCCAATCACTTTCTCACCCCCCCAATCACTATCTCACCCCCCCCAATCACCATCTCACCGCCCCAATCACAATCTCACCCCCCGCAATCACCATCTCACCCCCCCAATCACAATCTCACCCCCCCCAATCACAATCTCATCCCCCCAATCACAAATTCACCTCCCCCAATCACAATCTCACCCCCCAATCACCATCTCACCCCCCCGATCAACATCTCAATCCCCCAATCACCATCTCACCCCCCCCAATCATCATCTCACCCCCCCGATCACCATCTCACCTCCCCCCCGATCACCATCTCACCCACCCCGATCACCATCTCACCCCCGATCACCATCTCACCCCTCAATCACCATCTATCCCCACCCCAATCATCATCTCACACCCCATCCCGATCAACATCTCACCCCCCCGATCAACAGCTCACCCCCGCCAATCACCATCTCACCCCCGCAATCACAATCTCACCTCCCCCGATCACCATCTCACCCCTCAATCACCATCTCACCTCCCCCCCATCACAATCTCACCCCCCCCAATCACCATCTCACCCCCCCCCGATCACCATCTCTCCCCCCCGATCACCATCTCACCTCCACCCCGATCACCATCTCACCCCCCCCGATCACCATCTCACCTCCCCCGATCACCATCTCACCGCCCCCCGATCACCATCTCTCCCCCACCGATCACCATCTCACCCCACCGCAATCACCATCTCTCCCCCACCGATCACCATCTCAACCCCCACAATCACCATCTCACCCCACAATCACCATCTCACCCGCCCCGATCACCATCTCACCCACCCCCGATCACCATTACACCCCCCCGATCACTATCACACCCCCCCAATCACAATCTCACCCCCCAATCACCATCTCACCCCCCAATCAACATCTCACTCACCCCGATCACCATCTCACCCCCCGATCACCATCTCACCCCCTGGATCACCATCTATCCCCGCCCCCAATCATCATCTCACACCCCATCCCGATCAACATCTCACCCCCAGATCAACATCTCACCCCCCCAATCACCATCTCACCCCCGCCATCACAATCTGACCCCCCCGATCACCATCTCACCCCCCAATTACCATCTCACCTTCCCGCCCATCACAATCTCACCACCCCAATCACCATCTCACCCCCCAATCACCATCTCACCCCTCCCAATCACAATCTCACCCCTCCCAAACACCATCTCACCCCCCCAATCACAATCTCACCCCCCCCAATCACCATCTCACAACCCCCAATCACCATCTCACACCCCCCAATCACAATCTCACCCCCCACAATCAACATCTCAGCCCCCCAATCACAATCTCACCCCCCCAATCACCATGTCACCCCCCCAATCACAATCTCACCCCCCCAATCACCATCTCACCCCCCAATCACAATCTCACACCCCGCAATCACCTTCTCACCCACCCACTCACAATCTCACCTCCCCCCAATCAACATCTCACCCCTCCCGATCAACATCTCACCCCCCCGATCACCAACTCTCCCCTCCCCAATCACAATCTCAGCCCCGCCAATCACCATCTCACCCCCCCAATCGCAAACTCACCCCCCCAATCACCATCTCACCCCCCCAATCACAATCTCACCTCCCCCAATCACTTTCTCACCCCCCCAATCACTATCTCACCCCCCCCAATCACCATCTCACCGCCCCAATCACAATCTCACCCCCCGCAATCACCATCTCACCCCCCCAATCACAATCTCACCCCCCCCAATCACAATCTCATCCCCCCAATCACAAATTCACCTCCCCCAATCACCATCTCACACCGCCAATCACAATCTCACCCCCCCAATCACCATCTCACCCCTCCCAATCAGCATCACAACCACCCCAATCACCATCTCACCCCACAATCACCATCTCACCCCCCCCAATCACCATCTCACCCCCCAATCACCATCACACAACCCCGATCACCATCACACACCCCCGATCATCATCTCAACCCCTCCAATCACCATCTCACTCCCCCCAATCACCATCTCACCCCCCCAATCACCATCTCAGCCCCCCAATCACCATCTCACCCCCCCCGATCACCATCACACCCCCCCGATCACCATCTCAACCCCCCCAATCACCATCTCATCCCCCAATCACCATCTCACCCGCCCCGATCACCAGCTCACCCACCCCCGATCACCATTACACCCCCCCGATCACCATCACACCCCCCCAATCACAATCTCACCCCCCAATCACCATCTCAACCCCCAATCAACATCTCACCCCCCAATCACAATCTCACCCTCCAATCACCATCTCAACCCCCAATCACCATCTCACCCCCCAATCACCATCTCACCTCCCCCCGATCACCATCACACCCCCCCGATCACCATCTCAACCCCCCCAATCACCATCTCACCCCCCAATCACAATCTCACACCCGGCAATCACCTTCTCACCCCCCCACTCACAATCTCACCTCCCCCCAATCACCATCTCACCCCTCCCGATCAACATCTCACCCCCCCGATCACCAACTCTCCCCTCCCCAATCACAATCTCACCCCCGCCAATCACCATCTCACCCCCGCAATCGCAAACTCACCCCCCCAATCACCATCTCACCCCCCCAATCACAATCTCACCTCCCCCAATCACTTTCTCACCCCCCCAATCACTATCTCACCCCCCCCAATCACCATCTCACCGCCCCAATCACAATCTCACCCCCCGCAATCACCATCTCACCCCCCCAATCACAATCTCACCCCCCCCCAATCACAATCTCATCCCCCCAATCACAAACTCACCTCCCCCAATCACCATCTCACACCCCCAATCACAATCTCACCCCCCCCCAATCAGCATCACAACCACCCCAATCACTATCTCACACCACAATCACCATCTCACCCCCCCCAATCACCATCTCACCCCCCAATCACCATCACACACCCCCGATCACCATCACACACCCCCGATCATCATCTCAACCCCCCCAATCACCATCTCACTCCCCCCAATCACCATCTCACCCCCCCAATCAGCATCTCACCCCCCCAATCACCATCTCACCCCCCCCCCCGATCACCATCACACCCCCCCGATCACCATCTCAACCCCCCCCAATCACCATCTCATCCCCCAATCACCATCTCACCCGCCCCGATCACCAGCTCACCCACCCCCGATCACCATCACACCCCCCCAATCACAATCTCACCCCCCAATCACCATCTCAACACCCAATCAACATCTCACCCCCCAATCACAATCTCACCCCCCAATCACCATCTCAACCCCCAATCACCATCTCACCCCCCAATCACCATCTCACCTCCCCCCGATCACCATCACACCCCCCCGATCACCATCTCAACCCCCCCAATCACCATCTCATCCTCCAATCACCATCTCACCCACCCCGATCACCAGCTCACCCACCCCCGATCACCATTACACCCCCCCGATCACCATCTCACCCCCGATCACCATCTCACCCCCCCGATCACCATCTATCCCCACCCCAATCATCATCGCACACCCCATCCCGATCAACATCTCACCCCCCCGATCAACAGCTCACCCCCGCCAATCACCATCTCACCCCCGCAATCACAATCTCACCTCCCCCGATCACCATCTCACCCCTCAATCACCATCTCACTTCCCCCCCCATCACAATCTCATCCCCCAATCACCATCTCACTCCCCCCGATTACCATCTCTCCCCCCCGATCACCATCTCACCTCCACCCCGATCACCATCTCACCCCCCCGGATCACCATCTAACCGCCCCCCGATCACCATCTCTCCCCCCCCGATCACCATCTCACCCCCCCCGATCACCATCTCTCCCCCCCCGATCACCATCTCACCCCCCCGCAATCACCATCTCTCCCCCCCCGATCACCATCTCAACCCCCACAATCACCATCTCACCCCACAATCACCATCTCACCCGCCCCGATCACCATCTCACCCACCCCCGATCACCATTACACCCCCCCGATCACCATCACACCCCCCCAATCACAATCTCACCCCCCAATCACCATCTCACCCCCCAATCAACATCTCACTCACCCCGATCACCATCTCACCCCCCGATCACCATCTCACCCCCCCGATCCCCATCTATCCCCGCCCCCAATCATCATCTCACATCCCATCCCGATCAACATCTCAGCCCCAGATCAACATCTCACCCCCCCAATCACCATCTCACCCCCGCAATCACAATCTGACCCCTCCCGATCACCATCTCACCCCCCAATTACCATCTCACCTTCCCCCCCATCACAATCTCACCCCCCCAATCACCATCTCACCCCCCAATCACCATCTCACCCCTCCCAATCACAATCTCACCCCTCCCAAACACCATCTCACCCCCCCAACCACAATCTCACCCCCCAATCACAATCTCACCCCCCAATCACAATCTCACCCCCCCAATCACAATCGCACCTCCCCAATCACCATCTCACCCCCCCATACACAATCTCAGCCCCCCAATCACCATCTCACCCCCCCAATCACAATCTCACCCCCCCAATCACAAACTCACACCCCGCAATCACCTTCTCACCCCCCCACTCACAATCTCACATCCCCCCAATCACCATCTCACCCCTCCCGATCAACATCTCACCCCCCCAATCACCAACTCTCCCCTCCCCAATCACAATCTCACCCCCGCCAATCACCATCTCACCCCCGCAATCGCAAACTCACCCCCCCAATCACCATCTCACCCCCCCAATCACAATCTCACCTCCCCCAATCACTTTCTCACCCCCCCAATCACTATCTCACCCCCCCCAATCACCATCTCACCGCCCCAATCACAATCTCACCCCCCCCAATCACCATCTCACCCCCCCAATCACAATCTCACCCCCCCCAATCACAATCTCATCCCCCCAATCACAAACTCACCTCCCCCAATCACCATCTCACACCCCCAATCACAATCTCACCCCCCCAATCACCATCTCACCCCCCCAATCACAATCTTACCCCCCCCGATCACCGTCTCACCCCCCCCCAATCACCATCTCACCTCCCCCCCCGATCATCATCTCTCCTCCCCCGATCACCATCTCTCCGCCCCCGATCACCATCTCTCCCCCCCAATCAGAATCTCTCCCCCCCCCCCGAGCACCATATCACCCCCCAATCACCATCATACCCTCCCAATAACAATCACACCCCCCCAATCACCATCTCACCCCCCCAATCACAATCTTACCCCCCCCGATCACCGTCTCACCCCCCCCAATCACCATCTCACCTCCCCCCCGATCACCATCTCTCCTCCCCTGATCACCATCTCTCCGCCCCCGATCACCATCTCACCCCCCCAATCAGAATCTCTCTCCCCGCGAGCACCATATCACCCCCCAATCACCATCTCACCCCCCAATCACAATCTCACCCCCCCGCCCCAATCACCTTCTCACCCCCCAATCACCATCTCACCCCCACCGATCACCATCACTCCCCCCACAATCACCATCTCACCCCCCAATCACCATCTCACCCTCCAATCACCATCATACCCTCCCAATAACAATCACACCCCCCTCATCACCATCTCACCCCCCACGATCACCATCACCATCACAACCCCCCGATCACCATCTCACCCACCCCAATCACCATCTCACCCCCCCAATCACCATCTCACCCCCCCGATCACCATCACACCCCCCCGATCACCATCACACCCATGCAATCACAATCTCACCCCCCCGATCACCATCACACCCCCCCAATCACAATCTCACCCCCCAATCACCATCTCACCCCGCAATCACCATCTCACCCCCCCCAATCACCATCTCACCCACCCCAATGACCATCTAACCCCCCCAATCAACATCTTCCCGCCCCGATCACCATCTCACCCACCAATCACCATCTCACACCCCCTCAATCACAATCTCACCCCCCCCGATCACCATCTCACCCCCCAATCACCATCTCACCGCCCCCCATCACCATCTCACCCCACAATCACCATCTCACCCCCCCCAATCACAATCTCACCCCCCGCAATCACCATCTCAGCCCCCCAATCACAATCTCACCCCCCCAATCACAATCTCACCCCCCCAATCACAATCTCACCCCCCCAATCACCATCTCACCCCCCCATACACAATCTCAGCCCCCCAATCACCATGTCACCCCCCCAATCACAATCTCACCCCCCCCAATCACCATCTCACCCCCCAATCACAATCTCACACCCCGCAATCACCTTTTCACCCCCTCACTCACAATCTCACCTCCCCCCAATCACCATCTCACCCCTCCCGATCAACATCTCACCCCCCAATCACCATCACTCCGCCCACGATCACCATCTCAACCCCCCGATCACCATCTCACCCCCCATCACCATCTCACCCCCCCAGATCACCATCACAACCCCCAATCACCATCACACCCCCCAATCACCATCACACCCTCCCGATCACCATCACACCCCCCCCAATCACGATCGCACCCCCCCCCCCAGATCATCATCTCACCCCCCAATCACCATCACACCCCCCGGATCACTATCACACCCCCCCAATCAGCATCACCCCCCCCCCGATCACCATCACACACCCCCGATCATCATCTCAACCCACCCAATCACCATCTCACCCCCCAATCACCATCTCACTCCCCCCAATCACCATCTCACTCCCCCCAATCACTATCTCACCCCCCCAATCACTATCTCACCCCCCAATCACCATCTCACTCCCCCCAATCACCATCTCACTCCCCCCAATCACTATCTCACCCCCCCAATCACCATCTCACCCCCCAATCACCATCTCACTCCCCCCAATCACTATCTCACCCCCCCAATCACCATCTCACCCCCCCAATCACCATCTCACCACCCCCCCGATCACCATCACACCCCCCCGATCACCATCTCAACCTCCCCAATCACCATCTCATCCCCCAATCACCATCTCACCCACCCCGATCACCAGCTCACCCACCCCCGATCACCATTACACCCCCCCGATCACCATCACACCCCCCCAAACACAATCTCACTCCCCAATCACCATCTCAACCTCCAATCAACATCTCACCCCCCAATCACAATCTCACCCCCCAATCACCATCTCAACCCCCAATCACCATCTCACCCCCCAATCACCATCTCACCTCCCCCCGATCACCATCTCACACCCCCCAATCACCATCTCACTTCCCCCCGATCACCATCTCACCTCTCCCCCGATCACCATCTCACCCCACCCCCCCGATCACCATCTCACCCCCCCCGATCACCATATCACCCCCCCCCGATCACCATCTTACCCCCCCCGATCACCATCTCACCTCCCCCCGCCGATCACCATCTCACCTCCCTCCCATCACCATCTCACCTCCCCCCCATCACGATCTCACCGCCGATCACCATCTCACTCCCCCCGATCACCATCTCACTCCCCCCGATCACCATCTCACCTCCCCACCCCGATCAGCATCTCACCTCCCCCCCCATCACCATCTCACTCCCCCCGATCACCATCTCACCTACCCCCGATCACCATCTCACCCCCCACCGATCACCATCTCACTCCCCCCGATCACCATCTCACTCCCCCCGATCACCATCTCACCTCCCCCCCGATCACCATCTCACCTCCCCCGATCACCATCTCACCTCCCCCGATCACCATCTCACCTCCCCCCCGATCACCATCTCACCTCCCCACCCATCACCATCTCACCTCCCTATCCATCACCATCTCACCCCCCCCGATCAACATCTAACCCCCCCGATCAACATCTCACCCCCACCAATCACCATCTCACCCCCCAATCACCATTCACCCCCCCCAATCACCATCTCACCCCCCCCCCGATCACCATATCACACCCCCCGATCACCATCTCACCCCCTCCGATCACCATCTCACCCCCTCCGATCACCATCTCACCCCCCCAATCACCATCTCACACCAACCCGATCACCATCTCACCACCCCCAATCACCATCTCACCCCCCCCGATCACCATTTCACCCCCCCCGATCACGATCTCACCCCCCCCGATCACCATCTCACCCCCCCGATCACCATCTCACCCCCCCCCCGATCACCATCTCACCCCCCCCCCGATCACCATCTCTCCCCCCCCGATCATCATCTCACACCCCCCGATCAGCATCTCACCCCCCCCCGATCACCATCTCACCCCCGCCGATCACCATCTCACCACCCCCCCCGATCACCATCTCACCTCCCCCCCGATCACCATCTCACCCCCCGCAATCACCATCTCACCCCCTCCCCCCGATCACCATCTCACCCTCCTGCCGATCACCATCTTGCCCCCCCCCGACCACAATCTCCCCCTCCACGACCACCATCTCTCCCACTCCAGCCACCATCCAGCTGCCCAGACCACCATCTCCCCCTGCCTCTCACACCACTAGACCCATCCCAACTGCAATATCTCACTGACTCCTACCTGCTTTCTGCTCGGATGCATCCTTGTGCTGCAGGCTCTCCCACCTGATGGCCAGCCAAGTTGTCAATCAGGCTGATTGTTGGACAGGAAACCTGCAGCAAAAATTTAAAAGACGTCCTGCAGTTAAAGCTGCAGTACATCTGGCACTTCAGGTTTTCCATCCACATCTCCTCCTCCACCCACTCCCCCACTCCGAACATGCAGCCCTGTAACTACCGGGGCCACTAACTCTCTCCCTCTCTCTCCACTGATGCTGCTAGTCCTGCTGAGTGTTTCCAGCACTTTCTGTTTTTATGTCCTACCTGTATTTAATTTGCTCAATAGGAACTCCCGTATAATTATACATGACACACTTGACATGAATGCCAGGAGCATAATAAATAAAATGAATGAGTTGGAAGTAATAGTAAATAGAGAGCTGCTAGATATTGAAGGAGCTGTTG
The DNA here is from genome assembly GCF_044704955.1 of Pristiophorus japonicus. Lineage (NCBI taxonomy): Eukaryota > Metazoa > Chordata > Chondrichthyes > Pristiophoridae > Pristiophorus > Pristiophorus japonicus. The sequence continues at coordinate 133,645,676 of NC_091981.1, read as the reverse complement.
AAACCTGGATAAAAGAGGATGATTGGGTCAAATTTAACAGAGAGTGGAATCTATGGCCTGAATATTCCGTACTTGGGTAGGTCAGGTGCAGACGCTCGCCGTGGCGTGTCGCGAACCCATTCCTGATTCCATGCCACTCCTCAGATCGACTTTCCGTTTGTTATATATGTAAACCTGTATATACGTTGTACAGCCACCAGAGGGATCATCCCCTGGAGTCCCAAGTGATCCCTCAATCCCTTGGGAACACAGGTACTTAAGGAGGCCTCACAGGCTGGAGAGGCACTCTGGAGACCTGCAATAAAAGACTAAGATCACATTTTACTTTGAGCTCACAATATCCAGTCAGACTCTTTATTCATACACAACAACTGGCGATGAGATGCAGATGACGAACCCAACGATGCAGAGAACAATGGGCATCCTGGAGAAATTCTCAGAGGGAGATGATTGGGAAACCTTTGTGGAGTGACTCAACCAATACTTTGTGGTCAATGAGCTGGAAGGAGAAGCGAACGCTGCCAAACGAAGGGTGATTCTCCTCACTGTCTGTGGGGCACCAACGTATGGCCTCATGAAAAATCTGCTCGCTCCAGTGAAACCCACAGAGAAATCATACGATGATTTGTACACACTGGTCCGGGAGCATCTGAACCCGAAGGAAAGCGTTCTGATGGCGAGGTACTGATTCTACACCGACAAAAGGTCTGAAGGCCAGGAAGTGGCAAGTTATGACACCGAGCTAAGACGCCTTGCAGGACATTGCGAATTTGAAGGACATTTGGAGCACATGCTCAGAGACATTTTCGTACTTGGCATTGGTCATGAAATGATATTTAGCATACTTTTGACTGAAGAGACCCCAACCTTGAGTAAGGACATAGCGATAGCCCAGGCGTTCATTGCCACCAGTGACAATATGAAGCAAATCTCTCAGCACACAAGTGCTGCTACAAGTACTGTGAACAAAATGATGTTGTTTTCAAATCGCAACATACAGGACAGGCCTCACATGCCTGCAGCTGCACATCCGCAGATGTCTCAGAGTGCAAGGCCATTAACACCTTATTGGCGCTGCGGTAGTGAACATCGTTTCCATTCATGCCGCTTGAAAGGGTACATTTGCAAGGGCTGTGGAACAATGGGACACCTCCAATGTATGTGCAGGCGAGGTGAAAACCCTGTTAATCCTGCAAACCACCATGTTGCAGAGGAGGGCAGATACACGGTAGATCACGACGAACCAGAGCCTCAGACCGAGGAGGCAGAGGTATATGGGTACATGGGGTGCACACATTCACCACAAAGTGTCCCCCGATAATGCTGAAGGTTGAATTAAATGGACTCCCGGTGTCAAAGGAGCTGGACACCGGCACGAGCCAGTCCATTGTAAGCAAAAAGATTTTTGAAAAATTGTGTTGCAGCAAGGCCTCAAGGCCAGTCTTGACTCCTATTTGCACGAAACTGAGAACTTACACAAAGGAACTGATTCCCATAATCGGCAGTGCTACAATAAAGGTCTCCTACGATGGAGCGGTGCACAAGCTACCACTCTGGGTGGTACCGGGCGATGGTCCCATGCTGCTCGGCAGGAGCTGGCTGTGAAAGATACGCTGGAACTGGGACGACGTCCGAGCGCTCTCGTCCGCTGATGACACTTCGTGTGCCCAGGTCTTAAACAAGTTACCTTCGCTGTTCGAACTAGGTATCGGAAAGTTCCAAGGAGCAAAAGTGCAGATCCACCTAATTTCGGAGATGCAACCCATCCATCACAAGGCACGTACGTGATGAGAGAAAGGGTAGAGATCGAACTAGACCGGCTGCAAAGAGAGGGCATCATTTCGCCCGTCGAATTCATCGAGTGAGCCAGTCCGATTGTTCCAGTCCTCAAGGGAGATGGCACCGTCAGAATCTGTGGTGATTACAAAGTAACTATCAATCGTTTCTCTTTGCAGGATCAATACCCACTACCAAAGGCTGATGACCTTTTTGCTACCCTGGTGGCAGGAAAGATGTTCACGAAGCTGGACTGACCTCGGCCTACATGATGCAGATGATGGAAGAATCATCGAAGGGCCTCACCTGCATCAACACACACAAATGCCTCTTCATTTATAACAGATGCCCGTTTGGAATTCGATCAGCCATGGCCATATTCCAGAGAAACATGGAAAGCTTACTGAAGTCAATCCCACACACGGCAGTCTTCCAGGATGACATCTTGGTTACAGGTCGGGACACTGTCGAGCATCTGCAGAACCTGGAGGAGGTTCTTAGTCGACTCAACTGCGTGGGGCTCAGGTTAAAATGCTCGAAGCGCGTTTTCCTGGCACCTGAAGTGGAGTTCCTGGGGAGAAAAATCGCGGTGGACGGCATCAGGCCCACCGATTCGAAGACGGAGGCAATTGAGAACGCACCGAGGCCACAGAACGTGATGGAGCTGCGGTAATTTCCAGGACTCCTGAACTACTTTGGTAACTTCTTACCAGGTCTTAGCACACTGTTAGAACCACTGCACGCCTTACTGCGTAAAGGAGACGAATGGGTATGGGGCAAAAGCCAAGAAAATGCCTTTGTAAAAACTAGAAAATTGTTATGCTCACACACATTGCTTGTGTTGTATGATCCATGTAAGCGTTTGGTACTAGCATGTGATGCGTCGTCGAATGGCGTCGGGTGTGTATTGCAAGAAGCTAATGACTCTGGGAAATTGCAACCGGTTGCTTATGCATCCAGAAGTCTGTCTAAGGCTGAGAGAGCCTACAGCATGATTGAAAAAGAAGCGTTAGCGTGTGTTTATGGGGTAAAGAAAATGCATCAATATCTGTTTGGGCAAAAATTTGAATTGGAAACTGACCATAAGCCACAAATATCCCTGTTTTCTGAGAGTAAGGGGATAAATACGAATGCATTGGCCCGCATCCAGAGCTGGGCGCTCACGTTGTCCGCATACAACTACGCCATCTGCTATAGGCCAGGCAAAGAAAAGTGTTCCAATGCTTTCAATAGGCTACCATTGCCCACCACAGGGGTGGAAATGGCACAGCCCGCAGATTTAGTCATGGTTACGGAAGCAATCACCCGTCACAGCCCGGCAGATTAGAACCTGGACAAGCCAGGACCCCTTACTATCCCTAGTAAAAAATTGTGTGCTTCACGGGAGCTGGTCCAATGTCCCAGTGGAAATGCAGGCATCGTAATGATGAAAGCGATAGCCAGATCCCACGTGTGATGGCCCGGTATCAATGCAGACTTAGAGTCCTGCGTGCACAGATGTAACACATGCTCGCAGTTAAGCAATGTACCCAGGGAGGCACCACTAAGTTTATGGTCATAGCCCTCCAAACTATGGTCCAGGATCCATGTCGACTATGCAGGCCCATTTTTGGATAAAATGTTCCTCATGGTTTGAATGTGAGTAAATGCCGGCAAGCACTTCTGCTGCTACCACTGAAAGCTTGCGGCCCATGTTTGCCATGAACAGACTACCTGATGTCCTTGTGAGTGAAAACGGGCCATGTTTTACCAGTGCCGAGTTCAAAGAGTTCATTACCCGCAACGGGATCAAACATGTTGCATCTGCCCCATTCCAACCAGCGTCCAATGGTCAGGCAGAGAGAGCAGTGCAATCTATCAAGCAGGGCTTGAAGAGGGTAACTGAAGGCTCACTGCAGACTCGCCTATCCCAAGTCCTTCTTAGCTACCGCACAAGACCCCACTCACTCACTGGGATTCCACCTGCTGAAGTGCTCATGAAAAGGGCATTTAGACAAGGCTCTCGTTAGTTCACCCTGATCGACATGAACAGGTAGAGAGCAGACGGCTTCAACAAAGTACATATCATGATAGCACAAATGTGTCACATGAAATTGAAATCAATGATCCTGTATTTGTGTTGAATTATGGACAAGGTCCCAAGTGGCTTCCCGACACTATTGTGGCCAAAGAGGGGAGCAGGATGTTTCGAGTCAAACTTTCAAATGGACTCATTCACCGGAAACACTTGGACCAAATCAAAATCAGATTCACAGACTATCCTGAGCAACCCATTGTGGACCCTACCTTCTTTGACCCCCCAACATACACACCAGTGGCAACTGACACCGCGGTTGACCACGAAGCAGAACCCATCACCCGCAGCAGCCCAGCAGGACTCACCACACCAGGCAGCTCAGCAAGGCCAGCTGCACAGCAGCCCAGCCAGGGCCCAACAAATGATTCATCAAAACCAGCATTTGCACCAAGACGATCAACCAAGGAAAGAAAGGCCCCAGATCGACTCACCTTGTACAGAGTTAAACTGTTGACTTTGGGGGGGGGGAGTGTTATTATATATGTAAACTTGTATATACCTTATACAGTCAGCAGAGGGCTCATCCCCTGGAGTCCCAAGTGATCCCACAAACCCTTGGGAGCACAGGCACTTCAGGAGGCTTCACAGGCTGGAGAGACAATCTGGAGACCTGCAATAAAAGACTGTCACACTTTACGTTGAGCCCACAGTATCCAGTCAGACTCTTTATTCATACACAACACCGTTAATGGGGCCAATTAAGACCACCCTGCACGTTACCCAGCCCAATTAAATGGTGCAGGACTGATGACATCAGTGATGACACATTTTCAGCTGGAATATTTAAAGGAGCCATGGCCACATTGCATTTGAAGGTTCATGTTGGAGTGTGCAGGCACTGCACTGCACCATTGGACTGCTGCAAATACGGCCAAACATGACTGCACTGAAACAGAGGGCTGCACCCAGGTTCTCCGATGACTCCCTCCATATGCTTGTGGAGGGAGTCACAGTACGCAAAGAGGTCCTCTTCACTTCTAATGGGTAAAGAAACCTCCTCATGAGACCAAACGAGCCTGGCTCCAAATAGCAGAGGAAGTTAACAGCGGGGATGTGGTCAGGTGGACCTGGGTGCAGTGCTGGAAACATTTCAATAATCTCATTAGATCGGAAAAGGTGAGTACAAAGTTACACTCACCATCATCCTGATGTGATCTCATCACATCCCCATCACTCTGCCTTCCCAAAGCTACTGCTGCACATCCTTACTCACATCCACATACCTTGCACGTCAACCCATCCCTCTATCTATCTACATTATCACATCCCCATCGGATGAGCCACCCCTCACACTCACCCTCATCCTAATGAAACCATACTAACAAATAACATAAGGAGGCCACTTGCTTTGGCGGCCCACTCCATCATAGTCTCCATTTAAAGATGTAACCCATCCTTTCCTTACACTCATTCCATCACTCTCACTCAACATTCTCTTCTTTCCCTCCTTGCACACAATAAGAGGGAGAGGGAGAGAACTGGAGGTGGACTGCCATCTTTGGCGACTCTACCTACAGCAGAGGATGCTGCCTTAGAAGTTTCTGGAGTCGCCGAGCAGCTGGCGGTGGGAGACGGAGCGAGAGGGACATCTCAGCAACCTGGTAACAGAATTACATTTCATACTGCCACATGGCATACAGCAGTTACTCATATGGGTATTGATGTCAGCAGCCACTGAATGGTCATCATGTGCATAATGGTATCTATCCATTCTTCAAACAATATATTGAACTCATCTCTTTACTCTCCCATAGATCCATCAAGAGCCCCCCGCCCCCCCCCCCCCACCCCAATCACTGTCCAGGAGGAAGAGGAAAATGACTCCTCAGAAGAGCCTCCAGCCTCTGAGCGTGCACCGTCACCAGACATAAGCACACCCAGCACCAGCGCAGATACGCACACCTCAGTGGGTCCCACACGAGATAGAATAGTGTTGTCACCTGGTCTGCCTCAAGTCACAAGTGAGCAAGAGCAGATGGTGGAGACTCATCGCTGGAGGGCACAGGACACTCTGAACTCTGCTCAGCTGCATGCAGATGCTAAGCCATTCATACTGAGAGCATTCCTGGAGGTGCAGAAAGAAGTGCAGGAGGCTTTGACAGGTTTTGCGAGTGCAATGTCTGCAAATATACAGATAATAGAGGAGTCCATCTCCAACATCAGCTCCACCATGTCACAGGTGATTGCGACTGTATGCTCTGCATGGATTGGATGGCCACCTGCATGGAGCAGCTAATGCGCCACTCTTAGGAGCTCATGCTATCTATGAAGAATAGATGGCAGAGTTTCATGGACCTCCTCTCTAGGAGGGATGTCAATGTAGATTTGGGTCCTCATGGTCCCACTGCTTCGCAGCAAGGTGCTCTCCAATTCCTTGCTAGTAGGGAAATGCGGGTGGCCCATAAGCGGGATGATGGTAAGTGGGAACATGGAAGCGGAGGCTCCTCTCAAACCATTCACACTTCTCCCCCATTACCATTCCCTCAGTCAGAGCCCCAGATGCCTCCTCGGACAGCAATAGCCAAGTCTGCCTCTGCACAGTCGCAGGAGGAGCCATCAGAGGCTCCAAAACCCAGAGGACCTCTGTCAAAAGTGAGTTATAGCAGGGAAGTGAGCAACCTGCCTCTACCCCTGCTGAAGCCACAGAGGTAGCACCTTTTAGAAACACGTGCAAGAGAAAGATGAAACACAAGTAGATTCACAAGGGGAGCCACTTGCATGTTTTGTTAAATGATTCTGTAAAGTTCCCATTACTGTAATGTCACAAATAAAAATCTTTATTTTCACCACTTTCAGTTCTTGGACAAATTTGTGTGGACCTTTGGAAGTAGCTTAGTGAGTTGCAGTGAATGGCAAGGCATAACGGTACCTCCAGCAATGGTAGTCAGTGTGAAAGGAATAGCTTGCACATTGTAGGGATCCCTTACAGTGTTACTCTGAGGTAGAGCCAACCTTGCGCAGAATGTGGCAACCATATGGATGTAATGTGTAAAGTTAAGTAAATCTGGACATGATGAGGTCATTGCTGGCCTCCCGGGCACACGTTGGCTCACAGCTTCCTCCAGCTCCTGCTCCTCCTCGTCTTCCAGCTAATGCTCCTCCTCCTCCTCCTGCACCTCCTCCTCTGAAGAGGCCATGCGCTCAGTGCCTTGCTCCTCTTGCAGCGCCAATCCTTGCTGCTGCACTCTGTTATGCAGGGTGCAGCAGACCACATGATTCTGGAGACCCTGGCTGATGCATACTGAAATGCTCCTCCAGATCTGTCAAGACAGCTGAAGTGCATTTTCAGCATGCCTATTGTAATGTATTTGCTTCATGGGTATTTTGCTTAAGCATCACATTACCAGTTCATCCACTAGGCTCACAACTGCAGACCTCATTGTGGATGACCTGGACCCAACTGATTGGAGTTTTATTGAGTCTTGTGAACATCACATGACTAGCTAAGTCACTCACAATTCAACAGCTCTACAAACCTATGAGCATCCTCACAACTGCACACATAACACTGCTTTCCCCCCTTTTTAGAAGCAAGGTATCTATGCAATATTTCAAAAGATTACTTATCATGATTACAATTTTACAAATTCAACTGCTGAGCCCAGAGAATCTTGTTGTAAGCTTTGAGCTTCCTCCTACTCTGACCTTCATTTCTTTGCAGTTGGCTGGCTATGCCTATTTTTTCTATTCTTATTTGGCTCAGGAGATCGTCTTGGGGAATTTCTGTTTTCAGGGCATGTAGCCCAGGATTCCTGACCTCTATCTTCCTGTGTCCGCTTGAGTTTACTTGAAACCCTTACATCAGTCCTAGTATTAGCTTTCTTCCTAAGATCTTGATATTCCCAGTTATCAATTTCCTGTCGAGTTGGTTTAAGTTTCCTCATTGATCTTTTCATCTGAACCCCAACTCTACCTCCCCCCTCAGAAGATACAGAGTCTCTGCAAGATTGTCCCATACCCGCAGAACCGCCTTCAGTCAGCTGCATCTGAGTTGGTGGGTATATGGATGCTGTGAGCGTTCTGCCCGTTGAAGTACTTGGACCTGCCAACTCACTTTGATCATCATCCAAGTCAAGCTCATAATCATTTACTCGTGATACCGATGGTGCATCACTCACGAGAAACATTACATCCACATGAACCTTCCTGATGTTTTCACCAATTTTGACCAAGTACTGCTTAGTGCCACATGCCAGAATAATTTACCAATGTCCCATTTGCGTAGGCTTGTCCTTTTCGATGGACTGAGAACTCTGACCTGATCACTCTTCTGAAAGCACCACTCTTTAATATTGGAATGATAATGACTTTTCTGCAATGATTGTGCCTTATCTACCTTATCAGACAAGTTTGGTTGCAATAAACTGAGACTCGTCCTCAGTCTACGCTTCATCAATAATTGTTGTAGAATGAGGTGCAGTTCTGTATTTGAAAAGAAAATGAGCTAACCTATGCTTCATGCTCACTGATGATCCAGTCTGTAAAACTTGTTTCCGCAAAGCATCCTTGACAATCCTGACCAACCTTTCAGCTGCACCATTTGAAGCAGGAAGCAAAGGGTAATGGTTGATGGGTGTTTTTGTGACTGGAAGGATGTTTCCAGTGGAGTTCCGCAGGGATCAGTACTAGGTCTCTTGCTTTTTGTGGTATATATCAATGATTTGGACATGAATGTAGGGGGTATTAAGAAGTTTCCAGATGATACAAAAATAGACTGTGTGGTTGATAATGAAGAAAGCAGTAGACTGCAGGAAGATATCAATGAACTGGTCAGGTAAGCAGAACAGTGGCAAATAGAATTCAATCCAGAGAAGTGTGAGGTAATGCATTTGGGGAGGGCTAACAAGGCAAAGGAATACACATTAAATGGCTGGATACTGAGTAATGTAAAGGAACAAAGGGACCTTGGAGTGCAGGTCCACATATCCCTGAAGGTAGCAGGCCAGGTGGATAAGGTAGTGAAGAAGGCATAATGAATACTTGCCTTTATTAGCCGAGGCAAAGAATACAAGAGCAGGGAGGTTATGCTTCAACTCCATAAAACACTGTGCAGTTCCGGTCATCTCATTACAGGAAAGATGTAATTGCACTGGAGAAGGTAGACAGGAGATTCACGAGGATGTTGCCTGGTCTACAAAATTTTAGCTATGCGGAAAGATTTAATAGGCTGGGTTTGTTTTCCTTGGAACAGAAGAGGCTGAGGGGTGACCTTATTGAGGTGCATAAAATTATGAGGGGCCTAGATAGAGTGGATAGGAAGGACCTATTTCCCTTGGCAGAGATGGGAACAACTAGGGGACATCGCTTTAAAGTAATTAGTAAGAGTTTTAGAGGAGATATGAGGGGAAATTTCTTCACCCAGAGGGTGGTGGTGGTCTGGAACTCATTGCCAGAAAGGGTGGTAGAGGCAGAAACCCTCATCATATTTAAGTGGTGCTTGGATGTTCACTTGAAGTGCTGTAACCTGCAGGGCTACGGACCAAGAGCTGTAAAGTGGGATTAGGCTGGATAGCTGTATGTCGGCGGTCACGGACATGATGGGCCGAAATGGCTTCCTTCCGTGCTGTAAATTTCTATGATTCTATGATTCTATGATATGGTGCTACTAATGTATGTTTGACACTATTGTGTGTGGCAACATTCGCAAATTGCGTGGACCGAAATTGCGGCCCATTATCTGACACCATTTCTTCGGGCAGGCCATGGCATGCAAAAATATCCAGTAATTCATCTAATGTATGCTCTGTAGTTGTAGATGACCCCATATGCTGTATTCCCGCCATTTTGAATGGCTATCTTGCAAGCTTTCTCAAAAGAGAGATCATCCATACTTAACAATTTTGATTGGATGCATTCATCCGTTAGTCCTTTGGTAAGGGCACTAGAACTTGCAAATTAACAAATAAACATTAAGGGAACCGTAACAAATCAAATTAAAATTTGTTCTCTGCTGTAATGATGCACTGCAGTCTCTCTGGTGCCCACCTGTCGTGGAAGGCCGCGAGCGTACCGGTGGACACCACGTGCTCCATCTCCAGGGACACCCTGGCATGAATGTCACTGTGAAAGAGAGGCAGGCAATGGGGCTGAATGACTCCCTCAACTGCCCACTGCCTGGACCTGTTAATGGCCACCTTGGCCAGGCCCTGGAGCAGTCCCACAAGGAGGCCCTCTTACCTGCCCGCTCGCCACCGGGTGCCCAAAGATTAGAAGCATGAGACCGAAGTGCAGCCAGAAATCAAGGAGCAGCCTCTTCAAATAGTGGAAGAGGGGCGGCAACCTCACACACTATATAGAAACATGGAACACAAACTCCTCAAAACCGCAGTAAATGCAGGTGGCTTGGGAATCCGTGAACCGACATAAAAACTTATTACACGGGACTGCCCCATGAGAGCCCTCCATTGGGGGCCCCCACCTCCTCCAGACGGCAAGATGGTGCACCATGGCGTGTCCGGACAGCAGACGAAGATGGCAAAATGGAGGTTGTGCAAGAGTAGCCCGTACAGGTGCAAGAGCATCCTGTGAGCATACTCACATGTGCATACATTACATTTATTGTCTGCTCTATGACACATCCAGTAGAAATATGGATTTCATTATATCTCTCCTGGGCCTCTGTACTTGACCTCCTCAAGGGTGTCATGAGCCACATCTTCAGTGGATAGCCCTTGTCTCCAAGCAGCCAGCCAGAAAGTCTGTTTGGAGGAGTGAAGAGCTGAGGGAGAGTGGACTGATGCAGGACGAAAGAGTCATGACACCTGAATTTGGTGCACACGTGCATGATGATCTTCCTATGGTTGCAGTTGAGCTGCACAGTGAAGGAGTGGAAGCCCTTGTGGTTGGCAAAGACTCCTGAGTTATGATGGAGTGCCCTGATGGCCACAAGTGTGCAGTCGATAACGCCCTGCACCCATGGGAAGTCAGCCAGAGCGGCAAAGCCGAGCGCCTGCTCAGTAACACTGACTTCATCAGTAGCTGACTTGTCAAACAGAGCACCAGTGACCTGGATGATGCATCTGTGGGCAGCCGACTGCGTGGCTCTGAAAATGTCTGCTGCAGATGCCTGGAAGGAGCCTGAGGCAAAGAGGGCAGTGACTTTGACAGCCACTGGTAAGGCCTGTCCACCCGCTCCTCTGAGCTACAGGTCTTGCTCGAGCAATGTGCAAATGTCTACGACGATCTGGTGCGATAGCCTGAGCCTCCTTTGGCACTGCTGCTCCGTCATGTTGAGGAAGCTCATCCTCTGCCTGTATACCCTCTGTTGGTGGATAGGGTTAAAAAGACTCCTAAGGGTCTGATAAGTACCTAATGATGATTTCAGTTAGCTCGCCTGCCTCTGCCGTTCGGGTCGCTGCCATGCTGACAAATGCGCCTGAGGGAAAGGCGAGTGGGGGTGGGATGACGGCGGGTTCCCAACCCATTGTAAGATTTTTCAAATTTCCCACCCGACCCGCCTCCAATCGCGCCCGCACGGACCCCAGAAAATTCCGGCCTATGTGTGGGGTGGCGAGGCTGGAGGGGAGGGCGAGGTGGGTGGGCGAGTTGGTAGCGCACCTGGATGATGTCATCGGCACAAGGGCTGGCCGGTTTTAACAGACTTCATTATAATATGATTGGCAGGCTACCTGGCCAACCATGCTGGTAGTGGGCCACCTGCCCAACATTTTTGTGGACTTTCTGATGGGGGAGCTGAGGCAACATATTTAAAGGGTGAATACCTCTTAATGGGAGGTTGCATTCACTAAATCTGAACACTCTCGTGAACAGTTGTGTTTTTCGATTCTGCTAGATGTTGGACTTGGTTAGGATGTTTGGAAAGGTTGGCCCAGGTTTTCAAATGCCTCCCTGAAGGTGGTGTTGGCCGACGTCAGGGCCATGAAATATGTGCTTTTACCACAAGGTGCAAAGATGGTACCCAAGATTCGTACTAAGATAGGTGGGATAGAGGTGGAACATGAAGTGAGTGGCAGGAGCATCATCCCAATTTCCTGGATACTGTACATGAAGCGATTTAATGACTTCATAAGATCAGCAAAGTACAGTTCTCCCTTTCCGCACCTTTTGTATTGCACCTTGTCATCGGAACAGGAGTAGGCCATTCAGCCCCTCTAGCCTAATCCAGCATTCAATTAGATCATGGCTGATCTGTACCTGAACACCAGTTACCCTTTGCTCCATATCCATTGATACTCTTACCCAACAAACTATCGATCTCAGTCTTGAAATGTTCAATTGATCCAGCGCCCAGATCCTTTTGGTGGAGAGAGTTCCAGGTTTCTCCGACCATTTGTGTGCAAAAGTCCTTCCTGATTTCACTCCTGAATGGCCTAGCTCTAATTTTAAAATAATGACTCCTTGTTCTGGACACCCCACCAGAGGAAACAGTATCTTTCTATCTAACCTATCAAACCCCTTTATTATTTTAAGCAACTTACTTCCAACTCAATACTTCCCCAGTCTCCGAGCATCATGTTGTTCCCCCTCAGCTTATGCACTACACGCAAAACTCCCACATATATGCAATTGCCTTCTCAGTAGCCACTCATAACTCTGTCCTTCTCCTTCTGCAGGAGAAGACAGCATACAACACCAGGAAAAAAATTAAGATGAGGGGGTGGGGGAGGGGGACAATGGCAGAGATGCTCCTGGCATCATGGTCATCACCCAAGTAGAGCAGGAGGCTTTGGTAATCAGTGGGACAGCAAGAGCAAACCGCATTGGACATGGCGAGGCTGGTGACTTCTCTGAGCAGGGTGTAGCCCTTCATGTACCACAAGCAATTGCACCTTCTGCCAACTGCAAAACTTCAACTAGTATGGTCAAAGCTTTCATGCACTACTGTGCAGCCTCTCATTGCTATCCTAACTTGGCTCTAGGTCCTTCTCATCAACAAGCACTTCCTCGAGAAGCTTTAGAAGAATATTGCACAGAATAGGACAAGGTCCTGAGGGTGCTCCATCCCTCCTAAGCACCAGTGCAAAGATTGACACCATGTGTGGGATAGATGGCCAGTTAGAGGAGCCTACGCCTGGTGAGCCACACAGCACAAGTGAACAGGAACAGGCAATGATAGCGGGGACAGCACAGGACACAACTCACTGAAGGACGATATAAGAACATAAGAATAGGAGCAGGAGCAGGCCAATCGGCCCCTCGAGCCTGCTCCGCCATTCAATAAGATCATGGCTTATCTGATCTTGGCCTCAGATCCACTTCCCTGCCCGTTTCCCATAACCCTTGACTCCCTTATCTTTCCAAAAATCTGTCTAGCTCCATCTTAAATATATTCAATGACCACAGCTCTCCAGGGTAGACAATTCCACAGATTCACAACCATCTGAGAGAAGAAATTTCTTCTCATCTCCGTTTTAAATAGCCAACCCGTTATTCTGAAACTATGCCCCCAAGTTCTACATTCCCCCATGAGGGGAAACATCCTCTCTGCATCTACTCTATCAAGCCTTCTCATAATCTTATATATTTCAATCAGATCACCTCTCATTCTTCTAAACTCCAATGAGTATAGGCCCAACCTGCTCAACCTTTCTTCATAAGACAAACCCTTCATCTCAGGAATCAATCTAGCGAACCTTCTCTGAACTGCCTGCAATGCAAGTATATCCTTCCTTAAATAAGGAGACCAAAACTGTATGTAGTACTCCAAGTGTGATCTCACCAATGTCCTGAACAGTTGTAGCAGGACTTCCATACTTTTATATTCCATCCCCCTTGCAATAAAGGCCAACATTCCATTTGCCATCCTAATTACTTGCTGTACCTGCATGCTAACTTTTTGTGCTTCATGTACAAGGACCCCCAGATCTCTCTGTAACTCAGCATTTTGTATCTCTCTCCATTTAAATAATTTGCTTTTTTTATTTTTCCTACCAAAGTGGATAACGTGACATTTTCCCACATTATACTTCATCTGCCAAATATTGCCCACTCATTATTAAGGAATAAGTAGCAGGACATTTAAAAAATCATAAAACAGTCAAGCAGAATCAGCATGGTTTTATGAAAGGGAAATCATGTTTGACAAATTTGCTGGAGTTCTTTGAGGATGTAACAAGTAGGGTGGATGAAGGGGAACCAGTAGATTTAGTGTATTTGGATTTCCAGAAGGCATTCAATAAGGTGCCATATAAAAGGTTATTCCACAAGATAAGAGCTCATGGGGTTGGGGGTAATATATTAGCATGGCTAGAGGATAGCTAACTAACAGAAAGCAGAGAGTTGGGTTCAATGGGTCATTTTGAGGTTGGTAAACTGTAACTATCTATATCCCTTTGCAGATTTTTTGCATGCTCCTCACAACTTGCTTTCTCACCTATCTTTGTATCATCAGCAAATTTAGCTACATTACACTCGGTAACTTCATCCAAATCATTAATATAGATTGTAAATAGTTGAGGCTCCAGCACTGATCCCTGTAGCACCCCACTAGTTACACCAATATGAGGTATTGGAAGGCCTGCCAAAGTTTTTGAGCAACATGTCTAAAACTATGGAGGAGTCCACTTGCAGCATGCATGGAGTATAGGTAAGTTACCATTCCCTAGAAACAGTGATATGATCTTATTTGCAAAACAATCTGAGCTAATAGGTCAAGAGCTGAACAATGAATTTTTTAAAAATCTCAATCAATTTTTACTGATTGAAATGTATACTGATAATGACCCCGAAATTCCGCTTTCTCCTTCCTGCGGGCATTTGACTAGATTTTAGAGAAAAAATATGCACCTACCTGAGGGTGCTGTGCCCGCTCGACTTTCCGATGCACAGGCCTCCTCTTTCTGCGCATCGCAGCGTGTGCACGTCAGGACGTGCGCAGGCCTGGAGCTGCAGTCACATGGCTCTGGGCAGCTAATCAGGTATAGTATATTCTCATTCATAGCAATCGGAGTTTCATAAGTCCAAAACTCCTATTACTATGAATGAGAAACCCCCACAAACACCCAAAACACCAATAAAAAATAGAAAATATGCACTACATATTTAAGATTCATTTAAATTAAAGTTATGAATGTCATTAAAAAATATATATTTTCCCGATTTAAAAAAAAGTTTTTTTAATTATGCCTTAAAATAAACTTACCATTGTGGGGAGGGTTTTTAACAATAACATATGTTTTCATAACTTTATTTTTATATGTTTTTGTGTGTTTTTAAAACACTTGCACCTGTAAAAGTAGGCTATGCGCCTGCTTTTTCAGGTGCAAGATTTTTGAGGACATTTGTATGCGTAAATATCGCATCAACTTGACAGATCGGAAAAGCCAGTTTTCAGCGCATGCGCATTGCGCGCTGAAAACGGGCTTTTCCGATGCCTTCCCGGGTCTGTAGAAACTTCGTACGTGCCGGGGATGTCGGAATTTCAGGTTCATTAACATGGTTACTACAGTAAGCTCCAGACCTCTCTGACTGAAGACAAATTCCACTCAGGCAGATTGTATATTTCAGAATACAACTGTAAATCACATTTAGTAAGCAATGGAATTGGCAAAAGTAAAAGTAAAACAGCAGATAGATAAATCATAATGTTTCTCCTTTAGCTTACTGACTCTGTTACAAAACAATACAATTCTTTAGGTTCTTCTATTCTTTATAGTCCAATGTCCATGATGTGAATTTATACATTAAATTGTATTCATTCAGATATTCCAAAGTTACACTAACCTAGCTCAAATAGTTGGCTGACAAAGCAGAGATTATCTCAAGGAACCTTGATACAGTTATGCCCCCTCTTTGCTTTGAAGTTGAAATTGAAACAAAGGAAAATCATCATTAAATAAAGCTGTCAAGCAAAAATAAGTTTCAAAGGCATGCGGACACTGACAGGTTTTCTTCATATAACATCTATACCTGTAAAACAAAGCAGCTCTCATACGGAGAGCTTTCTCCCAGCGGACATGCTCGTGCTACTTTTTCAGATTCCGCTGACAAGCAATTCAATGGCCATGGACAATGATCAAATGTTTTTAACACTGATGAACTTTAGTCCCAATTTTAAGCTAACGGGTACAGCAAGAACGAGATGTGTTCCGGTCGGACACCCAATTTCCATGCCACCTGAATTTTGGCTCCATTGAAGTTGAATAAACGCGCCCCGTTTTCACCAGACACGTTCGATTAAAATCGGGGTTTTTGTGTCTAATATTCATTGAGCATTTTATGTAAACAAAGGTGAGTCATCCACCTTTGAAGTGGCATCACCACTTGAGACAGATAATACGCACTTCATGTACATACAGACAGAATGTTTTGAGAAAGCAGTAATCAAATTAAAGTGGTCACTAGCTGGCCAACTACCAAAATCCCATGAAAAAATATTAACATTCAAGGGGCTTAAATTGTGCTTCTGGCCCATCAACAGTGCTAGTGCGTTTCGCCTGGTGCATTTTTTGCTACTGGCACACAGAGGGAACTTCTTGAGGATTTCCATGCTCCCCTAATTCAAATGCAGCTGGTACATCAGTGTGAGTTGGTTCTGGGAGTGCAGAAGTTAGGATTTTCTGGGCAGGAGCAGAAATGTCTTGGTGCAGTTTTCTAAAGTGGTTTCTTTACTTCCTGTTGGCAGCAGAGTTTGAAATTGTGCATTTTCTGCTGTGTTTTGTGCTGAGATGAAGCAGAAAACTACTAATTGCAATTGAGCAGGCACGCTATGTGTCTGAATGGAGGAGCCCAGCAGTAAAGTTGAAACCAAACAAAAGGCAACAAATAAACATTTAATCCAAAGAAACAAGTAATCGTGCAATGCCAAGAATCTAAAACTGGCAAAATTACACAAGGATTAATCTCATCAAAGGGCTGCTTTGCTTCAACTGTTAATGGTGCACATTGCTGGTCTGGCATTAAGGGTGCAATTGATCAGAATTCCCAGACCATCAAGATTGGCCCCCAGCAGACCCCAAATTAATGCTGTGATGATGCTTGTGGCATGGAATAGTGCCAGCCTCCTTTGCACCCAGTTCACATAAGAACATAAGAACATAAGAAATAGAAGCAGGATTAGGTGATTCGGTCCCTCGAGCCTGCTCCGCCATTTAATAAGATCATAGCTGATCCGATCATGGACTCAGCTCCACTTCCCCGCCCGCTCCCCATAACCCCTTATCCCCTTATCGGTTAAGAAGCTGTCTATCTCTGTCTTAAATTTATTCAGTGTCCTGCCTTCCACAGCTTTCTGAGGTAGCGAATTCTACAGATTTACAACCCTCTGAGAGAAGAAATTCCTCCTCATCTCAGTAACTATGGGCCCAATTTTGGCTATGACTTGCATCAATTTTTTTGGAGTAAGTTGGTTTTACTGGCGTAAGTTAAAAAATGCCATTTTCCCCCTAAAATTTGCTCCAGAGCAAGTCAGTTCAGTACGATTTATTTTTAGTTCAGTTTTTTTTTCAAAAGGGGGCGTTCCCAGACACTTATGCCAGTTTTGGCCATTTATGCCACTTTGGCCAGCAAAAACTTACTCCAAATCAACAGGTCAGTGTATGTGGCCAGCTCTGAAAAACATTGCGGGCAGTTAAGAAAGCAGCGCACATTACTACATCGGCAGACATTACGTAAGGGATAGGGGAAGGAAGGGAACTGGAAAGGATCTCAAACTAAACAACCAAGCACTAAAGATTGTTAGGAAAAGCACAAACAAGTAACATGCGAATAGAAATCAGGTAAATCCTACCTTAATCTTTAAAGTCAGCCCGGGAAGGCAGCGGGCCAGCCTGTGCATGAGGTCATTCAGCCTGGGATAGGGGAGGGAAGACGTGCACCGGGAGTCCAGTTGTCCAGGGCTAAGGCTGCAAATGAACAGAGTCGGGGGGGGCCACTAAGCAGAGCGGCCGAGCGCGACATTGGTGGGTTGGAGAAACGTGAGATGCTGGCCTCAATATCACCGGGGTGGGGGGCGATAAGCAGAGTGACTGAACGCGGCATCGGTGAGTGGGAGAAATGCGAGATGGTGGCCTCGATATCACCGTGGGGGGGCGGGGGGGTGGGTAGCGAGAGAAAGAGAGAGATGCTGGCCTCTATATCAACGGGGAGGCTGGGAGGGGTGGGGTGAGGAGGGAGGCAGATCACAAGACCCAGATGGGGGAGTGGGGGGGGGAGGTCACAAGACTCAAGGGGTGAGGGGGAGAGGAGATGACAAAGGACCTTTGGGTGTGGTCCATCTGGAGAGAGAGAGAGAGAGAGAGAGAACTGCAAACCTGTGCTGTGCTGCCTGCTTTGATCTTCTTTGAAAGTTTAACTTTAAGTATGGGGGCAATAGTTACAATGCCATACCTTTTGCGAGAATTCTGCATCATTGTGCTACGTAGGAGACAATTAATTAGAGCTCATCACATCAGAAACATCAGAGCCCGTAGGCTGCTGGGGCAGGAGGGCTTAACCAGCTCAGCAATTTTGAGTGAGGCGTTCTTACCTGCACCTGATGTCAGAAGGCTGCATTTCCACAAAGACGTTGTCCATGAGATCTGTGACTTGCTGAGACCAGACCTACAGCTGAGAAGCAGCAAACTGACTGCTTTGTCAGTTGAAGTGAACATTACAGCTACACTTTCCTTCTATGCCTCGGGATCATTTCAATCTACAACTGGAGATGTGTGCGCCATCTCTCAACATGCAATACATGTCTCCATTCACCAGGTCACAGCTGCATTGTATGCGTGGAGGAATGATTTCATCAAGTTCCAAATGCAATGTATGAGCGGGCTGTGGGGTTCTCAAGAATCACTGGCTTTCCAAAGGTACAGGGCTGCATTGATTGTACCCACGTCGCCTTGCGAGCACCTTTGGAGGATGCCGAGATGTTCAGGAATAGAAAAGGCTTCCACTCCATTAATGTGCAGCTCGTGTGTGACGACATGCATCATATCATGTCAGTCGATGCAAGACATGCTGGCAGTACCCATGATGCGCTCATCCTACGCGACAACTTTATATCTGAAATGTTTGAGCAGCAGTCAGAAGGGAAGAACTGGCTACTGGGAGACAAAGGGTAAGGCCTCACCACCTGGCTCATGACGTCTCTACACGTAACCCGGATGGAAGCTGACCGACAATACATCATGTCGCACATTGCGACGCACAGCATCATAGAGAGGACCATTGACATCTTGAAACAACGTTTCCATGCCTGGATCATTCCAGAGGCTACTTGCAATACTCCCCTGAGATTGTTGGTCAGTTCACTGTTGTGTGCTGCATGCTGCATAACTTAGCCATCATGAGGCAGCAGCACCTGGTAGTGGAAGAAGACCCACCTGCGGTGAGAATGGCTCATGATGATGATGTGGAAGATGCAGGTGGCGAGCAGGAGGATGATGATGAGGATGATGATAGTGAGGATGATGAGGATGATGATGATGAGGATGAGGAAACCATGCAAGTGCCTGAGGCTGGAGCAGGACGTCGGAGGAGGGCGGGCCATCGTGCCCCCTTAACGATTGCTCGAGCCTTGCGCCAGCAGTTCATCCGTGAACACTTTGCTGATGACTGAGGGCTCAGCGACAACTATTCCGCATGGACATGTTTATTTTTTGGAGCTGTTCCTAATCTTGTGTTGTGTTAATGGAACATGATTCAGTTTTAATGTAAAATATATTTTATTCAAAACTTTGCAATGTACTTAACTTTAGTGTAATAAAAATATTCTTGTATCAATCTTTACTCTTTAAGATCACTTAAACATTAAGATCACTTATAAACTTGTAACATAACATAACGTACAAGAAAAATCCAATGTGAGAACATTTACACTCTAAGATCACTTACATTTTAAGTTCACTTATAAATGTGTAAAGTTACATAACTTACAAAAAACATCCAATGTGAGAACAGAACAGTGAGTGAAGTGACATAAACAACAAAAACAACACCAGCAGCAGCAAAGAAAGGCTGCACCCATCGCTCATCCCCCTGAGTCTAAGGCCGCCCGCTGCGCTTGGTCGTGGGCTCTCCATCACCCCTGACCACAGGCGCTGATGCAGTGTTTGTCGGGTACACACCAAGATTCTTCTTTCTAATATCTTGGCCACTGGGCACCTCTTGATGGTGGGGGGGCGTCACCGTCGCGTGGCAAGTTGGAGGGTCCAGGTGGCAAGTTGGAGGGCATGGCCTTGACCTGTTCAGAGCTTGGTGTGGGGATTGGAGTGGGAGTGACAGTTGATTCTGTCAATGGACGTGTGGTCTGGGTGTGTTCCCTTATTACAGCAGCTACTCAGACATGTCCTCCCTCATGTACCCTGACAGTGTCTCAGTGGTCTGAAACATTCCCTCCCTCATGGCCTTGGTCATTGCAACTGTCATCCTTTCCACTACCTCTGACATTCCATCCCTCATGGCCACCATTCTCTCACTGATGTTAGCGGACATGGTTCCCAGTTCCCATGCCAATACTCTTACCTCTCCTGACAGTCCGCTACCTCCTCACTCACTCCAGTTATGGTGCCCAGGAGTGATCGGTAAGCGCAATGCTCTCCCCACCCAATGCCATGATCTGAACCACATCTGTTGCATCCTGCATCTCAGAAGAGCGTGGTCTATGTCTCCTTCCCCTCCCCTTGGATCTGGCTCGCAGCATCCCAGTGGGAGATGCAGGCTGGGACCTTGGGACCCTGGGTGTTCCATGCTGATTTACACCAGCACCACTACCACCATCACCACTGCTGGGACCTGTAACCTCGGACGGTGGGGCCACGGGTGTGCAATGCTGTGGCACACCAACACCACCACCACTGGGACCCGCAACCTCAGACAGTGGGAAACCATAAAATGTCGAACCACTAATCACGGAAGAGCCTGGCAAGTGAGATATGTTGACCTCCTCAAGATTCAGTAGAACTCTCCTGTCATCGAACCCCTCCCACATCCACTCAAAGAGCCCCTCACGCCTATGTTGTTCTGGAGGGTTGCTCTCCTCTTCAGGCTCGTCCACGTCTGAATCTTGATTTGGATCATCAGGAGGATTGTCCTCAAGTTCTGCAACATATAACAGAACAGTCAAATAGTCAGCAGCAGAGGAGGGGGCAGGATGGGTGGCATGAGTAGGCTCACACATAGCAGGCTAGGCAACAGGTTGATTTGAAGAGCTATTTTTAGGACTTATCCAATCCCTCACGTGCGGACCCAGCTTGTGCAGTACTGATGTTTTTTTTCCAGGTAGGACCCTTCAAAGCAGCGACCCTCTCTTCCAAGGGTATCAGTGGGTGCAGATTTGCCGGTTCTCCTCCTGTTTGAGTTGTTTCCCTTTTGTTGTGGGACAGTTTCTTCTGCAAAGATTAAAATGCAACTTTTTAGAGAGGATATCTTTCTGCTGGGTGGGACATATACAGATGGTCACATTTACAATTGAAATTACATTGAATAAATGGAAATATTACTTACACTAACTACTTGACCAAGGTTCTGCCACTTCTTTTTACACTGCCTTCCAAGTCTCGTGGTGTTCACCAATCCGCAGAATTCTTCTGCAACTTGGTTCCAGTGTTTCTTCATCTCTTTGGGTGGCATTTTTGTGTGACCTCTGCTGGTATCCAGGTGCTGCCATCTATTCTCAGTGACAGTAATTAGTGACTCGACTTTGTCATGCAAGAAATTCTTTGTTCTTGGTGTACGTTGCTGCATTATTGCTACAGCTGCTCTGAGACACTAACAGCACTTTTGCAATGCTCTGAGACACTTTTCTACTGCACTTAGTCAAACTGTGATTTTTTAAAACACACAGTCCTCTGAGACACTTAACAGCACTTTTGCAATGATCCCAAACACTTTTCCAGGCATGTAACAGTTAATTTCAGGAAACAACACAGGCAGCACACTGCTGCTTGCATTCAGCAGTTAATTCGGTTCAGAGCTCTCCTTCTGGCACACAATGAAAAGCAGCTGCGATGCACTTTAAAAATGGCCGAGTGCCAAGTTTCGCCACTACTGAGCATGCGCACACATCGGACCGACACCACTGCGCATGCGTGCAGGTGCCGGCACTGGTTTCTGCGCTGGCCTGTTGCTCCGCCCTCACTACACAATATACGCCATGCTGGGACTCCGGAGACTCGGCAGAGCGGCAAGGGTGGGGCGACTTTTATTTCTGCGCCGTTTCTAGCACGCAAAGTTGGCGCATTTAAGGTAAGTGCACCGAAAAAAGGGATTGGGGAAAATTGAGCCCAATGAATGTTGACATAAAAGACAATATCCTGCCTTTACTACAACCAAGTGTGTGTGTGTTTGTGTGACTCCGACATTTAAAGCAGCGAAGCAAAAGGAGCACGAAAGCTGTCCAATATCCCTACCCCTCTCGCCCCCCCCGCCAACGGGTCAGGAGGTGAGCTTGTTCCCCCTGCCCCCCTACCGTGTCACAGCCGACGGTGATATTGAAGAGCGGAGCGTTGTAGAACTGCCCTTGCTGATCCAGCAGGTAGTAGAAGGGGTGACCCCTGATCTTGATCGGGATGGCCGAGCTGGACTGGCTGTGGTGGGCCGCGCAGGACACGTGGCACAGTGGCACACTGAAGGACCCGGTGCCCCCGTGCGGCTGGTAGCTGGTGATGGTGACCTGCTTCCCCCCTCGGTGCAGCAACACCCGACACACCCATAGGAAAGCCAGGGCAAAGGCAAATCGTGTACACTGACTCAGAGCCCAGTTTTCTGCATGGGAGTTGAATTTCTACCCCAAAGAATCTCTTAATTTCAAATAGTACAGGTCTCTGCTCCAACTGTAAGATGGTCATTTATTTTTGGGTTCTTAACTGAGCAACTGCTCAAGCATGTTCCAGCCTTGTCTACATATTATCAGCCATCACTTCCTTATTCTCGTTATTAATGGAAGTTTTGCATTGTTTAAACTCGGAAGTAGAAATCTCATTTGATTTATGATATACAGGAATTATCCAAAGGTGGGAAATATATATTTTTAAAACATATGTTACAGTTTGTAAATGTAACTGCAAAATCAATCTGTATTAGATATATTTATTTAGTTTTTTTTGTAGCTATGAGATTTATATAAATATCAATGCACAGACTTGTTTACTGTTTACTGAATGACATGTTTTCTGTTATGAGAAAATGTTTTTTTCACCCCAATGCTAACTTTGAAAAGTAGCAAATTATCTATCCCTGTGCCTTGTAATGCTGTCATATTGCAATCAATAGTAATGAGAGAGGATTAATTAGCAATCTCATTGTGCGAGGCCCCTTGGGGAAGAGTGACCATAATATGGTGGAATTCTGCATTAGGATGGAGAATGAAACAGTAAATTCAGAGACCATGGTCCAGAACTTAAAGAAGGGTAACTTTGAAGGTATGAGGCGAGAATTGGCTAGGATAGATTGGCGAATGATACTTAGGGGGTTGACTGTGGATGGGCAATGGCAGACATTTAGAGACCGCATGGATGAAGTACAACAATTGTACATTCCTGTCTGGCGTAAAAATAAAAAGGGGAAGGTGGCTCAACCGTGGCTATCTAGGGAAATCAGGGATAGTATTAAAGCCAAGGAAGTGGCATACAAATTGGCCAGAAATAGCAGCGAACCTGGGGACTGGGAGAAATTTAGAACTCAGCAGAGGAGGACAAAGGGTTTGATTAGGACAGGGAAAATGGAGTACGAGAAGAAGCTTGCAGGGAACATTAAGGCGGATTGCAAAAGTTTCTATAGGTATGTAAAGAGAAAAAGGTTGGTGAAGACAAACGTAGGTCCCCTGCAGTCAGAATCAGGGGAAGTCATAACGGGGAACAAAGAAATGGCGGATCAATTGAACAAGTACTTTGGTTCGGTATTCACTAAGGAGGATACAAACAACCTTCCGGATATAAAAGGGGTCAGAGGGTCTAGTAAGGAAGAGGAACTGAGGGAAATCTTTATTAGTCGGGAAATTGTGTTGGGGAAATTGATGGGATTGAAGGCAGATAAATCCCCAGGGCCTGATGGCCTGCATCCTAGAGTACTTAAGGAGGTGGCCTTGGAAATAGCGGATGCATTGACAGTCATTTTCCAACATTCCATTGACTCTGGATCAGTTCCTATGGAGTGGAGGGTAGCCAATGTAACCCCACTTTTTAAAAAAGGAGGGAGAGAGAAAACAGGGAATTATAGACCGGTCAGCCTGACCTCAGTAGTGGGTAAAATGATGGAATCAATTATTAAGGATGTCATAGCAGTGCATCTGGAAAATGGTGACATGATAGGTCCAAGTCAGCATGGATTTGTGAAAGGGAAATCATGCTTGACAAATCTTCTGGAATTTTTTGAGGATGTTTCCAGTAAAGTGGACAAAGGAGAACCAGTTGATGTGGTATATTTGGACTTTCAGAAGGCTTTCGACAAGGTCCCACACAAGAGATTAATGTGCAAAGTTAAAGCATATGGGATTGGGGGTAGTGTGCTGACGTGGATTGAGAACTGGTTGTCAGACAGGAAGCAAAGAGTAGGAGTAAACGGGTACTTTTCAGAATGGCAGGCAGTGACTAGTGGAGTGCCGCAAGGTTCTGTGCTGGGGCCCCAGCTGTTTACATTGTACATTAATGATTTAGACGAGGGGATTAAATGCAGTATCTCCAAATTTGCGGATGATACTAAGTTGGGTGGCAGTGTGAGCTGCGAGGAGGATGCTATTAGGCTGCAGAGTGACTTGGATAGGTTAGGTGAGTGGGCAAATGCATGGCAGATGAAGTATAATGTGGATAAATGTGAGGTTATCCACTTTGGTGGTAAAAACAGAGAGACAGACTATTATCTGAATGGTGACAGATTAGGAAAAGGGAAGGTGCAACGAGACCTGGGTGTCATGGTACATCAGTCATTGAAGGTTGGCATGCAGGTACAGCAGGCGGTTAAGAAAGCAAATGGCATGTTGGCCTTCATAGCGAGGGGATTTGAATACAGGGGCAGGGAGGTGTTGCTACAGTTGTACAGGGCCTTGGTGAGGCCACACCTGGAGTATTGTGTACAGTTTTGGTCTCCTAACTTGAGGAAGGACATTCTTGCTATTGAGGGAGTGCAGCGAAGGTTCACCAGACTGATTCCCGGGATGGCGGGACTGACCTATCAAGAAAGATTGGATCAATTGGGCTTGTATTCACTGGAGTTCAGAAGAATGAGAGGGGACCTCATAGAAACGTTTAAAATTCTGACGGGTTTAGACAGGTTAGATGCAGAAAGAATGTTCCCAATGTTGGAGAAGTCCAGAACCAGGGGTCACAGTCTGAGGATAAGGGGTAAGCCATTTAGGACCGAGATGAGGAGAAACTTCTTCACCCAGAGAGTGGTGAACCTGTGGAATTCTCTACCACAGAAAGTAGTTGAGGCCAATTCACTAAATATATTCAAAAGGGAGTTAGATGAAGTCCTTACTACTCGGGGGATCAAGGGTTATGGCGAGAAAGCAGGAAGGGGGTACTGAAGTTTCATGTTCAGCCATGAACTCATTGAATGGCGGTGCAGGCTAGAAGGGCTGAATGGCCTGCTCCTGCACCTATTTTCTATGTTTCTATGTTTTCTATCATTGTCACTGTGTATAAAGGACTGAGAATATTTTTATTCAAGGATGGAGTTAATAATCATCTGACAACATCCTTGACAAAATATAGGCTTTCTAATAGAAGAATAATGATGATGGTGGCTGACTGAAAAGGCATATCTTCATTTTCTTCACCATTATTGGTCTGTGTAGTGCTATGCTAAATATTTTAATGGTTCCTTTCCTAAACCCCATCCCAAATGATAATGGATCTCAGCAGTATTCAGAATGGTGTGTGATCAGTAGATACAGATAAATTAGAATGCAATTCATATCAATAAAGATTCATTGGTAAGATAGAACAATTGTTTTACCAGAAATGGTACTATAGCCTGTTGAAGATTAGATGAAAGATACTGCAAAAAAGAATTAGCAATATGTGTATTGCAACAAAGTGTTAAAGGTTATAATCACAACTTTTATAATATCCAATTTGTTCTACAAGAATGGTTAATAAAGGAATATATGACAAGCAGCCAATATATTCTTTCACATAATCCAATCCATCGAGTGATATCTATTTTACCAAAATAAAAATAATTCCCACTCCTGCACTTTCACTTTAATGGATGGAAAATCATGGGCTGTCAAGCATCAGATTAGAAATTTTACATCTCAGTATTTATCGTGAATGAAAAAAACTGATACCATTAATGAATTAATAAATATTATTGGAGTATTGCTCCAATTGCATGCTATGATATTCATGATTAGCAATTTACATAAAATTATTTTGCAAATATCTGTGAAGACACAAATATGTGTATTTTGAAAGTGTAGAAGGTTTCCCAATACTCAAAGAATGAAGGATGAACTTTCATTGACACTTTTGCATCGCTGTAGAGCAGTCAACGCAAAAGTGATCTTAGGCCCAGCCTAACCACCAAGCATAGCATTGTCTGACAACACTGTGAAACCACTTGGTGGAAGGCCATTTCGTATCACTTGGGCTTGATCACATGTGAGTACAATTGGACACTCCCAATGAGAAACAGTGTTCACAGAGAGTACAGGTTAGGAAATCACAGGCCGCAGCCCATGATTTTAAGACCATTAAAATTAATTGTGGAAAATCATTGACTGCAGGCTTACCATTTCCTGACTTATGCTTCCACCTTGCTGGGCGGTTCCAATTGTGAAATCAATTTCATGGAATATTATTTCAGTGTAGCGTCAAGCCAGATTGTTGCACATCCTAACCATTTTATAAAGTTAAACAGAACTTATTTAAATGTTTGAACAAAGCAAGTGCTCCTGCTTGAACTCCCAATACATAAAAAATGTACCAACGGGAGCAGATCTCTGTGCAGATCTCTCTCCTGGCCATGAGAGCAGGATTCAGAGCTGCCCAGTATAAAGAAGATGCCTTCAGCCATGAATTGATACTGTAGGAAATTATCTGAGATTGGTAGCTACAATATAAGTCTGCTTTTATATTGTATATAGTCAGACACTAGGGGCTAGATTTTACACTTTTGTGCAGATCACAAAAAATGGGCATTATTTCCGGCATGGGCGGTAAAAATGGGTTTTCAGATCGGCGGCTTCTCACCCATTTTCAAAGCACCTAGTCTCCATTTTTGAAATTGGGCGTTACCGCGAGCGATATGAAATGGGTAGTAGAGTTAGATGTCTCTGACCTTCTGCCGTAAAGTGTCGCCGTCCTTAGCAATGGTATGGCAACGCTCAATTCCCATGATTCAGGAGGTTAAGTGTCATCTTGACATGCACAGAAGAGGAGACAGAGAGAGAGGGAGCTCAGAGGGAGTGAAGGCGTGTGTGGGTGTGGTCTGGCTGCTTCGGGAGGAAGTAGGGAGAGTTTAGAGCTTTAAGCAAATTGGGAAAAAAAATTTGCTGTTACCAGCCAGATATTTGCCCAAATTTGGTGTCTATAATGGAGAGAGAAGAGGAGGTGACACAGCATGTTGTGGAGACTGACGCTGGCGAGAATAGTGAGCTGGGAGCAGAGCACATTGGAGGGCGCAAAAGAACGAGGAGGTTCTTGAACGAGGCAAATGCCTCCCTCCTGCAGGAGGGCGAGTCATGATGGTGTGATTTGACACAAGGAGGGCATGGGAAGCCCACCCCAAAGACCTACCAGAAAACATGGGCTGAGATAGCAGAGGTGATCTCGTCGGCGACCAACGAGGAGAGTGAGGGCAACCAATGCCGCAAACAATGGAATGACCTTGTCGGATCCGCAAGAGTAAGTATTACATTTATTTACATGTACTTATGTATTTATATAATTTGATTTGTAAGAGTCATAAGTGACTATCAGCAGATGTGAGATCTTTAACTTTTGCCGGGAATGTTGTACTCAAAGCCTGCAGTCAAGGTGCACATCTTTAGGTAAGGAATGATAATTATCATAATAATCTTGATTATATCTGTCGGTTATGTGTTGTATCAGTCTCTGTACCTAGCAAGATATCACGCAATGATCTCATGTCATGTCATCCTGTTAACTTTTACAGAAGAAGCTCTTGACAAATAGGTCCGAGCAGAAGCAATTGGGTAGGAGGCCACTAGTCACCAGTGATCTCACTAACATGGAGGAGCAGGTGCTCGCACTCATGGGGAGAATGTTCCCACCTCGGCAATCCCCGCTCCCGTGCAACCACTGCCTCTGCCTTCATCCCCCACAATGAAGCACTGCCTGAGGAGCTCTTTGGCCAGGCGACATGGAGCGAGGAGGGGAAAGGATAGAGGTGGGGAGAAGAAGGGGAGGGAGGAAAGAAAGTGAGGTGCATGTCCGCAGGTGATGTTATATCTCCATCTCGGTGCATGCAATTTGTTGTAATGTATGGGGGGAGGGGGCCACCCTCCTGCTTTGCATTTGTATTCTGTGTTGCTGGACATGTTGACCATTTGATTGATGTCAATGGTCGAAAACGTGGGGTGTGGGTGGAGTGTTTTTGCCCGTGATAACTATGATTTCAGAAGAATGGTCATATAAAATGTTTTTTATTCAACATAACCTTGTTGCGCATTGTCTCAGATAGCTGGACCGTTACACACTGGTAATTCCTTAACATGAAAGGGTTAAATTAACTTGAATCAACAATCTTTAACTGGCACCAAGGTGATGCCCACCATTGATGTCTGAGCTGCACACACACAGCAGTGTGTCATCATTGTCAATCACAGCAACATTCTTTCAGGCAAATAGTTCAGTTATGAGCTCCTGGCGTAAGAGCCTTGCAGCTATGTAGCCACCACGGGCCCTTTTCTGCGGTCTGGAGCGGGGCATGGGCATGGTTTCATAGTCAGCCTGATTGTCTGGCCCTAGCTCAGCGTTCAGCCCCTCACTCTCCTCTTCCTCTCTCTTCTGAGGTGGACCATCAGTCCCTTCTGGCAATTCCCGTCCCCTGCCGATAGCCAGCTTGCGCAGCATGGAGCACACGACCACGAATTTAGCTACTTGCTCAAGGTTGTATTGTAGCTCCTTTCCTGAGTGGTCCAGACATCTAAAGCGCTGCTTAAGCACAGTTATTGATTTCTGGACCACATTGCGTGTATCCCTGTGGCTCTGGTTGTATCGCTTCTTGGCCTCGGTGTGGGTGTCACGCAAGGGGGTCACCAGCCGGGTAGCTGGGCCATATCGGTTGTCACCAAGCATCCAGCATTGTCCTTGTGGCTGACTCTTAAACATGTCAGAGACAGCACTCTCACGGAGGATATGAGCCTCATTGAAGTTGCCCGGATATTTGGCATTTACTGCCATTATGATCTGGTTGTGGTCGACAACTAGTTGGACCTTCAGGGAGTGAAATCCTTTTCTGTTACGAAAAAGCTCTGGGCCCTGAGAAGGTGCCCGCATGGCGATGTGAGTGCACTGTATTGCTCCCTGCACTCTGGGGAACTTAGCAATGTGGTAGAATGCTCAAGCCTTGTTAGTCTGAGCCTCCATGGTCATGGGGAAGCTGATAAATTCCATCCTATGCATGTACAGGGCCTCTGTGACCTGTCTAATGCAGCAATGTGTGGCATGGTGAGACAGAGGGGAAATCTCGACCGCGGAGGCCCGAAAGGAACCGGACGCGTAGAAAGACAGTGACCTTGACCTCGACCGACAGTGATGCCCTGATGGCAGGCTGCATATTTGGCCTGATGAGCTCACATATTTCATTGATCACCACCTTGTGGAAGCGCAATCTCCAAAGGCAGGTGTGCTCGGACACGTCGAGGTAAGACATCTTCTCCCTGTAAGTGCGGGGTGTGTATGGTCTGGACCTCCTCCTCATTCTGGCACGTCTTAGATTGGGCAGTTAATGATGTGCATCACACATTGTGCCATTTATACTCTACAGCATCTATGTATTAATCAATGCAGGCTGAGAAATGGCTGGCTCCATTCCAATGAAAGTATAATAGCGATTGATCAGAAGCAATAATTTCCTCACTAAAATACACCTACAGTAAACCCCAATCGTCCAGAGTCAGTCAATCCAAACTCAATCCGAAGTTGAAGCAGCCTTTTGAATGAAGCGACCTGCGATTTGAAAAATGGCACCAACACCGCTGTGATTTGTTCAGATCAGTTCCACTTTTTCTGAGCGGTGTTTTGGGCGAGCGATATTGTGTGCGAGATGTGTGCGAGGTGGTGAAAGTGACCCTGGGAGATCTCCTGGGCGTTAGTTTCGTCAAATTTGATCTTTACGGCAAAATAAAGTGGGCGGTTGGTATTATTGAATCTCAGTGTTAATTATGTGCCGAAAGTAATGCTGGGCGAGATTATGGGTGTTGGGTTCGCCCATTCTGATGATTCCACCCTAAAAAAGTGGGCAGGCGGTATTATTTTTTCCCGCTGTTACGTACATGGGGAAAGTAACACTCGGCGATTAGTATCCGAAAAATGGGCGTCAGTTTCCATTTTGTGGCTAAATGGATGATATATGGGTGTTATACCTCATTTCAGCGGTAAAATGGATGTTAAGTGGGCATTATGCATGCAAAAATAATGGAAAATCTAGCCCTAGGACTTTTGGTTCCTGTTGCTGGAATGTTAACAGCTGGTAGCAGTCCAAAAATAGATATTCTAAAACTGAGCTTTACTACAAAACAACACTAACTACACTTCAAAAGTACTTAATTGGCTGTGAAGCGCTTTGGGGCCACCTGAGGTTGTGAAAGGAGCTATATCAAAAAATTATGCAAGTTCTTCTTTTATTCACTGGGGTTTCCCAACCAGCAGTACTGGCGAATCTGGTGTTTATTCGTTGGCAATCTGTACCTGCACAAGCATCATGAATCAGAAACTGGTGGCCGTAGTAATGTAGTAACAGCAAAATGAAAACAGCTTAAGACCATTTAGATAAAATCATTCAGATGGAGGCTTTACACCTGAAATATCATGTCCCTTCTCTTTCGGGATGCTGATGAATTTGCACAGAATTTCCAGCCTGTTCTACTTTTAGTGTTACTCAGTCTCTTGCAAAGGTGTTCAGCTTTCTTTTAACAAAGGTAGAATTATTGTTTCTTTCGCCAAGGAAGATCTTTATGTCCAAGGGACATTAAACAATCAAGATTTATTTACGTGTAGAGATAGTGCAAATCAAGAGATATTAGCACAAAAATATTTGGTGCAACTCAAGGTTATGGGCACTTTCAAACAAAATTAATATCTCCAAGAGGTATTTGGGAGAGACAATTGTTGAGAGACATTTAATTCATCAGGTAGGAAGTAGTTAAATGGTTACTATAGTGGTGCATTTCATAGAATACAGTCGGAGCAGATCAGGTTAAATTCAGGCTTCATGTAGAGTGGTATGGAAACTCCACAACTTTACACATTTAAGACAATAGGGATCAAAATTTTAAAGCAGCAAATTTAAGTTTGTGGTGACCTGGGTCTGTTTCTGTGCACACATAGTGAAATTTAATGGAGAATGAAAAGCTCTCGGTAATCACTGTTCTAAGTACAAAGTGATTCACTTGGAAGGTGATATGTGAAATATTATATTCGGTACATCCTGTGTCATAAAACTCCAGTATAATAAATATCTAGGATCTAAATGCTTTCAGGAGTTTGTGACAAATTTAAATATTTTCATACAATGGAAATGTCACCTTGAGTTGCAATTGAATTGTTGCAATGGGGTTTATCAAACTCCAGAAAAGTAATTTTTTTTGAATTTTTTCAGGAAGTATGCTTAACTCAAACTACATCCAACAAATAAAATAAAAGAATGACTAACTTTTGTTTCAATATATTAAACTTTAAAAATGGTAATATTAGTTGAACAGTTTAAGGATGAGATCCAAATCAAAAGTAATCCAAATTGGAGAAGTGCCTTTTTTCTAATATTCTCCTCCTCCTCTCCTAAAGACATTAGGCTGATTTAGACACCCGTCCCCACCCCACCGCCCCACCAATTTCTAAAAGCCTGATTTTCCTGTCCCAGACCATTTGCATGTGTACTCCAGAAAAGTAATTTTTTTTTAATTTTTTCAGGAAATATGCTTAACTCAAACTATTTGTTGGATGTAGTTTGAGTTAAGCATACTTCCTGAAAAAATTCAAAAATAATTACTTTTCTGGAGTTTGATAAACCCCATTGCAACAATTCAATTGCAACTCAAGGTGACATTTCCAATGTATGAAAATATTTAAATTTGTCACAAACCCCTGAAAGCATTTAGATCCTAGATATTTATTATACTGGAGTTTTATTACACAGGATGTACCGAATATAATATTTCACATATCACCTTCCAAGTGAATCATTTTGTACTTAGAACAGTGATTACCAAGAGCTTTTCAGTACTCCAAGTGCAGGCCACCACCTGGCAGGGCCTTACACTATTCTCCAGCGACAGAAACAAAAGTGCAACTGCAGGCCTGAGAGGCTATGGTCCTGGGTGCTGGTCGTGGGACCTTCTGGCTGCTGCATCAGCAGGGAGGCCCTGAGGCCTGGAGATCCTGCTGGGACCTTACGATCTGAAGAGGGTTCTGGATCAAACTTTACCACCAGCTTTTCGGACGTCCTGATGTTTGGGCACCTGTGGATGTACATGATGAAAGTTGAGACAGGATAGCCAGGAAAATCTGCTCACATCTCATTTCCATAGCAATGTTTCAGGTGTAAAACTTTCATCAAACCTGACTCTATTGCAGTACAAGCCTAGATCTGTCTATTTGGAAAAGCTCAGCAAATTGCAATGCAACATGGAGCAGGTTTCTGTTCCCTTTTCATCTTCATATCACCCAGGAAATGAGCTTTCCCCAGGTGCTGGAAAGAGGAAAATTTGGCCTCTTGACTCTTGCTGTGATACGGTTCCATCATGCGTGAGCCTAGAAAGTGAATATTGGCAAGCTACTCAACTAAATAGGGCAACACATAAGTCTAGGCTGACACTCCAGTGCAGTGCTGAGGGAGTGTTGCACTGTCAGAGATGCCGTCTTTCAGATGAGACATTAAACAGAGGCCCTGTCTGCCCTCTAATGGCACTATTTAGAAGAAGAGAAAAGGAGTTATCATCAGTATCAGTTATATTGTATTCTAGTTTTGGTCTCCTAATCTGAAGAAGGACATTCTTGCTATTGAGGGAGTGCAGCAAAGGTTCACCAGACTGATTCCTGAGATGGCAGGACTGACATATGAGGAGAGACTGGATCGTCTAGGCCTATATTCACTGGAGTTTAGAAGGATGAGAGGGGATCTCACAGAAACATATAAAAATTCTGACGGGACTGGACAGGTTAGAAACATAGAAACATAGAAAATAGGTGCAGGAGTAGGCCATTCGGCCCTTCGAGCCTGCACCGCCATTCAATGAGTTCATGGCTGAACATGCAACTTCAGTACCCCATTCCTGCTTTCTCGCCATACGCCTTGATCCCCCTAATAGTAAGGACTACATCTAACTCCTTTTTGAATATATTTAGTGAATTGGCCTCAACAACTTTCTGTGGTAGAGAATTCCACAGGTTCACCACTCTCTGGGTGAAGAAGTTTCTCCTCATCTCGGTCCTAAATGGCTTACCCCTTATCCTTAGACTGTGACCCCTGGTTCTGGACTTCCCCAACATTGGGAACATTCTTCCTGCATCTAACTTGTCTAAACCCATCAGAATTTTAAACGTTTTTATGAGATCCCTTCTCATTCTTCTGAACTCCAGTGAATACAAACCCAGTTGATCCAATCTTTCTTGATATGTCAGTCCCGCCATCCCGGGAACCAATCTGGTGAACCTTTGCTGCACTCCCTCAATAGCAAGAATGTCCTTCCTCAAGTTAGGAGACCAAAACTGTACACAATACTCCAGGCGTGGCCTCACTAAGGCCCTGTACAACTGTAGTAACACCTCCCTGCCCCTGTACTCAAATCCCCTCGCTATGAAGGCCAACATGCCATTTGCTTTCTTAACCGCATGCTCTACCTGCATGCCAACCTTCAGTGACTGATGTACCATGACACCCAGGTCTCGTTGCACCTCCCCTTTTCCTAATCTGTCACCATTCAGATAATAGTCTGTCTCTCTGTTTTTACAACCAAAGTGGATAACCTCACATTTATCCACATTATACTTCATCTGCCATGCATTTGCCTTAGATGCAGGAAAACTGTTCCCGATGTTGGGGAAGTCCAGAACCAGTGGTCACAGTCTAAGGATAAGGGGTAAGCCATTTAGGACTGAGATGTGGAGAAACTTCTTCACCCAGAGAGTGGTGAACCTGTGGAATTTCCTACCGCAGAGAGTTGATGCCAATTCATTGGATATATTCAAGAGGGAGTTCGATATGGCCCTTACGACTAAAGGGATTAAGGGATATGGAGAGAAAGCAGGAAAGGGGTACTGAGGGAATGATCAGCCATGATCTTACTGAATGGTGGTGCAGGCTCAAAGGGCTGAATGGCCTACTCCTGCACCTATTTTCTATGTTTCTATGTTTCTGTGTGTCCTGGCCAATATTTAGCCTTCAATCAACACAACAAAAATATTTTATTTGGTCATTATCAGAATGCCGTTTGTGAGAGTTGCTGTGTGCAAGTTGGCTGCCACTGTTCCCACATTACAACAGTGACTACACTCCAAAAGTACTTAATTGGCTGTAAAGCCCTTTGAGACGTCTAGTGATCATGAAAGGCACTATATAAATGCAAGTCTTTCTTTCTTTTCTTTCTTTTCATTCTTTCCTTTCATTCTTTCCTTCCTTCCTTTCATTTTCCCCTCCCAAGCTCAGGGGTACTGAGAACATTTGTATTCCAGCAGCTTCTGCCCCACTGAGATAAATGAAATTGGGGTTTGTTATGTATGTAAACCTGTAAATACCTTGTATAGCCACCAGAGGGCTCACCCCCTGGAGTCCCAAGGGATCCCACAATCCCTTGGGAGCACAGGTACTTAAGGAGGTCTCACAGGCTGGAGAGGCACTCTGGAGACCTGCAATAAAAGACTAAGGTCACACTTTACTTTGAGCTCACAGTATCTAGTCAGACTCTTTATTCATACTTAACAACTGGCGATGAGATACAGATGATGAACCCAATGATGCAGAGAACAGTGGGCATCCTGGAGAAATTTTCGGAGAGAGATGATTGAGAAACCTTCATGGAGCAACTCAACCAATACTTCGTGGCCAACGAGCTGGAAGGAGAAGCGAACGCTGCCAAACAAAGGGTGATTCTCCTCACTGTCTGCGGGGCACCAAATATGGCCTCATGAAAAATCTCCTTGCTCCAGCAAAAACCACAGAGAAATCACACGATGATTTGTGCATACTGGTCCGGGAGCATCTGAACCTAAAGGAAAGCGTTCTGATGGCGAAGTACCAGTTCCACACTTAGAAAAGGTCTGAAGGCCAGGAAGTGGCGAACTATGTCGCTGAGATGAGACGCCTTGCAGGACATTGCAAATTTGAAGGACATTTGGATCATATGCTCAGGGACTTCTTCATACTTGGCACTGGCCATGAAGTGATACTTCACAAACTTTTGACCGTAGAGACCCCAACCTTGAGTAAAGTCATAGCGATAGCCCAGGCGTTCATTGCCACCAGTGACAATACTAAGCAAATCTCTCAGCACACGAGTGCTGCTACAAGTACTGTGAACAAAGTGATGTTGTTTTCAAATCGCAACATACAGGGCAGGCCCCACATGCCTGCAGCTGCACGTCTGCAGATGTCTCAGAGTCCATCATCAAGGGTGATGAATGCCAGGCCATTAACATCTTGTTGGCGCTGTGGGCATGATCATCATTTCCATTCATGCCAATTCAAAGGGTACGTTTGCAAGAGCTGTGGAACAATGGGACACCTCCAATGTATGTGCAGGCGAGTTGAAAACCCTGTTAATCCTGCAAACCACGATGTTGCAGAGGAGGACAGATCCACGGCAGATCATGATGAACCAGAGCCTCAGACCGAGGAGGTAGAGGTATATGGAGTGCACACAATTGCCACAAAGTCTCCCCCGATAATGCTGAAGGTTGAATTAAATGGACTCCCGGGTCAATGGAGCTGGACGCGGGCATGAACCAGTCCATATGAGCAAAAAGACTTCTGATAAATTGTTGTGCAGCAAGGCTTCAAGGCCAGTCCT
Organism: Pristiophorus japonicus; assembly: GCF_044704955.1. NCBI lineage: Eukaryota > Metazoa > Chordata > Chondrichthyes > Pristiophoridae > Pristiophorus > Pristiophorus japonicus. The sequence goes on along the minus strand of NC_091981.1, from coordinate 133,609,749 downwards.
GACTCCCATTTGTACTAAACTAAGAACTTACAAAAAGGAACTTATTCCCGTAATCCGCAGTGCTCTGTAAAGGTCTCCTACGATGGAGCGGTGCACAAGCTACCGCTCTGGGTGGTACCGGGCGATGTCCCACGCTGCTCGGCAGGAGCTGGCTGGGAAAGATACGCTGGAACTGGGATGACGTCCGATTGCTATCGCCTGCTGTTGACACTTCGTGTGCCCAGGTCTTAAACAAGTTCCCTTCGCTGTTCGAACCAGGCATCGGAAAGTTCCAAGGAGCAAAAGTGCAGATCCATTTGATTCTGGGGGCGCGACCCACCCATCACAAGGTGAGAGCAGTACCGTACATGATGAGAGAGAAGGTGGAGATCGAGCTGGACAGGCTGCAATGAGAGGGCATCTTTTCGCAGATCAAATTCATCGAGTGGGCCAGTCTGATTGTTCCGGTCCTCAAGGGAGACGGCACCATCAGAATCTGTGGTGATTACAAAGTAACTACCAATTGTTTCTCCCTGCAGGATCAATACCCACTACCAAGGAAGACGACCTTTTGGTGACACTGGCGGGAGGAAAGACGTTCACGAAGCTGGATGTGACCTCGGCCTACACGACGCAGGAGCTGAAGGAATCATCGCAGGGCCTGACCTGCATCAACATGCCCAAAGGTCTCTTCATTTACCACAGATGCCCGTTTGGGATTCAATCAGCCGCGGCGATATTCCAGAGAAACATGGAAAGGTTATTGAAGTCGGTACCACGCACTGTGGTCTTCCAGGACGACATCTTGGTTACAGGTCGGGACACAGTCGAGCATCTGCAGAACATGGAGGAGGTTCTTAGTTGACTCAACTGCGTGGGGCTCAGGTTAAAATGCTCAAAGCGCATTTTCTTGGCACCTGAAGTGGAGTTCCTGGGGAGAAGAATCGCGGTGGACGGCATCAGGCCCACCGATTCGAAGACAGAGGCAATTGAGAACGTAACAAGGTCATAGAACGTTTCGGAGCTGTGGTCATTTCTAGGACTCCTGAACTACTTTGGTAACTTCTTACCAGGTCTCAGCTGTTAGAACCACTGCACGCCTTACTGCATAAAGGAGACGAATGGGTATGGGGCAAAAGCCAAGAAAATGCCTTTGTAAAAGCCAGCAAATTTTTCTGCTCAAACAAATTGCTTGTGTTGTATGATCCATGTAAGCGTTTGGTATTAGCATGTGATGCGTTGTCGTACGGGGTTTGGTGTGTATTGCAACAAGCTAATGAATCTCGGAAATTGGAACCGGTTGCTTATGCATCCAGAAGTTTGTCTAAAGCTGAGAGAGCCTACACCATGATTGAAAAAGAAGTGTTAGCGTGTGGTTATGGGGTAAAGAAAATGCATCAATATCTGGGCTCAAATTTGAATTGGAAACTGACCATAAGCCACTGATATCCCTTTTTTCTGAAAGTAAGGGGATAAATATGAATGCATCGGCCCACACCCAGAGATGGGCGCTCACGTTGTCCACACACAACTATGCCGTCCGCCACAGGCCAGGCACAGAAAACTGTGCCGATGCTCTCAGTAGGCTGCCATTGCCCACCACGGGGTGGAAATGACACAGCCCACAGATTTAGTCATGGTAATGGAAGCATTCGAGAGTGAGCAATCACCCGTCACAGCCCGACAGATTAGAACCTGGATGAGCCAGGATCCCTTACTGTCCCTAGTAAAATATTGTGTGCTTCACGGAAGCTGGTCCAGTGTCCCATTGGAAATGCAGGAAGAGATAAAGCCATACCAGTGGCGCAAAGATGAAATGTCTACACAGGCAGACTGCCTTCTGTGGGGTAATCGGGTAGTGGTCCCCAAAAAGGGCAGGGACACTTTCATCAGTGATCTCCACTGTACTCACCCAGGCATTGTAATGATGAAAGCGATAGTCAGATCCACGTGTGGTGGCCCGGTATCGTTGCGGCCTTAGAGTCCTGCGTGCACAAATATAACACATGCTCGCAGTTAAACAATGCACCCAGGGAGGCACCACTACGTTTATGGTCTTGGCCCTCCAAACCGTGGTCCAGGGTCCATGTTGACTACGCAGGCCCGTTTTGGGGTAAAATGTCCCTAGTGGTTGTACTCCAAATGGATTGAATGTGAGATAATGTCGGCAAGCTGCCACCACTGAAAGCCTGCGGCCATGTTTGACACGCACGGCCTGCCTGATGTCCTTGTGAGCGACAATGGCCCATGTTCCACCAGTGCCGAGTTCAAAGAGTTCATGATCCGTAATGGGATCAAACATGTTACATCTGCCCCATTCAAACCAGCATCTAATGGTCAGGCAGAGAGAGCAGTGCAAACCATCAAGCAGAGCTTGAAGAGGGTAACTGAAGGCTCACTGCAGACTCGCCTATCCCGAGTCCTGTTTAGCTACCGCACGAGACCCCACTCACTCACTGGGATTCCACCCGCTGAACTGCTCATGAAAAGGGCACTTAAAATAAGGCTCTTGTTAGTCCACTCTGATCTACATGAACAGGTAGAGAGCAGGCGACTTCAACAAAATACATATCATGATAGCGCAAATGTGTTACGTGAAATTGAATCAATGATTCTGTATTTGTGTTGAAGTATGAACAAGGTCCCAAATGGCTTCCCGGCACTGTTGTAGCCAAAGAGGGGAGTAGCGTATTTCGGGTCAAACTTTCAATTGGAAACACTTGGACCAAATCAAGCTCAGATTCACGGACTATCCAAAGCAACCCACATTGGACCCTACCTTCTTTGACCCCCCAACATACACACCAGTGGCAATCGACACCACGGTTGACCACGAAGCAGAACCCATCACCCGCAGCAGCCCAGCAGGACTCACCACACCAGGCAGCCCAGCAAAGCCAGCTGCACAGCAGCCCAGCGAGGGCCCAACAAACGATTTACCAAAACCAGCATTTTCACTGAGACAATCAACCAGGGAAAGAAAGGCCCCAAATCGACTCACCTTGTAAATACTTACACTATTGACTTGGTGGGGGGGAGTATTGTTATATATGTAAACCTGTAAATAACTTGTATAGCCACCAGAGGGCTCACCTCCTGGAGTCCCAAGGGATCCCTCAATCCCTTGGGAGCACAGGTACTTAAGGAGGCCTCACAGGCTGGAGAGGCACACTGGAGACCTGCAATAAAAGACTAAGGTCACACTTTACTTTAAGTTCACAGTATCTAGTCAGACTCGTTATTCATACTTAACAGGGTTCTTCTAACAAAGGAGCTCAGCTGGGTAACTACGAATAACATTACAAATAGCTCAAATTTGTTTCATCAAAATATTTTTAGGCTTATTTGATAGTGACAACATGCTTGATTAGAAGTGCAAAATGATCCTCTAAGTGTGTAATTGTTGTTGATATGCTGGTATAAAAGACAAGTGGCAAATGAATGACTGCTGTACGTTATTGGAGTCCCAAAATGGAAAGAAAGTATTTGTTTTTAAATACTTGTATTTATGCAACAGCTTATAATGTCTCTCGAGTGTCTTAAAATGTTCGTCATACAAATAATTAGCCTGACTGTAGTTACGTAGGCAGACACAACAGCAATTTTACACACAATAAGATCTCACAAAAGCAGTGAGGCAGTCTGTTTTTGATACTATTGGTTAAGGGAGGAATGTTTTTATTTATAAAGTGTTGCAGGATCTTTAACCACCACTCGGTTGTAGTACTTTTACATCTGAGTCAGAAGTTCTGGGTTCAAACCCCACTCTAGAACATGGGTACATAATCTATGCTGACACTTCTGTGCAGCACTGAGGAAATGGTGCATCATCAGAGGCCCTATCTACCTGTTGAATTGGACATATAAAATCCCATGGAAGTTTTTCAAAGACGATCAGGGAGTTCCCCTGATATCCTGGCCAACAATCATCTCTCTTCCAATTCTGCCAAAACAAATTAACTGGTCAGCCATCTCATTGTGCACAAATTAACTGCCATGTTTGCCTATAAAACAACAGTGATTTTCAAAAATAATTAAGTGCTTTGGGACATCCTGAGAATGTAAAAGATCCTATGTAAATGCAAATTCTTTCCACTTGAATGAATAGAAGAGGCAGATAGTTTACATCACATCCAACAATGAAGTGCTCCCTCAGTACTGCTGTGGAGCAGCAGCCGAGATTAGGTTCTTATGTCAGGGGATGGAGCTCAAACCCACAAACTTCTGCCTCATTAATAGCACAAGAATAGGAACAAGAAACAATTACCCCACTCACTCTCCTCGCCCAAACACAAATCTATTTTCTGGATCTGTTTTCCTGATAGACTATCTTTCTGTTTTCTTCTCTCTTCCTCTGAAAGTACGGACTCATGCTGGGGTACGGTTTCACAGGCATTACATACCCTCTCGTACATTGCCGAAGTAACTATTCCTTATGTACTAACCCAGATAGCTACTGTTGGCAGGCTGCATGATCATTGAATACTTCATGGCTGAGCCAATCCTATGCTCATATGATGTATGCCTTCACACGTATGGTACCATGGTGAAGTGGTTATGTTACTGGGCTAGTAATCCAGAGGCCTGTTTTGGGGGGAAATTAGACCCCAACCCCAAGCACAAATCGTTATTTTAAAAAAAATTTTGTGATCAGAAGTGCAAAGCGTCTATTTCTTATGTTTTTACAGTCTTATGTCAGTAATCAGTTAGTGAGGCCCGAATGTGCTTCCAGTCCAGGAGCAAAGGTCAGCGAGAGGTCAGGTTGGAAAAAAATAGCAACTCATGATTTCTCTACCAAATCTCATGATTTTAAAGATTTTGTCTCATGATATATGAAATGTTTTGGTTTGGAATGACTGAAGATGTCACTAAAAAGGCAATTAAATTCCAGCTGGCAGTTTAATGGAGAGTATTCCATTTCAGGTGGAGTAAGTGTCCAATTCTTATATTGGGACAGCCACACAATCTCTAGTAACATTCATATATAGTAGTGCCTCAGTCTGATCTGTCGTGTAATAGTCAAAATGTGGCAGTTCTTACTTATGGGCCTAGAAATTCGTTGACCTGCCAAGGACCAATCCAAATCGCTGCTAGAATCAATCTATATCAGCAGAGATGTCTTGCATGTTGTATTGTGGCATAGCCTCTACTGTCAATGTTTCCTCCCTCCTGCCTCAGCCATCTTATTATAAGGAATACCAGAGTTGAAAGGTGCACTGGGCTGGATGGGCATCCGAGCCTCTAGCACAGGAGTCTAACAGTCTGCTGCCATATCATTATCACTATTAGCTGCCTTAAAATATAAGAATCTTTGTCATTTAAAAAAACTAATTTTCAACACATTGCATTTTGATCATCAAGTATCAATGAAGGATCAATAGTAAACAGCAAAACTAAAAACTAGAGATGAACATGTTTAATCTGGGCTGTTCAAATACAACTGGAACTTTCATTTCTTCCCTCATCAGTGGTAGAATAAATGAAGTTGCTAGGCTACAACTTTATATTGCACTGACTGAAAAAGTAAGAGGGATTCAGGTTGATTTCAGTCCAACCTTACAACAACAAATTGCATTTATATAGTGTCTTTAACATAGTAAAACATCGCAAGGCACATTACAAGAGCCTTACCAATCAAGATTTGACCCCAAACTGCATAAAGAGATATTAGAACAGTTAGGTAGGTTTTAAGGAGTATCTTAAAAGGAGGAGAGAGAAGTCGAGAGGCGGAGAGATTTAAATGGTAATTCCAGAGCTTAGGGCCGGGCAGCTGAAGGCATGGCTACCAATGGTAGAGCGATTAAAATTGGGGATATGCAAGAGGACAAAATTGGAGGAGTGCACAAATCTCGGGGGTTGTGGGGCGGGTGGAAGTTACAGAGATAAGGTGGGCCGAGGCTTTGAGAATTAAAAAATCTGGCATTGCCAGACTGGTAGCAGATGTAGGTCAGCAAAAAAGAAAAGAAAGAGTTACATTTATATAGGGCCTTTCACAATCTCAGGACGTCCCAAATCACTTTACAGCCGATGAAGTACCTTTGAACATAAGAACACAAGAAATAGGAGCAGGAGTAGGCCACCTGGCTCCTCGAGTCTGCTCCGCCATTCAATAAGATCATGGCTGATCTGATCATGGACTCAGCTCCACTTCCCTGCCCGCTCCCCATAATCCTTTATTCCCTTATCGCTCAAAAATCTGTCAATCTCCGCCTTAAATATATTCAATGACCCAGCCTCCACATCTCTCGGGGGCAGAGAATTCCATAGATTGACAACCCTCTGAGAGAAGAAATTCCTCCTCATCTCAGTTTTAAATGGGTGGCTCCTTATTCTGAGACTGTGGGCTAGATTTTACACCTTTTGTGCAGATCGCCCAAAAATGGGCATTATTTCTGGTGCAGACGGTAAAAATGGGTTTTCGATCCTCGGCTTGTCACCCATTTTCAAAGCCCCTTGTCTCCATTTTAAAAATTGGCCGCTACAGCGAGCGATATGAAATGGGTGCTAGCATTAAATCTCTTTGCCCTTCTGTCGTAAAGTGTCGCCGTCCTTAGCAGCGGCATGACAACGCTCGATTCCCGCGATTCATGAGATCAGGGGTCATCATTACATGCGAAGAAGAGGAGACAGAGAGAGAGAAAGCAGAGAGGGACTGAAATAGTGTGTGGGTGTGGTGTGTACTTGTTTGGCTGTTGTGGGAGGCACGAGGGAGATTCACCAGCAGCAAAAAGCCTATTAACCACCAAGAACATAGTTGGCACTGAGTTTTTGTCCAACAAGTAACACATAACTTGGAAGGGATGGAGGAGGCCCTGGAGCTGTTAGCCAGGAACACTGGTGGCAGAGGGCTCCCAGTGGTCCCAGAGTGCGGCACTGCATCCCAAGGTGGAGCACCCCCATTGCCAACGACACATGAGAGCCAGGAGCAACATCTTGCTTCTGGCTCAGAGCATGTTCCCACCTCAGGACCATCCTCTTCCGTATCCATCCAAGCAGCTGTTCTGCTGTCATTCCCCCCCAATTAAGCATTGCCTGAGGAGCTCCTCGGTCAGGCGGCTTGAAGTCAAAAGGGGAAGGGGAAAGGGTAGGGGTGGGGAGGAGAAGCGAGGCGGGGGGGCGGGAGGAAAGCGAGGTGCATGGCTGCAGGTATTGTCTGTGTCATGTATTCAACCATCATTGTAACCCATGTATAAGCTGACCTAAGTTGTACACCTTGAGAACACTGACCACAAGGGGCGAACTTGTGGGAGTCACTACTAACCTGGACTTTCCAGTATAAAAGGGGAAGCTCCACCCACCTTCAGTCTCTTGAGGTCTTGGTAATAAAGGTAACTGGTCACAGAGTGACCTTCTCTCAAGTTTGGGCCTCGTGTGCATTTCTCCTGTATAGTAAGGACATATCATCGGTGACGAGAAGCTGGGATTTAAACCACGCGAGCATGGCCACTAGCAGCACAGAAGAGAGGTACTGTGTTGGTGATGATTGAGACGACATTATTGAGAGACTACAGCAAAGTTTTGTTACCAAGGAATGGTTGGGACAGGATTCGGCCGACAAACACAGGGCTCATCTCCTGACGGTTTGTGGATCCAGAACATACTTCCTGATGAAGGACCTTCGAGCGCCAGAGAAGCCGGTGGACAAGACGTTCGAAGAACTCAGTAAGTTGATCGGGGAACACCTTAAACCGACGAGCAGCATGCACATGGCGAGACACCGGTTTTACATGCACCGGCGGCGAGAAGGGCAAAGTGTTCCAGACTTCGTGGCAGATCTCCGGCGACTGGCGAGCCTATGTAAGTTCACAGATGCATGCGGAGCGGAGATGCTGCGAGACTTTTTTATTGAGTGCATCGGGGTTTTCAGGAAACTGATTGAGACCAAAGACTTGACCTTGGAAGCGGCGGCTCTGATAGCCCAAACAATTATCTCAGGGGAGAGACCAGAATGATTTATGGCAAAAATCTTGGCTCAAATGCGGCAAACGACCAGGGAGTCAACATTGTTAACGCACCACAAAGTTCTCTAGGCAGACAAGGGCAATCGGACATGCCCCAGCATGCAGTCGAACCCAAAGGGGGAATTCAACAGAGACAATGGCTAGCTGAACGGCGATTCATGCCATCGCAATGGACAATGCGGCCAGTAATGGGGCCATCAACACCTGTTAATGCTGCACTTAAGGACAGCTACAGAGACAGTCAGAGATGATTGACTGGTAATGGACCTTTTGTTTCCTCTAGCTCATGCTGGAGGTGTGGAGGCAAACACCCAGCAATATACTTGCAGAAACTTCAACGTCAGCGGTCACTTGGCGCGTATGTGCAGGAAGCCTGCAGCCAGGTTGATGTACGAGGAGGATGGGCCCAATGTAAGCCCTACGAGGCCAAATGAATACTAGGGGATGGAAGCTGAAGTTCAGCGAGTTCATGTGGAGCACATATATAGTTCATATACCAGGACGTCACCGATAATGATGAAAGGACTCCTCAATGGCATCCCAGTATTAATGGAGCTGGACACAGGGGCCAGCCAGTGCCTGATGAGTTTCAAACAGTTTGAAAGGTTGTGGGTGTCCAAGGCCAGGAGGCCAAAATTATTGCTGATTGACGCAATGCTCCGGACATATACAAAGGAGATCATTCCGGTGCTAGGCAGCGCCACGGTAGTCGTGACCCACAAAGATTCGGAGAATAGGTTGCCACTCTGGATTGTCCCGGGGGACGGTCCCGCACTACTGGGGAAGAGTTGGCTTGCTGTCATGAACTGGAAATGGGGTGATGTCAATGCAATTTCTTCTGTGGGGCGAGTATCATGCTCACAGGTCCTGGACAAATTTGACTTATTGGACCCAAGTTTCGGGCCGCGCCTAAAACGGCGCAGCCCGGACCTGGACGCCCGTTTCTCGCGCCACAAAGTGCGCCTAAAAAAAACTCAACAATTCTCCGGCTCCCTGCAGATCCTCTGGAGCTGGGCGCAGCGCAGCATGAGCTGTGGGGGGCGGAGCCAGGTCCCTGCGCTGAAAACAGTGCCGGGACCTCTGCACATGCGTGCTACAGTGGGCGCGCATGTGCATTAGCTCCAGGCACCCAAAACTGTGGGAGGGGCCCGAAGCTCGCAGCCCCTAGCCCTGGCTGAATGGCCTCACTGGGGCTGCATGGATAAGGCTCACCTCCCACCCGACCGGTCCCGACCCGACTTGACTCCCAATCCCCGGACAGGACCCGACCCAACCCCCGCTCTCCCCACCCCGGCGACCTGACCTCCGCTCCCCCAACCCCCCCCCGACGACCCGACCTCCGCTCCCGCCCCCGGCGACTCAACCTCCGCTCCCCCCCACCGCCCCCCGGTAACCGGACCTCCGCTCACCCCCTGCCCCCCGGCGACCTGACTTCCGCTCCCCCCTGCCCCCCGACGACCCGACCTCCGCTCCCCCACCCGACCCGACCCGACCCGACCTCCACTCTCCCCCCTACTGACCTCCGCTCCCCACCCCGACCTCCGCTCCCCCCCCCCCCCCAGCGACCCGACCTCCGCTCGCCCCCTTTGACCCGACCCGACCTCCACTCCCCCCCACCCCGGCGACCCGACCTCCGCTCCCCCCCGCTCACCGGCGACCCAACCTCCGTGACTCCCCCCCCCCCGGACCTCTGCGACTCTTGCCCCCCCCGCCGACCTCCGCGACTCTTCCCCCCCCGACCTCTGCGACTCTCCCCCCTGACCTCCGCGACTCTTCTCCCCCTGCGCGACTCCCCCCTCCCGACCTACGCGACTCCCCCCCGACCTCTGCGACCCCCGACCTCCGCGACCCCCGACCACCGCGACCCCCCGACCTCCGCGGCCCCCCCGACCTCCGGGAACCCCCCCTGCCCTCTGCGACTCCCCCGATCTCCGCAAACCCCCCCCGACCTCCGCCCTCCCCGGACCCGAGACCCGACGCCACCAACCTGTAAATCCAGCCCGAAGTCTTTGGCCCGGCCGTTCAGCCTCCTTCTCTCTTTCCCTCCCTCCCCTCTCCTTCCCTCCCTCCATCCTCTCTCCTTCCCTCCCTCCTTCCTCTCTCCTTCCCTCCTCTCTCGTTCCCTCCCTCCTCTCTCCTTCCCTCCCTGCCTCCCCCCCTTCTCCTCCCTCCACCCCCTTCCTCCCCCCCACTTCTCCTCCCTCCCTTCTCCTCCCCCCTTCTCCTCCTCCTCCTCCTCCTCCCCCCTCTCTCCCCTCCCCTCTTCCCCTCCTCCCAGCCCCCACCCCCCCATCCCCCTCTACCTCCCTCCTCCTTCCTCCCCCTCTCCCCCCCACCCCCTTCTCCCGCTCCCCCACCCCCTTCCCTCGCTGTCAGAAACACAGACACTGACAGACAGAGAGTGAGAGACACACACACAGACAGACAGAGAGATAGAGACACTGAGAGACACACTGGGGGGGCCGTCCCAGCACGCTGTTGGAGGACTCCCGGTGCTGCAGTCGGTAAGTAGAAAATGTTTAATTTATTGATTTTTTATTTTTTTTGATTGATTTATTGGTTGATTTATTGATGTATTTATAATTTATTATTGATGATGGCTCTGTATTTGTAAAACTGAAGTGTTTAATGTTTGTAAACTTCCCTTTAAACCCCCCCCCGCCCCATTCCCTACGCCTGATTTGTAACCTACACCTGATTTTCTAAGTGTCGACAAGGTTTTTCTGAGCGTACAAAAATCTACACTTACTCCATTCTAAATTAGTTTGGAGTATGTTTTCACTGCCTAAACTTTCAAAACAGGCGTACGTGGCCGGACACGCCCCCTTTTGAAAAATAAATCTGTTCCAAACTGAAACTATTCTAACTGAATAGAACTGGAGCAAACTAAATGCCGAGAATTGCAATTTCTAAGATACTCCATTCTAAACCAGTTGCTCCAAAAAAACAGGAGCAACTCAGGCCGAAACTTGGCCCCATTATTTCAACCCGGCATCGGCACTTTTATGGGGGCCAAGGTAGTGATTCACATAAACCCAGACACCAGGCCAGTACACCACAAGGCCAGAGCGGTGCCGTACGTGATGCGGGAAAAGATGAGGGAAGGCATCATCTCGCCAGTCGAATTCAGTGATTGGGCGAGCCCGATCATGCCGGTGCTCAAGGCGGATGGGTCGGTCAGGATATGTGGCGATTACAAGGCCACCATCAATCGGGTGTCACTCCAAAACCAGTACTCGCTACCGAGAGCAGAGGACCTGTTTGCGACGCTATCCGGTGGCAAACTTTTTTCAAAATTGGACCTGACCTCAGCTTACATGACCCAGGAGCTGGCGAGTGAGTCGAAGAAGCTGACCACCATCACGACACACAAGGGGTTGTTTGAGTATAACAGATGACCATTCGGGATTCGTTCGGCCGCCGCGATCTTTCAGCGAAATATGGAAAGCCTCCTCAAGTCGATTACAAGGACGATGGTTTTTCAAGACGGCATCCTCATCATGGGTCGCGATACTGAAGAACACCTCCACAACCTGGAGGAGGTGCTACGCAGATTGGACCGGGTAGGGCTGCGACTGAAAAAGGCAAAGTGCATCTTCTTAGCTCCAGAGGCAGAATTCCTGGGGAGGAGGGTAGCAGCAGATGGGATCAGACCTACTGCGTCCAAAACGGAAGCGATCCAGAGAGCATCCAGACCCCGTAACACGACGGAGCTGCATTCGTTCCTGGGGCTCCTGAACTATTTTGGCAACTTTCTTCCCAAATTGAGCATGCTGTTAGAGCCGCTACACGTGCTCCTACACAAAGGTCGCAATTGGGTCTGGGGGGACAGCCAGGAAAGGGCTTTTGATAGAGCACACAATTTGTTATGCTCCAACAAATTGTTAACGTTGTATGACCTGTGTAAGAAACTAGTTTTAATGTGCAATGCGTCATCCTATGGGATCGGGTGTGTGTTGCAGCATGTGAATGCCAATGGTCAGTTACAAACGGTAGCTTATGCCTCCAGAAGTCTGTCCCAGGCAGAAAGAGGCTATGGGATGGTAGAAAAGGAAGTGCTAGCATGTGTAAATGCAGTAAAAAAATGCACGTACCTGTTTGGCAGGAAATTTGATCTGGAGACAGATCACAAACCCCTAACGTCCCTTTTGGCCGACAACAAGGCCATAAATGCGAATGCATCGGCCCACATACAGAGGTGGGCACTTACGTTAGCCGCCTATGAATACACAATTCGGCATAGACCGGGCACTGAAAACTGTGTTGATGCACTCAGCAGGCTCCCACTAGCCACCACTGAGGGGGCAACTGAGCATGATGCTGAAATGGTCATGGCTGTTGAAGCTTTCGAAAGCGAAGGCTCACCTGTGACAGCCCGTCAGATTAAAGTGTGGACAAATAAAGACCTGCTACTGTCTTTAGTTCAGAAAAGTGTCCTGAATGGGGACTGGGCAGCCACGTACGGGGCATGCCCTGAGGAGTTTAAACCGTTTCATAGGCGTAAGGATGGAATCTCGATTCAGGCCGATTGCCTACTGTGGGGGAACCGAGTAGTCATGCCCCAGAAGGGCAGAGAGATGTTTATCAGAGAACTTCACAATGAGCACCCGGGCATTGTCATGATGAAGGCAATTGCCAGGTCACACGTTTGATGGCCAGGGATAGATGCAGACCTGGAACTTTGTGTTCGCAGGTGCAACACATGTGCTCAGCTGGGCAACGCACCTAGGGAAGCCCCCCCTTAGCCCCTGGTGCTGGCCCGCCACGCCATAGTCATGCATCCACTACGCAGGTCCTTTCATGGGAAAAATGTTTTTGTTAGTAGTATACACCTACTCCAAATGGATTGAGTGTGCCATTTTAAATTCAAGCACATCCTCTGCCACAGTAGAAAGTCTGTGGGCAATATTCGCCGCCCGTGGTCTACTGGACGTCTTGGTCAGCGACAATGGTCCGTGCTTCACAAGCATTGAATTCCAGGACTTCATGGCAGGCAATGGAATCAACCATGCCAGAATGGCACCATTTAAGCCGGCCTCAAACGGCCAGGCGGAACGAGCAGTGCAGATAATCAAACAGGGGATGCTCAGAATCCAAGGGGGTTCCCGACAAAGCCACTTATCACGCCTCCTGTTGGCCAATAGATCACGACCACACTCACTTACAGGGGTTCCACCTGCAGAGCTGCTAATGAAAAGGATGCTCAAAACCAGGTTATCCCTTATACACCCTACTATGAAAGAAATTATTGAGAGCAGGCATCAGTCAGAATGTGACTACCATGACAGGAATGCAAGGGCACGATGTATTGATGTCAATTACCCTGTTTTTATCCTTAATTACGCTGCAGGGCCCAAATGGCTTGCAGGCACGGTGATTGCCAAAGAGGGGAATAGGGTTTTGGTAGTTAAACTTACCAATGAACAAATCTGCCGCAAACACGTGGATCAAACTAAAAGGAGGTTCAGGAACCCCATAGAAGAAGCAGAGGAAGAACACAACGTAGAGTTTACTACACCACAGGTGACCGAACACCGGAACCAAGTGGAGGAGAGCCCAGTCACTGTGGGCAGTCTGGACAGGCCTGAGGCACCGCAAACAGCAGACACTCAGACCAGCGCCCCACAACTGGAGCCCCAACTCAGGCGCTCTACAAGGGAGCGTAAACCACCAGAGAGACTTAACCTGTGATCCCAATAAGACTTTGAGGGAGAGGTGATGTCATGTATTCAACTATCATTGTAACCCATGTATAAACTGACCTAAGTTGTACACCTTGAGAACATTGACCACAGGGGACGAACGTGTGGGAGACACTCCTAACCTGTACTTTCTCTCAAGTTTGGGCCTCGTGTGCATTTATAATGTATAGTAAGGACATATCAGCCTGCAACATATTTTTAGGTTGCTGCTGCTATGTTGGTGGGAGGGTCGGGGCAAGGGGCGAGGGGGTTACCTTGTTGTTTTGCATTTGTGTTCTGTTTTGCTGGAAATGGAGACCATTGTAATGATGTAAATGTGATAAATTTGTTTTGGGCTGGGGTGGGGTGGTTTTTAAAGATATACTTAGGATTTCAGACAAATGGTCGGATTAAATGTTTTTTATTTAACATAACCTTGTTGCGATTGGCGCAGATAGCTGCATCGTTACACACTGGTGATTCCTTAACATGAAAGGATATCATTACACTTAACTTGAATCAACTTAAACTTTAACTGTCACCAAGGTGATGCCCACCATTGATGTATGACCTGCACATCCAGCAGTATGTCAGCTTTGTAAATACCTTCAACGTTCTTTCAGACAAAGCGGTCGTTTGTGAGCTCCTGACATAAGAGTCTTGCAGCTATGTAGCCACCACGGGCCCTTTCCTGTGGTCTACAGGGGGGCAGGGGCATGGCTTCAGTGTCAGCCTGATTGTGTGGCCCGATGTCAGCATCTACCTCCTCATCGTCCTCTTCCTCTCTGTCCTGAGATGGACCGTCAGACCGTTCTGGCAATTTTTGTGTCCTCCTGATCGCCAAGATGTGCAGCATGCAGTACACCACCACGAATTGAGCTACCTGCTCAGGGTGGTATTGGAGCTCACCTCCTGAGTGGTCCAGGCATCTAAAGCGCTGCTTATGCATTCCAATGCTTTTCTCGACGATATTGCAAGTGGCTCTGTGGCTCTCTTTGTATCGCTTCTTGGGTTCAGTGTGGGTGTCAGACAGGGGGGTCATCAGCCAGGTGGTGAGGCCATATCCTTTGTCACCAAGCATCCAGCATTGACCTTGTGGCTGATTGGTAAACAAGTCGGATACAGTGCCCTCACGCAGGATGTGAGCATCATGGATGCTGTCTGGAAATTTAGCATTCACTGACAGTATAATTTGCTGGTTGTCGACAATGAGTTGCACATTCAGGGAGTGGAATCCCTTGCAGTTCCTGAAAACCTCTGCATCCTGAAAAGGTGCCGCATCGCGATGTGGGTATAGTCTATTGCTCCCTGCACCTTGTGGAAGTTAGCAATTCAGTAGAATCCTAGAGCCCTCTCAGTCATAGGGAAGCTGATAAAGTCCATCCTGCATGCGTACAGGGCTTCGGTGACCTGTCTAATGCAGCAATGTGTGGCATGCTGAGATATACCGCAAATGTTGCCAGCTGAGGCCTGAAAGGAACCTAACGCATAGAACGACAGTGCCGCGGTGATCTTGACCTTGATGGAC
The DNA here is from genome assembly GCF_044704955.1 of Pristiophorus japonicus. Classification (NCBI taxonomy): domain Eukaryota; kingdom Metazoa; phylum Chordata; class Chondrichthyes; family Pristiophoridae; genus Pristiophorus; species Pristiophorus japonicus. The sequence continues at coordinate 133,594,600 of NC_091981.1, read as the reverse complement.
AGTGCAGTCCTGATGGTGCTGGCAGGCTGCAGATCTCCTCTTATGAGCTGGCATATCTTACTGACAACCTCTTTGTGGAAGTGCAGTCTCCTAAGGCAAGAGGTGTCGCACACATTGAGGTAAGACCGTTTCTCCCTGTACTTGCGGGGGGTGTAACATCTGGTCCTCCTCATCAGTCTGCCATGTCTTCCATTGGGCACATGATGCTGTTGAGTGTACCTTCTGCCATCTTGAATCTGCAGCATGTGAGTGGTCATCAAGAAAGGGTGGGAAATGACAGTCCCCATTCCAACAGCTATCTGTTTTCCACCGATCGTTCACAAAGAATGAATGTCCTGTAATGACTCAAGAGTCTGGTTACTGTAAACTCACTCAGGCGCAACCTGATCCATCTTTATTCCAGCCCGAGAGTGCCTGCGTGACAAAGGCACCCAGCTTATATACAGGTGACCAAGCACACATGCCACATGCGTACAGCCCGATGACCTCTGACCGCGGCATCCCCTGGTGTCTGGTGAACCCCAAGCATTAATACATAACATGTCCCCACTAAGACACCTAGTAAATTCTAATTGTCCACAGTATGAAAAGATGTTTGTTCAAATGTTCACATCACCTCCAAACACCTCCAGAGTACATCCGAACTTCCCCGAGGTTGAAGCTGAGCAGCCTTTTAAATGATGCGACCTTCAATTTAGAACATGCCGTCCATACCGCTGTGAGTAGTTCCGGTTAGTTCCACTTTTTCCCAGCATTTTTTTCAGCGAGCGATATATTGTCGGCGAGATGTGTGCGAGGTGCCGGAAGGAAGGATTGGTGATATATTGGGTGTTAGTTTCGGCAAATGTGTCTTTACGACAAAAAACAGTGGGCGATCGGTATTATTAAATCTCGGCATTAATTATGTGCTGAAAATAATGCTGGCCGATATTAAGGGCGTTGGTTTCACCCATTCTGATGACTCTGCCCCAAAAAAGTGGGCGGGCGATATTATTTTTTCCTGCCATTATGTACATGGCGAAAGTAACGCTCGGCGATAAGTATCCGAAAAATGGGCGTCTGTTTCCATTTTGTGTCTAAATGGGCAATATCTAGGCGTTACACCTCATTTCAGCGTTAAAATAGACATTGGGCCCAAGTTTCCACATGATTCGCGCCTGATTTTTAGGAGCAACTGGTGGAGAACGGACTATTTTAGAAATCGCAATTCTCCACATTTTTTTTTCTGCAGTTCTAGTCAGTTAGAACAGTTCTACTTTAGAACAGAATTTTTTCTTCAAAAGGGGGCGTGTCCGGCCACTGACGCCTGATTTGAAAGTTTCCACAGTGAAAATGTACTCCAAACTAAAGTAGAATGGAGCCAGTGAAGATTTTTGTAGAACTGAAAAAACCTGTTCTACACATTAAAAAATCAGGCGCAGGTTACTAATTAGGCGTCCAGAACGAGGGGGCCGGGGGGGGGGGGGGGGGGAAGGGAACTCATTAAATTCGACAATAAATCCTTATTTATACTTCTACAAATATTATACAAATAAATCCAACCTGAATAAACATTTATAAGCCAAGAAAAGATTAAATAAACCATCTTCCTACCTGTGTGAAAGTGCTTCAGCCAGGGAGAATTCTGCAGCCGTTCGTGCCGCTGAGCGGGAGGGGAGGCGGTGGGGAGGAGAAAGCCGTTCGTGTCGCTGAGCGGGAGGGAGGGGGAGAGAGAGAGAGAGAGAGGGAGGGAGGGAGAGAGAGAGGGGGAGGGAGGGAGAGAGAGAGAGGGGAAGGGAGGGAGAGAGAAGGAGGGGGAGGGAGAGAGAGAGAGGGGGAGGGAGAGAGGTGGGGGAGCGGGTGTCGGGTCGGGTCTGGTCAGCGGGTGGGGGAGCGGGTGTCGGGTCTGGTCGGCGGGGGGGGGGGGGGAGCGGGTGTCGGGTCGGGTCTGGTCGGCGGGGGGGGAGCAGGAGCTGGCCGTGGGAGGAGCCTTATTCACGCAGCCCCAGTGAGGCCATTGGGCCAGGGCTAGGGGCTGCGTGCTTCGGGTCCCTCCCACACAGTTCGGTGCCTGGAGCTGCTGCACTTGCATGCCGACTGTAGTGCGCATGTGCAGAGGTCCCGGCACTGTTTTCAGCGCAGGGACCTGGCTCCGCCCCCCCCACAGCTCGTGCTGGCTGCGCCGAGGGCCAGAGGACCTGCAAGTAGGTGGAGAATACCGAGGATTTTTTTAGGCGCCGTTTTAGGCGCAAGAAACGGGTGCCCAGCTCGGAGGGGCGCCCATTTTTTTCTTGTGGAAACTTGGGCCCATTAAGTGGGCATTATGCATGCCAAAATAATGGAAAATCTAACGTTATGTCCCCTAGTTTTATTTTCCCCTATGCGTGGTAATATCCTCTCTGCATCCACCCTCATTATCTTATATGTTTCGATAAGATCATCGCTCATTCTTCTAAACTCCAATGAGTTCAACCTATCATCATAAGTCAACCCACTCATCTTCAGAATCAACCGAATGAACCTTCTCTGAACAGCCTACAATGCAAGTATATCCATCCTTAAATACGGAGACCAAAACTGTACACAGTACTCCAGGTGTGGCCTCACCAATACCCTGTACAGTTGATTAAGGGATAACTATTGGCCAGGACACCGGTGAGAACTCCCCTATTCTTCTTCAAAATAGTTCCACGGGATCTTTTATGTCTACCTTAAATAGCAGACAGGGCCTCTGTTTAATGTCCCTTCCGAAAGATGGCACCTCTGACAGTGCAACACTCCTTCAGTACTATACTGGAGTGTCAGCCTAGATTTGTGTGCTCAAGTCTCTGAAGTGGGACTTGAACCCACATGGTTCTGATTCAGATATAATGAGTATAGTGGAGATGGGTGAATGGAACTTGGTGTGAGTTAGGATATGGGCAGCAGAGTTTTAGACACTAGCAAAAATCCACTAAACCACTAACATTTAGATAAATTTGGATTTCTCATCCAATGTTCTGTGCATCACTACTCAAAATTTACTTGACTTTGAAGTGAGTTGATCCTTGGAGTCAAATTTTTATCATGAATAAACTGATGTTTCATTTTTGTTATGGAACATTGTGGTACTCTTAGGCTACATTTATGCTGCCACTTTTATGTTGCTGTAAAGTGGTTTAAGATGCGCATCAACACAAAACTGGCGGAATTACTCAGAAGACAATTGAGAATAGTAAAGCTGAGGTGTGAGATCCCCTCTGAATGATTGAATAGCAGTTGAGTTCCGAAAGTAAAAGCAGTTAAAATCTAGTGTTAGATGGTTGAGAAAGATTCTGCACCTGATTAAAGATGTCGGCACCTCTGTGACTAATATGGACTGTTGGAGGGTCAGGGTTTTAGTATGGGCCTTGCTTAAAACTGTGCAAAGCAGCTGGCAGTCTTTACAAAGGAAAAGCCTGGAGACCGTCAATCTTCCCTGTTTGTCAGAAAGGAGATCCTCCCTATTTTGAAGAGCAGCACTACATCTGTCATTCCATTCACCACTGTGCTTCAAAATCAGGAAATGTACAGCTGTCCTAGTTCTTTGAGGTGCTCTAGGATAGGAAGATGGGCTCTGATAACACATGGTCAGTGCATGCATCATGGACTTTGCCAGCTTGTACAAGTCCGTAGCTGTCTTTGAATGGTATTATATTGTTTTAGCAGTGAATTATGTACAATAATCAAAAGATGTCAATCACAAATTCACCATCAATTAGATTCAATTTATAAGTAGAAATAATTAGAAAAAGGATTCTAAAATATTGTACAAAAAATAAAATAGACAAGGTACTTATTTTAACTTTGTAAATATCTGCCTCATACTGGATTGCATTGAATATGTTTCCTGATATTTAAATAAGAACCAAATTGTTATAAAGCCAAATGCATGACTCATATGTATAGATCAACCATGATTTAACAAAATGGCGGAACAGGCTAGAGGAGCTGCATGGCCTTTCCAATTGCTATGTTCCCATGTTTCATGGATGAGTGGTTCTTCTTCTCACAGAATGTGCAGAAGAAATGCAACTCACAGCCGCCCATTTTCCATATCGATAAATCAGCAATTAGCAATTGAAAATTGGAGGAAGCTCTTCGGCATATTCAGTGGAAATCAGTGAGCAACCTGCCCACCTGAAACAGGCATAAGGGTGTTCAAATATGCAAACTGGGATTCTATGCCGGTTATAAGATCCCGATTGCAAAATTCAGGTACAAATGGACAGGCTGTGGCTGGAAATTTGCAGGTGGTCAGTGAGCGAGATCGGTGGCGGGTCAGGTGGGAAAGTGTCGGGAGCCCGCTGTGAACCCACCGCAACCCACCTTTCCCAATGTCGGGTCTGTCAGTGCTGAACAGACCCAACAGACATCGGCGGGGGACCCATTCAAGTAAATTGGATTCTGACAAAGGATCGTCAACCTGAAGTGTTCACTCTGTTTTTCTCTCCACAGATGCTGTCTGACCTGCTGAGTATTTCCACCATTTTCTGTTCTTATTTCAAATAAATTAGTGGCTTCTTTAGAGCCACTTGAGAAGAATGATTTTCAGCTTACCCTTTACATTTGACAGCTCGCCCACAGAGTCCACGTCAGTCGTGGACCAAGTCTGTCAAGCTGAGGCAGGCATTCAGTGACCATTGAATCAGCTGTTGAGTTGGCAGCTTCAAATGTAAAGTAAAAGTCTCACCTTACAGAGATATTTTCCCTCAGCCACAAGCTCTTCCTCGTTGCATTTCCACAACTGTTTCACCATTCTGCAAGTCTTTAGACGTGTCTCCATCTCATCTGACTTCATTACCTCTTTCACCTCTCTCAGTCATGAAAGGTGCTGGGCAATTAAATAACTAATGGGAGGAGGAGGCTCCATGAATATCCCCATCCCCAATGATGGCGGAGCTCAGCACACGAGTGCAAAAGACAAGGCTGAAGCCTTTGCAACCATCTTCAGCCAGAAGTGCTGAGTGGTTGAAGCATCGTGACCTCATCCTGAGGTCCTCAACATCACAGAAGCCAGTCTTCAGTCAATTCGATTCACTCCACGTGATAGCAAGAAACAGCTGAGCGCACTGGATACAGTGCAGGCTATGGTCCCTGACAACATCCCCACTGTCGTTCTGAAGATTGTGCTCGATAATTAGCCGCAGCTCTAGCCAACCTGTTCCAGTATAGCTACACACTGACATCTACCAATGTGAAAATGTGGCCCAGGTATGTCCTGTACACAAAAAGCATGACAAAACCAATCTGGCCAACTACCACCCCATAAGTCTAATCTTAATCATCAGCAAAGTGATGGAAACATAGAAACATAGAAACATAGAAAATAGGTGCAGGAGTAGGCCATTCGGCCCTTCGAGCCTGCACCACCATTCAATAAGATCATGGCTGATCATTCACCTCAGTACCCCTTTCCTGCTTTCTCTCCATATCCTTTGATCCCTTTAGCCGTAAGGGCCATATCTAACTCCCTCTTGAATATATCCAATGAACTGGCATCAACAACTCTCTGAGTGAAGAAGTTTCTCCTCATCTCAGTTCTAAATGGCTTACCCCTTTATCCTTAGACTATGTCCCCTGGTTCAGGACTTCCCCAACATCGGGAACATTCTTCCTGCATCTAACCTGTCCAGTCCCATCAGAATTTTATATGTTTCGATGAGATCCCCTCTAATGCTTCTAAACTCCAGTGAATACAGGCCCAGTCGATCCAGTCTCTCCTCACATGTCGGTCCTGCCATTCCAGGAATCAGTCTGGTGAACCTTCGCTGCACTCCATCAATAGCAAGAATGTCCTTCCTCAGATTAGGAGACCAAAACTGAACATGGCATTCCAGGTGAGGCCTCACTAAGGCCTTGTACAACTGTAGTAAGATCTCCCTGCTTCTATACTTAAATCCCCTAGTTATGAAGGCCAACATGCCATTTGCCTTCTTCACTGCCTGCTGTACCTGCATGCCAACTCCCAATGACTGATGTACAATGACACCCAGGTCTCGTTGCACCTCCCCTTTTCCTAATCTGCCGCCATTCAGATAATATTCTGCCTTCGTTTTTTTGCCACCAAAGTGGATAACCTCACATTTATCCACATTATACTGCATCTGCCACGTGTTTGGCCACTCACCTAACCTGTCCAAGTCACCCTGCAGCCTTTTAGCGTCCTCCTCACAGCTCACACTGCCACCCAGCTTAGTGTCATTTGCAAACTTGGAGATATTACACTCAATTCCCTCATCCAAATCATTAATGTATATTGTAAATAGCTGGGGTCTCAGCACTGAGCCCCACGGCACCCCATTAGTCACTGCCTGCAATTCTGAAAAGGACCAATTTATCCCGACTCTCTGTTTCCTGTCTGCCAACCAATTCTCTATCTACGTCAGTACATTACCACCAATACCATGTGCTTTAATTTTGCACACCAATCTCTTGTGTGGGACCTTGTCAAAAGCCTTTTGAAAGTCCAAATACAACACATCCACTGGTTCTCCCTTGTCCACTCTACCAGTTACATCCTCAAAAAATTCTAGAAGATTTGTCAAGCAGGATTTCCCTTTCATAAATCCATGCTGACTTGGACCGATCCCGTCACTGCTTTCCAAATGTGCTGCTATTTCATCTTTAATAATTGATTCCAACATTTTCCCCACTACTGATGTCAGGCTAACCGGTATATAATTATCCGCCTTCTCTCTACCTCCCTTCCTAAAAAGTGGTGTTACATTAGCTACCCTCCAGTCCATAGGAACTGATCCAGAATCGATAGACTGTTGGAAAATGATCACCAATGCATCTATTATTTCTAGGGCTACTTCCTTAAGTACTCTGGGATGCAGACTATCAGGCCGCGGGGATTTATTGGCCTTCAATCCCATCAATGGAAGGTGTCATCGACAGTGCTATCAAGTGGCACTTACTCACCAATAACCTGTTCACCAATGCTCAGTTTGGGTTCTGTCAGGACCACTCAGATCCAGACCTTATTACAGCCTTGGTCTAAACATGAACAAAAAGAGCTGAATTCCAGAGGTGAGGTGAGAGTGACTGCTCTTGACATCAAGGCAGCATTTGACCGAGTGTGGCATCAAAGAGCCCTAGTAAAACTGAAGTCATGGGAATCAGGAGAAAAACTCTTCACTAGCTGGAGTCATACCTAGCACAAAGGAAGATGGTTGTAGTTGTTGGAGGTCAATTATCTCAGCCCTCGGACATCGTTGCAGGAGTTCCTCAGGGCAGCATCTTCAGCTCCAGCTGCTTCATCAATGAACTTCCCTCCATCATAAGGTCAGAAATGGGAATGTTCACTGATGGTTGCACAGTGTTCAGTTCAATTTGCAACTCCTCAGATAATGAAACAGTCCATGCCCACATGCAGTAAGACCTGAATGACATTCAGGCTTGGGCTAATAAGTGGCAAGTAAAATTCACACCACACAAGTGCCAGGCAATGACTGTCTCCAAAAAGCGAGAGCCTAACCACTGCTCCTTGACCTTCAACGGCATTACCATCGCTAATTCACCACCATCAACATCCTGGGGGTTACCATTGGCCAGAGACTAACTGTACCGCTACATAAATACTATGGTTAAAGGACCAGGTTAGAGGCTGGGTATTCTGCAGCAAGTGTCTCACTTCCTGACTCCCCATATCTGTTTCACCATCTACAAGGCACAAGTAGCCCGCTTGATTGGCACCCCATCCACCAACTTAAACATTCACTCCTTCCACCACCAATGCAACGTGTCTGCATTGTGTACCATCTGTAAGATGCACTGCAACAACTTCTTCGGCAGTACCTCCCAAAACCGCGACCTCTACCACCTAGAAGGACAGGGGCAGTAGGCGCATAGGAACACCTGTAAGTTCCCTTCCAAGTTACACAGCATCCTGACTTGGAAATATATCACCGCTGGGTCAATATCCTGGAACTCCTTCCCTAACAGCGCTGTGGGAGTACCTTCACCACCCTGGGGCCGAAATTGGTGGGCCACCCAATTCTTGGCAGTCTCGCAGTGGTCGGTCAATCTTCACCACACGGTACCGCTGGGGCGGAGTGCTGGCAACATTGGTCCGGGTGGTCCTGAGCGGTGCGTCAGTAGAGTGCGGCGGACGGTCTGCTCCAGCGGTGCAGGGCAAGTTGTCTGGGACCTGGGACTCTTCGGGTCGCGAGTTCTGCTCTGTCCATCTCCCCCGCCCCACCCCTCCCTGAGAAGAGCAGTCCAGAGGCCAGAGACTGCTAACATTGGATCGCAGGTAAGCCTCTCCTAAGAAGTTTAGATTTTTAATTGTTTTGTGCAGTGTTTTTGATTTATTTATAATACTGATATTGTTATTTATTTATTTGTGCATTTTTCTGGGGGGAGGGGTGCGCTGGACTAGATCTCGGGGGGGGGGGATTAGATCTCTGGGGGGAGGACTAGATCTCTGGGGGTGGAATTAGATCTATTTGGGGGGGATTAAATCTCTGGGAGGGGGATTAGATCTCTGGGGGCGGATTAGGTCTCCGGGGGGGGAATAAATCTCTCGGGGGGATTAGATCTCTCTGAGGATGGATTCAATCTCAGGGGAGAGGACTAGATCGCTGGGGAGATTAGATCTCTCTGGGGTGGATTTGATCTATCAGGGGTGGATTAGATCTCTCTGGGATGGATTAGATCTCTGGGGGGAGGACTAGAACGCCAGAGGGAAGGAGTGGGGGAGAGAAATAGATCGCTGGAGAGAGGAATGAATCGCTGAGTGGGGGGTTGGGGGGGGAGCATTTTCGTTTACATACCACCGACATACCATTGGCATAAAACCACCTTTTTTCAGATGGTGTGCAGCTCCGGTGGTATGTCGGTGGTATGCTATCAATGTTGGACTTTTGGGCGGTCGGTAGGGTGCACCGTGTGGGCGGATGGTATACATATCGCCCGGTGGTATGTCGCTGATTAATTTCCTGCCGGGCGGCATGTAGGTGGTATGTTGGTATTTTTTGGTTAATTTCACCATTTTGGGCAGTATGTTGATGGTCCACAGCGGTATATCCATCAATTTTGTCCCCCATGACTGATGTGGTTCAAGAAGGCAGCTCACCAGCATCTTCTAAAGGGCAAATAGGGATGGGCAATAATTGCTGGCATTACCAGCGATAACCACATCCCAGCAGCGAATAAAAAAAAACATTGATGGATAGCTTTTGTCATCTCTACTTCACCTGCCATCTACATGGTGACAGATTAGGAAAAGGGGAGGTGCAAAGAGACCTGGGTGTCATGGTACATCAGTCATTGAAGGTTGGCATGCAGGTGCAGCAGGCGATTAAGAAAGCAAAAGCAAATGGCATGTTGGCCTTCATAGCAAGGGGATTTGAGTACAGGGGCAGGGAGGTGTTGCTACAGTTGTACAGGGCATTGGTGAGGCCACACCTGGAGTATTGTGTACAGTTTTTGTCTCCTAACCTGAGGAAGGACATTCTTGCTATTGAGGGAGTGCAGCGAAGGTTCACCAGACTGATTCCCGGGATGGCGGGACTGACCTATCAAGAAAGACTGGATCAACTGGGCTTGTATTCACTGGAGTTCAGAAGAATGAGAGGGGACCTCATAGAAACATTTAAAATTCTGACGTGGTTAGACAGGTTAGATGCAGGAAGAATGTTCCCAATGTTGGGGAAGTCCAGAACCAGAGGTCACAGTCTAAGGATAAGGGGTAAGCCATTTAGGACCGAGATGCGGAGGAACTTCTTCACCCAGAGAGTGGTGAACCTGTGGAATTCTCTACCACAGAAAGTTGTTGAGGCCAATTCACTAAATATATTCAAAAAGGAGTTAGATGAGGTCCTTACTACTAGGGGGATCAAGGGGTATGGCGAGAAAGCAGGAATGGGGTACTGAAGTTGAATGTTCAGCCATGAACTCATTGAATGGCGGTGCAGGCTAGAAGGGCCGAATGGCCTACTCCTGCACCTATTTTCTATGTTTCTATGTTTCTATGTTACTCCATCAGCATCGGTGCCTGTTATACACTCTCACCTTGGCCCTTAGTATCCCACCATGATCATCCCCAACAGCCGCAGCATTAGGCACATCAGCAGCACCAACAGCAACACCAAACTTCTCCACAATGACCTGATGCTGCACAGGTCATCAGTATCCGACCACATTGCTGCCCGGGAGGCCATGGATGACCTCACTATGGTCAGATTTACTTCACTTGACGCTGTACACCCTGGCTGCCACATGATGCACTAAATTGGCACCACCCCACACCAGCTCCATAAACCATCCTTGCAATGCCCAAGCCATTCCTTTCATAATCATTACAATTGTGGAGGGTACTGTTATGTCTCACTGTTCTAAGTCTCAATGTACGAAGACACTACCAAAGATGCACATAAATCTGGCCAAGAACGCAAAGTGTGAAAATAAAGGTTTCATTGTTTGACAGCACATTAACAGAAACTTTACATGAACATTGGATAAAACACCCAAGTGCCTATCCTTGTGTGTTGTTAATTGGTACGATTGCACTCGGATGAGGGTGAGTGTGAGGGATGGCTAGTGAGATGGTGATGTGATAATGTAGATAGAGAGAGGGATGGGTGGAGATGCAAGGTAAGTTGGTGTGAGTAAGGATGTGCAGGAGTCGGGTTGGAAAGGCATAGTGAAGGGAATATGATGAGAGGCACAGCAGGATGAGGTTGTGTGGCTTTGTACTAACGTTTTGTGATCTACTGAGATCATTCAAACATTTGCGGCACTGCACCCAGGTCCTCTTGACCACATTCCTGCTTGTGCCCTCCTCTGCAATGTGCATCCAGGCTGTTTTGATCTCCTAGGGAGGTTTCTTCCACCCATAGAAAGGGAAAATGACCTCCCTGCGTAGTGTCTCCCTCCATAAGCATATGGATGGAGTCATGGGAGAGCCTGCATGCAGTCCTTGTGCAGTCATTGTCAGTGTTTGCAGCACCTTAATGCTGCAGAACACTGACAGCACAAATGTAAAAATAAAGTTGGCCATAGTCCCTTTAAGGAAACCGGCTGATAACGCATCGTTAAATGACATCACCAGAATCAATTAATTGGTTGGGAAATGCTCTGGGCTGGCTTAATAAGCCCAATTAACGGAAATTCATTTCACAAAGCGTGCTGGAGCCAACATTGGGGTCAAGACCCACCACGAACGTCGCCCGCTATGGACCCACCGAGATTAGAAAAATCGCGGCCTGTGTGCTGTGCACGCCAAGCCTAGTTGTACCAGGCATTGAGTGGCCTGTCCACTGGGACCGCTGGAGGACACTCAAAAAAATGCTCAGGAGATTTTAAGTGTTATTCCTACATCCACACAAAACTCCAACCAACTTGCTGACCTGTCCAAGGTCCTCCCCAGGATCACCCCATCCACACCATCTCCGACGCTATTTTCCTGCCCTACCTAACCATTTTGCACACATTTTGCATGTAATTGAATTTCTCTTCTGTATTTAATTCTTTGTGGTATGTTTCTGAATTGGTAAAATATACCATTTATTAACTGCTTCAGTTTTACCTGATTATAGGCCAGAGTACAATCAAAAGCAAAAATGAAGCAGATCTAAACAATTATCAATTAATATTTCTGCAAAGTTATTTCAGAAATAAGTAAATATCAAAAATATTTCTCGTCCAAATAGTTTATTGTTGACATGAAATGTTAAAAGTTCAGTGCAATATTCTTCAAAAATGCAGCTGCTTTTAAAATGCTCAGTATTCTGCCTGGGTACCAAGCAGATTGTCAATGATAGCTTAATTCTTTTCATCAGTTTAGATTAAATACTGAACTTTATGACTTAATGTTATATTGTATGGGTGGAATTTTATGTTGGGACAGAATTGGGACGTAACACCCAAAATTACGCTCATTTGTGCGCCGATTTAGCCAATGTTTATTTACACCCAAATTTCCTGCCAATTTCAATGGTATATGCCAGAAGGTAAAAGTGGATAGAAAGGTACAAGCCATCAAATTATCATTAATGCACATTTGGCACAGCGCGGTAGATCTTGACTTTGTGCGATAGTGTAAAATGGGTGATAGCGAGTCGGGAGTCCGTTTTACACCTCTCCTGATTTTTCTTTCCATTGACTTCGTTGGCTGCTGATTCGCTAGTGCCTGTTTTACACTATCGTACAAAGTCAAAATCTACCCCAGGATATTTAAGAAGATGCAATCATGGAAGTTTTAAATTTTTTAACGTGACTTAAACAGATACAATAAGAATGCAGTCACAGAAACAGAATATACAGTACAGGTATTCAATGTGTGTATTCACAATCCTCAATGAGGATAAATAAAATCAAATAATGGAAAAAAATAGCAATAGAACACAAGAAAAATGACATTGCTTCCTGCTGCGCCGAGATGGCTGCATCTATTTCCACCACATGTGGAAGCAGCAGACTGCCTATTGCCACCGACAGGCTGTGGGAGGACAAAGTTCATTATACACTTTGTCTGCATTGTGTAATTTTATCCAGTCTTTGTCAGGCAGGCTACACAGTTCAGACAAGGCATATTGACAACACCACTGAGTACAGAGATGGACAACACTAACACTCCCATGTTCAGAGAATGTACAGCGCCAACACAAGCAAGTTCAGCGAATGCCCAGCGCTAACATTATCGAATTCAGAGATAGCACAGACTGACACTATCGATTTCAGAGAATATACAATGCTGACACAATTGAGTACAGAGAACACACAGTGCTGACACTATCGAGTATAGAGAATACACAGTGCTGACACTATCTGGTATACAGAACACACAGTGCCAACACTAGCGAGTACAGAGAACACACAGTGCTGACACTATCGACTACAGAGAAAATACAGTGCTGACACTATCGAGTACATAGAACACACAGTGCTGACACTGCCGAGCACAGAGAACACACAGTGCTGACACTATTGAGTAGAGTGAATACACAGTGCTGACATTATCGAGTATAGAGAACACACAGTGCTGACACTATTGAGCATAGAGAACACACAGTGCTGACACAATCGAGTATAGAGAACATGCAGTGCTGACACTATCGAGTACAGAAAACACACAGTGCTGACACTATCGAGTATAGAGAACACACAGTGCTGACACTATTGAATACAGAGAACACACAGTGCTGACACTATCGAGTACAGAGAACACACAGTGCTGACACTATTGAATACAGAGAACACACAGTGCTGACACTATCGAGTACAGAGAACACACAGTGCTGACACTATCGAGTACAGAGAATACACAGTGATGACACTATCGAGTATAGAGAATACACAGTGCAGACACTATCAAATATGGAGAACACACAATGCTGACACTATCGAGTATAGAGAACACACTGTGATGACAGTATCGAGTACAGAGAACACACAGTGCTGACATTGTTGAATCTAGAGAACAGACAATGCTGAAACTATCGAGTGCAAATTACACACAGTGCTGACATTATCGAGTACAACGAACAAACAATGCTGACATTATCGAGTACAGAGAATACACAGTGCTGACACAATCGAGTGTAGAGAACATACAGTGCTGACACGATTGAGTATAGAGAACACCCAGGTCTGACACTATCGAGTACAGAGAAAACACAGTGTTGACACTATCGAGTACAGAGATTACACACTGCTGACACTATCAAGTACAGAGAACACACAGTGCTGACACTATCGAGGAAAGAGATCACATAGTGCTGACACTATCGAGTACAGAGAACACACAGTGCTGACACTATCAAGTACAGAGAACACACAGTGCTGACACTATCGAGTACAGAGAACACACAATGCTGACAATATCGAGTATAGAGAACACACAATGCTGACACTATCGAGTACAGAGAACAGGCAGTACTGACACAATCGAGTACAGAGAACACACAGTGCTGACACTATCGAGTACAGAGAACACACAGTGCTGACACTATAGTGTACAGAGAACACACAGGGCTGACATTATCGAGCACAGAGAACACTCAGTGTTGACACTAGTGAGTACAGAGAACACACAGTGCTGACACTATCGAGTATAGAGAACACACAGTGCTGGCACTATCGATAACAGAGAACAGGCAGTGCTGAGACGATCGAGTACAGAGAACACACAGTGCTGACACTATTGAGTACAGAGAACACACAGTGCTGATATTATTGAGTACAGAGAACACACAGTGCTGGCACTATCGATTACAGAGAACAAGCAGTGCTGACACGATCAAGGAAAGAGATCACATAGTGCTGACACTATCGAGTACAGAAAACACACAGTGCTGAAACTATCAAGTACAGAGAACACACAGTGCTGACACTATCGAGTACAGAGAACACACAGTGCTGAAACTATCAAGTACAGAGAATGCACAATGCTGACACTATCGAGTATAGAGAACACACAGTGCTGACACTATCGAGTTCAGAGAACACACAGTGCTGACACTATTGAGTATGGAGAGCACACACTGCTGACACTATCGAGTACAGAGCAAACACAGTGCTGACGCCATCGAGTATAGAGAACACACAGTGCTGACACTATCGAGTATAGTGAATACACAGTGTTGACACTATCGAGTACAGAGAACACACGGTGCTGACACTATCGAGTATAGAGAACACAAAGTGCTGACACTATCGAGTATAGAGAACACAAATTGCTGACACTATTGAGTACACAGAGAACACACAGTGCTGACACTATCGAGTACAGAGAACACACAGTGCTGACACTATCGAGTATAGAGAATACACAGTGATGACACTATCGAGTATAGAGAATACACAGTGGAGACATTATCAAGTATGGAGAACAGACAATGCAGACACTATCGAGTATAGAGAACACACTGTGCTGACAGTATCGAGTACAGAGAACACACAGTGCTGACATTGTTGAATCTAGAGAACACACAATGCTGACACTATCGAGTGAAAATTACACACAGTGCTGACATTATCGAGTACAACGAACAAACAATGCTGACATTATCGAGTACAGAGAATACACAGTGCTGACACAATCGAGTGTAGAGAACATACAGTGCTGACACGATTGAGTATAGAGAACACACAGTGCTGACACCATCGAGTTCAGAGAACACACAGTGCTGACACTATGGAGTATGGAGAACACACAGTGCTGACACTATTGAGTACAGAGAAAACACAGTGCTGACACTATCGAGTATAGAGAACACACAGTGTTGACACTATCGAGTATAGAGAACACACAGTGCTGGCACTATCGAGTACAGAGAACACACAATGCTGAAACTATCAAGTACAGAGAACACACAATGCTGACACTATCGAGTACAGAGAACACATGTGCTGACATTATCTAGTACACAGAAAACACAGTGCTGACACGATCCAGTACAGAGAACACACAGTGCTGACACTATCGAGTATCGTGAATACACATATTGACACTATCGAGTATAGAGAACACACAGTGCTGACACTATCGAGCATAGAGAAAACACAGTGCTGACACTATTGAGTATAGAGAACACACAGTGCTGACAAGATCGAGTCCAGAGAACACACAGTGCTGATGCTATCGAGTATAGAGAACACACAGTGCTGACACTATCGAGCGTAGAGAACACACAGTGCTGACACGATTGAGTATAGAGAACACACAGTGCTGACACTATCGAGTATAGAGAACACACAATGCTGACACTATCGACGACAGAGAATGCACAATGCTGACACTATCGAGTATAGAGAACACACAGTGCTGACACTATCGAGTTCAGAGAACACACAGTGCTGACACTATCGAGTATAGAGAATACACAGTGCTGACACTATCTGGTATACAGAACACACAGTGCGAACACCAGCGAGTACAGAGAACACACAGTGCTGACACTATCGAGTACAGAGAATACACTGTGCAGACACTATCAAGTATGGAGAACACACAATGCTGACACTATCGAGTATAGAGAACACACAGTGCTGACACTATCGAGTATAGAGAACACACAGTGGTGACATTGTTGAATCTAGAGAACACACAATGCTGACACTATCGAGTACAGAGAACACACAGTGCTGGCACTATCGATTACAGAGAACAGGCAGTGCTGAGATGATCGAGTACAGAGAACACAAAGTGCTGACACTATCGAGTATTGAAAACACACAATGCTGACACTATTGAGTACATAGAGAACACACAGTGCTGACACTATCGAGTACAGAGAACACACAGTGCTGATACTATCGAGTACAGAGAATACACAGTGCTGACACTATGAAGTACAGAAAACACCCAGGTCTGACACGATCGAGTACAGAGAAAACACAGTGTTGACACTATCGAGTACAGAGATTACACACTGCTGGCACTATCAAGTACAGAGAACACACAGTGCTGACACTATCGAGCACAGAGAACACACAGTGCTGGCACTATCAAGTGCAGAGAACACACAGTGCTGACACTATCGGGTACAGAGAACAAGCAGTATTGACACAATCGAGCACAGAGAACACACAGGGCTGACATTATCGAGTACAGAGAACACAGTGCTGATACTAGCGAGTACAGAGAACACACAGTGCTGACACTATAGAGTATAGAGAACACACAGTGCTGGCACTATCGATTACAGAGAACAGGCAGTGCTGAGATGATCGAGTACAGAGAACACACAGTTGCTGACACTATCGAGTACAGAGAACACACAGTGCTGATACTATAGAGTATAGAGAACATACTGTGCTGACAGTATCGAGTACAGAGAACACACAGTGGTGACATTGTTGAATCTAGAGAACGCACAATGCTGACACTATCGAGTGCAAATTACACACAGTGCTGACATTATCGAGTACAACGAACAAACAATGCTGACATTATCGAGTACAGAGAATACACAGTGCTGACACAATCGAGTGTAGAGAACATACAGTGCTGACACGATTGAGTATAGAGAACACACAGTGCTGACACTATCGAGTACAGAGAACACACAATGCTGACACTATCGACGACAGAGAATGCACAATGCTGACACTATCGAGTATAGAGAACACACAGTGCTGACACTATCGAGTTCAGAGAACACACAGTGCTGACACTATGGAGAACAACGAACAAACAATGCTGACATTATCGAGTACAGAGAATACACATTGCTGACACTATTGAGTATAGAGCACACAAATTGCTGACACTATTGAGTACACAGAGAACACACAGTGCTGACACTATCGAGCACAGAGAACACACAGTGCTGACACTATCGAGTGCAGAGAATACACAGTGCTGACACTATGAAGTACAGAAAACACCCAGGTCTGACACTATTGAGTACAGAGAAAACACAGTGTTGACACTATCGAGTACAGAGAACACACAGTGCTGACACTATCAAGAACAGAGAACACACAGTGCTGACACTATCGAGTACAGAGAACTGGCAGTACTGACACAATCGAGTACAGAGAACACACAGTGCTGACACTATCGAGTACAGAGAACACACAGTGCTGACACTATAGTGTACAGAGAACACACAGGGCTGACATTATCGAGCACAGAGAACACTCAGTGTTGACACAAGTGAGGACAGAGAACACACAGTGCTGGCACTATCGATAACAGAGAACAGGCAGTGCTGAGACGATCGAGTACAGAGAACACACAGTGCTGACACTATTGAGTACAGAGAACACTCAGTGCTGAAACTATCAAATACAGAGAACACACAGTGCTGACACTATCGAGTACAGAGAACACACAATGCTGATAATATTGCGTATAGAGAACACACAATGCTGACACTATCGAGTATAGAGAGCACACAATGCTGACACTATCGAGTACTGAGAACACACAGTGCTGACATTGTTGAATCTAGAGAACACACAATGCTGACACTATAAAGTGCAAATTACACACAGTGCTGACATAATCGAGTACAACGAACAAACAATGCTGACATTATCGAGTACAGAGAATACACAGTGCTGACACAATCGAGTGTGGAGAACATACAGTGCTGACACGATTGAGTATAGAGAACACACAGTGCTGACACTATCGACTATAGAGAACACACAATGCTGACACTATCGATGACAGAGAATGCACAATGCTGACACTATCGAGTATAGAGAACACACAGTGCTGACACTATCGAGTTCAGAGAAAACACAGTGCTGACACTATCGAGTATGGAGAACACACAGTGCTGACACTATCGAGGACAGAAAAAACACAGTGCTGACACTATCGAGTATAGAGAACGCACAGTGTTGTCACTATCGAGTATAGAGAACACACAGTGCTGGCACTATCGAGTACACAGAACACACAATGCTGACACTATCAAGTACAGAGAACACACAATGCTGACACTATCGAGTACAGTGAACACATGTGCTGACACTATCTAGTACACAGAAAACACAGTGCTGACACGATCCAGTACAGAGAACACAAAGTGCAGACACTATCGAGTATAGAGAACACACAGTGCTGTCACTATTGAGTACAGAGAACACACAGTGCTGACACTATCGAGTATAGCGAACACACAGTGTTGACACTATCGAGTATGGAGAACACACAGTGCTGACACTTTCGAGTACAGAGAATACACAGTGTTGACACTATCGAGTATAGAGAACACACAGTGCTGTCACTATTGAGCACAGAGAACACACAGTGCCGACACTATCGAGTATAGAGAACACACAGTGCTGACACTATCGAGTATGGAGAACACACAGTGCTGACACTATTGAGTACAAAGAACACATAGTGCTGACACTTTCGAGGACAGAGAACACACAGTGCTGACACTATCGAGTATAGAGAACACACAATGTTGACAATATCGAGTGTAGTGAACACACAGTGCTGACACTATCGAGTGAAGTGAATACACAGTGTTGACACTATCGAGTACAGAGAACGCACAGTATTGACACTATCGAGTACAGAGAACACACAGTGCTGACACTACCGAGTATAGAGAATACACAGTGCTGACACTGTCGAGTATAGAGAACACACAGTGCTGAAACTATCGAGTACAGAGAACACACAATGCTGAAACTATCAAGTACAGAGAACACACAGGGCTGACACGATCGAGTACAGAGAACACATGTGCTGACAATATCTAGTACACAGAAAACACAGTGGTGACACTATCCAGTACAGAGAACACACATTGCTAACACTATCGAGTACAGAGAACACACATTGCTGAAACTATCAGGTACAGAGAAAACACAGTGCTGACACTATCGAGTATAGTGAATACACAGTGTTGACACTATCGAGTACAGAGAACACACGGTGCTGACACTATCGAGTATAGAGAACACAAAGTGCTGACACTATCGAGTATAGAGAACACAAATTGCTGACACTATTGAGTACACAGAGAACACACAGTGCTGACACTATCGAGTACAGAGAACACACAGTGCTGACACTATCGAGTATAGAGAATACACAGTGATGACACTATCGAGTATAGAGAATACACAGTGCAGACACTATCAAGTATGGAGAACACACAATGCTGACACTATCGAGTATAGAGAACACACTGTGCTGACAGTATCGAGTGCAGAGAACACACAGTGCTGACATTGTTGAATCTAGAGAACACACAATGCTGACACTATCGAGTGCAAATTACACACAATGCAGACATTATCGAGTACAACGAACAAACAATGCTCACATTATCGAGTGCAGAGAATACACAGTGCTGACACAATCGAGTGTAGAGAACATACAGTGCTGACACGATTGAGTGTAGAGAACACACAGTGCTGACACTATCGAGTATAGAGAACACACAATGCTGAAACTATCGACGACAGAGAATGCACAATGCTGACACTATCGAGTATAGAGAACACACAGTGCTGACACTATCGAGTACAGAGAACACACAGTGCTGACACTATCGAGTACAGAGAAAACACAGTGCTGACACTATCGAGTATAGAGAACACACAGTGTTGACACTATCGAGTATAGAGAACACACAATGCTGGCACTATCGAGTACAGAGAACACACAATGCTGAAACTATCAAGTACAGAGAACACACAATGCTGACCCTATCGAGTACAGAGAACACATGTACTGACACTATCCAGTACACAGAAAACACAGTGCTGACACGATCCAGTACAGAGAACACACATTGCTGACACTATCGAGTACAGAGAACACACAGTGCTGAAACTTTCAGGTACAGAGAACACACGGTGCTGACACTATCGATTATAGAGAACACAAAGTGCAGACACTATCGAGTATAGAGAACACACAGTGCTGTCACTATTGGGTACAGAGAACACACAGTGCTGATACTATCGAGTATAGCGAACACACAGTGTTGACACTATCGAGTACAGAGAACACACAGTGCTGGCACTTTCGAGTACAGAGAATACACAGTGTTGACACTAACGAGTATAGAGAACACACAGTGCTGTCACTATTGACTACAGAGAACACACAGTGCCGACAATATCGAGTATAGAGAACACACAGTGCTGACACTATCGAGTATGGAGAACACACAGTGCTGACACTATTGAGTACAGAGAACACACAGTGCCGACACTATCGAGTACAAGAACACACAATGCTGACACTATCGAGTATAGAGAACACATAGTGCTGTCACTATTGAGTACAGAGAACACACAGTGCCGACACTATCGAGTATAGAGAACACACAGTGCTAACACTATCGAGTATAGAGAACACACAGTGCTGTCACGATTGAGTACAGAGAACACACAGTGCCGACACTATCGAGTATAGAGAACACACAGTGCTGACACTATCGAGTATGGAGAACACACAGTGCTGACACTATTGAGTACAGAGAACACATAGTGCTGACACTCACGAGTACAGAGAACACACGGTGCTGACACTATCGAGTATGGAGAACACACAGTGCTGACACTATTGAGTACAGAGAACACATAGTGCTGACACTCTCGAGTACAGAGAACACAAAGTGCAGACACTCTCGGGTATAGAGAATACACAGTGCTGACACTGTCGAGTATAGAGAACACACAGTTCTGAAACTATCGAGTACAGACAACACATACTGCTGACACTATCGAGTACAGGTAACACACAGTGCTGACATTATCGAATACGGAGAACACACAGTGCTGACACTATCGATTGAAGTGAATACACAGTGTTGACACTATCGAGTACAGAGAACACACAGTGTTGACACTATCGAGTACAGAGAACACACAGTGCTTACACTATCGGGTATAGAGAACACACAGTGCTGACACTATCGAGTATAGTGAATACACAGTGTTGACACGATCGAGTACAGAGTACACACAGTGCTGACACTATCAAGTAAAGAGAACATACAGTGCTGGCACTATTGAGAACAGAGAACATACAGTGCTGACACTATCGAGTATAGAGAACACACAGTGCTGACACTATCGATTACAAAGAACACACAGTGCTGACACTATCAAGAACAGAGAACACACAATACTGACACTATCGAGTACAGAGAACAGGCAGTACTGACACAATCGAGTACAGAGAACACACAATGCTGACACTATCGAGTACAGAGAACACACAGTGCTGACACTATAGTGTACAGAGAACACACAGGGCTGACATTATCGAGCACAGAGAACACTCAGTGTTGACACTAGTGAGTACAGAGAACACACAGTGCTGACACTATAGAGTATAGAGAACACACAGTGCTGGCACTATCGATAACAGAGAACAGGCAGTTCTGAGACAATCGAGTACAGAGAACACACAGTGCTGACACTATTGAGTACAGAGAACACACAGTGCTGATACTATTGAGTACAGAGAACACACAGTGCTGGCACTATCGATTACAGAGAACAGGCATGCCGACACGATCGAGTACAGAGAACAAGCAGTGCTGACACTATCAAGGAAAGAGATCACATAGTGCTGACACTATCGAGTACAGAGAACACACAGTGCTGAAACTATCAAGTACAGAGAATACACAGTGCTGACACTATCGAGTACAGAGAACACACGGTGCTGACACTATGGAGTATAGAGAACACACAGTGCTGACACTATCGAGTACAGAGAACACACAATGCTGACACTATCGAGTATAGAGAACACACAGCGCTGAGACTATCGAGTATAGAAAACACGCAGTGTTGACTCTATCAAGTACAGTTGAAAACACAGTGCTGAAACTATCGAGTACAGACAACACTAACTGCTGACACTATCGAGTACAGATAACACACAGTGCTGACATTATCGAATACAGAGAACACACAGTGCTGACACTATCAAGTACAGAGAACACACAGTGCTGACACTATCGAGTATAGAGAACACAACGTGCTGACACTATCGAGTATAGAGAACACAAAGTGCTGATACTATCGACTACAGCGAACACACAGTGCTGACACTATCGACTACAGCGAACACACAGTGCTGACACTATCGAGTACAGAGTACACACAGTGCTGACATTATCGAGTACAGAGAACACACAGTGCTGGCACTATCAAGTGCAGAGAACACACAGTGCTGAAACTATCAAGTAGAGAGAACACACAGTGCTGACACTATCGAGTACAGAGAACACACAGTACTGACACTATCGAGTACACAGAAAACACAGTGCTGATACTATCGAGTACAGAGAACACCCATTGCTGACACTATCGAGTACAGATAACACACAGTGCTGACATTATCAAGCACACAGAACACACAGTTCTGAAACAATCAAGTACAGAGAACACACAGTGCTGACACTATCGAGTATAGAGAACACACAGTGCTGACACTATCGAGTACAAAGAAAACACAGTGCTGGCACTATCGAGTACAGACAACACACAGTGCTGAAAGTATCAAGTACAGAGAACACAAAGTGCTGACACTATCGAGTACAGTGAAAACACAGTGCTGACACTATCGAGTACAGAGAACACACAGTGCTGACACTATCGAGTACAGTGGACACACAGTGCTGACACAATCGAGTACAGAGATCACACATTGCTTACACTATCGAGTACAGGGAACACACAGTGCTGACACTATCGAGTATAGTAAATACACAGAGCTGACACTATCAAGTACAGAGAACACACAACGCTGACACGATCGAGCATAGAGAACACAAATTGCTGATACTATTGAGTTCAGATGACATACAGTGCTGACACTATCGAGTATAGAGAAAACAAAGTGCTGATACTATCGACGACAGAGAACACACAGTGCTGACACTCTCGAGTACAGACAACACAGTGCTGACACTATCGAGTACAGAGAACACAAAGTGCTGACACTATCGACTACAGAGAACACACAGTGCTGACACTATCATGTATAGAGAATACACAGTGCAGACACTATCAAGTATTGAGAACATACAATGCTGACACTATTGAGTATAGAGAACACACTGTGCTGACACTATCGAGTAGTCAGAACACACAGTGCTGACACTATCGAGTCCAGTAAAAACACAGTGCTGACACTATCGAGTATAGAGAACACACTGTGCTGACACGATCGAGTACAGATAACACACAGAGCTGACACTATCGAGTATAGTGAACACACAGTGCTGAAACTATCAAGTACAGAGAACACAGAGTGCTGACACTATCGAGTGCAGTGGACACACAGTGCTGAAAATATCCAGTATAGTGAATACAGAGACCTGACAGTATCAAGTACAGTGAACACACAATGCTGACATGATCGAGTATAGAGAACACAAATTGCTAATACTATTGAGTTCAGATGACACATAGTGCTGATACTATTGAGTATAGAGAACACATGGTGCTGACACTATCGAGTATATAGAACACACAGTGCTGAGACTATCGAGTATAGAGAACACGCAGTGTTGACTCTATTGCGTATATAGAACACTCAGTGCTGACACTATCGAGTAAAGAGAACATAAAGTGCTGACACAATCGAGTGTAGAGAAAACACAGTGCTGATACAATCGAGTGCAGAGAACACACAGTGCTGACCCTATTGAGTATAGAGAACACACAGTACTGACACGATCGAGTTCCGAGAAAAGACAGTGCTGACCTTATCGAGTAGAGAGAACACAAAGTGCTGACACGATCGAGTATAGAGACCACGCAGTGCTGACGCGAACGAGTTCAGGGAAAACACAATGCTGAAACTATCAAGTACAGAGAAGACACAGTGCTGACACTATCGAGTACAGAGAACACACAGTGCTGACACTATCGAGTATAGAGAGCACACAATGCTGACACTATCGAGTACAGAGAACACACAGTGCTGACATTGTTGAATCTAGAGAACACATAATGCTGACACTATCGAGTGCAAATTACACACAGTGCTGACATAATCGAGTACAACGAACAAACAATGCTGACATTATCGAGTACAGAGAATACACAGTGCTGACACAATCGAGTGTGGAGAACATACAGTGCTGACACGATTGTGTATAGAGAACACACAGTGCTGACACTATCGACTATAGAGAACACACAATGCTGACACTATCGATGACAGAGAATGCACAATGCTGACACTATCGAGTATAGAGAACACACAGTGCTGACACTATCGAGTTCAGAGAAAACACAGTGCTGACACTATCGAGTATGGAGAACACACAGTGCTGACACTATCGAGTATAGAGAACGCACAGTGTTGTCACTATCAAGTATAGAGAACACACAGTGCTGGCACTATCGAGTACACAGAACACACAATGCTGACACTATCAAGTACAGAGAACACACAATGCTGACACTATCGAGTACAGTGAACACATGTGCTGACACTATCTAGTACACAGAAAACACAGTGCTGACACGGTCCAGTACAGAGAACACAAAGTGCAGACACTATCGAGTATAGAGAACACACAGTGCTGTCACTATTGAGTACAGAGAACACACAGTGCTGACACTATCGAGTATAGCGAACACACAGTGTTGACACTATCGAGTATGGAGAACACACAGTGCTGACACTTTCGAGTACAGAGAATACACAGTGTTGACACTATCGAGTATAGAGAACACACAGTGCTGTCACTATTGAGTACAGAGAACACACAGTGCCGACACTATCGAGTATAGAGAACACACAGTGCTGACACTATCGAGTATGGAGAACACACAGTGCTGACACTATTGAGTACAAAGAACACATAGTGCTGACACTCTCGAGGACAGAGAACACACAGTGCTGACACTATCGAGTATAGAGAACACACAATGCTGACAATATCGAGTGTAGTGAACACACAGTGCTGACACTATCGAGTGAAGTGAATACACAGTGTTGACACTATCGAGTACAGAGAACGCACAGTATTGACACTATCGAGTACAGAGAACACACAGTGCTGACACTACCGAGTGTAGAGAATACACAGTGCTGACACTGTCGAGTATAGAGAACACACAGTGCTGAAACTATCGAGTACAGAGAACACACAATGCTGAAACTATCAAGTACAGAGAACACACAGGGCTGACACGATCGAGTACAGAGAACACACGTGCTGACAATATCTAGTACACAGAAAACACAGTGGTGACACTATCCAGTACAGAGAACACACATTGCTAACACTATCGAGTATAGTGAATACACAGTGTTGACACTATCGAGTACAGAGAACACACGGTGCTGACACTATCGAGTATAGAGAACACAAAGTGCTGACACTATCGAGTATAGAGAACACAAATTGCTGACACTATTGAGTACACAGAGAACACACAGTGCTGACACTATCGAGTACAGAGAACACACAGTGCTGACACTATCGAGTATAGAGAATACACAGTGATGACACTATCGAGTATAGAGAATACACAGTGCAGACACTATCAAGTATGGAGAACACACAATGCTGACACTATCGAGTATAGAGAACACACTGTGCTGACAGTATCGAGTGCAGAGAACACATAGTGCTGACATTGTTGAATCTAGAGAACACACAATGCTGACACTATCGAGTGCAAATTACACACAATGCAGACATTATCGAGTACAACGAACAAACAATGCTCACATTATCGAGTGCAGAGAATACACAGTGCTGACACAATCGAGTGTAGAGAACATACAGTGCTGACACGATTGAGTATAGAGAACACACAATGCTGAAACTATCGACGACAGAGAATGCACAATGCTGACACTATCGAGTATAGAGAACACACAGTGCTAACACTATCGAGTTCAGAGAACACACAGTGCTGACACTATCGAGTACAGAGAAAACACAATGCTGACACTATCGAGTATGGAGAACACACAGTGTTGACACTATCGAGTATAGAGAACACACAGTGCTGGCACTATCGAGTACAGAGAACACACAATGCTGAAACTATCAAGTACAGAGAACACACAATGCTGACCCTATCGAGTACAGAGAACACATGTGCTGACACTATCTAGTACACAGAAAACACAGTGCTGACACGATCCAGTACAGAGAACACACATTGCTGACACTATCGAGTACAGAGAACACACAGTGCTGAAACTTTCAGGTACAGAGAACACACGGTGCTGACACTCTCGATTTTCGAGAACACAAAGTGCAGACACTATCGAGTATAGAGAACACACAGTGCTGTCACTATTGAGTACAGAGAACACACAGTGCTGATACTATCGAGTATAGCGAACACAAAGTGTTGACACTATCGAGTATGGAGAACACACAGTGCTGACACTTTCGAGTACAGAGAATACACAGTGTTGACACTAACGAGTATAGAGAACACACAGTGCTGTCACTATTGACTACAGAGAACACACAGTGCCGACAATATCGAGTATAGAGAACACACAGTGCTGACACTATCGAGTATGGAGAACACACAGTGCTGACACTATTGAGTATGGAGAACACACAGTGCTGTCACGATTGAGTACAGAGAACACACAGTGCCGACACTATCGAGTATAGAGAACACACAGTGCTGACACTATCGAGTATGGAGAACACACAGTGCTGACACTATTGAGTACAGAGAACACATAGTGCTGACACTCTCGAGTACAGAGAACACATGGTGCTGACACTATTGAGTATAGAGAACACAAAGTGCAGACCCTCTCGGGTATAGAGAATACACAGTGCTGACACTGTCGAGTATAGAGAACACACAGTTCTGAAACTATCGAGTACAGACAACACATACTGCTGACACTATCGAGTACAGGTAACACACAGTGCTGACATTATCGAATACGGAGAACACACAGTGCTGACACTATCGATTGAAGTGAATACACAGTGTTGACACTATCGAGTACAGAGAACACACAGTGTTGACACTATCGAGTACAGAGAACACACAGTGCTTACACTATCGGGTATAGAGAACACACAGTGCTGACACTATTGAGTATAGTGAATACACAGTGTTGACACGATCGAGTACAGAGTACACTCAGTGCTGACACTATCAAGTAAAGAGAACATACAGTGCTGGCACTATTGAGAACAGAGAACATACAGTGCTGACACTATCGAGTATAGAGAACACACAGTGCTGACACTATCGAGTACAGAGAACAGGCAGTACTGACACAATCGAGTACAGAGAACACACAATGCTGACACTATCGAGTACAGAGAACACACAGTGCTGACACTATAGTGTACAGAGAACACACAGGGCTGACATTATCGAGCACAGAGAACACTCAGTGTTGACACTAGTGAGTACAGAGAACACACAGTGCTGACACTATAGAGTATAGAGAACACACAGTGCTGGCACTATCGATAACAGAGAACAGGCAGTTCTGAGACAATCGAGTACAGAGAACACACAGTGCTGATACTATTGAGTACAGAGAACACACAGTGCTGGCACTATCGATTACAGAGAACAGGCATGCCGACACGATCGAGTACAGAGAACAAGCAGTGCTGACACTATCAAGGAAAGAGATCACATAGTGCTGACACTATCGAGTACAGAGAACACACAGTGCTGAAACTATCAAGTACAGAGAATACACAGTGCTGACACTATCGAGTACAGAGAACACACGGTGCTGACACTATGGAGTATAGAGAACACACAGTGCTGACACTATCGAGTACAGAGAACACACAATGCTGACACTATCGAGTGTAGAGAACACACAGCGCTGAGACTATCGAGTATAGAAAACATGCAGTGTTGACTCTATCGAGTACAGTTGAAAACACAGTGCTGAAACTATCGAGTACAGACAACACTAACTGCTGACACTATCGAGTACAGATAACACACAGTGCTGACATTATCGAATACAGAGAACACACAGTGCTGACACTATCGAGTACAGAGAACACACAGTGCTGACACTATCGAGTATAGAGAACACAACGTGCTGACACTATCGAGTATAGAGAACACAAAGTGCTGACACTATCGACTACAGCGAACACACAGTGCTGACACTATCTAGTACAGAGAACACACAGTGCTGACACTATCAAGTACAGAGAACACACATTGGTGACACTATTGAGTATAGAGAACACACAGTGCAGACACTGCCAATTATAGAGAACACACAATGCTGACACTATCGAGTATAGAGAACACACAGTGCTGACACTATCGAGTACAGAGAACACACAGTGCTGACACTGTTGAGTCTAGAGAACACACAATGCTGACACTATCGAGTATAGTGAACACACAGTGCTGACAATATCGAGTACAGAGTACACACAGTGCTGACATTATCGAATAGAGAGAACACACAGTGCTGACAGTATCGAGTACAGAGTACACACAGTGCTGACATTATCGAGTACAGAGAACACACAGTGCTGGCACTATCAAGTGCAGAGAACACACAGTGCTGAAACTATCAAGTAGAGAGAACACACAGTGCTGACACTATCGAGTACAGAGAACACACAGTACTGACACTATCGAGTACACAGAAAACACAGTGCTGATACTATCGAGTACAGAGAACACCCATTGCTGACACTATCGAGTACAGATAACACACAGTGCTGACATTATCAAGCACACAGAACACACAGTTCTGAAACAATCAAGTACAGAGAACACACAGTGCTGACACTATCGAGTATAGAGAACACACAGTGCTGACACTATCGAGTACAAAGAAAACACAGTGCTGGCACTATCGAGTACAGACAACACACAGTGCTGAAAGTATCAAGTACAGAGAACACAAAGTGCTGACACTATCGAGTACAGTGAAAACACAGTGCTGACACTATCGAGTACAGAGAACACACAGTGCTGACACTATCGAGTACAGTGGACACACAGTGCTGACACAATCGAGTACAGAGATCACACATTGCTTACACTATCGAGTACAGGGAACACACAGTGCTGACACTATCGAGTATAGTAAATACACAGAGCTGACACTATCAAGTACAGAGAACACACAACGCTGACACGATCGAGCATAGAGAACACAAATTGCTGATACTATTGAGTTCAGATGACATACAGTGCTGACACTATCGAGTATAGAGAAAACAAAGTGCTGATACTATCGACGACAGAGAACACACAGTGCTGACACTCTCGAGTACAGACAACACAGTGCTGACACTATCGAGTACAGCGAACACAAAGTGCTGACACTATCGACTACAGAGAACACACAGTGCTGACACTATCATGTATAGAGAATACACAGTGCAGACATTATCAAGTATTGAGAACATACAATGCTGACACTATTGAGTATAGAGAACACACTGTGCTGACACTATCGAGTAGTCAGAACACACAGTGCTGACACTCTTGAGTCCAGTAAAAACACAGTGCTGACACTATCGAGTATAGAGAACACACTGTGCTGACACGATCGAGTACAGAGAACACACAGAGCTGACACTATCGAGTATAGTGAACACACAGTGCTGAAACTATCAAGTACAGAGAACACAGAGTGCTGACACTATCGAGTGCAGTGGACACACAGTGCTGAAAATATCCAGTATAGTGAATACAGAGACCTGACAGTATCAAGTACAGTGAACACACAATGCTGACATGATCGAGTATAGAGAACACAAATTGCTAATACTATTGAGTTCAGATGACACATAGTGCTGATACTATTGAGTATAGAGAACACATGGTGCTGACACTATCGAGTATATAGAACACACAGTGCTGAGACTATCGAGTATAGAGAACACGCAGTGTTGACTCTATTGCGTATATAGAACACTCAGTGCTGACACTATCGAGTAAAGAGAACATACAGTGCTGACACAATCGAGTGTAGAGAAAACACAGTGCTGATACAATCGAGTGCAGAGAACACACAGTGCTGACCCTATTGAGTATAGAGAACACACAGTACTGACACGATCGAGTTCCGAGAAAAGACAGTGCTGACCTTATCGAGTAGAGAGAACACAAAGTGCTGACACGATCGACTATAGAAACCACGCAGTGCTGACGCTAACGAGTTCAGGGAAAACACAATGCTGAAACTATCAAGTACAGAGAAGACACAGTGCTGACACTATCGAGTACAGAGAACACACAGTGCTGACACTATCGAGAAAACAGAAAAG
Source organism: Pristiophorus japonicus (assembly GCF_044704955.1). Classification (NCBI taxonomy): domain Eukaryota; kingdom Metazoa; phylum Chordata; class Chondrichthyes; family Pristiophoridae; genus Pristiophorus; species Pristiophorus japonicus. The sequence continues at coordinate 133,563,926 of NC_091981.1, read as the reverse complement.
ACAGTGCTGACATTATCGAGTACAGAGAACACACATTGCTGACACTATCGAGGACAAAGAACACACAGTGCTGAAACTATCAAGTACAGAGAACACACAGTGTTGAAATTATCGAGTACATAGAACACACAGTGCTGACACTATCGAGTACACTGTACAAGCAGTGTTGACACTATTGAGTATAGTGAATACACAGAGTTGACACTATCGATTTCAGAGAACTCAGTGCTGACAATATCAAGTATAGAGAACACACATTGTTGAAACTATCAAGTACAGAGAACACACATTGCTGACAATATTGAGTATAGAGAACACACAATGCTGACACTATCGGGTAAAGGGAACACACAATGTTGACACTATCGAGTATAGAGAAAACACAGTGCTGAAACTATCGACTATAGAGACAACACAGTGCTGACACTATCGAGTGCAGAGAACACACAGTGCTGAAACTATTGAGTACAGAGAACACACTGTGCTTACACTATCGAATACAGAGAACACACAGTGCTGACACTATCGAGTATCGAGAACACACATTGCTGACACTATCGAGTACAGAGAACACACAATGCTGACACTATCGAGTACAGAGAACACACAGTGCTGACACTATAGTGTACAGAGAACACACAGGGCTGACATTATCGAGCACAGAGAACACTCAGTGTTGACACTAGTGAGTACAGAGAACACACAGTGCTGACACTATAGAGTATAGAGAACACACAGTGCTGGCACTATCGATAACAGAGAACAGGCAGTTCTGAGACAATCGAGTACAGAGAACACACAGTGCTGATACTATTGAGTACAGAGAACACACAGTGCTGGCACTATCGATTACAGAGAACAGGCATGCCGACACGATCGAGTACAGAGAACAAGCAGTGCTGACACTATCAAGGAAAGAGATCACATAGTGCTGACACTATCGAGTACAGAGAACACACAGTGCTGACACTATCGAGTACAGAGAACACACGGTGCTGACACTATGGAGTATAGAGAACACACAGTGCTGACACTATCGAGTACAGAGAACACACAATGCTGACACTATCGAGTATAGAGAACACACAGCGCTGAGACTATCGAGTATAGAAAACACGCAGTGTTGACTCTATCGAGTACAGTTGAAAACACAGTGCTGAAACTATCGAGTACAGACAACACTAACTGCTGACACTATCGAGTACAGATAACACACAGTGCTGACATTATCGAATACAGAGAACACACAGTGCTGACACTATCGAGTACAGAGAACACACAGTGCTGACACTATCGAGTATAGAGAACACAACGTGCTGACACTATCGAGTATAGAGAACACAAAGTGCTGACACTATCGACTACAGCGAACACACAGTGCTGACACTATCTAGTACAGAGAACACACAGTGCTGACACTATCAAGTACAGAGAACACACATTGGTGACACTATTGAGTATAGAGAACACACAGTGCAGACACTGCCAATTATAGAGAACACACAATGCTGACACTATCGAGTATAGAGAACACACAGTGCTGACACTATCGAGTACAGAGAACACACAGTGCTGACACTGTTGAGTCTAGAGAACACACAATGCTGACACTATCGAGTATAGTGAACACACAGTGCTGACAATATCGAGTACAGAGTACACACAGTGCTGACATTATCGAATAGAGAGAACACACAGTGCTGACAGTATCGAGTACAGAGTACACACAGTGCTGACATTATCGAGTACAGAGAACACACAGTGCTGGCACTATCAAGTGCAGAGAACACACAGTGCTGAAACTATCAAGTAGAGAGAACACACAGTGCTGACACTATCGAGTACAGAGAACACACAGTACTGACACTATCGAGTACACAGAAAACACAGTGCTGATACTATCGAGTACAGAGAACACCCATTGCTGACACTATCGAGTACAGATAACACACAGTGCTGACATTATCAAGCACACAGAACACACAGTTCTGAAACAATCAAGTACAGAGAACACACAGTGCTGACACTATCGAGTATAGAGAACACACAGTGCTGACACTATCGAGTACAAAGAAAACACAGTGCTGGCACTATCGAGTACAGACAACACACAGTGCTGAAAGTATCAAGTACAGAGAACACAAAGTGCTGACACTATCGAGTACAGTGAAAACACAGTGCTGACACTATCGAGTACAGAGAACACACAGTGCTGACACTATCGAGTACAGTGGACACACAGTGCTGACACAATCGAGTACAGAGATCACACATTGCTTACACTATCGAGTACAGGGAACACACAGTGCTGACACTATCGAGTATAGTAAATACACAGAGCTGACACTATCAAGTACAGAGAACACACAACGCTGACACGATCGAGCATAGAGAACACAAATTGCTGATACTATTGAGTTCAGATGACATACAGTGCTGACACTATCGAGTATAGAGAAAACAAAGTGCTGATACTATCGACGACAGAGAACACACAGTGCTGACACTCTCGAGTACAGACAACACAGTGCTGACACTATCGAGTACAGAGAACACAAAGTGCTGACACTATCGACTACAGAGAACACACAGTGCTGACACTATCATGTATAGAGAATACACAGTGCAGACATTATCAAGTATTGAGAACATACAATGCTGACACTATTGAGTATAGAGAACACACTGTGCTGACACTATCGAGTAGTCAGAACACACAGTGCTGACACTCTTGAGTCCAGTAAAAACACAATGCTGACACTATCGAGTGTAGAGAACACACAGCGCTGAGACTATCGAGTATAGAAAACACGCAGTGTTGACTCTATCGAGTACAGTTGAAAACACAGTGCTGAAACTATCGAGTACAGACAACACTAACTGCTGACACTATCGAGTACAGATAACACACAGTGCTGACATTATCGAATACAGAGAACACACAGTGCTGACACTATCGAGTACAGAGAACACACAGTGCTGACACTATCGAGTATAGAGAACACAACGTGCTGACACTATCGAGTATAGAGAACACAAAGTGCTGACACTATCGACTACAGCGAACACACAGTAGGCTGACACTATCTAGTACAGAGAACACACAGTGCTGACACTATCAAGTACAGAGAACACACATTGGTGACACTATTGAGTATAGAGAACACACAGTGCAGACACTGCCAATTATAGAGAACACACAATGCTGACACTATCGAGTATAGAGAACACACAGTGCTGACACTATCGAGTACAGAGAACACACAGTGCTGACACTGTTGAGTCTAGAGAACACACAATGCTGACACTATCGAGTATAGTGAACACACAGTGCTGACAATATCGAGTACAGAGTACACACAGTGCTGACATTATCGAATAGAGAGAACACACAGTGCTGACAGTATCGAGTACAGAGTACACACAGTGCTGACATTATCGAGTACAGAGAACACACAGTGCTGGCACTATCAAGTGCAGAGAACACACAGTGCTGAAACTATCAAGTAGAGAGAACACACAGTGCTGACACTATCGAGTACAGAGAACACACAGTACTGACACTATCGAGTACACAGAAAACACAGTGCTGATACTATCGAGTACAGAGAACACCCATTGCTGACACTATCGAGTACAGATAACACACAGTGCTGACATTATCAAGCACACAGAACACACAGTTCTGAAACAATCAAGTACAGAGAACACACAGTGCTGACACTATCGAGTATAGAGAACACACAGTGCTGACACTATCGAGTACAAAGAAAACACAGTGCTGGCACTATCGAGTACAGACAACACACAGTGCTGAAAGTATCAAGTACAGAGAACACAAAGTGCTGACACTATCGAGTACAGTGAAAACACAGTGCTGACACTATCGAGTACAGAGAACACACAGTGCTGACACTATCGAGTACAGTGGACACACAGTGCTGACACAATCGAGTACAGAGATCACACATTGCTTACACTATCGAGTACAGGGAACACACAGTGCTGACACTATCGAGTATAGTAAATACACAGAGCTGACACTATCAAGTACAGAGAACACACAACGCTGACACGATCGAGCATAGAGAACACAAATTGCTGATACTATTGAGTTCAGATGACATACAGTGCTGACACTATCGAGTATAGAGAAAACAAAGTGCTGACACTATCGAGTACAGAGAACACAAAGTGCTGACACTATCGACTACAGAGAACACACAGTGCTGACACTATCATGTATAGAGAATACACAGTGCAGACATTATCAAGTATTGAGAACATACAATGCTGACACTATTGAGTATAGAGAACACACTGTGCTGACACTATCGAGTAGCCAGAACACACAGTGCTGACACTCTTGAGTCCAGTAAAAACACAGTGCTGACACTATCGAGTATAGAGAACACACTGTGCTGACACGATCGAGTACAGAGAACACACAGAGCTGACACTATCGAGTATCGTGAACACACAGTGCTGAAACTATCAAGTACAGAGAACACAGAGTGCTGACACTATCGAGTGCAGTGGACACACAGTGCTGAAAATATCCAGTATAGTGAATACAGAGACCTGACAGTATCAAGTACAGTGAACACACAATGCTGACATGATCGAGTATAGAGAACACAAATTGCTAATACTATTGAGTTCAGATGACACATAGTGCTGATACTATTGAGTATAGAGAACACATGGTGCTGACACTATCGAGTATATAGAACACACAGTGCTGAGACTATCGAGTATAGAGAACACGCAGTGTTGACTCTATTGCGTATATAGAACACTCAGTGCTGACACTATCGAGTAAAGAGAATATACAGTGCTGACACAATCGAGTGTAGAGAAAACACAGTGCTGATACAATCGAGTGCAGAGAACACACAGTGCTGACCCTATTGAGTATAGAGAACACACAGTACTGACACGATCGAGTTCCGAGAAAAGACAGTGCTGACCTTATCGAGTAGAGAGAACACAAAGTGCTGACACGATCGACTATAGAAACCACGCAGTGCTGACGCTAACGAGTTCAGGGAAAACACAATGCTGAAACTATCAAGTACAGAGAAGACACAGTGCTGACACTATCGAGTACAGAGAACACACAGTGCTGACACTATCGAGAAAACAGAAAAGACAGTGCTGACATTATCGAGTACAGAGAACACACATTGCTGACACTATCGAGGACAAAGAACACACAGTGCTGAAACTATCAAGTACAGAGAACACACAGTGTTGAAATTATCGAGTACATAGAACACACAGTGCTGACATTATCGAGTACACTGTACAAGCAGTGTTGACACTATTGAGTATAGTGAATACACAGAGTTGACACTATCGATTTCAGAGAACTCAGTGCTGACAATATCAAGTATAGAGAACACACATTGTTGAAACTATCAAGTACAGAGAACACACATTGCTGACAATATTGAGTATAGAGAACACACAATGCTGACACTATCGCGTATAGGGAACACACAATGTTGACACTATCGAGTATAGAGAAAACACAGTGATGAAACTATCGACTATAGAGACAACACAGTGCTGACACTATCGAGTGCAGAGAACACACAGTGATGACACTATCGAGCACAGAGAAAACAAAGTGCTGACACTATCGAGTATAGAGATCACACAATGCTGACACTATCGAGTACAGTGAAAACACAGTGCTGACTCTATCGAGTATAGAGAACACACAGTGCTGACACTATCGAGTACAGAGAACACACAGTGCTGACACTATCGAGTACACAGAAAACACAGTGCTGACACTATCGAGTACAGAGAACACACATAACTGACACTATCGAGTACAGAGAACACACAGTGCTGACACTATCGAGTACAGAGAACACACATTGTTGAAACTATCAAGTACAGAGAACACACAGTGCTGACAATATCGAGTACAGTGAAAACACAGTGCTGACGCTATCAAGTATCGAGAACACACAGTGCTGACACTATCGAGTACAGAGAACACACATTGCTGACACTATCGAGCACAGAGAACACACAGTGCTGACACTATCGAGTACAGAGAACACACAGTGCTGACACTATCGAGCACAGATAACACACAGTGCTGACACTATCGAGTACAGTGAACACACAATGCTGGCACTATTGAGTATAGAGAACACAACGTGCTGACACTATCGACTATAGAGAACACAAAGTGCTGACACTATCGACTACAGAGAACACACAGTGCTGACACTATCTAGTACAGAGAACACACAGTGATGATCAAGTTCAGAGAACACACTTTGGTGACACTATTGGGTATAGAGAACACACAGTGCAGACACTGCCAATTATAGAGAACACACAATGCTGACACTAACGAGTATAGAGAACACACAATGCTGACACTATCGAGTATAGTGAACACACAGTGCTGACAATATCGAGTACAGAGTACACACAGTGCTGACATTATCGAATAGAGAGAACACACAGTGCTGACAGTATCGAGTACAGAGTACACACAGTGCTGACATTATCGAGTACAGAGAACGCACAGTGCTGGCACTATCGAGTGCAGAGAACACACAGTGCTGAAACTATCAAGTAGAGAGAACACACAGTGCTGACACTATCGAGTACAGAGAACACACAGTACTGAAGTATAATGTGGATTAAATGTGAGGTTATCCACTTTGGTGGTAAAAACAGAGAGACAGACTATTATCTGAATGGTGACAGATTAGGAAAAGGGGAGGTGCAAAGAGACCTGGGTGTCATGGTACATCAGTCATTGAAGGTTGGCATGCAGGTGCAGCAGGCGGTTAAGAAAGCAAATGGCATGTTGGCCTTCATAGCAAGGGGATTTGAGCACAGGGGCAGGGAGGTGTTGCTACAGTTGTACAGGGCATTGGTGAGGCCACACCTGGAGTATTGTGTACAGTTTTGGTCTCCTAACCTGAGGAAGGACATTCTTGCGATTGAGGGAGTGCAGCGAAGGTTCACCAGACTGATTCCCGGGATGGCGGGACTGACCTATCAAGAAAGACTGGATCAACTGGGCTTGTATTCACTGGAGTTCAGAAGAATGAGAGGGGACCTCATAGAAACATATAAAATTCTGACGGGGTTAGACAGGTTAGATGCAGGAAGAATGTTCCCAATGTTGGGGAAGTCCAGAACCAGAGGTCACAGTCTAAGGATAAGGGGTAAGCCATTTAGGACTGAGATGCGGAGGAACTTCTTCACCCAGAGGGTGGTGAACCTGTGGAATTCTCTACCACAAAAAGATGTTGAGGCCAATTCACTAAATATATTCAAAAAGAAGTTAGATGAGGTCCTTACTACTAGGGGGATCAATGGGTATGGCGAGAAAGCAGGAATGGGGTACTGAAGTTGAATGTTCAGCCATGAACTCATTGAATGGCAGTGCAGGCTAGAAGGGCCTAATGGCCTACTACTGCACCTATTTTCTATGTTTCTATGTTTCTATGACACTATCGAGTACACAGAAAACACAGTGCTGACACTGTCGAGTACAGAGAACACCCATTGCTGACACTATCGAGTACAGATAACACATAGTGCTGACACGATCGAGCACACAGAACACACAGTTCTGAAACGATCAAGTACAGAGAACACAAAGTGCTGACACTATCGAGTACAGTGAAAACACAGTGCTGACACTATCGAGTACAGAGAACACACAGTGCTGACATGATCGAGTACAGAGATCACACAGTGCTTACACTATCGAGTACAGGGAACACACAGTGCTGACACTATCGAGTATAGTAAATACACAGAGCTGACACTATCAAGTACAGAGAACACACAACGCTGACACTATCGAGTATAGAGAACACAAAGTGCTGATACTATCGACGATAGAGAACACACAGTGCTGACACTCTCGAGTACAGACAACACAGTGCTGACACTATCAAGTACAACACAGTGCTGACACTATCGAGTACAGAGAACACAAAGTGCTGACACTATCGACTACAGAGAACACACAGTGCTGACACTATCATGTATAGAGAATACACAGTGCAGAAACTATCAAGTATTGAGAACATACAATGCTGACACTATTGAGTATAGAGAACACACTGTGCTGACACTATCGAGTACACAGAACACACAGTGCTGACACGATCGAGTCCAGTAAAAACACAGTGCTGACACTATCGAGTATAGAGAACACACTGTGCTGACACGATCGAGTACAGAGAACACACAGAGCTGACACTATCGAGTATAGTGAACACACAGTGCTGAAACTATCAAGTACAGAGAACACAGAGTGCTGATTCTATCGAGTACAGTGAAAGCACAGTGCTGACACTATCAAGTACAGAGAACACACAGTGCTGACACTATCATGTATAGAGAATACACAGTGCAGACACTATCAAGTATTGAGAACATACAATGCTGACACTATTGAGTATAGAGAACACACATAACTGACACTGTCGAGTATAGTGAATACAAATTGCAGATACTATTGATTTCAGATGATATAGAGTGCTGACACGATCGAGTATAGAGAACACAGAGTGCTGAGACTATCGAGTATATAGAACACACAGTGCTGAGACTATCGAGTATAGAGAACACACAGTGCTGAGACTATCGAGTATATAGAACACACAGTGCTGAGACTATCGAGTATAGAAAACACGCAGTGTTAACTCTATCGAGTACAGTGAAAACACAGTGCTGACACTATCGAGTATAGATAATGCACAGTGCTGACACTATCGAGTACACAGAGAACACAGTGCTGACATTATCGAGTACAGAGAACACACATTGCTGACACTATCGAGTAAAGAGAACACACAGTGCTGGCACTATCGAGTGCATAGAACACACAGTGCTGAAACTATCAAGTAGAGAGAACACACAGTGCTGACACTATCGAGTACAGAGAACACACAGTGCTGACACTATCGAGAACAAAGAACACACTGTGCGAGCACTATTGAGTACAGAGAACATGCAGTGCTGAAAATATGAAGTACAGAGAACACAAAGTGCTGACACTATCAAGAACAGTAAAAACACAGTGCTGACACTATCGATTATAGATAACGCACAGTGCTGACACTATCGAGTGCATAGAACACACAGTGCTGAAAGTATCAAGTAGAGAGAACACACAGTGCTGACACAATCGAGTACAGAGAAAACACATAACTGACACTATCGAGTACAGATAACACACAGTGCTGACACTATCGAGTACAGAGAACACACATTGTTGAAACTATCAAGTACAGAGAACACACATTGCTGACACTATCGAGTACAGTGAAAACACAGTGCTGACGCTATCGAGTATAGCGAACACACAGTGCTGACACTATCGAGTACAGAGAACACACAGTGCTGGCCATATCGAGTACAGAGAACACACAGTGCTGACACTATCGAGTACAGAGAACACACAGTGCTGACACCATTGAGTATAGAGAACACACAGTGCTGACACTATCGAATACAGAGAACACACAATGTTGACACGATCGAGTATAGAGAACACACAGTGCTGACACTATCGAATACAGAGAACACACAATGTTGACACGATCGAGTATAGAGAACACAAATTGCTGATACTATTGAGTTCAGATGACGTACAGTGCTGACACTATCGAGTATAGAGAACACATAGTGCTGACACTATCGAGTATATAGAACACACAGTGCTGACACTATCGAGTACAGAGAACACACAGTGCTGACACTATTGAGTATAGAGAACACACAGTGCTGACACAATCGAATACAGAGAACACACAATGTTGACACGATCGAGTATAGAGAACACAAATTGCTGATACTATTGAGTTCAGATGACGTACAGTGCTGACTCTATCGAGTATAGAGAACACATAGTGCTGACACTATCGAGTATATAGAACACACAGTGCTGACACTATCATGTATAGAGAATACACAGTGCAGAAACTATCAAGTATTGAGAACATACAATGCTGACACTATTGAGTATAGAGAACACACTGTGCTGACACTATCGAGTACACAGAACACACAGTGCTGACACGATCGAGTCCAGTAAAAACACAGTGCTGACACTATCGAGTATAGAGAACACACTGTGCTGACACGATCGAGTACAGAGAACACACAGAGCTGACACTATCGAGTATAGTGAACACACAGTGCTGAAACTATCAAGTACAGAGAACACAGAGTGCTGATTCTATCGAGTACAGTGAAAGCACAGTGCTGACACTATCAAGTACAGAGAACACACAGTGCTGACACTATCATGTATAGAGAATACACAGTGCAGACACTATCAAGTATTGAGAACATACAATGCTGACACTATTGAGTATAGAGAACACACATAACTGACACTGTCGAGTATAGTGAATACAAATTGCAGATACTATTGATTTCAGATGATATAGAGTGCTGACACGATCGAGTATAGAGAACACAGAGTGCTGAGACTATCGAGTATATAGAACACACAGTGCTGAGACTATCGAGTATAGAGAACACACAGTGCTGAGACTATCGAGTATATAGAACACACAGTGCTGAGACTATCGAGTATAGAAAACACGCAGTGTTAACTCTATCGAGTACAGTGAAAACACAGTGCTGACACTATCGAGTATAGATAATGCACAGTGCTGACACTATCGAGTACACAGAGAACACAGTGCTGACATTATCGAGTACAGAGAACACACATTGCTGACACTATCGAGTAAAGAGAACACACAGTGCTGGCACTATCGAGTGCATAGAACACACAGTGCTGAAACTATCAAGTAGAGAGAACACACAGTGCTGACACTATCGAGTACAGAGAACACACAGTGCTGACACTATCGAGAACAAAGAACACACAGTGCGAGCACTATTGAGTACAGAGAACATGCAGTGCTGAAAATATGAAGTACAGAGAACACAAAGTGCTGACACTATCAAGAACAGTAAAAACACAGTGCTGACACTATCGATTATAGATAACGCACAGTGCTGACACTATCGAGTGCATAGAACACACAGTGCTGAAAGTATCAAGTAGAGAGAACACACAGTGCTGACACAATCGAGTACAGAGAAAACACATAACTGACACTATCGAGTACAGATAACACACAGTGCTGACACTATCGAGTACAGAGAACACACATTGTTGAAACTATCAAGTACAGAGAACACACATTGCTGACACTATCGAGTACAGTGAAAACACAGTGCTGACGCTATCGAGTATAGCGAACACACAGTGCTGACACTATCGAGTACAGAGAACACACAGTGCTGGCCATATCGAGTACAGAGAACACACAGTGCTGACACTATCGAGTACAGAGAACACACAGTGCTGACACCATTGAGTATAGAGAACACACAGTGCTGACACTATCGAATACAGAGAACACACAATGTTGACACGATCGAGTATAGAGAACACAAATTGCTGATACTATTGAGTTCAGATGACGTACAGTGCTGACACTATCGAGTATAGAGAACACATAGTGCTGACACTATCGAGTATATAGAACACACAGTGCTGAGACTATCGAGTATAGAAAACACGCAGTGTTGACTCTATCGAGTACAGTGAAAATACAGTGCTGAAACTATCGAGTACAGATAACACACAGTGCTGACATTATTGAATACAGAGAACACACAGTGCTGACACTATCGAGTACAGAGAACACACATTGCTGACACTATCGAGTATAGAGAACACAAAGTGCTGACACTGTCGAGTATAGAGAACACAAAGTGCTGGCACTATCGACTACAGAGAACACACAGTGCTGACACTATTGAGTATAGAGAACACACAGTGCTGACACTATCGAATACAGAGAACACACAATGTTGACACGATCGAGTATAGAGAACACAAATTGCTGATACTATTGAGTTCAGATGACGTACAGTGCTGACACTATCGAGTATAGAGAACACATAGTGCTGACACTATCGAGTATATAGAACACACAGTGCTGACACTATCGAGTACAGAGAACACACAGTGCTGACACTATTGAGTATAGAGAACACACAGTGCTGACACAATCGAATACAGAGAACACACAATGTTGACACGATCGAGTATAGAGAACACAAATTGCTGATACTATTGAGTTCAGATGACGTACAGTGCTGACTCTATCGAGTATAGAGAACACATAGTGCTGACACTATCGAGTATATAGAACACACAGTGCTGAGACTATCGAGTATAGAAAACACGCAGTGTTGACTCTATCGAGTACAGTGAAAATACAGTGCTGAAACTATCGAGTACAGATAACACACAGTGCTGACATTATTGAATACAGAGAACACACAGTGCTGACATTATTGAATACAGAGAACACACAGTGCTGACACTATCGAGTACAGAGAACACACATTGCTGACACTATCGAGTATAGAGAACACAAAGTGCTGACACTGTCGAGTATAGAGAACATAAAGTGCTGGCACTATCGACTACAGAGAACACACAGTGCTGACACTATCTATTACAGAGAACACACAGTGCTGACACTATCAAGTACAGAGAACACACATTGGTGATGCTATCGAGTATAGAGAACACACAGTGCAGACACTGTCAATTATAGAGAACACACAATGCTGACACTATCGAGTATAGAGAACACACAGTGCTGGAACGATCGAGTTCAGAGAAAACACAGTGCTGACACTATCGAGTATAGAAAACACACAGTGCTGACACTATTGAGTACAGGGAACACACAGTGCTGACACTATCGAGTATAGTGAATACACAGAGCTGATCCTATCATGTGCAGAGAACACACAATGCTGACACGATCGAGTATAGAGAACACAAATTGCTGACACTATCGAGTACAGAGAACACATAGTGCTGACACTATCGAGTACAAATAACACACAGTGCTGGCACTATCGAGTGCAGAGAACACACAGTGCTGAAACTATCAAGTAGAGAGAACACACATTGCTGACACTATCGAGTACACAGAAAACACAATGCTGACATTATCGAGTACAGAGAACACACATTGCTGACACTATCGAGTAAAGAGAACACACAGTGCTGGCACTATCGAGTGCATAGAACACACAGTGCTGAAACTATCAAGTAGTGAGAACACACAGTGCTGACACTATCGAGTACAGAGAACACAAAGTGCTGACACTATCGAGAACAGTAAAAACACAGTGCTGACACTATCGAGTATAGATAACGCACAGTGCTGACACTATTGAGTACACAGAAAACACAGTGCTGACATTATCGAGTACAGAGAACACACATTGCTGACACTATCGAGTAAAGAGAACACACAGTGCTGAAACTATCAAGTAGAGAGAACACACAGTGCTGACACTATCGAGTACTGAGAAAACACATAACTGACACTATCGAGTACAGATAACACACAGTGCTGACACTATCGAGTACAGAGAACACACATTGTTGAAACTATCAAGTACAGAGAACGCACATTGCTGACACTATCGAGTACAGTGAAAACACAGTGCTGACGCTATCGTGTATAGCGAACACACAGTGCTGACACTATCGAGTAAAGAGAACACACAGTGCTGACACTATCGAGTACAGAGAACACACAGTGCTGACACTATCGAGTACAGAGAACACACAGTGCTGACACTATTGAGTATAGAGAACACACAGTGCTGACACTATCGAATACAGAGAACACACAATGTTGACACGATCGAGTATAGAGAACACAAATTGCTGATACTATTGATTTCAGATGACGTACAGTGCTGACACTATCGAGTATGGAGAACACATAGTGCTGACACTATCGAGTATATAGAACACACAGTGCTGAGACTATCGAGTATAGAAAACACGCAGTGTTGACTCTATCGAGTGCAATGAAAACACAGTGCTGAAACTATCGAGTACAGATAACACACAGTGCTGACATTATCGAATACAGAGAACACACAGTGCTGACACTATCGAGTACAGAGAACACACATTGCTGACACTATCGAGTATAGAGAACACAAAGTGCTGACACTGTCGAGTATAGAGAACACAAAGTGCTGACACTATCGACTACAGAGAACACACAGTGCTGACACTATCTAGTACAGAGAACACACAGTGCTGACACTATCAAGTACAGAGAACACACATTGGTGACACTATCGAGTATAGAGAATACACAGTGCAGACACTGTCAATTATAGAGAACACACAATGCTGACACTATCGAGTATAGAGAACACACAGTACTGGAACTATCGAGTTCAGAGAAAACACAGTGCTGACACTATCGAGTATAGAAAACACACAGTGCTGACACTATCGAGTACAGGGAACACACAGTGCTGACACTATCGAGTATAGTGAATACACAGAGCTGATCCTATTATGTGCAGAGAACACACAATGCTGACACGATCGAGTATAGACAACACAAATTGCTGATACTATTGAGTTCAGAGAACACACAGTGCTGACACTATAGAGTATAAGAACACATAGTGCTGACACTATCGAGTACAAATAACACACAGTGCTGGCACTATCGAGCGCAGAGAACACACAGTGCTGAAACTATCAAGTAGAGAGAACACACAGTGCTGACACTATCGAGTACAGAGAACACACAGTACTGACACTATCGAGTGCACAGAAAACACAGTGCTGACACTATCGAGTACAGAGAACACCCATTGCTGACACTATCGAGTACAGATAACACACAGTGCTGACACTATCGAGCACACAGAACACACAGTTCTGAAACTATCAAGTACAGAGAACACACAGTGCTGACACTATCAAGTACAAAGAAAACACAGTGCTGGCACTATCGAGTACAGACAACACACAGTGCTGAAACTATCAAGTACAGAGAACACACAGTGCTTACACTATCGAGTACAGGGAACACAAAGTGCTGACACTATCGAGTATAGTGAATACACAGAGCTGACACTATCAAGTACAGAGAACACACAATGCTGACACGATCGAGTATAGAGAACACAAATTGCTGATACTATTGAGTTCAGATGACATACAGTGCTGACACTCTCATGTACAGAGAACACAGTGCTGACACTATCGACTACAGAAAACAGACAGTGCTGACACTATCAAATAGAGAGAATACACAGTGCCGACACTATGAAGTATTGAGAACATACAATGCTGACACGATTGAGTATAGAGAGCACACTGTGCTGACACTATCGAGTACACAGAACACACAGTGCTAACACTATCGAGTCCAGTGAAAACACAGTGCTGACACTATCGAGTATAGAGAACACACTGTGCTGACACGATCGAGTACAGAGAACACACAGTGCTGACACTATCGAGTATAGTGAAAACACAGTGCTGAAACTATCAAGTACAGAGAACACCGAGTGCTGATACTATCGAGTACAGTGAAAGCACAGTGCTGACACTATCGAGTACAGAGGACACACAGTGCTGAAACTATCCAG
This sequence comes from Pristiophorus japonicus, assembly GCF_044704955.1. Taxonomy (NCBI): domain Eukaryota; kingdom Metazoa; phylum Chordata; class Chondrichthyes; family Pristiophoridae; genus Pristiophorus; species Pristiophorus japonicus. The sequence continues at coordinate 133,548,404 of NC_091981.1, read as the reverse complement.
TACAGAGAACACACAATGCTGACACGATCGAGTATAGAGAACACAAATTGCTTATACTCTTGAGTTCAGATGACACACAGTGCTGAGACTATCGAGTATAGGGAACACATAGTGCTGACACTATCGAGTATATAGAACACACAGTGCTGAGACTATCGAGTATATAGAACACGCAGTGTTGACTCAATCGCGTATGGAGAACACTCAGTGCTGACACGATCGAGTAAAGAGAACACACAGTGCTGACACGATCGAGTGTAGAGAAAACACAGTGCTGATACAATCGAGTGCAGAGAACACACAGTGCTGACCCTATTGAGTATCGAGAACACACAGTACTGACACGATCGAGTTCAGTGAACAGACAGTGCTGATGCTATCAAGTACAGAGAACACACAATGCTGACACGATCGAGTATAGAGAACACAAATTGCTGATACTATTGAGTTCAGAGACACACATTGCTGACACTATCGAGTATAGAGAACACATAGTGCTGACACTATCGAGTACAGAGAACACACATAACTGACACTATCGAGTACAGATAACACACAGTGCTGACACTATCGAGTACGGAGAACACACATTGTTGAAACTATCAAGTACAGAGAACACACAGTGCTGAGACTATCGAGTATATAGAACACACAGTGCTGGGACTATCGAGTATAGAAAACACGCAGTGTTGACTCTATCGAGTACAGTGGACACACAGTGCTGACACTATCGAGTATAGATAAGGCACAGTGCTGACACTATCGAGTACACAGAAAACACAGTGCTGACATTATCGAGTACAGAGAACACACATTGCTGACACTATCGAGTAAAGAGAACACACAGTGCTGGCACTATCGAGTGCATAGAACACACAGTGTTGAAACTATCAAGTAGAGAGAACACACAGTGCTGACACTATCAAGTACAGTGAAAACACAGTGCTGACGCTATCGAGTACAGGGAACACACAGTGCTGACACTATCGAGTATAGTGAATACAAATTGCTGTTAGTATTGATTTCAGATGACATACAGTGCTGACACGATCGAGTATAGAGAACACATAGTGCTGACACTATCGAGTATATAGAACACACATTGCTGAGACTATCGAGTATAGAAAACACGCAGTGTTGACTCTATCGAGTACAGTGAAAACACAGTGCTGACACTATTGAGTATAGATAACGCACAGTGCTGACACTATCGAGTACACAGAAAACACAGTGCTGACATTATCGAGTACAGAGAACACACAATGCTGACACGATTGAGTATAGAGAACACAAATTGCTTCTACTATTGAGTTCAGATGACACACAGTGCTGATACTATCTAGTATAGAGAACACACAGTGCTGACACTATCGAGTATATAGAACACACAGTGCTGATACAATCGAGTGCAGAGAACACACAGTGCTGACCCTATTGAGTATAGAGAACACACAGTGCTGACACAATCGAGTTCAGAGAAAAGACAGTGCTGACCCTATCGAGTAGAGAGAACACAAAGTGCTGCATGATCAAGCATAGAGACCACGCAGTGCTGATGCTAACGAGTTCAGAGAAAACACAATGCTGAAACTATCAAGTACAGAGAACACACAGTGGTGACACTATTGAGTACAGAGAACACACAGTGCTGACACTATCGAGTACAGAGAACACACATTGCTGACACTATCGAGTACAAAGAACACAACATGCTGACACTATCGAGTACACAGAACACACAGTGCTGAAACTATCAACTACAGAGAACACACAGTGCTGACACTATTGAGTACAGGGAACACACAGTGCTGACACTATCGAGTATAGTGAATACACAGAGCTGATCCTATCATGTGCAGAGAACACACAATGCTGACACGATCGAGTATAGAGAACACACAGTGCTGACACGATCGAGTACAGAGAACACACAGTGCTGAAACTATCAAGTACAGAGAACACAGAGTGCTGATACTATCGAGTACAGTGAAAGCACAGTGCTGACACTATCAAGTACAGAGAACACACAATGCTGACACGATCGAGTATAGAGAACACAAATTGCTGATACTCTTGAGTTCAGATGACACGCAGTGCTGGTACTATCGAGCATAGAGAACACGCAGTGTTGACTCTATTGTGTATGGAGAACACTCAGTGCTGACACTATCGAGTGCAGAGAAAACAAAGTGCTGACATTATCGAGTACAGAGAACACTCAGTGCTGACACTAGTGAGTACAGAGAACACACAGTGCTGACACTATGGAGTATGGAGAACACACAGTGCTGGCACTATCGATTACAGAGAACAGGCACTGCTGAGATGATCGAGTACAGAGACCACACAGTGCTGACACTATTGAGTGCAGAGAACACACACTGCTGATACTATAGAGTATAGAGAACACACAGTGCTGGCACTATCGATTACAGAGAACAGGCAGTGCTGACACGATCGAGTACAGAGAACACACAGTGCTGACACTATCGATTCAGAGAATACACAATGCTGACAATATCAAGTACAGAGAACGCACAGTGCTGATACTATCGACTCCAGAGAACACACAGTGCTGACACTATCGAGTATAGGGAACACACAATGTTGACACTATCGAGTATATAGAACACACAGTGCTGACACGATCATTACAGAGAACACACAGTGCTGACACAATCGAGTGCAGAGAACACACAGTGCTGACACTATCGAGTGCAGAGAACACACAATGCTGAAACTATCGAGGACAGACAACACATACTGCTGACACTATCGAGTTCAGATAACACACAGTGCTGACATTCTCAAATACAGAGAACACACAGTGCTGACACTATCGAGTATAGAGAACACACAGTGCTGACACTGTCGAGTACAGAGAACACACAGTGCTGACACTATCGAGTACAGAGAACACACAGTGTTGACACCATCAAGTAAAGAGAACATACAGTGCTGGCACTATCGAGAACAGAGAACATACAGTGCTGACACGAGAGAGTATAGAGAACACACAATGCTGACACTATCGATTACAGAGAACACACAGTGCTGACACTATCAAGTACAGAGAACACACAGTGCTGACACTATCGAGTACAGAGAACAGGCAGTACTGACACAATCGAGTACAGAGAACACACAGTGCTGACACTATCGAGTACAGAAAAAACACAGTGTTGACACTATGGAGTATAGAGAAAACACAGGGCTGACATTATCGAGTACAGAGAACACTCAGTGCTGACACTAGTGAGTACAGAGAAAACACAGTGCTGACACTATAGCGTATAGAGAACACACAGTGCTGACACTATTGAGTACAGAGAACACACAGTGCTGATACTATAGAGTATAGAGAACACACAGTGCTGGCACTATCGATTACAGAGAACAGGCAGTGCTGACACGATTGAGTACAGAGAATAAGCAGTGCTGACACTATCGAGGAAAGAGATCACATAGTGCTGACACTATCGAGTACAGAGAACACACAGTGCTGAAACTATCAAGGACAGAGAACACACAGTGCTGACACTATTGAGTACAGAGAACACACAATGCTGACAATATCGAGTATAGAGAACACACAATGCTGACACTATCGAGTATAGAGAGCACACAATGCTGACAATATTGAGTATAGAAAACACACAATGCTGACACTATCGAGTATAGAGAACACACAATGCTGACACTATCGAATATAGAGAAAACACAGTGCTGACACTAGCGAGTACAGAGAAAACAAAGTGCTGACACTATCGAGTATAGAGAACACACAGTGCTGACACTATCGAGTTCAGAGAATACACAGTGCTGACACTGTCGAGTATAGAGAACACAAAGTGCTGGCACTATTGACTACAGAGAACACACAGTGCTGACACTATTGAGTATAGAGAACACACAGTGCTGACACTATCGAATACAGAGAACACACAATGTTGACACGATCGAGTATAGAGAACACAAATTGCTGATACTATTGAGTTCAGATGACGTACAGTGCTGACACTATCGAGTATAGAGAACACATAGTGCTGACACTATCGAGTATATAGAACACACAGTGCTGACACTATCGAGTACAGAGAACACACAGTGCTGACACTATTGAGTATAGAGAACACACAGTGCTGACACTATCGAATACAGAGAACACACAATGTTGACACGATCGAGTATAGAGAACACAAATTGCTGATACTATTGAGTTCAGATGACGTACAGTGCTGACACTATCGAGTATAGAGAACACATAGTGCTGACACTATCGAGTATATAGAACACACAGTGCTGAGACTATCGAGTATAGAAAACACGCAGTGTTGACTCTATCGAGTACAGTGAAAATACAGTGCTGAAACTATCGAGTACAGATAACACACATTGCTGACATTATTGAATACAGAGAACACACAGTGCTGACATTATTGAATACAGAGAACACACAGTGCTGATACTATCGAGTACAGAGAACACACATTGCTGACACTATCGAGTATAGAGAACACAAAGTGCTGACACTGTCGAGTATAGAGAACACAAAGTGCTGGCACTATCGACTACAGAGAACACACAGTGCTGACACTATCTATTACAGAGAACACACAGTGCTGACAATATCAAGTACAGAGAACACACATTGGTGATGCTATCGAGTATAGAGAACACACAGTGCAGACACTGTCAATTATAGAGAACACACAATGCTGACACTATCGAGTATAGAGAACACACAGTGCTGGAACGATCGAGTTCAGAGAAAACACAGTGCTGACACTATCGAGTAGAGAAAACACACAGTGCTGACACTATCGAGTACGGGGAACACACAGTGCTGACACTATCGAGTATAGTGAATACACAGAGCTGCTCCTATCATGTGCAGAGAACACACAATGCTGACACGATCGAGTATAGAGAACACAAATTGCTGACACTATCGAGTACAGAGAACACATAGTGCTGACACTATCGAGTACAAATAACACACAGTGCTGGCACTATCGAGTGCAGAGAACACACAGTGCTGAAACTATCAAGTAGAGAGAACACACATTGCTGACACTATCGAGTACACAGAAAACACAGTGCTGACATTATCGAGTACAGAGAACACACATTGCTGACACTATCGAGTAAAGAGAACACACAGTGCTGGCACTATCGAGTGCATAGAACACACAGTGCTGAAACTATCAAGTAGTGAGAACACACAGTGCTGACACTATCGAGTACAGAGAACACAAAGTGCTGACACTATCGAGAACAGTAAAAACACAGTGCTGACACTATCGAGTATAGATAACGCACAGTGCTGACACTATTGAGTACACAGAAAACACAGTGCTGACATTATCGAGTACAGAGAACACACATTGCTGACACTATCGAGTAAAGAGAACACACAGTGCTGAAACTATCAAGTAGAGAGAACACACAGTGCTGACACTATCGAGTACTGAGAAAACACATAACTGACACTATCGAGTACAGATAACACACAGTGCTGACACTATCGAGTACAGAGAACACACATTGTTGAAACTATCAAGTACAGAGAACGCACATTGCTGACACTATCGAGTACAGTGAAAACACAGTGCTGACGCTATCGTGTATAGCGAACACACAGTGCTGACACTATCGAGTAAAGAGAACACACAGTGCTGACACTATCGAGTACAGAGAACACACAGTGCTGACACTATCGAGTACAGAGAACACACAGTGCTGACACTATTGAGTATAGAGAACACACAGTGCTGACACTATCGAATACAGAGAACACACAATGTTGACACGATCGAGTATAGAGAACACAAATTGCTGATACTATTGATTTCAGATGACGTACAGTGCTGACACTATCGAGTATGGAGAACACATAGTGCTGACACTATCGAGTATATAGAACACACAGTGCTGAGACTATCGAGTATAGAAAACACGCAGTGTTGACTCTATCGAGTGCAATGAAAACACAGTGCTGAAACTATCGAGTACAGATAACACACAGTGCTGACATTATCGAATACAGAGAACACACAGTGCTGACACTATCGAGTACAGAGAACACACATTGCTGACACTATCGAGTATAGAGAACACAAAGTGCTGACACTGTCGAGTATAGAGAACACAAAGTGCTGACACTATCTAGTACAGAGAACACACAGTGCTGACACTATCAAGTACAGAGAACACACATTGGTGACACTATCGAGTATAGAGAATACACAGTGCAGACACTGTCAATTATAGAGAACACACAATGCTGACACTATCGAGTATAGAGAACACACAGTACTGGAACTATCGAGTTCAGAGAAAACACAGTGCTGACACTATCGAGTATAGAAAACACACAGTGCTGACACTATCGAGTACAGGGAACACACAGTGCTGACACTATCGAGTATAGTGAATACACAGAGCTGATCCTATTATGTGCAGAGAACACACAATGCTGACACGATCGAGTATAGAGAACACAAATTGCTGATACTATTGAGTTCAGAGAACACACAGTGCTGACACTATAGAGTATAAGAACACATAGTGCTGACACTATCGAGTACAAATAACACACAGTGCTGGCACTATCGAGCGCAGAGAACACACAGTGCTGAAACTATCAAGTAGAGAGAACACACAGTGCTGACACTATCGAGTACAGAGAACACACAGTACTGACACTATCGAGTGCACAGAAAACACAGTGCTGACACTATCGAGTACAGAGAACACCCATTGCTGACACTATCGAGTACAGATAACACACAGTGCTGACACTATCGAGCACACAGAACACACAGTTCTGAAACTATCAAGTACAGAGAACACACAGTGCTGACACTATCAAGTACAAAGAAAACACAGTGCTGGCACTATCGAGTACAGACAACACACAGTGCTGAAACTATCAAGTACAGAGAACACACAGTGCTTACACTATCGAGTACAGGGAACACACAGTGCTGACACTATCGAGTATAGTGAATACACAGAGCTGACACTATCAAGTACAGAGAACACACAATGCTGACACGATCGAGTATAGAGAACACAAATTGCTGATACTATTGAGTTCAGATGACATAAAGTGATGACACTCTCATGTACAGAGAACACAGTGCTGACACTATCGACTACAGAAAACAGACAGTGCTGACACTATCAAATAGAGAGAATACACAGTGCCGACACTATGAAGTATTGAGAACATACAATGCTGACACGATTGAGTATAGAGAGCACACTGTGCTGACACTATCGAGTACACAGAACACACAGTGCTAACACTATCGAGTCCAGTGAAAACACAGTGCTGACACTATCGAGTATAGAGAACACACTGTGCTGACACGATCGAGTACAGAGAACACACAGTGCTGACACTATCGAGTATAGTGAAAACACAGTGCTGAAACTATCAAGTACAGAGAACACCGAGTGCTGATACTATCGAGTACAGTGAAAGCACAGTGCTGACACTATCAAGTACAGAGAACACACAGTGCTGACACTATCGAGTACAGTGGACACACAGTGCTGAAACTATCCAGTACAGAGAACACACAATGCTGACACGATCGAGTATAGAGAACACAAATTGCTTATACTCTTGAGTTCAGATGACACACAGTGCTGAGACTATCGAGTATAGGGAACACATAGTGCTGACACTATCGAGTATATAGAACACACAGTGCTGAGACTATCGAGTATATAGAACACGCAGTGTTGACTCAATCGCGTATGGAGAACACTCAGTGCTGACACTATCGAGTAAAGAGAACACACAGTGCTGACACGATCGAGTGTAGAGAAAACACAGTGCTGATACAATCGAGTGCAGAGAACACACAGTGCTGACCCTATTGAGTATCGAGAACACACAGTACTGACACGATCGAGTTCAGTGAACAGACAGTGCTGATGCTATCAAGTACAGAGAACACACAATGCTGACACGATCGAGTATAGAGAACACAAATTGCTGATACTATTGAGTTCAGAGACACACATTGCTGACACTATCGAGTATAGAGAACACATAGTGCTGACACTATCGAGTACAGAGAACACACATAACTGACACTATCGAGTACAGATAACACACAGTGCTGACACTATCGAGTATAGAGAACACAAATTGCTGATACTATTGAGTTCAGAGACACACATTGCTGACACTATCGAGTACAGAGAACACACAGTGCTGAGACTATCGAGTATATAGAACACACAGTGCTGGGACTATCGAGTATAGAAAACACGCAGTGTTGACTCTATCGAGTACAGTGGACACACAGTGCTGACACTATCGAGTATAGATAAGGCACAGTGCTGACACTATCGAGTACACAGAAAACACAGTGCTGACATTATCGAGTACAGAGAACACACATTGCTGACACTATCGAGTAAAGAGAACACACAGTGCTGGCACTATCGAGTGCATAGAACACACAGTGTTGAAACTATCAAGTAGAGAGAACACACAGTGCTGACACTATCGAGTACAGTGAAAACACAGTGCTGACGCTATCGAGTACAGGGAACACACAGTGCTGACACTATCGAGTATAGTGAATACAAATTGCTGTTAGTATTGATTTCAGATGACATACAGTGCTGACACGATCGAGTATAGAGAACACATAGTGCTGACACTATCGAGTATATAGAACACACATTGCTGAGACTATCGAGTATAGAAAACACGCAGTGTTGACTCTATCGAGTACAGTGAAAACACAGTGCTGACACTATCGAGTATAGATAACGCACAGTGCTGACACTATCGAGTACACAGAAAACACAGTGCTGACATTATCGAGTACAGAGAACACACAATGCTGACACGATCGAGTATAGAGAACACAAATTGCTTCTACTATTGAGTTCAGATGACACACAGTGCTGATACTATCTAGTATAGAGAACACACAGTGCTGACAATATCGAGTATATAGAACACACAGTGCTGAGACTATCGAGTATAGAGAAAACACAGTGCTGATACAATCGAGTGCAGAGAACACACAGTGCTGACCCTATTGAGTATAGAGAACACACAGTGCTGACACAATCGAGTTCAGAGAAAAGACAGTGCTGACCCTATCGAGTAGAGAGAACACAAAGTGCTGCATGATCAAGCATAGAGACCACGCAGTGCTGATGCTAACGAGTTCAGAGAAAACACAATGCTGAAACTATCAAGTACAGAGAACACACAGTGGTGACACTATTGAGTACAGAGAACACACAGTGCTGACACTATCGAGTATAGAGAACACACATTGCTGACACTATCGAGTACAAAGAACACAACATGCTGACACTATCGAGTACACAGAACACACAGTGCTGAAACTATCAACTACAGAGAACACACAGTGCTGACACTATTGAGTACAGGGAACACACAGTGCTGACACTATCGAGTATAGTGAATACACAGAGCTGATCCTATCATGTGCAGAGAACACACAATGCTGACACGATCGAGTATAGAGAACACACATTGCTGACACTATCGAGTACAAAGAACACAACATGCTGACACTATCGAGTACACAGAACACACAGTGCTGAAACTATCAACTACAGAGAACACACAGTGCTGACACTATTGAGTACAGGGAACACACAGTGCTGACACTATCGAGTATAGTGAATACACAGAGCTGATCCTATCATGTGCAGAGAACACACAATGCTGACACGATCGAGTATAGAGAACACACAGTGCTGACACGATCGAGTACAGAGAACACACAGTGCTGAAACTATCAAGTACAGAGAACACAGAGTGCTGATACTATCGAGTACAGTGAAAGCACAGTGCTGACACTATCAAGTACAGAGAACACACAATGCTGACACGATCGAGTATAGAGAACACAAATTGCTAATACTCTTGAGTTCAGATGACACACAGTGCTGATACTATCGAGCATAGAGAACACGCAGTGTTGACTCTATTGTGTATGGAGAACACTCAGTGCTGACACTATCGAGTGCAGAGAAAACAAAATGCTGACATTATCGAGTACAGAGAACACTCAGTGCTGACACTAGTGAGTACAGAGAACACACAGTGCTGACACTATGGAGTATGGAGAACACACAGTGCTGGCACTATCGATTACAGAGAACAGGCACTGCTGAGATGATCGAGTACAGAGACCACACAGTGCTGACACTATTGAGTGCAGAGAACACACACTGCTGATACTATAGAGTATAGAGAACACACAGTGCTGGCACTATCGATTACAGAGAACAGGCAGTGCTGACACGATCGAGTACAGAGAACACACAGTGCTGACACTATCGATTCAGAGAATACACAATGCTGACAATATCAAGTAAAGAGAACGCACAGTGCTGACACTATCGACTCCAGAGAACACACAGTGCTGACACTATCGAGTATAGGGAACACACAATGTTGACACTATCGAGTATAGAGAACACACAGTGCTGACACGATCATTACAGAGAACACACAGTGCTGACACAATCGAGTGCAGAGAACACACAGTGCTGACACTATCGAGTGCAGAGAACACACAATGCTGAAACTATCGAGGACAGACAACACATACTGCTGACACTATCGAGTTCAGATAACACACAGTGCTGACATTCTCAAATACAGAGAACACACAGTGCTGACACTATCGAGTATAGAGAACACACAGTGCTGACACTGTCGAGTACAGAGAACACACAGTGCTGACACTATCGAGTACAGAGAACACACAGTGTTGACACCATCAAGTAAAGAGAACATACAGTGCTGGCACTATCGAGAACAGAGAACATACAGTGCTGACACGAGAGAGTATAGAGAACACACAATGCTGACACTATCGATTACAGAGAACACACAGTGCTGACACTATCAAGTACAGAGAACACACAGTGCTGACACTATCGAGTACAGAGAACAGGCAGTACTGACACAATCGAGTACAGAGAACACACAGTGCTGACACTATCGAGTACAGAAAAAACACAGTGTTGACACTATGGAGTATAGAGAAAACACAGGGCTGACATTATCGAGTACAGAGAACACTCAGTGCTGACACTAGTGAGTACAGAGAAAACACAGTGCTGACACTATTGAGTATAGAGAACACACAGTGCTGGCACTATCGATTACAGAGAACAGGCAGTGCTGACATGATTGAGTACAGAGAATAAGCAGTGCTGACACTATCGAGGAAAGAGAACACACAGTGCTGACACTATTGAGTACAGAGAACACACAATGCTGACAATATCGAGTATAGAGAACACACAATGCTGACACTATCGAGTATAGAGAGCACACAATGCTGACAATATTGAGTATAGAAAACACACAATGCTGACACTATTGAGTATAGAGAACACACAATGCTGACACTATCGAATATAGAGAACACACAGTGCTGACACTAGCGAGCACAGAGAAAACAAAGTGCTGACACTATCGAGTATAGAGAACACACAGTGCTGACACTATCGAGTTCAGAGAATACACAGTGCTGACACTATCGAGTATAGAGAACACACAGTGCTGACACTATCGATGACAGAATACACACAATGCTGACACTATCATGTCTAGAGAACACACAATGTTGACACTATCGAGTATAGAGAACACACAGTGCTGACACGGTCATGACAGAGAACACATAGTGCTAACACAATCGAGTATAGAGAACACACAGTGCTGACACTATCGAGTATAGAGAACACACATTGCTGATACTATTGAGTATAGAGAACAGACAGTGCTGACATTATCGAATGCAGAGAACACACAGTGCTGACACTATCGAGTGCAGAGAACACACGGTGTTGAAACTATCGAGGACAGACAACACATACTGCTGACACTATCGAGTACAGATAACACACAGTGCTGACATTCTCGAAAACAGAGAACACACAGTGCTGACACTATCGAGTATAGAGAACACAGTGCTGACACTGTTGAGTTTAGTGAATACACAGTGTTGACACTATCGAGTACAGAGAACACACAGTGCTGACACTATCGAGTACAGAGAACACACAGTGTTGACACCATCAAGTAAAGAGAACATACAGTGCTGGCACTATCGAGTACAGAGAACACACAATGCTGACACTATCGAGTATAGAGAGCACACAATGCTGACACGATTGAGTATAGAGAACACACAATGCTGACACTATCGAGTATGGAGATCATACAATGCTGACACTATTGAGTATAGAGAACACACAATGCTGAGACTATCGAGCACAGAGAACATGCAACACGGAATGCTGACACTATCGAATATAGAGAACACACAGTGCTGACACTAGCGAGTACAGAGAAAACAAAGTACTGACACTATCGAGTACAGAGAACACACAGTGCTGACACTGTCAAGTACAGAGAACACACAGTGCTGACACTATCGAGTACAGAGAACACACAGTGCTGACACTGTCAAGTACAGAGAACACACAGTGCTGACACTATCGAGCATGGTGAATAAACAGTGCTGACACTATCGAGCAGAGTGAATACACAGAGCTGACATTATCGAGTACAGAGAACACACATTGCTGACACTATCAAGTATAGAGAACACACATTGCTGACACTATCGAGTATAGAGAACACACATTGCTGACACTATCGAGTATAGAGAACACACAGTGCTGACACTATCGAGTACAGAGAAAACAAAGTGCTGACACTATCAAGTATAGAGAACACACAGTGCTGACACTATCGAGTACATAGACCACACAGTGCTGAAACTATCGAGTACAGTGAACACACAGTGCTGACACTATCCAGTATAGTGAATACACAGACCTGACTGTATCAAGTACAGAGAACACACAATGCTGACATGATCGAGTATCGAGAACATAAATTGCTTATACTCTTGAGTTCAGATGACACACAGTGCTGATACTATTGAGTATAGAGAACACATGGTGCTGACACTATTGAATATATAGGACACACAGTGCTGAGACTATCGAGTATAGAGAACACGCAGTGTTGACTCTATTGCGTATAGAGAACACTCAGTGCTGACACTATCGAGTAAAGAGAACATACAGTGCTGACACGATCGAGTGCAGAGAAAACACAGTGCTGATACAATCGAGTGCAGAGAACACACAGTGCTGACCCTATTGAGTATAGAGAACACACAGTACTGACACGATCGAGTTCAGAGAACAGACAGTGCTGACCCTATCGAGTAGAGAGAACACAAACTGCTGACACGATCGAGTATCGAGACCACGCAGTGCTGACACTAACGAGTTCAGGGAAAACACAATACTGAAACTATCAAGTACAGAGAACACACAGTGCTGACACTATCGAGTACAGAGAACACACAGTGCTGACACTATCGAGAAAACAGAAAAGACAGTGCTGACATTATCGAGTACAGAGAACACACATTGCTGACACTATCGAGGACAAAGAACACACAGTGCTGACACTATCGAGTACACAGAACACACAGTGCTGAGACTTTCAAGTACAGAGAACACACAGTGTTGAAATTATCGAGTACATAGAACACACAGTGCTGACACTATCGAGTACACTGGACAAGCAGTGTTGACACTATTGAGTATAGTGAATACACAGAGTTGACACTATCGAGTTCAGAGAACTCAGTGCTGACAATATCAAGTATAGAGAACACACATTGTTGAAACTATCAAGTACAGAGAACACACATTGCTGACAATATTGAGCATAGAGAACACACAATGCTGACACTATCGGGTAAAGGGAACACACAATGTTGACACTATCGAGTATAGAGAAAACACAGTGCTGAAACTATCGACTATAGAGACAACACAGTGCTGACACTATCGAGTGCAGAGAACACACAGTGCTGAAACTATTGAGTACAGAGAACACACTGTGCTTACACTATCGAATACAGAGAACACACAGTGCTGACACTATCGAGTATCGAGAACACACATTGCTGACACTATCGAGTCTAGAGAACACACTGTGCTGACACTATCGAGCACAGAGAAAACAAAGTGCTGACACTATCGAGTATAGAGAACACACAATGCTGACACTATCGAGTACAGTGAAAACACAGTGCTGACTCTATCGAGTATAGAGAACACACAGTGCTGACACTATCGAGTACAGAGAACACACAGTGCTGACACTATCGAGTATAGTGAATACACAGAGCTGACAGTATAAAGTACAGAGAACACACAATGCTGACACGATCGCGTATAGGGAACACACAATGTTGACACTATCGAGTATAGAGAACACACATTGCTGAAACTATCGAGTACAGAGAAAATACAGTGCTGACACTATCGAGTATAGAGAACACACAATGCTGACACTATCGAGTACAGTGAAAACACAGTGCTGCCTCTATCGAGTATAGAGAACACACTGTGCTGACATGATCGAGTACAGAGAACACACAGAACTGACACTATCGAGTATAGTGAACACACAGTGCTGAAACTATCAAGTACAGAGAACACAGAGTGCTGATACTATTGAGTACAGTGAAAGCACAGTGCTGACACTATCAAGTACAGAGAACACACAGTGCTCACACTATCGAGTGCAGTGGATACACATTGCTGAAAATATCCAGTATAGTGAATACACAGAACTGACAGTATCGAGTACAGAGAACACACAGTGCTGACACTATCGAGAAAACAGAAAAGACAGTGCTAACACTATCGAGTACAGAGAACACACATTGCTGACACTATCGAGTACAAAGAACACACAGTGCTGACACTATCGAGTACACAGAACACACAGTGCTGAAACTATCAAGTACAGAGAACACACAGTGCTGAAACTATCGAGTACATAGAACACACAGTGCTGACACTATCGAGTACACTGGACAAGCAGTGTTGACACGACTGCGTGGAGTGAATACACAGAGCTGACACTATCAAGTACAGAGAACACACAGTGCTGACACGATCGAGTATAGAGAAAACACAGTGCTGATGCAATCGAGTGCAGAGAACACACAGTGCTGACCCTATTGAGTATAGAGAACACACAGTGCTGACACGATCGAGTTCAGAGAACAGACAGTGCTGACCCTATCGAGTAGAGAGAACACAAAGTGCTGACACGATCGAGTATAGAGACCATGCAGTGCTGATGCTAACGAGTTCCGAGAAAACACAATGCTGAAACTATCAAGTACAGAGAACACACAGTGGTGACACTATCGAGTACAGAGAACACACAGTGCTGACACTATCGAGTACAGAGAACTCACATTGCTGACACTATCGAGTACAAAGAACACAAAGTGCTGACACTATCGAGTACACAGAACACACAGTGCTGAAACTAACAAGTACAGAGAACACACAGTGCTGACACTATCGAGTACATCGAACACACAGTGCTGACACTATCGAGTACACTGGACAAGCAGTGCTGACACTATTGAGTACAGAGAACACACAGTGCTGACACTATCGAGTACAGGGAACACACAGTGCTGACACAATCGAGTATAGTGAATACACAGAGCTGACACTATCATGTGCAGAGAACACACAATGCTGACACGATCGAGTATAGAGAACACAAATTGCTGATACTATTGAGTTCAAAGAACACACAGTGCTGACACTATAGAGTATAGAGAACAAATAGTGCTGACACTATCGAGTACAAAGAAAACACAGTGTTGGCACTATCGAGTGCAGACAACACACAGTGCTGAAACTATCAAGTACAGAGAACACACACTGCTGACACTATCGAGTACAGTGAAAACACAGTGCTGACACTATCGAGTACAGAGAACACACAGTGCTTACACTATCGAGTACAGGGAACACACAGTGCTGACACTATTGAGTACAGTGAATACACAGAGCTGACACTATCAAGTACAGAGAACACAGTGCTGACACTATCGAGTACAGCGAACACAAAGTGCTGAATCTATCGACTACAGAGAACACACAGTGCTGACACTATCATGTATAGAGAATACACAGTGCAGACACTATCAAGTATTGAGAACATACAATGCTGACACTATTGAGTATAGAGAACACACTGTGCTGACGCTATCGAGTACACAGAACACACAGTGCTGACACTATCGAGTCCAGTGAAAACACAGTGCTGACACTATCGAGTATAGAGAACACACTGTGCTGACACGATCGAGTAAAGAGAACACACAGAGCTGACACTATCGAGTATAGTGAACACACAGTGCTGAAACTATCAAGTACAGAGAACACAGAGTGCTGATACTATCGAGTACAGTGAAAGCACAGTGCTGACACTATCAAGTACAGAGAACACACAGTGCTGACACTATCGAGTGCAGTGGACACACAGTGCTGAAAATATCCAGTATAGTGAATACACAGACCTGACAGTATCAAGTACAGAGAACACACAATGCTGACATGATCGAGTATCGAGAACACAAATTGCTTATACTCTTGAGTTCAGATGACACACAGTGCTGATACTATTGAGCATAGAGAACACATGGTGCTGACGCTATCGAGTATATAGAACATGCAGAGCTGAGACTATCGAGTATAGAGAACACGCAGTGTAGACTCTATCGCGTATCGAGAACACTCAGTGTTAACACTATCGAGCAAAGAGAACATACAGTGCTGACATGATCGAGTGTAGAGAAAACACAGTGCTGATACAATCGAGTGCAGAGAACACACAGTGCTGACCCTATTGAGTATAGAGAACACACTGTATTGACACGATCGAGTTCAGAGAACAGACAGTGCTGACCCTATCGAGTGGAGAGAACACAAAGTGCTGACACGATCGAGTATCGAGACCACGCAGTGCTGACGCTAACGAGTTTAGGGAAAACACAATGCTGAAACTATCAAGTACAGAGAACACACAGTGCTGACATTATCGAGTACAGAGAACACACATTGCTGACACTATCGAGGACAAAGAACACACAGTGCTGACACTATCGAGTACACTGAACACACAGTGCTGAAACTATCAAGTACAGAGAACACACAGTGCTGAAATTATCGAGTACATAGAACACACTGTGCTGACACTATCGAGTACACTGGACAAGCAGTGTTGACACTATTGAGTATAGTGAATACACAGAGTTGACACTATCGAGTTGAGAGAACTCAGTGCTGACAATATCAAGTATAGAGAACACACATTGTTGAAACTATCAAGTACAGAGAACACACATTGCTGACAATATTGAGAATAGAGAACACACAATGCTGACACTATCGCATATAGGGGACACACAATGTTGACACTATCGAGTATAGAGAAAACACAGTGCTGAAACTATCGACTTTAGAGACAACACAGTGCTGACACTATCGAGTGCAGAGAACACACAGTGCTGAAACTATCAAGTACAGAGAACACACAGTGGTGACACTATCGAGTACAGAGAACACACAGTGCTGACACTATCGAGTACAGAGAACTCACATTGCTGACACTATCGAGTACAAAGAACACAAAGTGCTGACACTATCGAGTACACAGAACACACAGTGCTGAAACTAACAAGTACAGAGAACACACAGTGCTGACACTATCGAGTACATCGAACACACAGTGCTGACACTATCGAGTACACTGGACAAGCAGTGCTGACACTATTGACTACAGAGAACACACAGTGCTGACACTATCGATTCAGAGAATACACAATGCTGACAATATCAAGTACAGAGAACGCACAGTGCTGACACTATCGACTCCAGAGAACACACAGTGCTGACACTATCGAGTATAGGGAACACACAATGTTGACACTATCGAGTATAGAGAACACACAGTGCTGACACGATCATTACAGAGAACACACAGTGCTGACACAATCGAGTGCAGAGAACACACAGTGCTGACACTATCGAGTGCAGAGAACACACAATGCTGAAACTATCGAGGACAGACAACACACAGTGTTGACACCATCAAGTAAAGAGAACATACAGTGCTGGCACTATCGAGAACAGAGAACATACAGTGCTGACACGAGAGAGTATAGAGAACACACAATGCTGACACTATCGATTACAGAGAACACACAGTGCTGACACTATCAAGTACAGAGAACACACAGTGCTGACACTCTCGAGTACAGAGAACAGGCAGTACTGACACAATCGAGTACAGAGAACACACAGTGCTGACACTATCGAGTACAGAAAAAACACAGTGTTGACACTATGGAGTATAGAGAAAACACAGGGCTGACATTACCGAGTACAGAGAACACTCAGTGCTGACACTAGTGAGTACAGAGAAAACACAGTGCTGACACTATAGAGTATAGAGAACACACAGTGCTGGCACTATCGATTACAGAGAACAGGCACTGCTGAGATGATCGAGTACAGAGAACACACAGTGCTGACACTATTGAGTACAGAGAACACACAGTGCTGATACTATAGAGTATAGAGAACACACAGTGCTGGCACTATCGATTACAGAGAACAGGCAGTGCTGACACGATCGAGTACAGAGAATAAGCAGTGCGGACACTATCGAGGAAAGAGATCACATAGTGCTGACACTATCGAGTACAGAGAACACACAGTGCTGAAACTATCAAGGACAGAGAACACACAGTGCTGACACTATTGAGTACAGAGAACACACAATGCTGACAATATCGAGTATAGAAAACACACAATGCTGACACTATTGAGTATAGAGAACACACAATGCTGACACTATCGAGTGCAGAGAACATGCAACACAGAATGCTGACACTATCGAATATAGAGAACACACAGTGCTGACACTAGCGAGTACAGAGAAAACAAAGTGCTGACACTATCGAGTATAGAGAACACACAGTGCTGACACTATCGAGTTCAGAGAATACACAGTGCTGACACTATCGAGTATAGAGAACACACAGTGCTGACACTATCGACGACAGAATACACACAATGCTGACACTATCATGTCTAGAGAACACACAATGTTGACACTATCGAGTATAGAGAACACACAGTGCTGACACGGTCATGACAGAGAACACATAGTGCTAACACAATCGAGTATAGAGAACACACAGTGCTGACACTATCGAGTATAGAGAACACACATTGCTGATACTATTGAGTATAGAGAACAGACAGTGCTGACATTATCGAATGCAGAGAACACACAGTGCTGACACTATCGAGTGCAGAGAACACACGGTGTTGAAACTATCGAGGACAGACAACACATACTGCTGACACTATCGAGTACAGATAACACACAGTGCTGACATTCTCGAAAACAGAGAACACACAGTGCTGACACTATCGAGTATAGAGAACACAGTGCTGACACTGTTGAGTTTAGTGAATACACAGTGCTGACACTATCGAGTACAGAGAACACACAGTGCTGACACTATCGAGTACAGAGAACACACAGTGTTGACACCATCAAGTAAAGAGAACATACAGTGCTGGCACTATCGAGAACAGAGAACATACAGTGCTGACACGAGAGAGTATAGAGAACACACAATGCTGACACTATCGATTACAGAGAACATACAGTGCTGACACTATCAAGTAAAGAGAACACACAGTGCTGACACTATCGAGTACAGAGAACAGGCAGTACTGACACAATTGAGTACAGAGAACACACAGTGCTGACACTATCGAGTACAGAAAAAACACAGTGCTGACACTATAGAGTATAGAGAACACACAGGGCTGACATTATCGAGTACAGAGAACACTCAGTGCTGACACTAGAGAGTACAGAGAACACACAGTGCTGACACTATAGAGTATAGAGAACACACAGTGCTGGCACTATCGATTACAGAGAACAGGCACTGCTGAGATGATCGAGTACAGAGAACACACAGTGCTGACACTATTGAGTACAGAGAACACACAGTGCTGATACTATAGAGTATAGAGAACACACAGTGCTGGCACTATCGATTACAGAGAACAGGCAGTGCTGACACGATCGAGTACAGAGAATAAGCAGTGCGGACACTATCGAGGAAAGAGATCACATAGTGCTGACACTATCGAGTACAGAGAACACACAGTGCTGAAACTATCAAGGACAGAGAACACACAGTGCTGACACTATTGAGTACAGAGAACACACAATGCTGACAATATCGAGTATAGAGAACACACAATGCTGACACTATCGAGTATAGAGAGCACACAATGCTGACAATATTGAGTATAGAAAACACACAATGCTGACACTATTGAGTATAGAGAACACACAATGCTGACACTATCGAGCGCAGAGAACATGCAACACAGAATGCTGACACTATCGAATATAGAGAACACACAGTGCTGACACTAGCGAGTACAGAGAAAACAAAGTGCTGACACTATCGAGTATAGAGAACACACAGTGCTGACACTATCGAGTTCAGAGAATACACAGTGCTGACACTATCGAGTATAGAGAACACACAGTGCTGACACTATCGAGTATAGAGAACACAGTGCTGACACTGTTGAGTTTAGTGAATACACAGTGCTGACACTATCGAGTACAGAGAACACACAGTGCTGACACTATCGAGTACAGAGAACACACAGTGTTGACACCATCAAGTAAAGAGAACATACAGTGCTGGCACTATCGAGAACAGAGAACATACAGTGCTGACACGAGAGAGTATAGAGAACACACAATGCTGACACTATCGATTACAGAGAACATACAGTGCTGACACTATCAAGTAAAGAGAACACACAGTGCTGACACTATCGAGTACAGAGAACAGGCAGTACTGACACAATTGAGTACAGAGAACACACAGTGCTGACACTATCGAGTACAGAAAAAACACAGTGCTGACACTATAGAGTATAGAGAACACACAGGGCTGACATTATCGAGTACAGAGAACACTCAGTGCTGACACTAGAGAGTACAGAGAACACACAGTGCTGACACTATAGAGTATAGAGAACACACAGTGCTGGCACTATCGATTACAGAGAACAGGCACTGCTGAGATGATCGAGTACAGAGAACACACAGTGCTGACACTATTGAGTACAGAGAACACACAGTGCTGATACTATAGAGTAAAGAGAACACACAGTGCTGGCACTATCGATTGCAGAGAACACACAGTGCTGGCACGATCGATTACAGAGAACAGGCAGTGCTGACACGATCGAGGAAAGAGATCACATTGTGCTGACACTATCGAGTACAGAGAAATCACAGTGCTGAAACTATCAAGGACAGAGAACACACAGTGTTGACACTATTGAGTACAGAGAACACACAATGCTGACAATATCGAGTACAGAGAACACACAATGCTGACACTATCAAGTATAGAGAGCACACAATGCTGACACGATTGAGTATAGAGAACACACAATGCTGACACTATCGAGTATGGAGATCATACAATGCTGACACTATTGAGTATAGAGAACACACAATGCTGAGACTATCGAGCACAGAGAACATGCAACACGGAATGCTGACACTATCGAATATAGAGAACACACAGTGCTGACACTAGCGAGTACAGAGAAAACAAAGTACTGACACTATCGAGTATAGAGAACACACAGTGCTGACACTATCAAGTACAGAGAACACACAGTGCTGACACTATCTAGTACAGAGAACACACAGTGCTGACACTGTCAAGTACAGAGAACACACAGTGCTGACACTATCAAGTATAGAGAACACACATTGCTGACACTATCGAGTACAGAGAACACACATTGCTGACACAATCAAGTATAGAGAACACACATTGCTGACACTATCGAGTACAGAGAAAACAAAGTGCTGACACTATCAAGTATAGAGAACACACAGTGCTGACACTATCGAGTACATAGACCACACAGTGCTGAAACTATCGAGTACAGTGAACACACAGTGCTGACACTATCCAGTATAGTGAATACACAGACCTGACTGTATCAAGTACAGAGAACACACAATGCTGACATGATCGAGTATCGAGAACACAAATTGCTTATACTCTTGAGTTCAGATGACACACAGTGCTGATACTATTGAGTATAGAGAACACATGGTGCTGACACTATTGAATATATAGGACACACAGTGCTGAGACTATCGAGTATAGAGAACACGCAGTGTTGACTCTATTGCGTATAGAGAACACTCAGTGCTGACACTATCGAATAAAGAGAACATACAGTGCTGACACGATCGAGTGTAGAGAAAACACAGTGCTGATACAATCGAGTGCAGAGAACACACAGTGCTGACCCTATTGAGTATAGAGAACACACAGTACTGACACGATCGAGTTCAGAGAACAGACAGTGCTGACCCTATCGAGTAGAGAGAACACAAACTGCTGACACGATCGAGTATCGAGACCACGCAGTGCTGACACTAACGAGTTCAGGGAAAACACAATACTGAAACTATCAAGTACAGAGAACACACAGTGCTGACACTATCGAGTACAGAGAACACACAGTGCTGACACTATCGAGAAAACAGAAAAGACAGTGCTGACATTATCGAGTACAGAGAACACACATTGCTGACACTATCGAGGACAAAGAACACACAGTGCTGACACTATCGAGTACACAGAACACACAGTGCTGAGACTTTCAAGTACAGAGAACACACAGTGCTGAAATTATCGAGTACATAGAACACACAGTGCTGACACTATCGAGTACACTGGACAAGCAGTGTTGACACTATTGAGTATAGTGAATACACAGAGTTGACACTATCGAGTTGAGAGAACTCAGTGCTGACAATATCAAGTATAGAGAACACACATTGTTGAAACTATCAAGTACAGAGAACACACATTGCTGACAATATTGAGTATAGAGAACACACAATGCTGACACAATCGGGTAAAGGGAACACACAATGTTGACACTATCGAGTATAGAGAAAACACAGTGCTGAAACTATCGACTATAGAGACAACACAGTGCTGACACTATCGAGTGCAGAGAACACACAGTGCTGAAACTATTGAGTACAGAGAACACAGAGTGCTGATACTATCGAGTACAGTGAAAGCACAGTGCTGACACTATCAAGTACAGAGAACACACAGTGCTCACACTATCGAGTGCAGTGGATACACATTGCTGAAAATATCCAGTATAGTGAATACACAGAACTGACAGTATCGAGTACAGAGAACACACAGTGCTGACACTATCGAGAAAACAGAAAAGACAGTGCTAACACTATCGAGTACAGAGAACACACATTGCTGACACTATCGAGTACAAAGAACACACAGTGCTGACACTATCGAGTACACAGAACACACAGTGCTGAAACTATCAAGTACAGAGAACACACAGTGCTGAAACTATCGAGTACATAGAACACACAGTGCTGACACTATCGAGTACACTGGACAAGCAGTGTTGACACGACTGCGTGGAGTGAATACACAGAGCTGACACTATCAAGTACAGAGAACACACAGTGCTGACACGATCGAGTATAGAGAAAACACAGTGCTGATGCAATCGAGTGCAGAGAACACACAGTGCTGACATGATCGAGTTCAGAGAACAGACAGTGCTGACCCTATCGAGTAGAGAGAACACAAAGTGCTGACACGATCGAGTATAGAGACCACGCAGTGCTGATGCTAACGAGTTCCGAGAAAACACAATGCTGAAACTATCAAGTACAGAGAACACACAGTGGTGACACTATCGAGTACAGAGAACACACAGTGCTGACACTATCGAGTACAGAGAACTCACATTGCTGACACTATCGAGTACAAAGAACACAAAGTGCTGACACTATCGAGTACACAGAACACACAGTGCTGAAACTAACAAGTACAGAGAACACACAGTGCTGACACTATCGAGTACATCAAACACACAGTGCTGACACTATCGAGTACACTGGACAAGCAGTGCTGACAATATTGAGTACAGAGAACACACAGTGCTGACACTATCGAGTACAGGGAACACACAGTGCTGACACAATCGAGTATAGTGAATACACAGAGCTGACACTATCATGTGCAGAGAACACACAATGCTGACACGATCGAGTATAGAGAACACAAATTGCTGATACTATTGAGTTCAAAGAACACACAGTGCTGACACTATAGAGTATAGAGAACAAATAGTGCTGACACTATCGAGTACAAAGAAAACACAGTGTTGGCACTATCGAGTGCAGACAACACACAGTGCTGAAACTATCAAGTACAGAGAACACACACTGCTGACACTATCGAGTACAGTGAAAACACAGTGCTGACACTATCGAGTACAGAGAACACACAGTGCTTACACTATCGAGTACAGGGAACACACAGTGCTGACACTATTGAGTACAGTGAATACACAGAGCTGACACTATCAAGTACAGCGAACACAGTGCTGACACTATCGAGTACAGCGAACACAAAGTGCTGAATCTATCGACTACAGAGAACACACAGTGCTGACACTATCATGTATAGAGAATACACAGTGCAGACACTATCAAGTATTGAGAACATACAATGCTGACACTATTGAGTATAGAGAACACACTGTGCTGACACTATCGAGTACACAGAACACACAGTGCTGACACTATCGAGTCCAGTGAAAACACAGTGCTGACACTATCGAGTATAGAGAACACACTGTGCTGACACGATCGAGTAAAGAGAACACACAGAGCTGACAGTATCGAGTATAGTGAACACACAGTGCTGAAACTATCAAGTACAGAGAACACAGAGTGCTGATACTATCGAGTACAGTGAAAGCACAGTGCTGACACTATCAAGTACAGAGAACACACAGTGCTGACACTATCGAGTGCAGTGGACACACAGTGCTGAAAATATCCAGTATAGTGAATACACAGACCTGACAGTATCAAGTACAGAGAACACACAATGCTGACATGATCGAGTATCGAGAACACAAATTGCTTATACTCTTGAGTTCAGATGACACACAGTGCTGATACTATTGAGTATAGAGAACACATGGTGCTGACGCTATCGAGTATATAGAACACGCAGAGCTGAGACTATCGAGTATAGAGAACACGCAGTGTAGACTCTATCGCGTATCGAGAACACTCAGTGTTAACACTATCGAGCAAAGAGAACATACAGTGCTGACATGATCGAGTGTAGAGAAAACACAGTGCTGATACAATCGAGTGCAGAGAACACACAGTGCTGACCCTATTGAGTATAGAGAACACACTGTATTGACACGATCGAGTTCAGAGAACAGACAGTGCTGACCCTATCGAGTAGAGAGAACACAAAGTGCTGACACGATCGAGTATCGAGACCACGCAGTGCTGACGCTAACGAGTTTAGGGAAAACACAATGCTGAAACTATCAAGTACAGAGAACACACAGTGCTGACACTATCGAGTACAGAGAACACACAGTGCTGACACTATCGAGAAAACAGAAAAGACAGTGCTGACATTATCGAGTACAGAGAACACACATTGCTGACACTATCGAGGACAAAGAACACACAGTGCTGACACTATCGAGTACACTGAACACACAGTGCTGAAACTATCAAGTACAGAGAACACACAGTGCTGAAATTATCGAGTACATAGAACACACAGTGCTGACACTATCGAGTACACTGGACAAGCAGTGTTGACACTATTGAGTATAGTGAATACACAGAGTTGACACTATCGAGTTGAGAGAGCTCAGTGCTGACAATATCAAGTATAGAGAACACACATTGTTGAAACTATCAAGTACAGAGAACACACATTGCTGACAATATTGAGAATAGAGAACACACAATGCTGACACTATCGCATATAGGGAACACACAATGTTGACACGATCGAGTATAGAGAAAACACAGTGCTGAAACTATCGACTTTAGAGACAACACAGTGCTGACACTATCGAGTGCAGAGAACACACAGTGCTGAAACTATCAAGTACAGAGAACACACAGTGGTGACACTATCGAGTACAGAGAACACACAGTGCTGACACTATCGAGTACAGAGAACTCACATTGCTGACACTATCGAGTACAAAGAACACAAAGTGCTGACACTATCGAGTACACAGAACACACAGTGCTGAAACTAACAAGTACAGAGAACACACAGTGCTGACACTATCGAGTACATCGAACACACAGTGCTGACACTATCGAGTACACTGGACAAGCAGTGCTGACACTATTGAGTACAGAGAACACACAGTGCTGACACTATCGAGTACAGGGAACACACAGTGCTGACACAATCGAGTATAGTGAATACACAGAGCTGACACTATCATGTGCAGAGAACACACAATGCTGACACGATCGAGTATAGAGAACACAAATTGCTGATACTATTGAGTTCAAAGAACACACAGTGCTGACACGATAGAGTATAGAGAACACACAGTGCTGACACTTTCGAGTACAGAGAACACAGAGTGCTCTCACTATCGAGTGCAGAGAACACACAGTGCTGACACTATCGAGTATAGAGAACACATAGTGCTGACACTATCGAGTACAAAGAAAACACAGTGCTGGCACTATCGAGTACAGACAACACACAGTGCTGAAACTATCAAGTACAGAGAACACACACTGCTGACACTATCGAGTACAGTGAAAACACAGTGCTGACACTATCGAGTACAGAGAACACACAGTGCTTACACTATCGAGTATAGGGAACACACAGTGCTGACACTATCGAGTATAGTGAATACACAGAGCTGACACTATCAAGTACAGAGAACACAGTGCTGACACTATCGAGTACAGCGAACACAAAGTGCTGAATCTATCGACTACAGAGAACACACAGTGCTGACACTATCATGTATAGAGAATACACAGTGCAGACACTATCAAGTATTGAGAACATACAATGCTGACACTATTGAGTACAGAGAACACACAGTGCTGACTCTATCGAGAAAACAGAAAAGACAGTGCTGACACTATCGAGTACAGAGAACACACATTGCTGACACTATCGAGTACAAAGAACACAAAGTGCTGACACTATCGAGTACACAGAACACACAGTGCTGAAACTAACAAGTACAGAGAACACAAAGTGCTGACACTATCGAGTACACAGAACACACAGTGCTGAAACTAACAAGTACAGAGAACACACAGTGCTGACACTATCGGGTACATCGAACACACAGTGCTGACACTATCGAGTACACTGGACAAGCAGTGCTGACACTATTGAGTACAGAGAACACACAGTGCTGACACTATCGAGTACAGGGAACACACAGTGCTGACACAATCGAGTATAGTGAATACACAGAGCTGACACTATCATGTGCAGAGAACACACAATGCTGACACGATCGAGTATAGAGAACACAAATTGCTGATACTATTGAGTTCAAAGAACACACAGTGCTGACACTATAGAGTATAGAGAACACATAGTGCTGACACTTTCGAGTACAGAGAACACAGAGTGCTCTCACTATCGAGTGCAGAGAACACACCGTGCTGACACTATCGAGTCCACTGGACAAGCAGTGCTCTCACTATCGAGTACAGAGAACACACAGTGCTTACACTATCGAGTACAGGGAACACACAGTGCTGACACTATCGAGTATAGTGAATACACAGAGCTGACACTATCAAGTACAGAGAACACAAAGTGCTGACACTATCGAGTACAGCGAACACAAAGTGCTGAATCTATCGACTACAGAGAACACACAGTGCTGACACTATCATGTATAGAGAATACACAGTGCAGACATTATCAAGTATTGAGAACATACAATGCTGACACTATTGAGTATAGAGAACACACTGTGCTGACACTATCGAGTACACAGAACACACAGTGCTGACACTATCGAGTCCAGTGAAAACACAGTGCTGACACTATCGAGTATAGAGAACACACTGTGCTGACACGATCGAGTAAAGAGAACACACAGAGCTGACACTATCGAGTACAGAGAACACACAGTGCTGACACTATCGAGTACACAGAAAACACAGTGCTGACACTATCGACTACAGAGAACACACATAACTGACACTATCGATTACAGAGAACATACAGTGCTGACACTATCGAGCACACAGAACACACAGTGATGAAACTATCAAGTTCAGAGAACACACTGTGCTGACACTATCGAGTGTAGAGAACAATAGTGCTGACAATATCGAGAACAAAGAACACACCGTGCTGAAACTATCAAGTACAGAGCACATAAATTGCTGACACTATCGAGTAAAGAGAACACACATTGTTGACACTATCGAGTACACAGAACACACAGTGCTGAAACTATAAAGTACAGAAAACACACAGTTCTGACACTATCGAGCATAGAGAACACACAGTGCTGACACTATCGAATACAGAGAACACACAGTGCTGACACTATCGAGTACTGAGTAAACACAGTGCTGACATTATCGAGTATAGAGAACACACCGTGCTGACACAATCGAGGATAGAGAACACTCAGTGCTGACACTAACGAGTACGGAGAACACACAGTGCTGACACTATTGAGTATGGAGAACACACAGTGCTGACACTATTGAGTGTAGAGAACATACAGTGCTGAGACTATTGATTATAGAGAGCACAGTGCTGACATTATTGAGTATCGGGAATACACAGTGCTGACACTATCGAGTGGAGAGAAAATACAGTGCTGACATTATCGAGTACAGAGAACACACAGTGCTTACACTATCGAGTATAGAGAACACACAGAGCTGACACGATCGAGTTCAGAGAACACACAGTGCTGACACAATCAAGGATAGAGAACAGACAGTGCTGACACTATCGAGTACGGAGAACACACAGTGCTCACATTATCGAGTATAGAGAACACAAAGTGCTGAAAATATCGAGTACAGAAAACACATACTGCTGACACTATCGAGTACAGATAACACACAGTGCTGACATTATTGAGTACAGAGAACACACAGTGCTGACACTATCGAGTATAGAGTCACATGCTGACACAATCGAGTGCAGAGAACACACAATGCTGACACTATCGAGCATAGAGAACACACAGTGCTGACACTATCGAGCATAGAGAACACACAGTGCTGACACTATCGAGTACAGAGAACACACAGTGCTGACACTATCGAGTTCAGAGAACACACAGTGCAGACACTATTGAGTATGGAGGACACAATGTGCTGACTCGATCGAGTACAGCGAACACAGAATGCTGACACTATCGAGTTCAGATAACACACAATGCTGACACTATCGAGTACAGAGAACACACAGTGCTGACACTATCGAGTACAGAGAACACACAGTGCAGACACAATTGAGTATGGAGATCACACAATGCTGACACTATTGAATATAGTGAACACACTGTGCTGACACTATCGAGTATAGAGAACACACTGTGCTGACACTATCGAGTACAGAGAACACACAGTGCTGACACTATCGAGTATAGAGAACACAAAGTGCTGACACTATCGAGTATAGAGAACACACAGTGCTGACACTATCGAGTACAGAGAACACACAGTGCTGACACTATTGAGTACAGAGAACACACAGTGCTGGCACTATCGAGTATAGAGAACACTCAATGCTGACATTACTAGTGTAGAGAACGCACAGTGCTGACACAATCGAATATAGAGAACACTCAATGCTGAAACTATCGAGTATAGAGAACGCAGTGCTGACACTATCGAGTACAGAGAAAACACAGTACTGACACTATCGAGTGCAGAGAACACACAGTGCTTACACTATCGAGTACAGAGAACACACAGTGCTGACACTATCGAGTACAGAGAAAACACAGTGCTGAAACTATCGATTATGCAGAACACACAATGCTGACACTATCGAGTACAGAGAAAACACAGAGCTGACACTATCGACTACAGAGAACACACAGTGCTGACAATATCAAGTGTAGAGAACACACAGTGCTGACACTATCGAGTATAGAGAACACAAAGTGCTGACACTATCAACGACAGAAAACACACAGTGCTGACACTATCGAGTAGAGAGAATACTGTGCTGACACAATCGAGTGCAGAGAACACAGAATGCTGACACTATCGAGTAGAGAGAACATGCAGTGCTGACACTATCAAGTATAGAGAACACACAATGCTGACACTATCGAGTATAGAGATCACACAGTGCTGACACTATCGAGCAACGAGAACACACAATGCTGACAATATCGAGTGCAGATAACACACAGTTCTGACATTATCGAGTAAAGAGAACACACAGTGCTGACACTATCGAGTATAGAGAACACACAGTGATGAAACTATCGAGGATAGAGAACACACAGAGCTGACACTATCGAGGTCAGAGAACACACAGTGCTGACACTATCGAGTACAGAGAACACACAGAGCTGACACTATCGAGGTCAGAGAACACACAGAGCTGACACTATCGAGGTCAGAGAACACACAGTGCTGAAACTATCGAGTATAGAGAACACACAGTGCTGACACTATCGAGTATCAAGAACACACAGTGCTGACACGATTGAATATAGAGAACACAAAGTGCTGACACTATCGAGTACAGAGCACACAGAATGCTGACACTATCGAGTTCAGAGAACACACAGTGGTGACACTATCGAGTACAGAGAACACAGAATGCTGACACAATCAAGTAGGGAGAAGACTCAGTGCTGACAGTATCGAGTACAGAGAACACACAGTGCTGACATTATTGAGTATGGAGAGCACACAATGCTGACACTATTGAGTATAGTGAACACACTGTGCTGACACGATCGAGTATAGAGAACACTCTGTGCTGACACTATCGAGTATAGAGAACACACAGTGCTGACACTATCGAGTATAGAGAACACAAATTGCTGACACTATTGAGTATAGAGAACACACAGTGCTGACACTATCGAGTACAGAGAACACACAGTGCTGACACTATTGAGTACAGAGAACACACAGTGCTGACACTATCGAGTACTGAGTAAACACAGTGCTGACATTATCGAGTATAGAGAACACTCTGTGCTGACACTATCGAGTATAGTGAACACACTGTGCTGACACGATCGAGTATAGAGAACACTCTGTGCGGACACTAACGAGTACCGAGAACACACAGTGCTGACACTATTGAGTATGGAGAACACACAGTGCTGACACTATTGAGTATAGGGAATACACAGTGCTGACATTATCGAGTACAGAGAACACACAGTGCTGACACTATCGAGGATAGAGAACACACAGTGCTGACACTATCGAGTACAGAGAAAACACAGTGCTGCCACTATTGACGACAGAGATCACACAGTGCTGACACTTTCGAGTATCAAGAACACACAGTGCTGACACTATTGAGTATAGAGAATACAAAGTGCTGACACTATCGACTACCAAGAACACAGTGCTGAGACTATCGAGTTCAGAGAACACACAGTGCTGACTCTATCGAGTATAGTGAAAACACTGTGCTGACACTATCGAGTACAGTGCACACAGAATGCTGACACTATCGAGTTCAGAGAACACACAGTGCTGACACTATTGAGTATAGAGAACACAAAGTGCTGACACTATCGCCTACAGAGAACACAGTGCTGACACTATCGAGTTCAGAGAACACACAGTGCTGATTCTATTGAGCATAGTGAACACACTGTGCTGACACTATCGAGTACAGAGCACAAAGAATGCTGACACTATCGAGTTCAGAGAACACACAGTGCTGACACTATCCAGTACAGAGAACACACAGTGCTGACACTATCGAGTGCAGAGAACACACAGTGCTGACACTATCGAGTACAGAATAAACACATTGCTGACATTATTGAGTAGAGAACACACTGTGCTGACACTATCGAGTACAGAGAACACAGAATGCTGACACAATAGAGTATGGAGAAGACTCAGTCTGACACTATCGAGTACAGAGAACACACAGTGCTGACACAATTGAGTATGGAGAGCACACAATGCTGACACTATTGAGTATAGTGAACACACTGTGCTGACACTATAGAGTATAGAGAACACACTGTGCTGACACTATCGAGTACAGAGAACACACAGTGCTGACACAATTGAGTATGGAGAGCACACAATGCTGACACTATTGAGTATAGTGAACACACTGTGCTGACACTATAGAGTATAGAGAACACACTGTGCTGACACTATCGAGTATAGAGAACACACAGTGCTGACACTATCGAGTACAGAGAACACACAGTGCTGACATTATCGAGTATAGAGAAGACACCGTGCTGACACAATCAAGGATAGAGAACACTCAGTGCTGACACTAACGAGTACGGAGAACACACAGTGCTGACACTATTGAGTATGGAGAACACACAGTGCTGACACGATTGCGTGTAGAGAACACACAGTGCTGAGACTATCGATTATAGAGAGCACAGTGCTGACATTATTGAGTATGGGGAATACACAGTGCTGACACTATCGAGTACAGAGAAAACACAGTGCTGACATTATCGAGTACAGAGAACACACAGTGCTTACACTATCGAGTATAGAGAACACACAGAGCTGACACGATCGAGTTCAGAGAACATACAGTGCTGACACAATCAAGGATAGAGAACAAACAGTGCTGACACTATCGAGTACAGAGTAAACACAATGCTGACATTATCGAGTATAGAGAACACACAGAGCTGACACGATCGAGTACAGAGAACACACAGTGCTGACACAATCGAGGATAGAGAACACACAGTGCTGACACAATCGAGTATGGAGAACACAAAGGGCTGACAATATCGACTACAGAGAACACACAGTGCTCACATTATCGAGTATAGAGAACACAAAGTGCTGAAAATATCCCAGTACAGAAAACACATAATGCTGACACTATCGAGTACAGATAACACACAGTGCTGACATTATCGAGTACAGAGAACACATAGTGCTGACACTATCGAGTACAGAGAACACACAGTGCTGACACTATTGAGCATAGAGCAAACACAGTGATGAAACTATCGAGTATAGAGAACACAGAGTGCTGACACTATCGAGTACAGAGAACACACAGTGCTGACACTATCGAGTATAGATAACACACAGTGCTGACAATATCGAGTATAGAGTCACTGTGCTGACACAATCGAGTGCAGAGAACACAGAATGCTGACACTATCGAGTTCAGAGAGCACACAATGCTGACACTATTGATTAGAGAGAACACGCAGTGCTGACACTATCGAGTACAGAGAACACACAATGATGAAACAATCGAGTAAAGAGAACACACAGTGCTGACACAATCGATGATGGAGAACACACAGTGCTGACACAATCGAATATAGAGAACACAAATTGCTGACAATATCGACTACAGAGAACACACAGAGCTCACTTTATCGAGTATAGAGAAAACAAAGTGCTGAAACTATCGAGTACAGACAACACATACTGCTGACACGATCGAGAACAGATAACACACAGTGCTGAAACTATCGAGTATAGAAAACATACAGTGCTGACACTATCGAGTACAGAGAACACACAGTGCTGACACTATCGAGTGTAGAGAACACACAGTTATGACACTATCGAGTATAGAGAACACAAAGTGCTGACACTATCGAATAAAGAGAACACAGTGCTGACACTATCGAGTATAGAGAACACAGAATGCTGACACTATCGAGTGCAGAGAACACACAATGCTGACACTATCGAGTATAGAAAACACACAGTGCTGACACTATCGAATACAGAGAACACACAGTGCTGACACTATTGAGTACAGAGAACACACAGTGCTGACACTATCGAGTACTGAGTAAACACAGTGCTGCCATTATCGAGTATAGAGAACACACCGTGCTGACACAATCGAGGATAGAGAACACTCAGTGCTGACACTATCGAGTACGGAGAACACACAGTGCTGACACTATTGAGTATGGAGAACACACAGTGCTGACACTATTGAGTGTAGAGAACACACAGTGCTGAGACTATCGAGTATAGAGAGCACAGTGCTGACATTATTGAGTATAGGGAATACACAGAGCTGACACTATCGAGTACAGAGTAAACACAATGCTGACATTATCGAGTATGGAGAACACACAGAGCTGACACAATCGAGTTCAGAGAACATACAGTGCTGACACAATCAAGGATAGAGAACAGACAGTGCTGACACTATCGAGTACAGAGTAAACACAATGCTGACATTATCGCGTATAGAGAACACACAGAGCTGACACGATCGAGTACAGAGAACACACAGTGCTGAACAATCGAGGATAGAGAACACAGTGCTGACACTATCGAGGACAGAGAAAACACAGTGCTGACAATATCGACTACAGAGAACACACAGTTCTTACACTATCGAGTACAGAGAACACACAGTGCTGACACTATCGAGTATAGAGAAAACACAGTGCTGAAACTATCGATTATGGAGAACACACAGTGCTGACACTATCGAGTACAGAGAACACACAGTGCTGACACTATCGAGTGGAGAGAACACTATGCTGACACAATCGAGTGCAGAGAACACAGAATGCTGACACTATCGAGTAGAGAGAACACGCAGTGCTGACACTATCGAGCAACAAGAACACACAATGCTGACAATATCGAGTACAGATAACACACAGTTCTGACATTATCGAGTAAAGAAACACACAGTGCTGACACTATCGAGTATAGAGAACACACAGTGATGAAACTATCGAGGATAGAGAACACACAGAGCTGACACTATCGAGGTCAGAGAACACACAGTGCTGACACTATCGAGTACAGAGAACACACAGTGATGAAACTATCGAGGATAGAGAACACACAGAGCTGACACTATCGAGGTCAGAGAACACACAGTGCTGACACTATCGAGTACAGAGAACACACAGTGCTGACACGATCGAGTACAGAGAACACACAGAGCTGACACGATCGAGTACAGAGAACACACAGTGCTGACACAATCGAGGATAGAGAACACACAGTGCTGACACAATCGAGTATGGAGAACACAAAGTGCTGACAATATCGACTACAGAGAACACACAGTGCTCACATTATCGAGTATAGAGAACATAAAGTGCTGAAAATATCGAGTACAGAAAACACATACTGCTGACACTATCGAGTACAGATAACACACAGTGCTGACATTATCGAGTACAGAGAACACACAGTGCTTACACTATCGAGTATAGAGAACACACAGTGCTGACACTATCGAGTATAGAGAACACACAGTGCTGACATTATCGAGTATAGAGAACTCACAGTGCTGACAATATCGAGTATAGAGTCACTGTGCTGACACAATGGAGTGCAGAGAACACACAATGCTGACACTATCGAGTAGAGAGAACACGCAGTGCTGACACTATCGAGTCCAGATAACACAGAGTTCTGACATTATCGAGTAAAGAGAACACACAGTGCTGACACTATCGAGTATAGAGAACACACAGTGCTGACACTATCGAGTACAGAGAAAACACAGTGCTGACATTATCGACTACAGAGAACATACAGTGCTGACACTTTCGAGTATCGAGAACATGCAGTGCTGACACTATCGAGTATAGAGAATACAAAGTGCTGACACTAACGACTACAGAGAACACAGTGCTGACACTATCGAGGATAGAGAACACAGAATGCTGGCACTATCGAGTTCAGAGAACACAC
Source organism: Pristiophorus japonicus (assembly GCF_044704955.1). Lineage (NCBI taxonomy): Eukaryota > Metazoa > Chordata > Chondrichthyes > Pristiophoridae > Pristiophorus > Pristiophorus japonicus. Next base: position 133,512,628 of record NC_091981.1, on the reverse strand, counting down.
AGTGCTGACACTATCGAGTACAGAGAACACACAGTGCTGACACTATCGAGTTCAGAGAACACACAGTGCAGACACTATTGAGTATGGAGGACACAATGTGCTGACTCTATCGAGTACAGCGAACACAGAATGCTGACACTATCGAGTTCAGATAACACACAATGCTGACACTATCGAGTATAGAGAACACACAGTGCTGACACTATCGAGTACAGAGAACACACAGTGCAGACACAATTGAGTATGGAGGTCACACAATGCTGACACTATTGAATATAGTGAACACACTGTCTGACACTATCGAGTATAGAGAACACACTGTGCTGACACTATCGAGTATAGAGAACACACAGTGCTGACACTATCGAGTATAGAGAACACAAAGTGCTGACACTATCGAGTATAGAGAACACACAGTGCTGACACTATCGAGTACAGAGAACACACAGTGCTGACACTATTGAGTACAGAGAACACACAGTGCTGACACTATCGAGCAACGAGAACACACAATGCTGACAATATCGAGTGCAGATAACACACAGTTCTGACATTATCGAGTAAAGAGAACACACAGTGCTGACACTATCGAGTATAGAGAACACACAGTGATGAAACTATCGAGGATAGAGAACACACAGAGCTGACACTATCGAGGTCAGAGAACACACAGTGCTGAATCTATCGAGTATAGAGAACACACAGTGCTGACACGATTGACTATAAAGAACTCAAAATGCTGACACTATCGAGTACAGAGCACACAGAATGCTGACACTATCGAGTTCAGAGAACACACAGTGTTGACACTATCCAGTACAGAGAACACACTGTGCTGACACTATCAAGTGCAGAGAACACACAGTGCTGACACTATCGAGTACAGAGTAAACACATTGTTAAAATTATTGAGTATAGAGAACACACGGTGCTGACACTATCGAGTACAGAGAACACAGAATGCTGACACAATCAAGTAGGGAGAAGACTCAGTGCTGACACTATCGAGTACAGAGAACACACAGTGCTGACATTATTGAGTATGGAGAGCACACAATGCTGACACTATTGAGTATAGTGAACACACTGTGCTGACACGATCGAGTATAGAGAACACACTGTGCTGACACTATCGAGTGTAGAGAACACACAGTGCTGACACTATCGAGTATAGAGAACACAAAGTGCTGACACTATTGAGTATAGAGAACACACAGTGCTGACACTATCGAGTACAGAGAACACACATGCTGACACTATTGAATACAGAGAACACACAGTGCTGACACTATCGAGTACTGAGTAAACACAGTGCTGACATTATCGAGTATAGAGAACACACCGTGCTGACACTATTGAGTGTAGAGAACACACAGTGCTGAGACTGTCGATTATGGAGAGCACAGTGCTGACATTATTGAGTATAGGGAATACACAGTGCTGACATTATCGAGTACAGAGAACACACAGTGCTGACACTATCGAGTATCAAGAACACACAGTGCTGACACTATTGACTATAGAGAATACAAAGTGCTGACACTATCGCCTACAGAGAACACAGTGCTGACACTATCGAGTTCAGAGAACACACAGTGCTGATTCTATTGAGCATAGTGAACACACTGTGCTGACACTATCGAGTACAGAGCACAAAGAATGCTGACACTATCGAGTTCAGAGAACACACAGTGCTGACACTATCCAGTACAGAGAACACACAGTGCTGACACTATCGAGTGCAGAGAACACACAATGCTGACACTATCGAGTTCAGAGAACACACAGTGCAGACAGTATTGAGTATGGAGGACACAATGTGCTGACTCTATCGAGTACAGCGAACACAGAATGCTGACACTATCGAGTTCAGATAACACACAATGCTGACACTATCGAGTATAGAGAACACACAGTGCTGACACTATCGAGTACAGAGAACACACAATGCTGACACTATCGAGTACAGAGAACACACAGTGCAGACACAATTGAGTATGGAGATCACAGAATGCTGACACTATTGAATATAGTGAACACACTGTGCTGACACTATCGAGTATATAGAACACACTGTGCTGACACTATCGAGTATAGAGAACACACAGTGCTGACACTATCGAGTATAGAGAACACAGTGCTGACACTATCGAGTACATAGAACACACAGTGCAGACACTATTGAGTATGGAGGACACAATGTGTTGACTCTATCGAGTACAGCGAACACAGAATGCTGACACTATCGAGTTCAGATAACACACAATGCTGACACTATCGAGTATAGAGAACACACAGTGCTGACACTATCGAGTACAGAGAATACACAGTGCAGACACAATTGAGTATGGAGGTCACACAATGCTGACACTATTGAATATAGTGAACACACTGTGCTGACACTATCGAGTATAGAGAACACACTGTGCTGACACTATCGAGTATAGAGAACACACAGTGCTGACACTATCGAGTATAGAGAACACAAAGTGCTGACACTATCGAGTATAGAGAACACACAGTGCTGACACTATCGAGTACAGAGAACACACAGTGCTGACACTATTGAGTACAGAGAACACACAGTGCTGACACTATCGAGCAACGAGAACACACAATGCTGACAATATCGAGTGCAGATAACACACAGTTCTGACATTATCGAGTAAAGAGAACACACAGTGCTGACACTATCGAGTATAGAGAACACACAGTGATGAAACTATCGAGGATAGAGAACACACAGAGCTGACACTATCGAGGTCAGAGAACACACAGTGCTGAATCTATCGAGTATAGAGAACACACAGTGCTGACACTATTGACGACAGAGAACACACAGTGCTGACACTATCGAGTATCAAGAACACACAGTGCTGACACGATTGACTATAGAGAACACAAAATGCTGACACTATCGAGTACAGAGCACACAGAATGCTGACACTATCGAGTTCAGAGAACACACAGTGTTGACACGATCCAGTACAGAGAACACACTGTGCTGACACTATCGAGTGCAGAGAACACACAGTGCTGACACTATCGAGTACAGAGTAAACACATTGTTAACATTATTGAGTATAGAGAACACACTGTGCTGACACTATCGAGTACAGAGAACACAGAATGCTGACACAATCAAGTAGGGAGAAGACTCAGTGCTGACACTATCGAGTACAGAGAACACACAGTGCTGACATTATTGAGTATGGAGAGCACACAATGCTGACACTATTGAGTATAGTGAACACACTGTGCTGACACGATCGAGTATAGAGAACACACTGTGCTGACACTATCGAGTGTAGAGAACACACAGTGCTGACACTATCGAGTATAGAGAACACACAGTGCTGACACTATCCAGTACAGAGAACACACAGTGCTGACACTATCGAGTGCAGAGAACACACAATGCTGACACTATCGAGTTCAGAGAACACACAGTGCAGACAGTATTGAGTATGGAGGACACAATGTGCTGACTCTATCGAGTACAGCGAACACAGAATGCTGACACTATCGAGTTCAGATAACACACAATGCTGACACTATCGAGTATAGAGAACACACAGTGCTGACACTATCGAGTACAGAGAACACACAATGCTGACACTATCGAGTACAGAGAACACACAGTGCAGACACAATTGAGTATGGAGATCACACAATGCTGACACTATTGAATATAGTGAACACACTGTGCTGACACTATCGAGTATAGAGAACACACTGTGCTGACACTATCGAGTATAGAGAACACACAGTGCTGACACTATCGAGTATAGAGAACACAGTGCTGACACTATCGAGTACATAGAACACACAGTGCAGACACTATTGAGTATGGAGGACACAATGTGTTGACTCTATCGAGTACAGCGAACACAGAATGCTGACACTATCGAGTTCAGATAACACACAATGCTGACACTATCGAGTATAGAGAACACACAGTGCTGACACTATCGAGTACAGAGAATACACAGTGCAGACACAATTGAGTATGGAGGTCACACAATGCTGACACTATTGAATATAGTGAACACACTGTGCTGACACTATCGAGTATAGAGAACACACTGTGCTGACACTATCGAGTATAGAGAACACACAGTGCTGACACTATCGAGTATAGAGAACACAAAGTGCTGACACTATCGAGTATAGAGAACACACAGTGCTGACACTATCGAGTACAGAGAACACACAGTGCTGACACTATTGAGTACAGAGAACACACAGTGCTGACACTATCGAGCAACGAGAACACACAATGCTGACAATATCGAGTGCAGATAACACACAGTTCTGACATTATCGAGTAAAGAGAACACACAGTGCTGACACTATCGAGTATAGAGAACACACAGTGATGAAACTATCGAGGATAGAGAACACACAGAGCTGACACTATCGAGGTCAGAGAACACACAGTGCTGAATCTATCGAGTATAGAGAACACACAGTGCTGACACTATTGACGACAGAGAACACACAGTGCTGACACTATCGAGTATCAAGAACACACAGTGCTGACACGATTGACTATAGAGAACACAAAATGCTGACACTATCGAGTACAGAGCACACAGAATGCTGACACTATCGAGTTCAGAGAACACACAGTGTTGACACGATCCAGTACAGAGAACACACTGTGCTGACACTATCGAGTGCAGAGAACACACAGTGCTGACACTATCGAGTACAGAGTAAACACATTGTTAACATTATTGAGTATAGAGAACACACTGTGCTGACACTATCGAGTACAGAGAACACAGAATGCTGACACAATCAAGTAGGGAGAAGACTCAGTGCTGACACTATCGAGTACAGAGAACACACAGTGCTGACATTATTGAGTATGGAGAGCACACAATGCTGACACTATTGAGTATAGTGAACACACTGTGCTGACACGATCGAGTATAGAGAACACACTGTGCTGACACTATCGAGTGTAGAGAACACACAGTGCTGACACTATCGAGTATAGAGAACACAAAGTGCTGACACTACTGAGTACTGAGTAAACACAGTGCTGACATTATCGAGTATAGAGAACACACCGTGCTGACACTATTGAGTGTAGAGAACACACAGTGCTGAGACTGTCGATTATAGAGAGCACAGTGCTGACATTATTGAGTATAGGGAATACACAGTGCTGACATTATCGAGTACAGAGAACACACAGTGCTGACACTATCGAGTACAGAGAAAACACAGTGCTGACACTATTGACGACAGAGAACACACAGTGCTGACACTATCGAGTATCAAGAACACACAGTGCTGACACTATTGACTATAGAGAATACAAAGTGCTGACACTATCGCCTACAGAGAACACAGTGCTGACACTATCGAGTTCAGAGAACACACAGTGCTGATTCTATTGAGCATAGTGAACACACTGTGCTGACACTATTGAGTACAGAGCACAAAGAATGCTGACACTATCGAGTTCAGAGAACACACAGTGCTGACACTATCCAGTACAGAGAACACACAGTGCTGACACTATCGAGTGCAGAGAACACACAGTGCTGACACTATCGAGTTCAGAGAACACACAGTGCAGACACTATTGAGTATGGAGGACACAATGTGCTGACTCTATCGAGTACAGCGAACACAGAATGCTGACACTATCGAGTTCAGATAACACACAATGCTGACACTATCGAGTATAGAGAACATACAGTGCTGACACTATCGAGTACAGAGAACACACAATGCTGACACTATCGAGTACAGAGAACACACAGTGCAGACACAATTGAGTATGGAGATCACACAATGCTGACACTATCGAATATAGTGAACACACTGTGCTGACACTATCGAGTATAGAGAACACACAGTGCTGACACTATCGAGTATAGAGAACACAGTGCTGACACTATCGAGTACAGAGAAAACACAGTACTGACACTATCGAGTGCAGAGAACACACAGTGCTTACACTATCGAGTACAGAGAACACACAGAGCTGACACTATTGAGGTCAGAGAACACACAGTGCTGAAACTATCGAGTATAGAGAACACACAGTGCTGACACTATCGAGTACAGAGAAAACACAGTGCTGACACTATTGACGACAGAGAACACTCAATGCTGACACTATCGAGTATCAAGAACACACAGTGCTGACACGATTGACTATAGAGAACACAAAGTGCTGTCACTATCGAGTACAGAGCACACAGAATGCTGACACTATCGAGTTCAGAGAACACACAGTGGTGACACTATCCAGTACAGAGAACACACTGTGCTGACACTATCGAGTGCAGAGAACACACAGTGCTGACACTATCGAGTACAGAGTAAACACATTGCTAACATTATTGAGTATAGAGAACACACTGTGCTGACACTATCGAGTACAGAGAACACAGAATGCTGACACAATCAAGTAGGGAGAAGACTCAGTGCTGACACTATCGAGTACAGAGAACACACAGTGCTGACATTATCGAGTATGGAGAGCACACAATGCTGACACTATTGAGTATAGTGAACACACTGTGCTGACACGATCGAGTATAGAGAACACACTGTGCTGACACTATCGAGTGTAGAGAACACAAAGTGCTGACACTATTGAGTATAGATAACACACAGTGCTGACAATATCGAGTATAGAGTCACTGTGCTGACACAATCGAGTGCAGAGAACACAGAATGCTGACACTATCGAGTTCAGAGAGCACACAATGCTGACACTATTGAGTAGAGAGAACACGCAGTGCTGACACTATCGAGTACAGAGAACACACAGTGCTTACACTATCGAATACAGAGAACACACAGTGCTGACACTATTGAGTATAGAGAAAACACAGTGCTGAAACTATCGAGTATAGAGAAGACACAGTGCTGACACTATCGAGCACAGAGAAAACACATAGCTGACACTATCGACTACAGAGAACACACAGTGCTGACACTATCGAGTATAGAGTCACTGTGCTGACACAATCGAGTGCAGAGAACACACAATGCTGACACTATCGAGTACAGAGACAACACAGTGCTGACACTATCGACTGCAGAGAACACACAGTGCTGACACAATCGATGATAGAGAACACACAGTGCTGACACAATCGAATATAGAGAACACACAGTGCTGACAATATCGACTACAGAGAACACACAGAGCTCACTTTATCGAGTATAGAGAAAACAAAGTGCTGAAACTATCGAGTACAGACAACACATACTGCTGACACGATCGAGTACAGATAACACACAATGCTGACATTATCGAGTACAGAGAACACATAGTGCTGACACTATCGAGTACAGAGAACACACAGTGCTGACACTATTGAGCATAGAGCAAACACAGTGATGAAACTATCGAGTATAGAGAACACAGAGTGCTGACACTATCGAGTACAGAGAAAACACATAGCTGACACTATCGACTACAGAGAACACACAGTGCTGACACTATCGAGTATAGATAACACACAGTGCTGACAATATCGAGTATAGAGTCACTGTGCTGACACAATCGAGTGCAGAGAACACAGAATGCTGACACTATCGAGTTCAGAGAGCACACAATGCTGACACTATTGATTAGAGAGAACACGCAGTGCTGACACTATCGAGTACAGAGAACACACAATGATGAAACAATCGAGTAAAGAGAACACACAGTGCTGACACAATCGATGATAGAGAACACACAGTGCTGACACAATCGAATATAGAGAACACAAATTGCTGACAATATCGACTACAGAGAACACACAGAGCTCACTTTATCGAGTATAGAGAAAACAAAGTGCTGAAACTATCGAGTACAGACAACACATACTGCTGACACGATCGAGAACAGATAACACACAGTGCTGAAACTATCGAGTATAGAAAACACACAGTGCTGAAACTATCGAGTACAGAGAACACTACAGTGCTGACACTATCGAGTGTAGAGAACACACAGTTATGACACTATCGAGTATAGAGAACACAAAGTGCTGACACTATCGAATAAAGAGAACACAGTGCTGACACTATCGAGTATAGAGAACACAGAATGCTGACACTATCGAGTGCAGAGAACACACAATGCTGACACTATCGAGTATAGAAAACACACAGTGCTGACACTATCGAATACAGAGAACACACAGTGCTGACACTATTGAGTACAGAGAACACACAGTGCTGACACTATCGAGTACTGAGTAAACACAGTGCTGCCATTATCGAGTATAGAGAACACACCGTGCTGACACAATCGAGGATAGAGAACACTCAGTGCTGACACTATCGAGTACGGAGAACACACAGTGCTGACACTATTGAGTATGGAGAACACACAGTGCTGACACTATTGAGTGTAGAGAACACACAGTGCTGAGACTATCGAGTATAGAGAGCACAGTGCTGACATTATTGAGTATAGGGAATACACAGAGCTGACACTATCGAGTACAGAGTAAACACAATGCTGACATTATCGAGTATGGAGAACACACAGAGCTGACACAATCGAGTTCAGAGAACATACAGTGCTGACACAATCAAGGATAGAGAACAGACAGTGCTGACACTATCGAGTACAGAGTAAACACAATGCTGACATTATCGCGTATAGAGAACACACAGAGCTGACACGATCGAGTACAGAGAACACACAGTGCTGAACAATCGAGGATAGAGAACACAGTGCTGACACTATCGAGGACAGAGAAAACACAGTGCTGACAATATCGACTACAGAGAACACACAGTGCTTACACTATCGAGTACAGAGAACACACAGTGCTGACACTATCGAGTATAGAGAAAACACAGTGCTGAAACTATCGATTATGGAGAACACACAGTGCTGACACTATCGAGTACAGAGAACACACAGTGCTGACACTATCGAGTGGAGAGAACACTATGCTGACACAATCGAGTGCAGAGAACACAGAATGCTGACACTATCGAGTAGAGAGAACACGCAGTGCTGACACTATCGAGCAACAAGAACACACAATGCTGACAATATCGAGTACAGATAACACACAGTTCTGACATTATCGAGTAAAGAAACACACAGTGCTGACACTATCGAGTATAGAGAACACACAGTGATGAAACTATCGAGGATAGAGAACACACAGAGCTGACACTATCGAGGTCAGAGAACACACAGTGCTGACACTATCGAGTACAGAGAACACACAGTGCTGACACGATCGAGTACAGAGAACAGACAGAGCTGACACGATTGAGTACAGAGAACACACAGTGCTGACACAATCGAGGATAGAGAACACACAGTGCTGACACAATCGAGTATGGAGAACACAAAGTGCTGACAATATCGACTACAGAGAACACACAGTGCTCACATTATCGAGTATAGAGAACACAAAGTGCTGAAAATATCGAGTACAGAAAACACATACTGCTGACACTATCGAGTACAGATAACACACAGTGCTGACATTATCGAGTACAGAGAACACACAGTGCTTACACTATCGAGTATAGAGAACACACAGTGCTGACACTATCGAGTATAGAGAATACACAGTGCTGACATTATCGAGTATAGAGAACTCACAGTGCTGACAATATCGAGTATAGAGTCACTGTGCTGACACAATGGAGTGCAGAGAACACACAATGCTGACACTATCGAGTAGAGAGAACACGCAGTGCTGACACTATCGAGTCCAGATAACACAGAGTTCTGACATTATCGAGTAAAGAGAACACACAGTGCTGACACTATCGAGTATAGAGAACACACAGTGCTGACACTATCGAGTACAGAGAAAACACAGTGCTGACATTATCGACTACAGAGAACATACAGTGCTGACACTTTCGAGTATCGAGAACATGCAGTGCTGACACTATCGAGTATAGAGAATACAAAGTGCTGACACTAACGACTACAGAGAACACAGTGCTGACACTATCGAGGATAGAGAACACAGAATGCTGGCACTATCGAGTTCAGAGAACACACAGTGCTGACACTATCGAGTACAGAGAACACACAGTGCTGACACTATCGAGTTCAGAGAACACACAGTGCAGACACTATTGAGTATGGAGGACACAATGTGCTGACTCTATCGAGTACAGCGAACACAGAATGCTGACACTATCGAGTTCAGATAACACACAATGCTGACACTATCGAGTATAGAGAACACACAGTGCTGACACTATCGAGTACAGAGAACACACAGTGCAGACACAATTGAGTATGGAGGTCACACAATGCTGACACTATTGAATATAGTGAACACACTGTCTGACACTATCGAGTATAGAGAACACACTGTGCTGACACTATCGAGTATAGAGAACACACAGTGCTGACACTATCGAGTATAGAGAACACAAAGTGCTGACACTATCGAGTATAGAGAACACACAGTGCTGACACTATCGAGTACAGAGAACACACAGTGCTGACACTATTGAGTACAGAGAACACACAGTGCTGACACTATCGAGCAACGAGAACACACAATGCTGACAATATCGAGTGCAGATAACACACAGTTCTGACATTATCGAGTAAAGAGAACACACAGTGCTGACACTATCGAGTATAGAGAACACACAGTGATGAAACTATCGAGGATAGAGAACACACAGAGCTGACACTATCGAGGTCAGAGAACACACAGTGCTGAATCTATCGAGTATAGAGAACACACAGTGCTGACACTATTGACGACAGAGAACACACAGTGCTGACACTATCGAGTATCAAGAACACACAGTGCTGACACGATTGACTATAGAGAACTCAAAATGCTGACACTATCGAGTACAGAGCACACAGAATGCTGACACTATCGAGTTCAGAGAACACACAGTGTTGACACTATCCAGTACAGAGAACACACTGTGCTGACACTATCGAGTGCAGAGAACACACAGTGCTGACACTATCGAGTACAGAGTAAACACATTGTTAAAATTATTGAGTATAGAGAACACACGGTGCTGACACTATCGAGTACAGAGAACACAGAATGCTGACACAATCAAGTAGGGAGAAGACTCAGTGCTGACACTATCGAGTACAGAGAACACACAGTGCTGACATTATTGAGTATGGAGAGCACACAATGCTGACACTATTGAGTATAGTGAACACACTGTGCTGACACGATCGAGTATAGAGAACACACTGTGCTGACACTATCGAGTGTAGAGAACACACAGTGCTGACACTATCGAGTATAGAGAACACAAAGTGCTGACACTATTGAGTATAGAGAACACACAGTGCTGACACTATCGAGTACAGAGAACACACAGTGCTGACACTATTGAATACAGAGAACACACAGTGCTGACACTATCGAGTACTGAGTAAACACAGTGCTGACATTATCGAGTATAGAGAACACACCGTGCTGACACTATTGAGTGTAGAGAACACACAGTGCTGAGACTGTCGATTATAGAGAGCACAGTGCTGACATTATTGAGTATAGGGAATACACAGTGCTGACATTATCGAGTACAGAGAACACACAGTGCTGACACTATCGAGTACAGAGAAAACACAGTGCTGACACTATTGACGACAGAGAACACACAGTGCTGACACTTTCGAGTATCAAGAACACACAGTGCTGACACTATTGACTATAGAGAATACAAAGTGCTGACACTATCGCCTACAGAGAACACAGTGCTGACACTATCGAGTTCAGAGAACACACAGTGCTGATTCTATTGAGCATAGTGAACACACTGTGCTGACACTATCGAGTACAGAGCACAAAGAATGCTGACACTATCGAGTTCAGAGAACACACAGTGCTGACACTATCCAGTACAGAGAACACACAGTGCTGACACTATCGACTGCAGAGAACACACAATGCTGACACTATCGAGTTCAGAGAACACACAGTGCAGACACTATTGAGTATGGAGGACACAATGTGCTGACTCTATCGAGTACAGCGAACACAGAATGCTGACACTATCGAGTTCAGATAACACACAATGCTGACACTATCGAGTATAGAGAACACACAGTGCTGACACTATCGAGTACAGAGAACACACAATGCTGACACTATCGAGTACAGAGAACACACAGTGCAGACACAATTGAGTATGGAGATCACAGAATGCTGACACTATTGAATATAGTGAACACACTGTGCTGACACTATCGAGTATAGAGAACACACTGTGCTGACACTATCGAGTATAGAGAACACACAGTGCTGACACTATCGAGTATAGAGAACACAGTGCTGACACTATCGAGTACATAGAACACACAGTGCAGACACTATTTAGTATGGAGGACACAATGTGTTGACTCTATCGAGTACAGCGAACACAGAATGCTGACACTATCGAGTTCAGATAACACACAATGCTGACACTATCGAGTATAGAGAACACACAGTGCTGACACTATCGAGTATAGAGAACACAAAGTGCTGACACTATCGAGTATAGAGAACACACAGTGCTGACACTATCGAGTACAGAGAACACACAGTGCTGACACTATTGAGTACAGAGAACACACAGTGCTGACACTATCGAGCAACGAGAACACACAATGCTGACAATATCGAGTGCAGATAACACACAGTTCTGACATTATCGAGTAAAGAGAACACACAGTGCTGACACTATCGAGTATAGAGAACACACAGTGATGAAACTATCGAGGATAGAGAACACACAGAGCTGACACTATCGAGGTCAGAGAACACACAGTGCTGAATCTATCGAGTATAGAGAACACACAGTGCTGACACTATTGACGACAGAGAACACACAGTGCTGACACTATCGAGTATCAAGAACACACAGTGCTGACACGATTGACTATAGAGAACTCAAAATGCTGACACTATCGAGTACAGAGCACACAGAATGCTGACACTATCGAGTTCAGAGAACACACAGTGTTGACACTATCCAGTACAGAGAACACACTGTGCTGACACTATCGAGTGCAGAGAACACACAGTGCTGACACTATCGAGTACAGAGTAAACACATTGTTAACATTATTGAGTATAGAGAACACACTGTGCTGACACTATCGAGTACAGAGAACACAGAATGCTGACACAATCAAGTAGGGAGAAGACTCAGTGCTGACACTATCGAGTACAGAGAACACACAGTGCTGACACTATTGAGTATGGAGGACACAATGTGCTGACTCTATCGAGGACAGCGAACACAGAATGCTGACACTATCGAGTTCAGATAACACACAATGCTGACACTATCGAGTATAGAGAACATACAGTGCTGACACTATCGAGTACAGAGAACACAAAGTGCTGACACTATCGAGTACAGAGAAAACACAGTGCTGACACTATTGACGACAGAGAACACACAGTGCTGACACTTTCGAGTATCAAGAACACACAGTGCTGACACTATTGACTATAGAGAATACAAAGTGCTGACACTATCGCCTACAGAGAACACAGTGCTGACACTATCGAGTTCAGAGAACACACAGTGCTGATTCTATTGAGCATAGTGAACACACTGTGCTGACACTATTGAGTACAGAGCACAAAGAATGCTGACACTATCGAGTTCAGAGAACACACAGTGCTGACACTATCCAGTACAGAGAACACACAGTGCTGACACTATCGAGTGCAGAGAACACACAGTGCTGACACTATCGAGTTCAGAGAACACACAGTGCAGACACTATTGAGTATGGAGGACACAATGTGCTGACTCTATCGAGGACAGCGAACACAGAATGCTGACACTATCGAGTTCAGATAACACACAATGCTGACACTATCGAGTATAGAGAACATACAGTGCTGACACTATCGAGTACAGAGAACACACAATGCTGACACTATCGAGTACAGAGAACACACAGTGCAGACACAATTGAGTATGGAGATCACACAATGCTGACACTATCGAATATAGTGAACACACTGTGCTGACACTATCGAGTATAGAGAACACACAGTGCTGACACTATCGAGTATAGAGAACACAGTGCTGACACTATCGAGTACAGAGAAAACACAGGACTGACACTATCGAGTGCAGAGAACACACAGTGCTTACACTATCGAGTACAGAGAACACACAGAGCTGACACTATCGAGGTCAGAGAACACACAGTGCTGAAACTATCGAGTATAGAGAACACACAGTGCTGACACTATCGAGTACAGAGAAAACACAGTGCTGACACTATTGACGACAGAGAACACTCAATGCTGACACTATCGAGTATCAAGAACACACAGTGCTGACACGATTGACTATAGAGAACACAAAGTGCTGACACTATCGAGTACAGAGCACACAGAATGCTGACACTATCGAGTTCAGAGAACACACAGTGGTGACACTATCCAGTACAGAGAACACACTGTGCTGACACTATCGAGTGCAGAGAACACACAGTGCTGACACTATCGAGTACAGAGTAAACACATTGCTAACATTATTGAGTATAGAGAACACACTGTGCTGACACTATCGAGTACAGAGAACACAGAATGCTGACACAATCAAGTAGGGAGAAGACTCAGTGCTGACACTATCGAGTACAGAGAACACACAGTGCTGACATTATTGAGTATGGAGAGCACACAATGCTGACACTATTGAGTATAGTGAACACACTGTGCTGACACGATCGAGTATAGAGAACACACTGTGCTGACACTATCGAGTGTAGAGAACACACAGTGCTGACACTATCGAGTATAGAGAACACAAAGTGCTGACACTATTGAGTATAGAGAACACACAGTGCTGACACTATCGAGTACAGAGAACACACAGTGCTGACACTATTGAGTACAGAGAACACACAGTGCTGACACTATCGAGTACTGAGTAAACACAGTGCTGACATTATCGAGTATAGAGAACACACCGTGCTGACACAATCGAGGATAGAGAACACTCAGTGCTGACACTAACGAGTACGGAGAACAAACAGTGCTGACACTATTGAGTATGGAGAACACACAGTGCTGACACTATCGAGGATAGAGAACACACAGTGCTGACACTATCGAGTACAGAGAAAACACAGTGCTGACACTATTGACGACAGAGAACACACAGTGCTGACACTTTCGAGTATCAAGAACACACAGTGCTGACACTATTGACTATAGAGAATACAAAGTGCTGACACTATCGACTACAGAGAACACAGTGCTGACACTATCGAGTTCAGAGAACACACAGTGCTGACACTATTGAGTATAGAGAACACAAAGTGCTGACACTATCGCCTACAGAGAACACAGTGCTGACACTATCGAGTTCAGAGAACACACAGTGCTGACACTATCCAGTACAGAGAACACACAGTGCTGACACTATCGAGTGCAGAGAACACACAGTGCTGACACTATCGAGTACAGAATAAACACATTGCTGACATTATTGAGTATAGAGAACACACTGTGCTGACACTATCGAGTACAGAGAACACAGAATGCTGACACAATAGAGTATGGAGAAGACTCAGTGCTGACACTATCGAGTACAGAGAAGACAAAGTGCTGACACAATTGAGTATGGAGAGCACACAATGCTGACACTATTGAGTATAGTGAACACACTGTGCTGACACTATAGAGTATAGAGAACACACTGTGCTGACACTATCGAGTATAGAGAACACACAGTGCTGACACTATCAAGTATAGAGAACACAAAGTGCTGACACTATCGAGTATAGAGAACACACAGTACTGACACTATCGAGTATAGAGAACACAAATTGCTGATACTATTGAGTTCAGAGAACACACAGTGCTGACATTATCGAGTATAGAGAACACACCGTGCTGACACAATCGAGGATAGAGAACACTCAGTGCTGACACTAACGAGTACGGAGAACACACAGTGCTGACACTATTGAGTATGGAGAACACACAGTGCTGACACTATTGCGTGTAGAGAACACACAGTCCTGAGACTATCGATTATAGAGAGCACAGTGCTGACATTATTGATAATAGGGAATACACAGTGCTGACACTATCGAGTATAGAGAACACACAGAGCTGACACGATCGAGTTCAGAGAACATACAGTGCTGACAAAATCAAGGATAGAGAACAAACAGTGCTGACACTATCGAGTACAGAGTAAACACAATGCTGACATTATCGAGTATAGAGAACACACAGAGCTGACACGATCGAGTACAGAGAACACACAGTGCTGACACAATCGAGGATAGAGAACACACAGTGCTGACACAATCGAGTATGGAGAACACAAAGTGCTGACAATATCGACTACAGAGAACACACAGTGCTCACATTATCGAGTATAGAGAACACAAAGTGCTGAAAATATCGAGTACAGGAAACACATACTGCTGACACTATCGAGTACAGATAACACACAGTGCTGACATTATCGAGTACAGAGAACACACAGTGCTTACACTATCGAGTACAGAGAACACACAGTGCTGACACTATTGAGCATAGAGAAAACACAGTGCTGAAACTATCGAGTATAGAGAACACACAGTGCTGACACTATCGAGTACAGAGAAAACACATAGCTGACACTATCGACTACAGAGAACACACAGTTCTGACATTATCGAGTATAGATAACACACAGTGCTGACACTATCGAGTATAGAGAACACAAAGTGCTGACACTATTGAGTATAGATAACACACAGTGCTGACAATATCGAGTATAGAGTCACTGTGCTGACACAATCGAGTGCAGAGAACACAGAATGCTGACACTATCGAGTTCAGAGAGCACACAATGCTGACACTATTGAGTAGAGAGAACACGCAGTGCTGACACTATCGAGTACAGAGAACACACAGTGCTTACACTATCGAATACAGAGAACACACAGTGCTGACACTATTGAGTATAGAGAAAACACAGTGCTGAAACTATCGAGTATAGAGAAGACACAGTGCTGACACTATCGAGCACAGAGAAAACACATAGCTGACACTATCGACTACAGAGAACACACAGTGCTGACACTATCGAGTATAGAGTCACTGTGCTGACACAATCGAGTGCAGAGAACACACAATGCTGACACTATCGAGTACAGAGACAACACAGTGCTGACACTATCGACTGCAGAGAACACACAGTGCTGACACAATCGATGATAGAGAACACACAGTGCTGACACAATCGAATATAGAGAACACACAGTGCTGACAATATCGACTACAGAGAACACACAGAGCTCACTTTATCGAGTATAGAGAACACACAGTGCTGAGACTATCAAGTATAGAGAACACAAAGTGCTGACACTATCGAGTATAGAGAACACACAGTACTGACACTATCGAGTATAGAGAACACAAATTGCTGATACTATTGAGTTCAGAGAACACACAGTGCTGACATTATCGAGTATAGAGAACACACCGTGCTGACACAATCGAGGATAGAGAACACTCAGTGCTGACACTAACGAGTACGGAGAACACACAGTGCTGACACTATTGAGTATGGAGAACACACAGTGCTGACACTATTGCGTGTAGAGAACACACAGTGCTGAGACTATCGATTATAGAGAGCACAGTGCTGACATTATTGATAATAGGGAATACACAGTGCTGACACTATCGAGTATAGAGAACACACAGAGCTGACACGATCGAGTTCAGAGAACATACAGTGCTGACAAAATCAAGGATAGAGAACAAACAGTGCTGACACTATCGAGTACAGAGTAAACACAATGCTGACATTATCGAGTATAGAGAACACACAGAGCTGACACGATCGAGTACAGAGAACACACAGTGCTGACACAATCGAGGATAGAGAACACACAGTGCTGACACAATCGAGTATGGAGAACACAAAGTGCTGACAATATCGACTACAGAGAACACACAGTGCTCACATTATCGAGTATAGAGAACACAAAGTGCTGAAAATATCGAGTACAGGAAACACATACTGCTGACATTATCGAGTACAGAGAACACACAGTGCTTACACTATCGAGTACAGAGAACACACAGTGCTGACACTATTGAGCATAGAGAAAACACAGTGCTGAAACTATCGAGTATAGAGAACACACAGTGCTGACACTATCGAGTACAGAGAAAACACATAGCTGACACTATCGAGTACAGAGAAAACACATAGCTGACATTATCGAGTATAGATAACACACAGTGCTGACAATATCGAGTATAGAGTCACTGTGCTGACACAATCGAGTGCAGAGAACACAGAATGCTGACACTATCGAGTTCAGAGAGCACACAATGCTGACACTATTGAGTAGAGAGAACACGCAGTGCTGACACTATCGAGTACAGAGAACACACAGTGCTTACACTATCGAATACAGAGAACACACAGTGCTGACACTATTGAGTATAGAGAAAACACAGTGCTGAAACTATCGAGTATAGAGAAGACACAGTGCTGACACTATCGAGCACAGAGAAAACACATAGCTGACACTATCGACTACAGAGAACACACAGTGCTGACACTATCGAGTATAGAGTCACTGTGCTGACACAATCGAGTGCAGAGAACACACAATGCTGACACTATCGAGTACAGAGACAACACAGTGCTGACACTATCGACTGCAGAGAACACACAGTGCTGACACAATCGATGATAGAGAACACACAGTGCTGACACAATCGAATATAGAGAACACACAGTGCTGACAATATCGACTACAGAGAACACACAGAGCTCACTTTATCGAATATAGAGAAAACAAAGTGCTGAAACTATCGAGTACAGACAACACATACTGCTGACACGATCGAGTACAGATAACACACAATGCTGACATTATCGAGTACAGAGAACACATAGTGCTGACACTATCGAGTACAGAGAACACACAGTGCTGACACTATTGAGCATAGAGCAAACACAGTGATGAAACTATCGAGTATAGAGAACACAGAGTGCTGACACTATCGAGTACAGAGAAAACACATAGCTGACACTATCGACTACAGAGAACACACAGTGCTGACACTATCGAGTATAGATAACACACAGTGCTGACAATATCGAGTATAGAGTCACTGTGCTGACACAATCGAGTGCAGAGAACACAGAATGCTGACACTATCGAGTTCAGAGAGCACACAATGCTGACACTATTGATTAGAGAGAACACGCAGTGCTGACACTATCGAGTACAGAGAACACACAATGATGAAACAATCGAGTAAAGAGAACACACAGTGCTGACACAATCGATGATAGAGAACACACAGTGCTGACACAATCGAATATAGAGAACACAAATTGCTGACAATATCGACTACAGAGAACACACAGAGCTCACTTTATCGAGTATAGAGAAAACAAAGTGCTGAAACTATCGAGTACAGACAACACATACTGCTGACACGATCGAGAACAGATAACACACAGTGCTGAAACTATCGAGTATAGAAAACACACAGTGCTGACACTATCGAGTACAGAGAACACACAGTGCTGACACTATCGAGTGTAGAGAACACACAGTTATGACACTATCGAGTATAGAGAACACAAAGTGCTGACACTATCGAATAAAGAGAACACAGTGCTGACACTATCGAGTATAGAGAACACAGAATGCTGACACTATCGAGTGCAGAGAACACACAATGCTGACACTATCGAGTATAGAAAACACACAGTGCTGACACTATCGAATACAGAGAACACACAGTGCTGACACTATTGAGTACAGAGAACACACAGTGCTGACACTATCGAGTACTGAGTAAACACAGTGCTGCCATTATCGAGTATAGAGAACACACCGTGCTGACACAATCGAGGATAGAGAACACTCAGTGCTGACACTATCGAGTACGGAGAACACACAGTGCTGACACTATTGAGTATGGAGAACACACAGTGCTGACACTATTGAGTGTAGAGAACACACAGTGCTGAGACTATCGAGTATAGAGAGCACAGTGCTGACATTATTGAGTATAGGGAATACACAGAGCTGACACTATCGAGTACAGAGTAAACACAATGCTGACATTATCGAGTATGGAGAACACACAGAGCTGACACAATCGAGTTCAGAGAACATACAGTGCTGACACAATCAAGGATAGAGAACAGACAGTGCTGACACTATCGAGTACAGAGTAAACACAATGCTGACATTATCGCGTATAGAGAACACACAGAGCTGACACGATCGAGTACAGAGAACACACAGTGCTGAACAATCGAGGATAGAGAACACAGTGCTGACACTATCGAGGACAGAGAAAACACAGTGCTGACAATATCGACTACAGAGAACACACAGTGCTTACACTATCGAGTACAGAGAACACACAGTGCTGACACTATCGAGTATAGAGAAAACACAGTGCTGAAACTATCGATTATGGAGAACACACAGTGCTGACACTATCGAGTACAGAGAACACACAGTGCTGACACTATCGAGTGGAGAGAACACTATGCTGACACAATCGAGTGCAGAGAACACAGAATGCTGACACTATCGAGTAGAGAGAACACGCAGTGCTGACACTATCGAGCAACAAGAACACACAATGCTGACAATATCGAGTACAGATAACACACAGTTCTGACATTATCGAGTAAAGAAACACACAGTGCTGACACTATCGAGTATAGAGAACACACAGTGATGAAACTATCGAGGATAGAGAACACACAGAGCTGACACTATCGAGGTCAGAGAACACACAGTGCTGACACTATCGAGTACAGAGAACACACAGTGCTGACACGATCGAGTACAGAGAACAGACAGAGCTGACACGATCGAGTACAGAGAACACACAGTGCTGACACAATCGAGGATAGAGAACACACAGTGCTGACACAATCGAGTATGGAGAACACAAAGTGCTGACAATATCGACTACAGAGAACACACAGTGCTCACATTATCGAGTATAGAGAACACAAAGTGCTGAAAATATCGAGTACAGAAAACACATACTGCTGACACTATCGAGTACAGATAACACACAGTGCTGACATTATCGAGTACAGAGAACACACAGTGCTTACACTATCGAGTATAGAGAACACACAGTGCTGACACTATCGAGTATAGAGAATACACAGTGCTGACATTATCGAGTATAGAGAACTCACAGTGCTGACAATATCGAGTATAGAGTCACTGTGCTGACACAATGGAGTGCAGAGAACACACAATGCTGACACTATCGAGTAGAGAGAACACGCAGTGCTGACACTATCGAGTCCAGATAACACAGAGTTCTGACATTATCGAGTAAAGAGAACACACAGTGCTGACACTATCGAGTATAGAGAACACACAGTGCTGACACTATCGAGTACAGAGAAAACACAGTGCTGACATTATCGACTACAGAGAACATACAGTGCTGACACTTTCGAGTATCGAGAACATGCAGTGCTGACACTATCGAGTATAGAGAATACAAAGTGCTGACACTAACGACTACAGAGAACACAGTGCTGACACTATCGAGGATAGAGAACACAGAATGCTGGCACTATCGAGTTCAGAGAACACACAGTGCTGACACTATCGAGTACAGAGAACACACAGTGCTGACACTATCGAGTTCAGAGAACACACAGTGCAGACACTATTGAGTATGGAGGACACAATGTGCTGACTCTATCGAGTACAGCGAACACAGAATGCTGACACTATCGAGTTCAGATAACACACAATGCTGACACTATCGAGTATAGAGAACACACAGTGCTGACACTATCGAGTACAGAGAACACACAGTGCAGACACAATTGAGTATGGAGGTCACACAATGCTGACACTATTGAATATAGTGAACACACTGTCTGACACTATCGAGTATAGAGAACACACTGTGCTGACACTATCGAGTATAGAGAACACACAGTGCTGACACTATCGAGTATAGAGAACACAAAGTGCTGACACTATCGAGTATAGAGAACACACAGTGCTGACACTATCGAGTACAGAGAACACACAGTGCTGACACTATTGAGTACAGAGAACACACAGTGCTGACACTATCGAGCAATGAGAACACACAATGCTGACAATATCGGGTGCAGATAACACACAGTTCTGACATTATCGAGTAAAGAGAACACACAGTGCTGACACTATCGAGTATAGAGAACACACAGTGATGAAACTATCGAGGATAGAGAACACACAGAGCTGACACTATCGAGGTCAGAGAACACACAGTGCTGAATCTATCGAGTATAGAGAACACACAGTGCTGACACTATTGACGACAGAGAACACCCAGTGCTGACACTATCGAGTATCAAGAACACACAGTGCTGACACGATTGACTATAGAGAACTCAAAATGCTGACACTATCGAGTACAGAGCACACAGAATGCTGACACTATCGAGTTCAGAGAACACACAGTGTTGACACTATCCAGTACAGAGAACACACTGTGCTGACACTATCGAGTGCAGAGAACACACAGTGCTGACACTATCGAGTACAGAGTAAACACATTGTTAAAATTATTGAGTATAGAGAACACACGGTGCTGACACTATCGAGTACAGAGAACACAGAATGCTGACACAATCAAGTAGGGAGAAGACTCAGTGCTGACACTATCGAGTACAGAGAACACACAGTGCTGACATTATTGAGTATGGAGAGCACACAATGCTGACACTATTGAGTATAGTGAACACACTGTGCTGACACGATCGAGTATAGAGAACACACTGTGCTGACACTATCGAGTGTAGAGAACACACAGTGCTGACACTATCGAGTATAGAGAACACAAAGTGCTGACACTATTGAGTATAGAGAACACACAGTGCTGACACTATCGAGTACAGAGAACACACAGTGCTGACACTATTGAATACAGAGAACACACAGTGCTGACACTATCGAGTACTGAGTAAACACAGTGCTGACATTATCGAGTATAGAGAACACACCGTGCTGACACTATTGAGTGTAGAGAACACACAGTGCTGAGACTGTCGATTATAGAGAGCACAGTGCTGACATTATTGAGTATAGGGAATACACAGTGCTGACATTATCGAGTACAGAGAACACACAGTGCTGACACTATCGAGTACAGAGAACACACAGTGCTGACACTTTCGAGGATCAAGAACACACAGTGCTGACACTATTGACTATAGAGAATATAAAGTGCTGACACTATCGCCTACAGAGAACACAGTGCTGACACTATCGAGTTCAGAGAACACACAGTGCTGATTCTATTGAGCATAGTGAACACACTGTGCTGACACTATCGAGTACAGAGCACAAAGAATGCTGACACTATCGAGTTCAGAGAACACACAGTGCTGACACTATCCAGTACAGAGAACACACAGTGCTGACACTATCGAGTGCAGAGAACACACAATGCTGACACTATCGAGTTCAGAGAACACACAGTGCAGACACTATTGAGTATGGAGGACACAATGTGCTGACTCTATCGAGTACAGCGAACACAGAATGCTGACACTATCGAGTTCAGATAACACACAATGCTGACACTATCGAGTATAGAGAACACACAGTGCTGACACTATCGAGTACAGAGAACACACAATGCTGACACTATCGAGTACAGAGAACACACAGTGCAGACACAATTGAGTATGGAGATCACACAATGCTGACACTATTGAATATAGTGAACACACTGTGCTGACACTATCGAGTAAAGAGAACACACTATGCTGACACTATCGAGTATAGAGAACACACAGTGCTGACACTATCGAGTATAGAGAACACAGTGCTGACACTATTGAGTACATAGAACACACAGTGCAGACACTATTGAGTATGGAGGACACAATGTGTTGACTCTATCGAGTACAGCGAACACAGAATGCTGACACTATCGAGTTCAGATAACACACAATGCTGACACTATCGAGTATAGAGAACACA
Source organism: Pristiophorus japonicus (assembly GCF_044704955.1). NCBI lineage: Eukaryota > Metazoa > Chordata > Chondrichthyes > Pristiophoridae > Pristiophorus > Pristiophorus japonicus. The sequence goes on along the minus strand of NC_091981.1, from coordinate 133,488,660 downwards.
CAGTGCTGACACTATCGAGTACAGAGAATACACAGTGCAGACACAATTGAGTATGGAGGTCACACAATGCTGACACTATTGAATATAGTGAACACACTGTGCTGACACTATCGAGTATAGAGAACACACTGTGCTGACACTATCGAGTATAGAGAACACACAGTGCTGACACTATCGAGTATAGAGAACACAAAGTGCTGACACTATCGAGTATAGAGAACACACAGTGCTGACACTATCGAGTACAGAGAACACACAGTGCTGACACTATTGAGTACAGAGAACACACAGTGCTGACACTATCGAGCAACGAGAACACACAATGCTGACAATATCGAGTGCAGATAACACACAGTTCTGACATTATCGAGTAAAGAGAACACACAGTGCTGACACTATCGAGTATAGAGAACACACAGTGATGAAACTATCGAGGATAGAGAACACACAGAGCTGACACTATCGAGGTCAGAGAACACACAGTGCTGAATCTATCGAGTATAGAGAACACACAGTGCTGACACTATTGACGACAGAGAACACACAGTGCTGACACTATCGAGTATCAAGAACACACAGTGCTGACACGATTGACTATAGAGAACACAAAATGCTGACACTATCGAGTACAGAGCACACAGAATGCTGACACTATCGAGTTCAGAGAACACACAGTGTTGACACGATCCAGTACAGAGAACACACTGTGCTGACACTATCGAGTGCAGAGAACACACAGTGCTGACACTATCGAGTACAGAGAACACACAGTGCTGACATTATTGAGTATGGAGAGCACACAATGCTGACACTATCGAGTACAGAGAACACAGAATGCTGACACGATCGAGTATAGAGAACACACTGTGCTGACACTATCGAGTGTAGAGAACACACAGTGCTGACACTATCGAGTATAGAGAACACAAAGTGCTGACACTACTGAGTACTGAGTAAACACAGGGCTGACATTATCGAGTATAGAGAACACACCGTGCTGACACTATTGAGTGTAGAGAACACACAGTGCTGAGACTGTCGATTATAGAGAGCACAGTGCTGACATTATTGAGTATAGGGAATACACAGTGCTGACATTATCGAGTACAGAGAACACACAGTGCTGACACTATCGAGTACAGAGAAAACACAGTGCTGACACTATTGACGACAGAGAACACACAGTGCTGACACTTTCGAGTATCAAGAACACACAGTGCTGACACTATTGACTATAGAGAATACAAAGTGCTGACACTATCGCCTACAGAGAACACAGTGCTGACACTATCGAGTTCAGAGAACACACAGTGCTGATTCTATTGAGCATAGTGAACACACTGTGCTGACACTATTGAGTACAGAGCACAAAGAATGCTGACACTATCGAGTTCAGAGAACACACAGTGCTGACACTATCCAGTACAGAGAACACACAGTGCTGACACTATCGAGTGCAGAGAACACACAGTGCTGACACTATCGAGTTCAGAGAACACACAGTGCAGACACTATTGAGTATGGAGGACACAATGTGCTGACTCTATCGAGTACAGCGAACACAGAATGCTGACACTATCGAGTTCAGATAACACACAATGCTGACACTATCGAGTATAGAGAACATACAGTGCTGACACTATCGAGTACAGAGAACACACAATGCTGACACTATCGAGTACAGAGAACACACAGTGCAGACACAATTGAGTATGGAGATCACACAATGCTGACACTATCGAATATAGTGAACACACTGTGCTGACCCTATCGAGTATAGAGAACACACAGTGCTGACACTATCGAGTATAGAGAACACAGTGCTGACACTATCGAGTACAGAGAAAACACAGTACTGACACTATCGAGTGCAGAGAACACACAGTGCTTACACTATCGAGTACAGAGAACACACAGAGCTGACACTATCGAGGTCAGAGAACACACAGTGCTGAAACTATCGAGTATAGAGAACACACAGTGCTGACACTATCGAGTACAGAGAAAACACAGTGCTGACACTATTGACGACAGAGAACACTCAATGCTGACACTATCGAGTATCAAGAACACACAGTGCTGACACGATTGACTATAGAGAACACAAAGTGCTGACACTATCGAGTACAGAGCACACAGAATGCTGACACTATCGAGTTCAGAGAACACACAGTGGTGACACTATCCAGTACAGAGAACACACTGTGCTGACACTATCGAGTGCAGAGAACACACAGTGCTGACACTATCGAGTACAGAGTAAACACATTGCTAACATTATTGAGTATAGAGAACACACTGTGCTGACACTATCGAGTACAGAGAACACAGAATGCTGACACAATCAAGTAGGGAGAAGACTCAGTGCTGACACTATCGAGTACAGAGAACACACAGTGCTGACATTATTGAGTATGGAGAGCACACAATGCTGACACTATTGAGTATAGTGAACACACTGTGCTGACACGATCGAGTATAGAGAACACACTGTGCTGACACTATCGAGTGTAGAGAACACACAGTGCTGACACTATCGAGTATAGAGAACACAAAGTGCTGACACTATTGAGTATAGAGAACACACAGTGCTGACACTATCGAGTACAGAGAACACACAGTGCTGACACTATTGAGTACAGAGAACACACAGTGCTGACACTATCGAGTACTGAGTAAACACAGTGCTGACATTATCGAGTATAGAGAACACACCGTGCTGACACAATCGAGGATAGAGAACACTCAGTGCTGACACTAACGAGTACGGAGAACAAACAGTGCTGACACTATTGAGTATGGAGAACACACAGTGCTGACACTATTGAGTGTAGAGAAGACACAGTGCTGAGACTATCGATTATAGAGAGCACAGTGCTGACATTATTGAGTATAGGGAATACACAGTGCTGACATTATCGAGTACAGAGAACACACAGTGCTGACACTATCGAGGATAGAGAACACACAGTGCTGACACTATCGAGTACAGAGAAAACACAGTGCTGACACTATTGACGACAGAGAACACACAGTGCTGACACTTTCGAGTATCAAGAACACACAGTGCTGAAACTATTGACTATAGAGAATACAAAGTGCTGACACTATCGACTACAGAGAACACAGTGCTGACACTATCGAGTTCAGAGAACACACAGTGCTGACACTATTGAGTATAGAGAACACAAAGTGCTGACACTATCGCCTACAGAGAACACAGTGCTGACACTATCGAGTTCAGAGAACACACAGTGCTGACACTATCCAGTACAGAGAACACACAGTGCTGACACTATCGAGTGCAGAGAACACACAGTGCTGACACTATCGAGTACAGAATAAACACATTGCTGACATTATTGAGTATAGAGAACACACTGTGCTGACACTATCGAGTACAGAGAACACAGAATGCTGACACAATAGAGTATGGAGAAGACTCAGTGCCGGCACTATCGAGTACAGAGAAGACAAAGTGCTGACACAATTGAGTATGGAGAGCACACAATGCTGACACTATTGAGTATAGTGAACACACTGTGCTGACACTATAGAGTATAGAGAACACACTGTGCTGACACTATCGAGTATAGAGAACACACAGTGCTGACACTATCAAGTATAGAGAACACAAAGTGCTGACACTATCGAGGATAGAGAACACACAGTACTGACACTATCGAGTATAGAGAACACAAATTGCTGATACTATTGAGTTCAGAGAACACACAGTGCTGACATTATCGAGTATAGAGAACACACCGTGCTGACACAATCGAGGATAGAGAACACTCAGTGCTGACACTAACGAGTACGGAGAACACACAGTGCTGACACTATTGAGTATGGAGAACACACAGTGCTGACACTATTGCGTGTAGAGAACACACAGTGCTGAGACTATCGATTATAGAGAGCACAGTGCTGACATTATTGATAATAGGGAATACACAGTGCTGACACTATCGAGTATAGAGAACACACAGAGCTGACACGATCGAGTTCAAAGAACATACAGTGCTGACAAAATCAAGGATAGAGAACAAACAGTGCTGACACTATCGAGTACAGAGTAAACACAATGCTGACATTATCGAGTATAGAGAACACACAGAGCTGACACGATCGAGTACAGAGAACACACAGTGCTGACACAATCGAGGATAGAGAACACACAGTGCTGACACAATCGAGTATGGAGAACACAAAGTGCTGACAATATCGACTACAGAGAACACACAGTGCTCACATTATCGAGTATAGAGAACACAAAGTGCTGAAAATATCGAGTACAGGAAACACATACTGCTGACACTATCGAGTACAGATAACACACAGTGCTGACATTATCGAGTACAGAGAACACACAGTGCTTACACTATCGAGTACAGAGAACACACAGTGCTGACACTATTGAGCATAGAGAAAACACAGTGCTGAAACTATCGAGTATAGAGAACACACAGTGCTGACACTATCGAGTACAGAGAAAACACATAGCTGACACTATCGACTACAGAGAACACACAGTGCTGACATTATCGAGTATAGATAACACACAGTGCTGACACTATCGAGTATAGAGAACACAAAGTGCTGACACTATTGAGTATAGATAACACACAGTGCTGACAATATCGAGTATAGAGTCACTGTGCTGACACAATCGAGTGCAGAGAACACAGAATGCTGACACTATCGAGTTCAGAGAGCACACAATGCTGACACTATTGAGTAGAGAGAACACGCAGTGCTGACACTATCGAGTACAGAGAACACACAGTGCTTACACTATCGAATACAGAGAACACACAGTGCTGACACTATTGAGTATAGAGAAAACACAGTGCTGAAACTATCGAGTATAGAGAAGACACAGTGCTGACACTATCGAGCACAGAGAAAACACATAGCTGACACTATCGACTACAGAGAACACACAGTGCTGACACTATCGAGTATAGAGTCACTGTGCTGACACAATCGAGTGCAGAGAACACACAATGCTGACACTATCGAGTACAGAGACAACACAGTGCTGACACTATCGACTGCAGAGAACACACAGTGCTGACACAATCGAGTATAGAGAACACACAGTGCTGACTTTATCGAGTGCAGAGAACACACAGTGCTTACACTCTCGAGCACAGAGAACACACAGTGCTGACACTATCGATTATAGAGAACACACAGTGCTGAAACTATCGAGTATAGAAAACACACAGTGCTGACACTATCGAGTACAGAGACCACACAGTGCTGACACTATCGACTACAGAGAACACACAGTGCTGACACTATCGAGTGTGGAGAACACACAGTTATGACACTATCGAGTATAGAGAACACAAAGTGCTGACACTATCGAGTATAGAGAACACAGAATGCTGACACTATCGAGTATACAAAACACACAGTGCTGACACTATCGTATACAAAACACACAGTGCTGACACTATTGAGTACAGAGAACACACAGTGCTGACACTATCGAGTACTGAGTAAACACAGTGCTGACATTATCGAGTATAGAGAACACACCGTGCTGACACAATCGAGGATAGAGAACACTCAGTGCTGACACTATCGAGTACGGAGAACACACAGTGCTGACACTATTGAGTATGGAGAACACACAGTGCTGACACTATTTAGTGTAGAGAACACACAGTGCTGAGACTATCGAGTATAGAGAGCACAGTGCTGACATTATTGAGTATAGGGAATACACAGAGCTGGCACTATCGAGTACAGAGTAAACACAATGCTGACATTATCGAGTATAGAGAACACACAGAGCTGACACGATCGAGTTCAGAGAACATACAGTGCTGACACAATCAAGGATAGAGAACAGACAGTGCTGACACTATCGAGTACAGAGTAAACACAATGCTGACATTATCGCGTATAGAGAACACACAGAGCTGACACGATCGAGTACAGAGAACATACAGTGCAGAACAATCGAGGATAGAGAACACAGTGCTGACACTATCGAGTACAGAGAAAACACAGTGCTGAAACTATCGATTATGGAGAATACACAGTGCTGCATCTATCGAGTACAGAGAAAACACAGAGCTGACACTATCGACTACAGAGAACACACAGTGCTGACACTATCAAGTGTAGAGAACACACAGTGCTGACACTATCAAGTGTAGAGAACACACAGTGCTGACACTATCAAGTGTAGAGAACACACAGTGCTGACACTATCGAGTACAGAGTAAACACAATGCTGACATTATCGCGTATGGAGAACACACAGAGCTGACACGATCGAATACAGAGAACATACAGTGCAGAACAATCGAGGATAGAGAACACAGTGCTGACACTATCGAGTACAGAGAAAACACAGTGCTGAAACTATCGATTATGGAGAACACACAGTGCTGCATCTATCGAGTACAGAGAAAACACAGAGCTGACACTATCGACTACAGAGAACACACAGTGCTGACACTATCAAGTGTAGAGAACACACAGTGCTGACACTATCAAGTGTAGAGAACACACAGTGCTGACACTATCAAGTGTAGAGAACACACAGTGCTGACACTATCGAGTGGAGAGAACACTATGCTGACACAATCGAGTGCAGAGAACACAGAATGCTGACACTATCGAGTAGAGAGAACACGCAGTGCTGACACTATCGGGCAACGAGAACACACAATGCTGACAATATCGAGTACAGATAACACACAGTTCTGACATTATCGAGTAAAGAAACACACAGTGCTGACACTATCGAGTATAGAGAACACACAGTGATGAAACTATCGAGGATAGAGAACACACAGAGCTGACACTATCGAAGTCAGAGAACACACAGTGCTGACACGATCGAGTATAGAGAACACACAGTGCTGACACTATCGAGTACAGAGAACACACAGTGCTGACACTATCGATTATAGAGAACACAGAGTGCTGAAACTATCGAGTATAGAAAACACACAGTGCTGACACTATCGAGTATAGAGAAAACACAGTGCTGAAACTATCGATTATGGAGAACACACAGTGCTGCATCTATCGAGTACAGAGAAAACACAGAGCTGACACTATCGACTACAGAGAACACACAGTGCTGACACTATCAAGTGTAGAGAACACACAGTGCTGACACTATCGAGTACAGAGAACACACAGTGCTGACATTATCGAGTAGAGAGAACACGCAGTGCTCACACTATCGGGCAACGAGAACACACAATGCTGACAATATCGAGTACAGATAACACACAGTTCTGACATTATCGAGTAAAGAAACACACAGTGCTGACACTATCGAGTATAGAGAACACACAGTGATGAAACTATCGAGGATAGAGAACACACAGAGCTGACACTATCGAGGTCAGAGAACACACAGTGCTGACACTATCGAGTATAGAGAACACACAGTGATGAAACTATCGAGTATAGAGAACACATAGTGCTGACACTATCGAGTATAGAGAACACACAGTGCTGACACTATCGAGTACAGAGAAAACACAGTGCTGACACTATTGACGACAGAGAACACACAGTGCTGACACTATCGAGTATAGAGAACACACAGTGCTGACACTATCGAGTACAGAGAAAACACAGTGCTGACACTATTGACGACAGAGAAAACACAGTGCTAACACTTTCGAGTATCAAGAACACACAGTGCTGACACTATTGAGTATAGAGAACACAAAGTGCTAACACTATCGAATACAGAGAACACAGTGCTGAGACGATCGAGTTCAGAGAACACACAGTGCTGACTCTATCGAGTCTAGAGAACACAGTGCTGACACAATCGAGTATAGAGACCACACAGTGCTGGCACTATCGAGTTCAAAGAACACACAGTGCTGACACTATCGAGTATAGAGAACACACAGTGCTGACACAATTGAGTTCAGAGAACACACAGTGCTGACACTATCGAGTACTGAGTAAACACAGTGCTGACATTATCGAGTATAGAGAACACACCGTGCTGACACAATCGAGGATAGAGAACACTCAGTGCTGACACTATCGAGTACGGAGAACACACAGTGCTGACACTATTGAGTATGGAGAACACACAGTGCTGACACTATTTAGTGTAGAGAACACACAGTGCTGAGACTATCGAGTATAGAGAGCACAGTGCTGACATTATTGAGTATAGGGAATACACAGAGCTGACACTATCGAGTACAGAGTAAACACAATGCTGACATTATCGAGTATAGAGAACACACAGAGCTGACACGATCGAGTTCAGAGAACATACAGTGCTGGCACAATCAAGGATAGAGAACAGACAGTGCTGACACTATCGAGTACAGAGTAAACACAATGCTGACATTATCGCGTATGGAGAACACACAGAGCTGACACGATCGAGTACAGAGAACATACAGTGCAGAACAATCGAGGATAGAGAACACAGTGCTGACACTATCGAGTACAGAGAAAACACAGTGCTGAAACTATCGATTATGGAGAACACACAGTGCTGCATCTATCGAGTACAGAGAAAACACAGAGCTGACACTATCGACTACAGAGAACACACAGTGCTGACACTATCAAGTGTAGAGAACACACAGTGCTGACACTATCAAGTGTAGAGAACACACAGTGCTGACACTATCAAGTGTAGAGAACACACAGTGCTGACACTATCAAGTGTAGAGAACACACAGTGCTGACACTATCGAGTGGAGAGAACACTATGCTGACACAATCGAGTGCAGAGAACACAGAATGCTGACACTATCGAGTAGAGAGAACATGCAGTGCTGACACTATCGGGCAACGAGAACACACAATGCTGACAATATCGAGTACAGATAACACACAGTTCTGACATTATCGAGTAAAGAAACACACAGTGCTGACACTATCGAGTATAGAGAACACACAGTGATGAAACTATCGAGGATAGAGAACACACAGAGCTGACACTATCGAGGTCAGAGAACACACAGTGCTGACACGATCGAGTATAGAGAACACACAGTGCTGACACTATCGAGTACAGAGAACACACAGTGCTGACACTATCGATTATAGAGAACACAGAGTGCTGAAACTATCGAGTATAGAAAAAACACAGTGCTGACACTATCGAGTATAGAGAAAACACAGTGCTGAAACTATCGATTATGGAGAACACACAGTGCTGCATCTATCGAGTACAGAGAAAACACAGAGCTGACACTATCGACTACAGAGAACACACAGTGCTGACACTATCAAGTGTAGAGAACACAAAGTGCTAACACTATCGAATACAGAGAACACAGTGCTGAGACGATCGAGTTCAGAGAACACACAGTGCTGACTCTATCGAGTCTAGAGAACACAGTGCTGACACAATCGAGTATAGAGACCACACAGTGCTGGCACTATCGAGTTCAAAGAACACACAGTGCTGACACTATCGAGTATAGAGAACACACAGTGCTGACACAATTGAGTTCAGAGAACACACAGTGCTGACACTATCGAGTACTGAGTAAACACAGTGCTGACATTATCGAGTATAGAGAATACACCGTGCTGACACAATCGAGGATAGAGAACACTCAGTGCTGACACTATCGAGTACGGAGAACACACAGTGCTGACACTATTGAGTATGGAGAACACACAGTGCTGACACTATTTAGTGTAGAGAACACACAGTGCTGAGACTATCGAGTATAGAGAGCACAGTGCTGACATTATTGAGTATAGGGAATACACAGAGCTGACACTATCGAGTACAGAGTAAACACAATGCTGACATTATCGAGTATAGAGAACACACAGAGCTGACACGATCGAGTTCAGAGAACATACAGTGCTGGCACAATCAAGGATAGAGAACAGACAGTGCTGACACTATCGAGTACAGAGTAAACACAATGCTGACATTATCGCGTATGGAGAACACACAGAGCTGACACGATCGAGTACAGAGAACATACAGTGCAGAACAATCGAGGATAGAGAACACAGTGCTGACACTATCGAGTACAGAGAAAACACAGTGCTGAAACTATCGATTATGGAGAACACACAGTGCTGCATCTATCGAGTACAGAGAAAACACAGAGCTGACACTATCGACTACAGAGAACACACAGTGCTGACACTATCAAGTGTAGAGAACACACAGTGCTGACACTATCAAGTGTAGAGAACACACAGTGCTGACACTATCGAGTGGAGAGAACACTATGCTGACACAATCGAGTGCAGAGAACACAGAATGCTGACACTATCGAGTAGAGAGAACACGCAGTGCTGACACTATCGGGCAACGAGAACACACAATGCTGACAATATCGAGTACAGATAACACACAGTTCTGACATTATCGAGTAAAGAAACACACAGTGCTGACACTATCGAGTATAGAGAACACACAGAGCTGACACTATCGAGGTCAGAGAACACACAGTGCTGACACTATCGAGTATAGAGAACACACAGTGATGAAACTATCGAGGATAGAGAACACACAGAGCTGACACTATCGAGGTCAGAGAACACACAGTGCTGACACGATCGAGTATAGAGAACACACAGTGCTGACACTATCGAGTACAGAGAACACACAGTGCTGACACTATCGATTATAGAGAACACAGAGTGCTGAAACTATCGAGTATAGAAAACACACAGTGCTGACACTATCGAGTATAGAGAAAACACAGTGCTGAAACTATCGATTATGGAGAACACACAGTGCTGCATCTATCGAGTACAGAGAAAACACAGAGCTGACACTATCGACTACAGAGAACACACAGTGCTGACACTATCAAGTGTAGAGAACACACAGTGCTGACACTATCGAGTACAGAGAACACACAGTGCTGACACTATCGAGTAGAGAGAACACGCAGTGCTCACACTATCGGGCAACGAGAACACACAATGCTGACAATATCGAGTACAGATAACACACAGTTCTGACATTATCGAGTAAAGAAACACACAGTGCTGACACTATCGAGTATAGAGAACACACAGTGATGAAACTATCGAGGATAGAGAACACACAGAGCTGACACTATCGAGGTCAGAGAACACACAGTGCTGACACTATCGAGTATAGAGAACACACAGTGATGAAACTATCGAGGATAGAGAACACACAGAGCTGACACTATCGAGGTCAGAGAACACACAGTGCTGACACTATCGAGTATAGAGAACACACAGTGCTGACACTATCGAGTATAGAGAACACACAGTGCTGACACTATCGAGTACAGAGAAAACACAGTGCTGACACTATTGACGACAGAGAACACACAGTGCTGACACTATCGAGTATAGAGAACACACAGTGCTGACACTATCGAGTACAGAGAAAACACAGTGCTGACACTATTGACGACAGAGAAAACACAGTGCTAACACTTTCGAGTATCAAGAACACACAGTGCTGACACTATTGAGTATAGAGAACACAAAGTGCTAACACTATCGAATACAGAGAACACAGTGCTGAGACGATCGAGTTCAGAGAACACACAGTGCTGACTCTATCGAGTCTAGAGAACACAGTGCTGACACAATCGAGTATAGAGACCACACAGTGCTGGCACTATCGAGTTCAAAGAACACACAGTGCTGACACTATCGAGTATAGAGAACACACAGTGCTGACACAATTGAGTTCAGAGAACACACAGTGCTGACACTATCGAGTACTGAGTAAACACAGTGCTGACATTATCGAGTATAGAGAACACACCGTGCTGACACAATCGAGGATAGAGAACACTCAGTGCTGACACTATCGAGTACGGAGAACACACAGTGCTGACACTATTGAGTATGGAGAACACACAGTGCTGACACTATTTAGTGTAGAGAACACACAGTGCTGAGACTATCGAGTATAGAGAGCACAGTGCTGACATTATTGAGTATAGGGAATACACAGAGCTGACACTATCGAGTACAGAGTAAACACAATGCTGACATTATCGAGTATAGAGAACACACAGAGCTGACACGATCGAGTTCAGAGAACATACAGTGCTGGCACAATCAAGGATAGAGAACAGACAGTGCTGACACTATCGAGTACAGAGTAAACACAATGCTGACATTATCGCGTATGGAGAACACACAGAGCTGACACGATCGAGTACAGAGAACATACAGTGCAGAACAATCGAGGATAGAGAACACAGTGCTGACACTATCGAGTACAGAGAAAACACAGTGCTGAAACTATCGATTATGGAGAACACACAGTGCTGCATCTATCGAGTACAGAGAAAACACAGAGCTGACACTATCGACTACAGAGAACACACAGTGCTGACACTATCAAGTGTAGAGAACACACAGTGCTGACACTATCAAGTGTAGAGAACACACAGTGCTGACACTATCGAGTGGAGAGAACACTATGCTGACACAATCGAGTGCAGAGAACACAGAATGCTGACACTATCGAGTAGAGAGAACACGCAGTGCTGACACTATCGGGCAACGAGAACACACAATGCTGACAATATCGAGTACAGATAACACACAGTTCTGACATTATCGAGTAAAGAAACACACAGTGCTGACACTATCGAGTATAGAGAACACACAGTGATGAAACTATCGAGGATAGAGAACACACAGAGCTGACACTATCGAGGTCAGAGAACACACAGTGCTGACACTATCGAGTATAGAGAACACACAGTGCTGACACTATCGAGTGGAGAGAACACTATGCTGACACAATCGAGTGCAGAGAACACAGAGTGCTGACACTATCGAGTAGAGAGAACACGCAGTGCTGACACTATCGGGCAACGAGAACACACAATGCTGACAATATCGAGTACAGATAACACACAGTTCTGACATTATCGAGTAAAGAAACACACAGTGCTGACACTATCGAGTATAGAGAACACACAGTGATGAAACTATCGAGGATAGAGAACACACAGAGCTGACACTATCGAGGTCAGAGAACACACAGTGCTGACACGATCGAGTATAGAGAACACACAGTGCTGACACTATCGAGTACAGAGAACACACAGTGCTGACACTATCGATTATAGAGAACACAGAGTGCTGAAACTATCGAGTATAGAAAACACACAGTGCTGACACTATCGAGTATAGAGAAAACACAGTGCTGAAACTATCGATTATGGAGAACACACAGTGCTGCATCTATCGAGTACAGAGAAAACACAGAGCTGACACTATCGACTACAGAGAACACACAGTGCTGACACTATCAAGTGTAGAGAACACACAGTGCTGACACTATCGAGTACAGAGAACACACAGTGCTGACACTATCGAGTAGAGAGAACACGCAGTGCTCACACTATCGGGCAACGAGAACACACAATGCTGACAATATCGAGTACAGATAACACACAGTTCTGACATTATCGAGTAAAGAAACACACAGTGCTGACACTATCGAGTATAGAGAACACACAGTGATGAAACTATCGAGGATAGAGAACACACAGAGCTGACACTATCGAGGTCAGAGAACACACAGTGCTGACACTATCGAGTATAGAGAACACACAGTGATGAAACTATCGAGGATAGAGAACACACAGAACTGACACTATCGAGGTCAGAGAACACACAGTGCTGACACTATCGAGTATAGAGAACACACAGTGCTGACACTATCGAGTATAGAGAACACACAGTGCTGACACTATCGAGTACAGAGAAAACACAGTGCTGACACTATTGACGACAGAGAACACACAGTGCTGACACTATCGAGTATAGAGAACACACAGTGCTGACACTATCGAGTACAGAGAAAACACAGTGCTGACACTATTGACGACAGAGAAAACACAGTGCTAACACTTTCGAGTATCAAGAACACACAGTGCTGACACTATTGAGTATAGAGAACACAAAGTGCTAACACTATCGAATACAGAGAACACAGTGCTGAGACGATCGAGTTCAGAGAACACACAGTGCTGACTCTATCGAGTCTAGAGAACACAGTGCTGACACAATCGAGTATAGAGACCACACAGTGCTGGCACTATCGAGTTCAAAGAACACACAGTGCTGACACTATCGAGTATAGAGAACACACAGTGCTGACACAATTGAGTTCAGAGAACACACAGTGCTGACACTATCGAGTACTGAGTAAACACAGTGCTGACATTATCGAGTATAGAGAACACACCGTGCTGACACAATCGAGGATAGAGAACACTCAGTGCTGACACTATCGAGTACGGAGAACACACAGTGCTGACACTATTGAGTATGGAGAACACACAGTGCTGACACTATTTAGTGTAGAGAACACACAGTGCTGAGACTATCGAGTATAGAGAGCACAGTGCTGACATTATTGAGTATAGGGAATACACAGAGCTGACACTATCGAGTACAGAGTAAACACAATGCTGACATTATCGAGTATAGAGAACACACAGAGCTGACACGATCGAGTTCAGAGAACATACAGTGCTGGCACAATCAAGGATAGAGAAGAGACAGTGCTGACACTATCGAGTACAGAGTAAACACAATGCTGACATTATCGCGTATGGAGAACACACAGAGCTGACACGATCGAGTACAGAGAACATACAGTGCAGAACAATCGAGGATAGAGAACACAGTGCTGACACTATCGAGTACAGAGAAAACACAGTGCTGAAACTATCGATTATGGAGAACACACAGTGCTGCATCTATCGAGTACAGAGAAAACACAGAGCTGACACTATCGACTACAGAGAACACACAGTGCTGACACTATCAAGTGTAGAGAACACACAGTGCTGACACTATCAAGTGTAGAGAACACACAGTGCTGACACTATCAAGTGTAGAGAACACACAGTGCTGACACTATCAAGTGTAGAGAACACACAGTGCTGACACTATCGAGTGGAGAGAACACTATGCTGACACAATCGAGTGCAGAGAACACAGAATGCTGACACTATCGAGTAGAGAGAACACGCAGTGCTGACACTATCGGGCAACGAGAACACACAATGCTGACAATATCGAGTACAGATAACACACAGTTCTGACATTATCGAGTAAAGAAACACACAGTGCTGACACTATCGAGTATAGAGAACACACAGTGATGAAACTATCGAGGATAGAGAACACACAGAGCTGACACTATCGAGGTCAGAGAACACACAGTGCTGACACTATCGAGTATAGAGAACACACAGTGCTGACACTATCGAGTGGAGAGAACACTATGCTGACACAATCGAGTGCAGAGAACACAGAATGCTGACACTATCGAGTAGAGAGAACACGCAGTGCTGACACTATCGGGCAACGAGAACACACAATGCTGACAATATCGAGTACAGATAACACACAGTTCTGACATTATCGAGTAAAGAAACACACAGTGCTGACACTATCGAGTATAGAGAACACACAGTGATGAAACTATCGAGGATAGAGAACACACAGCGCTGACACTATCGAGGTCAGAGAACACACAGTGCTGACACGATCGAGTATAGAGAACACACAGTGCTGACACTATCGAGTACAGAGAACACACAGTGCTGACACTATCGATTATAGAGAACACAGAGTGCTGAAACTATCGAGTATAGAAAACACACAGTGCTGACACTATCGAGTATAGAGAAAACACAGTGCTGAAACTATCGATTATGGAGAACACACAGTGCTGCATCTATCGAGTACAGAGAAAACACAGAGCTGACACTATCGACTACAGAGAACACACAGTGCTGACACTATCAAGTGTAGAGAACACACAGTGCTGACACTATCGAGTACAGAGAACACACAGTGCTGACACTATCGAGTAGAGAGAACACGCAGTGCTCACACTATCGGGCAACGAGAACACACAATGCTGACAATATCGAGTACAGATAACACACAGTTCTGACATTATCGAGTAAAGAAACACACAGTGCTGACACTATCGAGTATAGAGAACACACAGTGATGAAACTATCGAGGATAGAGAACACACAGAGCTGACACTATCGAGGTCAGAGAACACACAGTGCTGACACTATCGAGTATAGAGAACACACAGTGATGAAACTATCGAGGATAGAGAACACACAGAGCTGACACTATCGAGGTCAGAGAACACACAGTGCTGACACTATCGAGTATAGAGAACACACAGTGCTGACACTATCGAGTATAGAGAACACACAGTGCTGACACTATCGAGTACAGAGAAAACACAGTGCTGACACTATTGACGACAGAGAACACACAGTGCTGACACTATCGAGTATAGAGAACACACAGTGCTGACACTATCGAGTACAGAGAAAACACAGTGCTGACACTATTGACGACAGAGAAAACACAGTGCTAACACTTTCGAGTATCAAGAACACACAGTGCTGACACTATTGAGTATAGAGAACACAAAGTGCTAACACTATCGAATACAGAGAACACAGTGCTGAGACGATCGAGTTCAGAGAACACACAGTGCTGACTCTATCGAGTCTAGAGAACACAGTGCTGACACAATCGAGTATAGAGACCACACAGTGCTGGCACTATCGAGTTCAAAGAACACACAGTGCTGACACTATCGAGTATAGAGAACACACAGTGCTGACACAATTGAGTTCAGAGAACACACAGTGCTGACACTATCGAGTACTGAGTAAACACAGTGCTGACATTATCGAGTATAGAGAACACACCGTGCTGACACAATCGAGGATAGAGAACACTCAGTGCTGACACTATCGAGTACAGAGAAAACACAGTGCTGACACTATTGACGACAGAGAACACACAGTGCTGACACTATCGAGGATAGAGAACACACAGTGCTGACACTATCGAGTATAGAGAACACACAGTGATGAAACTATCGAGAATAGAGAACACACAGAGCTGACACTATCGAGGTCAGAGAACACACAGTGCTGACACTATCGAGTATAGAGAACACACAGTGCTGACACTATCGAGTATAGAGAACACACAGTGCTGACACTATCGAGTACAGAGAAAACACAGTGCTGACACTATTGACGACAGAGAACACACAGTGCTGACACTATCGAGGATAGAGAACACACAGTGCTGACACTATCGAGTACAGAGAAAACACAGTGCTGACACTATTGATGACAGAGAAAACACAGTGCTAACACTTTCGAGTATCAAGAACACACAGTGCTGACACTATTGAGTATAGAGAACACAAAGTGCTAACACTATCGAATACAGAGAACACAGTGCTGAGACGATCGAGTTCAGAGAACACACAGTGCTGACTCTATCGAGTCTAGAGAACACAGTGCTGACACAATCGAGTATAGAGACCACACAGTGCTGGCACTATCGAGTTCAAAGAACACACAGTGCTGACACTATCGAGTATAGAGAACACACAGTGCTGACACAATTGAGTTCAGAGAACACACAGTGCTGACACTATCGAGTACAGAGAACACACAGTGCTGACACTATCGAGTATAGAGAACACACAGTGCTGGCACTATCGAGTACAGAGAACACTCAATGCTGACACTATCCAGTATAGAGAACGCACAGTGCTGACACTATCGAGTGTAGAGAATGCAGTGCTGACACTATTGAGTGCAGAGAACACACAGTGCTGATACTATCGAGTCGAGATAACACATAGTGCTGACACTATCGAGTACAGAGAACACACATTGCTGACACTATCGAGTGCAGAGAAAACACAGTCCTGACACAATCAAGTAGAGAGATAACACAGTGCTGACACTATCGAGTGCAAAGAACACACATTGCTGATACTATTGAGAATAGAGAACATACACTGCTGACACGATTGAGTATAGAGAACACACAGTGCTGGCATTATCGAGTACAGAGAACACACAGTGCTGGCACTATCGAGTACAGAGATCACACAGTGCTGACACTATTTAGTACTGAGAACACACAGTACTGACACTATCGAGCACAGAGAACACACAGTGCTGACACTGTCAAGTACAGAGAACACACAGTGCTAAAACAATCGAGGACAGAGAACACACAGCGCTGATACTATCAAGTATAGAGAACACAACTGGTGACACTATTGAGTGCAGAGAACACACAATTCTGACACTATCGAGCACAGAGAAAACACAGTGCTGACTCTATCGAGTATAGAGAACACTCAATGCTGACACTATCGAGCACAGAGAACACTCAGTGCTGACACTATCATGTACAGAGAACACATAGTGCTGACACTATTGAGTGGAGAGAACACTATGCTGACACAATCGAGTGCAGAGAACACAGAATGCTGACACTATCGAGTGCAGAGAACACACACTGCTGACACTATCGAGTATAGAGAACACACAGTGCTGACACTATCGAGTGGAGAGAACACTATGCTGACACAATCGAGTGCAGAGAACACAGAATGCTGACACTATCGAGTAGAGAGAACACGCAGTGCTGACACTATCGGGCAACGAGAACACACAATGCTGACAATATCGAGTACAGATAACACACAGTTCTGACATTATCGAGTAAAGAAACACACAGTGCTGACACTATCGAGTATAGAGAACACACAGTGATGAAACTATCGAGGATAGAGAACACACAGAGCTGACACTATCGAGGTCAGAGAACACACAGTGCTGACACGATCGAGTATAGAGAACACACAGTGCTGACACTATCGAGTACAGAGAACACACAGTGCTGACACTATCGATTATAGAGAACACAGAGTGCTGAAACTATCGAGTATAGAAAACACACAGTGCTGACACTATCGAGTATAGAGAAAACACAGTGCTGAAACTATCGATTATGGAGAACACACAGTGCTGCATCTATCGAGTACAGAGAAAACACAGAGCTGACACTATCGACTACAGAGAACACACAGTGCTGACACTATCAAGTGTAGAGAACACACAGTGCTGACACTATCGAGTACAGAGAACACACAGTGCTGACACTATCGAGTAGAGAGAACACGCAGTGCTCACACTATCGGGCAACGAGAACACACAATGCTGACAATATCGAGTACAGATAACACACAGTTCTGACATTATCGAGTAAAGAAACACACAGTGCTGACACTATCGAGTATAGAGAACACACAGTGATGAAACTATCGAGGATAGAGAACACACAGAGCTGACACTATCGAGGTCAGAGAACACACAGTGCTGACACTATCGAGTATAGAGAACACACAGTGATGAAACTATCGAGGATAGAGAACACACAGAGCTGACACTATCGAGGTCAGAGAACACACAGTGCTGACACTATCGAGTATAGAGAACACACAGTGCTGACACTATCGAGTATAGAGAACACACAGTGCTGACACTATCGAGTACAGAGAAAACACAGTGCTGACACTATTGACGACAGAGAACACACAGTGCTGACACTATCGAGTATAGAGAACACACAGTGCTGACACTATCGAGTACAGAGAAAACACAGTGCTGACACTATTGACGACAGAGAAAACACAGTGCTAACACTTTCGAGTATCAAGAACACACAGTGCTGACACTATTGAGTATAGAGAACACAAAGTGCTAACACTATCGAATACAGAGAACACAGTGCTGAGACGATCGAGTTCAGAGAACACACAGTGCTGACTCTATCGAGTCTAGAGAACACAGTGCTGACACAATCGAGTATAGAGACCACACAGTGCTGGCACTATCGAGTTCAAAGAACACACAGTGCTGACACTATCGAGTATAGAGAACACACAGTGCTGACACAATTGAGTTCAGAGAACACACAGTGCTGACACTATCGAGTACTGAGTAAACACAGTGCTGACATTATCGAGTATAGAGAACACACCGTGCTGACACAATCGAGGATAGAGAACACTCAGTGCTGACACTATCGAGTACAGAGAAAACACAGTGCTGACACTATTGACGACAGAGAACACACAGTGCTGACACTATCGAGGATAGAGAACACACAGTGCTGACACTATCGAGTATAGAGAACACACAGTGATGAAACTATCGAGAATAGAGAACACACAGAGCTGACACTATCGAGGTCAGAGAACACACAGTGCTGACACTATCGAGTATAGAGAACACACAGTGCTGACACTATCGAGTATAGAGAACACACAGTGCTGACACTATCGAGTACAGAGAAAACACAGTGCTGACACTATTGACGACAGAGAACACACAGTGCTGACACTATCGAGGATAGAGAACACACAGTGCTGACACTATCGAGTACAGAGAAAACACAGTGCTGACACTATTGACGACAGAGAAAACACAGTGCTAACACTTTCGAGTATCAAGAACACACAGTGCTGACACTATTGAGTATAGAGAACACAAAGTGCTAACACTATCGAATACAGAGAACACAGTGCTGAGACGATCGAGTTCAGAGAACACACAGTGCTGACTCTATCGAGTCTAGAGAACACAGTGCTGACACAATCGAGTATAGAGACCACACAGTGCTGGCACTATCGAGTTCAAAGAACACACAGTGCTGACACTATCGAGTATAGAGAACACACAGTGCTGACACAATTGAGTTCAGAGAACACACAGTGCTGACACTATCGAGTACAGAGAACACACAGTGCTGACACTATCGAGTATAGAGAACACACAGTGCTGGCACTATCGAGTACAGAGAACACTCAATGCTGACACTATCCAGTATAGAGAACGCACAGTGCTGACACTATCGAGTGTAGAGAATGCAGTGCTGACACTATTGAGTGCAGAGAACACACAGTGCTGATACTATCGAGTCGAGATAACACATAGTGCTGACACTATCGAGTACAGAGAATACACATTGCTGACACTATCGAGTGCAGAGAAAACACAGTCCTGACACAATCAAGTAGAGAGATAACACAGTGCTGACACTATCGAGTGCAAAGAACACACATTGCTGATACTATTGAGAATAGAGAACATACACTGCTGACACGATTGAGTATAGAGAACACACAGTGCTGGCATTATCGAGTACAGAGAACACACAGTGCTGGCACTATCGAGTACAGAGATCACACAGTGCTGACACTATTTAGTACTGAGAACACACAGTACTGACACTATCGAGCACAGAGAACACACAGTGCTGACACTGTCAAGTACAGAGAACACACAGTGCTAAAACAATCGAGGACAGAGAACACACAGCGCTGATACTATCAAGTATAGAGAACACAACTGGTGACACTATTGAGTGCAGAGAACACACAATTCTGACACTATCGAGCACAGAGAAAACACAGTGCTGACTCTATCGAGTATAGAGAACACTCAATGCTGACACTATCGAGCACAGAGAACACTCAGTGCTGACACTATCATGTACAGAGAACACATAGTGCTGACACTATTGAGTGCAAGAAGACACAGTGCTAATACTATTGAGTCTAGAGAACACACAGTGCTGACACTATCGAGTACAGAGAACACACAGTGCTGACACTATCAAGTACAGATAAGACACAGTGCGCACAATATCGAGTACAGAGAACACACAGTGCTGAAACTATTGAGTGCAGAGAACACACAGTGCTGACACTATCGAATATGGAGAACACACAATGCTGACACTATCGAGTACGCAGAACACACATTGTTGACACTATCGAGTGCAGAGAACACACAGTGTTGATACTATCGAGTCTAGAGAACACACAATGCTGACACTATCGAGTATAGAGAACACAGTGCTGACACTATCGATCTAGAGAACACACATTGCTGGCACTATCGAGTATAGAGAACACACAGTGCTGACACTATTGAGTGCAGAGAAAACACAGTCCTGACACAATCAAGTATAGAGATAACACAGTGCTGACATTATCAAGTGCAAAGAACACAGTGCTGACACTATTGAGAATGGAGAACACACAGTGCTGACACTATCGAGTACAGAGAACACACAGTGCTGGCACTATCGAGTATAGAGAACACACAGTGCTGACACTATCGAGTACAGAGAACACACAGTGCTGACACGATTGAGTTCAGAGAACACACAGTGCTGACACAATCGAGTACAGAGAACACACAGTGCTGACACTATCGAGTATAGAGAACACACAGTGCTGGCACTATCGAGTACAGAGAACACTCAATGCTGACACTATCCAACATAGAGAACGCACAGTGCTGACACTATCGAGTGTAGAGAATGCAGTGCTGACACTATTGACTGCAGAGAACGCACAGTGCTGATACTATCGAGTATAGAGAACACACACTGGTGACACTATTGAGTGCAGTGAACACAACAGTGCTGACACTATCGATTACAGAGAACACACAGTGCTCACACTATCAAGTACAGAGAAGACACAGTGCTCACACTATCGAGTACAGAGAACACACAGTGCTGAAACTATTGAGTACAGAGAACACACATTGCTGACAATATCGAGTGCAGAGAACACACAGTGCTGATACTATCGAGTCTAGAGAACACACACTGCTAACACTATCGAGTATAGAGAACACATACTGCTGATACTATCGATCTAGAGAACACAGTGCTAACACTATCGAGTTCAGAGAACACACAGTGCTGATACTATCGAGTATAGAGAACACACAGTGCTGACACTATTGAGTGCAGAGAAAACACAGTCCTGACACAATCAAGTATAGAGATAACACAGTGCTGACATTATCAAGTGCAAAGAACACAGTGCTGACACTATTGAGAATGGAGAACACACAGTGCTGACACTATCGAGTACAGAGAACACACAGTGCTGGCACTATCGAGTATAGAGAACACACAGTGCTGACACTATCGAGTACAGAGAACACACAGTGCTGACACGATTGAGTTCAGAGAACACACAGTGCTGACACTATCGAGTACAGAGAACACACAGTGCTGACACTATCGAGTATAGAGACCACACAGTGCTGGCACTATCGAGTACAGAGAACACTCAATGCTGACACTATCCAATATAGAGAACGCACAGTGCTGACACTATCGAGTGTAGAGAATGCAGTGCTGACAATATTGAGTGCAGAGAATGCACAGTGCTGATACTATCGAGTATAGAGAACACAAAGTGCTGACACTATTGAGTGCAGAGAAAACACAGTCCTGACACAATCAAGTATAGAGATAACACAGTGCTGACACTATCGAGTGCAAAGAACACACATTGCTGACACTATTGAAAATAGAGAAAAAACAGTGCTGACACGATTGAGTATAGAGAACACACAGTGCTGGCACTATCGAGTACAGAGAACACACAGTGCTGGCACTATCGAGTATAGAGACCACACAGTGCTGGCACTATCGAGTTCAGAGAACACATAGTGCTGACACTATCGAGTACAGAGAACACACAGTGCTGACACTATTGAGTTCAGAGAACACACAGTGCTGACACTATCGAGTACAGAAAACACACAGTGCTGACACTTTCGAGTAGAGAGAACACACAGTGCTGGCACTATCGAGTACAGAGAACACTCAATGCTGACACTATCCAATATAGAGAACGCACAGTGCTGACACTATCGAATGTAGAGAATGCAGTGCTGACACTATTGAGTGCAGAGAACACACAGTGCTGATACTATCGAGCATAGAGAACACACAGAGCTGACACTATTGAGTGCAGAGAAAACACAGTCCTGACACAATCAAGTATAGAGATAACACAGTGCTGACACTATCGAGTGCAAAGAACACACATTGCTGACCCTATTGAGAATAGAGAACATACAGTGCTGACACGATTGAGTATAGAGAACACACAGTGCTGGCACTATCGAGTACCGAGAACACACAGTGCATGGACCTATCGAGTACAGAGAATAATCAATGCTGACACTATCCAGTATAGAGAACGCACAGTGCTGACACTATCGAGTGTAGAGAATGCAGTGCTGACACTATTGAGTGCAGAGAACATACAGTGCTGATACTATCGAGTCGAGAGAACACACAGTGCTGACACTATCGAGTATAGAGAACACACAGTGTTGACACTAGCGAGTGCAGAGAAAACACAGTCCTGACACAATCAAGTATCGAGATAACACAGTGCTGACATTATCGAGTGCAAAGAACATACATTGCTGACACTATTGAGAATAGAGAACATACAGTGCTGACACGATTGAGTATAGAGAACACACAGTGCTGGCACTATCGAGTACAGAGAACACACAGTGCTGGCACTATCGAGTACAGAGATCACACAGTGCTGACACTATTTAGTACAGAGAACACACATTGCTGACACTATCGAGCACAGAGAACACACAGTGCTGACACTGTCGATTACAGAGGACACACAGTGCTGACACTGTCAAGTACAGAGAACACACAGTGCTAAAACAATCGAGTATAGAGAACACACATTGCTGGCACTATCGAGTATATAGAGCACACAATGGTGATTCTATTGAGTGAATTCAACACAACAGTGCTGACACTATCGAGTATAGAGAACACACAGTGCTGGCACTATCGAGTATGGAGATCACACAGTGCTGGCTCTATTGAGCACAGAGAACACACAGTGCTGTCACTATCGAGTTAAGAGAACACACAGTGCTGCCACTATCGAGTACAGAGAACACTCAATGCTGACACTTTCGAGTATAGGGAACGCTCAGTGCTGACACTATCATGTACAAAGAACACACATTGCTGACACTATTGAGTATAGAGAACATACAGTGCTGACACGATTGAGTATAGAGAACCTGCAGTGCTGTCACTATCGAGTATAGAGAACACACAGTGCTGACACGATCGAGTCTGGAGAACACAAAGTGCTGACACTATCGAGCACAGAGAACGCACAGTACTGACACTATCGAGTGTAGAGAACACTCAATGCTGACACTATCGAGTGCAGAGATCACACAGTGCTGACAATATTTAGTACAGTGAACACACAGTGCTGACACTATCGAGCACAGAGAACACACGGTGCTCGCACTATCGAGTACAGAGTACACACAGTGCTGACAATATTTAGTCCAGAGAACACACAATGCTGACACTGTCAAGTACAGAGAACACACAGTTCTAAAACTATCGAGTACAGAGAACACAGTGCTGATACTATCAAGTATATGAACACACAGTGCTGATACAATCGAGTATATGGAACACACAGTGCTGACACGATCGAGTATAGAGAACACACACTGGTGACACTATCGAGTACAGAGTACACACAGTGTTGACACTATCCAGTACAGAAAACACACAATGCTGGCACGATCGAGTACAGAGAACACACTGGTGACACTATCAAGTGCAGAGAACACAACAGTGCTGACACTATCGAATACAGAGAACACACAATGCTGACACTATCGAGTACAGAGATCACACAGTGCTGACAATATTTAGTCCAGAGAACACACAATGCTGACACTGTCAAGTACAGAGAACACACAGTTCTAAAACTATCGAGCACAGAGAACACAGTGCTGATACTATCAAGTATATGAACACACAGTGCTGATACCATCGAGTATCGGGAACACACAGTGCTGACACGATCGTGTATAGAGAACACACAGTGCTCACACTATCGAGAACAGAGAACACACAGTTCTGACACTATCAAGTGCAGAGAACACACAGTTCTGATACTATCGAGTCTAGAGAACACACAATGCTGACACTATCGAGTATAGAGAACACATACTGCTGACACTATCGATCTAGAGAACACAGTGCTGAAACTATCGAGTATAGAGACCACACATTCCTGGCACTATCGAGTTCAGAGAACACACAGTGCTGACACTATTGAGTACAGAGAACACACAGTGCTGACACGATGGAGTTCAGAGAACACTCAGTGCTGACACTATCGAGTACAGAGAACACACAGTGCTGACACTATCGGGTATAGAGACCACACAGTGCTGGCACTATCGAGTGCAGAGAACACACAGTGCTGATACTATCGAGTCTAGAGAACACACACTGCTAACACTATCGAGTATAGAGAACACATACTGCTGATACTATCGATCTAGAGAACACAGTGCTAACACTATCGAGTATAGAGACCACACAGTGCTGGCACTATCGAGTTCAGAGAACACACAGTGCTGATACTATCGAGTAGAGAGAACACACAGTGCTGACACTATTGAGTGCAGAGAAAACACAGTCCTGACACAATCAAGTATAGAGATAACACATGCTGACATTATCAAGTGCAAAGAACACAGTGCTGACACTATTGAGAATGGAGAACACACAGTGCTGACACTATCGAGTACAGAGAATACACAGTGCAGACACAATTGAGTATGGAGGTCACACAATGCTGACACTATTGAATATAGTGAACACACTGTGCTGACACTATCGAGTATAGAGAACACACTGTGCTGACACTATCGAGTATAGAGAACACACAGTGCTGACACTATCGAGTATAGAGAACACAAAGTGCTGACACTATCGAGTATAGAGAACACACAGTGCTGACACTATCGAGTACAGAGAACACACAGTGCTGACACTATTGAGTACAGAGAACACACAGTGCTGACACTATCGAGCAACGAGAACACACAATGCTGACAATATCGAGTGCAGATAACACACAGTTCTGACATTATCGAGTAAAGAGAACACACAGTGCTGACACTATCGAGTATAGAGAACACACAGTGATGAAACTATCGAGGATAGAGAACACACAGAGCTGACACTATCGAGGTCAGAGAACACACAGTGCTGAATCTATCGAGTATAGAGAACACACAGTGCTGACACTATTGACGACAGAGAACACACAGTGCTGACACTATCGAGTATCAAGAACACACAGTGCTGACACGATTGACTATAGAGAACACAAAATGCTGACACTATCGAGTACAGAGCACACAGAATGCTGACACTATCGAGTTCAGAGAACACACAGTGTTGACACGATCCAGTGCAGAGAACACACTGTGCTGACACTATCGAGTGCAGAGAACACACAGTGCTGACACTATCGAGTACAGAGTAAACACATTGTTAACATTATTGAGTATAGAGAACACACTGTGCTGACACTATCGAGTACAGAGAACACAGAATGCTGACACAATCAAGTAGGGAGAAGACTCAGTGCTGACACTATCGAGTACAGAGAACACACAGTGCTGACATTATTGAGTATGGAGAGCACACAATGCTGACACTATTGAGTATAGTGAACACACTGTGCTGACACGATCGAGTATAGAGAACACACTGTGCTGACACTATCGAGTGTAGAGAACACACAGTGCTGACACTATCGAGTATAGAGAACACAAAGTGCTGACACTACTGAGTACTGAGTAAACACAGTGCTGACATTATCGAGTATAGAGAACACACCGTGCTGACACTATTGAGTGTAGAGAACACACAGTGCTGAGACTGTCGATTATAGAGAGCACAGTGCTGACATTATTGAGTATAGGGAATACACAGTGCTGACATTATCGAGTACAGAGAACACACAGTGCTGACACTATCGAGTACAGAGAAAACACAGTGCTGACACTATTGACGACAGAGAACACACAGTGCTGACACTTTCGAGTATCAAGAACACACAGTGCTGACACTATTGACTATAGAGAATACAAAGTGCTGACACTATCGCCTACAGAGAACACAGTGCTGACACTATCGAGTTCAGAGAACACACAGTGCTGATTCTATTGAGCATAGTGAACACACTGTGCTGACACTATTGAGTACAGAGCACAAAGAATGCTGACACTATCGAGTTCAGAGAACACACAGTGCTGACACTATCCAGTACAGAGAACACACAGTGCTGACACTATCGAGTGCAGAGAACACACAGTGCTGACACTATCGAGTTCAGAGAACACACAGTGCAGACACTATTGAGTATGGAGGACACAATGTGCTGACTCTATCGAGTACAGCGAACACAGAATGCTGACACTATCGAGTTCAGATAACACACAATGCTGACACTATCGAGTATAGAGAACATACAGTGCTGACACTATCGAGTACAGAGAACACACAATGCTGACACTATCGAGTACAGAGAACACACAGTGCAGACACAATTGAGTATGGAGATCACACAATGCTGACACTATCGAATATAGTGAACACACTGTGCTGACCCTATCGAGTATAGAGAACACACAGTGCTGACACTATCGAGTATAGAGAACACAGTGCTGACACTATCGAGTACAGAGAAAACACAGTACTGACACTATCGAGTGCAGAGAACACACAGTGCTTACACTATCGAGTACAGAGAACACACAGAGCTGACACTATCGAGGTCAGAGAACACACAGTGCTGAAACTATCGAGTATAGAGAACACACAGTGCTGACACTATCGAGTACAGAGAAAACACAGTGCTGACACTATTGACGACAGAGAACACTCAATGCTGACACTATCGAGTATCAAGAACACACAGTGCTGACACGATTGACTATAGAGAACACAAAGTGCTGACACTATCGAGTACAGAGCACACAGAATGCTGACACTATCGAGTTCAGAGAACACACAGTGGTGACACTATCCAGTACAGAGAACACACTGTGCTGACACTATCGAGTGCAGAGAACACACAGTGCTGACACTATCGAGTACAGAGTAAACACATTGCTAACATTATTGAGTATAGAGAACACACTGTGCTGACACTATCGAGTACAGAGAACACAGAATGCTGACACAATCAAGTAGGGAGAAGACTCAGTGCTGACACTATCGAGTACAGAGAACACACAGTGCTGACATTATTGAGTATGGAGAGCACACAATGCTGACACTATTGAGTATAGTGAACACACTGTGCTGACACGATCGAGTATAGAGAACACACTGTGCTGACACTATCGAGTGTAGAGAACACACAGTGCTGACACTATCGAGTATAGAGAACACAAAGTGCTGACACTATTGAGTATAGAGAACACACAGTGCTGACACTATCGAGTACAGAGAACACACAGTGCTGACACTATTGAGTACAGAGAACACACAGTGCTGACACTATCGAGTACTGAGTAAACACAGTGCTGACATTATCGAGTATAGAGAACACACCATGCTGACAGAATCGAGGATAGAGAACACTCAGTGCTGACACTAACGAGTACGGAGAACAAACAGTGCTGACACTATTGAGTATGGAGAACACACAGTGCTGACACTATTGAGTGTAGAGAAGACACAGTGCTGAGACTATCGATTATAGAGAGCACAGTGCTGACATTATTGAGTATAGGGAATACACAGTGCTGACATTATCGAGTACAGAGAACACACAGTGCTGACACTATCGAGGATAGAGAACACACAGTGCTGACACTATCGAGTACAGAGAAAACACAGTGCTGACACTATTGACGACAGAGAACACACAGTGCTGACACTTTCGAGTATCAAGAACACACAGTGCTGAAACTATTGACTATAGAGAATACAAAGTGCTGACACTATCGACTACAGAGAACACAGTGCTGACACTATCGAGTTCAGAGAACACACAGTGCTGACACTATTGAGTATAGAGAACACAAAGTGCTGACACTATCGCCTACAGAGAACACAGTGCTGACACTATCGAGTTCAGAGAACACACAGTGCTGACACTATCCAGTACAGAGAACACACAGTGCTGACACTATCGAGTGCAGAGAACACACAGTGCTGACACTATCGAGTACAGAATAAACACATTGCTGACATTATTGAGTATAGAGAACACACTGTGCTGACACTATCGAGTACAGAGAACACAGAATGCTGACACAATAGAGTATGGAGAAGACTCAGTGCCGGCACTATCGAGTACAGAGAAGACAAAGTGCTGACACAATTGAGTATGGAGAGCACACAATGCTGACACTATTGAGTATAGTGAACACACTGTGCTGACACTATAGAGTATAGAGAACACACTGTGCTGACACTATCGAGTATAGAGAACACACAGTGCTGACACTATCAAGTATAGAGAACACAAAGTGCTGACACTATCGAGGATAGAGAACACACAGTACTGACACTATCGAGTATAGAGAACACAAATTGCTGATACTATTGAGTTCAGAGAACACACAGTGCTGACATTATCGAGTATAGAGAACACACCGTGCTGACACAATCGAGGATAGAGAACACTCAGTGCTGACACTAACGAGTACGGAGAACACACAGTGCTGACACTATTGAGTATGGAGAACACACAGTGCTGACACTATTGCGTGTAGAGAACACACAGTGCTGAGACTATCGATTATAGAGAGCACAGTGCTGACATTATTGATAATAGGGAATACACACTGCTGACACTATCGAGTATAGAGAACACACAGAGCTGACACGATCGAGTTCAAAGAACATACAGTGCTGACAAAATCAAGGATAGAGAACAAACAGTGCTGACACTATCGAGTACAGAGTAAACACAATGCTGACATTATCGAGTATAGAGAACACACAGAGCTGACACGATCGAGTACAGAGAACACACAGTGCTGACACAATCGAGGATAGAGAACACACAGTGCTGACACAATCGAGTATGGAGAACACAAAGTGCTGACAATATCGACTACAGAGAACACACAGTGCTCACATTATCGAGTATAGAGAACACAAAGTGCTGAAAATATCGAGTACAGGAAACACATACTGCTGACACTATCGAGTACAGATAACACACAGTGCTGACATTATCGAGTACAGAGAACACACAGTGCTTACACTATCGAGTACAGAGAACACACAGTGCTGACACTATTGAGCATAGAGAAAACACAGTGCTGAAACTATCGAGTATAGAGAACACACAGTGCTGACACTATCGAGTACAGAGAAAACACATAGCTGACACTATCGACTACAGAGAACACACAGTGCTGACATTATCGAGTATAGATAACACACAGTGCTGACACTATCGAGTATAGAGAACACAAAGTGCTGACACTATTGAGTATAGATAACACACAGTGCTGACAATATCGAGTATAGAGTCACTGTGCTGACACAATCGAGTGCAGAGAACACAGAATGCTGACACTATCGAGTTCAGAGAGCACACAATGCTGACACTATTGAGTAGAGAGAACACGCAGTGCTGACACTATCGAGTACAGAGAACACACAGTGCTTACACTATCGAATACAGAGAACACACAGTGCTGACACTATTGAGTATAGAGAAAACACAGTGCTGAAACTATCGAGTATAGAGAAGACACAGTGCTGACACTATCGAGCACAGAGAAAACACATAGCTGACACTATCGACTACAGAGAACACACAGTGCTGACACTATCGAGTATAGAGTCACTGTGCTGACACAATCGAGTGCAGAGAACACACAATGCTGACACTATCGAGTACAGAGACAACACAGTGCTGACACTATTGACTGCAGAGAACACACAGTGCTGACACAATCGAGTATAGAGAACACACAGTGCTGACTTTATCGAGTGCAGAGAACACACAGTGCTTACACTCTCGAGCACAGAGAACACACAGTGCTGACACTATCGATTATAGAGAACACACAGTGCTGAAACTATCGAGTATAGAAAACACACAGTGCTGACACTATCGAGTACAGAGAACACACAGTGCTGACACTATCGACTACAGAGAACACACAGTGCTGACACTATCGAGTGTGGAGAACACACAGTTATGACACTATCGAGTATAGAGAACACAAAGTGCTGACACTATCGAGTATAGAGAACACAGAATGCTGACACTATCGAGTATACAAAACACACAGTGCTGACACTATCGTATACAAAACACACAGTGCTGACACTATTGAGTACAGAGAACACACAGTGCTGACACTATCGAGTACTGAGTAAACACAGTGCTGACATTATCGAGTATAGAGAACACACCGTGCTGACACAATCGAGGATAGAGAACACTCAGTGCTGACACTATCGAGTACGGAGAACACACAGTGCTGACACTATTGAGTATGGAGAACACACAGTGCTGACACTATTTAGTGTA
The DNA here is from genome assembly GCF_044704955.1 of Pristiophorus japonicus. Taxonomy (NCBI): domain Eukaryota; kingdom Metazoa; phylum Chordata; class Chondrichthyes; family Pristiophoridae; genus Pristiophorus; species Pristiophorus japonicus. The sequence goes on along the minus strand of NC_091981.1, from coordinate 133,456,586 downwards.
GAGAACACACAGTGCTGAGACTATCGAGTATAGAGAGCACAGTGCTGACATTATTGAGTATAGGGAATACACAGAGCTGGCACTATCGAGTACAGAGTAAACACAATGCTGACATTATCGAGTATAGAGAACACACAGAGCTGACACGATCGAGTTCAGAGAACATACAGTGCTGACACAATCAAGGATAGAGAACAGACAGTGCTGACACTATCGAGTACAGAGTAAACACAATGCTGACATTATCGCGTATAGAGAACACACAGAGCTGACACGATCGAGTACAGAGAACATACAGTGCAGAACAATCGAGGATAGAGAACACAGTGCTGACACTATCGAGTACAGAGAAAACACAGTGCTGAAACTATCGATTATGGAGAATACACAGTGCTGCATCTATCGAGTACAGAGAAAACACAGAGCTGACACTATCGACTACAGAGAACACACAGTGCTGACACTATCAAGTGTAGAGAACACACAGTGCTGACACTATCAAGTGTAGAGAACACACAGTGCTGACACTATCAAGTGTAGAGAACACACAGTGCTGACACTATCGAGTACAGAGTAAACACAATGCTGACATTATCGCGTATGGAGAACACACAGAGCTGACACGATCGAATACAGAGAACATACAGTGCAGAACAATCGAGGATAGAGAACACAGTGCTGACACTATCGAGTACAGAGAAAACACAGTGCTGAAACTATCGATTATGGAGAACACACAGTGCTGCATCTATCGAGTACAGAGAAAACACAGAGCTGACACTATCGACTACAGAGAACACACAGTGCTGACACTATCAAGTGTAGAGAACACACAGTGCTGACACTATCAAGTGTAGAGAACACACAGTGCTGACACTATCAAGTGTAGAGAACACACAGTGCTGACACTATCGAGTGGAGAGAACACTATGCTGACACAATCGAGTGCAGAGAACACAGAATGCTGACACTATCGAGTAGAGAGAACACGCAGTGCTGACACTATCGGGCAACGAGAACACACAATGCTGACAATATCGAGTACAGATAACACACAGTTCTGACATTATCGAGTAAAGAAACACACAGTGCTGACACTATCGAGTATAGAGAACACACAGTGATGAAACTATCGAGGATAGAGAACACACAGAGCTGACACTATCGAAGTCAGAGAACACACAGTGCTGACACGATCGAGTATAGAGAACACACAGTGCTGACACTATCGAGTACAGAGAACACACAGTGCTGACACTATCGATTATAGAGAACACAGAGTGCTGAAACTATCGAGTATAGAAAACACACAGTGCTGACACTATCGAGTATAGAGAAAACACAGTGCTGAAACTATCGATTATGGAGAACACACAGTGCTGCATCTATCGAGTACAGAGAAAACACAGAGCTGACACTATCGACTACAGAGAACACACAGTGCTGACACTATCAAGTGTAGAGAACACACAGTGCTGACACTATCGAGTACAGAGAACACACAGTGCTGACATTATCGAGTAGAGAGAACACGCAGTGCTCACACTATCGGGCAACGAGAACACACAATGCTGACAATATCGAGTACAGATAACACACAGTTCTGACATTATCGAGTAAAGAAACACACAGTGCTGACACTATCGAGTATAGAGAACACACAGTGATGAAACTATCGAGGATAGAGAACACACAGAGCTGACACTATCGAGGTCAGAGAACACACAGTGCTGACACTATCGAGTATAGAGAACACACAGTGATGAAACTATCGAGGATAGAGAACACACAGAGCTGACACTATCGAGGTCAGAGAACACACAGTGCTGACACTATCGAGTATAGAGAACACATAGTGCTGACACTATCGAGTATAGAGAACACACAGTGCTGACACTATCGAGTACAGAGAAAACACAGTGCTGACACTATTGACGACAGAGAACACACAGTGCTGACACTATCGAGTATAGAGAACACACAGTGCTGACACTATCGAGTACAGAGAAAACACAGTGCTGACACTATTGACGACAGAGAAAACACAATGCTAACACTTTCGAGTATCAAGAACACACAGTGCTGACACTATTGAGTATAGAGAACACAAAGTGCTAACACTATCGAATACAGAGAACACAGTGCTGAGACGATCGAGTTCAGAGAACACACAGTGCTGACTCTATCGAGTCTAGAGAACACAGTGCTGACACAATCGAGTATAGAGACCACACAGTGCTGGCACTATCGAGTTCAAAGAACACACAGTGCTGACACTATCGAGTATAGAGAACACACAGTGCTGACACAATTGAGTTCAGAGAACACACAGTGCTGACACTATCGAGTACTGAGTAAACACAGTGCTGACATTATCGAGTATAGAGAACACACCGTGCTGACACAATCGAGGATAGAGAACACTCAGTGCTGACACTATCGAGTACGGAGAACACACAGTGCTGACACTATTGAGTATGGAGAACACACAGTGCTGACACTATTTAGTGTAGAGAACACACAGTGCTGAGACTATCGAGTATAGAGAGCACAGTGCTGACATTATTGAGTATAGGGAATACACAGAGCTGACACTATCGAGTACAGAGTAAACACAATGCTGACATTATCGAGTATAGAGAACACACAGAGCTGACACGATCGAGTTCAGAGAACATACAGTGCTGGCACAATCAAGGATAGAGAACAGACAGTGCTGACACTATCGAGTACAGAGTAAACACAATGCTGACATTATCGCGTATGGAGAACACACAGAGCTGACACGATCGAGTACAGAGAACATACAGTGCAGAACAATCGAGGATAGAGAACACAGTGCTGACACTATCGAGTACAGAGAAAACACAGTGCTGAAACTATCGATTATGGAGAACACACAGTGCTGCATCTATCGAGTACAGAGAAAACACAGAGCTGACACTATCGACTACAGAGAACACACAGTGCTGACACTATCAAGTGTAGAGAACACACAGTGCTGACACTATCAAGTGTAGAGAACACACAGTGCTGACACTATCAAGTGTAGAGAACACACAGTGCTGACACTATCAAGTGTAGAGAACACACAGTGCTGACACTATCGAGTGGAGAGAACACTATGCTGACACAATCGAGTGCAGAGAACACAGAATGCTGACACTATCGAGTAGAGAGAACATGCAGTGCTGACACTATCGGGCAACGAGAACACACAATGCTGACAATATCGAGTACAGATAACACACAGTTCTGACATTATCGAGTAAAGAAACACACAGTGCTGACACTATCGAGTATAGAGAACACACAGTGATGAAACTATCGAGGATAGAGAACACACAGAGCTGACACTATCGAGGTCAGAGAACACACAGTGCTGACACGATCGAGTATAGAGAACACACAGTGCTGACACTATCGAGTACAGAGAACACACAGTGCTGACACTATCGATTATAGAGAACACAGAGTGCTGAAACTATCGAGTATAGAAAAAACACAGTGCTGACACTATCGAGTATAGAGAAAACACAGTGCTGAAACTATCGATTATGGAGAACACACAGTGCTGCATCTATCGAGTACAGAGAAAACACAGAGCTGACACTATCGACTACAGAGAACACACAGTGCTGACACTATCAAGTGTAGAGAACACAAAGTGCTAACACTATCGAATACAGAGAACACAGTGCTGAGACGATCGAGTTCAGAGAACACACAGTGCTGACTCTATCGAGTCTAGAGAACACAGTGCTGACACAATCGAGTATAGAGACCACACAGTGCTGGCACTATCGAGTTCAAAGAACACACAGTGCTGACACTATCGAGTATAGAGAACACACAGTGCTGACACAATTGAGTTCAGAGAACACACAGTGCTGACACTATCGAGTACTGAGTAAACACAGTGCTGACATTATCGTGTATAGAGAATACACCGTGCTGACACAATCGAGGATAGAGAACACTCAGTGCTGACACTATCGAGTACGGAGAACACACAGTGCTGACACTATTGAGTATGGAGAACACACAGTGCTGACACTATTTAGTGTAGAGAACACACAGTGCTGAGACTATCGAGTATAGAGAGCACAGTGCTGACATTATTGAGTATAGGGAATACACAGAGCTGACACTATCGAGTACAGAGTAAACACAATGCTGACATTATCGAGTATAGAGAACACACAGAGCTGACACGATCGAGTTCAGAGAACATACAGTGCTGGCACAATCAAGGATAGAGAACAGACAGTGCTGACACTATCGAGTACAGAGTAAACACAATGCTGACATTATCGCGTATGGAGAACACACAGAGCTGACACGATCGAGTACAGAGAACATACAGTGCAGAACAATCGAGGATAGAGAACACAGTGCTGACACTATCGAGTACAGAGAAAACACAGTGCTGAAACTATCGATTATGGAGAACACACAGTGCTGCATCTATCGAGTACAGAGAAAACACAGAGCTGACACTATCGACTACAGAGAACACACAGTGCTGACACTATCAAGTGTAGAGAACACACAGTGCTGACACTATCAAGTGTAGAGAACACACAGTGCTGACACTATCGAGTGGAGAGAACACTATGCTGACACAATCGAGTGCAGAGAACACAGAATGCTGACACTATCGAGTAGAGAGAACACGCAGTGCTGACACTATCGGGCAACGAGAACACACAATGCTGACAATATCGAGTACAGATAACACACAGTTCTGACATTATCGAGTAAAGAAACACACAGTGCTGACACTATCGAGTATAGAGAACACACAGAGCTGACACTATCGAGGTCAGAGAACACACAGTGCTGACACGATCGAGTATAGAGAACACACAGTGCTGACACTATCGAGTACAGAGAACACACAGTGCTGACACTATCGAGTATAGAGAACACACAGTGATGAAACTATCGAGGATAGAGAACACACAGAGCTGACACTATCGAGGTCAGAGAACACACAGTGCTGACACGATCGAGTATAGAGAACACACAGTGCTGACACTATCGAGTATAGAGAACACACAGTGATGAAACTATCGAGGATAGAGAACACACAGAGCTGACACTATCGAGGTCAGAGAACACACAGTGCTGACACGATCGAGTATAGAGAACACACAGTGCTGACACTATCGAGTACAGAGAACACACAGTGCTGACACTATCGATTATAGAGAACACAGAGTGCTGAAACTATCGAGTATAGAAAACACACAGTGCTGACACTATCGAGTATAGAGAAAACACAGTGCTGAAACTATCGATTATGGAGAACACACAGTGCTGCATCTATCGAGTACAGAGAAAACACAGAGCTGACACTATCGACTACAGAGAACACACAGTGCTGAGACTATCAAGTGTAGAGAACACACAGTGCTGACACTATCGAGTACAGAGAACACACAGTGCTGACACTATCGAGTAGAGAGAACACGCAGTGCTCACACTATCGGGCAACGAGAACACACAATGCTGACAATATCGAGTACAGATAACACACAGTTCTGACATTATCGAGTAAAGAAACACACAGTGCTGACACTATCGAGTATAGAGAACACACAGTGATGAAACTATCGAGGATAGAGAACACACAGAGCTGACACTATCGAGGTCAGAGAACACACAGTGCTGACACTATCGAGTATAGAGAACACACAGTGATGAAACTATCGAGGATAGAGAACACACAGAGCTGACACTATCGAGGTCAGAGAACACACAGTGCTGACACTATCGAGTATAGAGAACACACAGTGCTGACACTATCGAGTATAGAGAACACACAGTGCTGACACTATCGAGTACAGAGAAAACACAGTGCTGACACTATTGACGACAGAGAACACACAGTGCTGACACTATCGAGTATAGAGAACACACAGTGCTGACACTATCGAGTACAGAGAAAACACAGTGCTGACACTATTGACGACAGAGAAAACACAGTGCTAACACTTTCGAGTATCAAGAACACACAGTGCTGACACTATTGAGTATAGAGAACACAAAGTGCTAACACTATCGAATACAGAGAACACAGTGCTGAGACGATCGAGTTCAGAGAACACACAGTGCTGACTCTATCGAGTCTAGAGAACACAGTGCTGACACAATCGAGTATAGAGACCACACAGTGCTGGCACTATCGAGTTCAAAGAACACACAGTGCTGACACTATCGAGTATAGAGAACACACAGTGCTGACACAATTGAGTTCAGAGAACACACAGTGCTGACACTATCGAGTACTGAGTAAACACAGTGCTGACATTATCGAGTATAGAGAACACACCGTGCTGACACAATCGAGGATAGAGAACACTCAGTGCTGACACTATCGAGTACGGAGAACACACAGTGCTGACACTATTGAGTATGGAGAACACACAGTGCTGACACTATTTAGTGTAGAGAACACACAGTGCTGAGACTATCGAGTATAGAGAGCACAGTGCTGACATTATTGAGTATAGGGAATACACAGAGCTGACACTATCAAGTACAGAGTAAACACAATGCTGACATTATCGAGTATAGAGAACACACAGAGCTGACACGATCGAGTTCAGAGAACATACAGTGCTGGCACAATCAAGGATAGAGAACAGACAGTGCTGACACTATCGAGTACAGAGTAAACACAATGCTGACATTATCGCGTATGGAGAACACACAGAGCTGACACGATCGAGTACAGAGAACATACAGTGCAGAACAATCGAGGATAGAGAACACAGTGCTGACACTATCGAGTACAGAGAAAACACAGTGCTGAAACTATCGATTATGGAGAACACACAGTGCTGCATCTATCGAGTACAGAGAAAACACAGAGCTGACACTATCGACTACAGAGAACACACAGTGCTGACACTATCAAGTGTAGAGAACACACAGTGCTGACACTATCAAGTGTAGAGAACACACAGTGCTGACACTATCGAGTGGAGAGAACACTATGCTGACACAATCGAGTGCAGAGAACACAGAATGCTGACACTATCGAGTAGAGAGAACACGCAGTGCTGACACTATCGGGCAACGAGAACACACAATGCTGACAATATCGAGTACAGATAACACACAGTTCTGACATTATCGAGTAAAGAAACACACAGTGCTGACACTATCGAGTATAGAGAACACACAGTGATGAAACTATCGAGGATAGAGAACACACAGAGCTGACACTATCGAGGTCAGAGAACACACAGTGCTGACACGATCGAGTATAGAGAACACACAGTGCTGACACTATCGAGTACAGAGAACACACAGTGCTGACACTATCGATTATAGAGAACACAGAGTGCTGAAACTATCGAGTATAGAAAACACACAGTGCTGACACTATCGAGTATAGAGAAAACACAGTGCTGAAACTATCGATTATGGAGAACACACAGTGCTGCATCTATCGAGTACAGAGAAAACACAGAGCTGACACTATCGACTACAGAGAACACACAGTGCTGACACTATCAAGTGTAGAGAACACACAGTGCTGACACTATCGAGTACAGAGAACACACAGTGCTGACACTATCGAGTAGAGAGAACACGCAGTGCTCACACTATCGGGCAACGAGAACACACAATGCTGACAATATCGAGTACAGATAACACACAGTTCTGACATTATCGAGTAAAGAAACACACAGTGCTGACACTATCGAGTATAGAGAACACACAGTGATGAAACTATCGAGGATAGAGAACACACAGAGCTGACACTATCGAGGTCAGAGAACACACAGTGCTGACACTATCGAGTATAGAGAACACACAGTGATGAAACTATCGAGGATAGAGAACACACAGAACTGACACTATCGAGGTCAGAGAACACACAGTGCTGACACTATCGAGTATAGAGAACACACAGTGCTGACACTATCGAGTATAGAGAACACACAGTGCTGACACTATCGAGTACAGAGAAAACACAGTGCTGACACTATTGACGACAGAGAACACACAGTGCTGACACTATCGAGTATAGAGAACACACAGTGCTGACACTATCGAGTACAGAGAAAACACAGTGCTGACACTATTGACGACAGAGAAAACACAGTGCTAACACTTTCGAGTATCAAGAACACACAGTGCTGACACTATTGAGTATAGAGAACACAAAGTGCTAACACTATCGAATACAGAGAACACAGTGCTGAGACGATCGAGTTCAGAGAACACACAGTGCTGACTCTATCGAGTCTAGAGAACACAGTGCTGACACAATCGAGTATAGAGACCACACAGTGCTGGCACTATCGAGTTCAAAGAACACACAGTGCTGACACTATCGAGTATAGAGAACACACAGTGCTGACACAATTGAGTTCAGAGAACACACAGTGCTGACACTATCGAGTACTGAGTAAACACAGTGCTGACATTATCGTGTATAGAGAATACACCGTGCTGACACAATCGAGGATAGAGAACACTCAGTGCTGACACTATCGAGTACGGAGAACACACAGTGCTGACACTATTGAGTATGGAGAACACACAGTGCTGACACTATTTAGTGTAGAGAACACACAGTGCTGAGACTATCGAGTATAGAGAGCACAGTGCTGACATTATTGAGTATAGGGAATACACAGAGCTGACACTATCGAGTACAGAGTAAACACAATGCTGACATTATCGAGTATAGAGAACACACAGAGCTGACACGATCGAGTTCAGAGAACATACAGTGCTGGCACAATCAAGGATAGAGAACAGACAGTGCTGACACTATCGAGTACAGAGTAAACACAATGCTGACATTATCGCGTATGGAGAACACACAGAGCTGACACGATCGAGTACAGAGAACATACAGTGCAGAACAATCGAGGATAGAGAACACAGTGCTGACACTATCGAGTACAGAGAAAACACAGTGCTGAAACTATCGATTATGGAGAACACACAGTGCTGCATCTATCGAGTACAGAGAAAACACAGAGCTGACACTATCGACTACAGAGAACACACAGTGCTGACACTATCAAGTGTAGAGAACACACAGTGCTGACACTATCAAGTGTAGAGAACACACAGTGCTGACACTATCGAGTGGAGAGAACACTATGCTGACACAATCGAGTGCAGAGAACACAGAATGCTGACACTATCGAGTAGAGAGAACACGCAGTGCTGACACTATCGGGCAACGAGAACACACAATGCTGACAATATCGAGTACAGATAACACACAGTTCTGACATTATCGAGTAAAGAAACACACAGTGCTGACACTATCGAGTATAGAGAACACACAGAGCTGACACTATCGAGGTCAGAGAACACACAGTGATGAAACTATCGAGGATAGAGAACACACAGAGCTGACACTATCGAGGTCAGAGAACACACAGTGCTGACACGATCGAGTATAGAGAACACACAGTGCTGACACTATCGAGTACAGAGAACACACAGTGCTGACACTATCGATTATAGAGAACACAGAGTGCTGAAACTATCGAGTATAGAAAACACACAGTGCTGACACTATCGAGTATAGAGAAAACACAGTGCTGAAACTATCGATTATGGAGAACACACAGTGCTGCATCTATCGAGTACAGAGAAAACACAGAGCTGACACTATCGACTACAGAGAACACACAGTGCTGACACTATCAAGTGTAGAGAACACACAGTGCTGACACTATCGAGTACAGAGAACACACAGTGCTGACACTATCGAGTAGAGAGAACACGCAGTGCTCACACTATCGGGCAACGAGAACACACAATGCTGACAATATCGAGTACAGATAACACACAGTTCTGACATTATCGAGTAAAGAAACACACAGTGCTGACACTATCGAGTATAGAGAACACACAGTGATGAAACTATCGAGGATAGAGAACACACAGAGCTGACACTATCGAGGTCAGAGAACACACAGTGCTGACACTATCGAGTATAGAGAACACACAGTGATGAAACTATCGAGGATAGAGAACACACAGAGCTGACACTATCGAGGTCAGAGAACACACAGTGCTGACACTATCGAGTATAGAGAACACACAGTGCTGACACTATCGAGTATAGAGAACACACAGTGCTGACACTATCGAGTACAGAGAAAACACAGTGCTGACACTATTGACGACAGAGAACACACAGTGCTGACACTATCGAGTATAGAGAACACACAGTGCTGACACTATCGAGTACAGAGAAAACACAGTGCTGACACTATTGACGACAGAGAAAACACAGTGCTAACACTTTCGAGTATCAAGAACACACAGTGCTGACACTATTGAGTATAGAGAACACAAAGTGCTAACACTATCGAATACAGAGAACACAGTGCTGAGACGATCGAGTTCAGAGAACACACAGTGCTGACTCTATCGAGTCTAGAGAACACAGTGCTGACACAATCGAGTATAGAGACCACACAGTGCTGGCACTATCGAGTTCAAAGAACACACAGTGCTGACACTATCGAGTATAGAGAACACACAGTGCTGACACAATTGAGTTCAGAGAACACACAGTGCTGACACTATCGAGTACTGAGTAAACACAGTGCTGACATTATCGAGTATAGAGAACACACCGTGCTGACACAATCGAGGATAGAGAACACTCAGTGCTGACACTATCGAGTACGGAGAACACACAGTGCTGACACTATTGAGTATGGAGAACACACAGTGCTGACACTATTTAGTGTAGAGAACACACAGTGCTGAGACTATCGAGTATAGAGAGCACAGTGCTGACATTATTGAGTATAGGGAATACACAGAGCTGACACTATCAAGTACAGAGTAAACACAATGCTGACATTATCGAGTATAGAGAACACACAGAGCTGACACGATCGAGTTCAGAGAACATACAGTGCTGGCACAATCAAGGATAGAGAACAGACAGTGCTGACACTATCGAGTACAGAGTAAACACAATGCTGACATTATCGCGTATGGAGAACACACAGAGCTGACACGATCGAGTACAGAGAACATACAGTGCAGAACAATCGAGGATAGAGAACACAGTGCTGACACTATCGAGTACAGAGAAAACACAGTGCTGAAACTATCGATTATGGAGAACACACAGTGCTGCATCTATCGAGTACAGAGAAAACACAGAGCTGACACTATCGACTACAGAGAACACACAGTGCTGACACTATCAAGTGTAGAGAACACACAGTGCTGACACTATCAAGTGTAGAGAACACACAGTGCTGACACTATCGAGTGGAGAGAACACTATGCTGACACAATCGAGTGCAGAGAACACAGAATGCTGACACTATCGAGTAGAGAGAACACGCAGTGCTGACACTATCGGGCAACGAGAACACACAATGCTGACAATATCGAGTACAGATAACACACAGTTCTGACATTATCGAGTAAAGAAACACACAGTGCTGACACTATCGAGTATAGAGAACACACAGTGATGAAACTATCGAGGATAGAGAACACACAGAGCTGACACTATCGAGGTCAGAGAACACACAGTGCTGACACGATCGAGTATAGAGAACACACAGTGCTGACACTATCGAGTACAGAGAACACACAGTGCTGACACTATCGATTATAGAGAACACAGAGTGCTGAAACTATCGAGTATAGAAAACACACAGTGCTGACACTATCGAGTATAGAGAAAACACAGTGCTGAAACTATCGATTATGGAGAACACACAGTGCTGCATCTATCGAGTACAGAGAAAACACAGAGCTGACACTATCGACTACAGAGAACACACAGTGCTGACACTATCAAGTGTAGAGAACACACAGTGCTGACACTATCGAGTACAGAGAACACACAGTGCTGACACTATCGAGTAGAGAGAACACGCAGTGCTCACACTATCGGGCAACGAGAACACACAATGCTGACAATATCGAGTACAGATAACACACAGTTCTGACATTATCGAGTAAAGAAACACACAGTGCTGACACTATCGAGTATAGAGAACACACAGTGATGAAACTATCGAGGATAGAGAACACACAGAGCTGACACTATCGAGGTCAGAGAACACACAGTGCTGACACTATCGAGTATAGAGAACACACAGTGATGAAACTATCGAGGATAGAGAACACACAGAACTGACACTATCGAGGTCAGAGAACACACAGTGCTGACACTATCGAGTATAGAGAACACACAGTGCTGACACTATCGAGTATAGAGAACACACAGTGCTGACACTATCGAGTACAGAGAAAACACAGTGCTGACACTATTGACGACAGAGAACACACAGTGCTGACACTATCGAGTATAGAGAACACACAGTGCTGACACTATCGAGTACAGAGAAAACACAGTGCTGACACTATTGACGACAGAGAAAACACAGTGCTAACACTTTCGAGTATCAAGAACACACAGTGCTGACACTATTGAGTATAGAGAACACAAAGTGCTAACACTATCGAATACAGAGAACACAGTGCTGAGACGATCGAGTTCAGAGAACACACAGTGCTGACTCTATCGAGTCTAGAGAACACAGTGCTGACACAATCGAGTATAGAGACCACACAGTGCTGGCACTATCGAGTTCAAAGAACACACAGTGCTGACACTATCGAGTATAGAGAACACACAGTGCTGACACAATTGAGTTCAGAGAACACACAGTGCTGACACTATCGAGTACTGAGTAAACACAGTGCTGACATTATCGAGTATAGAGAACACACCGTGCTGACACAATCGAGGATAGAGAACACTCAGTGCTGACACTATCGAGTACGGAGAACACACAGTGCTGACACTATTGAGTATGGAGAACACACAGTGCTGACACTATTTAGTGTAGAGAACACACAGTGCTGAGACTATCGAGTATAGAGAGCACAGTGCTGACATTATTGAGTATAGGGAATACACAGAGCTGACACTATCGAGTACAGAGTAAACACAATGCTGACATTATCGAGTATAGAGAACACACAGAGCTGACACGATCGAGTTCAGAGAACATACAGTGCTGGCACAATCAAGGATAGAGAACAGACAGTGCTGACACTATCGAGTACAGAGTAAACACAATGCTGACATTATCGCGTATGGAGAACACACAGAGCTGACACGATCGAGTACAGAGAACATACAGTGCAGAACAATCGAGGATAGAGAACACAGTGCTGACACTATCGAGTACAGAGAAAACACAGTGCTGAAACTATCGATTATGGAGAACACACAGTGCTGCATCTATCGAGTACAGAGAAAACACAGAGCTGACACTATCGACTACAGAGAACACACAGTGCTGACACTATCAAGTGTAGAGAACACACAGTGCTGACACTATCAAGTGTAGAGAACACACAGTGCTGACACTATCAAGTGTAGAGAACACACAGTGCTGACACTATCAAGTGTAGAGAACACACAGTGCTGACACTATCGAGTGGAGAGAACACTATGCTGACACAATCGAGTGCAGAGAACACAGAATGCTGACACTATCGAGTAGAGAGAACACGCAGTGCTGACACTATCGGGCAACGAGAACACACAATGCTGACAATATCGAGTACAGATAACACACAGTTCTGACATTATCGAGTAAAGAAACACACAGTGCTGACACTATCGAGTATAGAGAACACACAGTGATGAAACTATCGAGGATAGAGAACACACAGAGCTGACACTATCGAGGTCAGAGAACACACAGTGCTGACACTATCGAGTATAGAGAACACACAGTGCTGACACTATCGAGTACAGAGAACACACAGTGCTGACACTATCGATTATAGAGAACACAGAGTGCTGAAACTATCGAGTATAGAAAACACACAGTGCTGACACTATCGAGTATAGAGAAAACACAGTGCTGAAACTATCGATTATGGAGAACACACAGTGCTGCATCTATCGAGTACAGAGAAAACACAGAGCTGACACTATCGACTACAGAGAACACACAGTGCTGACACTATCAAGTGTAGAGAACACACAGTGCTGACACTATCGAGTACAGAGAACACACAGTGCTGACACTATCGAGTAGAGAGAACACGCAGTGCTCACACTATCGGGCAACGAGAACACACAATGCTGACAATATCGAGTACAGATAACACACAGTTCTGACATTATCGAGTAAAGAAACACACAGTGCTGACACTATCGAGTATAGAGAACACACAGTGATGAAACTATCGAGGATAGAGAACACACAGAGCTGACACTATCGAGGTCAGAGAACACACAGTGCTGACACAATCGAGTATAGAGAACACACAGTGATGAAACTATCGAGGATAGAGAACACACAGAGCTGACACTATCGAGGTCAGAGAACACACAGTGCTGACACTATCGAGTATAGAGAACACACAGTGCTGACACTATCGAGTATAGAGAACACACAGTGCTGACACTATCGAGTACAGAGAAAACACAGTGCTGACACTATTGACGACAGAGAACACACAGTGCTGACACTATCGAGTATAGAGAACACACAGTGCTGACACTATCGAGTACAGAGAAAACACAGTGCTGACACTATTGACGACAGAGAAAACACAGTGCTAACACTTTCGAGTATCAAGAACACACAGTGCTGACACTATTGAGTATAGAGAACACAAAGTGCTAACACTATCGAATACAGAGAACACAGTGCTGAGACGATCGAGTTCAGAGAACACACAGTGCTGACTCTATCGAGTCTAGAGAACACAGTGCTGACACAATCGAGTATAGAGACCACACAGTGCTGGCACTATCGAGTTCAAAGAACACACAGTGCTGACACTATCGAGTATAGAGAACACACAGTGCTGACACAATTGAGTTCAGAGAACACACAGTGCTGACACTATCGAGTACTGAGTAAACACAGTGCTGACATTATCGAGTATAGAGAACACACCGTGCTGACACAATCGAGGATAGAGAACACTCAGTGCTGACACTATCGAGTACAGAGAAAACACAGTGCTGACACTATTGACGACAGAGAACACACAGTGCTGACACTATCGAGGATAGAGAACACACAGTGCTGACACTATCGAGTATAGAGAACACACAGTGATGAAACTATCGAGAATAGAGAACACACAGAGCTGACACTATCGAGGTCAGAGAACACACAGTGCTGACACTATCGAGTATAGAGAACACACAGTGCTGACACTATCGAGTATAGAGAACACACAGTGCTGACACTATCGAGTACAGAGAAAACACAGTGCTGACACTATTGACGACAGAGAACACACAGTGCTGACACTATCGAGTATAGAGAACACACAGTGCTGACACTATCGAGTACAGAGAAAACACAGTGCTGACACTATTGACGACAGAGAAAACACAGTGCTAACACTTTCGAGTATCAAGAACACACAGTGCTGACACTATTGAGTATAGAGAACACAAAGTGCTAACACTATCGAATACAGAGAACACAGTGCTGAGACGATCGAGTTCAGAGAACACACAGTGCTGACTCTATCGAGTCTAGAGAACACAGTGCTGACACAATCGAGTATAGAGACCACACAGTGCTGGCACTATCGAGTTCAAAGAACACACAGTGCTGACACTATCGAGTATAGAGAACACACAGTGCTGACACAATTGAGTTCAGAGAACACACAGTGCTGACACTATCGAGTACAGAGAACACACAGTGCTGACACTATCGAGTATAGAGAACACACAGTGCTGGCACTATCGAGTACAGAGAACACTCAATGCTGACACTATCCAGTATAGAGAACGCACAGTGCTGACACTATCGAGTGTAGAGAATGCAGTGCTGACACTATTGAGTGCAGAGAACACACAGTGCTGATACTATCGAGTCGAGATAACACATAGTGCTGACACTATCGAGTACAGAGAACACACATTGCTGACACTATCGAGTGCAGAGAAAACACAGTCCTGACACAATCAAGTAGAGAGATAACACAGTGCTGACACTATCGAGTGCAAAGAACACACATTGCTGATACTATTGAGAATAGAGAACATACACTGCTGACACGATTGAGTATAGAGAACACACAGTGCTGGCATTATCGAGTACAGAGAACACACAGTGCTGGCACTATCGAGTACAGAGATCACACAGTGCTGACACTATTTAGTACTGAGAACACACAGTACTGACACTATCGAGCACAGAGAACACACAGTGCTGACACTGTCAAGTACAGAGAACACACAGTGCTAAAACAATCGAGGACAGAGAACACACAGCGCTGATACTATCAAGTATAGAGAACACAACTGGTGACACTATTGAGTGCAGAGAACACACAATTCTGACACTATCGAGCACAGAGAAAACACAGTGCTGACTCTATCGAGTATAGAGAACACTCAATGCTGACACTATCGAGCACAGAGAACACTCAGTGCTGACACTATCATGTACAGAGAACACATAGTGCTGACACTATTGAGTGCAAGAAGACACAGTGCTAATACTATTGAGTCTAGAGAACACACAGTGCTGACACTATCGAGTACAGAGAACACACAGTGCTGACACTATCAAGTACAGATAAGACACAGTGCGCACAATATCGAGTACAGAGAACACACAGTGCTGAAACTATTGAGTGCAGAGAACACACAGTGCTGACACTATCGAATATGGAGAACACACAATGCTGACACTATCGAGTACGCAGAACACACATTGCTGACACTATCGAGTGCAGAGAACACACAGTGTTGATACTATCGAGTCTAGAGAACACACAATGCTGACACTATCGAGTATAGAGAACACAGTGCTGACACTATCGATCTAGAGAACACACATTGCTGGCACTATCGAGTATAAAGAACACACATTGCTGGCACTATCGAGTATAGAGAGCACACACTGGTGATTCTATCGAGTGAATTGAACACAACAGTGCTGACACTATCGAGTATAGAGAACACACAGTGCTGACACTATTGAGTTCAGAGAACACACAGTGCTGACACAATCGAGTACAGAGAACACACAGTGCTGACACTATCGAGTATAGAGAACACACAGTGCTGGCACTATCGAGTACAGAGAACACTCAATGCTGACACTATCCAACATAGAGAACGCACAGTGCTGACACTATCGAGTGTAGAGAATGCAGTGCTGACACTATTGACTGCAGAGAACGCACAGTGCTGATACTATCGAGTATAGAGAACACACACTGGTGACACTATTGAGTGCAGTGAACACAACAGTGCTGACACTATCGATTACAGAGAACACACAGTGCTCACACTATCAAGTACAGAGAAGACACAGTGCTCACACTATCGAGTATAGAGAACACACAGTGCTGAAACTATTGAGTACAGAGAACACACATTGCTGACAATATCGAGTGCAGAGAACACACAGTGCTGATACTATCGAGTCTAGAGAACACACACTGCTAACACTATCGAGTATAGAGAACACATACTGCTGATACTATCGATCTAGAGAACACAGTGCTAACACTATCGAGTTCAGAGAACACACAGTGCTGATACTATCGAGTATAGAGAACACACAGTGCTGACACTATTGAGTGCAGAGAAAACACAGTCCTGACACAATCAAGTATAGAGATAACACAGTGCTGACATTATCAAGTGCAAAGAACACAGTGCTGACACTATTGAGAATGGAGAACACACAGTGCTGACACTATCGAGTACAGAGAACACACAGTGCTGGCACTATCGAGTATAGAGAACACACAGTGCTGACACTATCGAGTACAGAGAACACACAGTGCTGACACGATTGAGTTCAGAGAACACACAGTGCTGACACTATCGAGTACAGAGAACACACAGTGCTGACACTATCGAGTATAGAGACCACACAGTGCTGGCACTATCGAGTACAGAGAACACTCAATGCTGACACTATCCAATATAGAGAACGCACAGTGCTGACACTATCGAGTGTAGAGAATGCAGTGCTGACACTATTGAGTGCAGAGAATGCACAGTGCTGATACTATCGAGTATAGAGAACACAAAGTGCTGACACTATTGAGTGCAGAGAAAACACAGTCCTGACACAATCAAGTATAGAGATAACACAGTGCTGACACTATCGAGTGCAAAGAACACACATTGCTGACACTATTGAAAATAGAGAAAAAACAGTGCTGACACGATTGAGTATAGAGAACACACAGTGCTGGCACTATCGAGTACAGAGAACACACAGTGCTGGCACTATCGAGTATAGAGACCACACAGTGCTGGCACTATCGAGTTCAGAGAACACACAGTGCTGACACTATCGAGTACAGAGAACACACAGTGCTGACACTATTGAGTTCAGAGAACACACAGTGCTGACACTATCGAGTACAGAAAACACACAGTGCTGACACTTTCGAGTAGAGAGAACACACAGTGCTGGCACTATCGAGTACAGAGAACACTCAATGCTGACACTATCCAATATAGAGAACGCACAGTGCTGACACTATCGAATGTAGAGAATGCAGTGCTGACACTATTGAGTGCAGAGAACACACAGTGCTGATACTATCGAGCATAGAGAACACACAGAGCTGACACTATTGAGTGCAGAGAAAACACAGTCCTGACACAATCAAGTATAGAGATAACACAGTGCTGACACTATCGAGTGCAAAGAACACACATTGCTGACCCTATTGAGAATAGAGAACATACAGTGCTGACACGATTGAGTATAGAGAACACACAGTGCTGGCACTATCGAGTACCGAGAACACACAGTGCATGGACCTATCGAGTACAGAGAATAATCAATGCTGACACTATCCAGTATAGAGAACGCACAGTGCTGACACTATCGAGTGTAGAGAATGCAGTGCTGACACTATTGAGTGCAGAGAACATACAGTGCTGATACTATCGAGTCGAGAGAACACACAGTGCTGACACTATCGAGTATAGAGAACACACAGTGTTGACACTAGCGAGTGCAGAGAAAACACAGTCCTGACACAATCAAGTATCGAGATAACACAGTGCTGACATTATCGAGTGCAAAGAACATACATTGCTGACACTATTGAGAATAGAGAACATACAGTGCTGACACGATTGAGTATAGAGAACACACAGTGCTGGCACTATCGAGTACAGAGAACACACAGTGCTGGCACTATCGAGTACAGAGATCACACAGTGCTGACACTATTTAGTACAGAGAACACACATTGCTGACACTATCGAGCACAGAGAACACACAGTGCTGACACTGTCGATTACAGAGGACACACAGTGCTGACACTGTCAAGTACAGAGAACACACAGTGCTAAAACAATCGAGTATAGAGAACACACATTGCTGGCACTATCGAGTATATAGAGCACACAATGGTGATTCTATCGAGTGAATTCAACACAACAGTGCTGACACTATCGAGTATAGAGAACACACAGTGCTGGCACTATCGAGTATGGAGATCACACAGTGCTGGCTCTATTGAGCACAGAGAACACACAGTGCTGTCACTATCGAGTTAAGAGAACACACAGTGCTGCCACTATCGAGTACAGAGAACACTCAATGCTGACACTTTCGAGTATAGGGAACGCTCAGTGCTGACACTATCATGTACAAAGAACACACATTGCTGACACTATTGAGTATAGAGAACATACAGTGCTGACACGATTGAGTATAGAGAACCTGCAGTGCTGTCACTATCGAGTATAGAGAACACACAGTGCTGACACGATCGAGTCTGGAGAACACAAAGTGCTGACACTATCGAGCACAGAGAACGCACAGTACTGACACTATCGAGTGTAGAGAACACTCAATGCTGACACTATCGAGTGCAGAGATCACACAGTGCTGACAATATTTAGTACAGTGAACACACAGTGCTGACACTATCGAGCACAGAGAACACACGGTGCTCGCACTATCGAGTACAGAGTACACACAGTGCTGACAATATTTAGTCCAGAGAACACACAATGCTGACACTGTCAAGTACAGAGAACACACAGTTCTAAAACTATCGAGTACAGAGAACACAGTGCTGATACTATCAAGTATATGAACACACAGTGCTGATACAATCGAGTATATGGAACACACAGTGCTGACACGATCGAGTATAGAGAACACACACTGGTGACACTATCGAGTACAGAGTACACACAGTGTTGACACTATCCAGTACAGAAAACACACAATGCTGGCACGATCGAGTACAGAGAACACACTGGTGACACTATCAAGTGCAGAGAACACAACAGTGCTGACACTATCGAATACAGAGAACACACAATGCTGACACTATCGAGTACAGAGATCACACAGTGCTGACAATATTTAGTCCAGAGAACACACAATGCTGACACTGTCAAGTACAGAGAACACACAGTTCTAAAACTATCGAGCACAGAGAACACAGTGCTGATACTATCAAGTATATGAACACACAGTGCTGATACCATCGAGTATCGGGAACACACAGTGCTGACACGATCGTGTATAGAGAACACACAGTGCTCACACTATCGAGAACAGAGAACACACAGTGCTGACACTATCAAGTGCAGAGAACACACAGTTCTGATACTATCGAGTCTAGAGAACACACAATGCTGACACTATCGAGTATAGAGAACACATACTGCTGACACTATCGATCTAGAGAACACAGTGCTGAAACTATCGAGTATAGAGACCACACATTCCTGGCACTATCGAGTTCAGAGAACACACAGTGCTGACACTATTGATTACAGAGAACACACAGTGCTGACATGATGGAGTTCAGAGAACACTCAGTGCTGACTCTATCGAGTACAGAGAACACACAGTGCTGACACTATCGAGTATAGAGACCACACAGTGCTGGCACTATCGAGTGCAGAGAACACACAGTGCTGATACTATCGAGTCTAGAGAACACACACTGCTAACACTATCGAGTATAGAGAACACATACTGCTGATACTATCGATCTAGAGAACACAGTGCTAACACTATCGAGTATAGAGACCACACAGTGCTGGCACTATCGAGTTCAGAGAACACACAGTGCTGATACTATCGAGTAGAGAGAACACACAGTGCTGACACTATTGAGTGCAGAGAAAACACAGTCCTGACACAATCAAGTATAGAGATAACACATGCTGACATTATCAAGTGCAAAGAACACAGTGCTGACACTATTGAGAATGGAGAACACACAGTGCTGACACTATCGAGTACAGAGAACACACAGTGCTGGCACTATCGAGTATAGAGAACACACAGTGCTGACACTATCGAGTACAGAGAACACACAGTGCTGACACGATTGAGTTCAGAGAACACACAGTGCTGACACTATCGAGTACAGAGAACACACAGTGCTGACACTATCGAGTATAGAGACCACACAGTGCTGGCACTATCGAGTACAGAGAACACTCAATGCTGACACTATCCAATATAGAGAACGCACAGTGCTGACACTATCGAGTGTAGAGAATGCAGCGCTGACACTATTGAGTGCAGAGAATGCACAGTGCTGATACTATCGAGTATAGAGAACACAAAGTGCTGACACTATTGAGTGCAGAGAAAACACAGTCCTGACACAATCAAGTATAGAGATAACACAGTGCTGACACTATCGAGTGCAAAGAACACACATTGCTGACACTATTGAAAATAGAGAAAAAACAGTGCTGACACGATTGAGTATAGAGAACACACAGTGCTGGCACTATCGAGTACAGAGAACACACAGTGCTGGCACTATCGAGTATAGAGACCACACAGTGCTGGCACTATCGAGTTCAGAGAACACACAGTGCTGACACTATCGAGTACAGAGAACACACAGTGCTGACACTATTGAGTTCAGAGAACACACAGTGCTGACACTATCGAGTACAGAAAACACACAGTGCTCACACTTTCGAGTAGAGAGATCACACAGTGCTGGCACTATCGAGTACAGAGAACACTCAATGCTGACACTATCCAATATAGAGAACGCACAGTGCTGACACTATCGAGTGTAGAGAATGCAGTGCTGACACTATTGAGTGCAGAGAACACACAGTGCTGATACTATCGAGCATAGAGAACACACAGAGCTGACACTATTGAGTGCAGAGAAAACACAGTCCTGACACAATCAAGTATAGAGATAACACAGTGCTGACACTATCGAGTGCAAAGAACACACATTGCTGACCCTATTGAGAATAGAGAACATACAGTGCTGACACGATTGAGTATAGAGAACACACAGTGCTGGCACTATCGAGTACCGAGAACACACAGTGCATGGACCTATCGAGTACAGAGAATAATCAATGCTAACACTATCCAGTATAGAGAACGCACAGTGCTGACACTATCGAGTGTAGAGAATGCAGTGCTGACACTATTGAGTGCAGAGAACATACAGTGCTGATACTATCGAGTCGAGAGAACACACAGTGCTGACACTATCGAGTATAGAGAACACACAGTGTTGACACTAGCGAGTGCAGAGAAAACACAGTCCTGACACAATCAAGTATCGAGATAACACAGTGCTGACATTATCGAGTGCAAAGAACATACATTGCTGACACTATTGAGAATAGAGAACATACAGTGCTGACACGATTGAGTATAGAGAACACACAGTGCTGGCACTATCGAGTACAGAGAACACACAGTGCTGGCACTATCGAGTACAGAGATCACACAGTGCTGACACTATTTAGTACAGAGAACACACATTGCTGACACTATCGAGCACAGAGAACACACAGTGCTGACACTGTCGATTACAGAGGACACACAGTGCTGACACTGTCAAGTACAGAGAACACACAGTGCTGACACTGTCAAGTACAGAGAACACACACTGCTAAAACAATCGAGTATAGAGAACACACATTGCTGGCACTATCGAGTATATAGAGCACACAATGGTGATTCTATCGAGTGAATTCAACACAACAGTGCTGACACTATCGAGTATAGAGAACACACAGTGCTGGCACTA
Source organism: Pristiophorus japonicus (assembly GCF_044704955.1). NCBI lineage: Eukaryota > Metazoa > Chordata > Chondrichthyes > Pristiophoridae > Pristiophorus > Pristiophorus japonicus. The sequence continues at coordinate 133,433,528 of NC_091981.1, read as the reverse complement.
TCGAGTATGGAGATCACACAGTGCTGGCACTATTGAGCACAGAGAACACACAGTGCTGTCACTATCGAGTTAAGAGAACACACAGTGCTGCCACTATCGAGTACAGAGAACACTCAATGCTGACACTTTCGAGTATAGGGAACGCTCAGTGCTGACACTATCATGTACAAAGAACACACATTGCTGACACTATCGAGTACAGAGTACACACAGTGCTGACAATATTTAGTCCAGAGAACCTGCAGTGCTGACACTGTCAAGTACAGAGAACACACAGTTCTAAAACTATCGAGTACAGAGAACACAGTGCTGATACTATCAAGTATATGAACACACAGTGCTGATACAATCGAGTATATGGAACACACAGTGCTGACACGATCGAGTATAGAGAACACACACTGGTGACACTATCGAGTACAGAGTACACACAGTGTTGACACTATCCAGTACAGAAAACACACAATGCTGGCACGATCGAGTACAGAGAACACACTGGTGACACTATCAAGTGCAGAGAACACAACAGTGCTGACACTATCGAATACAGAGAACACACAATGCTGACACTATCGAGTACAGAGATCACACAGTGCTGACAATATTTAGTCCAGAGAACACACAATGCTGACACTGTCAAGTACAGAGAACACACAGTTCTAAAACTATCGAGCACAGAGAACACAGTGCTGATAATATCAAGTATATGAACACACAGTGCTGATACCATCGAGTATCGGGAACACACAGTGCTGACACGATCGTGTATAGAGAACACACACTGGTGACACTATCGAGTGCAGAGAACACAACAGTGCTGACACTATCGATTACAGAGAACAGACAGTGCTCACACTATCAAGTACAGAGAAGACACAGTGCTCACACTATCGAGAACAGAGAACACACAGTGCTGACACTATCAAGTGCAGAGAACACACAGTTCTGATACTATCGAGTCTAGAGAACACACAATGCTGACACTATCGAGTATAGAGAACACATACTGCTGACACTATCGATCTAGAGAACACAGTGCTGAAACTATCGAGTATAGAGACCACACATTCCTGGCACTATCGAGTTCAGAGAACACACAGTGCTGACACGATCGAGTACAGAGAACACACAGTGCTGACACGATTGAGTTCAGAGAACACACAGTGCTGACACTATCGAGTACAGAGAACACACAGTGCTGACACTATCGAGTATAGAGACCACACAGTGCTGGCACTATCGAGTACAGAGAACACTCAATGCTGACACTATCCAATATAGAGAACGCACAGTGCTGACACTATCGAGTGTAGAGAATGCAGTGCTGACACTATTCAGTGCAGAGAACGCACAGTGCTGATGCTATTGAGTATAGAGAACACAAAGTGCTGACACTATTGAGTGCAGAGAAAACACAGTCCTGACACAATCAAGTATAGAGATAACACAGTGCTGACACTATCGAGTGCAAAGAACACACATTGCTGACACTATTGAAAATAGAGAAAAAACAGTGCTGACACGATTGAGTATAGAGAACATACAGTGCTGGCACTATTGAGTACAGAGAACACACAGTGCTGGCACTATCGAGTATAGAGACCACACAGTGCTGGCACTATCGAGTTCAGAAAACACACAGTGCTGACACTATCGAGTACAGAGAACACACAGTGCTGACACTATTGAGTTCAGAGAACACACAGTGCTGACACTATCGAGTACAGAAAACACACAGTGCTGACACTTTCGAGTAGAGAGAACACACAGTGCTGGCATTATCGAGTACAGAGAACACTCAATGCTGACACTATCCAATATAGAGAACGCACAGTGCTGACACTATCGAGTGTAGAGAATGCAGTGCTGACACTATTGAGTGCAGAGAACACACAGTGCTGATACTATCGAGTATAGAGAACACACAGAGCTGACACTATTGAGTGCAGAGAAAACACAGTCCTGACACAATCAAGTATAGAGATAACACAGTGCTGACACTATCGAGTGCAAAGAACACACATTGCTGACCCTATTGAGAATAGAGAACATACAGCGCTGACACAATTGAGTATAGAGAACACACAGTGCTGGCACTATCGACTACAGAGAACACACAGTGCATGGACCTATCGAGTACAGAGAATAATCAATGCTGGCACTATCCAGTATAGAGAACGCACAGTGCTGACACTATCGAGTGTAGAGAATGCAGTGCTGACACTATTGAGTGCAGAGAACACACAGTGCTCACACTATCAAGTACAGAGAAGACACAGTGCTCACACTATGGAGTACAGAGAACACACAGTGCTGACACTATCGAGTGCAAAGAACACACATTGCTGACACTATTGAGAATAGAGATAACACAGTGCTGACACTATCGAGTGCAAAGAACACACATTGCTGACACTATTGAAAATAGAGAAAAAACAGTGCTGACACGATTGAGTATAGAGAACACACAGTGCTGGCACTATCGAGTATAGAGACCACACAGTGCTGGCACTATCGAGTTCAGAGAACACACAGTGCTGACACTATCGAGTACAGAGAACACACAGTGCTGACACTATTGAGTTCAGAGAACACACAGTGCTGACACTATCGAGTACAGAAAACACACAGTGCTCACACTTTCGAGTAGAGAGATCACACAGTGCTGGCACTATCGAGTACAGAGAACACTCAATGCTGACACTATCTAATATAGAGAACGCACAGTGCTGACACTATCGAGTGTAGAGAATGCAGTGCTGACACTATTGAGTGCAGAGAACACACAGTGCTGATACTATCGAGCATAGAGAACACACAGAGCTGACACTATTGAGTGCAGAGAAAACACAGTCCTGACACAATCAAGTATAGAGATAACACAGTGCTGACACTATCGAGTGCAAAGAACACACATTGCTGACCCTATTGAGAATAGAGAACATACAGTGCTGACACGATTGAGTATAGAGAACACACAGTGCTGGCACTATCGAGTACCGAGAACACACAGTGCATGGACCTATCGAGTACAGAGAATAATCAATGCTAACACTATCCAGTATAGAGAACGCACAGTGCTGACACTATCGAGTGTAGAGAATGCAGTGCTGACACTATTGAGTGCAGAGAACATACAGTGCTGATACTATCGAGTCGAGAGAACACACAGTGCTGACACTATCGAGTATAGAGAACACACAGTGTTGACACTAGCGAGTGCAGAGAAAACACAGTCCTGACACAATCAAGTATCGAGATAACACAGTGCTGACATTATCGAGTGCAAAGAACATACATTGCTGACACTATTGAGAATAGAGAACATACAGTGCTGACACGATTGAGTATAGAGAACACACAGTGCTGGCACTATCGAGTACAGAGAACACACAGTGCTGGCACTATCGAGTACAGAGATCACACAGTGCTGACACTATTTAGTACAGAGAACACACATTGCTGACACTATCGAGCACAGAGAACACACAGTGCTGACACTGTCGATTACAGAGGACACACAGTGCTGACACTGTCAAGTACAGAGAACACACAGTGCTGACACTGTCAAGTACAGAGAACACACACTGCTAAAACAATCGAGTATAGAGAACACACATTGCTGGCACTATCGAGTATATAGAGCACACAATGGTGATTCTATCGAGTGAATTCAACACAACAGTGCTGACACTATCGAGTATAGAGAACACACAGTGCTGGCACTATCGAGTATGGAGATCACACAGTGCTGGCACTATTGAGCACAGAGAACACACAGTGCTGTCACTATCGAGTTAAGAGAACACACAGTGCTGCCACTATCGAGTACAGAGAACACTCAATGCTGACACTTTCGAGTATAGGGAACGCTCAGTGCTGACACTATCATGTACAAAGAACACACATTGCTGACACTATCGAGTACAGAGTACACACAGTGCTGACAATATTTAGTCCAGAGAACCTGCAGTGCTGACACTGTCAAGTACAGAGAACACACAGTTCTAAAACTATCGAGTACAGAGAACACAGTGCTGATACTATCAAGTATATGAACACACAGTGCTGATACAATCGAGTATATGGAACACACAGTGCTGACACGATCGAGTATAGAGAACACACACTGGTGACACTATCGAGTACAGAGTACACACAGTGTTGACACTATCCAGTACAGAAAACACACAATGCTGGCACGATCGAGTACAGAGAACACACTGGTGACACTATCAAGTGCAGAGAACACAACAGTGCTGACACTATCGAATACAGAGAACACACAATGCTGACACTATCGAGTACAGAGATCACACAGTGCTGACAATATTTAGTCCAGAGAACACACAATGCTGACACTGTCAAGTACAGAGAACACACAGTTCTAAAACTATCGAGCACAGAGAACACAGTGCTGATAATATCAAGTATATGAACACACAGTGCTGATACCATCGAGTATCGGGAACACACAGTGCTGACACGATCGTGTATAGAGAACACACACTGGTGACACTATCGAGTGCAGAGAACACAACAGTGCTGACACTATCGATTACAGAGAACAGACAGTGCTCACACTATCAAGTACAGAGAAGACACAGTGCTCACACTATCGAGAACAGAGAACACACAGTGCTGACACTATCAAGTGCAGAGAACACACAGTTCTGATACTATCGAGTCTAGAGAACACACAATGCTGACACTATCGAGTATAGAGAACACATACTGCTGACACTATCGATCTAGAGAACACAGTGCTGAAACTATCGAGTATAGAGACCACACATTCCTGGCACTATCGAGTTCAGAGAACACACAGTGCTGACACGATCGAGTACAGAGAACACACAGTGCTGACACGATTGAGTTCAGAGAACACACAGTGCTGACACTATCGAGTACAGAGAACACACAGTGCTGACACTATCGAGTATAGAGACCACACAGTGCTGGCACTATCGAGTACAGAGAACACTCAATGCTGACACTATCCAATATAGAGAACGCACAGTGCTGACACTATCGAGTGTAGAGAATGCAGTGCTGACACTATTCAGTGCAGAGAACGCACAGTGCTGATGCTATTGAGTATAGAGAACACAAAGTGCTGACACTATTGAGTGCAGAGAAAACACAGTCCTGACACAATCAAGTATAGAGATAACACAGTGCTGACACTATCGAGTGCAAAGAACACACATTGCTGACACTATTGAAAATAGAGAAAAAACAGTGCTGACACGATTGAGTATAGAGAACATACAGTGCTGGCACTATTGAGTACAGAGAACACACAGTGCTGGCACTATCGAGTATAGAGACCACACAGTGCTGGCACTATCGAGTTCAGAAAACACACAGTGCTGACACTATCGAGTACAGAGAACACACAGTGCTGACACTATTGAGTTCAGAGAACACACAGTGCTGACACTATCGAGTACAGAAAACACACAGTGCTGACACTTTCGAGTAGAGAGAACACACAGTGCTGGCATTATCGAGTACAGAGAACACTCAATGCTGACACTATCCAATATAGAGAACGCACAGTGCTGACACTATCGAGTGTAGAGAATGCAGTGCTGACACTATTGAGTGCAGAGAACACACAGTGCTGATACTATCGAGTATAGAGAACACACAGAGCTGACACTATTGAGTGCAGAGAAAACACAGTCCTGACACAATCAAGTATAGAGATAACACAGTGCTGACACTATCGAGTGCAAAGAACACACATTGCTGACCCTATTGAGAATAGAGAACATACAGCGCTGACACAATTGAGTATAGAGAACACACAGTGCTGGCACTATCGACTACAGAGAACACACAGTGCATGGACCTATCGAGTACAGAGAATAATCAATGCTGGCACTATCCAGTATAGAGAACGCACAGTGCTGACACTATCGAGTGTAGAGAATGCAGTGCTGACACTATTGAGTGCAGAGAACACACAGTGCTCACACTATCAAGTACAGAGAAGACACAGTGCTCACACTATGGAGTACAGAGAACACACAGTGCTGACACTATCGAGTGCAAAGAACACACATTGCTGACACTATTGAGAATAGAGATAACACAGTGCTGACACTATCGAGTGCAAAGAACACACATTGCTGACACTATTGAAAATAGAGAAAAAACAGTGCTGACACGATTGAGTATAGAGAACACACAGTGCTGGCACTATCGAGTACAGAGAACACACAGTGCTGGCACTATCGAGTATAGAGACCACACAGTGCTGGCACTATCGAGTTCAGAGAACACACAGTGCTGACACTATCGAGTACAGAGAACACACAGTGCTGACACTATTGAGTTCAGAGAACACACAGTGCTGACACTATCGAGTACAGAAAACACACAGTGCTCACACTTTCGAGTAGAGAGATCACACAGTGCTGGCACTATCGAGTACAGAGAACACTCAATGCTGACACTATCCAATATAGAGAACGCACAGTGCTGACACTATCGAGTGTAGAGAATGCAGTGCTGACACTATTGAGTGCAGAGAACACACAGTGCTGATACTATCGAGCATAGAGAACACACAGAGCTGACACTATTGAGTGCAGAGAAAACACAGTCCTGACACAATCAAGTATAGAGATAACACAGTGCTGACACTATCGAGTGCAAAGAACACACATTGCTGACCCTATTGAGAATAGAGAACATACAGTGCTGACACGATTGAGTATAGAGAACACACAGTGCTGGCACTATCGAGTACCGAGAACACACAGTGCATGGACCTATCGAGTACAGAGAATAATCAATGCTAACACTATCCAGTATAGAGAACGCACAGTGCTGACACTATCGAGTGTAGAGAATGCAGTGCTGACACTATTGAGTGCAGAGAACATACAGTGCTGATACTATCGAGTCGAGAGAACACACAGTGCTGACACTATCGAGTATAGAGAACACACAGTGTTGACACTAGCGAGTGCAGAGAAAACACAGTCCTGACACAATCAAGTATCGAGATAACACAGTGCTGACATTATCGAGTGCAAAGAACATACATTGCTGACACTATTGAGAATAGAGAACATACAGTGCTGACACGATTGAGTATAGAGAACACACAGTGCTGGCACTATCGAGTACAGAGAACACACAGTGCTGGCACTATCGAGTACAGAGATCACACAGTGCTGACACTATTTAGTACAGAGAACACACATTGCTGACACTATCGAGCACAGAGAACACACAGTGCTGACACTGTCGATTACAGAGGACACACAGTGCTGACACTGTCAAGTACAGAGAACACACAGTGCTGACACTGTCAAGTACAGAGAACACACACTGCTAAAACAATCGAGTATAGAGAACACACATTGCTGGCACTATCGAGTATATAGAGCACACAATGGTGATTCTATCGAGTGAATTCAACACAACAGTGCTGACACTATCGAGTATAGAGAACACACAGTGCTGGCACTATCGAGTATGGAGATCACACAGTGCTGGCACTATTGAGCACAGAGAACACACAGTGCTGTCACTATCGAGTTAAGAGAACACACAGTGCTGCCACTATCGAGTACAGAGAACACTCAATGCTGACACTTTCGAGTATAGGGAACGCTCAGTGCTGACACTATCATGTACAAAGAACACACATTGCTGACACTATTGAGTATAGAGAACATACAGTGCTGACACGATTGAGTATAGAGAACCTGCAGTGCTGTCACTATCGAGTATAGAGAACACACAGTGCTGACACGATCGAGTCTGGAGAACACAAAGTGCTGACACTATCGAGCACAGAGAATGCACAGTACTGACACTATCGAGTGTAGAGAACACTCAATGCTGACACTATCGAGTGCAGAGATCACACAGTGCTGACAATATTTAGTACAGTGAACACACAGTGCTGACACTATCGAGCACAGAGAACACACGGTGCTCGCACTATCGAGTACAGAGTACACACAGTGCTGACAATATTTAGTCCAGAGAACACACAATGCTGACACTGTCAAGTACAGAGAACACACAGTTCTAAAACTATCGAGTACAGAGAACACAGTGCTGATACTATCAAGTATATGAACACACAGTGCTGATACAATCGAGTATATGGAACACACAGTGCTGACACGATCGAGTATAGAGAACACACACTGGTGACACTATCGAGTACAGAGTACACACAGTGTTGACACTATCCAGTACAGAAAACACACAATGCTGGCACGATCGAGTACAGAGAACACACTGGTGACACTATCAAGTGCAGAGAACACAACAGTGCTGACACTATCGAATACAGAGAACACACAATGCTGACACTATCGAGTACAGAGATCACACAGTGCTGACAATATTTAGTCCAGAGAACACACAATGCTGACACTGTCAAGTACAGAGAACACACAGTTCTAAAACTATCGAGCACAGAGAACACAGTGCTGATAATATCAAGTATATGAACACACAGTGCTGATACCATCGAGTATCGGGAACACACAGTGCTGACACGATCGTGTATAGAGAACACACACTGGTGACACTATCGAGTGCAGAGAACACAACAGTGCTGACACTATCGATTACAGAGAACAGACAGTGCTCACACTATCAAGTACAGAGAAGACACAGTGCTCACACTATCGAGAACAGAGAACACACAGTGCTGACACTATCAAGTGCAGAGAACACACAGTTCTGATACTATCGAGTCTAGAGAACACACAATGCTGACACTATCGAGTATAGAGAACACATACTGCTGACACTATCGATCTAGAGAACACAGTGCTGAAACTATCGAGTATAGAGACCACACATTCCTGGCACTATCGAGTTCAGAGAACACACAGTGCTGACACGATCGAGTACAGAGAACACACAGTGCTGACACGATTGAGTTCAGAGAACACACAGTGCTGACACTATCGAGTACAGAGAACACACAGTGCTGACACTATCGAGTATAGAGACCACACAGTGCTGGCACTATCGAGTACAGAGAACACTCAATGCTGACACTATCCAATATAGAGAACGCACAGTGCTGACACTATCGAGTGTAGAGAATGCAGTGCTGACACTATTCAGTGCAGAGAACGCACAGTGCTGATGCTATTGAGTATAGAGAACACAAAGTGCTGACACTATTGAGTGCAGAGAAAACACAGTCCTGACACAATCAAGTATAGAGATAACACAGTGCTGACACTATCGAGTGCAAAGAACACACATTGCTGACACTATTGAAAATAGAGAAAAAACAGTGCTGACACGATTGAGTATAGAGAACATACAGTGCTGGCACTATTGAGTACAGAGAACACACAGTGCTGGCACTATCGAGTATAGAGACCACACAGTGCTGGCACTATCGAGTTCAGAAAACACACAGTGCTGACACTATTGAGTACAGAGAACACACAGTGCTGACACTATTGAGTTCAGAGAACACACAGTGCTGACACTATCGAGTACAGAAAACACACAGTGCTGACACTTTCGAGTAGAGAGAACACACAGTGCTGGCATTATCGAGTACAGAGAACACTCAATGCTGACACTATCCAATATAGAGAACGCACAGTGCTGACACTATCGAGTGTAGAGAATGCAGTGCTGACACTATTGAGTGCAGAGAACACACAGTGCTGATACTATCGAGTATAGAGAACACACAGAGCTGACACTATTGAGTGCAGAGAAAACACAGTCCTGACACAATCAAGTATAGAGATAACACAGTGCTGACACTATCGAGTGCAAAGAACACACATTGCTGACCCTATTGAGAATAGAGAACATACAGCGCTGACACAATTGAGTATAGAGAACACACAGTGCTGGCACTATCGACTACAGAGAACACACAGTGCATGGACCTATCGAGTACAGAGAATAATCAATGCTGGCACTATCCAGTATAGAGAACGCACAGTGCTGACACTATCGAGTGTAGACAATGCAGTGCTGACACTATTGAGTGCAGAGAACACACAGTGCTCACACTATCAAGTACAGAGAAGACACAGTGCTCACACTATGGAGTACAGAGAACACACAGTGCTGACACTATCGAGTGCAAAGAACACACATTGCTGACACTATTGAGAATAGAGATAACACAGTGCTGACACTATCGAGTGCAAAGAACACACATTGCTGACACTATTGAAAATAGAGAAAAAACAGTGCTGACACGATTGAGTATAGAGAACACACAGTGCTGGCACTATCGAGTACAGAGAACACACAGTGCTGGCACTATCGAGTATAGAGACCACACAGTGCTGGCACTATCGAGTTCAGAGAACACACAGTGCTGACACTATCGAGTACAGAGAACACACAGTGCTGACACTATTGAGTTCAGAGAACACACAGTGCTGACACTATCGAGTACAGAAAACACACAGTGCTCACACTTTCGAGTAGAGAGATCACACAGTGCTGGCACTATCGAGTACAGAGAACACTCAATGCTGACACTATCCAATATAGAGAACGCACAGTGCTGACACTATCGAGTGTAGAGAATGCAGTGCTGACACTATTGAGTGCAGAGAACACACAGTGCTGATACTATCGAGCATAGAGAACACACAGAGCTGACACTATTGAGTGCAGAGAAAACACAGTCCTGACACAATCAAGTATAGAGATAACACAGTGCTGACACTATCGAGTGCAAAGAACACACATTGCTGACCCTATTGAGAATAGAGAACATACAGTGCTGATACGATTGAGTATAGAGAACACACAGTGCTGGCACTATCGAGTACCGAGAACACACAGTGCATGGACCTATCGAGTACAGAGAATAATCAATGCTAACACTATCCAGTATAGAGAACGCACAGTGCTGACACTATCGAGTGTAGAGAATGCAGTGCTGACACTATTGAGTGCAGAGAACATACAGTGCTGATACTATCGAGTCGAGAGAACACACAGTGCTGACACTATCGAGTATAGAGAACACACAGTGTTGACACTAGCGAGTGCAGAGAAAACACAGTCCTGACATAATCAAGTATCGAGATAACACAGTGCTGACATTATCGAGTGCAAAGAACATACATTGCTGACACTATTGAGAATAGAGAACATACAGTGCTGACACGATTGAGTATAGAGAACACACAGTGCTGGCACTATCGAGTACAGAGAACACACAGTGCTGGCACTATCGAGTACAGAGATCACACAGTGCTGACACTATTTAGTACAGAGAACACACATTGCTGACACTATCGAGCACAGAGAACACACAGTGCTGACACTGTCGATTACAGAGGACACACAGTGCTGACACTGTCAAGTACAGAGAACACACAGTGCTGACACTGTCAAGTACAGAGAACACACACTGCTAAAACAATCGAGTATAGAGAACACACATTGCTGGCACTATCGAGTATATAGAGCACACAATGGTGATTCTATCGAGTGAATTCAACACAACAGTGCTGACACTATCGAGTATAGAGAACACACAGTGCTGGCACTATCGAGTATGGAGATCACACAGTGCTGGCACTATTGAGCACAGAGAACACACAGTGCTGTCACTATCGAGTTAAGAGAACACACAGTGCTGCCACTATCGAGTACAGAGAACACTCAATGCTGACACTTTCGAGTATAGGGAACGCTCAGTGCTGACACTATCATGTACAAAGAACACACATTGCTGACACTATTGAGTATAGAGAACATACAGTGCTGACACGATTGAGTATAGAGAACCTGCAGTGCTGTCACTATCGAGTATAGAGAACACACAGTGCTGACACGATCGAGTCTGGAGAACACAAAGTGCTGACACTATCGAGCACAGAGAATGCACAGTACTGACACTATCGAGTGTAGAGAACACTCAATGCTGACACTATCGAGTGCAGAGATCACACAGTGCTGACAATATTTAGTACAGTGAACACACAGTGCTGACACTATCGAGCACAGAGAACACACGGTGCTCGCACTATCGAGTACAGAGTACACACAGTGCTGACAATATTTAGTCCAGAGAACACACAATGCTGACACTGTCAAGTACAGAGAACACACAGTTCTAAAACTATCGAGTACAGAGAACACAGTGCTGATACTATCAAGTATATGAACACACAGTGCTGATACAATCGAGTATATGGAACACACAGTGCTGACACGATCGAGTATAGAGAACACACACTGGTGACACTATCGAGTACAGAGTACACACAGTGTTGACACTATCCAGTACAGAAAACACACAATGCTGGCACGATCGAGTACAGAGAACACACTGGTGACACTATCAAGTGCAGAGAACACAACAGTGCTGACACTATCGAATACAGAGAACACACAATGCTGACACTATCGAGTACAGAGATCACACAGTGCTGACAATATTTAGTCCAGAGAACACACAATGCTGACACTGTCAAGTACAGAGAACACACAGTTCTAAAACTATCGAGCACAGAGAACACAGTGCTGATAATATCAAGTATATGAACACACAGTGCTGATACCATCGAGTATCGGGAACACACAGTGCTGACACGATCGTGTATAGAGAACACACACTGGTGACACTATCGAGTGCAGAGAACACAACAGTGCTGACACTATCGATTACAGAGAACAGACAGTGCTCACACTATCAAGTACAGAGAAGACACAGTGCTCACACTATCGAGAACAGAGAACACACAGTGCTGACACTATCAAGTGCAGAGAACACACAGTTCTGATACTATCGAGTCTAGAGAACACACAATGCTGACACTATCGAGTATAGAGAACACATACTGCTGACACTATCGATCTAGAGAACACAGTGCTGAAACTATCGAGTATAGAGACCACACATTCCTGGCACTATCGAGTTCAGAGAACACACAGTGCTGACACGATCGAGTACAGAGAACACACAGTGCTGACACGATTGAGTTCAGAGAACACACAGTGCTGACACTATCGAGTACAGAGAACACACAGTGCTGACACTATCGAGTATAGAGACCACACAGTGCTGGCACTATCGAGTACAGAGAACACTCAATGCTGACACTATCCAATATAGAGAACGCACAGTGCTGACACTATCGAGTGTAGAGAATGCAGTGCTGACACTATTCAGTGCAGAGAACGCACAGTGCTGATGCTATTGAGTATAGAGAACACAAAGTGCTGACACTATTGAGTGCAGAGAAAACACAGTCCTGACACAATCAAGTATAGAGATAACACAGTGCTGACACTATCGAGTGCAAAGAACACACATTGCTGACACTATTGAAAATAGAGAAAAAACAGTGCTGACACGATTGAGTATAGAGAACATACAGTGCTGGCACTATTGAGTACAGAGAACACACAGTGCTGGCACTATCGAGTATAGAGACCACACAGTGCTGGCACTATCGAGTTCAGAAAACACACAGTGCTGACACTATCGAGTACAGAGAACACACAGTGCTGACACTATTGAGTTCAGAGAACACACAGTGCTGACACTATCGAGTACAGAAAACACACAGTGCTGACACTTTCGAGTAGAGAGAACACACAGTGCTGGCATTATCGAGTACAGAGAACACTCAATGCTGACACTATCCAATATAGAGAACGCACAGTGCTGACACTATCGAGTGTAGAGAATGCAGTGCTGACACTATTGAGTGCAGAGAACACACAGTGCTGATACTATCGAGTATAGAGAACACACAGAGCTGACACTATTGAGTGCAGAGAAAACACAGTCCTGACACAATCAAGTATAGAGATAACACAGTGCTGACACTATCGAGTGCAAAGAACACACATTGCTGACCCTATTGAGAATAGAGAACATACAGCGCTGACACAATTGAGTATAGAGAACACACAGTGCTGGCACTATCGACTACAGAGAACACACAGTGCATGGACCTATCGAGTACAGAGAATAATCAATGCTGGCACTATCCAGTATAGAGAACGCACAGTGCTGACACTATCGAGTGTAGAGAATGCAGTGCTGACACTATTGAGTGCAGAGAACACACAGTGCTGATACTATCGAGTCGAGTGAACACACAGTGCTGACACTATCGAGTATAGAGAACACACAGTGTTGACACTAGCGAGTGCAGAGAAAACACAGTCCTGACACAATCAAGTATCGAGATAACACAGTGCTGACACTATCGAGTGCAAAGAACATACATTGCTGACACTATCGAGCACAGAGAACACACAGTGCTGACACTATCGATTACAGAGGACACACAGTGCTGACACTGTCAAGTACAGAGAACACACAGTGCTAAAACAATCGAGTATAGAGAACACACATTGCTGGCACTATCGAGTATATCGAGCACACAATGGTGATTCTATCGAGTGAATTCAACACAACAGTGCTGACACTATCGAGTATAGAGAACACACAGTGCTGGCACTATCGAGTATGGAGATCACACAGTGCTGGCACTATTGAGCACAGAGAACACACAGTGCTGTCACTATCGAGTTAAGAGAACACACAGTGCTGCCACTATCGAGTACAGAGAACACTCAATGCTGACACTTTCGAGTATAGGGAACACTCAGTGCTGACACTATCATGTACAAAGAACACACATTGCTGACACTATTGAGTATAGAGAACATACAGTGCTGACACGATTGAGTATAGAGAACCTGCAGTGCTGTCACTATCGAGTATAGAGAACACACAGTGCTGACACGATCGAGTCTGGAGAACACAAAGTGCTGACACTATTGAGCACAGAGAACGCACAGTACTGACACTATCAAGTGTAGAGAACACTCAATGCTGACACTATCGAGTGCAGAGATCACACAGTGCTGACAATATTTAGTACAGTGAACACACAGTGCTGACACTATCGAGCACAGAGAACACACGGTGCTGGCACTATCGAGTACAGAGTACACACAGTGCTGACACTATAGAGTGTCGAGAAAACACATTGGTGACACTATCAAGTGCAGAGAACACAACAGTGCTTACACTATCGAATACAGAGAACACACAATGCTGACACTATCGACTACAGAGATCACACAGTGCTGACAATATTTAGTCCAGAGAACACACAATGCTGACACTGTCAAATACAGAGAACACACAGTTCTAAAACTATCGAGTACAGAGAACACAGTGCTGATACTATCAAGTATATGAACACACAGTGCTGATACAATCGAGTATATGGAACACACAGTGCTGACACGATCGAGTATAGAGAACACACACTGGTGACACTATCGAGTGCAGAGAACACAACAGTGCTGACACTTTCGATTACAGAGACCACACAGTGCTGGCACTATCGAGTTCAGAGAACACACAGTGCTGACACTATCGAGTACAGAGAACACACAGTGCTGACACTATCCAGTATAGAGAGCGCACAGTGCTGACACTATCGAGTGTAGAGAATGCAGTGCTGACACTATTGAGTGCAGAGAAAACACAGTCCTGACACAATCAAGTATAGAGATAACACAGTGCTGACATTATCGTGTGCAAAGAACACACATTGCTGACACTATTGAGAATAGAGAACATACAGTGCTGACACGATTGAGTATAGAGAACACACAGTGGTGGCACTTTCGAGTACAGAGAACACACAGTGCTGGCACTATCGAGAATAGAGAACATACAGTGCTGACACGATTGAGTATAGAGAACACACAGTGCTGGCACTATCGAGTACAGAGAACAATCAATGCTGACATTATCCAATATAGAGAACGCACAGTGCTGACACTATCGAGTGTAGAGAATGCAGTGCTGACAATATTGAGTACAGAGAACACACAGTGCTGATACTATCGAGTCGAGAGAACACACAGTGCTGACACTATCGAGTATAGAGAACACACAGTGCTGACACTATCGAGTGCAGAGAAAACACAGTCCTGACATAATCAAGTATCGAGATAACACAGTGCTGACACTATTGAGTGCAAAGAACATACATTGCTGACACTATTGAGAATAGAGAACGTACAGTGCTGAGACGATTGAGTATAGAGAACACACAGTGCTGGCACTATCGAGTACAGAGAACACACAGTGCTGGCACTATCGAGTACAGAGATCACACAGTGCTGACACTATTTAGTACAGAGAACACACAGTGCTGACACTATCGAGCACAGAGAACACACAGTGCTGGCACTATCGAGTACAGAGAACACACAGTGCTGACACTGTCAAGTACAGAGAACACACAGTCCTAAAACAATCGAGTATAGAGAACACACATTGCTGACACTATCGAGTATAGAGAACACACAGTGCTGGCACTATCGAGTACAGAGATCACACAGTGCTGGCACTATCGAGCACAGAGAACACACAGTGCTGTCACTATCGAGTTAAGAGAACACACAGTGCTGACACTATCGATTACAGAGAAAACACAGTGCTGACATTATCGAGTACAGAGAACACTCAATGCTGACACTATCGAGTATAGGGAACGCTCAATGCTGACACTATCATGTACAAAGAACACACATTGCTGACACTATTGAGTATAGAGAACATACAGTGCTGACACGATTGAGTATAGAGAACCTGCAGTGCTGTCACTATCAAATATAGAGAACACACAGTGCTGACACGATCGAGTTGGAGAACTCACAGTGCTGACACTATCGAGCACAGAGAACGCACATTACTGACACTATCGAGGATAGAGAACACAGTGCTGACACTATCGAGTATAGAGAACACTCAATGCTGACACTATCGAGTGCAGAGATCACACAGTGCTGACAATATTTAGTACAGTGAACACACAGTGCTGACACTATCGAGCACAGAGAACACATGGTGCTGGCACTATCGAGTACAGTGTACACACAGTGCTGACACTATCGAGTGTCGAGAAAACACACTAGTGACACTATCAAGTGGAGAGAACACAACAGTGCTGACACTATCGAATACAGAGAACACACAATGCTGACACTATCGAGTACACAGATCACACAGTGCTGACAATATTTAGTCCAGAGAACACACAATGCTGACACTGTCAAGTACAGAGAACACACAGTTCAAAAACTATTGAGTACAGAGAACACAGTGCTGATACAATTGAGTATAATAGGGAACACACAGTGCTGACACGATCGAGTATAGAGAACACACACTGGTGACACTATCGAGTGCAGAGAACACAACAGTGCTGACACTATCGATTACAGAGAACACACAGTGCTCACACTATCAAGTACAGAGAAGACACAGTGCTCACACTATGGAGTACAGAGAACACACAGTGCTGACACTATCGAGTGCAAAGAACACACATTGCTGACACTATTGAGAATAGAGAAAATACAGTGCTGACACGATTGAGTATAGAGAACACACAGTGCTGGCACTATCGAGTACAGAGAACACACAGTGCTGGCACTATCGAGTATAGAGACCACACAGTGCTGGCACTATCGAGTTCAGAGAACACACAGTGCTGACACTATCAAGTACAGAGAACACACAGTGCTGACACTATTGAGTTCAGAGAACACACAGTGCTGACACTATCGAGTATAGAGAACACACAGTGCTGGCACTATCGAGTACAGAGAACACTCAATGCTGACACTATCCAATATAGAGAATGCACAGTGCTGACACTATCGAGTGTAGAGAATGCAGTGCTGACACTATTGAGTGCAGAGAACACACAGTGCTGATACTATCGAGTATAGAGAACACACAGTGCTGACACTATTGAGTGCAGAGAAAACACAGTCCTGACACAATCAAGTATAGAGATAACACAGTGCTGGCACTATCGAGTGCAAAGAACACACATTGCTGACCCAATTGAGAATAGAAGAACATACAGTGCTGACACGATTGAGTATAGAGAACACACAGTGCTGGCACATAGAGTACAGAGAACACACAGTGCTGGCACTATCGAGTACAGAGATCACACAGTGCTGACAATATTTAGTACAGAGAACAGACAGTGCTGACACTATCGAGCACAGAGAACACACAGTGCTGACACTATCGAGTACAGAGAACACAGTGCTGATACAATTGAATATAATAGGGAACACACAGTGCTGACACGATCGAGTATAGAGAACACACAGTGCTGGCATTATCGAGTACAGAGATCACACAGTGCTGACAATATTTAGTACAGAGAACACACAGTGCTGACACTATCGAGTATAGAGAACACACAGTGCTGGCACTATCGAGTACAGAGAACACTCAATGCTGACACTATCCAATATAGAGAACGCACAGTGCTGACACTATCGAGTGTAGAGAATGCAGTGCTGACACTATTGAGTGCAGAGAACACACAGTGCTGATACTATCGAGTATAGAGAACACACAGTGCTGACACTATTGAGTGCAGAAAAAACACAGTCCTGACACAATCAAGTATAGAGATAACACAGTGCTGACATTATCGTGTGCAAAGAACACACATTGCTGACACTATTTAGAATAGAGAACATACAGTGCTGACACGATTGAGTATAGAGAACACACAGTGCTGGCACTATCGAGTACAGAGAACACACAGTGCTGGCACTATCGAGTATAGAGATCACACAGTGCTGGTAATATCGAGTTCAGAGAACACACAGTGCTGACACTATCGAGTACAGAGAACACACAGTGCTGGCATGATCGAGTACAGAGAACACTCAATGCTGACACGATCGAGTATAGAGACCACACAGTGCTGGTAATATCGAGTTCAGAGAACGCACAGTGCTGACACTATCGAGTGTAGAGAATGCAGTGCTGACAATACTGAGTGCAGAGAACACACAGTGCTGATACTATCGAGTATAGAGAACACACAGTGCTGACACTATTGAGTGCAGCGAAAACACTGTCCTGACACAACCAATTATAGAGATAACACAGTGCTGACACTATCGAGTGCAAAGAACACACATTGCTGACACTATTGAGAATAGAGAACATACAGTGCTGACACGATTGAGTATAGAGAACACACAGTGCTGGCACTATCGAGTACAGAGAACACACAGTGCTGGCACTATCGAGTACAGAGAATAATCAATGCTGACACTATCCAGTATAGAGAACGCACAGTGCTGACACTATCGAGTGTAGAGAATGCAGTGCTGACACTATTGAGTGCAGAGAACACACAGTGCTAATACTATCGAGTCGAGCGAACACACAGTGCTGACACTATCGAGTATAGAGAAAACACAGTGCTGACACTATCGAGTGCAGAGAAAACACAGTCCTGACATAATCAAGTATCGAGATAACACAGTGCTGACACTATCGAGTGCAAAGAACATACATTGCTGACACTATTGAGAATAGAGAACATACAGTGCTGAGACGATTGAGTATAGAGAACACACAGTGCTGGCACTATCGAGTACAGAGAACACACAGTGCTGGCACTATCGAGTACAGAGATCACACAGTGCTGACACTATTTAGTACAGAGAACACACAGTGCTGACACTATCGAGCACAGAGAACACACAGTGCTGACACTATCGAGTACAGAGAATGCTCAATGCTGACACTATCATGTACAAAGAAGACACATTGCTGACACTATTGAGTTTAGAGAACATACAGTGCTGACACGATTGAGTATAGAGAACCTGCAGTGCTGTCACTATCGATAATAGTTAACACACATTGCTGGCACTATCGAGTATAGAGTGCACACACTGGTGATTCTATCGAGTGAAGAGAACACAACAGTGCTGACACTATCGAGTCTAGAGAACACACAATGCTGACACTATCGAGCATAGAGAACACATACTGCTGACACTATCGATCTCGAGAACACAGTGCTGACACTATCGAGTATAGAGTGCACACAGTGCTGGCACTATCAAGTTCAGAGAACACACAGTGCTGACACTATCGAGTACAGAGAACACACAGTGCTGACACGATTGAGTATAGAGAACACACAGTGCTGGCACTATCAAGTACAGAGAACACACAGTGCTGACACGATTGAGTATAGAGAACACACAGTGCTGGCATAATCAAGTACAGAGAACACACAGTGCTGGCACTATCGAGCACAGAGAACACACAGTGCTGACACTATCGAGTACAGAGAACACACAGTGCTGACACTGTCAAGTACAGAGAACACACAGTGCTAAAACAATCAAGGACAGAGAACACACAGTGCTGATACTATCAAGTATAGAGAACATACAGTGCTGACACGATCGATTACAGAGAACACACAGTGCTCACACTATCAAGTACAGAGAAGACACAGTGCTCACACTATCGAGTACAGAGAACACACAGTGCTGAAACTATTGAGTACAGAGAACACACATTGCTGAGACTATCGAGTGCAGAGAACACACAGTGCTGATACTATCGAGTCTAGAGAACACACAATGCTGACACTATCGAGTATAGAGAACACATACTGCTGACACTATCAATCTAGAGAACACAGTGCTGACACTATCGAGTATAGAGACCACACAGTGCTGGCACTATCGAGTTCAGAGAACACACAGTGCTGACACTATCGAGTAAAGAGAACACCACAGTGCTGACACTATCGAGTACAGAGAACACACAGTGCTGACACTATCGAGTATAGAGAACACACAGTGCTGGCACTATCGAGTACAGAGAACACTCAATGCTGACACTATCCAATATAGAGAACGCACAGTGTTGACACTATCGAGTGTAGAGAATGCAGTGCTGACACTATTGAGTGCAGAGAACACACAGTGCTGACACAATCAAGTATAGAGATAACACAGTGCTGACATTATCGTGTGCAAAGAGCACACATTGCTGACACTATTTAGAATAGAGAACATACAGTGCTGACACGATTGAGTATAGAGAACACACAGTGCTGGCACTATCGAGGACAGAGAACACACAGTGCTGGCACTATCGAGTATAGAGACCACACAGTGCTGGTAATATCGAGTTCAGAGAACACACAGTGCTGACACTATCAAGTACAGAGAACACACAGTGCTGGCACGATCGAGTACAGAGAACACTCAATGCTGACACTATACAATATAGAGAACGCACAGTGCTGACACTGTCGAGTGTCGAGAATGCAGTGCTGACAATACTGAGTGCAGAGAACACACAGTGCTGATACTATCGAGTATAGAGAACACACAGTGCTGACACTATTGAGTGCAGCGAAAATACAGTCCTGACACAACCAATTATAGCGATAACACAGTGCTGACACTATCGAGTGCAAAGAACACACATTGCTGACACTATTGAGAATAGAGAACACACAGTGCTGACACTATCGAGTACAGAGAACACACAGTGCTGGCACTATCGAGTACAGAGAACAATCAATGCTGACACTATCCAGTATAGAGAACGCACAGTGCTGACACTATCGAGTGTAGAGAATGCAGTGCTGACACTATTGAGTGCAGAGAACACACAGTGCTAATACTATCGAGTCGAGAGAACACTCAGTGCTGACACTATCGATTATAGAGAAAACACAGTGCTGACACTATCGAGTGCAGAGAAAACACAGTCCTGACATAATCAAGTATCGAGATAACACAGTGCTGACACTATCGAGTGCAAAGAACATACATTGCTGACACTATTGAGAATAGAGAACATACAGTGCTGAGACGATTGAGTATAGAGAACACACAGTGCTGGCACTATCGAGTACAGAGAACACACAGTGCTGGCACTATCGAGTACAGAGATCACACAGTGCTGACACTATTTAGTACAGAGAACACACAGTGCTGACACTATCGAGCACAGAGAACACACAGTGCTGACACTATCGAGTACAGAGAACGCTTAATGCTGACACTATCATGTACAAAGAACACACATTGCTGACACTATTGAGTATAGAGAACATACAGTGCTGACACGATTGAGTATAGAGAACCTGCAGTGCTGTCACTATCGATTATAGTTAACACACATTGCTGGCACTATCGAGTATAGAGAGCACACACTGGTGATTCTATCGAGTGAAGAGAACACAACAGTGCTGACTCTATCGAGTCTAGAGAACACACAATGCTGACACTATCGAGTATAGAGAACACATACTGCTGACACTATCGATCTCGAGAACACAGTGCTGACACTATCGAGTATAGAGAGCACACAGTGCTGGCACTATCGAGTTCAGAGAACACACAGTGCTGGCACTATTGAGAATAGAGAACATACAGTGCTGACACGATTGAGTACAGAGAACACACAGTGCTGGCACTATCGAGTACAGAGAACACACAGTGCTGGCACTATCGAGTACAGAGAACAATCAAAGCTGACATTATCCAATATAGAGAACACACAGTGCTGACACTATCGAGTGTAGAGAATGCAGTGCTGACACTATTGAGTACAGAGAACACACAGTGCTGATACTATCGAGTCGAGTGAACACACAGTGCTGACACTATCGAGTATAGAGAACACACAGTGCTGACACTATCGAGTGCAGAGAAAACACAGTCCTGACATAATCAAGTATCGAGATAACACAGTGCTGACACTATCGAGTGCAAAAAACATACATTGCTGACACTATCGAGTATAGAGAACACACAGTGCTGGCACTATCGAGTACAGAGAACACACAGTGCTGGCACTATCGAGTACAGAGATCACACAGTGCTGACACTATTTAGTACAGAGAACACACAGTGCTGACACTATCGAGCACAGAGAATACACAGTGCTGGCACTATCGAGTACAGAGAACACACAGTGCTGACACTGTCAAGTACAGAGAACACACAGTCCTAAAACAATCGAGTATAGAGAACACACATTGCTGGCACTATCGAGTATAGAGAGCACACACTGGTGATTCTATCGAGTGAAGAGAACACAACAGTGTTGACACTATCGAGTATAGAGAACACACAGTGCTGGCACTATCGAGCACAGAGAACACACAGTGCTGTCACTATCGAGTTAAGAGAACACACAGTGCTGACACTATCGAGTGCAGAGAAAACACAGTGCTGACACTATCGAATACAGAGAACACACAATGCTGACACTATCGAGTACACAGATCACACAGTGCTGACAATATTGAGTCCAGAGAACACACAATGCTGACACTGTCAAGTACAGAGAACACACAGTTCAAAAACTATCGAGTACAGAGAACACAGTGCTGATACAATCGAGTATAGGGAACACACAGTGCTGACACGATCGAGTATAGAAAACACACACTGGTGACACTATCGAGTGCAGAGAACACAACAGTGCTGACAATATCGATTACAGAGAACACACAGTTCTCACACTATCAAGTACAGAGAAGACACAGTGCTCACACTATCGAGTACAGAGAACACACATTGCTGGCACTATCGAGTATAGAGAGCACACACTGGTGATTCTATCGAGTGAAGAGAACACAACAGTGCTGACACTATCGAGTCTAGAGAACACACAATGCTGACACTATCGAGTATAGAGAACACATTCTGCTGATATTATCGAGTCTAGAGAACACACAATGCTGACACTATCGAGTATAGAGAACACATACTGCTGACACTATCGATCTAGAGAACACAGTGCTGACACTATCGAGTTCAGAGAACACACAGTGCTGACACTATCGAGTACAGAGAACACACAGTGCTGACACTATTGAGTTCAGAGAACACACAGTGCGGACACTATCGATTACAGAGAACAGACAGTGCTCACACTATCAAGTACAGAGAAGACACAGTGCTCACACTATCGAGTACAGAGAACACACAGTGCTGAAACTATTGAGTACAGAGAACACACAGTGCTGATACTATCGAGTCTAGAGAACACACAATGCTGACACTATCGAGTATAGAGAACACATACTGCTGACACTATTAATCTAGAGAACAGAGTGCTGACACTATCGAGTATAGAGACCACACAGTGCTGGCACTATCGAGTTCAGAGAACACACAGTGCTGGCACTATTGAGAATAGAGAACATACAGTGCTGACACGATTGAGTATAGAGAACACACAGTGCTGGCACTATCGAGTACAGAGAACACACAGTGCTGGCACTATCGAGTACAGAGAACAAACAAAGCTGACATTATCCAATATAGAGAACACACAGTGCTGACACTATCGAGTGTAGAGAATGCAGTGCTGACACTATTGAGTACAGAGAACACACAGTGCTGATACTATCGAGTCGAGTGAACACACAGTGCTGACACTATCGAGTGCAGAGAAAACACAGTCCTGACATAATCAAGTATCGAGATAACACAGTGCTGACACTATCGAGTGCAAAAAACATACATTGCTGACACTATCGAGTAGAGAGAACACACAGTGCTGGCACTATCGAGTACAGAGAACACACAGTGCTGGCACTATCGAGTACAGAGATCACACAGTGCTGACACTATTTAGTACAGAGAACACACAGTGCTGACACTATCGAGCACAGAGAACACTCAGTGCTGGCACTATCGAGTACAGAGAACACACAGTGCTGACACTGTCAAGTACAGAGAACACACAGTCCTAAAACAATCGAGTATAGAGAACACACATTGCTGGCACTATCGAGTATAGAGAGCACACACTGGTGATTCTATCGAGTGAAGAAAACACAACAGTGTTGACACTATCGAGTATAGAGAACACACAGTGCTGGCACTATCGAGCACAGAGAACACACAGTGCTGTCACTATCGAGTTAAGAGAACACACAGTGCTGACACTATCGAGTACAGAGAAAACACAGTGCTGACATTATCGAGTACAGAGAACACTCAATGCTGACACTATCGAGTATAGGGAACGCTCAATGCTGACACTATCATGTACAAAGAACACACATTGCTGACACTATTGAGTATTGAGAACATACAGTGCTGACACGATTGAGTATAGAGAACCTGCAGTGCTGTCACTATCGAATATAGAGAACACACAGTGCTGACACGATCGAGTCTGGAGAACTCACAGTGCTGACACTATCGAGCACAGAGAATGCACATTACTGACACTATCGAGGATAGAGAACACAGTGCTGACACTATCGAGTATAGAGAACACTCAAAGCTGACACTATCGAGTGCAGAGTTCACACAGTGCTGACAATATTTAGTACAGTGAACACACAATGCTGACACTATCGAGCACAGAGAACACACGGTGCTGGCACTATCGAGTACAGAGTAGACACAGTGCTGACACTATCGAGTGTCGAGAAAACACACTGGTGACACTATCAAGTGCAGAGAACACAACAGTGCTGACACTATCGAATACAGAGAACACACAATGCTGACACTATCGAGTACACAGATCACACAGTGCTGACAATATTGAGTCCAGAGAACACACAATGCTGACACTGTCAAGTACAGAGAACACACAGTTCAAAAACTATCGAGTACAGAGAACACAGTGCTGATACAATCGAGTATAGGGAACACACAGTGCTGACACGATCGAGTATAGAAAACACACACTGGTGACACTATCGAGTGCAGAGAACACAACAGTGCTGACAATATCGATTACAGAGAACACACAGTTCTCACACTATCAAGTACAGAGAAGACACAGTGCTCACACTATCGAGTACAGAGAACACACATTGCTGGCACTATCGAGTATAGAGAGCACACACTGGTGATTCTATCGAGTGAAGAGAACACAACAGTGCTGACACTATCGAGTCTAGAGAACACACAATGCTGACACTATCGAGTATAGAGAACACATTCTGCTGATATTATCGAGTCTAGAGAACACACAATGCTGACACTATCGAGTATAGAGAACACATACTGCTGACACTGTCGATCTAGAGAACACAGTGCTGACACTATCGAGTTCAGAGAACACACAGTGCTGACACGATCGAGTACAGAGAACACACAGTGCTGACACTATTGAGTTCAGAGAACACACAGTGCGGACACTATCGATTACAGAGAACAGACAGTGCTCACACTATCAAGTACAGAGAAGACACAGTGCTCACACTATCGAGTACAGAGAACACACAGTGCTGAAACTATTGAGTACAGAGAACACACAGTGCTGATACTATCGAGTCTAGAGAACACACAATGCTGACACTATCGAGTATAGAGAACACATACTGCTGACACTATTAATCTAGAGAACAGAGTGCTGACACTATCGAGTATAGAGACCACACAGTGCTGGCACTATCGAGTTCAGAGAACACACAGTGCTGGCACTATTGAGAATAGAGAACATACAGTGCTGACACGATTGAGTATAGAGAACACACAGTGCTGGCACTATCGAGTACAGAGAACACACAGTGCTGGCACTATCGAGTACAGAGAACAAACAAAGCTGACATTATCCAATATAGAGAACACACAGTGCTGACACTATCGAGTGTAGAGAATGCAGTGCTGACACTATTGAGTACAGAGAACACACAGTGCTGATACTATCGAGTCGAGTGAACACACAGTGCTGACACTATCGAGTGCAGAGAAAACACAGTCCTGACATAATCAAGTATCGAGATAACACAGTGCTGACACTATCGAGTGCAAAAAACATACATTGCTGACACTATCGAGTAGAGAGAACACACAGTGCTGGCACTATCGAGTACAGAGAACACACAGTGCTGGCACTATCGAGTACAGAGATCACACAGTGCTGACACTATTTAGTACAGAGAACACACAGTGCTGACACTATCGAGCACAGAGAACACTCAGTGCTGGCACTATCGAGTACAGAGAACACACAGTGCTGACACTGTCAAGTACAGAGAACACACAGTCCTAAAACAATCGAGTATAGAGAACACACATTGCTGGCACTATCGAGTATAGAGAGCACACACTGGTGATTCTATCGAGTGAAGAAAACACAACAGTGTTGACACTATCGAGTATAGAGAACACACAGTGCTGGCACTATCGAGCACAGAGAACACACAGTGCTGTCACTATCGAGTTAAGAGAACACACAGTGCTGACACTATCGAGTACAGAGAAAACACAGTGCTGACATTATCGAGTACAGAGAACACTCAATGCTGACACTATCGAGTATAGGGAACGCTCAATGCTGACACTATCATGTACAAAGAACACACATTGCTGACACTATTGAGTATTGAGAACATACAGTGCTGACACGATTGAGTATAGAGAACCTGCAGTGCTGTCACTATCGAATATAGAGAACACACAGTGCTGACACGATCGAGTCTGGAGAACTCACAGTGCTGACACTATCGAGCACAGAGAATGCACATTACTGACACTATCGAGGATAGAGAACACAGTGCTGACACTATCGAGTATAGAGAACACTCAAAGCTGACACTATCGAGTGCAGAGTTCACACAGTGCTGACAATATTTAGTACAGTGAACACACAATGCTGACACTATCGAGCACAGAGAACACACGGTGCTGGCACTATCGAGTACAGAGTAGACACAGTGCTGACACTATTTAGTACAGAGAACACACAGTGCTGACACTATCGAGCACAGAGAACACTCAGTGCTGGCACTATCGAGTACAGAGAACACACAGTGCTGACACTGTCAAGTACAGAGAACACACAGTCCTAAAACAATCGAGTATAGAGAACACACATTGCTGGCACTATCGAGTATAGAGAGCACACACTGGTGATTCTATCGAGTGAAGAAAACACAACAGTGTTGA
Organism: Pristiophorus japonicus; assembly: GCF_044704955.1. Taxonomy (NCBI): domain Eukaryota; kingdom Metazoa; phylum Chordata; class Chondrichthyes; family Pristiophoridae; genus Pristiophorus; species Pristiophorus japonicus. Next base: position 133,405,763 of record NC_091981.1, on the reverse strand, counting down.
CACTATCGAGTATAGAGAACACACAGTGCTGGCACTATCGAGCACAGAGAACACACAGTGCTGTCACTATCGAGTTAAGAGAACACACAGTGCTGACACTATCGAGTACAGAGAAAACACAGTGCTGACATTATCGAGTACAGAGAACACTCAATGCTGACACTATCGAGTATAGGGAACGCTCAATGCTGACACTATCATGTACAAAGAACACACATTGCTGACACTATTGAGTATTGAGAACATACAGTGCTGACACGATTGAGTATAGAGAACCTGCAGTGCTGTCACTATCGAATATAGAGAACACACAGTGCTGACACGATCGAGTCTGGAGAACTCACAGTGCTGACACTATCGAGCACAGAGAATGCACATTACTGACACTATCGAGGATAGAGAACACAGTGCTGACACTATCGAGTATAGAGAACACTCAAAGCTGACACTATCGAGTGCAGAGTTCACACAGTGCTGACAATATTTAGTACAGTGAACACACAATGCTGACACTATCGAGCACAGAGAACACACGGTGCTGGCACTATCGAGTACAGAGTAGACACAGTGCTGACACTATCGAGTGTTGAGAAAACACACTGGTGACACTATCAAGTGCAGAGAACACAACAGTGCTGACACTATCGAATACAGAGAACACACAATGCTGACACTATCGAGTACACAGATCACACAGTGCTGACAATATTGAGTCCAGAGAACACACAATGCTGACACTGTCAAGTACAGAGAACACACAGTTCAAAAACTATCGAGTACAGAGAACACAGTGCTGATACAATCGAGCATAGGGAACACACAGTGCTGACACGATCGAGTATAGAGAACACACACTGGTGACACTATCGAGTGCAGAGAACACAACAGTGCTGACACTATCGATTACAGAGAACACACAGTTCTCACTCTATCAAGTACAGAGAAGACACAGTGCTCACACTATCGAGTACAGAGAACACACATTGCTGGCACTATCGAGTATAGAGAGCACACACTGGTGATTCTATCGAGTGAAGAGAACACAACAGTGCTGACACTATCGAGTCTAGAGAACACACAATGCTGACACTATCGAGTATAGAGAACACATACTGCTGATACTATCGAGTCTAGAGAACACACAATGCTGACACTATCGAGTATAGAGAACACATACTGCTGACACTATCGATCTAGAGAACACAGTGCTGACACTATCGAGTTCAGAGAACACACAGTGCTGACACTATCGAGTACAGAGAACACACAGTGCTGACACTATTGAGTTCAGAGAACACACAGTGCTGACACTATTGAGTATAGAGAACACATAGTGCTGGCACTATCGAGTATAGAGAACACACATTGCTGGCACTATCGAGTATAGAGAGCACACACTGGTGATTCTATCAAGTGAAGAGAACAAAACAGTGCTGACACTATCGAGTCTAGAGAACACACAATGCTGACACTATCGAGTATCGAGAACACATACTGCTGACACTATCGATCTCGAGAACACAGTGCTGACACTATCGATTATAGAGAGCACACAGTGCTGACACTATCGAGTTCAGAGAACACACAGTGCTGACACTATCCAATATCGAGAATGCACAGTGCTGACACTATCGAGTGTCGAGAATGCAGTGCTGACAATACTGAGTGCAGAGAACACACAGTGCTGATACTATCGAGTATAGAGAACACACATTGCTGGCACTATCGAGTACAGAGAACACACAGTGCTGGCACTATCGAGTATAGAGACCACACAGTGCTGGTAATATCGAGTTCAGAGAACACATAGTGCTGACACTATCGAGTACAGAGAACACACAGTGCTGGCACTATCGAGTATAGAGAACACTCAATGCTGACACTATCCAATATAGAGAACGCACAGTGCTGACACTACCGAGTGTCGAGAATGCAGTGCTGACAATACTGAGTGCAGAGAACACACAGTGCTGATACTATCGAGTATAGAGAACACACAGTGCTGACACTATTGAGTGCAGCGAAAACACAGTCCTGACACAATCAATTATAGAGATAACACAGTGCTGACACTATCGAGTGCAAAGAACACACATTGCTGACACTATTGAGAATAGAGAACATACAGTGCTGACAAGATTGAGTATAGAGAACACACAGTGCTGGCACTATCGAGTACAGAGAACACAGTGCTGGCACTATCGAGTACAGAGAACAATCAATGCTGACATTATCCAGTATCGAGAACGCACAGTGCTGACACTATCGAGTGTAGAGAATGCTGTGCTGACACTATTGAGTGCAGAGAACACACAGTGCTGATACTATCGAGTCGAGATAACACACAGTGCTGACACTATCGAGTATAGAGAAAACACAGTGCTGACACTATCGTGTGCAGAGAAAACACAGTCCTGACATAATCAAGTATCGAGATAACACAGTGCTGACACTATCGAGTGCAAAGAACATACATTGCTGACACTATTGAGAATAGAGAACATACAGTGCTGAGACGATTGAGTATAGAGAACACACAGTGCTGGCACTATCGAGTACAGAGAACACACAGTGCTGGCACTATCGAATACAGAGATCACACAGTGCTGACACTATTTAGTACAGAGAACACACAGTGCTGACACTATCGAGTACAGAGAACGCTCAATGCTGACACTATCATGTACAAAGAACACACATTGCTGACACTATTGAGTATAGAGAACATACAGTGATGACACGATTGAGTATAGAGAACCTGCAGTGCTGTCACTATCGAGTATAGAGAACACACATTGCTGGCACTATCGAGTATAGAGAGCACACACTGGTGATTCTATCGAGTGAAGAGAACACAACAGTGCTGACACTATCGAGTCTAGAGAACACACAATGCTGACACTATCGAGTATAGAGAACACATACTGCTGACACTATCGATGTCGAGAACACAGTGCTGACACTATCGAGTATAGAGAGCACACAGTGCTGACACTATCGAATACAGAGTACACACAGTGCTGACACTATCGAGTATAGAGAACACACACTGGTGACACTATCGAGTGCAGAAAACACAACAGTGCTGACACTATCGATTACAGAGAACACACAGTGCTCACACTATCAAGTACAGAGAAGACACAGTGCTCACACTATCGAGTACAGAGAACACACAGTGCTGAGACTATTGAGTACAGAGAACACACATTGCTGACACTATCGAGTGCAGAGAACACACAGTGCTGATACTATCGAGTCATAGAAACATAGAAACATAGAAAATAGGTGCAGGAGTAGGCCATTCGGCCCTTCTAGCCTGTACCGCCATTCAATGAGTTCATGGCTGAACATTCAACTTCAGTACCCCATTCCTGCTTTCTCGCCATACCCCTTGATCCCCCTAGCAGTAAGGACCTCATCTAACTCCTTTTTGAATATATTTAGTGAATTGGCCTCAACAACTTTCTGTGGTAGAGAATTCCACAGGTTCACCACTCTCTGGGTGAAGAAGTTCCTCCGCATCTCGGTCCTAAATGGCTTACCCCTTATCCTTAGACTGTGACCCCTGGTTCTGGACTTCCCCAACATTGGGAACATTCTTCCTGCATCGAACCTGTCTAACCCCGTCAGAATTTTATATGTTTCTATGAGGTCCCCTCTCATTCTTCTGAACTCCAGTCGAGAGAACACACAATGCTGACACTATCGAGTATAGAGAACACATACTGCTGACACTATCAATCTAGAGAACACAGTGCTGACACTATCGAGTATAGAGACCACACAGTGCTGGCACTATCGAGTTCAGAGAACACACAGTGCTGACACTATCGAGTACAGAGAACATACAGTGCTGACACGATCGAGTACAGAGAACACACAGTGCTGACACTATCGAGTATAGAGAACACACAGTGCTGGCACTATCGAGTACAGAGAACACTCAATGCTGACACTATCCAATAGAGAGAACGCACAGTGCTGACACTATCGAGTGTAGAGAATGCAGTGCTGACACTATTGAGTGCAGAGAACACACAGTGCTGATACTATCGAGTATAGAGAACACACAGTGCTGACACTATCGAGTATCGAGAACACATACTGCTGACACTATCGATCTCGAGAACACAGTGCTGACACTATCGATTATAGAGATCACACAGTGCTGACACTATCGAGTTCAGAGAACACACAGTGCTGACACTATCCAATATCGAGAATGCACAGTGCTGACACTATCGAGTGTCGAGAATGCAGTGCTGACAATACTGAGTGCAGAGAACACACAGTGCTGATACTATCGAGTATAGAGAACACACATTGCTGGCACTATCGAGTACAGAGAACACACAGTGCTGGCACTATCGAGTATAGAGACCACACAGTGCTGGTAATATCGAGTTCAGAGAACACATAGTGCTGACACTATCGAGTACAGAGAACACACAGTGCTGGCACTATCGAGTACAGAGAACACTCAATGCTGACACTATCCAATATAGAGAACGCACAGTGCTGACACTATCGAGTGTCGAGAATGCAGTGCTGACAATACTGAGTGCAGAGAACACACAGTGCTGATACTATCGAGTATAGAGAACACACAGTGCTGACACTATTGAGTGCAGAGAAAACACAGTCCTGACACAATCAAGTATAGAGATAACACAGTGCTGACACTATCGAGTGCAAAGAACACACATTGCTGACACTATTGAGAATAGAGAACATACAGTGCTGACAAGATTGAGTATAGAGAACACACAGTGCTGGCACTATCGAATACAGAGAACACACAGTGCTGGCACTATCGAGTACAGAGAACAATCAATGCTGACACTATCCAGTATAGAGAACGCACAGTGCTGACACTATCGAGTGTAGAGAATGCAGTGCTGACACTATTGAGTGCAGAGAACACACAGTGCTGATACTATCGAGTCGAGAGAACACACGTTTTGCTGACACTATCGAGTATAGAGAAAACACAGTGCTGACACTATCGTGTGCAGAGAAAACACAGTCCTGACATAATCAAGTATCGAGATAACACAGTGCTGACACTATCGAGTGCAAAGAACATACATTGCTGACACTATTGAGAATAGAGAACATACAGTGCTGAGACGATTGAGTATAGAGAACACACAGTGCTGGCACTATCGAGTACAGAGAACACACAGTGCTGGCACTATCGAGTACAGAGATCACACAGTGCTGACACTATTTAGTACAGAGAACACACAGTGCTGACACTATCGAGTACAGAGAACGCTCAATGCTGACACTATCATGTACAAAGAACACACATTGCTGACACTATTGAGTATAGAGAACATACAGTGCTGACACGATTGAGTATAGAGAACCTGCAGTGCTGTCACTATCGAGTATAGAGAACACACATTGCTGGCACTATCGAGTATAGAGAGCACACACTGGTGATTCTATCGAGTGAAGAGAACACAACAGTGCTGACACTATCGAGTCCAGAGAACACACAATGCTGACACTATCGAGTATAGAGAACACATACTGCTGACACTATCGATGTCGAGAACACAGTGCTGACACTATCGAGTATAGAGAGCACACAGTGCTGACACTATCGAGTACAGAGTACACACAGTGCTGACACTATCGAGTATAGAGAACACATACTGCTGACACTATCGATGTCGAGAACACAGTGCTGACACTATCGAGTATAGAGAGCACACAGTGCTGACACTATCGAGTACAGAGTACACACAGTGCTGACACTATCGAGTGTCGAGAAAACACACTGGTGACACTCTCAAGTGCAGAGAACACAACAGTGCTGACACTATCGAATACAGAGAACACACAATGCTGACACTATCGAGTACAGAGATCACACAGTGCTGACAATATTTAGTCCAGAGAACACACAATGCTGACACTGTCAAGTACAGAGAACACACAGTTCTAAAACTATCGAGTAGAGAGAACACAGTGCTGATACTATCAAGTATATGAACACACACTGCTGATACAATCGAGTATATGGAACACACAGTGCTGACACGATCGAGTATAGAGAACACACACTGGTGACACTATCGAGTGCAGAGAACACAACAGTGCTGACACTATCGATTACAGAGAACACACAGTGCTCACACTATCAAGTACAGAGAAGACACAGTGCTCACACTATCGAGTACAGAGAACACACAGTGCTGAGACTATTGAGTACAGAGAACACACATTGCTGACAGTATCGAGTGCAGAGAACACACAGTGCTGATACTATCGAGTCATAGAAACATAGAAACATAGAAAATAGGTGCAGGAGTAGGCCATTCGGCCCTTCTAGCCTGTACCGCCATTCAATGAGTTCATGGCTGAACATTCAACTTCAGTACCCCATTCCTGCTTTCTCGCCATACCCCTTGATCCCCCTAGCAGTAAGGACCTCATCTAACTCCTTTTTGAATATATTTAGTGAATTGGCCTCAACAACTTTCTGTGGTAGAGAATTCCACAGGTTCACCACTCTCTGGGTGAAGAAGTTCCTCCGCATCTCGGTCCTAAATGGCTTACCCCTTATCCTTAGACTGTGACCCCTGGTTCTGGACTTCCCCAACATTGGGAACATTCTTCCTGCATCGAACCTGTCTAACCCCGTCAGAATTTTATATGTTTCTATGAGGTCCCCTCTCATTCTTCTGAACTCCAGTCGAGAGAACACACAATGCTGACACTATCGAGTATAGAGAACACATACTGCTGACACTATCAATCTAGAGAACACAGTGCTGACACTATCGAGTATAGAGACCACACAGTGCTGGCACTATCGAGTTCAGAGAACACACAGTGCTGACACTATCGAGTACAGAGAACATACAGTGCTGACACTATCGAGTACAGAGAACACACAGTGCTGACACGATCGAGTATAGAGAACACACAGTGCTGGCACTATCGAGTACAGAGAACACTCAATGCTGACACTATCCAATAGAGAGAACGCACAGTGCTGACACTATCGAGTGTAGAGAATGCGGTGCTGACACTATTGAGTGCAGAGAACACACAGTGCTGATACTATCGAGTATAGAGAACACACAGTGCTGACACTATTGAGTGCAGAGAAAACACAGTCCTGACACAATCAAGTATAGAGATAACACAGTGCTGACATTATCGTGTGCAAAGAACACACATTGCTGACACTATTGAGAATAGAGAACATACAGTGCTGACACGATTAAGTATAGAGAACACACAGTGCTGGCACTATCGAGTACAGAGAACACACAGTGCTGGCACTATCGAGTATAGAGATCACACAGTGCTGGTAATATCGAGTTCAGAGAACACACAGTGCTGACACTATCGAGTACAGAGAACACGCAGTGCTGACACTATCGAGTGTCGAGAATGCAGTGCTGACAATACTGAGTGCAGAGAACACACAGTGCTGATACTATCGAGCATAGAGAACACACAGTGCTGATACTATTGAGTGCAGCGAAAACACAGTCCTGACACAATCAATTATAGAGATAACACAGTGCTGACACTATCGAGTGCAAAGAACACACATTGCTGACACTATTGAGAATAGAGAACATACAGTGCTGACACGATTGAGTATAGAGAACACACAGTGCTGGGACTATCGAGTATAGAGAACACACACTGGTGATTCTATCGAGTCTAGAGAACACAACAGTGCTGACACTATCGAGTATAGAGAACACACAGTGCTGGCACTATCGAGTAAAGAGATCACACAGTGCTGGCACTATCGAGCACAGAGAACACACAGTGCTGTCACTATCGAGTTCAGAGAACGCTCAGTGCTGACACTATCGAGTGCAAAGAACAAACATTGCTGACACTATTGAGTACAGAGAACACACAGTGCTGACATGATTGAGTATAGAGAACACGCAGTGCTGTCACTATCGAGTATGGAGAACACACAGTGCTGGCACTATCGAGTACAGAGAACACACAGTGCTGACACTATTGAGTTCAGAGAACACACAGTGCTGGCACTATCGAGTACAGAGAACACACAGTGCTGACACTATCGAGTACAGAGAACACACAGTGCTGACACTGTCAAGTACAGAGAACACACAGTGCTAAAACAATTGAGGACAGAGAACACACAGTGCTGATACTATCAAGTATAGAGAACATACAGAGCTGACACGATCGAGTATAGTGAATACACAGAGCTGACACTATCGATCTCAGAGAACACACAGTGCTGACACTATCGAGTATAGAGAACACACAGTGCTGTCACTATCGAGTTCAGAGAACACACAGAGCTGACACTATCGAGTACAGAGAAAACACAGTGCTGACTCGATCGAGTATAGAGAACACTCAATGCTGACACTATCGAGTACAGAGAACGCTCAGTGCTGATACTATCATGTTCAGAGAACACACAGTGCTGATACTATCAAGTACAGAGAAGACACAGTGCTCACACTATCGTGTACAGAGAACACACAGTGCTGAAACTATTGAGTACAGAGAACACACAGTGCTCACACTATCGTGTACAGAGAACACACAGTGCTGACACTATCGAGTATAGAGAACACACAGTGCTGACACAATTGAGTTCAGAGAACACACAGTGCTGACACTATCGAGTACAGAGAACACACAGTGCTGACACTATCGAGTTTAGAGAACACATAGTGCTGACACTATCGAGTACAGAGAACACACATTGCTGACACTATCGAGTGCAGAGAAAACACAGTCCTGACACAATCAAGTAGAGAGATAACACAGTGCTGACACTATCGAGTGCAAAGAACACACATTGCTGACACTATTGAGAATAGAGAACATACACTGCTGACACGATTGAGTATAGAGAACACACAGTGCTGGCATTATCGAGTACAGAGAACACACAGTGCTGGCACTATCGAGTACAGAGATCACACAGTGCTGACAATATTTAGTTCTGAGAACACACAATACTGACACTATCGAGCACAGAGAACACACAGTGCTGACACTGTCAAGTACAGAGAACACACAGTGCTAAAACAATCGAGGACAGAGAACACACAGCGCTGATACTATCAAGTATAGAGAACACACACTGGTGACACTATTGAGTGCAGAGAACACACAGTTCTGACACTATCGAGTACAGAGAAAACACAGTGCTGACTCTATCGAGTATAGAGAACACTCAATGCTGACACTATCAAGTACAGAGAACACTCAGTGCTGACACTATCATGTACAGAGAACACATAGTGCTGACACTATCGAGTGCAAGAACACACAGTGCTAATACTATTGAGTCTAGAGAACACACAGTGCTGACACTATCGAGTACAGAGAACACACAGTGCTGACACTATCAAGTACAGATAAGACACAGTGCTCACAGTATCGAGTACAGAGAACACACAGTGCTGAAACTATTGAGTACAGAGAACACACAGTGCTGACACTATCGAGTGCAGAGAACACACAGTGTTGATACTATCGATTCTAGAGAACACACAATGCTGACACTATCGAGTATAGAGAACACAGTGCTGAGACTATCGATCTAGAGAACACACATTGCTGGCACTATCGAGTATAAAGAACACACATTGCTGGCACTATCGAGTATAGAGAGCACACACTGGTGATTCTATCGAGTGAATTGAACACAACAGTGCTGACACTATCGAGTATAGAGAACACACAGTGCTGACACTATTGAGTTCAGAGAACACACAGTGCTAACACTATCGAGTACAGAGAACACACAGTGCTGACACTATCGAGTATAGAGAACACACAGTGCTGGCACTATCGAGTACAGAGAACACTCAATGCTGACACTATCCAACATAGAGAACGCACAGTGCTGACACTATCGAGTATAGTGAACACACTGTGCTGACACTATCGAGTACAGAGCACACAGAATGCTGACACTATCGAGTTCAGAGAACACACAGTGCTGACACTATTGAGTATAGAGAACACAAAGTGCTGACACTATCGCCTACAGAGAACACAGTGCTGACACTATCGAGTTCAGAGAACACACAGTGCTGATTCTATTGAGCATAGTGAACACACTGTGCTGACCCTATCGAGTACAGAGCACAAAGAATGCTGACACTATCGAGTTCAGAGAACACACAGTGCTGACACTATCCAGTACAGAGAACGCACAGTGCTGACACTATCGAGTGCAGAGAACACACTGTGCTGACACTATCGAGTACAGAGAACACAGAATGCTGACACAATAGAGTATGGAGAAGACTCAGTGCTGACACTATCGAGTACAGAGAACACACAGTGCTGACACAATTGAGTATGGAGAGCACACAATGCTGACACTATTGAGTATAGTGAACACACTATGCTGACACTATAGAGTATAGAGAACACACTGTGCTGACACTATCGAGTATAGAGAACACACAGTGCTGACACTATCGAGTATAGAGAACACAAAGTGCTGACACTATCGGGTATAGAGAACACACAGTGCTGACATTATCGAGTATAGAGAACACAAATTGCTGATACTATTGATTTCAGAGAACACACAGAGCTGACATTATCGAGTATAGTGAACACACCGTGCTGACACAATCGAGGATAGAGAACACTCAGTGCTGACACTAACGAGTACGGAGAACACACAGTGCTGACACTATTGAGTATGGAGAACACACAGTGCTGACACTATTGCATGTAGAGAACACACAGTGCTGAGACTATCGATTATAGAGAGCACAGTGCTGACATTATTGATAATAGGGAATACACAGTGCTGACACTATCGAGTATAGAGAACACACAGAGCCGACACGATCGAGTTCAGAGAACATACAGTGCTGACAAAATCAAGGATAGAGAACAAACAGTGCTGACACTATCGAGTACAGAGTAAACACAATGCTGACATTATCGAGTATAGAGAACACACAGAGCTGACACGATCGAGTACAGAGAACACACAGTGCTGACACAATCGAGGATAGAGAACACACAGTGCTGACACTATTGAGTATAGTGAACACACTGTGCTGACACTATAGAGTATAGAGAACACACTGTGCTGACACTATCGAGTATAGAGAACACACAGTGCTGACACTATCGAGTATAGAGAACACAAAGTGCTGACACTATCGAGTATAGAGAACACACAGTGCTGACACTATCGAGTATAGAGAACACAAATTGCTGATACTATTGAGTTCAGAGAACACACAGTGCTGACATTATCGAGTATAGTGAACACACCGTGCTGACACAATCGAGGATAGAGAACACTCAGTGCTGACACTAACGAGTACGGAGAACACACAGTGCTGACACTATTGAGTATGGAGAACACACAGTGCTGACACTATTGCGTGTAGAGAACACACAGTGCTGAGACTATCGATTATAGAGAGCACAGTGCTGACATTATTGATAATAGGGAATACACAGTGCTGACACTATCGAGTATAGAGAACACACAGAGCTGACACGATCGAGTTCAGAGAACATACAGTGCTGACAAAATCAAGGATAGAGAACAAACAGTGCTGACACTATCGAGTACAGAGTAAACACAATGCTGACATTATCGAGTATAGAGAACACACAGAGCTGACACGATCGAGTACAGAGAACACACAGTGCTGACACAATCGAGGATAGAGAACACACAGTGCTGACACAATCGAGTATGGAGAACACAAAGTGCTGACAATATCGACTACAGAGAACACACAGTGCTCACATTATCGAGTATAGAAAACACAAAGTGCTGAAAATATCGAGTACAGGAAACACATACTGCTGACACTATCGAGTACAGATAACACACAGTGCTGACATTATCGAGTACAGAGAACACACAGTGCTGACACTATTGAGCATAGAGAAAACACAGTGCTGACACTATCGAGTATAGATAACACACAGTGCTGACAATATCGAGTATAGAGTCACTGTGCTGACACAATCGAGTGCAGAGAACACAGAATGCTGACACTATCGAGTTCAGAGAGCACACAATGCTGACACTATTGAGTAGAGAGAACACGCAGTGCTGACACTATCGAGTACAGAGAACACACAGTGCTTACACTATCGAATACAGAGAACACACAGTGCTGACACTATTGAGTATAGAGAAAACACAGTGCTGAAACTATCGAGTATAGAGAAGACACAGTGCTGACACTATCGAGCACAGAGAAAACACATAGCTGACACTATCGACTACAGAGAACACACAGTGCTGACACTATCGAGTATAGAGAACACAAAGTGCTGACACTATCGACTACAGAGAATACACAGTGCTGACACTATCGAGTATAGAGAACACACAGTGCTGACACAATCGAGTGCAGAGAACACACAATGCTGACACTATCGAGTACAGAGACAACACAGTGCTGACACTATCGACTGCAGAGAACACACAGTGCTGACACAATCGATGATAGAGAACACACAGTGCTGACACAATCGAATATAGAGAACACAAAGTGCTGACAATATCGACTACAGAGAACACACAGAGCTCACTTTATCGAGTATAGAGAAAACAAAGTGCTGAAACTATCGAGTACAGACAACACATACTGCTGACACGATCGAGTACAGATAACACACAATGCTGACATTATCGAGTACAGAGAACACACAGTGCTTACACTATCGAGTACAGAGAACACACAGTGCTTACACGATCGAGTATAGAGAACACACAGTGCTGACTTTATCGAGTGCAGAGAACACACAGTGCTTACACTATCGAGTACAGAGAACACACAGTGCTGACACTATCGATTATAGAGAACACAGAGTGCTGAAACTATCGAGTATAGAAAACATACAGAGCTGACACTATCGAGTACAGAGAAAACACAGTGCTGACACTATTGACTACAGAGAACACACAGTGCTGATACTATCGAGTGTAGAGAACACACAGTTATGACATTATCGAGTATAGAGAACACAAAGTGCTGACACTATCGAATATAGAGAACACAGTGCTGACACTATCGAGTATAGAGAACACAGAATGCTGACACTATCGAGTGCAGAGAACACACAATGCTGACACTATCGAGTATACAAAACACACAGTGCTGACACTATCGAATACAGAGAACACACAGTGCTGACACTATTGAGTACAGAGAACACACAGTGCTGACACTATCGAGTACTGAGTAAACACAGTGCTGACATTATCGAGTATAGAGAACACACCGTGCTGACACAATCGAGGATAGAGAACACTCAGTGCTGACACTATCGAGTACGGAGAACACACAGTGCTGACACTATTGAGTATGGAGAACACACAGTGCTGACACTATTTAGTGTAGAGAACACACAGTGCTGAGACTATCGAGTATAGAGAGCACAGTGCTGACATTATTGAGTATAGGGAATACACAGAGCTGACACTATCGAGTACAGAGTAAACACAATGCTGACATTATCGAGTATAGAGAACACACAGAGCTGACACGATCGAGTTCAGAGAACATACAGTGCTGACACAATCAAGGATAGAGAACAGACAGTGCTGACACTATCGAGTACAGAGTAAACACAATGCTGACATTATCGCGTATAGAGAACACACAGAGCTGACACGATCGAGTACAGAGAACATACAGTGCAGAATAATCGAGGATAGAGAACACAGTGCTGACACTATCGAGTACAGAGAAAACACAGTGCTGAAACTATCGATTATGGAGAACACACAGTGCTGACACTATCGAGTATAGAGAAAACACAGTGCTGAAACTATCGATTATGGAGAACACACAGTGCTGCATCTATCGAGTACAGAAAAAACACAGAGCTGACACTATCGACTACAGAGAACACACAGTGCTGACACTATCAAGTGTAGAGAACACACAGTGCTGACACTATAGAGTACAGAGAACACACAGTGCTGACACTATCGAGTAGAGAGAACACACAGTGCTCACACTATCGGGCAACGAGAACACACAATGCTGACAATATCGAGTACAGATAACACACAGTTCTGACATTATCGAGTAAAGAAACACACAGTGCTGACACTATCGAGTATAGAGAACACACAGTGATGAAACTATCGAGGATAGAGAACACACAGAGCTGACACTATCGAGGTCAGAGAACACACAGTGCTGACACTATCGAGTATAGAGAACACACAGTGCTGACACTATCGAGTACAGAGAAAACACAGTGCTGACACTATTGACGACAGAGAACACACAGTGCTGACACTTTCGAGTATCAAGAACACACAGTGCTGACACTATTGAGTATAGAGAACACAAAGTGCTGACACTATCGAATACAGAGAACACAGTGCTGAGACGATCGAGTTCAGAGAACACACAGTGCTGACTCTATCGAGTCTAGAGAACACACAATGCTGACACTATCGAGTATAGAGAACACAGTGCTGACACTATCGATCTAGAGAACACAGTGCTGACACAATCGAGTATAGAGACCACACAGTGCTGGCACTATCGAGTTCAAAGAACACACAGTGCTGACACTATCGAGTATAGAGAACACACAGTGCTGACACAATTGAGTTCAGAGAACACACAGTGCTGACACTATCGAGTACAGAGAACACAGAGTGCTGACACTATCGAGTATAGAGAACACACAGTGCTGGCACTATCGAGTACAGAGAACACTCAATGCTGACACTATCCAGTATAGAGAACGCACAGTGCTGACACTATCGAGTGTAGAGAATGCAGTGCTGACACTATTGAGTGCAGAGAACACACAGTGCTGATACTATCGAGTCGAGAGAACACATAGTGCTGACACTATCGAGTACAGAGAACACACATTGCTGACACTATCGAGTGCAGAGAAAACACAGTCCTGACACAATCAAGTAGAGAGATAACACAGTGCTGACACTATCGAGTGCAAAGAACACACATTGCTGACACTATTGAGAATAGAGAACATACACTGCTGACACGATTGAATATAGAGAACACACAGTGCTGGCATTATCGAGTACAGAGAACACACAGTGCTGGCATTATCGAGTACAGAGATCACACAGTGCTGACACTATTTAGTACTGAGAACACACAGTGCTGAAACTATTGAGTATAGTGAACACACTGTGCTGACACTATAGAGTATAGAGAACACATTGTGCTGACACTATCGAGTATAAAGAACACACAGTGCTGACACTATCGAGTATAGAGAACACAAAGTGCTGACACTATCGAGTATAGAGAACACACAGTGCTGACACTATCGAGTATAGAGAACACAAATTGCTGATACTATTGAGTTCAGAGAACACACAGTGCTGACATTATCGAGTGCAAGAACACACAGTGCTAATACTATTGAGTCTAGAGAACACACAGTGCTGACGCTATCGAGTACAGAGAACACACAGTGCTGACACTATCAAGTACAGATAAGACACAGTGCTCACAGTATCGAGTGCAGAGAACACACAGTGCTGAAACTATTGAGTATAGTGAACACACTGTGCTGACACTATAGAGTATAGAGAACACACTGTGCTGACACTATCGAGTATAAAGAACACACAGTGCTGACACTATCGAGTATAGAGAACACAAAGTGCTGACACTATCGAGTATAGAGAACACACAGTGCTGACACTATCGAGTATAGAGAACACAAATTGCTGATACTATTGAGTTCAGAGAACACACAGTGCTGACATTATCGAGTATAGTGAACACACCGTGCTGACACAATCGAGGATAGAGAACACTCAGTGCTGACACTAACGAGTACGGAGAACACACAGTGCTGACACTATTGAGTATGGAGAACACACAGTGCTGACACTATTGCGTGTAGAGAACACACAGTGCTGAGACTATCGATTATAGAGAGCACAGTGCTGACATTATTGATAATAGGGAATACACAGTGCTGACACTATCGAGTATAGAGAACACACAGAGCTGACACGATCGAGTTCAGAGAACATACAGTGCTGACAAAATCAAGGATAGAGAACAAACAGTGCTGACACTATCGAGTACAGAGTAAACACAATGCTGACATTATCGAGTATAGAGAACACACAGAGCTGACACGATCGAGTACAGGGAACACACAGTGCTGACACAATCGAGGATAGAGAACACACAGTGCTGACACTATTGAGTATAGTGAACACACTGTGCTGACACTATAGAGTATAGAGAACACACTGTGCTGACACTATCGAGTATAGAGAACACACAGTGCTGACACTATCGAGTATAGAGAAAACAAAGTGCTGACACTATCGAGTATAGAGAACACACAGTGCTGACACTATCGAGTATAGAGAACACAAATTGCTGATACTATTGAGTTCAGAGAACACACAGTGCTGACACTATCAAGTAGAGAGAACACACAGTGCTCACACTATCGGGCAACGAGAACACACAATGCTGACAATATCGAGTACAGATAACACACAGTTCTGACATTATCGAGTAAAGAAACACACAGTGCTGACACTATCGAGTATAGAGAACACACAGTGATGAAACTATCGAGGATAGAGAACACACAGAGCTGACACTATCGAGGTCAGAGAACACACAGTGCTGACACTATCGAGTATAGAGAACACACAGTGCTGACACTATCGAGTACAGAGAAAACACAGTGCTGACACTATTGACGACAGAGAACACACAGTGCTGACACTTTCGAGTATCAAGAACACACAGTGCTGACACTATTGAGTATAGAGAACACAAAGTGCTGACACTATCGAATACAGAGAACACAGTGCTGAGACGATCGAGTTCAGAGAACACACAGTGCTGACTCTATCGAGTCTAGAGAACACACAATGCTGACACTATCGAGTATAGAGAACACAGTGCTGACACTATCGATCTAGAGAACACAGTGCTGACACAATCGAGTATAGAGACCACACAGTGCTGGCACTATCGAGTTCAAAGAACACACCGTGCTGACACTATCGAGTATAGAGAACACACAGTGCTGACACAATTGAGTTCAGAGAACACACAGTGCTGACACTATCGAGTACAGAGAACACAGAGTGCTGACACTATCGAGTATAGAGAACACACAGTGCTGGCACTATCGAGTACAGAGAACACTCAATGCTGACACTATCCAGTATAGAGAACGCACAGTGCTGACACTATCGAGTGTAGAGAATGCAGTGCTGACACTATTGAGTGCAGAGAACACACAGTGCTGATACTATCGAGTCGAGAGAACACATAATGCTGACACTATCGAGTACAGAGAACACACATTGCTGACACTATCGAGTGCAGAGAAAACACAGTCCTGACACAATCAAGTAGAGAGATAACACAGTGCTGACACTATCGAGTGCAAAGAACACACATTGCTGACACTATTGAGAATAGAGAACATACACTGCTGACACGATTGAGTATAGAGAACACACAGTGCTGGCATTATCGAGTACATAGAACACACAGTGCTGGCATTATCGAGTACAGAGATCACACAGTGCTGACACTATTTAGTACTGAGAACACACAGTGCTGAAACTATTGAGTATAGTGAACACACTGTGCTGACACTATAGAGTATAGAGAACACACTGTGCTGACACTATCGAGTATAAAGAACACACAGTGCTGACACTATCGAGTATAGAGAACACAAAGTGCTGACACTATCGAGTATAGAGAACACACAGTGCTGACACTATCGAGTATAGAGAACACAAATTGCTGATACTATTGAGTTCAGAGAACACACAGTGCTGACATTATCGAGTGCAAGAACACACAGTGCTAATACTATTGAGTCTAGAGAACACACAGTGCTGACGCTATCGAGTACAGAGAACACACAGTGCTGACACTATCAAGTACAGATAAGACACAGTGCTCACAGTATCGAGTACAGAGAACACACAGTGCTGAAACTATTGAGTATAGTGAACACACTGTGCTGACACTATAGAGTATAGAGAACACACTGTGCTGACACTATCGAGTATAAAGAACACACAGTGCTGACACTATCGAGTATAGAGAACACAAAGTGCTGACACTATCGAGTATAGAGAACACACAGTGCTGACACTATCGAGTATAGAGAACACAAATTGCTGATACTATTGAGTTCAGAGAACACACAGTGCTGACATTATCGAGTATAGTGAACACACCGTGCTGACACAATCGAGGATAGAGAACACTCAGTGCTGACACTAACGAGTACGGAGAACACACAGTGCTGACACTATTGAGTATGGAGAACACACAGTGCTGACACTATTGCGTGTAGAGAACACACAGTGCTGAGACTATCGATTATAGAGAGCACAGTGCTGACATTATTGATAATAGGGAATACACAGTGCTGACACTATCGAGTATAGAGAACACACAGAGCTGACACGATCGAGTTCAGAGAACATACAGTGCTGACAAAATCAAGGATAGAGAACAAACAGTGCTGACACTATCGAGTACAGAGTAAACACAATGCTGACATTATCGAGTATAGAGAACACACAGAGCTGACACGATCGAGTACAGGGAACACACAGTGCTGACACAATCGAGGATAGAGAACACACAGTGCTGACACTATTGAGTATAGTGAACACACTGTGCTGACACTATAGAGTATAGAGAACACACTGTGCTGACACTATCGAGTATAGAGAACACACAGTGCTGACACTATCGAGTATAGAGAACACAAAGTGCTGACACTATCGAGTATAGAGAACACACAGTGCTGACACTATCGAGTATAGAGAACACAAATTGCTGATACTATTGAGTTCAGAGAACACACAGTGCTGACACTATCAAGTACAGAGAAGACACAGTGCTCACAGTATCGAGTACAGAGAACACACAGTGCTGAAACTATTGAGTACAGAGAACACACAGTGCTGACACTATCGAATATGGAGAACACACAATGCTGACACTATCGAGTATGGAGAACACACATTGCTGACACTATCGAGTGCAGAGAACACACAGTGTTGATACTATCGAGTCTAGAGAAAACACAATGCTGACACTATCGAGTATAGAGAATACAGTGCTGAGACTATCGATCTAGAGAACACACATTGCTGGCACTATCGAGTATAAAGAACACACATTGCTGGCACTATCAAGTATAGAGAGCACACACTGGTGATTCTATCGAGTACAGAGAACACACAGTGCTGACACTATCGAGTATAGAGAACACACAGTGCTGGCACTATCGAGTACAGAGAACACTCAATGCTGACACTATCCAACATAGAGAACGCACAGTGCTGACAATAATGAGTGTAGAGAATGCAGTGCTGACACTATTGACTGCAGAGAACGCACAGTGCTGATACTATCGAGTATAGAGAACACACACTGGTGACACTATTGAGTGCAGAGAACACAACAGTGCTGACACTATCGATTACAGAGAACACACAGTGCTCACACTATCAGGTACAAAGAAGACACAGTGCTCACACTATCGAGTACAGAGAACACACAGTGCTGAAACTATTGAGTACAGAGAACACACATTGCTGACAATATCGAGTGCAGAGAACACACAGTGCTGATACTATCGAGTCTAGAGAACACACAATGCGAACATTATCGAGTATAGAGAACACATACTGCTGATACTATCGATCTAGAGAACACAGTGCTAACACTATCGAGTATAGAGACCACACAGTGCTGGCACTATCGAGTTCAGAGAAAACACAGTTCTGACATGATCGAGTATAGAGAACACACAGTGCTGGCACTATCGAGTACAGAGAACACTCAATGCTGACACTATCCAATATAGAGAACGCACAGTGCTGACACTACCGAGTGTAGAGAATGCAGTGCTGACACTATTGAGTGCAGAGCACACACAGTGCTGATACTATCGAGTATAGAGAACACACAGTGCTGACACTATTGAGTGCAGAGAAAACACAGTCCTGACACAATCAAGTATAGCGATAACACAGTGCTGACATTATCAAGTGCAAAGAACACAAATTGCTGACACTATTGAGAATGGAGAACACACAGTGCTGGCACTATCGAGTATAAAGAACACACAGTGCTGACACTATCGAGTACAGAGAACACACAGTGCTGACACGATTGAGTTCAGAGAACACACAGTGCTGACACTATCGAGTACAGAGAACACACAGTGCTGACACGATTGAGTTCAGAGAACACACAGTGCTGACACTATCGAGTACAGAGAACACAAAGTGCTGGCACTATCGAGTATAGAGACCACACAGTGCTGGCACTATCGAGTACAGAGAACACTCAATGCTGACACTATCCAATATAGAGAACGCACAGTGCTGACACTATCGAGTGTAGAGAATGCAGTGCTGACACGATTGAGTGCAGAGAATGCACAGTGCTGATACTATCGAGTATAGAGAACACAAAGTGCTAACACTATTGAGTGCAGAGAAAACACAGTCCTGACACAATCAAGTATAGAGATAACACAGTGCTGACACTATCGAGTGCAAAGAACACACATTGCTGACACTATTGAAAATAGAGAAAAAACAGTGCTGACACGATTGAGTATAGAGAACACACAGTGCTGGCACTATCGAGTACAGAGAACACACAGTGCTGGCACTATCGAGTATAGAGACCACACAGTGCTGGCACTATCGAGTTCAGAGAACACACAGTGCTGACACTATCGAGTACAGAGAACACACAGTGCTGACACTATTGAGTTCAGAGAACACACAGTGCTGACACTATCGAGTACAGAAAACACACAGTGCTGACACTTTCGAGTAGAGAGAACACACAGTGCTGGCACTATCGAGTACAGAGAACACTCAATGCTGACACTATCCAGTATAGAGAACGCACAGTGCTGACACTATCGAGTGTAGAGAATGCAGTGCTGACACTATTGAGTGCAAAGAACATACATTGCTGACACTATTGAGAATAGAGAACATACAGTGCTGACACGATTGAGTATAGAGAACACACAGTGCTGGCACTATCGAGTACAGAGAACACACAGTGCTGGCACTATCGAGTACAGAGATCACACAGTGCTGACACTATTTAGTACAGAGAACACACATTGCTGACACTATCGAGCACAGAGAACACACAGTGCTGACACTGTCGATTACAGAGGACACACAGTGCTGACACTGTCAAGTACAGAGAACACACAGTGCTAAAACATCAAGTATAGAGAACACACATTGCTGGCACTATCGAGTATATAGAGCACACAATGGTGATTCTATCGAGTGAATTCAACACAACAGTGCTGACACTATCGAGTATGGAGATCACACAGTGCTGGCACTATTGAGCACAGAAAACATTCAATGCTGACACTTTCGAGTATAGGGAATGCTCAGTGCTGACACTATCATGTACAAAGAACACACATTGCTGACACTATTGAGTATAGAGAACATACAGTGCTGACACGATTGAGTATAGAGAACCTGCAGTGCTGTCACTATCGAGTATAGAGAACACACAGTGCTGACACGATCAGTCTGGAGAACACAAAGTGCTGACACTATCGAGCACAGAGAACGCACAGTACTGACACTATCGAGTGTAGAGAACACTCAATGCTGACACTATCGAGTGCAGAGATCACACAGTGCTGACAATATTTAGTACAGTGAACACACAGTGCTGACACTGTCGAGCACAGAGAACACACGGTGCTGGCACTATCGAGTACAGAGTACACACAGTGCTGACACTATCGAGTGTCGAGAAAACACATTGGTGACACTATCAAGTGCAGAGAACACAACAGTGCTGACACTATCGAATACAGAGAACACACAATGCTGACACTATCGACTACAGAGATCACACAGTGCTGACAATATTTAGTCCAGAGAACACACAATGCTGACACTGTCAAATACAGAGAGCACACAGTTCTAAAACTATCGAGTGCAGAGAACACAGTTCTGATACTATCAAGTATATGAACACACATTGCTGATACAATCGAGTATATGGAACACACAGTGCTGACACGATCGAGTATAGAGAACACACACTGGTGACACTATCGAGTACAGAGTACACACAGTGCTGACACTATCCAGTACAGAAAACACACAATGCTGGCACAATCGAGTACAGAGAACACACTGGTGACACTATCAAGTGCAGAGAACACAACAGTGCTGACACTATCGAATACAGAGAACACACAATGCTGACACTATCGAGTACAGAGATCACACAGTGCTGACAATATTTAGTCCAGAGAACACACAATGCTGACACTGTCAAGTACAGAGAACACACAGTTCTAAAACTATCGGGCACAGAGAACACAGTGCTGATACTATCAAGTATATGAACACACAGTGCTGATACCATCGAGTATCGGGAACACACAGTGCTGACACGATCGTGTATAGAGAACACACACTGGTGACACTATCGAGTGCAGAGAACACAACAGTGCTGACACTATCGATTACAGAGAACACACAGTGCTCACACTATCAAGTACAGAGAAGACACAGTGCTCACACTATCGAGAACAGAGAACACACAGTGCTGACACTATCAAGTGCAGAGAACACACAGTGCTGACACTATCGAGTACAGAGAACACACAGTGCTGACACTATCCAGTATCGAGAACGCACAGTGCTGACACTATCGAGTGTAGAGAATACAGTGCTGACACTATCGAGTATAGAGACCACACATTCCTGGCACTATCGAGTTCAGAGAACACACAGTGCTGACACTATCGAGTACAGAGAACACACAGTGCTGACACGATTGAGTTCAGAGAACACACAGTGCTCACACTATCGAGTATAGAGACCACACAGTGCTGGCACTATCGAGTACAGAGAACACTCAATGCTGACACTATCCAATATAGAGAACGCACAGTGCTGACACTATCGAGTGTAGAGAATGCAGTGCTGACACTATTCAGTGCAGAGAACGCACAGTGCTGATACTATCGAGTATAGAGAACACAAAGTGCTGACACTATTGAGTGCAGAGAAAACACAGTCCTGACACAATCAAGTATAGAGATAACACAGTGCTGACACTATCGAGTGCAAGGAACACACATTGCTGACACTATTGAAAATAGAGAAAAAACAGTGCTGACACGATTGAGTATAGAGAACACACAGTGCTGGCACTATCGAGTACAGAGAACACACAGTGCTGGCACTATCGAGTATAGAGACCACACATTGCTGGCACTATCGAGTTCAGAAAACACACAGTGCTGACACTATCGAGTACAGAGAACACACAGTGCTGACACTATTGAGTTCCGAGAACACACAGTGCTGACACTATCGAGTACAGAGAACACACAGTGCTGACACTATTGAGTTCCGAGAACACACAGTGCTGACACTATCGAGTACAGAAAACACACAGTGCTGACACTTTCGAGTAGAGAGAACACACAGTGCTGGCATTATCGAGTACAGAGAACACTCAATGCTGACACTATCCAATATAGAGAACGCACAGTGCTGACACTATCGAGTGTGGAGAATGCAGTGCTGACACTATTGAGTGCAGAGAACACACAGTGCTGATACTATCGAGTATAGAGAACACACAGAGCTGACACTATTGAGTGCAGAGAAAACACAGTCCTGACACAATCAAGTATAGAGATAACACAGTGCTGACACTATCGAGTGCAAAGAACACACATTGCTGACCCTATTGAGAATAGAGAACAAACAGCGCTGACACGATTGAGTATAGAGAACACACAGTGCTGGCACTATCGACTACAGAGAACACAGAGTGCATGGACCTATCGAGTACAGAGAATAATCAATGCTGGCACTATCCAGTATAGAGAACGCACAGTGCTGACACTATCGGGTGTAGAGAATGCAGTGCTGACACTATTGAGTGCAGAGAACACACAGTGCTGATACTATCGAGTCGAGAGAACACACAGTGCTGACACTATCGAGTATAGAGAACACACAGTGTTGACACTAGCGAGTGCAGAGAAAACACAGTCCTGACACAATCAAGTATCGAGATAACACAGTGCTGACACTATCGAATGCAAAGAACATACATTGCTGACATTATTGAGAATAGAGAACATACAGTGCTGACACGATTGAGTATAGAGAACACACAGTGCTGGCACTATCGAGTACAGAGAACACACAGTGCTGGCACTACTTAGTACAGAGATCACACAGTGCTGACACTATTTAGTACAGAGAACACACATTGCTGACACTATCGAGCACAGAGAACACACAGTGCTGACACTATCGATTACAGAGGACACACAGTGCTGACACTGTCAAGTACAGAGAACACACAGTGCTAAAACAATCGAGTATAGAGAACACACATTGCTGGCACTATCGAGTATATAGAGCACACAATGGTGATTCTATCGAGTGAATTCAACACAACAGTGCTGACACTATCGAGTATAGAGAACACACAGTGCTGGCAATATCGAGTATGGAGATCACACAGTGCTGGCACTATTGAGCACAGAGAACACACAGTGCTCTCACTATCGAGTTAAGAGAACACACAGTGCTGTCACTATCGAGTTAAGAGAACACAAACTGCTGTCACTATCGAGTTAAGAGAACACACAGTGCTGTCACTATCGAGTTAAGAGAACACACAGTGCTGCCACTATCGAGTACAGAGAACACTCAATGCTGACACTTTCGAGTATAGGGAACGCTCAGTGCTGACACTATCATGTACAAAGAACACACATTGCTGACACTATTGAGTATAGAGAACATACAGTGCTGACACAATTGAGTATAGAGAACACTCAATGCTGACACTATTGAGTGCAGAGATCACACAGTGCTGACAATATTTAGTGCAGTGAACACACAGTGCTGACACTATCGAGCACAGAGAACACACGGTGCTGGCACTATCGAGTACAGAGTACACACAGTGCTGACACTATCGAGTGTCGAGAAAACACATTGGTGACACTATCAAGTGCAGAGATCACACAGTGCTGACAATATTTAGTACAGTGAACACACAGTGCTGACACTATCGAATACAGAGAACACACAATGCTGACACTATCGACTACAGAGATCACACAGTGCTGACAATATTTAGTCCAGAGAACACACAATGCTGACACTGTCAAGTACAGAGAACACACAGTTCTAAAACTATCGAGTACAGAGAACACAGTGCTGATACTATCAAGTATATGAACACACAGTGCTGATACAATCGAATATATGGAACACACAGTGCTGACACGATCGAGTATAGAGAACACACACTGGTGACACTATCGAGTGCAGAGAACACAACAGTGCTGACACTATCGAGTACAGAGAACACACAGTGCTGACACTATCCAGGATAGAGAACGCACAGTGCTGACACTATCGAGTGTAGAGAATGCAGTGCTGACACTATTGAGTGCAGAGAAAACACAGTCCTGACACAATCAAGTATAGAGATAACACAGTGCTGACATTATCGTGTGCAAAGAACACACATTGCTGACACTATTGAGAATAGAGAACATACAGTGCTGACACGATTGAGTATAGAGAACACACAGTGCTGGCACTGTCGAGAACAGAGAACACTCAATGCTGACATTATCCAATATAGAGAACGCACAGTGCTGACACTATCGAGTGTAGAGAATGCAGTGCTGACACTATTGAGTACAGAGAACACACAGTGCTGATACTATCGAGTCGAGAGAACACACAGTGCTGACACTATCGAGTATAGAGAACACACAGTGCTGACATTATCGAGTGCAGAGAAAACACAGTCCTGACATAATCAAGTATCGAGATAACACAGTGCTGACACTATCGAGTGCAAAGAACATACATTGCTGACACTATTGAGAATAGAGAACGTACAGTGCTGAGACGATTGAGTATAGAGAACACACAGTGCTGGCACTATCGAGCACAGAGAACACACGGTGCTGGCACTATCGAGTACAGAGTACACACAGTGCTGACACTATCGAGTGTCGAGAAAACACATTGGTGACACTATCAAGTGCAGAGAACACAACAGTGCTGACACTATCGAATACAGAGAACACACAATGCTGACATTATCGACTACAGAGATCACACAGTGCTGACAATATTTAGTCCAGAGAACACACAATGCTGACACTGTCAAGTACAGAGAACACACAGTTCTAAAACTATCGAGTACAGAGAACACAGTGCTGATACTATCAAGTATATGAACACACAGTGCTGATACAATCGAGTATATGGAACACACAGTGCTGACACGATCGAGTATAGAGAACACACACTGGTGACACTATCGAGTGCAGAGAACACAACAGTGCTGCCACTTTCGATTACAGAGACCACACAGTGCTGGCACTATCGAGTTCAGAGAACACAGAGTGCTGACACTATCGAGTACAGAGAACACACAGTGCTGACACTATCCAGTATAGAGAACGCACAGTGCTGACACTATCGAGTGTAGAGAATGCAGTGCTGACACTATTGAGTGCAGAGAACACACAGTGCTGATACTATCGAGTATAGAGAACACACAGTGCTGACACTATTGAGTGCAGAGAAAACACAGTCCTGACACAATCAAGTATAGAGTTAACACAGTGCTGACATTATCATGTGCAAAGAACACACATTGCTTACACTATTGAGAAGAGAGAACATACAGTGCTGACACGATTGAGTATAGAGAACACAAAGTGCTGGCACTATCGAGTACAGAGAACACACAGTGCTGGCACTATCGAGAATAGAGAACATACAGTGCTGACACGATTGAGTATGGAGAACACACAGTGCTGGCACTATCGAGTACAGAGAACACACAGTGCTGGCACTATCGAGTACAGAGAACAATCAATGCTGACACTATCCAGTATAGAGAACGCACAGTGCTGACACTATCGAGTGTAGAGAATGCAGTGCTGACACTATTGAGTGCAGAGAACACACAGTGCTAATAATATCGAGTCGAGAGAACACACAGTGCTGACACTATCGAGTATAGAGAAAACACAGTGCTGACACTATCGAGTGCAGAGAAAACACAGTCCTGACATAATCAAGTATCGAGATAACACAGTGCTGACACTATCGAGTGCAAAGAACATACATTGCTGACACTATTGAGAATAGAGAACATACAGTGCTGAGACGATTGAGTATAGAGAACACACAGTGCTGGCACTATCGAGTACAGAGAACACACAGTGCTGGCACTATCGAGTACAGAGAACGCTCAATGCTGACACTATCATGTACAAAGAACACACATTGCTGACACTATTGAGTATAGAGAACATACAGTGCTGACACGATTGAGTATAGAGAACCTGCAGTGCTGTCACTATCGATTATAGTTAACACGCATTGCTGGCACTATCGAGTATAGAGAGCACACACTGGTGATTCTATCGAGTGAAGAGAACACAACAGTGCTGACACTATCGAGTCTAGAGAACACTCAATGCTGACACTATCGAGTATAGAGAACACATACTGCTGACACTATCGATCTCGAGAACAAAGTGCTGACACTATCGAGTATAGAGAGCACACAGTGCTGGCACTATCGAGTTCAGAGAACACACAGTGCTGACACTATCGAGTACAGAGAACACACAGTGCTGACACGATTGAGTATAGAGAACACACAGTGCTGGCACTATCAAGTACAGAGAATACACAGTGCTGACACGATTGAGTATAGAGAACACACAGTGCTGGCACTATCAAGTACAGAGAACACACAGTGCTGGCACTATCGAGCACAGAGAACACACAGTGCTGACACTATCGAGTACAGAGAACACACAGTGCTGACACTGTCAAGTACAGAGAGCACACAGTGCTAAAACAATCGAGGACAGAGAACACACAGTGCTGATACTATCAAGTATAGAGAACATACAGTGCTGACACGATCGAGTATAGTGAATACACAGAGCTGACAATATCGATCTCAGAGAACACACAGTGCTGACACTATCGATTACAGAGAACACACAGTGCTCACACTATCAAGTACAGAGAAGACACAGTGCTCACACTATCGAGTACAGAGAACACACAGTGCTGAAACTATTGAGTACAGAGAACACACATTGCTGAGACTATCGAGTGCAGAGAACACACAGTGCTGACACTATCGAGTATAGAGAACACACAGTGCTGGCACTATCGAGTACAGAGAACACTCAATGCTGACACTATCCAATATAGAGAACGCACAGTGTTGACACTATCGAGTGTAGAGAATGCAGTGCTGACACTATTGAGTGCAGAGAACACACAGTGCTGATACTATCGAGTATAGAGAACACACAGTGCTGACACAATTGAGTGCAGAGAAAACACAGTCCTGACACAATCAAGTATAGAGATAACACAGTGCTGACATTATCGTGTGCAAAGAACACACATTGCTGACACTATTTAGAATAGAGAACATACAGTGCTGACACGATTGAGTATAGAGAACACACAGTGCTGGTAATATCGAGTTCAGAGAACACATAGTGCTGACACTATCGAGTACAGAGAACACACAGTGCTGGCACTATCGAGTACAGAGAACACTCAATGCTGACACTATCCAATATAGAGAACGCACAGTGCTGACACTATCGAGTGTCGAGAATGCAGTGCTGACAATACTGAGTGCAGAGAACACACAGTGCTGATACTATCGAGTATAGAGAACACACAGTGCTGACACTATTGAGTGCAGCGAAAACACAGTCCTGACACAATCAATTATAGAGATAACACAGTGCTGACACTATCGAGTGCAAAGAACACACATTGCTGACACTATTGAGAATAGAGAACATACAGTGCTGACAAGATTGAGTATAGAGAACACACAGTGTTGGCACTATCGAGTACAGAGAACACACAGTGCTGGCACTATCGAGTACAGAGAACAATCAATGCTGACACTATCCAGTATAGAGAACGCACAGTGCTGACACTATCGAGTGTAGAGAATGCTGTGCTGACACTATTGAGTGCAGAGAACACACAGTGCTGATACTATCGAGTCGAGAGAACACACAGTGCTGACACTATCGAGTATAGAGAAAACACAGTGCTGACACTATCGAGTGCAGAGAAAACACAGTCCTGACATAATCAAGTATCGAGATAACACAGTGCTGACACTATCGAGTGCAAAGAACATACATTGCTGACACTATTGAGAATAGAGAACATACAGTGCTGAGACGATTGAGTATAGAGAACACACAGTGCTGGCACTATCGAGTACAGAGAACATACAGTGCTGGCACTATCGAGTACAGAGATCACACAGTGCTGACACTATTTAGTACAGAGAACACACAGTGCTGACACTATCGAGTACAGATAACGCTCAATGCTGACACTATCATGTACAAAGAACACACATTGCTGACACTATTGAGTATAGAGAACATACAGTGCTGACACGATTGAGTATAGAGAACCTGCAGTGCTGTCACTATCGAGTATAGAGAACACACATTGCTGGCACTATCGAGTATAGAGAGCACACACTGGTGATTCTATCGAGTGAAGAGAACACAACAGTGCTGACACTATCGAGTCTAGAGAACACACAATGCTGACACTATCGAGTATAGAGAACACATACTGCTGACACTATCGATGTCGAGAACACAGTGCTGACACTATCGAGTATAGAGAGCACACAGTGCTGACACTATCGAGTACAGAGTACACACAGTGCTGACACTATCGAGTGTCGAGAAAACACACTGGTGACACTCTCAAGTGCAGAGAACACAACAGTGCTGACACTATCGAATACAGAGAACACACAATGCTGACACTATCGAGTACAGAGATCACACAGTGCTGACAATATTTAGTCCAGAGAACACACAATGCTGACACTGTCAAGTACAGAGAACACACAGTTCTAAAACTATCGAGTACAGAGAACACAGTGCTGATACTATCAAGTATATGAACACACACTGCTGATACAATCGAGTATATGGAACACACAGTGCTGACACGATCGAGTATAGAGAACACACACTGGTGACACTATCGAGTGCAGAGAACACAACAGTGCTGACACTATCGATTACAGAGAACACACAGTGCTCACACTATCAAGTACAGAGAAGACACAGTGCTCACACTATCGAGTACAGAGAACACACAGTGCTGAGACTATTGAGTACAGAGAACACACATTGCTGACACTATCGAGTGCAGAGAACACACAGTGCTGATACTATCGAGTCGAGAGAACACACAATGCTGACACTATCGAGTATAGAGAACACATACTGCTGACACTATCAATCTAGAGAACACAGTGCTGACACTATCGAGTATAGAGACCACACAGTGCTGGCACTATCGAGTTCAGAGAACACACAGTGCTGACACTATCGAGTACAGAGAACATACAGTGCTGACACTATCGAGTACAGAGAACACACAGTGCTGACACTATCGAGTATAGAGAACACACAGTGCTGGCACTATCGAGTATAGAGAACACTCAATGCTGACACTATCCAATATAGAGAACGCACAGTGCTGACACTATCAAGTGTAGAGAATGCAGTGCTGACACTATTGAGTGCAGAGAACACACAGTGCTGATACTATCGAGTATAGAGAACACACAGTGCTGACACTATTGAGTATAGAGAACACACAGTGCTGGCACTATCGAGTACAGAGAACACACAGTGCTGGCACTATCGAGTATAGAGACCACACAGTGCTGGTAATATCGAGTTCAGAGAACACACAGTGCTGACACTAACGAGTACAGAGAACACACAGTGCTGACACTATCGAGTGTCGAGAATGCAGTGCTGACAATACTGAGTGCAGAGAACACACAGTGCTGATACTATCGAGTATAGAGAACACACAGTGCTGACACTATTGAGTGCAGCAAAAACACAGTCCTGACACAATCAATTATAGAGATAACACAATGCTGACACTATCGAGTGCAAAGAACACACATTGCTGACACTATTGAGAATAGAGAACATACAGTGCTGACACGATTGAGTCTAGAGAACACACAGTGCTGACACTATCGAGTACAGAGAACACACACTGGTGATTCTATCGAGTCTAGAGAACACAACAGTGCTGACACTATCGAGTATAGAGAACACACAGTGCTGGCACTATCGAGTAAAGAGATCACACAGTGCTGGCACTATCGAGCACAGAGAACACACAGTGCTGTCACTATCGAGTTCAGAGAACACACAGTGCTGACACTATCGAGTAGAGAGAAAAAACAGTGCTAACATTATCGAGTATAGAGAACACATAATGCTGACACTATCGAGTATAGAGAACACAGTGCTGACACTATCGATCTAGAGAACACAGTGCTAACACTATTGAGTATAGAGAACGCTCAGTGCTGACACTATCGAGTATAGAGAACACACATTGCTGGCACTATCGAGTGCAAAGAACACACATTGCTGACACTATTGAGTATAGAGAACATACATTGCTGACACTATTGAGAATAGAGAACATACAATGCTGACACGATTGAGTATAGAGAACACACAGTGCTGGCACTATCGAGTATAGAGAACACACAGTGCTGACACTATTGAGTGCAGAGAAAACACAGTCCTGACACAATCAAGTATAGAGATAACACAGTGCTGACATTATCGTGTGCAAAGAACACACATTGCTGACACTATTGAGAATAGAGAACATACAATGCTGACACGATTGAGTATAGAGAACACACAGTGCTGGCACTATCGAGTACAGAGAACACACAGTGCTGGCACTATCGAATATAGAGACCACACAGTGCTGGTAATATCGAGTTCAGAGAACACACAGTGCTGACACTAACGAGTACAGAGAACACACAGTGCTGACACTATCGAGTGTCGAGAATGCAGTGCTGACAATACTGAGTGCAGAGAACACACAGTGCTGATACTATCGAGTATAGAGAACACACAGTGCTGACACTATTGAGTGCAGCGAAAACACAGTCCTGACACAATCAATTATAGAGATAACACAGTGCTGACACTATCGAGTGCAAAGAACACACATTGCTGACACTATTGAGAATAGAGAACATACAGTGCTGACACGATTGAGTATAGAGAACACACAGTGCTGGGACTATCGAGTATAGAGAACACACACTGGTGATTCTATCGAGTCTAGAGAACACAACAGTGCTGACACTATCGAGTATAGAGAACACACAGTGCTGGCACTATCGAGTAAAGAGATCACACAGTGCTGGCACTATTGAGCACAGAGAACACACAGTGCTGTCACTATCGAGTTCAGAGAACACACAGTGCTGACACTATCGAGTAGAGAGAAAAAACAGTGCTAACATTATCGAGTATAGAGAACTGTCAATGCTGACACTATCGAGTATAGAGAACGCTCAGTGCTGACACTATCGAGTGCAAAGAACAAACATTGCTGACACTATTGAGTACAGAGAACATACAGTGCTGACATGATTGAGTCTAGAGAACACACAGTGCTGACACTATCGAGTACAGAGAACACACAGTGCTGATACTATCAAGTACAGAGAAGACACAGTGCTCACACTATCGTGCACAGAGAACACACAGTGCTGAAACTATTGAGTACAGAGAACACACAGTGCTGACACTATCGAGTATGGAGAACACACAGTGCTGACACTATCGAGTACGGAGAACACACATTGCTGACACTAGCGAGTGCAGAGAACACACAGTGCTGATACTATCGAGTCTAGAGAACACATAATGCTGACACTATCGAGTATAGAGAACACAGTGCTGACACTATCGATCTAGAGATCACAGTGCTAACACTATTGAGTGAAGAGAACACACAGTGCTGGCACTATCGAGTATAGAGAACACACATTGCTGGCACTATCGAGTGCAAAGAACACACATTGCTGACACTATTGAGTATAGAGAACATACAGTGCTGACACGATTGAGTATAGAGAACATGCAGTGCTGTCACTATCGAGTATAGAGAACAAACAGTGCTGGCACTATCGAGTACAGAGAACACACAGTGCTGAAACTATCAAGTTCAGAGAACACACAGTGCTGACACTATCGAGTACAGAGA
Source organism: Pristiophorus japonicus (assembly GCF_044704955.1). Lineage (NCBI taxonomy): Eukaryota > Metazoa > Chordata > Chondrichthyes > Pristiophoridae > Pristiophorus > Pristiophorus japonicus. Next base: position 133,372,537 of record NC_091981.1, on the reverse strand, counting down.
ACACACAGTGCTGACACTGTCAAGTACAGAGAACACACAGTGCTAAAACAATCGAGAACAGAGAACACACAGTGCTGATACTATTAAGTAAAGAGAACATGAAGTGCTGACACGATCGAGTGCAGTGAATACACAGAGCTGACACTATCGATCTCAGAGAACACACAGTTCTGAAACTATTGAGTACAGAGAACACACAGTGCTGACACTATCGAGTATGGAGAACACACAGTGCTGACACTATCGAGTACGGAGAACACACAGTGCTGGCACTATCGAGTACAGAGAACACACAGTGCTGACACTATTAAGTTCAGAGAACACACAGTGCTGACACTATCGAGTACAGAGAACACACAGTGCTAACACTATCGAGTACAGAGAACACACAGTGCTGACACTGTCAAGTACAGAGAACACACAGTGCTGACACTATCGAGTGTAGAGAACACACAGTGCTGACACTATCGAGTACAGAGAACACACAGTGCTGACACTATCAAGTACAGAAAAGACACAGTGCTCACACTATCGTGTACAGAGAACACACAGTGCTGAAACTATTGAGTTCAGAGAACACACAGTGCTGACACTATCGAGTATAGAGAACACACAGTGCTGACACTATCGAGTGCAGAGAACATACAGTGCTGATACTATCGAGTCTAGAGAACACACAATGCTGACACTATCGAGTATAGAGAACACAGTGCTGACACTATCGATCTGGAGAACACAGTGCTAACACTATTGTGTGAAGGGAACACACAGTGCTGGCACTATCGAGTAAAGAGATCACACAGTGCTGGCACTATCGAGCACAGAGAACACACAGTGCTGTCACTATCGAGTTCAGAGAACACACAGTGCTGACACTATCGAGTAGAGAGAAAAAACAGTGCTAACATTATAGAGTAAAGAGAACTGTCAATGCTGACACTATCGAGTATAGAGAACGCTCAGTGCTGACACTATCGAGTGCAAAGAACAAACATTGCTGACACTATTGAGTACAGAGAACATACAGTGCTGACATGATTGAGTATAGAGAACACGCAGTGCTGTCACTATCGAGTATGGAGAACACACAGTGCTGGCACTATCGAGTACAGAGAACACACAGTGCTGACACTATTGAGTTCAGAGAACACACAGTGCTGACACTATCGAGTACAGAGAACACACAGTGCTGACACTATCGAGTACAGAGAACACACAGTGCTGACACTGTCAAGTACAGAGAACACACAGTGCTAAAACAATTGAGGACAGAGAACACACAGTGCTGATACTATCAAGTATAGAGAACATACAGTGTTGACACGATCGAGTATAGTGAATACACAGAGCTGACACTATCGATCTCAGAGAACACACAGTGCTGACACTATCGAGTATAGAGAACACACAGTGCTGTCACTATCGAGTTCAGATAACACACAGTGCTGACACTATCGAGTACAGAGAAAACACAGTGCTGACTCGATCGAGTATAGAGAACACTCAATGCTGACACTATCGAGTACAGAGAACGCTCAGTGCTGATACTATCATGTTCAGAGAACACACAGTGCTGACACTATCGAGTGCAAGAACACACAGTGCTGACATTATCGAGTACAGAGAACACACAGTGCTGATACTATCAAGTACAGAGAAGACACAGTGCTCACACTATCGTGTACAGAAAACACACAGTGCTGAAACTATTGAGTACAGAGAACACACAGTTCTGACACTATCGAGTATGGAGAACACACAGTGCTGACACTATCGAGTACAGAGAACACACATTGCTGACACTAGCGAGTGCAGAGAACACACAGTGCTGATACTATCGAGTCTAGAGAACACACAATGCTGACACTATCGAGTATAGAGAACACAGTGCTGACACTATCGACCTAGAGAACACAGTGCTAACACTATTGAGTGAAGAGAACACACAGTGCTGGCACTATCGAGTATAGAGAACACACTTTGCTGGCACTATCGAGTGCAAAGAACACACATTGCTGACACTATTGAGTATAGAGAACATACAGTGCTGACACGATTGAGCATAGAGAACATGCAGTGCTGTCACTATCGAGTATAGAGAACACACAGTGCTGGCACTATCGAGTACAGAGAACACACAGTGCTGAAACTATCGAGTTCAGAGAACACACAGTGCTGACACTATCGAGTACAGAAAACACACAGTGCTGACACTGTCAAATACAGAGAACACACAGTGCTAAAACAATCGAGAACAGAGAACACACAGTGCTGATACTATTAAGTAAAGAGAACATAAAGTGCTGACACGATCGAGTACAGTGAATACACAGAGCTGACACTATCGATCTCAGAGAACACACAGTGCTGAAACTATTGAGTACAGAGAACACACAGTGCTGACACTATCGAGTATGGAGAACACACAGTGCTGACACTATCGAGTACGGAGAACACACAGTGCTGGCACTATCGAGTACAGAGAACACACAGTGCTGACACTATTGAGTTCAGAGAACACACAGTGCTGACACTATCGAGTACAGAGAACACACAGTGCTAACACTATCGAGTACAGAGAACACACAGTGCTGACACTATCAAGTACAGAGAACACACAGTGCTGACACTATCGAGTACAGAGAACACACAGTGCTGACACTATCAAGTACAGAAAAGACACAGTGCTCACACTATCGTGTACAGAGAACACACAGTGCTGACACTATCGAGTATGGAGAACACACATTGCTAACACTATCGAGTGCAGAGAACATACAGTGCTGATACTATCTAGTCTAGAGAACACACAATGCTGACACTATCGAGTATAGAGAACACAGTGCTGACACTATCGATCTAGAGAACACAGTGCTAACACTATTGTGTGAAGAGAACACACAGTGCTGGCACTATCAAGTATAGACAACACACATTGCTGGCACTAGCGAGTATAGAGAGCACACACTGGTGATTCTATCGAGTGAAGAGAACACAACAGTGCTGACACTATCGAGTACAGAGAACGCACAGTGCTGACACTGTCAAGTACAGAGAACACACAGTGCTAAAACAATTGAGGACAGAGAACACACAGTGCTGATACTATCAAGTATAGAGAACATACAGTGCTGAAACGATCGAGTATAGTGAATACACAGAGCTGACACTATCGCTATCAGAGAACACACAGTGCTGACACTATCTAGTATAGAGAACACACAGTGCTGTCACTATCGAGTTCAGATAACACACAGTGCTGACACTATCGAGTACAGAGAAAACACAGTGCTGACTCGATCGAGTATAGAGAACACTCAATGCTGACACTATCGAGTACAGAGAACGCTCAGTGCTGATACTATCATGTTCAGAGAACACACAGTGCTGACACTATCGAGTGCAAGAACACACAGTGCTGACATTATCGAGTACAGAGAACACACAGTGCTGATACTATCAAGTACAGAGAAGACACAGTGCTCACACTATCGTGTACAGAAAACACACAGTGCTGAAACTATTGAGTACAGAGAACACACAGTTCTGACACTATCGAGTATGGAGAACACACAGTGCTGACACTATCGAGTACAGAGAACACACATTGCTGACACTAGCGAGTGCAGAGAACACACAGTGCTGATACTATCGAGTCTAGAGAACACACAATGCTGACACTATCGAGTATAGAGAACACAGTGCTGACACTATCGACCTAGAGAACACAGTGCTAACACTATTGAGTGAAGAGAACACACAGTGCTGGCACTATCGAGTATAGAGAACACACTTTGCTGGCACTATCGAGTGCAAAGAACACACATTGCTGACACTATTGAGTATAGAGAACATACAGTGCTGACACGATTGAGCATAGAGAACATGCAGTGCTGTCACTATCGAGTATAGAGAACACACAGTGCTGGCACTATCGAGTACAGAGAACACACAGTGCTGAAACTATCGAGTTCAGAGAACACACAGTGCTGACACTATCGAATACAGAGAACACACAGTGCTGACACTGTCAAATACAGAGAACACACAGTGCTAAAACAATCGAGAACAGAGAACACACAGTGCTGATACTATTAAGTAAAGAGAACATAAAGTGCTGACACGATCGAGTACAGTGAATACACAGAGCTGACACTATCGATCTCAGAGAACACACAGTGCTGAAACTATTGAGTACAGAGAACACACAGTGCTGACACTATCGAGTATGGAGAACACACAGTGCTGACACTATCGAGTACGGAGAACACACAGTGCTGGCACTATCGAGTACAGAGAACACACAGTGCTGACACTATTGAGTTCAGAGAACACACAGTGCTGACACTATCGAGTACAGAGAACACACAGTGCTAACACTATCGAGTACAGAGAACACACAGTGCTGACACTGTCAAGTACAGAGAACACACAGTGCTGACACTATCGAGTACAGAGAACACACAGTGCTGACACTATCAAGTACAGAAAAGACACAGTGCTCACACTATCGTGTACAGAGAACACACAGTGCTGACACTATCGAGTATGGAGAACACACATTGCTAACACTATCAAGTGCAGAGAACATACAGTGCTGATACTATCTAGTCTAGAGAACACACAATGCTGACACTATCGAGTATAGAGAACACAGTGCTGACACTATCGATCTAGAGAACACAGTGCTAACACTATTGTGTGAAGAGAACACACAGTGCTGGCACTATCAAGTATAGACAACACACATTGCTGGCACTAGCGAGTATAGAGAGCACACACTGGTGATTCTATCGAGTGAAGAGAACACAACAGTGCTGACACTATCGAGTACAGAGAACGCACAGTGCTGACACTGTCAAGTACAGAGAACACACAGTGCTAAAACAATTGAGGACAGAGAACACACAGTGCTGATACTATCAAGTATAGAGAACATACAGTGCTGAAATGATCGAGTATAGTGAATACACAGAGCTGACACTATCGCTATCAGAGAACACACAGTGCTGACACTATCTAGTATAGAGAACACACAGTGCTGTCACTATCGAGTTCAGATAACACACAGTGCTGACACTATCGAGTACAGAGAAAACACAGTGCTGACTCGATCGAGTATAGAGAACACTCAATGCTGACACTATCGAGTACAGAGAACGCTCAGTGCTGATACTATCATGTTCAGAGAACACACAGTGCTGACACTATCGAGTGCAAGAACACACAGTGCTGACATTATCGAGTACAGAGAACACACAGTGCTGATACTATCAAGTACAGAGAAGACACAGTGCTCACACTATCGTGTACAGAAAACACACAGTGCTGAAACTATTGAGTACAGAGAACACACAGTTCTGACACTATCGAGTATGGAGAACACACAGTGCTGACACTATCGAGTACAGAGAACACACATTGCTGACACTAGCGAGTGCAGAGAACACACAGTGCTGATACTATCGAGTCTAGAGAACACACAATGCTGACACTATCGAGTATAGAGAACACAGTGCTGACACTATCGACCTAGAGAACACAGTGCTAACACTATTGAGTGAAGAGAACACACAGTGCTGGCACTATCGAGTATAGAGAACACACTTTGCTGGCACTATCGAGTGCAAAGAACACACATTGCTGACACTATTGAGTATAGAGAACATACAGTGCTGACACGATTGAGCATAGAGAACATGCAGTGCTGTCACTATCAAGTATAGAGAACACACAGTGCTGGCACTATCGAGTACAGAGAACACACAGTGCTGAAACTATCGAGTTCAGAGAACACACAATGCTGACACTATCGAATACAGAGAACACACAGTGCTGACACTGTCAAATACAGAGAACACACAGTGGTAAAACAATCGAGAACAGAGAACACACAGTGCTGATACTATTAAGTAAAGAGAACATAAAGTGCTGACACGATCGAGTACAGTGAATACACAGAGCTGACACTATCGATCTCAGAGAACACACAGTGCTGAAACTATTGAGTATGGAGAACACACAGTGCTGACACTATCGAGTACGGAGAACACACAGTGCTGGCACTATCGAGTACAGAGAACACACAGTGCTGACACTATTGAGTTCAGAGAACACACAGTGCTGACACTATCGAGTACAGAGAACACACAGTGCTAACACTATCGAGTACAGAGAACACACAGTGCTGACACTGTCAAGTACAGAGAACACACAGTGCTGACACTATCGAGTACAGAGAACACACAGTGCTGACACTACCAAGTACAGAAAAGACACAGTGCTCACACTATCGTGTACAGAGAACACACAGTGCTGACACTATCGAGTATGGAGAACACACATTGCTAACACTATCGAGTGCAGAGAACATACAGTGCTGATACTATCTAGTCTAGAGAACACACAATGCTGACACTATCGAGTATAGAGAACACAGTGCTGACACTATCGATCTAGAGAACACAGTGCTAACACTATTGTGTGAAGAGAACACACAGTGCTGGCACTATCAAGTATAGAGAACACACATTGCTGGCACTAGCGAGTATAGAGAGCACACACTGGTGATTCTATCGAGTGAAGAGAACACAACAGTGCTGACACTATCGAGTACAGAGAACGCACAGTGCTGACACTGTCAAGTACAGAGAACACACAGTGCTAAAACAATTGAGGACAGAGAACACACAGTGCTGATACTATCAAGTATAGAGAACATACAGTGCTGAAACGATCGAGTATAGTGAATACACAGAGCTGACACTATCGCTATCAGAGAACACACAGTGCTGACACTATCGAGTATAGAGAACACACAGTGCTGTCACTATCGAGCTCAGAGAACACACAGTGCTGACACTATCGAGTACAGAGAAAACACAGTGCTGACTCTATCGAGTATAGAGAACACTCAATGCTGACACTATCGAGTACAGAGAATGCTCAGTGCTGACACTATCATGTACAGAGAACACACGGTGCTGACACTATCGAGTCTAGAGAACACACAGTGCTGACACTATCGAGTACAGAGAACACACAGTGCTGACACTATCGAGTGCAGAGAACACACGATGCTGACACTATCGAGTACAGAGAACACACAGTGCTGACACTATCGAGTATAGAGAACACACAGTGCTGGCACTAGCGAGTACAGAGAACACTCAATGCTGACACTATCCAGTATAGAGAACACCCAGTGCTGACACTATCGAATATAGAGAACACTCAATGCTGACACTATCGAGTATAGAGAACGTACAGTGCTGACACAATCGAGTGTAGAGAATGCAGTGCTGACACTATTGAGTGCAGAGAAAACACAGTCCTGACACAATCAAGTATAGAGATAACACAGTGCTGACACTATCGAGTGCAAAGAACACACATTGCTGACACTATTGAGTATAGAGAACATACAGTGCTGACACGATTGAGTATAGAGAACACGCAGTGCTGTCACTATCGAGTATAGAGAACACACAGTGCTGGCACTATCGAGTACAGAGAACACACAGTGCTGACACTATTGAGTTCAGAGAACACACAGTGCTGACACTATCGAGTACAGAGAACACACAGTGCTGACACTATCGAGTACAGAGAACACACAGTGCTGACACTGTCAAGTACAGAGAACACACAGTGCCAAAACAATCGAGGACAAAGAACACACAGTGCTGATACTATCAAGTATAGAGAACATACAGTGCTGACATGATCGAGTATTGTGAATACACAGAGCTGACACTATCGATCTCAGAGAACACACAGTGCTGACACTATCGAGGATAGAGAACACACAGTGCTGTCACTGTCGAGTTCAGAGAACACACAGTGCTGACACTATCGAGTACAGAGAAAACACAGTGCTGACTCTATCGAGTATAGAGAACACTCAATGCTGACACTATCGAGTACAGAGAACGCTCAGTGCTGACACTATCATGTTCAGAGAACACACAGTGCTGACACTATTGAGTGCAAGAACACACAGTGCTGATACTATCGAGTCTAGAGAACACACAGTGCTGACACTATCGAGTACAGAGAACACACAGTGCTGATACTATCAAGTACAGAGAATTCACAATGCTCAAACTATCGTGTACAGAGAACACACAGTGCTGAAACTATTGAGTACAGAGAACACACAGTGCTGACACTATCGAGTATGGAGAACACACAGTGCTGACACTATCGAGTGCAGAGAACAGACAGTGCTGATACTACCGAGTCTAGAGAACACACAATGCTGACACTATCGAGTATAGAGAACACAGTGCTGACACTATCGATCTAGAGAACACAGTGCTAACACTATTGAGTGAAGAGAACACACAGTGCTGGCACTATCGAGTATAGAGAACACACATTGCTAGAACTATCGAGTATAGAGAGCACACACTGGTGATTCTATCGAGTGAAGAGAACACAACAGTGCTGACACTATTGAGTGCAGAGAACACACAGTGCTGGCACTATCGAGTACAGAGATCACACAGTGCTGGCACTATCGAGCACAGAGAACACACAGTGCTGTCACTATCGAGTTCAGAGAACACACAGTGCTGACACTATCGAGTACAGAGAAAACACAGTGCTAACATTATCGAGTATAGAGAACAGTCAATGCTGACACTATCGAGTATAGAGAACGCTCAGTGCTGACACTATCATGTACAAAGAAAGCACATTGCTGACACTATTGAGTATAGAGATCATACAGTGCTGACACGATTGAGTAGAGAATACCTGCAGTGCTGTCACTATCGAGTATAGAGAACACACAGTGCTGACACTATCGAGTACAGAGAACACACAGTGCTGACACTATTGAGTTCAGAGAACACACAGTGCTGACACTATCGAGTACAGGAAACACACAGTGCTAAAACAATCGAGGACAGAGAACACACAGTGCTGATACTATCAAGTATAGAGAACATACAGTGCTGACACGATCGAGTATAGTGAATACACAGAGCTGACACTATCGATCTCAGAGAACACACAGTGCTGACACTATTGAGTGCAGAGAACACACAGTGCTGGCACTATCGAGTACAGAGATCACACAGTGCTGGCACTATCGAGCACAGAGAACACACAGTGCTGTCACTATCGAGTTCAGAGAACACACAGTGCTGACACTATCGAGTACAGAGAAAACACAGTGCTAACATTATCGAGTATAGAGAACAGTCAATGCTGACACTATCGACGTATAGAGAACGCTCAGTGCTGACACTATCATGTACAAAGAAAGCACATTGCTGACACTATTGAGTATAGAGATCATACAGTGCTGACACGATTGAGTAGAGAATACCTGCAGTGCTGTCACTATCGAGTATAGAGAACACACAGTGCTGACACTATCGAGTACAGAGAACACACAGTGCTGAGACTATCGAGTACAGAGAACACACAGTGCTGACACTGCCAAGTACAGAGAACACACAGTGCTAAAACAATCGAGGACAGAGAACACACAGTGCTGATACTATCAAGTATAGAGAACATACAGTGCTGACACGATCGAGTATAGTGAATACACAGAGCTGACACTATCGACCTCAGAGAACACACAGTGCTGAAACTATTGAGTACAGAGAACACACCGTGCTGACACTATCGAGTATGGAGAACACACAGTGCTGACACTATCGAGTACGGAGAACACACAGTGCTGGCACTATCGAGTACAGAGAACACACAGTGCTGACACTATTGACTTCAGAGAACACACAGTGCTGACACTATCGAGTACAGAGAACACACAGTGCTAACACTATCGAGTACAGAGAACACACAGTGCTGACACTGTCATGTACAGAAAACATACAGTGCTGACACTATCGAGTCTCGAGAACACACACTGCTGACACTATCGAGAACAGAGAACACACAGTGCTGACACTATCAAGTACAGAGAAGACACAGTGCTCACACTATCGTGTACAGAGAACACACAGTGCTGAAACTATTGAGTACAGAGAACACACAGTGCTGACACTATCGAGTATGGAGAACACAGTGCTGACACTATTGATCTAGAGAACACAGTGCTAACACTATTGAGTGAAGAGAACACACAGTGCTGGCACTATCAAGTATAGAGAACACACATTGCTGGAACTATCGAGTATAGAGAACACACACTGGTGATTCTATCGAGTCTAGAGAACACAACAGTGCTGATACTATCAAGTATAGAGAACATACAGTGCTGACACGATCGAGTATAGTGAATACACAGAGCTGACACTATCGATCTCAGAGAACACACAGTGCTGACACTATCGAGTATAGAGAACACACAGTGCTGTCACTATCGAGTTCAGAGAACACAGTGCTGACACTATCGAGTACAGAGAAAACACAGTGCTGACACTATCGAGTATAGAGAACACTCAATGCTGACACTATCGAGTACAGAGAATGCTCAGTGCTGACACTATCATGTACAGAGAACACACAGTGCTGACACTATCGAGTGCAAGAACACACAGTTCTGATACTATCGAGTCTAGAGAACACACAGTGCTGACACTATCGAGTTCAGAGAACACACAGTTCTGATACTATCGAGTCTAGAGAACACACAGTGCTGACACTATCGAGTGCAAGAACACACAGTTCTGATACTATCGAGTTCAGAGAACACACAGTGCTGACACTATCGAGTATAGAGAACACAGTGCTGACACTATCGAGTATAGAGAACACTCAATGCTGACACTATCGAGTACAGAGAACGCTCAGTGCTGACATTATCATGTACAGAGAACACACAGTGCTGACACTATCGAGTACAAAGAACACACATTGCTGACACTATTGAGTATAGAGAGCATACAGTGCTGACACGATTGAGTATAGAGAACACGCAGTGCTGTGACTATCGAGTATAGAGAACACACAGTGCTGGCACTATCGAGTACAGAGAACACACAGTGCTGGCACTATCGAGTACAGAGTACACACAGTGCTGACTGTGGAAGATAACGATCCATGTCCTATAGTAAAGGAAAGGGTTAAATTCACTTTTTGCTTATTCTGTAGAATTACTGGGGCTAGTAAAACACTCAAACTTCTCAGCCTTGAAACAAAGGATGTTGTTTTTAGTGACCATCTTCTTTCTGTGTAACTCTCAAGATGCCCTGCTTATCAAGTTGCAAGAACAGATAAAGTGTGCCTTCCAGGATGACCTTTATGTTCACAGAGTGAATGATTAATGTTCATGCATGGTATGTTTAAGAAAAACTCCTGTTTTGACTGTATAAATGTAGAGCGGGTTTGCTTTTAGAGTTCAGAGTTTGGCCTCAGTGCGGACTGAGCGGACTTTCCGAGATATCTTGTTAGAAAATAAAATTCTCTCAAAGTGCGATTCTGAAAGTCTCCGCCTGAGTTAATTTAAGCTAAATATTTCCTCGCCAGATTCTGGCATAGTCATGCAGGATCTCTAAAAAAAACGAGATCCAAAAGAACTAAATTTAACTTTTAAAGAGAAAAGGGGAATTTTAAGGACCTTCCGAGCTGAAAGGGGGAAGGTGCCTAGGCCATCCTAGCTAAAAGGGGGACGAGCCGCCGAGATCCCCTGGGGGGTGAGGCATTTATGGTAGCTACCGCAAAGAAGCTAAAATAACAAGGCGGCAAAAGGAGACCCCGAGCTGAGCGGAAAAGAGAACACCGGTGAGCGCTTTGTAAATTACTGTATATTTTGTAGGATTGTCCTAACTCTCTTTTCAGAAAAGATTGCGAGACGTTGCATCCGGAAGAATGGGAAACAGCTCTAGTCGAGCAGGGCACTCGCGCCCAGCTCCTAGAAAAGGAAAGAAAGACGACCTCTCGACTGAAAGAATGAAAGTACATCCTAATACTGAGAAAAGAATCCGTAAGGTCGTAAAGCAATGAGAGAAGGTAGGAGATCCCATTGTGCCGCCCGGCTCGCCGGCGGACACTGTAATTAAAGAAACAGGAGTCGACAGATACGCGGTAACGTTTAGTAGCGACTTGTACAGTTGGCCTGATGGGGATTGGCCATATGGAGGAAGCTTTAAGTTATCACTAATAGAGGAATGGAGGAAAATTAAATCAAAAGAAAAGGAGAAGGGAGAAAGTGAGACACCACCCTCCTATAGCCCCCCAAACCTCCCCATTCCCTCAGCACCAGCCATGGGACTCTACCCTCGAATAGAGCCCCCAAAACAAGATAGTTGGCAGGAAATGAAGATAAAAAGGGACTGGCCCAGAGGCTGGCCGCCCTACGGGAAGAACCCCCCGAGGCTAATCAGAATGAGGGATCGGAGGCCCTGGCCACCCAAACGAATCAGGAGCCTGAGGGACCCGGACCAAGTGAAGGGAAATGCCAGGGGCAAGCCGGACCCAAGCCGGGCCCAAAAGGAAAGAATGTACACAATACCAGGTCCCAGGGGATAGCGACGAGAGAGGAAGCTGACTCTACTCAGACTGGCCAGTACCCCCGAGTTACGATAGGCACCACGGCCGTCCTAAAACCCTGGTCTCCAGAGAAGCCAGGGATATGATCTCGGTCGCGCCAAATCCAGTAAAAAAGCCAGTAGCCTTTCACAACTGGCTTGAGCAAACCTGTACCATTTATAACCCCTTGCCGGGGGACGTAAAGTTATTGCTGCAAGCTGCCTATGGTTCCTCCTGGCAGGGGGTGAAAGATATGTTCCCCATTCCCCCAGGAGAGAATGGGGATTGGAGACAAGATGATGACGAGGAAGAGAACAGCAATGAATCATTGACTCATTGGCTAAAAAATCGGGGCAAGAATGCCATTTTGCAAGGGGCTAAAAAACATGGAGATATAGGGGAAGTCACCCGCTGCTTGCAGAAAGCAGAAGAATCAATGATAGATTTTGCAGGCAGATGGAAAAATAGTTGGGACGAACATGCAGGAATACCGATGGATCAAAATGAACCTTTGGCAGTACAAACCTTGTTAAATTGTATGTTGCCGCAATACGCAAGAACATACAAAATAAAGGTTTTGGACTGGCAAGAAAAAAGTTGGAAAGAGACAATTACAGTACTGGCTAATATGGATAGGGAGGGACTGTTCACCTATAAAGACTAAAATAACAGGTCAATATTATCAGCAAAAGAGAAGAGGACAAGCACAGAATAATAGAGGAGGGTTTGGGGGACGAGGACGAGGAAGAGGAAGAGGAAGAATGGCCCCAACGAGATCGCTCCCAAGATGAGTGCAGAAATTGTGGAAGGAAAGGGCATTGGGCTCGAGATTGCAGATGCCCACCGAAACAGCTTGGAGGGTTAAAAGGGGATTTCCCCGAACCTCCACCTTCAATGGCCCCTCAGTTTTCGTTCTCTAATCCCAACCCGCACCAATCAGCATAGGGATGCCCCGGAGGCTTAGTGGTACAGGCGGCAGCCCTCCGCTTATCAGCAGACATAGAAGAAAACCCTTTGGCACGAGTAAAAGTAGGAGATACTTATGTGAAATTCCTGGTGGATAGCTACTATGTCTTCTGTACCATCCTCTGTGGGATTACCTGTAAGCAACACCACCGTCTGAAGTATGGGTGTGGCCGGTATCCCCATGAAAGAATTTTTATCTGAACCTACCAAATTGATAATTGAAGGACAACCAGTTAATGATGAGACTTTGACAGTCTCTAAAACAACACCTCTCCCTTTATTGGGAAGACAGACTTTGTGCAAACTAAGAGCCACAATTTATTGCACAAAGGAAGGAATGTTCATGGAGCTCCCTCCAAATAAAATCCATCAGTTCTTTAATGGGATTAAAGAAGAGAAAAGGGAGGATAACAAAGAAAAGGCTGCCCTCTATTGTTGGCAATTGAATGGCAACTTCTATTCCCCCTTGATACATGAAGTTATACAAAACTTAAAAGCTAAATTTGACTCTAATATTGAAGAATTGATGTATATAATTTTGACAAGCTTTGAGGCAGTTCAGCTTTACTGTACAGCCTGGTACACTCGACAAAAAGCTGAAACTTACCAGTGTTTGGTACAATCCTTTTTAAATAGAGAAGAAATAGTAGAAGCTACGCCCCGCATTTATTTTGGACCAGAAGGATTGGGGGTAGCCATTGATTTGACACCCTTACAGCAGCAGCAGTATCGAGAAGAGAACTCGACACCCCATCTGACATTGGCTGTAAAACTGCCAGCGAAACCTAAAGATATGGGTCCGATGATTGTAGGAATAGAAAAAGAAAAACAGCAACAAAGCTATCAACCTTGGGCAGTAATAAAATTTCAAAATGTTCAGATAGACTTTATCACCCACAACAGAGGGATTCTCCAGTGGAAAGGTAAAAATCATGCCTCCACTTTTGAAAACAACCAAGCCCTAAGCTGCCAATGGCATTGAATCAAGTATCTTCTGAACTTTGGGCAAAGCATAAGAATCATGTTGGGCAAGTACATTCTGCAGTACCCCATCGGGTACAATTGATAAAGAATGCCGTGTTACCAAGCATTAGGCAGTACAGACTGCCTCCAGAGGCAGAAAATGGGATAGAGCCAGTCATTTCTGCATTGTTGGAACAAGGAGTTTTAGAAAAGACACAGAGCCCGTGTAACACTCCGATACTGCCCATACCAAAGGTTAATAGGCCAAATGAATGGAGATTTGTGCAAGATCTGAGAGCTATTAATAAGATAGTAGTCCCTATCACCCCTGTGGTACCGGACACCAACATTATACTATCTGCTATACCACCAACAGCAACTGTCTTTACTGTGATAGACCTGTGTTCAGCCTTTTTCTCCATCCCGTTAAATCAAGAAAGTCAGTATCTGTTTGCTTTCACCCACAAGAAGCAGCAGTACACATGGACCAGGTTGCCCCAAGGATACACTGAAAGCCCCGCAGTATATGCAGCAGCAGTAAAAAGAGACCTCGAAGACTGTTCATTATCAGACCAATCTGTGATGTTGCAGTATGCGGACGATTTGCTTGTGGCTTCTAGCCACGGATACAGGTGCATGCAAGATTCCCTGAAACTATTACAGCACCTATGTGAAAGAGGGCACCGAGTGTCATTACAAAAGTTATAATTATGTCAGACTCAAGTCCAGTACCTGGGTTTTCACATATCTCAAGGGCAGAGGCAGCTAGGACCAGAAAGAATTCAGACAATTCAAAGTGCCACTATACCAAAGACAAAGAAGGATATCTTGTCATTTTTGGGGATGGTTGGGTACTGTCGACAATGGATCCACGATTATCGAGAATGGGATGCGGTCCTAAGATCAGCTGCCCTAAATGATGCCCCACCCAAGGTGGAGTGGACCCCAGAGAGAGAGGAGGCATTTAAACAGTTAAAGAAAGTCATTACTAATGCTCCGGCATTGGGACTTCCGAATTATGGTAAACCTTTTCAGATGTATGTGAATGAGAAAGAAGGATTTGCAACCGCAGTACTAACCCGAGAACATGGTGGGGGAAATAGACCAGTGGCTTATTATTCAGTTTTGCTGCCTCCAGTAGTAAGGGGAATGCCAGCATGTCTACGTGCTGTAGCTGCTACTGCGGTCATGGTGGAGAAGTCGGTATCCATTGTTTTGGACTATCCATGTACTGTCATTACAGCCCATGCTGTGTTATTACTTTTGAATTCAGCTGCCACACAACACTTTACAGCGTCTAGAAGAACAGGTTATGAAGTATTACTGCTGTCACACCCTAACTATACCTTTCGACGCGCACCGGTAGTGAACCCAGCCACCTTTTTTCCTACTAGAGAAGTAGAGGATCCAGACCAGCATGATTGTCTATTAACAGTGGAAATAGCCACCTTACCAAGACCCGATTTGCTCACAGAGCCAATGGACAATCCTGATCTTATTCTCTATACGGATGGATCATCGTACAGACCGTCGGATGATTTGCTTTTGGCAGGCTATGCTATTGTAAACCCTCACGAAACTGTTGAAGCATTTGCCCTGCCTCCCGGAACCTCGGCTCAGGCTGCTGAATTGTTTGCCCTCACTAGAGCTTGGATAATAGCTAAAGATCTAACTGTTAATATTTATACTGATTCTAGATATGCATTCGGTGTGGTCCATGATTTTGGACAACTGTGAAAAAACAGAGGCTTTATCACCTCTGGTGGAAAGCATATTAAGCACTCTCAACTGGTGCTTAATCTATTAGATGCCATTCAGTTGCCAAGTAAGGTAGCCGTTATCAAATGTGCAGCTCACACAACCGGTGAGGATAAAGTATCAGTAGGAAATAGGAGGCTGACGAGGCAGCCAAACAGGCCGCTTCGGCGCAGGCAGATTGCCTTCAAGCAGTCTCAGTCTCCCCTCCACAGATGCTTGACATCCAACAACTTAAAACAGCCCAACAACAAGTTACTACACAAGAAAGAAGGACTTGGGAACACCAAGGTTGTTTTCTCAAAAACGACATTTGGTGTCACCCTGATGGGCGAACTGTTTGCCCTAGATCTCTATTTTTGCCCCTGTCTCGCGTAGCACACGGTCAGGCTCACATGGGCAAAGGAGGGATGATACATGCTATTAATGCACAGTGGTATGCACCAGGAATAACAGTAGTAATTGAGAAAGTTGCTAGAACATGCCAAATTTGTCAACGAAATAACAGAGGTAAAACACCTGCTGAATATGATCATCTACCCCAGCCAAGTATGCCCTTTGAAAATTTGCAAATTGATTTTGTTCACATGCCTCCAGTATCAGGTCTTAAGTACCTGTTAGTCATAGTAGATATGTTCACAAGGTGGGTAGAAGCGTACGCCACTAGGAGAGATGATGCCCGAACTGTAGTAAAAATTCTATTTAAAGAAATAGTACCAAGATATGGGATACCTATGGGAATCAACAGTGACAGGGGAACACACTTCACAGGAAAAATAGTGCAAGATCTTGCAGAAGCATTAGGTTTCCAGTGGAAGTTACATATACCATATCAACCACAGTTCTCGGGAATGGTAGAGAGAGTAAATGGGAAAATAAAATCTACCCTCACCAAGGTATGTCAGGAGACAGGACTAAAGTGGCCAGATGCCTTACCATTGGTACTGTATACAATTAGAAACCAAAAAAACCGAAACACTGGCCTGACACCACATGAAACCTTGTTGGGAAGACCAATGCCTACCGGCATAAAACCACCACTGGTGGCTGAAAAAATAGCATTAATTTGGAATGATGAAAAATCACTAAAGTATGCTCAAGCCATGTGTGAAATAGCAAGGAGTCTGCACGAACAAATAAAGCAGACACAGGTGTCCTCATCGGAAGGAAATATGCACCCTTTCAGGCCTGGAGATCAAGTGTTAGTAAAAACATTAAATAAAGAATCCTTTTCTCCTAGGTGGAAAGGACCGTATCAGATAATTCTCACAACACGAACCGCTTTGAAGTTGGAAAAGCACCTGAACTGGGTGCATGCAACCCGCTGTAAATATTATTTCCCCGACAAATCACAGCCGAAAGAAAAGGCATTGAACCAGGACGAGCTACGGTCGCCCGACTAAGAAAACAGCCATCTTCTCGCTGAAGAACTGTACCTGCCCTTATTTTGTGTTCACTCCCAATTGTGTATTGTGGACTTAAAAGTATCTATAGTTACCCAAAAGTCCAGGGACGAATGTCAGAACTCATTTGTATGCCAGTTTGGGCCTTTTTTATTTGGGTTACTGTTACTATCGTGCTTGCGTGTTGTTATTGTAACGAATTAGTTCAAGAATGTTGTAGAAGTAAACAGAAAAGGGAAGATGAGGCGGGACTCTTGGAAAAACTATAAGCGGACATTGGGCATTCTGATCATTTTAGCAGTAAAGAAAGTCAGACAGGAAGAAGAATTACTTGAAGAAACAGGTACACCCATTGTATGTTTAAAGAAATGATCAGACAGTTGTTGAGAGCCGAGCTAGAAAAGAAAATATTATCCTTCCATGCTGACACATGGGAAAGGTTGCTGAAAATCAATCAGAAGGATAAGCTTCTTAATTTAACCATTAAATCCAAGAAAGATAGGGGATGTGCTAGGTGGCCATTCGGAATGGTATGTCCTTATCAAACTGCCATATACGAACCATGCTCACTACAGCACTCCATTGGAGTATGTAAGTGGGAACTGAAGCCAACAAATGACACTGAGATTACGGAAATTGGACAGAATGAGATCTGCATGACAGGAAATAAACCTGTCTATCTGGATGGAATTCTGTATAGGCCCCCCATTAATAAATGCGTGAAAGGAGTCTACACCCTGTATGACCCTGAAGAAAAAAGAACTTATACCTTCGGGCAATGGCAAAATGTAGAAAAATATCTGTCTCTGCACAAGATTGAACCCTTACCCCCTGTAATTAATTTGACCAGACTGCACAATTTGATACGTAATGACAAGCAAATTGAGGAAGCGCTGTCAAAAAAAGGCAGAGACATCCACCAATTTAGAGTCGAAATGAGTTACAAGAAGGGGCAGCTCGTAAGAATCGCAGATGAAGTTACCTCTTTGAAGGTACACCACTGGTGGGATGTGTTTTTTGGATGGTACCCAAAAGCTTCCGCAGTACTGAAGCTAGCTGTACACCCCATAGTAATCATAGGTGTGGTTATGCTTATATTGTTAATAATCATTTGTGGAATGTGGATAAAATTGAAAAAATTAATCAGTCAAGTAATGGGCCTGGTATCCCAAGTAGAAAGGAAAAGTGTGCTCATGAAAGGAAGGTTAAGTCGCATAGAAGAAAAAGTAGATGGTTACAATGAAGAGGAATGTCTCAAAATGCGACCCTAACCTGAGGGGTATGAACCCCCTTTTGAACAAGAAAAAATGATGTTAACCACTGTGTTGATCTAGTAGAAGATCAACAAGGAGGGAATTGTGAAAGAAAACGATCTATGTCCTATAGTAAAGGAAAGGGTTAAATTCACTTTTTGCTTATTCTGTAGAATTACTGGGGCTAGAAAAACACTCAAACTTCTCAGCCTTGAAACAAAGGATGTTGTTTTTAGTGACCATCTTCTTTCTGTGTAAGTCTCAAGATACCCTGCTTATCAGGATGCAAGGACAGATAAAGTGTGCCTTCCAGGATGACCTTTGTATTCACAGAGTGAATGATTAATGTTCATGCATGGTATGCTAAAGAAAAACTCCTGTTTTGACTGTATAAATGTAGAGCGGGTTTGCTTGTAGAGCTCAGAGTTTGGCCTCAGTGTGGACTGAGCGGACTCTCCGAGATATCTTGTCAGAAAATAAAATTCTCTCGAAGTGCAAATCTGAAAGTCTCCGCCTGAGTTAATTTAAGCTAAATATTTCGTCGACACTGACACTATCGAGTATAGAGAACACACACTGGTGACACTATCGAGTGCAGAGAACACAACAGTGCTGGCACTATCGAATATGGAGAACACACATTGCTGACACTATCGAGTACAGAGATCACACAGTGCTGACACTATTTAGTACAGTGAACACACAGTGCTGACACTATCGAGCACAGAGAACACACAGTACTGACACTATCGAGTACAGAGAACACACAGTGCTAAAACAATCGAGGACAGAGAACACACAGTGCTGGCACTATCGAGTACAGAGTACACACAGTGCTGGCACTATCGAGTATAGAGAAAACACACTGGTGACACTATCGAGTGCAGAGAACACAACAGTGCTGACACTATCGAATACAGAGAACACACAATGCTGACACTATCGAGTACAGAGAACACACAGTGCTGACACTGTCAAGTACAGAGAACACACAGTGCTAAAACTATCGAGTACAGAGAACACACTGTGCTGATAGTATCAAGAATAGAGAACACACAGTGCTGACACGATTGAGTATAGTGAATACACAGAGCTGACACTATCGAGCACAGAGAAAACACAGTGCTGACACTATCGAGTATAGCGAACACACAGTGCTGTCACTATCGAGTGTCGAAATCTCGACCTCCGAAAAGAATGACTCCGACACTTACAGCTCCGGTAGAAGTTTCCTTTTTAATTTACTTGCTCGCAAGGGGTAGGTCACACTCAGTCAAGGGCTAAATGAACACCTCCCAAATGGTTCAGTTTAACAAGATATTTATACAGTAAAACCAAGGTTCTGGCCTCTCCCTGTGTATTGCTCTGTCTCACAGTCAGTGAATACAGATAAAGAGTTAATTACTATATCCTGGTCCTGACATGGTGTCCAGATATTTCCTTTTGTCAGGGTTATCAGAAAGCCAAACGGCCATTACTCCATGAGTCATAGGTAATGGGCTATCACCTGTCTTGTATTGTGTCAGGATTGTTTCAATTTCCTGGTCAGTTTATCTGTTTGCATCAAATGGATGAGGTCTCGGAAAGAGATAATGGCTAGAAGATAAGGGTGGGGTGACATGGAACTCCTGTAGTGTAGACAATAGGAGAGCACCATGGGGGGTAACTTGTCTCAGCATCACTTGTCTCCTAGCTGTCTGATGGCCATCAGCCATCTCACAGCAGGTTTAGCTGTTTATGCAAGCTGACTGCTAAAATGCAGAAAGTTCTGGAAGGGCCAGGACTCCATTTTAATCAAAAGGCACACAAATACCGTATGGTGTCAGCTTAGATAAAAAATACTTTCCACATTCCCCCATTTTGTCCTTCACAAGGACAACTCAATCCATTCTGATCTTGTACAGTCTCTCCATTTCCATTTCTACGCAAGAGCCTTCAGCAATTGTTGCTACCATAACTCTAGCCGTGGTCTCGGTAGGTAACATAGTTTCTCCCACCCTGGCACAGCAACACTTAATGACGACAAATAATAGATACAGGGCGAAGACTATCAGCAGGAATATGATCAAACCCTGTACCACAGATTTCCCCAGGGCTCCCAACCATCCTGATGCCCAACCCCACAAGGTGATACCGTCCTGGCCAACTGTCTGTTTATACTCTATTACCTTTTTCCTGATGTTTTCAGCTAGACTGCTGATATCTTCTGATTTATCTGGGATATACGTACAGCATTCTTCACCTATTAATGCGCATGTTCCTCCCTCCTTGGCGAGGAGATAATCTAAGGCCATACGATTTTGGAGAGCCACTGTTCGAATAGCTACCATTTCGTCATTTATCCCTTCAAAGGCTTGGGAAGTTGCGTTGGCTACTGATTCTACTAAGTTAGCCAGTTCCCGTAACTGCCATTCGGTCGATGCTATTCCATACGGTGGCACCATTACCTTGAATATTCCGTTTAGCCACGTCAAATCCCGTTTAAATCTGTGGCTTCCATAGGCCTCCCTTAGAGTCCTTACTGATCTGATAAGGGGTACCACATATCCTAAGTAACAGGACCCTGTCCAGTTGGCTGGTAACCATGGGTAGGCTTTATGGCCACAAATAAAGTAGGTGCAATTATAGGACGTCAGCTCATGGTCCTTTCGCACTGTCCCTACTCGAGTGGTCTCACCTTCCCACCCTTTTCCTGGGGCTTTGTTATGGACCGTTGTCCAGCCAACGGTTGCTATCTTTCTCCCATCAGTGGGATTAGTTGTGGCTTGCCATTTAATCATTTGGGAACACTTGCTGCGTCCCATTTCTGGTCCTTTAGTTTCATTACTCACTAGGCATATTATACCTTCAGGATTTCCTATTCTGGGAGTAATGCTTAGGAAGGGAGGCTGATGGTTATTATCATAATTGGGCTGGTACCATCCCTGGAAGGCTGTAAGTTTATACTCTGCCGACCTCCATTCTGTTTGCTCCTTCGTTTCTGGCCCCTTAGTTAGTTTTGTCCTGTTTTGCACTGTCAACCATTCTACCATTTCTGATTCGTTAAAGGGGACAGATCTCAGGGGAATACCCCCCCTGGAGTGGACAGGTACATGGGAACATATCCAACAACTCGACAAGTTTCTTTCTTGAGCATACCTATGACTCAGTGCCATAAATACGTTTACGTGCAATTCCCTTCGGTGGTGGGTCTGTACCCCTGGTGTAATCAATAATGTGAAGTAAAACCCTGTCAAGCCCAGCACCATCAGTCCCCATAGTCCATACAGTTCCTTATTCAGTCTTCCTTTTTTCTGTTCCTCTGATTCCTTCGTCCCTTCCTCCTGGTCAGGTGCCCGTTTGCAATGGGATGCGTGGATCCATGTTGGTCTTTCCTTTACCTTGATTGCAGTATTGGTCGCCAGCAAGACCTGGTATGGTCCTTCGAATCTTGGCTGTAGACTGCTTTTCCTTTTAAAAATCTTGATGTAAACGAATTCCCCTGGCTCCAGGTTATGACACTTCCCTTCCGCTGGCTTGACTTGGGCTTCCTTTACCTGTGAATGAAAGCTGGAAATACATTTGGTTAGTGCAATACAATAATTCAACATATTTTCCTCCATTTTGTGGATGTCCATCTGTTTTGCAGTAAATGGTGCTGTAAAAGGTAGTCGTTGGGGACGTCCCATAACTATCTCATGCGGTGACAGGCCTGTTGTTCTGTTGGTTGCAGATCGCATTACCATCAAAGCTAAGGGCAGCAGTTCTGTCCATTTCAGTCCAGTGTCATTGCATAGTTTTGCCAGCTTATTTTTAAGCATTCCATTATATCTTTCAACAAGTCCAGCTGATTGTGGATGATAACTGCAATGAAAACGTTGATTAATCTGTAAAGCTTTACACATTTCTCTTATAACAGTTCCCGTGAAATGTGACCCGTTATCACTGGAAAGCTTAGCAGGGATTCCGAAGCGCGGTACAATTTCTTTTAACAAACATTTAGCAACAGTAGTGGCATCGGCCTTTTTACATGGAAAGGCTTCAATCCATCTAGAGAACACATCTACAATAACTAATACATACTTGAATCCCATACACATAGGTAATTCAATAAAATCCATTTGTAAATGTACAAAAGGCCCGACTGGATTTGGGTGGGAGGCAGATTCTACTTTTTCCGTCTTACCCGGATTCATTGTCTGACAGGTAACACAATTTTCACAGATTTGTTTTGCAATTGCCGAAATACCTGGAGCATACCAAGTTGCCAAAATATAATCTGCCAATCCCCCTTTGCCTGCATGTGTGAATGTATGAACACATCGGGCAATCCATGGAAGTAAAGATCTAGGGGCCACCACGCGGCCGTCATGGTGAACCCATATTCCTTCTGGATTTTTATAACATTGATCCTTCGTCCAGGTCACCACCTCCTCCGTACTGGCCTGTGTCTGAAAGGCCAGCACGTCATTAATAGTGGGTGGCGGGTCTGAGCAATTATTTTTCCTTAGTGGGAACAATGACACCTGCATCCCCCCTTTCGACAGAGCTGCTGACTTAGCTGCATTATCAGCTCTGGCATTCCCAAGTGCCACTTCATTCGACTGGCCTGTATGTGCTTGGCATTTGATAATGGCAAGTTTCAAAGGGCATTGAATGGTTCGCAGGAGATTTTCCACTTGTTCTGCATTTTTGATAGGGGTTCCTGAAGAAGTCAGGTACCCGCGAATCTTCCAAATTTGTCCATAGTCATGTGATACCCCAAAAGCATACCTGGAGTCAGTGTAGATATTAACTGTGTGTCCTTCAGCCAGAATACAGGCTCGAGTTAACGCAAACAATTCGGCTTGTTGGGCTGAAAAGGAGTCTGGAAGAGAGGCTGTTTCGACAACATTAAACTGGGTTACAATTGCATAAGCCGCTCTAGGTTGGCCCCTATCATTTCGTAAGGCTGATCCGTCAACATAGTACACTAGATCAGGATTACACATTGGTACATCTGTTAGATTGATACGTGGTTTAGTCACTAATTCGTTTACCATTTCACATGAATGGGGTTCGCCGTCGTCTTCCGTGGGGAGTAGAGTGGCTGGATTTAAGGTAGTGCATCTTTTGATGATAAGATTCGGATTTGATAACAGTTCGACCTCGTATTTAGTGGTTCTTGCGGAGGTTAGGTGTTGGGTGGCACATTTAGTAAGTAAAATCTCGACAGAGTGTGGGATATACAAAATGGTCTGATGATTTAGAGTTATTGTCTGAGCCTGTTGCATAGCATAATAAGCTGCTGCCAAAGAAGGAAGACATCCTGGTAGTCCGCGTGCCACTGGGTCTAGTTGGGTACTGAAATACGCTACCGGTCGCTGCCTGTCCCCATGTAACTGAGTCAAAACAGATTGTGCAAAACCCGACTTGTGATGCACAAATAAGTTGAATAGCTTAGTGTAATCTGGTAATCCCAAGGCGGGTGCTGAAGTGAGGGACTGTTTAAGGTTCTGAAAAGCATTCCGGGATACCTCATTCCAAATCAACTTCTCTGGTAGTGCGGGCATGGACATGTCTAACAGTGGTCTAACGATCTCGGAATAACTCGTAACCCATTGCCGGCAGTATCCTGTCATGCCGAGGAGGTGTTTCATTTCTCTCTTGGTTACTGGTAGTGGGGCAGAGCAGATTGCTTTTACTCGGTCTTGTGTCAATTGTCTCGTATCTCTGACCAATTCGTGCCCTAGATACCGAACCTTTTCTGAGACAAATTGTAACTTTGCCTTTGACACCTTGTGTCCTTTCGAGGCCAGAGCTTTTAATAACACAAGGGAGTCCGTTTCGCAGGCCAATTTGGAGGGTGAGGCGAGCAATAAGTCGTCAACATACTGCACAAGTGTAGAACCTGCTGGTAAAATTACATCTTCCAGATCCCTCTTGAGGCACTGTGAGAATATGGTAGGGCTCTCGGTAAATCCCTGCGGGAGTCTTGTCCACGTATATTGGCGTCCTTTATACGTGAAGGCAAACAGGAATTGAGACTCTGGGTGAATGGGTATTGAGAAAAATGCTGAACACAGATCAACTACTGTGTAATACGTTGAGGATGCCGGAATACTGGCAAGTATAATTGCCGGGTTGGGTACCACTGGATAAGTTGGGAATACCGAATGATTCACGGCTCGTAGGTCTTGGACAAATCTCCATTTGTCACTATTGGGCTTCTGCACCGGAAAGATCGGTGTGTTACATGGACTTCTAGTTGGAACGATTACTCCCTGGGCCAGCAGGGACTTAATGACTGGCTCAATACCTTGTTCTGCGGCTGGGGACAAGGGGTATTGAGGCTTCTTGGGGAGCGGGGCGGTTGAATTGATCGCTACCTTATAGGGTTGTGCGGTGAGCATCCTTCCTACTTCATTAGCGTGTGTAAACCATAGTTGTTCTGGAACTTTAGCAAGAAGCTCTGCTGTGCTTTGTCGTACTGGGAAGCTAGTGGCTGAGAGCATCCTTTCTTCTAAGACAGCATCGAAGTATATTTTCCATTTCAACTTGACAGAATAGCCTCCCCCCCTTTCATGTTGCCCCAAAGTTCCATTACGTGTGTGCCATTCCTCTTGTACTGGGGATCCTTGCATTCTTTTAACCATTCGTCCTAAATCCTGAGGTTTATACGTGCCTGCAACCGCAAGGGTGCAGTGTGGAACGCTCCCTTTAACCCTAAACAAGCTCTGACTGTGGGAGGATAATTCAACCCCTGCCGCTATCCCTTCGGGTCCGATAAAGATTTTTTTCGATCATCAATTGATGTTTCTGGTGCAGGAATGGTTGATAAAAGATTTGTGCTGTAGCGTCTGATCCCGTTTTGTCACAATATGCTGTGCAGTGTAATGTTTCGTACCACTTGCCCAAGGTTTGAGATTTGAGGTAGTCTGTGATTAACCTTGTTACACACCAATATGAACCAACCAAATAGGATAGGGTTTTGCTTAGTGTGGGGTCCATATTTTCCCAGGCATACAATATGGGAGTTGTGGGTTGAAGTAGTGGATAAGCGCCACATTTATCTATGGGGACTCGAACCTCCAGACCAGCTGGGGAACAGAGGATCGTGGCATTCATTTTACATAACAGGTCACGTCCACACAGATTCACTGGAACCTCCTTAGACAGTAGGAATGAATGACTATCTTCGTAATCCTCTAATTGTACATTGATAGGGTTGGAGAAAAACATTTGCTGTGCGTGTCCAGATAGTCCAATCACTGAGGTTTGATTAGTGGAAGTGGGAATTCCCCTCGTATCCTCCCTTGAAAGGACCGAATAGGTGGCACCAGTATCCACTAGGAATGGGACATCCTTTCCTTGTATTCGTATTTTTACTTCAGGTTCTCCTATGGCATTTAACGAAACGACGGGTAGCTGTTTGTTCGCAGCACTCGGGTCTGGGATTGGGCGTCATTGATCATTATACGGGCAATTTGGTGGTTGGCCGAATTGCTTTTGATTCTGTGATCCAAATGGATCTTGCACAGAGAAATTAGTCTGAGGTCTAGCATGTACCTGGACTTGGGTCGCATACGGGTTGGGTTCTGAAGGGGGAGGGTGTGCTCTATTACCTGCCTGTTGAGTCCAATCATGATTTGGTTGTTGCTGTTTTGCCCGGCAAGTTCTAGCCCAGTGTCCAATCTGTCCACAATTATTCTTAATTCACTTGGTGACCATGGTCGATAAATAGGGACCGGAGCCTCCCCAGAGAGTGGACTGGGAAAAAGTCTTACTGGGTATGCAGATGATGATGGCTCCAGGGCAACGGGCTCTGGTCCACGGGTATGACTTCGTGTGCCCCCTGCAGGGCCGTCACGGTATTGATTCCCTTGTGACTGACTTATATTTCCTGCAGCCGCACCTGTATTGTTGGGAGCGGGTGTTACCCCGTTTCCCTGTACTCCGGCCTGAGGATCGTCTCCTCCTTGGCCTGGAGCACCCCCCGGGGATGGAACATACGGCGGTGGTCGATGGCTGTAGGGAGTCCAATCCTCATCCCAGTCCTCATCCTCATCCTTATCCCAACCCTCAGGAGCCCTAGGTGAGTGTGCCTTTGTCTCTTTAGCAACCATAACGGATGGGTGTTTGTTATGTCGAGGGCGATTCACCTGCTCTACCCGTTCATCCCCCTGCTTTCTCCCTCTAGTACACTGCTTGCTAACTCTTAGGCTCTTCTTGTGTCGTTCCTCAGCTTCCCTTTTCCAATCTCCAAACGCTGACCAATTCACTTTTTTTTTCCTCTTCTACCTGGGTCTCTGTCTATAAGGCATTCTTCTAGACAGGTTATTCTCTCTAAATTGAATGAACCATCGGGTGGAAATGGCCTGTTTTCACCCTTAGTCCATTTTACCCATTCTCTTAGGTGGTCAATTGAAGACTGACCACAATTCTGGAGCATAAAATGGGCTGGGGTCCCTTTTGGTGGTGGTTTACTTGCTCCAGCCCCCATTCTGGATGATTTAAGATTTTTCCACAGTTTCTGATCTCACAATCCTTTCGGCCAACCAAGTTCTCTACGCCCACTTCTCCTGGCCGTTACGTGGCCTGAAAAAGCTCTTAATTCGGGCTCAGTCTGGGTGTGTGAGATATGTTGGCACGAACCAACCGTAGTTGATCAATCAGTTACTGTTTCTTTTCCTAATCAATCCTTTGGTTTTTTTTTTCGAATCACAACTTTCCCGAGTGACTCTTCCCGTTTCTCTAATGGCAATGACTCACAAAGGTATTGCACACAACAGTAATACAAGGACAACAAACAATATTCCCGTGAGTACACAAATCATAACCTCTAAACAAATTCTCAGTCTGCGTTGTACGCCACTACAGACCGAGTCCTTAACTTATCCTAATAAAAACTGATAAAACTTAAGGTTCCGTACCCAAACTCTTTGATCGATTGCGCTCTTTTTTTTTTATAGTCTTATCACATAAGAACCCCTTCCGAATTAAAAACAATAAAAATCTTATCACATAAGAACCTGGAACCCTTTTCGATCGACTAGCGCTCCCTTACCTACTGAAACCTTCCCCGGGCTGTCTCGAGGTTTTTTTTCCAGAACCTGTTCTCTTCTGCTGGCGAGCTGAGAAAGAAATGGTTATAAAAAAAAAATACCTTTAACTTTTAAATGCCGAGTCTTGTAGATGCAGTACCTCAGCTGTGGACAACAGATTACATCTGCGATTCAACAGTGAAGAAACCTCTTGTGAGCAAAGGCTCACCTTGTTTGGCCACCGAAGCCTTTCACTGGAGAGGCACTATGCCTGTATCCGTTTTACTCACAGGACAGAGAGTATGCATCTCGGTGGAACCTCCAATAACTGTCGAAATCTCGACCTCCGAAAAGAATGACTCCGACACTTACAGCTCCGGTAGAAGTTTCCTTTTTAATTTACTTGCTCGCAAGGGGTAGGTCACACTCAGTCAAGGGCTAAATGAACACCTCCCAAATGGTTCAGTTTAACAAGATATTTATACAGTAAAACCAAAGTTCTGGCCTCTCCCTGTGTATTGCTCTGTCTCACAGTCAGTGAATACAGATAAAGAGTTAATTACTATATCCTGGTCCTGACATGGTGTCCAGATATTTCCTTTTGTCAGGGTTATCAGAAAGCCAAACGGCCATTACTCCATGAGTCATAGGTAATGGGCTATCACCTGTCTTGTATTGTGTCAGGATTGTTTCAATTTCCTGGTCAGTTTATCTGTTTGCATCAAATGGATGAGGTCTCGGAAAGAGATAATGGCTAGAAGATAAGGGTGGGGTGACATGGAACTCCTGTAGTGTAGACAATAGGAGAGCACCATGGGGGGTAACTTGTCTCAGCATCACTTGTCTCTTAGCTGTCTGATGGCCATCAGCCATCTCACAGCAGGTTTAGCTGTTTATGCAAGCTGACTGCTAAAATGCAGAAAGTTCTGGAAGGGCCAGGACTCCATTTTAATCAAAAGGCACACAAATACCGTATGGTATCAGCTTAGATAAAAAATACTTTCCACACGAGTTCAGAGAACACAAAGTGCTGACACTATCGAGTTCAGAGAACACACAGTGCTGACACTATCGGGTATAGAGAACACACAGTGCTGACACTATTGAGTTCAGAGAACACACAGTGCTGACACTATCGAGTATAGAGAAAACACACTGGTGACACTATCGAGTGCAGAGAACACAACAGTGCTGACACTATCGAATACAGAGAATACACAATGCTGACACTATCGAGTACAGAAATCACACAGTGCTGACACTATTTAGTACAGAGAACACACAGTGCTGACACTATCGAGCAAAGAGAACACACAGTGCTGACACTATCGAGTACAGAGAACACACAGTGCTGACACTGTCATGTACAGAGAACACACAGTGCTAAAACTATCGAGTACAGAGAACACACTGTGCTGATAGTATCAAGAATAGAGAAAATACAGTGCTGACACGATCGAGTATAGTGAATACACAGAGCTGACACTATTGAGCACAGAGAAAACACAGTGCTGACACGATCGAGTATAGCGAACACACAGTGCTGTCACTATCGAGTTCAGAGAACACAAAGTGCTGACACTATCGAGTTCAGAGAACACACAGTGCTGACACTATCGGGTATAGAGAACACACAGTGCTGAAACTATTGAGTACAGAGAACACACAGTGCTCACACTATCGAGTACAGAGAATACACAGTGCTCACACTATCGACGACAGAGAACAAACAGTGCTGAAACCATTGAGTACAGAGAACACACAGTGCTGACACTATCGAGTTCAGAGAACACACAGTGCTGACACTATCGGGTATAGAGAACACACAGTGCTGACACTATTGAGTTCAGAGAACACACAGTGCTGACACTATCGAGTATGGAGAACACACAGTGCTGACACTATCGAGTACAGAGAACACACATTGCTGACACTATCGAGCGCAGAGAACACACAGTGCTGATACTATCGAGTCGAGAGAACATAGTGCTGACACTATCGAGTATAGAGAACACACAATGCTGACACTATCGAGTCTAGAGAACACACAGTGCTGACACTTTCGAGTATAGAAAACACACAGTGCTGACACTATCGAGTACAGAGAACACACAGTGCTGACACTATCGAGTATCGTGAACACAGTGCTGACACTATCGAGTCTAGAGAACACACAGTGCTGACACTAACGAGTATAGAGAACATACAATGCTGACACTATCGAGTCTAGAGAACACACAGTGCTGACACTGTTGAGTATAGAGAACACACATTGCTGGCACTATCGAGTACAGAGAACACACAGTGCTGACACTATCGAGTCCAGAGAACACACAGTGCTGACACTAACGAGTATAGAGAACACACAGTGCTGACAATGTCGAGTATAGAGAACACACATTGCTGGCACTATCGAGTACAGAGTAAACACAGTGCTGAGACGATCGAGTATAGAGAACGCTCAGTGCTGACACTATTGAGTGCAGAGAACACACAGTGCTGATACTATCGAGTCTAGAGAACACACAGTGCTGGCACTATCGAGTACAGAGAATACACAATGCTGACACTATCGACTTTTGAGAACACACAGAGCTGGCACTATCGAGTACAGAGAACACATAGTGCTCACACTATCGAGTATAGAGAACACTCAATGCTGACACTATCGAGTATCGAGAACGCTCAGTGCTGACACTATCATGTACAGAGAACACACAGTGCTGACACTATCGAGTACAAAGAACACACATTTCTGACACTATTGAGTATAGAGAACATACAGTGCTGACACGATTGAGTATAGAGAACACGCAGTGCTGTCACTATCGAGTATAGAGAACACACAGGGCTGGCAATATCGAATACAGAGAACACACAGTGCTGGCACTATCGAGAATAGAGAACACACACTGGTGACACTATCGAGTGCAAGAACACACAGTGCTGATACTATCGAGTACAGAGAACACTCAATGCTGACACTATCGAGTATAGAGAACGCTCAGTGCTGACACTATCATGTACAGAGAACACACAGTGCTGACACTATCGAGTACAAAGAACACACATTGCTGACACTATTGAGTATAGAGAACATTCAGTGCTGACACGATTGAGTATAGAGAACACGCAGTGCTGTCACTATCGAGTATAGAGAACACACAGTGCTGGCAATATCGAATACAGAGAACACACAGTGCTGGCACTATCGAGTACAGAGAACACACAGTGCTGATACTATTGAGTCGACAGAACACACAGTGCTGATACTATTGAGTACAGAGAACACACAGTGCTGACACTATTGAGTGCAGAGATCACACAGTTTTGATACTATCGAGACTAGTGTACACACAGTGCTGACACTATCGCGTATAGAGAACACACAGTGCTGGCACTATCGAGTGTAGAAAACACAGTGCTGACACTATCGAGTCTAGATAACACACAGTGCTGGCACTATCGAGTGCAGAGAACACACAGTGCTTACACTATCGAGTACAGAGAACACAGTGCTGACACTGTCAAGTACAGAGAACACACAGTGCTGAAACTATCGAGTACTGAGAACACAGTGCTGACACTATCAAGTACAGAGAACACACAGTGCTGGCACTATCGAGTGCAGAGTACACACAGTGCTGACACTATCGAGTATAGAGAACACTCAATGCTGACACTATCGAGTGCAGAGTACACACAGTGCTGACACTATCGAGTATAGAGAACACTCAATGCTGACACTATCGAGTATAGAGAACGCTCAGTGCTGACACTGTCATGTGCAGAGAACATACAGTGCTGACACTACTGAGTATAGAGAACACGCAGTGCTGTCATAATCGAGTGTAGAGAACACAGTGCTGACACTATCGAATATAGAGAACACACAGTGCTGAGACTATCGAGTACAGAGAACACACAGTGCTGACACTATCGAGTACAGAGAACACACCGTGCTCACACTATCGAGTACAGAGAAGACACAGTGCTCAAACTGTTGAGTACAGATAACATACAGTGCTGAAACTATTGAGTACAGAGAACACACACTGCTGACACTATCGAGTATGGAGAACACACAGTGCTGACACTATCAAGCACAGAGAACACACAGTGCTGACACAATCGAGTACAGAGAACACAGTGCTTACACTGTCAA
Organism: Pristiophorus japonicus; assembly: GCF_044704955.1. Classification (NCBI taxonomy): domain Eukaryota; kingdom Metazoa; phylum Chordata; class Chondrichthyes; family Pristiophoridae; genus Pristiophorus; species Pristiophorus japonicus. The sequence goes on along the minus strand of NC_091981.1, from coordinate 133,340,580 downwards.
GTACAGAGAACACACAGTGCTGACACGATCGAGCATTGTGAATACACAGAGCTGACACTATCGCATTCAGAGAACACACAGTGCTGACACTATCGAGTATAGAGAACACACAGTGCCATCACTATTGAGTACAGAGAACATACAGTGCTGACACACTCCAGTACAAAGGACACACATTGATGACACTATTGACGAGAGAGAACATACAGTGCTGACACGATTGAGTATAGAGAACAGGCAGTGCTGTCACTATCGAGTATAGAGAACACACAGTGCTGGCACTATCGAGTACAGAGAACACACAGTGCTGGCACTATCGAGTACAGAGATCACACAGTGCTGACATTATTTAGTACAGAGAACACACAGTGCTGACACTATCGAGCACAGAGAACACAGTGCTGACACGATCGAGTACAGAGAACACACAGTGCTGACACTGTCAAGTACAGAGAACACACAGTGCTAAAATTATCGAGTACAGTGAACACACAGTGCTGATACTATCACGTATAGAGAACACACAGTGCTGACACGATCGAGTATCGTGAATACACAGTACTGACATTATCGTGTACAGAGAAAACACAGTGCTGACACTATCGAGTATAGGGAACACAGTGCAGACACGATCGAGTGTAGAGAACACACACTGGTGACACTATCGATTGCAAGAACACACAGTGCTGATACTATCGAGTCTAGAGAACACACACTGCTGACATTATCGTGTACAGAGAACACAGTGCTGACACTATCGAGTATAGGGAACACAGTGCTGATACTATCGAGTCGAGAGAACACACACTGGTGACACTATCGATTGCAAGAACACACAGTGCTGACACTATCGAGTTCAGAGAACACACAGTGCTGACACTATCAAGTATAGAGAACACACATTGCTGGCACTAACGAGTATAGAGAACACACAATGGTGATACTATCGAGTGCAGAGAAAACAACAGTGCTGACACTATCGAGCATAGAGAACACACAGTGCTGGCATTATCGAGTACAGAGAACACACAATGCTGGCACTATCGAGTTTTGAGAACACACAGAGCTGGCACTATCGAGTACAGAGAACACACAGTGCTGGCACTATCGAGTGCAGAGAACACAACAGTGCTGGCACTATCGAATACAGAGAAAACACAATGCTGAAACTATCGAGTACAGAGATCACACAGTGCTGACACTATTTAGTACAGAGAACACACATTGCTGACACTATCGAGCACAGAGAACACACAGTGCTCACACTATCGAGTACTGAGAAAACACAGTGCTGACACGATCGAGAAAAGAGAACACACACTGGTGACACTATCGAGTGCAAGATCACACAGTGCTGATACTATCGAGTATACAGAAAACACAGTGCTGACACTTTCGATGACAGAGAACACACACTGCTGACACTATCGAGTAGAGAGAACACAGTGCTGACACTATCGGGTATAGAGAACACTCAATGCTGACACTATCGTGTATAGAGAACGTTCAGTGCTGATACTATCATGTACAGAGAACACACAGTGCTGACACTATCGAGTATAGAGAACACACAGTGCTGGCACTATCGAGTATAGAGAACGCACAATGCCGACACTATCGAGTATAGAGAACACACAGTGCTGACACTATCGAGTGCAGAGAACACACAGTGCTGATACTATCGAGTCCAGAGAACACACAGTGCTGACACTATCGAGTCCAGAGAACACACAGTGCTGACACTATCGATATCAGAGAACACACAGTGCTGACACTATCGAGTATAGAAAACACACATTGCTGGCACTATCGAGTATAGAGAACACACACTGGTGATACTATCCAGTGCAGAGAACACAAAAGTGCTGACACTATCGAGTACAGAGAACACACAGTGCTGGCACTATCGAGTGCAGAGAACACACAATGCTGACAGTATCGAGCACAGAGAACACACATTACTGACACTATCGAGTACAGAGAACACAGTGCTGACACTATCGAGTATGGCGAACACACAGTGCTGTCACTACGGAGAACAGGGAAAACACAGTGCTGACACTATCGAGCACAGAGAACACACAGTGCTGACACTATCGAGTATAGGGAACACACGGTGCTGACACGATCCAGTTTTGAGAACACGCACTGGTGACACTATCGAGTGCAGAGAACACAACAGTGCTGACACTATCGAGTGCAGAGAACACACAGTGCTGATACTATCGAGTCCAGAGAACACACAGTGCTGACACTATCGAGTCCAGAGAACACACAGTGCTGATACTATCGAGTCTAGAGAACACACACTGCTGACATTATCGTGTACAGAGAACACAGTGCTGACACTATCGAGTATAGGGAACACAGTGCTGATACTATCGAGTCGAGAGAACACACACTGGTGACACTATCGATTGCAAGAACACACAGTGCTGACACTATCGAGTTCAGAGAACACACAGTGCTGACACTATCAAGTATAGAGAACACACATTGCTGGCACTAACGAGTATAGAGAACACACAATGGTGATACTATCGAGTGCAGAGAAAACAACAGTGCTGACACTATCGAGCATAGAGAACACACAGTGCTGGCATTATCGAGTACAGAGAACACACAATGCTGGCACTATCGAGTTTTGAGAACACACAGAGCTGGCACTATCGAGTACAGAGAACACACAGTGCTGGCACTATCGAGTGCAGAGAACACAACAGTGCTGGCACTATCGAATACAGAGAAAACACAATGCTGAAACTATCGAGTACAGAGATCACACAGTGCTGACACTATTTAGTACAGAGAACACACATTGCTGACACTATCGAGCACAGAGAACACACAGTGCTCACACTATCGAGTACTGAGAAAACACAGTGCTGACACGATCGAGAAAAGAGAACACACACTGGTGACACTATCGAGTGCAAGATCACACAGTGCTGATACTATCGAGTATACAGAAAACACAGTGCTGACACTTTCGATGACAGAGAACACACACTGCTGACACTATCGAGTAGAGAGAACACAGTGCTGACACTATCGGGTATAGAGAACACTCAATGCTGACACTATCGTGTATAGAGAACGTTCAGTGCTGATACTATCGAGTATAGAGAACGCACAATGCCGACACTATCGAGTATAGAGAACACACAGTGCTGACACTATCGAGTGCAGAGAACACACAGTGCTGATACTATCGAGTCCAGAGAACACACAGTGCTGACACTATCGAGTCCAGAGAACACACAGTGCTGACACTATCGATATCAGAGAACACACAGTGCTGACACTATCGAGTATAGAAAACACACATTGCTGGCACTATCGAGTATAGAGAACACACACTGGTGATACTATCCAGTGCAGAGAACACAAAAGTGCTGACACTATCGAGTACAGAGAACACACAGTGCTGGCACTATCGAGTGCAGAGAACACACAATGCTGACAGTATCGAGCACAGAGAACACACATTACTGACACTATCGAGTACAGAGAACACAGTGCTGACACTATCGAGTATGGCGAACACACAGTGCTGTCACTACGGAGAACAGGGAAAACACAGTGCTGACACTATCGAGCACAGAGAACACACAGTGCTGACACTATCGAGTATAGGGAACACACGGTGCTGACACGATCCAGTTTTGAGAACACGCACTGGTGACACTATCGAGTGCAGAGAACACAACAGTGCTGACACTATCGAGTGCAGAGAACACACAGTGCTGATACTATCGAGTCCAGAGAACACACAGTGCTGACACTATCGAGTCCAGAGAACACACAGTGCTGACACTATCGATATCAGAGAACACACAGTGCTGACACTATCGAGTATAGAAAACACACATTGCTGGCACTATCGAGTATAGAGAACACACACTGGTGATACTATCGAGTGCAGAGAACACAAAAGTGCTGACACTATCGAGTACAGAGAATACACAGTGCTGGCACTATCGAGTGCAGAGAACACACAATGCTGACAGTATCGAGCACAGAGAACACACATTACTGACACTATCGAGTACAGAGAACACAGTGCTGACACTATCGAGTATGGCAGACACACAGTGCTGTCACTACGGAGAACAGGGAAAACACAGTGCTGACACTATCGAGCACAGAGAACACACAGTGCTGACACTATCGAGTATAGGGAACACACGGTGCTGACACGATCCAGTTTTGAGAACACGCACTGGTGACACTATCGAGTGCAGAGAACACAACAGTGCTGACACTATCGAATACAGAGAAAACACAGTGCTGACACTATCGAGGACAGAGAACACACAGTGCTGACACTATTGAGCACAGATAACACACAGTGATGACACTGTCAAGTACAGAGAACACACAGTGCTGAAACTATCAAGTACAGAGAACACAGTGCTGACACTATAAAAAATAGAGAACACACAGTGCTAACACTATCAAGTATAGTGAATGCACAGAGCTGACACTATCGAGTTCAGGGAACACACAGTGCTGACACTATCGAGTATAGAGAAAACACAGTGCTGACACTATCGAGTACAGAGAACACACAGTGCTGACACTATCGAGTACAGAGAACACACAGTGCTCACAATATCGAGTACAGAGAAGACACAGTGCTCACACTATCGAGTACAGAGAACACACCGTGCTTAAACTATTGAGTATAGTGAATACACAGAGCTGACACTATCGATATCAGAACACACAGTGCTGACACTACCGAGGATAGAAAACTCACATTGCTGGCACTATCGAGTACAGAGAACACTCACTGCTGACAGTATCGATCACAGCAAACACACAGTGCTGGCACTATCGAGTACAGAGAACACACAGTGCTGACGCTATTGAGTATAGAGAGCACACAGTGCTGGCACTATCGAGTACAGAGTACACACAGTGCTGATACTATCGTGTTTAGAGAACACACAGTGCTGACACTATCAAGTATAGAGAACACACAGTGCTGACACGATCGAGTATAGTGAATACACAGAGCTGACACTATCGAGTTCAGAAAACACACAGTACTGACACCATCAAGTATAGGGAACACACAGTGCTGACACGATCGAGTACAGAGAACACACACTAGTGACACTATCGAGTGCAGAGAACACAACAGTGCTGACACTCTCGAATACAGAGAATGCACAGTGCTGACAATATCGAGTTCAGAGAACACACAGTGCTGACACAATCGAGTTCAGAGAACACACAGAGCTGAAACTGTCGAGTATAGAGAACACACAGTGCTGGCACGATTGAAAGCAGAGAACACACAGTTTTGACACTATCGATATCATAGAACACACAGTGCTGTCATTATCGCGTACAAAGAACACACGGTGCTGATACTATCGAGTACAGAGAACATACAGTGCTGACACTATCGAGTACAGAGAACATACAGTGCTGACACTATCGAGTATAGGGAACACACAGTGCTGACAGATCGAGTATAGAGAACACACACTGGTGACACTATCGAGTATAGAGAAAACACAGTGCTGACACTATCGAGTTCAGAGAACACACAGTGCTGACACTATTGCGAACAGAGAACACACATTGCTGACAATATCGAGTACAGAGAACACACAGTGCTGACACTATCAAGTTTAGAGAACACACAGTGCTGACACTATCGAGTATAGAGAACACTCAATGCTGACACTATCCAGTGTAGAGAACGCACAGTGCTGACACGATCGAATATAGAGAACACTCAATGCTGACACTTTCGAGTATAGAGAACGCAGTGCTGACACTATTGAGTGCAGAGAACACACAGTGCTGAAGCTATCGAGTCTAGAGAACACACTGTGCTGACACTATCGAGTACAGAGAACACACAGTGCTGACACTATCGAGTGCAGAGAACACACAGTGCTGATACTATCGAGTCTTGAGAACACACAGTGCTGACACTATCGAGTTGAGAGAACACACAGTGCTGACACTATCGAGGATAGAGAACACACAATGCTGCCACTATCGAGTACAGTGTACACACGCTGTTGGCACTATCGGGAATAGAGAAAACACACTGGTGACACTATCGAGTGCAGAGAACACAACAGTGCTGACACTATCGAATACAGAGAACACACAGTGCTGACACTTTCGAGTACAGAGATCACACAGTGCTGACACTATTTAGTACAGTGAACACACAGTGCTGACACTATCGAGCACAGAGAACACATAGAACTGACACTATCAAGTACAGAGAACACACAGTGCTGGTACTATCGAGAATCGAGAAAACACACTTGTGACACTATCGAGTGCTGAGAACACAACAGTGCTGACACTATCGAATACAGAGAACACACAATGCTGACACTATCGAGTACAGAGATCACACAGTGCTGACATTATTTAGTACAGAGAACACACAGTGCTGACACTATCGATCACAGAGAACACACATTGCCGACACTATCGAGGACAAAGAACACACAGTGCTGACACTATTGTGTATAGAGAACACTCAGTGCTGTCACTATCGAGTACAGAGAACACACAGTGCTGACACTGTCGAGGATAGAGAACACACTGTGCTGACACTATCGATTGAAGAGAACACACTGTGCTGATACTATCGAGTCTGGAGAACACACAGTGCTGACACTATCGAGTATAGAGAACACACAGTGCTGACACTATCGAGTTCAGTGTACACACACTGCTGACACTATCGGGTATAGAGAACACACACTGGTGACACTATCGAATACAGAGAACACACAGTGCTGACACTATCGAGTACAGAGATCACATAGTGCTGACACAATTTAGTACAGTAAAAACACAGTGCTGACACTATCGAGCACAGAGAACACACAGTGCTGACACTATCGAGCACAGAGAACACACAGTGCTGAAACTATCGAGCACAGAGAACACGCAGTGCTGACACGATCGATGATAGTGAATACACAGAGCTGACAATATCGAGTTCAGAGAACACACAGTGCTGACACTATTGCGAACAGAGAACACACAGTGCTGACACTATCGAGTGAAGAGAACACACAGTGCTGACACTATCGAGTGAAGAGAACACACTGTGCTGACACTATCGAGTACAGAGAACACACAGTGCTGACACTATCGAGTGAAGAGAACACACAGTGCTGATACTATCGAGTCTGGAGAACACACAGTGCTGACACTATCGAGTTGAGAGAACACACAGTGCTGACACTATCGAGTATAGAGAACACACATTGCTGGCACTATCGAGTACAGTGTACATACAGTGCTGACACTATTGAGTATAGAGAACTCTCAATGCTTACACTATCGAGTACAGAGCATGCTCAGTGCTGAAACTATCATGTACAGAGAAAACACAGTGCTGACACTATCGAGTACAAAGAACACACATTGCTGACACTATTGAGCATAGAGAATACACAGTGCTGACACTATCGAGTACAGAGATCACACAGTGCTGACACTATTTAGTACAGTGAACACACAGTGCTGACACTATCGAGCACAGAGAACACACAGTACCGACACTATCGAGTACAGAGAACACACAGTGCTGGTACTATCGAGTACAGAGAAAACACACTGGTGACACTATCGAGTGCTGAGAACACAACAGTGCTGACACTATCGAATACAGAGAACACACAATGATGACACTATCGAGTACAGAGATCACACAGTGCTGACATTATTTAGTACAGAGAACATACAGTGGTGATACTATTGAGTAAAGAGAACACACAATGCTGACGCTATTGAGTATAGAGAACAGACAGTGCTGATACAATCGAGTACAGAGAACACACAGTGCTGACACTAGCGAGTACAGGGAACACACAGTGCTGACAGATCGAGTATAGAGAACACACACTGGTGACACGATCGAGTATAGAGAACACACAGAGCTGATGCTATCGAGTTCAGAGAACACACAGTGCTGACACTATCGAGTATAGGGAACACACAGTGCTGGGACGATAGCGTACAGAGAACACACAGTGCTGGCACTATCGAATACAGAGAACACACAGTGCTAACACTATCGAGTTTAGAGAACACACAGTGCTGGCACTATCAAGTATAGACAACACTCAATGCTGACACTATCCAGTATCGAGAACACACAGTGCTGACACTATCGAATATAGAGAACACTCAATGCTGACACTATCGAGTATAGAGAACGCAGTGCTGACACTATTGAGTGCAGAGAACACACAGTGCTGAAGCTATCGAGTCTAGAGAACACACTGTGCTGATACTATCGAGTACAGAGAACACAGAGTGCTGACACTATTGAGTGCAGAGAACACACATTGCTGCTACTATCGAGTCTAGAGAACACACAGTGCTGACACTATCGAGTTGAGAGAACACACAGTGCAGACACTATCGAGTATAGAGAACACACAGTGCTGGCACTATCGAGTTCAGTGTACACACACTGCTGACACTATCGGGTATAGAGAACACACACTGGTGACACTATCGAATACAGAGAGCACACAGTGCTGACACTATCGAGTACAGAGATCACATAGTGCTGACACTATTTACTACAGTGAACACACAGTGCTGACACTATCGAGCACAGAGAACACACAGTGCTGACACTATCGAGCACAGAGAACACACAGTGCTGAAACTATCGAGCACAGAGAACACGCAGTGCTGACACGATCGATGATAGTGAATACACAGAGCTGACAATATCGAGGTCAGAGAACACACAGTGCTGACACGATCGAGTATAGAGAACACACAGTGCTGTCACTATCGAGCAGAGAGAAAACACAGTGCTGACACTATCGAGTACAGAGAACACACTTGCTGACACTATCGAGTATAGGGAACACACGGTGCTGACACAATCCATTTTCGAGAACACGCACTGGTGACACTATCGAGAGCAGAGAACACAAAAGTGCTGACACTATCGAATACAGAGAAAACACAGTGCTGACACTATCGAGGACAGAGAACACACGGTGCTGACACTATCGATCACAGAGCACAAACAGTGCTGACACTATCGAGTATAGATAACACACAGTGATGACACTGTCAAGTACAGAGAACACACAGTGCTGAAACTATCGAGTACAGAGAACACAGTGCTGACACTATAAAGAATAGAGAACACACAGTGCTAACACTATCAAGTATAGTGAATACACAGAGCTGACACTATCGAGTTCAGGGAACACACAGTGCTGACACTATCGAGTACAGAGAACAAACAGTGCTGATACTATCGAGTACAGAGAAGACACAGTGCTCACACTATCGAGTACAGAGAACACACAATGCTGAAACTATTGAGTATCGTGAATACACAGAGCTGACACTATCGAGTACAGAGAACACACAGTGCTGGCATTATCGAGTGCAGAGAACACACAGTGCTGACACTATCGATATCAGAGAACACACAGTGCTGACACTGCCGAGTATAGAGAACTCACATTGCTGGCACTATCGAGTACAGAGAACAAAACAGTGCTGACACTATCGAGTACAGAGAACACACAGTGCTGGCATTATCGAGTTCAGAGAACACACAGTGCTGACACTATCGAGTTGAGAGAACACACAGTGCAGACACTATCGAGTATAGAGAACACACAGTGCTGGCACTATCGAGTTCAGTGTGCACACACTGCTGACACTATCGGGTATAGAGAACACACACTGGTGACACTATCGAATACAGAGAGCACACAGTGCTGACACTATCGAGTACAGAGATCACATAGTGCTGACACTATTTACTACAGTGAACACACAGTGCTGACACTATCGAGCACAGAGAACACACAGTGCTGACACTATCGAGCACAGAGAACACACAGTGCTGAAACTATCGAGCACAGAGAACACGCAGTGCTGACACGATCGATGATAGTGAATACACAGAGCTGACAATATCGAGGTCAGAGAACACACAGTGCTGACACGATCGAGTATAGAGAACACACAGTGCTGTCACTATCGAGCAGAGAGAAAACACAGTGCTGACACTATCGAGTACAGAGAACACACTTGCTGACACTATCGAGTATAGGGAACACACGGTGCTGACACAATCCATTTTCGAGAACACGCACTGGTGACACTATCGAGTGCAGTGAACACAACAGTGCTGACACTATCGAATACAGAGAAAACACAGTGCTGACACTATCGAGGACAGAGAACACACGGTGCTGACACTATCGATCACAGAGCACAAACAGTGCTGACACTATCGAGTATAGATAACACACAGTGATGACACTGTCAAGTACAGAGAACACACAGTGCTGAAACTATCGAGTACTGAGAACACAGTGCTGAAACTATCAAGTATAGCGAACACATAGCGCTGACACTATCAAGTATAGTGAATACACAGAGCTGACACTATCGAGTTCAGAGAACACACAGTGCTGACACTATCGAGTATAGAGAACACACAGTGCTGGCACTATTGAGTACAGAGAACATACAGTACTGACACTATTGAGTATAGAGAACACACAGTGCTGGCACTATCGAGTATAGAGAACGCACAATGCTGACACTATCGAGTATAGAGAACACACAGTGCTGACACTATCGAGTGCAGAGAACACACAGTGCTGATACTATTGAGTCTAGAGAACACACAGTGCTGACACTATCGAGTCCAGAGAACACACAGTGCTGACACTATCGATATCAGAGAACACACAGTGCTGACACTATCGAGTATAGAAAACACACATTGCTGGCACTATCGAGTATAGAGAACACACACTGGTGATACTATCGAGTGCAGAGAACACAAAAGTGCTGACACTATCGAGTACAGAGAATACACAGTGCTGGCACTATCGAGTGCAGAGAACACACAATGCTGATAGTATCGAGCACAGAGAACACACATTACTGACACTATCGAGTACAGAGAACACAGTGCTGACACTATCGAGTATGGAGAACACACAGTGCTGTCACTATGGAGAACAGGGAAAACACAGTGCTGACACTATCGAGCACAGAGAACACACAATGCTGACACTATCGAGTATAGGGAACACACGGTGCTGACACGATCCAGTTTTGAGAACACGCACTGGTGACACTATCGAGTGCAGAGAACACAACAGTGCTGACACTATCGAATACAGAGAAAACACAGTGCTGACACTATCGAGTACAGATAACACACAGTGATGACACTGTCAAGTACAGAGAACACACAGTGCTGAAACTATCAAGTACAGAGAACACAGTGCTGACACTATAAAGAATAGAGAACACACAGTGCTAACACTATCAAGTATAGTGAATACACAGAGCTGACACTATCGAGTTCAGGGAACACACAGTGCTGACACTATTGAGTAGAGGGAACACACAGTGCTGACACTATCGAGTACAGAGAACAAACAGTGCGGACACTATCGAGTACAGAGAACACACAGTGCTCACAATATCAAGTACAGAGAAGACACAGTGCTCACACTATCGAGTACAGAGAACACACCGTGCTGAAACTATTGAGTATCGTGAATGCACAGAGCTGACACTATCGAGTACAGAGAACACACAGTGCTGGCATTATCGAGTGCAGAGAACACACAGTGCTGACACTATCGAGCATAGAGAACACATCGTGCTGACACTATCGATATCAGAGAACAAAACAGTGCTGACACTATCGAGTATAGAGAACAAACAGTGCTGACACTATCAAGTGCAGAGAAACTCACTGCTGACAGTATCGATCACAGACAACACACAGTGCTGGCACTATCGAGCACAGAGAACACACAGTGCTGACGCTATTGAGTATAGAGAGCACACAGTGCTGGCACTATCGAGTACAGAGTACACACAGTGCTGACACTATCTTGTTTAGAGAACACACAGTGCTGACACGATCAAGTATAGAGAACACACAGTGCTGACACGATCGAGTATAGTGAATACACAGAGCTGACACTATCGAGTTCAGAAAACACACAGTGCTGACACTATCGAGTATAGAGAACACACAGTGCTGTCACTATCGAGTGCAGAGAACACACAGTGCTGATACTATCGAGTACAGAGAACACAAAGTACTGACACCATCAAGTATAGGGAACACACAGTGCTGACACGATCGAGTACAGAGAACACACACTAGTGACACAATCGAGTGCAGAGAACACAACAGTGCTGACACTCTCGAATACAGAGAACACACACTGCTGACACTATTGAGTAGAGAGAACACACAGTGCTGGCACTATTGAGTACAGAGAACATACAGTACTGACACTATTGAGTATAGAGAACACACAGTGCTGGCACTATCGAGTATAGAGAACGCACAATGCTGACACTATCGAGTACAGAGAACACACAGTGCTGACACTATCGAGTGCAGAGAACACACCGTGCTGATACTATCGAGTCCAGAGAACACACAGTGCTGACACTATCGAGTGCAGAGAACACACAGTGCTGACACTATCGAGTATAGAGAACACAGTGCTGACAATATCGAGTTCAGAGAACACACAGTGCTGACACAATCGAGTTCAGAGAACACACAGAGCTGAAACTATCGAGTATAGAGAACACACAGTGCTGGCACTATCGAAAGCAGAGAACACACAGTGCTGACACTATCGAGTACAGAGAACACACAGTGCTGACACTATCGATATCATAGAACACACAGTGCTGACAATATCGAGTATAGAAAACACACATTGCTGGCACTATCGAGTATAGAGAATACACACTGGTGATACTATCAAGTGCAGAGAACACAAAAGTGCTGACACTATCGTGTATAGAGAATACACAGTGCTGGCACTATCGAGTGCAGAGAACACACAATGCTGACAGTATCGAGCACAGAGAACACACATTACTGACACTATCGAGTATAGAGAACACAGTGCTGACACAATCGAGTATGGAGAACACACAGTGCTGTCACTATCGAGTACAGAGAACACAGTGCTGACACTATAAAGTATAGAGAACACACAGTGCTAACACTATCGAGTACAGAGAACACAGTGCTGACACTATAAAGTATAGAGAACACACAGTGCTAACACTATCAAGTATAGTGAATACACAGAGCTGACACTATCGAGTTCAGGGAACACACAGTGCTGACACTATCAAGTATAGAGAACTCACAGTGTTGACATTATTGAGTTCAGAGAGCACACAGTGCTGACACTATCTAGTATCGAGAACACACAGTGCTGACACTATCGAATTCAGAGAACACACTGTGCTGACACTATCGAATATAGGGAATACACAGTGCTGGCATGATCGAGTACAGAGAACACACAATGCTGACAGTATCGAGTATAGAGAAAACACAGTGCTGGCACTATCGACTACAGAGAACACACAGTGCTGGCACTATCGAGTACAGAGTACACACTGTGCTGACACTATTGAGTAAAGAGAACACACACTGGTGACACTATCGAATACAGAGAATACACAGTGCTGACACTATCGAGTACAGAGATCATATAGTGCTGACACTATTTAGTACAGTGAACACACAGTGCTGACACTATCGAGCACAGAGAACACACAGTACTGACACTATCGAGTACAGAGAACACACAGTGCTGGTACTATCGAGAATCGAGAAAACACACTGGTGACACTATCGAGTGCTGAGAACACAACAGTGCTGACACTATCGAATACAGAGAAAACAAAATGCTGACACAGTCGAGTTCAGAGATCACACAGTGCTGAAACTATCAAGTATAGAGAACACACAGTGCTGACACGATCGATGATAGTGAATACACAGAGCTGACAATATCGAGGTCAGAGAACACACAGTGCTGACACTATCGAGTATAGAGAACACACAGTGCTGTCACTATCGAGCAGAGAGAAAACACAGTGCTGACACTATCGAGTACAGAGAACACACAGTGCTGACACTATCGAGTATAGGGAACACACGGTGCTGACACTATCCAGTTTCGAGAACACGCACTGGTGACACTATCGAGTGCAGAGAACACAACAGTGCTGACACTATCGAATACAGAGAAAACACAGTGCTGACACTATCGAGGACAGAGAACACACGGTGCTGACACTATCGATCACAGAGCACAAACAGTGCTGACACTATCGAGTACAGATAACACACAATGATGACACTGTCAAGTACAGAGAACACACAATGCTGAAACTATCGAGTACAGAGAACACAGTGCTGACACTATAAAGAATAGAGAACACACAGTGCTGACACGATCGAGTATATTGAATACACGGAGCTGACACTATCGAGTTCACAGAACACACAGTGCTGGCATTATCGAATGCAGAGAACACACAGTGCTGACAATATCGATATCAGAGAACTCACATTGCTGGCACTATCGAGTACAGAGAACAAAACAGTGCTGACACTATCGAGTACAGATAACACACAGTGCTGGCACTATCAAGTGCAGAGAACACTCACTGCTGACAGTATCGATCACAGAGAACACACAGTGCTGGCACTATCGAGTACAGAGAACATACAGTGCTGACGCTATTGAGTATAGAGAGCACACAGTGCTGGCACTATCGAGTACAGAGTACACACAGTGCTGACACTATCGAGTATAGAGAACACACAGTGCTGACACTATCAAGTCTGGAGAACACACAGTGCTGACACGATCGAGTATAGTGAATACACAGAGCTGACACTATCGAGTTCAGAAAACACACAGTGCTGACACTATCGAGTATAGAGAACACACAGTGCTGTCACTATCGAGTGCAGAGAACACTTAGTGCTGATACTATCGAGTAGAGAGAACACAAAGTGCTGACAACATCAAGTATAGGGAACACACACTAGTGACACTATCGAAAGCAGAAAACACAACAGTGCTGACACTCTCGAAGACAGAGAACACACAGTGCTGACACTATCTAGTACAGAGAACACACAGTGCTGACATTATCGAGCACAGAGAATACACAGTGCTGACATTATCGAGTACAGAGAACACACTGCTGACACTGTCAAGTACAGAGAATGCACAGTGCTGAAACTATCGAGTACTGAGAACACAGTGCTGAAACTATCAAGTATAGCGAACACATAGCGCTGACACTATCAAGTATAGTGAATACACAGAGCTGACACTATCGAGTTCAGAGAACACACAGTGCTGACACTATTGAGTATAGAGAACACACAGTGCTGGCACTATTGAGTACAGAGAACATACAGTACTGACACTATTGAGTATAGAGAACACACAGTGCTGGCACTATCGAGTATAGAGAACGCACAATGCTGACACTATCGAGTATAGAGAACACACAGTGCTGACACTATCGAGTGCAGAGAACACACAGTGCTGATACTATTGAGTCTAGAGAACACACAGTGCTGACACTATCGAGTCCAGAGAACACACAGTGCTGACACTATCGATATCAGAGAACACACAGTGCTGACACTATCGAGTATAGAAAACACACATTGCTGGCACTATCGAGTATAGAGAACACACACTGGTGATACTATCGAGTGCAGAGAACACAAAAGTGCTGACACTATCGAGTACAGAGAATACACAGTGCTGGCACTATCGAGTGCAGAGAACACACAATGCTGATAGTATCGAGCACAGAGAACACACATTACTGACACTATCGAGTACAGAGAACACAGTGCTGACACTATCGAGTATGGAGAACACACAGTGCTGTCACTATGGAGAACAGGGAAAACACAGTGCTGACACTATCGAGCACAGAGAACACACAGTGCTGACACTATCGAGTATAGGGAACACACGGTGCTGACACGATCCAGTTTTGAGAACACGCACTGGTGACACTATCGAGTGCAGAGAACACAACAGTGCTGACACTATCGAATACAGAGAAAACACAGTGCTGACACTATCGAGGACAGAGAACACACAGTGCTGACACTATCGAGCACAGAGAACAAACAGTGCTGACACTATCGAGTACAGATAACACACAGTGATGACACTGTCAAGTACAGAGAACACACAGTGCTGAAACTATCAAGTACAGAGAACACAGTGCTGACACTATAAAGAATAGAGAACACACAGTGCTGACACTATCGAGTACAGAGAACAAACAGTGCGGACACTATCGAGTACAGAGAACACACAGTGCTCACAATATCAAGTACAGAGAAGACACAGTGCTCACACTATCGAGTACAGAGAACACACCGTGCTGAAACTATTGAGTATAGTGAATGCACAGAGCTGACACTATCGAGTACAGAGAACACACAGTGCTGGCATTATCGAGTGCAGAGAACACACAGTGCTGACACTATGGAGCATAGAGAACACATCGTGCTGACACTATCGATATCAGAGAACAAAACAGTGCTGACACTATCGAGTATAGAGAACAAACAGTGCTGGCACTATCAAGTGCAGAGAACACTCACTGCTGACAGTATCGATCACAGACAACACACAGTGCTGGCACTATCGAGTACAGAGAACACACAGTGCTGACGCTATTGAGTATAGAGAGCACACAGTGCTGGCACTATCGAGTACAGAGTACACACAGTGCTGATACTATCGTGTTTAGAGAACACACAGTGCTGACACTATCAAGTATAGAGAACACACAGTGCTGACACGATCGAGTATAGTGAATACACAGAGCTGACACTATCGAGTTCAGAAAACACACAGTGCTGACACTATCGAGTATAGAGAACACAGAGTGCTGTCACTATCGAGTGCAGAGAACACACAGTGCTGATACTATCGAGTACAGAGAACACAAAGTACTGACACCATCAAGTATAGGGAACACATAGTGCTGACACGATCGAGTACAGAGAACACACACTAGTGACACAATCGAGTGCAGAGAACACAACAGTGCTGACACTCTCGAATACAGAGAACACACACTGCTGACACTATTGAGTAGAGAGAACACACAGTGCTGGCACTATTGAGTACAGAGAACATACAGTACTGACACTATTGAGTATAGAGAACACACAGTGCTGGCACTATCGAGTATAGAGAACGCACAATGCTGACACTATCGAGTACAGAGAACACACAGTGCTGACACTATCGAGTGCAGAGAACACACCGTGCTGATACTATCAAGTCCAGAGAACACACAGTGCTGACACTATCGAGTGCAGAGAACACACAGTGCTGACACTATCGAGTATAGAGAACACAGTGCTGACAATATCGAGTTCAGAGAACACACAGTGCTGACACAATCGAGTTCAGAGAACACACAGAGCTGAAACTATCGAGTATAGAGAACACACAGTGCTGGCACTATCGAAAGCAGAGAACACACAGTGCTGACACTATCGAGTACAGAGAACACACAGTGCTGACACTATCGATATCATAGAACACACAGTGCTGACAATATCGAGTATAGAAAACACACATTGCTGGCACTATCGAGTATAGAGAATACACACTGGTGATACTATCAAGTGCAGAGAACACAAAAGTGCTGACACTATCGTGTATAGAGAATACACAGTGCTGGCACTATCGAGTGCAGAGAACACACAATGCTGACAGTATCGAGCACAGAGAACACACATTACTGACACTATCGAGTACAGAGAACACACAGTGCTAAAACTATCGAGTACAGAGTACACATAGTGCTGACACTATCGAGTATAGAGAACACAGTGCTGACACAATCGAGTATGGAGAACACACAGTACTGTCACTATCGAGTACAGAGAAAACACAGTGCTGACACTATCGAGTACAGAGAACACACAGTGCTGACACTATCGAGTATAGGGAACACACGGTGCTGACACGATCCAGTTTCGAGAACACGCACTGGTGACACTATCGAGTGCAGAGAACACAACAGTGCTGACACTATCGAAGACAGAAAAATCACAGTGCTGACACTGTAGAGTACATAGAACACACTGCTGACACTATCGAGCACAGAGAACACACAGTGCTGAAACTATCGAGTACAGAGAACACAGTGCTGACACTATAAAGTATAGAGAACACACAGTGCTAAAACTATCGAGTACAGAGAACACAATGCTGACACTATAAAGTATAGAGAACACACAGTGCTAACACTATCAAGTATAGTGAATACACAGAGCTGACACTATCGAGTTCAGGGAACACACAGTGCTGACACTATCAAGTATAGAGAACTCACAGTTTTGACATTATTGAGTTCAGAGAGCACACAGTGCTGACACTATCTAGTATCGAGAACACACAGTGCTGACACTATCGAATTCAGAGAACACACTGTGCTGACACTATCGAATATAGGGAATACACAGTGCTGGCATGATCGAGTACAGAGAACACACAATGCTGACAGTATCGAGTATAGAGAAAACACAGTGCTGGCACTATCGACGACAGAGAACACACAGTGCTGGCACTATCGAGTACAGAGTACACACTGTGCTGACACTATTGAGTAAAGAGAACACACACTGGTGACACTATCGAGTGCAGAGAACACAACAGTGCTGACACTATCAAATACAGAGAACTCGCAGTGCTGACACTATCGAGTACAGATATCACACAGTTGTGACACTATCGAGTGCAGAGAATACACAGTGCTGACACTATCGAGCACAGAGAAAACACAGTACTGACACTATCGAGTACAGAGAACACACAGTGCTAAAACTATCTAGTACAGAGAACACACAGTGCTGACACGATTGAGTATAGTGAATACACAGAGCTGACACTATCGAGGTCAGAGAACACACAGTGCTGACACTATCGAGTATCGAGAACACAGTGCTGACACTATCGAGTACAGAGAACACACAGTGCTGACACTATCGAGTAGAGAGAACACACAGTGCTCACAATATCGAGTACAGAGAAGACACAGTGCTCACACTATCGAGTACAGAGAACACACCGTGCTGAAACTATTGAGTATAGTGAATACACAGAGCTGACACTATCGATTACAGAGAACACACAGTGCTGGCATTATCGAGTGCAGAGAACACACAGTGCTGACACTATCGAGCATAGAGAACACATCGTGCTGACACTATCGATATCAGAGAACACACAGTGCTGACACGACCGAGTATAGAGAACTCACATTGCTGGCACTATCGAGTACAGAGAACAAAACAGTGCTGACACTATCGAGTATAGAGAACACACAGTACTGGCACTATCAAGTGCAGAGAACAGTCACTGCTGACAGTATCAAGTATAGAGAACACACAGTGCTGACACGATCGAGTATAGTGAATACACAGAGCTGACACTATCGAGTTCAGAAAACACACAGTGCTGACACTATCGAGTATAGAGAACACACAGTGCTGTCACTATCGAGTGCAGAGAACACACAGTGCTGATACTATCGAGTACAGAGAACACAAAGTACTGACACCATCGAGTATAGGGAACACACAGTGCTGACACGATCGAGTACAGAGAACACACACTAGTGACACTATCGAGTGCAGAGAACACAACAGTGCTGACACTCTCGAATACAGAAAACACACAGTGCTGACACTATCTAGTACAGAGAACACATAGTGCTGGCACTATCGAGTACAGAGTACACACAGTGCTGACACTATCGGGTTTAGTGAACACACAGTGCTGACACTATCGAGCACAGAGAATACACAGTGCTGACACTATCGAGTACAGAGAACACACAGTGCTGGCACTATCGAGTACTGAGAACACAGTGCTGAAACTAGCAAGTAGAGTGAATGCACAGAGCTGACACTATCGAGTTCAGAGAACACATAGTGCTGACACTATCGAGTATAGAGAACACACAGTGCTGGCACTATTGAGTACAGAGAACATACAGTACTGACACTATTGAGTATAGAGAACAAACAGTGCTAGCACTATCGAGTATAGAAAACGCACAATGCTGACACTATCGAGTGCAGAGAACACACAGTGCTGACACTATCGAGTGCAGAGAACACACTGTGCTGATACTATCGAGTCCAGAGAACACACAGTGCTGACACTATCGAGTACAGAGAACACACAGTGCTGACACTATCGAGTATAGAGAACACAGTGCTGACAATATCGAGTTCAGAGAACACACTGTGCTGACACAATCGAGTTCACAGAACACACAGAGCTGAAACTATCGAGTATAGAGAACACACAGTGCTGGCACTATCGAATGCAGAGAACACACAGTGCTGACACTATCAAGTACAGAGAACACACAGTGCTGACACTGTCGATATCATAGAACACACAGTGCTGACACTATCGAGTATAGAAAACACACATGCTGGCACCATCGAGTATCGAGAATACACACTGGTGATACGATCAAGTGCAGAGAACACAAAAGTGCTGACACTATGGAGTATAGAGAATGCACAGTGCTGAAACAATCGAGTACTGAGAACACAGTGCTGACACTATCGAGTACAGAGAACACACAGTGGTGACACTATCGAGTATAGAGAACACAGTGCTGACACTATCGAGTTCAGAGAACACACAGTGCTGACACAATCGAGTTCAGAGAACACACAGAGCTGAATCTATCGAGTATAGAGAACACACAGTGCTGGCACTCTCGAATGCAGAGAACACACAGTGCTGACACTATCGATATCAGAGAACACACAGTGCTGACGCTATCAAGTATAGAGAACACACAGTGCTGACAATATCGACGACAGTGAATACACAAAGCTCACACTATCGAGTAGAGAGAACACACTGTGCTGACACTATCGAGTTCAGAGAACACACAGTGCTGACATTATCGAGTACACTGAATACACAGTGCTAACACTGTCGAGTACAGAGAACACACAGTGCTGACAATATCGAGTGCAGATAATGCACAGAGCTGACACTATCGAATATAGAGAACACACAGTGCTGACACTATCGAGTACAGGGAACACACAGTGCGTACAGTATCGAGTACAGAGAAGACACAGAGCTCACACAATCAAGTACAGAGAACAGACAGTGCTGAAACGATTGCGTTTTGAGAACACACAGTGCTGAAACTATTGAGTACAGAGAATACACTGTGCTGACACTTTCGAGTACAGAGAACACACAGTGCTGACACGATCGAGTACAGAGAACACACAGTGCTGACACTATCGAGTATGGAGAACACACAGTGGTGACACTTTCGAGTATAGTGAATACACAGAGCTAACACTATCGAGTACGGAGAAAACACAGTGCTGACATTATCGAGTACAGAGAACACACAGTGCAGACACTATCGAGTACAGAGAACACACAGTGCTGACACTATCGCGTATAGTGAATACACAGAGCTGACACTAATGATTACAGAGAACACACAGTGCTGACACTATCGAGTTTAGTGAATACATGGAGCTGACACTATCGAGTATAGAGAATATACAGTGCTGACACTATCGAGTACAGAGAATACACAGTGCTGACATATCAAGTACAGAGAACACAGTGCTGATGCTATCAAGTACAGAGAACACACAGTGCTGACAATATCGACTATAGTGAATACACAGAGCTCACACTATCGAGTAGAGAAAAAACACTGTGCTGACACTATCGAGCACAGAGAACACACAGTGCTGACAATATCGGGTCTGAGAAGGCACAGATCTGACACTATCGAGTACAGATAATGCACAGTGCTGACACTATCGAATATAGAGAACACACAGTGCTGACACTATCGAGTACAGGGAACACACAGTGCATACAGTATCGAGTACAGAGAAGACACAGAGCTCACACTATCGAGTACAGAGAACAGACAGTGCTGAAACTATTGCATACAGAGAACACACAGTGCTGACACTATCGAGTACAGAGAACACACAGTGCTGACATTATCGAGCACAGAGAACGCACAGTGCTGACGCTATCGAGTATAGATAATGCACAGTGCTGACACTATAGAGTATAGAGAACACACAGTGCTGACACTATCGAGTACAGAGAACATACAGTGCTGACACTATCGAGTACAGAGTACGCACAGTGCTGATGCTATCAAGTATAGATAATACACAGTACTGACACTATCGAGTACAGAGAACACACAGTGCTCACGCCATTCAGTATAGAGAACACTCAGTGCTGACACTATCGAGTACAGAGAACACACAGTGCTGACACTATTGAGTGCAGAGAATACACTATGCTGGCACTTTCGAGTACAGAGATCACACAGTGCTGACACTATCGAGTACAGAGAACACACAGTGCTGACACTATTGAGTACAGAGAACACACAGTACTGACACTATCGAGTATAGAGAACTCACAGTGCTGGCACTATCGACTATAGAGAACACTCAATGCTGACACGATCGAGTATAGAGAATGCAGTGCTGACACTATCGAGTGCAGAGAACACAACAGTGCTGACACTATCGAATACAGAGAACACACAGTGCTGACACTATCTAGTACAGAGAACACACAGTGCTGACATTATCGAGCACAGAGAATACACAGTACTAACACTATCGAGTACAGAGAACACACAGTGCGGACACTGTCAAGTACAGAGAATGCACAGTGCTGAAACTATCGAGTACTGAGAACACACAGTGCTGACACTATCAAGTATAGAGAACACATAGTGCTGACACTATCAAGTATAGTGAATATACAGAGTTGACACTATCGAGTTCAGAGAACACACAGTGCTGACATTATCGAGTACACAGAATACACAGTGCTAACACTATCGATATCAGAGAACACACAGTGCTGACAATATCGAGTACAGATAATGCACAGAGCTGACACTATCGAACATAGAGAACACACAGTGCTGACACTACCTAGTACAGAGAACACACAGTGCTGACACTATCGAGTATAGAGAACACAGTGCTGACACGATCGAGTCTAGAGAACACACAATGCTAACACGATCGAGTCTAGAGAGCGCACAGTGCTGGCACTATCGAGTTCAGAGAACACACAGTGCTGACACTATCGAGTTCAGAGAACACACAGTGCTGACACTATGGAGTATAGAGAACACACATTGCTGGCACTATCGAGTCCAGAGAACACACAGTGCTGACACTATCGAGTATAGAGAACACACAGTGCTGGCACTATCAAGTACAGATTACACACAGTGCTGACACGATCTAGTACAGAGAACACACAGTGCTGACACTATCGAGTATGGAGAACACACAGTGCTGACACTATCGAGTATAGTGAATTCACAGAGCTAACACTATCGAGTACGGAGAAAACACAGTGCTGACATTATCGAGTATGGAGAACACACAGTGCAGACACTATCGAGTACAGTGAACACACAGTGCTGACAATATCGAGTAGGAGAAGGTACAGTGCTGACACTATCGAGTACAGATAATGCACAGTGCTGACACTATCGAATACAGAGAACACACAGTGCTGCCACTATCGAGTACACGGAACACACAGTGCGTACAGTATCCAGTACAGAGAAGACACAGAGCTCACACTATCGAGTACAGAGAACAGACAGTGCTGAAACTATTGCGTACAGAGAACATACAGTGCTGAAACTATTGAGTACAGAGAATACACTGTGCTGGCACTTTCGAGTACAGAGAACACACAGTGCTGACACTATCGAGTACAGAGAACACAGTGCTGACACTATCGAGTACAGAGAACGCACAGTACTGACGCTATCGAGTATAGATAATATACAGTGCTGTCAATATCGACTACAGTGAACACACAGTGTTGACGCTATTGAGTATAGAGAACACTCAGTGCTGACA
Organism: Pristiophorus japonicus; assembly: GCF_044704955.1. Taxonomy (NCBI): domain Eukaryota; kingdom Metazoa; phylum Chordata; class Chondrichthyes; family Pristiophoridae; genus Pristiophorus; species Pristiophorus japonicus. The sequence goes on along the minus strand of NC_091981.1, from coordinate 133,316,744 downwards.
CTGTCGAGTACAGAGAACATACAGTGCTGATACTATCGAGTAAAGAGAACACACAATGCTGACACGATCGAATATAGAGAACACACAATTCTGACAGTATCGAGTATAGAGAACACACAGTGCTGACACTATCGAGTGCAGAGAACACAGAATGCTGATACTATCGAGTCTAGAGAACACACAGTGCTGACACTATCGAGTACAGAGAACACACAGTGCTGACACTATCGATATCATAGAACACACAGTGCTGACACTATCGAGTATAGTAAACACACATTGCTGGCACTATCGAGTATAGAGAATACACACTGGTGATACTATCAAGTGCAGAGAACACAAAAGTGCTGACACTATCGTGTATAGAGAATACACAGTGCTGGCACTATCGAGTGCAGAGAACACACAATGCTGACAGTATCGAGCACAGAGAACACACATTACTGACACTATCGAGTACAGAGAACACACAGTGCTAAAACTATCGAGTACAGAGTACACATAGTGCTGACACTATCGAGTATAGAGAACACAGTGCTGACACAATCGGGTATGGAGAACACACAGTGCTGTCACTATCGAGTACAGTGAAAACACAGTGCTGACACTATCGAGTACAGAGAACACACAGTGCTGACACTATCGAGTATAGGGAACACACGGTGCTGACACGATCCAGTTTCGAGAACACGCACTGGTGACACTATCGAGTGCAGAGAACACAACAGTGCTGACACTATCGAAGACAGAAAAATCACAGTGCTGACACTATAGAGTACATAGAACACACTGCTGACACTATCGAGCACAGAGAACACACAGTGCTGAAACTATCGAGTACAGAGAACACAGTGCTGACACTATAAAGTATAGAGAACACACAGTGCTAAACTATCGAGTACAGAGAACACAGTGCTGACACTATAAAGTATAGAGAACACACAGTGCTAACACTATCAAGTATAGTGAATACACAGAGCTGACACTATCGAGTTCAGGGAACACACAGTTCTGACACTATTGAGTAGAGAGAACACACAGTGCTGACACTATCGAGTACAGAGAACAAACAGTGCAGACACTATCGAGTACAGAGAACACACAGTGCTGACACTATCGCGTATAGTGAATACACAGAGCTGACACTAATGATTACAGAGAACACACAGTGCTGACACTATCGAGTTTAGTGAATACATGGAGCTGACACTATCGAGTATAGAGAATATACAGTGCTGACACTATCGAGTACAGAGAATACACAGTGCTGACATATCAAGTACAGAGAACACAGTGCTGATGCTATCAAGTACAGAGAACACACAGTGCTGACAATATCGACTATAGTGAATACACAGAGCTCACACTATCGAGTAGAGAAAAAACACTGTGCTGACACTATCGAGCACAGAGAACACACAGTGCTGACAATATCGGGTATGAGAAGGCACAGATCTGACACTATCGAGTACAGATAATGCACAGTGCTGACACTATCGAATATAGAGAACACACAGTGCTGACACTATCGAGTACAGGGAACACACAGTGCATACAGTATCGAGTACAGAGAAGACACAGAGCTCACACTATCGAGTACAGAGAACAGACAGTGCTGAAACTATTGCATACAGAGAACACACAGTGCTGACACTATCGAGTACAGAGAACACACAGTGCTGACATTATCGAGCACAGAGAACGCACAGTGCTGACGCTATCGAGTATAGATAATGCACAGTGCTGACACTATAGAGTATAGAGAACACATAGTGCTGACACTATCGAGTACAGAGAACATACAGTGCTGACACTATCGAGTACAGAGTACGCACAGTGCTGATGCTATCAAGTATAGATAATACACAGTACTGACACTATCGAGTACAGAGAACACACAGTGCTCACGCCATTCAGTATAGAGAACACTCAGTGCTGACACTATCGAGTACAGAGAACACACAGTGCTGACACTATTGAGTGCAGAGAATACACTATGCTGGCACTTTCGAGTACAGAGATCACACAGTGCTGACACTATCGAGTACAGAGAACACACAGTGCTGACACTATTGAGTACAGAGAACACACAGTACTGACACTATCGAGTATAGAGAACTCACAGTGCTGGCACTATCGAGTATAGAGAACACTCAATGCTGACACGATCGAGTATAGAGAATGCAGTGCTGACACTATCGAGTGCAGAGAACACAACAGTGCTGACACTATCGAATACAGAGAACACACAGTGCTGACACTATCTAGTACAGAGAACACACAGTGCTGACATTATCGAGCACAGAGAATACACAGTACTAACACTATCGAGTACAGAGAACACACAGTGCGGACACTGTCAAGTACAGAGAATGCACAGTGCTGAAACTATCGAGTACTGAGAACACACAGTGCTGACACTATCAAGTATAGAGAACACATAGTGCTGACACTATCAAGTATAGTGAATATACAGAGTTGACACTATCGAGTTCAGAGAACACACAGTGCTGACATTATCGAGTACACAGAATACACAGTGCTAACACTATCGATATCAGAGAACACACAGTGCTGACAATATCGAGTACAGATAATGCACAGAGCTGACACTATCGAACATAGAGAACACACAGTGCTGACACTACCTAGTACAGAGAACACACAGTGCTGACACTATCGAGTATAGAGAACACAGTGCTGACACGATCGAGTCTAGAGAACACACAATGCTAACACGATCGAGTCTAGAGAGCGCACAGTGCTGGCACTATCGAGTTCAGAGAACACACAGTGCTGACACTATCGAGTTCAGAGAACACACAGTGCTGACACTATGGAGTATAGAGAACACACATTGCTGGCACTATCGAGTCCAGAGAACACACAGTGCTGACACTATCGAGTATAGAGAACACACAGTGCTGGCACTATCAAGTACAGATTACACACAGTGCTGACACGATCTAGTACAGAGAACACACAGTGCTGACACTATCGAGTATGGAGAACACACAGTGCTGACACTATCGAGTATAGTGAATTCACAGAGCTAACACTATCGAGTACGGAGAAAACACAGTGCTGACATTATCGAGTATGGAGAACACACAGTGCAGACACTATCGAGTACAGTGAACACACAGTGCTGACAATATCGAGTAGGAGAAGGTACAGTGCTGACACTATCGAGTACAGATAATGCACAGTGCTGACACTATCGAATACAGAGAACACACAGTGCTGCCACTATCGAGTACACGGAACACACAGTGCGTACAGTATCCAGTACAGAGAAGACACAGAGCTCACACTATCGAGTACAGCGAACAGACAGTGCTGAAACTATTGCGTACAGAGAACATACAGTGCTGAAACTATTGAGTACAGAGAATACACTGTGCTGGCACTTTCGAGTACAGAGAACACACAGTGCTGACACTATCGAGTACAGAGAACACAGTGCTGACACTATCGAGTACAGAGAACGCACAGTACTGACGCTATCGAGTATAGATAATATACAGTGCTGTCAATATCGACTACAGTGAACACACAGTGTTGACGCTATTGAGTATAGAGAACACTCAGTGCTGACACTGTCGAGTACAGAGAACATACAGTGCTGATACTATCGAGTAAAGAGAACACACAATGCTGACACGATCGAATATAGAGAACACACAATTCTGACAGTATCGAGTATAGAGAACACACAGTGCTGACACTATCGAGTGCAGAGAACACAGAATGCTGATACTATCGAGTCTAGAGAACACACAGTGCTGACACTATCGAGTACAGAGAACACACAGTGCTGACACTATCGATATCATAGAACACACAGTGCTGACACTATCGAGTATAGTAAACACACATTGCTGGCACTATCGAGTATAGAGAATACACACTGGTGATACTATCAAGTGCAGAGAACACAAAAGTGCTGACACTATCGTGTATAGAGAATACACAGTGCTGGCACTATCGAGTGCAGAGAACACACAATGCTGACAGTATCGAGCACAGAGAACACACATTACTGACACTATCGAGTACAGAGAACACACAGTGCTAAAACTATCGAGTACAGAGTACACATAGTGCTGACACTATCGAGTATAGAGAACACAGTGCTGACACAATCGGGTATGGAGAACACACAGTGCTGTCACTATCGAGTACAGTGAAAACACAGTGCTGACACTATCGAGTACAGAGAACACACAGTGCTGACACTATCGAGTATAGGGAACACACGGTGCTGACACGATCCAGTTTCGAGAACACGCACTGGTGACACTATCGAGTGCAGAGAACACAACAGTGCTGACACTATCGAAGACAGAAAAATCACAGTGCTGACACTATAGAGTACATAGAACACACTGCTGACACTATCGAGCACAGAGAACACACAGTGCTGAAACTATCGAGTACAGAGAACACAGTGCTGACACTATAAAGTATAGAGAACACACAGTGCTAAACTATCGAGTACAGAGAACACAGTGCTGACACTATAAAGTATAGAGAACACACAGTGCTAACACTATCAAGTATAGTGAATACACAGAGCTGACACTATCGAGTTCAGGGAACACACAGTGCTGACACTATCAAGTATAGAGAACTCACAGTGTTGACATTATTGAGTTCAGAGAGCACACAGTGCTGACACTATCTAGTATCGAGAACACACAGTGCTGACACTATCGAATTCAGAGAACACACTGTGCTGACACTATCGAATATAGGGAATACACAGTGCTGGCATGATCGAGTACAGAGAACACGCAATGCTGACAGTATCGAGTATAGAGAAAACACAGTGCTGGCACTATCGACTACAGAGAACACACAGTGCTGGCACTATCGAGTACAGAGTACACACTGTGCTGACACTATTGAGTAAAGAGAACACACACTGGTGACACTATCGAGTGCAGAGAACACAACAATGCTGACACTATCAAATACAGAGAACACGCAGTGCTGACACTATCGAGTACAGATATCACACAGTTGTGACACTATCGAGTGCAGAGAATACACAGTACTGACACTATCGAGTACAGAGAACACACAGTGCTAAAACTATCTAGTACAGAGAACACACAGTGCTGACACGATTGAGTATAGTGAATACACAGAGCTGACACTATCGAGGTCAGAGAACACACAGTGCTGACACTATCGAGTATAGAGAACACAGTGCTGACACTATCGAGTACAGAGAACACACAGTGCTGACACTATCGAGTAGAGAGAGCACACAGTGCTCACAATATCGAGTACAGAGAAGACACAGTGCTCACACTATCGAGTACAGAGAACACACCGTGCTGAAACTATTGAGTATAGTGAATACACAGAGCTGACACTATCGAGTACAGAGAACACACATTGCTGACACTATCGATATCAGAGAACACACAGTGCTGACACGACCGAGTATAGAGAACTCACATTGCTGGCACTATCGAGTACAGAGAACAAAACAGTGCTGACACTATCGAGTATAGAGAACACACAGTGCTGGCACTATCAAGTGCAGAGAACAGTCACTGCTGACAGTATCAAGTATAGAGAACACACAGTGCTGACACGATCGAGTATAGTGAATACACAGAGCTGACACTATCGAGTTCAGAAAACACACAGTGCTGACACTATCGAGTATAGAGAACACACAGTGCTGTCACTATCGAATGCAGAGAACACACAGTGCTGATACTATCGAGTACAGAGAACACAAAGTACTGACACCATCGAGTATAGGGAACACACAGTGCTGACACGATCGAGTACAGAGAACACACACTAGTGACACTATCGAGTGCAGAGAACACAACAGTGCTGACACTCTCGAATACAGAAAACACACAGTGCTGACACTATCTAGTACAGAGAACACATAGTGCTGGCACTATCGAGTACAGAGTACACACAGTGCTGACACTATCGGGTTTAGTGAACACACAATGCTGACACTATCGAGCACAGAGAATACACAGTGCTGACACTATCGAGTACAGAGAACACACAGTGCTGACACTATCGAGTATAGAGAACACAGTGCTGACACGATCGAGTCTAGAGAACACACAATGCTAACACGATCGAGTCTAGAGAGCGCACAGTGCTGGCACTATCGAGTTCAGAGAACACACAGTGCTGACACTATCGAGTTCAGAGAACACACAGTGCTGACACTATGGAGTATAGAGAACACACATTGCTGGCACTATCGAGTCCAGAGAACACACAGTGCTGACACTATCGAGTATAGAGAACACACAGTGCTGGCACTATCAAGTACAGATTACACACAGTGCTGACACGATCTAGTACAGAGAACACACAGTGCTGACACTATCGAGTATGGAGAACACACAGTGCTGACACTATCGAGTATAGTGAATTCACAGAGCTAACACTATCGAGTACGGAGAAAACACAGTGCTGACATTATCGAGTATGGAGAACACACAGTGCAGACACTATCGAGTACAGTGAACACACAGTGCTGACAATATCGAGTAGGAGAAGGTACAGTGCTGACACTATCGAGTACAGATAATGCACTGTGCTGACACTATCGAATACAGAGAACACACAGTGCTGCCACTATCGAGTACACGGAACACACAGTGCGTACAGTATCCAGTACAGAGAAGACACAGAGCTCACACTATCGAGTACAGCGAACAGACAGTGCTGAAACTATTGCGTACAGAGAACATACAGTGCTGAAACTATTGAGTACAGAGAATACACTGTGCTGGCACTTTCGAGTACAGAGAACACACAGTGCTGACACTATCGAGTACAGAGAACACAGTGCTGACACTATCGAGTACAGAGAACGCACAGTACTGACGCTATCGAGTATAGATAATATACAGTGCTGTCAATATCGACTACAGTGAACACACAGTGTTGACGCTATTGAGTATAGAGAACACTCAGTGCTGACACTGTCGAGTACAGAGAACATACAGTGCTGATACTATCGAGTAAAGAGAACACACAATGCTGACACGATCGAATATAGAGAACACACAATTCTGACAGTATCGAGTATAGAGAACACACAGTGCTGACACTATCGAGTGCAGAGAACACAGAATGCTGATACTATCGAGTCTAGAGAACACACAGTGCTGACACTATCGAGTACAGAGAACACACAGTGCTGACACTATCGATATCATAGAACACACAGTGCTGACACTATCGAGTATAGTAAACACACATTGCTGGCACTATCGAGTATAGAGAATACACACTGGTGATACTATCAAGTGCAGAGAACACAAAAGTGCTGACACTATCGTGTATAGAGAATACACAGTGCTGGCACTATCGAGTGCAGAGAACACACAATGCTGACAGTATCGAGCACAGAGAACACACATTACTGACACTATCGAGTACAGAGAACACACAGTGCTAAAACTATCGAGTACAGAGTACACATAGTGCTGACACTATCGAGTATAGAGAACACAGTGCTGACACAATCGGGTATGGAGAACACACAGTGCTGTCACTATCGAGTACAGTGAAAACACAGTGCTGACACTATCGAGTACAGAGAACACACAGTGCTGACACTATCGAGTATAGGGAACACACGGTGCTGACACGATCCAGTTTCGAGAACACGCACTGGTGACACTATCGAGTGCAGAGAACACAACAGTGCTGACACTATCGAAGACAGAAAAATCACAGTGCTGACACTATAGAGTACATAGAACACACTGCTGACACTATCGAGCACAGAGAACACACAGTGCTGAAACTATCGAGTACAGAGAACACAGTGCTGACACTATAAAGTATAGAGAACACACAGTGCTAAACTATCGAGTACAGAGAACACAGTGCTGACACTATAAAGTATAGAGAACACACAGTGCTAACACTATCAAGTATAGTGAATACACAGAGCTGACACTATCGAGTTCAGGGAACACACAGTGCTGACACTATCAAGTATAGAGAACTCACAGTGTTGACATTATTGAGTTCAGAGAGCACACAGTGCTGACACTATCTAGTATCGAGAACACACAGTGCTGACACTATCGAATTCAGAGAACACACTGTGCTGACACTATCGAATATAGGGAATACACAGTGCTGGCATGATCGAGTACAGAGAACACGCAATGCTGACAGTATCGAGTATAGAGAAAACACAGTGCTGGCACTATCGACTACAGAGAACACACAGTGCTGGCACTATCGAGTACAGAGTACACACTGTGCTGACACTATTGAGTAAAGAGAACACACACTGGTGACACTATCGAGTGCAGAGAACACAACAATGCTGACACTATCAAATACAGAGAACACGCAGTGCTGACACTATCGAGTACAGATATCACACAGTTGTGACACTATCGAGTGCAGAGAATACACAGTACTGACACTATCGAGTACAGAGAACACACAGTGCTAAAACTATCTAGTACAGAGAACACACAGTGCTGACACGATTGAGTATAGTGAATACACAGAGCTGACACTATCGAGGTCAGAGAACACACAGTGCTGACACTATCGAGTATAGAGAACACAGTGCTGACACTATCGAGTACAGAGAACACACAGTGCTGACACTATCGAGTAGAGAGAGCACACAGTGCTCACAATATCGAGTACAGAGAAGACACAGTGCTCACACTATCGAGTACAGAGAACACACCGTGCTGAAACTATTGAGTATAGTGAATACACAGAGCTGACACTATCGAGTACAGAGAACACACATTGCTGACACTATCGATATCAGAGAACACACAGTGCTGACACGACCGAGTATAGAGAACTCACATTGCTGGCACTATCGAGTACAGAGAACAAAACAGTGCTGACACTATCGAGTATAGAGAACACACAGTGCTGGCACTATCAAGTGCAGAGAACAGTCACTGCTGACAGTATCAAGTATAGAGAACACACAGTGCTGACACGATCGAGTATAGTGAATACACAGAGCTGACACTATCGAGTTCAGAAAACACACAGTGCTGACACTATCGAGTATAGAGAACACACAGTGCTGTCACTATCGAATGCAGAGAACACACAGTGCTGATACTATCGAGTACAGAGAACACAAAGTACTGACACCATCGAGTATAGGGAACACACAGTGCTGACACGATCGAGTACAGAGAACACACACTAGTGACACTATCGAGTGCAGAGAACACAACAGTGCTGACACTCTCGAATACAGAAAACACACAGTGCTGACACTATCTAGTACAGAGAACACATAGTGCTGGCACTATCGAGTACAGAGTACACACAGTGCTGACACTATCGGGTTTAGTGAACACACAATGCTGACACTATCGAGCACAGAGAATACACAGTGCTGACACTATCGAGTACAGAGAACACACAGTGCTGACACTATCGAGTATAGAGAACACAGTGCTGACACGATCGAGTCTAGAGAACACACAATGCTAACACGATCGAGTCTAGAGAGCGCACAGTGCTGGCACTATCGAGTTCAGAGAACACACAGTGCTGACACTATCGAGTTCAGAGAACACACAGTGCTGACACTATGGAGTATAGAGAACACACATTGCTGGCACTATCGAGTCCAGAGAACACACAGTGCTGACACTATCGAGTATAGAGAACACACAGTGCTGGCACTATCAAGTACAGATTACACACAGTGCTGACACGATCTAGTACAGAGAACACACAGTGCTGACACTATCGAGTATGGAGAACACACAGTGCTGACACTATCGAGTATAGTGAATTCACAGAGCTAACACTATCGAGTACGGAGAAAACACAGTGCTGACATTATCGAGTATGGAGAACACACAGTGCAGACACTATCGAGTACAGTGAACACACAGTGCTGACAATATCGAGTAGGAGAAGGTACAGTGCTGACACTATCGAGTACAGATAATGCACAGTGCTGACACTATCGAATACAGAGAACACACAGTGCTGCCACTATCGAGTACACGGAACACACAGTGCGTACAGTATCCAGTACAGAGAAGACACAGAGCTCACACTATCGAGTACAGCGAACAGACAGTGCTGAAACTATTGCGTACAGAGAACATACAGTGCTGAAACTATTGAGTACAGAGAATACACTGTGCTGGCACTTTCGAGTACAGAGAACACACAGTGCTGACACTATCGAGTACAGAGAACACAGTGCTGACACTATCGAGTACAGAGAACGCACAGTACTGACGCTATCGAGTATAGATAATATACAGTGCTGTCAATATCGACTACAGTGAACACACAGTGTTGACGCTATTGAGTATAGAGAACACTCAGTGCTGACACTGTCGAGTACAGAGAACATACAGTGCTGATACTATCGAGTAAAGAGAACACACAATGCTGACACGATCGAATATAGAGAACACACAATTCTGACAGTATCGAGTATAGAGAACACACAGTGCTGACACTATCGAGTGCAGAGAACACAGAATGCTGATACTATCGAGTCTAGAGAACACACAGTGCTGACACTATCGAGTACAGAGAACACACAGTGCTGACACTATCGATATCATAGAACACACAGTGCTGACACTATCGAGTATAGTAAACACACATTGCTGGCACTATCGAGTATAGAGAATACACACTGGTGATACTATCAAGTGCAGAGAACACAAAAGTGCTGACACTATCGTGTATAGAGAATACACAGTGCTGGCACTATCGAGTGCAGAGAACACACAATGCTGACAGTATCGAGCACAGAGAACACACATTACTGACACTATCGAGTACAGAGAACACACAGTGCTAAAACTATCGAGTACAGAGTACACATAGTGCTGACACTATCGAGTATAGAGAACACAGTGCTGACACAATCGGGTATGGAGAACACACAGTGCTGTCACTATCGAGTACAGTGAAAACACAGTGCTGACACTATCGAGTACAGAGAACACACAGTGCTGACACTATCGAGTATAGGGAACACACGGTGCTGACACGATCCAGTTTCGAGAACACGCACTGGTGACACTATCGAGTGCAGAGAACACAACAGTGCTGACACTATCGAAGACAGAAAAATCACAGTGCTGACACTATAGAGTACATAGAACACACTGCTGACACTATCGAGCACAGAGAACACACAGTGCTGAAACTATCGAGTACAGAGAACACAGTGCTGACACTATAAAGTATAGAGAACACACAGTGCTAAACTATCGAGTACAGAGAACACAGTGCTGACACTATAAAGTATAGAGAACACACAGTGCTAACACTATCAAGTATAGTGAATACACAGAGCTGACACTATCGAGTTCAGGGAACACACAGTGCTGACACTATCAAGTATAGAGAACTCACAGTGTTGACATTATTGAGTTCAGAGAGCACACAGTGCTGACACTATCTAGTATCGAGAACACACAGTGCTGACACTATCGAATTCAGAGAACACACTGTGCTGACACTATCGAATATAGGGAATACACAGTGCTGGCATGATCGAGTACAGAGAACACGCAATGCTGACAGTATCGAGTATAGAGAAAACACAGTGCTGGCACTATCGACTACAGAGAACACACAGTGCTGGCACTATCGAGTACAGAGTACACACTGTGCTGACACTATTGAGTAAAGAGAACACACACTGGTGACACTATCGAGTGCAGAGAACACAACAATGCTGACACTATCAAATACAGAGAACACGCAGTGCTGACACTATCGAGTACAGATATCACACAGTTGTGACACTATCGAGTGCAGAGAATACACAGTACTGACACTATCGAGTACAGAGAACACACAGTGCTAAAACTATCTAGTACAGAGAACACACAGTGCTGACACGATTGAGTATAGTGAATACACAGAGCTGACACTATCGAGGTCAGAGAACACACAGTGCTGACACTATCGAGTATAGAGAACACAGTGCTGACACTATCGAGTACAGAGAACACACAGTGCTGACACTATCGAGTAGAGAGAGCACACAGTGCTCACAATATCGAGTACAGAGAAGACACAGTGCTCACACTATCGAGTACAGAGAACACACCGTGCTGAAACTATTGAGTATAGTGAATACACAGAGCTGACACTATCGAGTACAGAGAACACACATTGCTGACACTATCGATATCAGAGAACACACAGTGCTGACACGACCGAGTATAGAGAACTCACATTGCTGGCACTATCGAGTACAGAGAACAAAACAGTGCTGACACTATCGAGTATAGAGAACACACAGTGCTGGCACTATCAAGTGCAGAGAACAGTCACTGCTGACAGTATCAAGTATAGAGAACACACAGTGCTGACACGATCGAGTATAGTGAATACACAGAGCTGACACTATCGAGTTCAGAAAACACACAGTGCTGACACTATCGAGTATAGAGAACACACAGTGCTGTCACTATCGAATGCAGAGAACACACAGTGCTGATACTATCGAGTACAGAGAACACAAAGTACTGACACCATCGAGTATAGGGAACACACAGTGCTGACACGATCGAGTACAGAGAACACACACTAGTGACACTATCGAGTGCAGAGAACACAACAGTGCTGACACTCTCGAATACAGAAAACACACAGTGCTGACACTATCTAGTACAGAGAACACATAGTGCTGGCACTATCGAGTACAGAGTACACACAGTGCTGACACTATCGGGTTTAGTGAACACACAATGCTGACACTATCGAGCACAGAGAATACACAGTGCTGACACTATCGAGTACAGAGAACACACAGTGCTGGCACTATCGAGTACTGAGAACACAGTGCTGAAACTAGCAAGTAGAGTGAATGCACAGAGCTGACACTATCGAGTTCAGAGAACACATAGTGCTGACACTATCGAGTATAGAGAACACACAGTGCTGGCACTATTGAGTACAGAGAACATACAGTACTGACACTATTGAGTATAGAGAACAAACAGTGCTGGCACTATCGAGTATAGAAAACGCACAATGCTGACACTATCGAGTGCAGAGAACACACAGTGCTGACACTATCGAGTGCAGAGAACACACTGTGCTGATACTATCGAGTCCAGAGAACACACAGTGCTGACACTATCGAGTACAGAGAACACACAGTGCTGACACTATCGAGTATAGAGAACACAGTGCTGACAATATCGAGTTCAGAGAAAACACTGTGCTGACACAATCGAGTTCACAGAACACACAGAGCTGAAACTATCGAGTATAGAGAACACACAGTGCTGGCACTATCGAATGCAGAGAACACACAGTGCTGACACTATCGAGTACAGAGAACACACAGTGCTGACACTGTCGATATCATAGAACACACAGTGCTGACACTATCGAGTATAGAAAACACACATTGCTGGCACTATCGAGTATCGAGAATACACACTGGTGATACTATCAAGTGCAGAGAACACAAAAGTGCTGACACTATGGAGTATAGAGAACACGCACTGGTGACACTATCGAGTGCAGAGAACACAACAGTGCTGACACTATCGAATACAGAGAACACACAGTGCTGACACTATCTAGTACAGAGAACACACAGTGCTGACATTATTGAGCACAGAGAATACACAGTGCTGACACTATCGAGTACAAAGAACACACAGTGCTGATACTGTCAAGTACAGAGAATGCACAGTGCTGAAACTATCGAGTACTGAGAACACAGTGCTGAAACTATCAAGTATAGTGAATACACAGAGCTGACACTATCGAGTTCAGAGAACACACAGTGCTGACACTATCGAGTATAGAGAACACACAGTGCTGGCACTATCGAGTACAGAGAACATACAGTACTGACACTATTGAGTATAGAGAATGCACAGTGCTGAAACAATCGAGTACTGAGAACACAGTGCTGACACTATCGAGTACAGAGAACACACAGTGCTGACACTATCGAGTATAGAGACCACGTGCTGACACTATCGAGTTCAGAGAACACACAGTGCTGACACAATCGAGTTCAGAGAACACACAGAGCTGAATCTATCGAGTATAGAGAACACACAGTGCTGGCACTCTCGAATGCAGAGAACACACAGTGCTGACACTATCGATATCAGAGAACACACAGTGCTGACGCTATCAAGTATAGAGAACACACAGAGCTCACACTATCGAGTAGAGAGAACACACTGTGCTGACACTATCGAGTTCAGAGAACACACAGTGCTGACATTATCGAGTACACTGAATACACAGTGCTAACACTGTCGAGTACAGAGAACACACAGTGCTGACAATATCGAGTGCAGATAATGCACAGAGCTGACACTATCGAATATAGAGAACACACAGTGCTGACACTATCGAGTACAGGGAACACACAGTGCGTACAGTGTCGAGTACAGAGAAGACACAGAGCTCACACAATCAAGTACAGAGAACAGACAGTGCTGAAACTATTGCGTTTTGAGAGCACACAGTGCTGAAACTATTGAGTACAGAGAATACACTGTGCTGACACTTTCGAGTACAGAGAACACACAGTGCTGACACGATCGAGTACAGAGAACACACAGTGCTGACACTATCGAGTATGGAGAACACACAGTGGTGACACTTTCGAGTATAGTGAATACACAGAGCTAACACTATCGAGTACGGAGAAAACACAGTGCTGACATTATCGAGTACAGAGAACACACAGTGCAGACACTATCGAGTACAGAGAACACACAGTGCTGACACTATCGCGTATAGTAAATACACAGAGCTGACACTAATGATTACAGAGAACACACAGTGCTGTCAATATCGACTACAGTGAACACACAGTGCTGACGCTATTGAGTATAGAGAACACTCAGTGCTGACACTGTCGAGTACAGAGAACATACAGTGCTGATACTATCGAGTAAAGAGAACACACAATGCTGACACGATCGAATATAGAGAACACACAATTCTGACAGTATCGAGTATAGAGAACACACAGTGCTGACACTATCGAGTGCAGAGAACACAGAATGCTGATACTATCGAGTCTAGAGAACACACAGTGCTGACACTATCGAGTACAGAGAACACACAGTGCTGACACTATCGAGTATAGAGAGCACAGTGCTGACACTAACGAAAGCAGAGAACACACAGTGCTGACACTATCGAGTACAGAGAACACACAGTGCTGACACTATCGATATCAGAGAACACACAGTGCTGACACTATAAAGTATAGAGAACACACAGTGCTAACACTATCAAGTATAGTGAATACACAGAGCTGACACTATCGAGTTCAGGGAACACACAGTGCTGACACTATCAAGTATAGAGAACTCACAGTGTTGACATTATTGAGTTCAGAGAGCACACAGTGCTGACACTATCTAGTATCGAGAACACACAGTGCTGACACTATCGAATTCAGAGAACACACTGTGCTGACACTATCGAATATAGGGAATACACAGTGCTGGCATGATCGAGTACAGAGAACACGCAATGCTGACAGTATCGAGTATAGAGAAAACACAGTGCTGGCACTATCGACTACAGAGAACACACAGTGCTGGCACTATCGAGTACAGAGTACACACTGTGCTGACACTATTGAGTAAAGAGAACACACACTGGTGACACTATCGAGTGCAGAGAACACAACAATGCTGACACTATCAAATACAGAGAACACGCAGTGCTGACACTATCGAGTACAGATATCACACAGTTGTGACACTATCGAGTGCAGAGAATACACAGTACTGACACTATCGAGTACAGAGAACACACAGTGCTAAAACTATCTAGTACAGAGAACACACAGTGCTGACACGATTGAGTATAGTGAATACACAGAGCTGACACTATCGAGGTCAGAGAACACACAGTGCTGACACTATCGAGTATAGAGAACACAGTGCTGACACTATCGAGTACAGAGAACACACAGTGCTGACACTATCGAGTAGAGAGAACACACAGTGCTCACAATATCGAGTACAGAGAAGACACAGTGCTCACACTATCGAGTACAGAGAACACACCGTGCTGAAACTATTGAGTATAGTGAATACACAGAGCTGACACTATCGAGTACAGAGAACACACATTGCTGGCATTATCGAGTGCAGAGAACACACAGTGCTGACACTATCGAGCATAGAGAACACATCGTGCTGACACTATCGATATCAGAGAACACACAGTGCTGACACGACCGAGTATAGAGAACTCACATTGCTGGCACTATCGAGTACAGAGAACAAAACAGTGCTGACACTATCGAGTATAGAGAACACACAGTGCTGGCACTATCAAGTGCAGAGAACAGTCACTGCTGACAGTATCAAGTATAGAGAACACACAGTGCTGACACGATCGAGTATAGTGAATACACAGAGCTGACACTATCGAGTTCAGAAAACACACAGTGCTGACACTATCGAGTATAGAGAACACACAGTGCTGTCACTATCGAATGCAGAGAACACACAGTGCTGATACTATCGAGTACAGAGAACACAAAGTACTGACACCATCGAGTATAGGGAACACACAGTGCTGACACGATCGAGTACAGAGAACACACACTAGTGACACTATCGAGTGCAGAGAACACAACAGTGCTGACACTCTCGAATACAGAAAACACACAGTGCTGACACTATCTAGTACAGAGAACACATAGTGCTGGCACTATCGAGTACAGAGTACACACAGTGCTGACACTATCGGGTTTAGTGAACACACAATGCTGACACTATCGAGCACAGAGAATACACAGTGCTGACACTATCGAGTACAGAGAACACACAGTGCTGGCACTATCGAGTACTGAGAACACAGTGCTGAAACTAGCAAGTAGAGTGAATGCACAGAGCTGACACTATCGAGTTCAGAGAACACATAGTGCTGACACTATCGAGTATAGAGAACACACAGTGCTGGCACTATTGAGTACAGAGAACATACAGTACTGACACTATTGAGTATAGAGAACAAACAGTGCTGGCACTATCGAGTATAGAAAACGCACAATGCTGACACTATCGAGTGCAGAGAACACACAGTGCTGACACTATCGAGTGCAGAGAACACACTGTGCTGATACTATCGAGTCCAGAGAACACACAGTGCTGACACTATCGAGTACAGAGAACACACAGTGCTGACACTATCGAGTATAGAGAACACAGTGCTGACAATATCGAGTTCAGAGAAAACACTGTGCTGACACAATCGAGTTCACAGAACACACAGAGCTGAAACTATCGAGTATAGAGAACACACAGTGCTGGCACTATCGAATGCAGAGAACACACAGTGCTGACACTATCGAGTACAGAGAACACACAGTGCTGACACTGTCGATATCATAGAACACACAGTGCTGACACTATCGAGTATAGAAAACACACATTGCTGGCACTATCGAGTATCGAGAATACACACTGGTGATACTATCAAGTGCAGAGAACACAAAAGTGCTGACACTATGGAGTATAGAGAACACGCACTGGTGACACTATCGAGTGCAGAGAACACAACAGTGCTGACACTATCGAATACAGAGAACACACAGTGCTGACACTATCTAGTACAGAGAACACACAGTGCTGACATTATTGAGCACAGAGAATACACAGTGCTGACACTATCGAGTACAAAGAACACACAGTGCTGATACTGTCAAGTACAGAGAATGCACAGTGCTGAAACTATCGAGTACTGAGAACACAGTGCTGAAACTATCAAGTATAGTGAATACACAGAGCTGACACTATCGAGTTCAGAGAACACACAGTGCTGACACTATCGAGTATAGAGAACACACAGTGCTGGCACTATCGAGTACAGAGAACATACAGTACTGACACTATTGAGTATAGAGAATGCACAGTGCTGAAACAATCGAGTACTGAGAACACAGTGCTGACACTATCGATACAGAGAACACACAGTGCTGACACTATCGAGTATAGAGACCACGTGCTGACACTATCGAGTTCAGAGAACACACAGTGCTGACACAATCGAGTTCAGAGAACACACAGAGCTGAATCTATCGAGTATAGAGAACACACAGTGCTGGCACTCTCGAATGCAGAGAACACACAGTGCTGACACTATCGATATCAGAGAACACACAGTGCTGACGCTATCAAGTATAGAGAACACACAGTGCTGACAATATTGACGACAGTGAATACACAGAGCTCACACTATCGAGTAGAGAGAACACACTGTGCTGACACTATCGAGTTCAGAGAACACACAGTGCTGACATTATCGAGTACACTGAATACACAGTGCTAACACTGTCGAGTACAGAGAACACACAGTGCTGACAATATCGAGTGCAGATAATGCACAGAGCTGACACTATCGAATATAGAGAACACACAGTGCTGACACTATCGAGTACAGGGAACACACAGTGCGTACAGTGTCGAGTACAGAGAAGACACAGAGCTCACACAATCAAGTACAGAGAACAGACAGTGCTGAAACTATTGCGTTTTGAGAACACACAGTGCTGAAACTATTGAGTACAGAGAATACACTGTGCTGACACTTTCGAGTACAGAGAACACACAGTGCTGACACGATCGAGTACAGAGAACACACAGTGCTGACACTATCGAGTATAGTGAATACACAGAGCTAACACTATCGAGTACGGAGAAAACACAGTGCTGACATTATCGAGTACAGAGAACACACAGTGCAGACACTATCGAGTACAGAGAACACACAGTGCTGACACTATCGCGTATAGTAAATACACAGAGCTGACACTAATGATTACAGAGAACACACAGTGCTGTCAATATCGACTACAGTGAACACACAGTGCTGACGCTATTGAGTATAGAGAACACTCAGTGCTGACACTGTCGAGTACAGAGAACATACAGTGCTGATACTATCGAGTAAAGAGAACACACAATGCTGACACGATCGAATATAGAGAACACACAATTCTGACAGTATCGAGTATAGAGAACACACAGTGCTGACACTATCGAGTGCAGAGAACACAGAATGCTGATACTATCGAGTCTAGAGAACACACAGTGCTGACACTATCGAGTACAGAGAACACACAGTGCTGACACTATCGAGTATAGAGAGCACAGTGCTGACACTAACGAAAGCAGAGAACACACAGTGCTGACACTATCGAGTACAGAGAACACACAGTGCTGACACTATCGATATCAGAGAACACACAGTGCTGACACTATCGAGTATAGAAAACACACATTGCTGGCACTATCGAGTATAGAGAATACACACTGGTGATACTATCAAGTGCAGAGAACACAAAAGTGCTGACACTATCGTGTATAGAGAATACACAGTGCTGGCACTATCGAGTGCAGAGAACACACAATGCTGACAGTATCGAGCACAGAGAACACACATTACTGACACTATCGAGTACAGAGAACACACAGTGCTAAAACTATCGAGTACAGAGTACACATAGTGCTGACACTATCGAGTATAGAGAACACAGTGCTGACACAATCGAGTATGGAGAACACACAGTGCTGTCACTATCGAGTACAGTGAAAACACAGTGCTGACACTATCGAGTACAGAGAACACACAGTGCTGACACTATCGAGTATAGGGAACACACGGTGCTGACACGATCCAGTTTCGAGAACACGCACTGGTGACACTATCGAGTGCAGAGAACACAACAGTGCTGACACTATCGAAGACAGAAAAATCACAGTGCTGACACTATAGAGTACATAGAACACACTGCTGACACTATCGAGCACAGAGAACACACAGTGCTGAAACTATCGAGTACAGAGAACACAGTGCTGACACTATAAAGTATAGAGAACACACAGTGCTAACACTATCGAGTACAGAGAACACAGTGCTGACACTATAAAGTATAGAGAACACACAGTGCTAACACTATCAAGTATAGTGAATACACAGAGCTGACACTATCGAGTTCAGGGAACACACAGTGCTGACACTATCAAGTATAGAGAACTCACAGTGTTGACATTATTGAGTTCAGAGAGCACACAGTGCTGACACTATCTAGTATCGAGAACACACAGTGCTGACACTATCGAATTCAGAGAACACACTGTGCTGACACTATCGAATATAGGGAATACACAGTGCTGGCATGATCGAGTACAGAGAACACACAGTGCTGACACTGTTGAGTAAAGAGAACACACACTGGTGACACTATCGAGTGCAGAGAACACAACAATGCTGACACTATCAAATACAGAGAACACGCAGTGCTGACACTATCGAGTACAGATATCACACAGTTGTGACACTATCGAGTGCAGAGAATACACAGTGCTGACACTATCGAGCACAGAGAAAACACAGTACTGACACTATCGAGTACAGAGAACACACAGTGCTAAAACTATCTAGTACAGAGAACACACAGTGCTGACACGATTGAGTATAGTGAATACACAGAGCTGACACTATCGAGGTCAGAGAACACACAGTGTTGACACTATCGAGTATCGAGAACACAGTGCTGACACTATCGAGTACAGAGAACACACAGTGCTGACACTATCGAGTAGAGAGAACACACAGTGCTCACAATATCGAGTACAGAGAAGACACAGTGCTCACACTATCGAGTACAGAGAACACACCGTGCTGAAACTATTGAGTATAGTGAATACACAGTGCTCACAATATCGAGTACAGAGAACACACAGTGCTGGCATTATCGAGTGCAGAGAACACATCGTGCTGACACTATCGATATCAGAGAACACACAGTGCTGACACGACCGAGTATAGAGAACTCACATTGCTGGCACTATCGAGTACAGAGAACAAAACAGTGCTGACACTATCGAGTATAGAGAACACACAGTGCTGGCACTATCAAGTGCAGAGAACAGTCACTGCTGACAGTATCAAGTATAGAGAACACACAGTGCTGACACGATCGAGTATAGTGAATATACAGAGCTGACACTATCGAGTTCAGAAAACACACAGTGCTGACACTATCGAGTATAGAGAACACACAGTGCTGTCACTATCGAGTGCAGAGAACACACAGTGCTGATACTATCGAGTACAGAGAACACAAAGTACTGACACCATCGAGTATAGGGAACACACAGTGCTGACACGATCGAGTACAGAGAACACACACTAGTGACACTATCGAGTGCAGAGAACACAACAGTGCTGACACTCTCGAATACAGAAAACACACAGTGCTGACACTATCTAGTACAGAGAACACACAGTGCTGGCACTATCGAGTACAGAGTACACACAGTGCTGACACTATCGGGTTTAGTGAACACACAGTGCTGACACTATCGAGCACAGAGAATACACAGTGCTGACACTATCGAGTACAGAGAACACACAGTGCTGGCACTATCGAGTACTGAGAACACAGTGCTGAAACTAGCAAGTAGAGTGAATGCACAGAGCTGACACTATCGAGTTCAGAGAACACATAGTGCTGACACTATCGAGTATAGAGAACACACAGTGCTGGCACTATTGAGTGTAGAGAACATACAGTACTGACACTATTGAGTATAGAGAACAAACAGTGCTGGCACTATCGAGTATAGAAAACGCACAATGCTGACACTATCGAGTGCAGAGAACACACAGTGCTGACACTATCGAGTGCAGAGAACACACTGTGCTGAAACTATCGAGTATAGAGAACACACAGTGCTGACACTATCGAGCATAGAGAACACAGTGCTGACAATATCGAGTTCAGAGAACACACTGTGCTGACACAATCGAGTTCACAGAACACACAGAGCTGAAACTATCGAGTATAGAGAACACACAGTGCTGGCACTATCGAATGCAGAGAACACACAGTGCTGACACTATCGAGTACAGAGAACACACAGTGCTGACACTGTCGATATCATAGAACACACAGTGCTGACACTATCGAGTATAGAAAACACACATTGCTGGCACTATCGAGTATCGAGAATACACACTGGTGATACTATCAAGTGCAGAGAACACAAAAGTGCTGACACTATGGAGTATAGAGAACACGCACTGGTGACACTATCGAGTGCAGAGAACACAACAGTGCTGACACTATCGAATACAGAGAAAACACAGTGCTGACACTATCTAGTACAGAGAACACACAGTGCTGACATTATCGAGCACAGAGAATACACAGTACTAACACTATCGAGTACAGAGAACACACAGTGCGGACACTGTCAAGTACAGAGAATGCACAGTGCTGAAACTATCGAGTACTGAGAACACACAGTGCTGACACTATCAAGTATAGAGAACACATAGTGCTGACACTATCAAGTATAGTGAATATACAGAGTTGACACTATCGAGTTCAGAGAACACACAGTGCTGGCACTATCGAGTACACAGAATACACAGTGCTAACACTATCGAGTACAGAGAACACACAGTGCTGACAATATCGAGTACAGATAATGCACAGAGCTGACACTATCGAACATAGAGAACACACAGTGCTGACACTATCTAGTACAGAGAACACACAGTGCTGACACTATCGAGTATAGAGAACACAGTGCTGACACGATCGAGTCTAGAGAACACACAATGCTAACACGATCGAGTCTAGAGAGCGCACAGTGCTGGCACTATCGAGTTCAGAGAACACACAGTGCTGACACTATCGAGTTCGGAGAAAACACATTGCTGGCACTATCGAGTCCAGAGAACACACAGTGCTGACACTATCAAGTACAGATTACACACAGTGCTGACACGATCGAGTACAAATAATGCACAGTGCTGACACTATCGAATATAGAGAACACACAGTGCTGACACTATCAAGTGCAGGGAACACACACTGCGTACGGTATCCAGTACAGAGAAGACACAGAGCTCACACAATCGAGTACAGAGAACAGACAGTGCTGAAACTATTGCGTACAGAGAACACACAATGCTGAAACTATTGAGTACAGAGAACACACAGTGCTGACACTATCGAGTATAGTGAATTCACAGAGCTAACACTATCGAGTAAAGAGAAAACACAGTGCTGACATTATCGAGTACAGAGAACACACAGTGCTGACACTATCGAGTACAGAGAACACACAGTGCTGACACTATCGAGGACAGAGTACGCACAGTGCTGATGCTATCAAGTATAGATAATACACAGTGCTGACACTATCGAGCACAGAGAACACACAGTGCTGACGCTATTCAGTATAGAGAACACTCAGTGCTGACACTATCGAGTACAGAGAACACACAGTGCTGACACTATCGAGTACAGAGAACGCACAGTGCTGACGCTATCGATTTAAGAGAATACACAGTGCTGACACTATCGAGTATAGAGAACACACAGTGCTGGAATAATCGAGAACAGAGAACACACAGTGCTGATACTATCGAGTATAGAGAACACACAGTGCTGGCACTATCGAGTAAAGAGAACACACAGTGCTGGCCCTATCGAGTACAGAGAACACATAGTGCTGACACTATCGAGTATAGAGAACACTCAATGCTGACACAATCCAGTATAGAGAACGCACAGTGCTGACACGATCGAATATAGAGAACACTCAATGTTGACACGATCGAGTACAGAGAATGCAGTGCTGACACTATCGAGTGCAGAGAACACAACAGTGCTGACACTATCGAATACAGAGAACACACAGTGCTGACACTATCTAGTACAGAGAACACACAGTGCTGACATTATCGACCGCAGAGAATACACAGTGCTGACACTATCGAGTACAGAGAACACACAGTGCTGACACTGTCAAGTACAGAGAATGCACAGTGCTGAAACTATCGAGTACTGAGAACACACAGTGCTGACACTATCAAGTATAGAGAACACATAGTGCTGACACTATCAAGTATAGTGAATATACAGAGTTGACACTATCGAGTTCAGAGAACACACAGTGCTGACACTATCGAGTATAGAGAACACACAGTGCTGGCACTATTGAGTACAGAGAACACACAGTACTGACACTATTGAGTGTAGACAACGCACAATGCTGACACTATCGAGTATAGAGAACACACAGTGCTGACACGAATGAGTGCAGAGAACACACAGTGCTGATACTATCGAGTGTAGAGAACACATAATGCTGACACTATCGAGTATAGAGAACACAGTGCTGACACGATCGAGTCTGGAGAACACACAATGCTAACACGATCGAGTCTAGAGAGCGCACAGTGCTGGCACTATCGAGTTCAGAGAACACACAGTGCTGACACTATCGAGTTCAGAGAACACACAGTGCTGACACTATGGAGTATAGATAACACACATTGCTGGCACTATCGAGTCCAGAGAACACACAGTGCTGACACTATCAAGTATAGAGAACACACAGTGCTGGCACTATCAAGTACAGATTACACACAGTGCTGACACGATCGAGTACAGAGAACACACAGTGCTGACACTATCGACTACAGAGAACACACAGTGCTGACACTATCGAGTACAGAGTATGCACAGTGCTGATGCTATCAAGTATAGATAATACACAGCGCTGACACTATCGAGTACAGAGAACACACAGTGCTGACGCTATTCAGTATAGAGAACACTCAGTGCTGACACTATCGAGTACAGAGAACACACAGTGCTGACACTATTGAGTACAGAGAATACACTGTGCTGGCACTTTCGAGTACAGAGAACACACAGTGCTGACACTATCGAGTACAGAGAATACACAGTGCTGACATATCAAGTACAGAGAACACAGTGCTGACGCTATCAAGTATAGAGAACACACAGTGCTGACAATATCGACTATAGTGAATACACAGAGCTCACACTATCGAGTAGAGAGAACACACTGTGCTGACACTATCGAGTTCAGAGAACACACAGTGCTGACATTATCGAGTACACAGAATACACAGTGCTAACACTATCGAGTACAGAGAACACACAGTGCTGACAATATCGAGTACAGATAATGCACAGAGCTGACACTATCGAATATAGAGAACACACAGTGCTGACACTATCAAGTACAGGGAACACACAGTGCGTACAGTATCGAGTACAGAGAAGACACAGAGCTCACACAATCGAGTACAGAGAACAGACAGTGCTGAAACTATTGCGTACAGAGAACACACAGTGCTGAAACTATAGAGTACAGAGAATACACTGTGCTGACACTTTCGAGTACAGAGAACACACAGTGCTGACACTATCGAGTGCAGAGAACACAGAATGCTGATACTATCGAGTCTAGAGAACACACAGTGCTGACGCTATTCAGTATAGAGAACACTCAGTGCTGACACTATCGAGTTCAGAGAACACACAGTGCTGACACTATCGAGTATAGAGAACACACAGTGCTGGCACTATTGAGTACAGAGAACACACAGTACTGACACTATTGAGTGTAGACAACGCACAATGCTGACACTATCGAGTATAGAGAACACACAGTGCTGACACGAATGAGTGCAGAGAACACACAGTGCTGATACTATCGAGTGTAGAGAACACATAATGCTGACACTATCGAGTATAGAGAACACAGTGCTGACACGATCGCGTCTCGAGAACACACAATGCTAACACGATCGAGTCTAGAGAGCGCACAGTGCTGGCACTATCGAGTTCAGAGAACACACAGTGCTGACACTATCGAGTTCAGAGAACACACAGTGCTGACACTATGGAGTATAGAGAACACACATTGCTGGCACTATCGAGTCCAGAGAACACACAGTGCTGACACTATCGAGTATAGAGAACACACAGTGCTGGCACTATCAAGTACAGATTACACACAGTGCTGACACGATCGAGTACAGAGAACACACAGTGCTGACACTATCGAGTATGGAGAACACACAGTGCTGACACTATCGAGTATAGTGAATTCACAGAGCTAACACTATCGAGTACGGAGAAAACACAGTGCTGACATTATCGAGTATGGAGAACACACAGTGCAGACACTATCGAGTACAGAGAACACACAGTGCTGACAATATCGAGTAGGAGAAGGTACAGTGCTGACACTATCGAGTACAGATAATGCACAGTGCTGACACTATCGAATATAGAGAACACACAGTGCTGACACTATTGAGTACAGGGAACACACAGTGCGTACAGTATCCAGTACAGAGAAGACATAGAGCTCACACTATCGAGTACAGAGAACAGACAGTGCTGAAACTATTGCGTACAGAGAACACACAGTGCTGAAACTATTGAGTACAGAGAATACACTGTGCTGGCACTTTCGAGTACAGAGAACACACAGTGCTGACACTATCGAGTACAGAGAACACACAGTACTGACGCTATCGAGTATAGATAATATACAGTGCTGTCAATATCGACTACAGTGAACACACAGTGCTGACGCTATTGAGTATAGAGAACACTCAGTGCTGACACTGTCGAGTACAGAGAACATACAGTGCTGATACTATCGAGTAAAGAGAACACACAATGCTGACACGATCGAATATAGAGAACACACAATTCTGACAGTATCGAGTCTAGAGAACACAAAGTGCTGACACTATCGAGTACAGAGAACACACAGTGCTGACACTATCGAGTATAGAGAACGCACAGTGCTGGCATTATCGAGTTCAGAGAACAAACAGTGCTGACACAATCGAGTTCAGAGAACACACAGTGCTGACAATATCGAGTATAGAGAACACACATTGCTGGCACTATCGAGTACAGAGAACACACAGTGCTGATTTTATCGAGTATAGAGAACACACAGTGCTGCCACTATCAAGTACAGATTACACACAGTGCTGACACTATCGAGTACAGAGAACACACAGTGCTGACACTATCGAGTATGGAGAACACCCAGTGCTGACACTATCGAGTTCAGAGAACACACAATGCTGACATTATCGAGTACAGATAATGCACAGTGCTGACACTATCGAGTACAGAGAATACACAGTGCTGACATATCAAGTACAGAGAACACAGTGCTGACGCTATCAAGTATAGAGAACACACAGTGCTGACAATATCGACTATAGTGAATACACAGAGCTCACACTATCAAGTAGAGAGAACACACTGTGCTGACACTATCGAGTTCAGAGAACACACAGTGCTGACATTATCGAGTACACAGAATACACAGTGCTAACACTATCGAGTACAGAGAACACACAGTGCTGACAATATCGAGTACAGATAATGCACAGAGCTGACACTATCGAATATAGAGAACACACAGTGCTGACACTATCAAGTACAGGGAACACACAGTGCGTACAGTATCGAGTACAGAGAAGACACAGAGCTCACACAATCGAGTACAGAGAACAGGCAGTGCTGAAACTATTGCGTACAGAGAACACACAGTGCTGAAACTATAGAGTACAGAGAATACACTGTGCTGACACTTTCGAGTACAGAGAACACACAGTGCTGACACTATCGAGTGCAGAGAACACAGAATGCTGATACTATCGAGTCTAGAGAACACACAGTGCTGACGCTATTCAGTATAGAGAACACTCAGTGCTGACACTATCGAGTACAGAGAACACACAGTGCTGACACTATTGAGTACAGAGAATACACTGTGCTGGCACTTTCGAGTACAGAGAACACACAGTGCTGACACTATCGAGTACAGAGAACACACAGTGCTGACACTATCGAGTACAGAGTACGCACAGTGCTGATGCTATCAAGTATAGATAATACACAGTGCTGACACTATCGAGTACAGAGAACACACAGTGCTGACACTATTGAGTACAGAGAATACACTGTGCTTGCACTTTCGAGTACAGAGAACACACAGTGCTGACACTGTCGAGTGTGGAGAACACACAGTGCTGACACTATCGAGTATAGTGAATTCACAGTGCTGACAATATCGAGTAGGAGAAGGTACAGTGCTGACACTATTGAGTACAGATAATGCACAGTGCTGACACTATCGAATATAGAGAACACACAGTGCTGACACTATCGAGTACAGGGAACACACAGTGCGTACAGTATCCAGTACAGAGAAGACACAGAGCTCACACTATCGAGTACAGAGAACAGACAGTGCTGAAACTATTGCGTACCGAGAACACACAGTGCTGAAACTATTGAGTACAGAGAATACACTGTGCTGGCACTTTCGAGTACAGAGAACACACAGTGCTGACACTATCGAGTACAGAGAACACAGTGCTGACACTATCGAGTACAGAGAACGCACAGTACTGACGCTATCGAGTATAGATAATATACAGTGCTGTCAATAACGACTACAGTGAACACACAGTGCTGACGCTATTGAGTATAGAGAACACTCAGTGCTGACACTGTCGAGTACAGAGAACATACAGTGCTGATACTATCGAGTGCAGAGAACACAGAATGCTGATACTATCAAGTCTAGAGAGCACACTGTGCTGACACTATCGAGTACAGAGAACACACAGTGCTGACACTATCGAGTACAGAGAACACAGTGCTGACACTATCGAGTCCAGACAACACACAATGCTAACACTATCGAGTCTGGAGAACGCACAGTGCTGGCACTGTCGAGTTCAGAGAACACACAATTCTAACACTATCGAGTCTGGAGAACGCACAGTGCTGGCACTATCGAGTTCAGAGAACACACAGTGCTGACACAATCGAGTTCAGAGAACACACAGTGCTGACAATATCGAGTATAGAGAAGACACATTGCTGGCACTATCGAGTACAGAGAACACACAGTGCTGACTTTATCGAGTATAGAGAACACACAGTGCTGCCACTATCAAGTACAGATTACACACAGTGCTGAGACTATCGAGTACAGAGAACACACAGTGCTGACACTATCGAGTATAGTGAATACACAGAGCTAACACTATCGAGTACGGAGAAAACACAGTGCCTACATTATCGAGTATGGAGAACACACAGTGCAGACACTATCGAGTACAGAGAACACACAGTGCTGACACTATCGCATATAGTGAATACACAGAGCTGACACTAATGATAGCAGAGAACACACTGTGCTGACACTATTGAGTATAGAGAACACACAGTGCTGGCACTATCAAGTACAGATCACACACAGTGCTGACACGATCGAGTACAGAGAACACACAGTGCTGACACTATCGAGTACAGAGAACACACAGTGCTGACACTATCGAATATAGAGAACACACAGTGCTTACACTATCGAGTGCAGGGAACACACAGTGCGTACAGTATCGAGTACAGAGAAGACACAGAGCTCACACAATCGAGTACAGAGAACAGACAGTGCTGACACTATTGCGTTTTGAGAACACACAGTGCTGAAACTATTGAGGACAGAGAATACACTGTGCTGACACTTTCGAGTACAGAGAACACACAGTGCTGACACGATCGAGTACAGAGAACACACAGTGCTGACACTATCGAGTATGGAGAACACAGTGCTGACACTATCGAGTATAGTGAATACACAGAGCTAACACTATCGAGTACGGAGAAAACACAGTGCTGACATTATCGAATATAGAGAACACACAGCGCAGACACTATCGAGTACAGAGAACATACAGTACTGACACTATCGTGGATAGTGAATACACAGAGCTGACACTTATGATTACAGAGAACACACAGTGCTGACACTTTCGAGTTTAACGAATACATGGAGCTGACACTATCGAGTACAGAGAACATACAGTGCTGACACTATCGAGTATAGAGAACACACAGTGCTGACAATATCGACTATCGTGAATACACAGAGCTCACACTATCGAGTAGAGAGAACACACTGTGCTGACACTATCGAGTTCAGAGAACACACAGTGCTGACATTATCGAGTACACTGAATATACAGTGCTAACACTATCGAGTACAGAGAACACACAGTGCTGACAATATCGGGTACGAGAAGGCACAGTGCTGACACTATCGAGTGCAAATAATGCACAGTGCTGACACTATCGAATATAGAGAACACACAGTGCTGACACTATCAAGTGCAGGGAACACACAGTGCGTACAGTATCCAGTACAGAGAAGACACAGAGCTCACACAATCGAGTACAGAGAACAGACAGTGCTGAAACTATTGCGTACAGAGAACACACAATGCTGAAACTATTGAGTACAGAGAACACACAGTGCTGACACTATCGAGTATAGTGAATTCACAGAGCTAACACTATCGAGTAAAGAGAAAACACAGTGCTGACATTATCGAGTACAGAGAACACACAGTGCTGACACTATCGAGTACAGAGAACACACAGTGCTGACACTATCGAGGACAGAGTACGCACAGTGCTGATGCTATCAAGTATAGATAATACACAGTGCTGACACTATCGAGCACAGAGAACACACAGTGCTGACGCTATTCAGTATAGAGAACACTCAGTGCTGACACTATCGAGTACAGAGAACACACAGTGCTGACACTATCGAGTACAGAGAACGCACAGTGCTGACGCTATCGATTTAAGAGAATACACAGTGCTGACACTATCGAGTATAGAGAACACACAGTGCTGGAATAATCAAGAACAGAGAACACGCAGTGCTGATACTATCGAGTATAGAGAACACACAGTGCTGGCACTATCGAGTAAAGAGAACACACAGTGCTGGCCCTATCGAGTACAGAGAACACATAGTGCTGACACTATCGAGTATAGAGAACACACAGTGCTGGCACTATCGAGTATAGAGAACACTCAATGCTGACACAATCCAGTATAGAGAACGCACAGTGCTGACACTATCGAAAATAGAGAACATTCAATGTTGACACGATCGAGTATAGAGAATGCAGTGCTGACACTATCGAGTGCAGAGAACACACAGTGCTGACACTATCGAGTATAGAGAACACTCAATGCTGACACAATCCAGTATAGAGAACGCACAGTGCTGACACTATCGAAAATAGAGAACATTCAATGTTGACACGATCGAGTATAGAGAATGCAGTGCTGACACTATCGAGTGCAGAGAACACACAGTGCTGACACTATCGAGTATAGAGAACACACAGTGCTGGCACTATTGAGTACAGAGAACGCACAGTGCTGACACTATCGAATATAGAGAACACTCAATGTTGACACGATCGAGTATAGAGAATGCAGTGCTGACACTATCGAGTGCAGAGAACACAACAGTGCTGACACTATCGAATACAGAGAACACACAGTGCTGACACTATCTAGTACAGAGAACACACAGTGCTGACATTATCGAGCGCAGAGAATACACAGTGCTGACACTATCGAGTACAGAGAACACGCAGATCTGACAGTGTCAAGTACAGAGAATGCACAGTGCTGAAACTATCGAGTACTGAGAACACACAGTGCTGATACTATCCAGTGTAGAGAACACATAATGCTGACACTATCGAGTACAGAGAACACACAGTGCTGACACTATCGAGTATAGAGAACACAGTGCTGACACGATCGAGTCTAGAGAACACACAATGCTAACACGATCGAGTCTAGAGAGCGCACAGTGCTGGCACTATCGAGTTCAGAGAACACACAGTGCTGACACTATCGAGTTCAGAGAACACACAGTGCTGACACTATGGAGTATAGAGAACACACATTGCTGGCACTATCGAGTCCGGAGAACACACAGTGCTGACACTATCGAGTATAAAGAACACACAGTGCTGGCACTATCAAGTACAGATTACACACAGTGCTGACACGATCTAGTACAGAGAACACACAGTGCTGACACTATCGAGTATGGAGAACACACAGTGCTGACACTATCGAGTATAGTGAATTCACAGAGCTAACACTATCGAGCACGGAGAAAACACAGTGCTGACATTATCAAGTATGGAGAACACACAGTGCAGACACTATCGAGTACAGAGAACACACAGTGTTGACAATATCGAGTAGGAGAAGGTACAGTGCTGACACGATCGAGTACAGATAATGCACAGTGCTGACACTGTCGAATATAGAGAACACACAGTGCTGACACTATCGAGTACAGGGAACACACAGTGCGTACAGTATCCAGTACAGAGAAGACACAGAGCTCACACTATCGAGTACAGAGAACAGACAGTGCTGAAACTATTGCGTACAGAGATCACACAGTGCTGAAACTATTGAGTACAGAGAATACACTGTGCTGGCACTTTCGAGTACAGAGAACACACAATGCTGACACTATCGAGTACAGAGAACACAGTGCTGACACTATCGAGTCCAGAGAACACACAGTGCTGGCACTATCGAGTACAGAGAACACACAGTGCTGACACTATCGAGTATAGAGAACACAGTGCTGACACTATCGAGTACAGAGAACACACAGTGCTGACACTATCGAGTATAGAGAACACAGTGCTGACACTATCGAGTATGGAGAACACACAGTGCTGACACTATCGAGTGCAGAGAACACACAGTGCTGACACTATCGAGTATAGAGAACACACATTGCTGACACTATCGAGTACAGAGAACACACAGTGCTGACACTATCGAGTATAGAGAACACAGTGCTGACACTATCGAGTCCAGAGAACACACAGTGCTGACACTATCGAGTATGGAGAACACAGTGCTGACACTATCGAGTATAGTGAACACACAGAGCTAACACTATCGAGTACGGAGAAAACACAGTGCTGACATTATCGAGTATAGAGAACACACAGCGCAGACACTATCGAGTATAGAGAACATACAGTACTGACACGATCGTGGATAGTGAATACACAGAGCTGACACTTATGATTACAGAGAACACACAGTGCTGACACTTTCGAGGTTAACGAATACATGGAGCTGACACTATCGAGTACAGAGAACATACAGTGCTGACACTATCGAGTACAGAGAATACACAGTGCTGACATATCAAGTACAGAGAAAACAGTGCTGACGCTATCAAGTATAGAGAACACAAAGTGCTGACAATATCGACTATCGTGAATACACAGAGCTCACACTATCGAGTAGAGAGAACACACTGTGCTGACACTATCGAGTTCAGAGAACACACAGTGCTGACATTATCGAGTACACTGAATACACAGTGCTAACACTATCGAGTACAGAGAACACACAGTGCTAACAATATCGGGTACGAGAAGGTACAGTGCTGACACTATCGAGTACAAATAATGCACAGTGCTGACACTATCGAATATAGAGAACACACAGTGCTGACACTATCGAGTGCAGGGAACACACAGTGCATACAGTATCGAGTGCAGAGAAGACACAGAGCTCACACTATCGAGTTCAGAGAACAGACAGTGCTGGCACTATCGAGCACAGAGAACACGCTGCTAACACTATCAAGTCTAGAAAACGCACAGTGCTGGCACTATCGAGTTCAGAGAACACACAGTGCTGATACTATCGAGTATAGGGAACACACAGTGCTGACATGATCGAGTTTAGAGAACACAAAGTGCTGACACTATCGAGTATAGAGAACACACAGTGCTGACACTATCGAGTATAGAGAACACACAGTGCTGACACTATCGAGTGTAGAGAACATACAGTGCTGACACTAACGAGTGCAGAGAACACAGTGCTGACACGATCGAGTCTAGAGAGCGCACAGTGCTGGCACTATCGAGTTCAGTGAACACACAGTGCTGACACTATAGCGTATAGTGAATACACAGAGCTCACACTATTGAGTAGAGAGATCACACTGTGCTCACACTATCGAGTTGCGAGAACACACATTGCTGACATTATCGAGTACACTGAATACACAGTGCTAACACTATCGAGGACAGAGAACACACAGTGCTGACAATATCGAGTAGGAGAAGGTACAGTGCTGACACTATCGAGTACAGATAATGCACAGTGCTGACACTATCGAATATAGAGAACTCACAGTGCTGCCACTATCGAGTACAGGGAACACACAGTGCGTACAGTATCCAGTGCAGAGAAGACACAGAGCTCACACTATCGAGTACAGAGAACAGACAGTGCTGAAACTATTGCGTACAGAGAACACACAGTGCTGAAACTATTGAGTACAGAGAATACACTGTGCTGGCACTTTCGAGTACAGAGAACACACAGTGCTGACACTATCGAGTACAGAGAACACACAGTGCTGACACTATCGAGTACAGAGAACGCACAGTGCTGACGCTATTGAGTATAGAGAACACACAGTGCTGACACTATTGAGTACAGGGAACACACAGTGCGTACAGTATCCAGTACAGAGAAGACACAGAGCTCACACTATCGAGTACAGAGAACAGACAGTGCTGAAACTATTGCGTACAGAGAACACACAGTGCTGAAACTATTGAGTACAGAGAATACACTGTGCTGGCACTTTCGAGTACAGAGAACACACAGTGCTGACACTATCGAGTACAGAGAACACACAGTGCTGACACTATCGAGTACAGAGAACGCACAGTGCTGACGCTATTGAGTATAGAGAACACACAGTGCTGACACTATTGAGTACAGGGAACACACAGTGCGTACAGTATCCAGTACAGAGAAGACACAGAGCTCACACTATCGAGTACAGAGAACAGACAGTGCTGAAACTATTGCGTACAGAGAACACACAGTGCTGAAACTATTGAGTACAGAGAATACACTGTGCTGGCACTTTCGAGTACAGAGAACACACAGTGCTGACACTATCGAGTACAGAGAACACACTGTGCTGGCACTTTCGAGTACAGAGAACACACAATGCTTACACTATCGAGTACAGAGTACACACAGTGCTGACACTATCGAGTACAGAGAACACTCAATGCTGACACTATCGAGTATAGAGAACGCACAGTGCTGACACTATCGTGTACAGAGGACACACAGTGCTGACACTATTGAGTACAGAGAAAACACATCGCTGACACTATCGAGTACAGAGAACATGCAGTGCTGACATTATTGAGTATAGAGAACACGCAGTGCTGTCACTATCGAGTATAGAGAACACAGTGCTGACACTATCGAATATAGAGAACAGACAGTGCTCACTTTATCGAGGACAGAGAAGACACAGTGCAGACACTATCAAGTACAGAGAACACACAGTGCTGACACTATCGAGTAGAGAGAACACAAATTGCTGATACTATCGAGTATAGAGAACATACAGTGCTGACACTATTGAGTATAGAGAACTCGCAGTGCTGTCACTATCGAGTACAGACAACACACAGTGCTGACGCTATTGAGTATAGAGAACACACAGTGCTGACACTGTCGAGTACAGAGAACACACAGTGCTGACACTATCACGTATCGTGAATACACAGAGCTGACACTCATGATTACAGAGAACACACAGTGCTGACACTATCGAGTTTAGTGAATACATGGAGCTGACACTATCGAGTACAGAGAACATACACTGCTGACAATACCGAGTACAGAGAATACACCGTGCTGACATATCAAGTAGAGAGAACACAGTGCTGATGCTATCAAGTATAGAGAACACACAGTGCTGACAATATCGACTATAGTGAATACACAGAGCTCACACTATCGAGTAGAGAGAACACACAGTGCTGACATTATCGAGTACACAGAACACACAGTGCTAACACTATCGAGTACAGATAATGCACAGTGCTGACACTATCGAATATCGAGAACACACAGTGCTGACACTATCGAGTACAGGGAACACACAGTGCATACAGTATCGAGTGCAGAGAAGACACAGAGCTCACACTATCGAGTACAGAGAACCGACAGTGCTGAAACTATTGCGTACAGAGAACACACAGTGCTGAAACTATTGAGTACAGAGAATACACTGTGCTGACACTTTTGAGTACAGAGAACACACAGTGCTGACACTATCGAGTACAGAGAACCCACAGTGCTGCCACTCTCGAGTACAGAGAATGCACAGTGCTGACGCTATCAAGTATAGATTATACACAGTGCTGGCACTATAGAGTATAGACAACACACAGTGCTGACACTATCGAGTACAGAGAAAACATAGTGCTGTCACTATTGTGTATTGGGAACACGCAGTGCTGTCACTATCGACTACAGTGAACACACAGTGCTGACGCTATTGAGTACAGAGAACAGTCAGTGCTGACACTATCGCGTACAGAGAACATACAGTGCTGATACTATCGAGTATAGAGAACACACAGTGCTGTCACTATCGAGTACAGAGAACACACAGTGCTGACACTATCGAGTAGAGAGAACACACATTGCTGATACTATCGAGTATAGAAAACATACAGTGCTGACACTATTGAGTATAGAGAACTCGCAGTGCTGTCACTATCGAGTACAGACAACACACAGTGCTGACGCTATTGAGTATAGAGAACACACAGTGCTGACACTGTCGAGTACAGAGAACACACAGTGCTGACACTATCACGTATCGTGAATACACAGAGCTGACACTCATGATGACAGAGAACACACAGTGCTGACACTATCACGTATCGTGAATACACAGAGCTGACACTCATGATGACAGAGAACACACAGTGCTGACACTATCGAGTTTAGTGAATACATGGAGCTGATACTATCGAGTACAGAGAACATACACTGCTGACAATACCGAGTACAGAGAATACACCGTGCTGACATATCAAGTAGAGAGAACACAGTGCTGATGCTATCAAGTATAGAGAACACACAGTGCTGACAATATCGACTATAGTGAATACACAGAGCTCACACTATCAAGTAGAGAGAACACACAGTGCTGACATTATTGAGTACACAGAACACACAGTGCTAACACTATCGAGTACAGATAATGCACAGTGCTGACACTATCGAATATCGAGAACACACAGTGCTGACACTATCGAGTACAGGGAACACACAGTGCGTACAGTATCGAGTGCAGAGAAGACACGGAGCTCACACTATCGAGTACAGAGAACCGACAGTGCTGAAACTATTGCGTACAGAGAACACACAGTGCTGAAACTATTGAGTACAGAGAATACACTGTGCTGACACTTTTGAGTACAGAGAACACACAGTGCTGACACTATCGAGTACAGAGAACCCACAGTGCTGCCACTCTCGAGTACAGAGAATGCACAGTGCTGACGCTATCAAGTATAGATTATACACAGTGCTGGCACTATAGAGTATAGACAACACACAGTGCTGACACTATCGAGTACAGAGAAAACATAGTGCTGTCACTATTGTGTATTGAGAACATGCAGTGCTGTCACTATCGACTACAGTGAACACACAGTGCTGACGCTATTGAGTATAGAGAACAGTCAGTGCTGACACTATCGCGTACAGACAACATACAGTGCTGATACTATCGAGTATAGAGAACACACAGTGCTGTCACTATCGAGTACAGAGAACACACAGTGCTGATACTATCGAGTCCAGAGAACACACAGTGCTGACATTATCGAATATAGGGAACACACAGTGCTGACAGATCGAGTATAGAGAACACATACTGCTGACACTATCGAGTGCAGAGAACTCAACAGTGCTGACACTATCGATTACAGAGAACACACAGTGCTGACACTATTGAGTATCGAGAACACACAGTGCTGACACTATCGAGTACAGAGATCACACAGTGCTGACACTATTGAGTACAGAGAACACACAGTGCTGACACTATCGAGCACAGAGAACACACAGTGCTGACACTATCGCATACAGAGAACATACAGCGCTGACACTGTCGAGTACAGAGACAACGCTGTGCTGTCACTATCGGGTACAGAGAACACACAGTGCTGACGCTTTTGAGTCTAGAGAGCACACAGTGCTGGCACTATCGGGGACAGAGTACACACAGTGCTGACACTATCGAGTGTAGAGAACACACAGTGCTGACACTATTGAGCATAGAGAACACACAGTGCTGGCACTATCGAGTATAGAGAACACAACAGTGCTGACACTTTCGAGCACAGAGATCACACAGTGCTGACACTATCGAGTACAGATAACGCACAGTGCTGACACTATCGAGTATAGATACACGCAGTGCTGTCACTATCGAGTACAGAGAACACACAGTGCTGACACTATCGAGTACAGAAAATACACAGTGCTGACACGATCGACTATCGAGAACACACACTGGTGACATTATCGAGTGCAGAGAACACACAGTGCTGACACTATCGAGCACAGAGAACACGCTGCTGACACTGTCGAGTGCAGAGAACACACATTGCTGAAACTATCGAGTACAGAGAACAACAGTGCTGACACTATCAAGTATAGAGAACACACAGTGCTGACACTACTGAGTACAGTGAATACACAGAGCTGACACTATCAAGTTCAGAGAACACACAGCGCTGACACTATCGAGTATAGAGAACACACAGTGCTGACACTATCGAGTATAGAGAACACAGTGCTGGCACTATCGAGTGCAGAAAACACACAGTGCTGACACTATCGAGTACAGAGAACGCACAGTGCTGACACGATCGAGTGCAGATAACACACAGATCTGATACTATCGAGTCTAGAGAACACACAGTGCTGTCACTATCGAGTACAGAGAACACACAGTGCTGATACTATCGAGTCCAGAGAACACACAGTGCTGACACTATCGAATATAGGGAACACACAGTGCTGACAGATCGAGTATAGAGAACACATACTGCTGACACTATCGAGTGCAGAGAACTCAACAGTGCTGACACTATCGATTACAGAGAACACACAGTGCTGACACTATTGAGTATCGAGAACACACAGTGCTGACACTATCGAGTACAGAGATCACACAGTGCTGACACTATTGAGTACAGAGAACACACAGTGCTGACACTATCGAGCACAGAGAACACACAGTGCTGACACTATCGCATACAGAGAACATACAGCGCTGACACTGTCGAGTACAGAGACAACGCTGTGCTGTCACTATCGGGTACAGAGAACACACAGTGCTGACGCTTTTGAGTCTAGAGAGCACACAGTGCTGGCACTATCGGGGACAGAGTACACACAGTGCTGACACTATCGAGTATAGAGAACACACAGTGCTGACACTATTGAGCATAGAGAACACACAGTGCTGGCACTATCGAGTATAGAGAACACAACAGTGCTGACACTTTCGAGCACAGAGATCACACAGTGCTGACACTATCGAGTACAGATAACGCACAGTGCTGACACTATCGAGTATAGATACACGCAGTGCTGTCACTATCGAGTACAGAGAACACACAGTGCTGACACTATCGAGTACAGAAAATACACAGTGCTGACACGATCGACTATCGAGAACACACACTGGTGACATTATCGAGTGCAGAGAACACACAGTGCTGACACTATCGAGCACAGAGAACACGCTGCTGACACTGTCGAGTGCAGAGAACAACAGTGCTGACACTATCAAGTATAGAGAACACACAGTGCTGACACTACCGAGTATAGTCAATACACAGAGCTGACACTATCAAGTTCAGAGAACACACAGCGCTGACACTATCGAGTATAGTGAACACACAGTGCTGACACTGTTGAGTTCAGAGAACACACAGTGCTGGCACTATCGAGTATAGAGAACACACAGTGCTGACACTATTGAGTATAGAGAACACTCAATGCTGACACTATCGAGTATAGAGAACACACAGTGCTGACACTATCGAGTATAGAGAACACAGTGCTGGCACTATCGAGTGCAGAAAACACACAGTGCTGACACTATCGAGTACAGAGAACACACAGTGCTGACACGATCGAGTGCAGATAACACAGAGATCTGATACTATCGAGTCTAGAGAACACACAGTGCTGGCACTATCGAGTACAGAGAACACACAGTGCTGGCACTAGCGAGTACAGAGTACACACAGTGCTGACACTATCGAGTATAGAGAACACTCAATGCTGACACTATCGGGTATAGAGAACGCACAGTGCTGACACTATCGTGTACAGAGAACACACAGTGCTGACACTATTGAGTGCAGTGAACACACATTGCTGACACTATAAAGTATAGAGAACATGCAGTGCTGACACTATTGAGTGTAGAGAACACGCAGTGCTGTCACTATCGAGAATAGAGAACACAGTGCTGACACTATCGAATATAGAGAACAGACAGTGCTCACTCTATCGAGTACAGAGAAGGCACAGTGCTCACACTATCGAGTACAGAGAACACACAGTGCTGAAATTATTGAGTGCAGAGAACACACAATGCAGACACTATCGAGAGCAGAGAACACACAGTGCTGACACTATTGCGTACAGAGAACACACATTGCTGACACTATCTAGTATAGAGAACATACTGTGCTGACACTATTGAGTATAGAGAACACGCAGTGCTGTCACTATCGAGTATAGAGAACACAGTGCTGACACTATTGAGTATAGAGAACACAGAGTGCTGACACTATCGAATAAAGACAACACACAATAATGACACGATTGAATATAGAGAACACACAATGCTGACACTATCGAGTCTAGAGAACACACAGTGCTGGCACTATCGAGCACAGAGAACACGCTGCTGACACTGTCGAGTACAGAGAACACACAGTGCTGAAACTATCGAGTATCGAGAACACAGTACTGACACTATCGAGTTCAGAGAACACACAGTGATGACACTATCGAGTATAGAGAACACACAGTGCTGGCACTATCGAGTACAGAGTACACACAGTGCTGACACTATCGAGTATAGAGAGCACTCAATGCTGACACTATTGAGTACAGAGAACACGCAGTGCTGTCACTATCGAGTACAGAGAACACACAGTGCTGACGCTATTGAGTATAGAGAACACACAGTGCTGACATTATCCAATACAGAGAACACACAATGCTGACACGATCGAAGATAGAGAACACACAATGCTGACACTATCGAGTCTAGAGAACACACAGTGCTGTCACTATCGAGTATAGAGTACACACAGTGCTGACACTATCGAGTACAGAAAACACACATTGCTGACACGATCGTCTATAGAGAACACACACTGGTGACACTATCGAGTGCAGAGAACACACAGTGCTGACACTATCGAGCACAGAGAATACGCTGCTGACACTGTCGAGTACAGAGAACACAGTGCTGAAACTATCGAGTGCAGATAACACACAGAGCTGATACTATCGAGTGCAGATAACACACAGAGCTGATACTATCGAGTCCAGATAACACACAGTGCTGACACTATCGAGTTCAGAGAACACACAGTGCCGACACTATCGAGTATAGAGAACACACAGTGCTGGCACTATCGAGTACAGAGTACAAACAGTGCTGACACTATCGAATATAGAGAACACACAGTGCTGGCACTATCGAGTACAGAGTACACACAGTGCTGACACTATCGAGTATAGAGAACACTCAATGCTGACACTATCGTGCACAGAGAACACACAGTGCTGACATTATTGAGTACAGAGAACAGACATTGCTGACACTATCGAGTATAGAGAACATGCAGTGCTGATACTATTGAGTATAAAGAACACACAGTGTTGAAACTATTGAGTACAGAGAACACACAGTGCAGACACTATCAAGTACAGAGAACACACAGTGCTGACACTATCGCATATAGTGAATACACAGAGCTGACACTAACGATTACAGAGAACACACAGTGTTGACACTATCGAGTATAGTGAATACATAGAGCTGACACTATCGAGTATGGAGAACACACTTTGCTGACACTATTGAGTTCAGAGAACATACAGTGCTGACACTATTGAGTATAGAGAACACGCAGTGCTGTCACTATCGAGTATAGAGAACACAGTGCTGACAATATCGAATACAGAGAACACACATTGCTCTCACTATCGAGTACAGAGAAGACACAGTGCTCACACTATCGAGTACAGAGAACACACAGTGCTGACACTATCGAGTATGGAGAACACACAGTGCTGACACTATCGAGTATGGAGAACACACAGTGCTGACACGATCGAGTGCAGATAACACACAGATCTGATGCTATCGAGTCTAGAGAACACACAGTGCTGGCACTATCGAGTACAGAGAACACACAGTGCTGGCACTATCGAGTACAGAGTACACACAGTGCTGACACTATCGAGTATAGAGAACACTCAATGCTGACACTATCGGGTATAGAGAACGCACAGTGCTGACACTATCGTGTACAGAGAACACACAGTGCTGACACTATTGAGTACAGAGAACACACATTGCTGACACTATAAAGTATAGAGAACATGCAGTGCTGACACTATTGAGTGTAGAGAACACGCAGTGCTGTCACGATCGAGATTAGAGAACACAGTGCTGACACTATCGAATATAGAGAACAGACAGTGCTCACTCTATCGAGTACAGAGAAGACACAGTGCTCACACTATCGAGTACAGAGAACACACAGTGCTGAAATTATTGAGTGCAGAGAACACACAATGCAGACACTATCGAGAGCAGAGAACACACAGTGCTGACACTATTGAGTACAGAGAACACACAGTGCTGACACTGTTGAGTTCAGAGAACAC
This sequence comes from Pristiophorus japonicus, assembly GCF_044704955.1. NCBI lineage: Eukaryota > Metazoa > Chordata > Chondrichthyes > Pristiophoridae > Pristiophorus > Pristiophorus japonicus. The sequence goes on along the minus strand of NC_091981.1, from coordinate 133,274,161 downwards.
ACAGTGCTGGCGCTATCGAGTATAGAGAACACACAGTGCTGACACTATTGAGTATAGAGAACACTCAATGCTGACACTATCGAGTATAGAGAACACACAGTGCTGACACTATCGAGTATAGAGAACACAGTGCTGGCACTATCGAGTGCAGAAAACACACAGTGCTGACACTATCGAGTACAGAGAACACACAGTGCTGACACGATAGAGTGCAGATAACACACAGATCTGATACTATCGAGTCTAGAGAACACACAGTGCTGGCACTATCGAGTACAGAGAACACACAGTGCTGGCACTATCGAGTACAGAATACACACAGTGCTGACACTATCGAGTATAGAGAACACTCAATGCTGACACTATCGGGTATAGAGAACGCACAGTGCTGACACTATCGTGTACAGAGAACACACAGTGCTGACAATATCGACTATCGTGAATACACAGAGCTCACACTATCAAGTAGAGAGAACACACTGTGCTGACACTATCGAGTTCAGAGAACACACAGTGCTGACATTATCGAGTACACTGAATATACAGTGCTAACACTATCGAGTACAGAGAACACACAGTGCTGACAATATCGGGTACGAGAAGGCACAGAGCTGACACTATCGAGTACAAATAATGCACAGTGCTGACACTATCGAATATAGAGAACACACAGTGCTGACACTATCAAGTGCAGGGAACACACAGTGCGTACAGTATCCAGTACAGAGAAGACACAGAGCTCACACAATCGAGTACAGAGAACAGACAGTGCTGAAACTATTGCGTACAGAGAACACACAATGCTGAAACTATTGAGTACAGAGAACACACAGTGCTGACACTATCGAGTATAGTGAATTCACAGAGCTAACACTATCGAGTAAAGAGAAAACACAGTGCTGACATTATCGAGTACAGAGAACACACAGTGCTGACACTATCGAGTACAGAGAACACACAGTGCTGACACTATCGAGGACAGAGTACGCACAGTGCTGATGCTATCAAGTATAGATAATACACAGTGCTGACACTATCGAGCACAGAGAACACACAGTGCTGACGCTATTCAGTATAGAGAACACTCAGTGCTGACACTATCGAGTACAGAGAACACACAGTGCTGACACTATCGAGTACAGAGAACGCACAGTGCTGACGCTATTGATTTAAGAGAATACACAGTGCTGACACTATCGAGTATAGAGAACACACAGTGCTGGAATAATCGAGAACAGAGAACACACAGTGCTGATACTATCGAGTATAGAGAACACACAGTGCTGGCACTATCGAGTAAAGAGAACACACAGTGCTGGCCCTATCGAGTACAGAGAACACATAGTGCTGACACTATCGAGTATAGAGAACACACAGTGCTGGCACTATCGAGTATAGAGAACACTCAATGCTGACACAATCCAGTATAGAGAACGCACAGTGCTGACACTATCGAAAATAGAGAACATTCAATGTTGACACGATCGAGTATAGAGAATGCAGTGCTGACACTATCGAGTGCAGAGAACACACAGTGCTGACACTATCGAGTATAGAGAACACACAGTGCTGGCACTATTGAGTACAGAGAACGCACAGTGCTGACACTATCGAATATAGAGAACACTCAATGTTGACACGATCGAGTATAGAGAATGCAGTGCTGACACTATCGAGTGCAGAGAACACAACAGTGCTGACACTATCGAATACAGAGAACACACAGTGCTGACACTATCTAGTACAGAGAACACACAGTGCTGACATTATCGAGCGCAGAGAATACACAGTGCTGACACTATCGAGTACAGAGAACACGCAGATCTGACAGTGTCAAGTACAGAGAATGCACAGTGCTGAAACTATCGAGTACTGAGAACACACAGTGCGGACACTATCAAGTATAGAGAACACATAGTGCTGACGCTATCAAATAAAGTGAATATACAGAGTTGACACTATCGAGTACAGAGAACACACAGTGCTGACACTATCGAGTTAGAGAACACACAGTGCTGGCACTATTGAGTACAGAGAACACACAGTACTGACACTATTGAGTATAGACAACGCACAATGCTGACACTATTGAGTATAGAGAACACACAGTGCTGACACTAACGAGTGCAGAGAACACGCAGTGCTGATACTATCCAGTGTAGAGAACACATAATGCTGACACTATCGAGTACAGAGAACACACAGTGCTGACACTATCGAGTATAGAGAACACAGTGCTGACACGATCGAGTCTAGAGAACACACAATGCTAACACGATCGAGTCTAGAGAGCGCACAGTGCTGGCACTATCGAGTTCAGAGAACACACAGTGCTGACACTATCGAGTTCAGAGAACACACAGTGCTGACACTATGGAGTATAGAGAACACACATTGCTGGCACTATCGAGTCCAGAGAACACACAGTGCTGATACTATCGAGTATAAAGAACACACAGTGCTGGCACTATCAAGTACAGATTACACACAGTGCTGACACGATCGAGTACAGAGAACACACAGTGCTGACACTATCGAGTATGGAGAACACACAGTGCTGACACTATCGAGTATAGTGAATTCACAGAGCTAACACTATCGAGTACGGAGAAAACACAGTGCTGACATTATCAAGTATGGAGAACACACAGTGCAGACACTATCGAGTACAGAGAACACACAGTGCTGACAATATCGAGTAGGAGAAGGTACAGTGCTGACACGATCGAGTACAGATAATGCACAGTGCTGACACTGTCGAATATAGAGAACACACAGTGCTGACACTATCGAGTACAGGGAACACACAGTGCGTACAGTATCCATTACAGAGAAGACACAGAGCTCACACTATCGAGTACAGAGAACAGACAGTGCTGAAACTATTGCCTACAGAGAACACACAGTGCTGAAACTATTGAGTACAGAGAATACACTGTGCTGGCACTTTCGAGTACAGAGAACACACAGTGCTGACACTATCGAGTACAGAGAACACAGTGCTGACACTATCGAGTACAGAGAACGCACAGTACTGACGCTATCGAGTATAGATAATATACAGTGCTGTCAATATCGACTACAGTGAACACACAGTGCTGACGCTATTGAGTATAGAGAACACTCAGTGCTGACACTGTCGAGTACAGAGAACATACAGTGCTGATACTATCGAGTAAAGAGAACACACAATGCTGACACGATCGAATATAGAGAACACACAATTCTGACAGTATCGAGTATAGAGAACACACAGTGCTGACACTATCGAGTGCAGAGAACACAGAATGCTGATACTATCGAGTCCAGAGAACACACAGTGCTGACACTATCGAGTACAGAGAACACACAGTGCTGACACTATCGAGTATAGAGAACACAGTGCTGACACTATCGAGTCCAGAGAACACACAATGCTAACACTATCGAGTCTGGAGAACGCACAGTGCTGGCATTATCGAGTTCAGAGGACACACAATTCTAACACTATCGAGTCTGGAGAACGCACAGTGCTGGCACTATCGAGTTCAGAGAACACACAGTGCTGACACAATCGAGTTCAGAGAACACACAGTGCTGCCACTATCAAGTACAGATTACACACAGTGCTGACACTATCGAGTACAGAGAACACACAGTGCTGACACTATCGAGTACAGATAATGCACAGTGCTGACACTATCGAGTACAGAGAATACACAGTGCTGACAATATCGAGTATAGAGAAGACACATTGCTGGCACTATCGAGTACAGAGAACACACAGTGCTGACTTTATTGAGTATAGAGAACACACAGTGCTGCCACTATCAAGTACAGATTACACACAGTGCTGACACTATCGAGTACAGAGAACACACAGTGCTGACACTATCGAGTACAGATAATGCACAGTGCTGACACTATCGAGTACAGAGAACACACAGTGCTGACTTTATCGAGTATAGAGAACACACAGTGCTGCCACTATCAAGTACAGATTACACACAGTGCTGACACTATCGAGTACAGAGAACACACAGTGCTGCCACTGTCGAGTACAGAGAACACACAGTGCTGACACTATCGAGTACAGAGAACACACAATGCTGACACAATCGAGTACAGAGAACACCCAGTGCTGACACTATCGAGTTCAGAGAACACACAATGCTGACACTATCGAGTACAGATAATGCACAGTGCTGACACTATCGAGTACAGAGAATACACAGTGCTGACATATCAAGTACAGAGAACACACAGTGCTGACACTATCGAGTAGAGAGAACACACAGTGCTGACACTATCGAGTGCAGAGAACACAGAATGCTGATACTATCGAGTCCAGAGAACACACAGTGCTGACACTATCGAGTACAGAGAACACACAGTGCTGACACTATCGAGTATAGAGAACACAGTGCTGACACTATCGAGTCCAGAGAACACACAATGCTAACACTATCGAGTCTGGAGAACGCACAGTGCTGGCATTATCGAGTTCAGAGGACACACAATTCTAACACTATCGAGTCTGGAGAACGCACAGTGCTGGCACTATCGAGTTCAGAGAACACACAGTGCTGACACAATCGAGTTCAGAGAACACACAGTGCTGCCACTATCAAGTACAGATTACACACAGTGCTGACACTATCGAGTACAGAGAACACACAGTGCTGACACTATCGAGTACAGATAATGCACAGTGCTGACACTATCGAGTACAGAGAATACACAGTGCTGACAATATCGAGTATAGAGAAGACACATTGCTGGCACTATCGAGTACAGAGAACACACAGTGCTGACTTTATTGAGTATAGAGAACACACAGTGCTGCCACTATCAAGTACAGATTACACACAGTGCTGACACTATCGAGTACAGAGAACACACAGTGCTGACACTATCGAGTACAGATAATGCACAGTGCTGACACTATCGAGTACAGAGAACACACAGTGCTGACTTTATCGAGTATAGAGAACACACAGTGCTGCCACTATCAAGTACAGATTACACACAGTGCTGACACTATCGAGTACAGAGAACACACAGTGCTGCCACTGTCGAGTACAGAGAACACACAGTGCTGACACTATCGAGTACAGAGAACACACAATGCTGACACAATCGAGTACAGAGAACACCCAGTGCTGACACTATCGAGTTCAGAGAACACACAATGCTGACACTATCGAGTACAGATAATGCACAGTGCTGACACTATCGAGTACAGAGAATACACAGTGCTGACATATCAAGTACAGAGAACACACAGTGCTGACACTATCGAGTAGAGAGAACACACAGTGCTGACACTATCGAGTACACAGAATACACAGTGCTAACACTATCGAGTACAGATAACACACAGTGCTGACAATATCGAGTACAGATAATGCACAGAGCTGACACTATCAAATATAGAGAACACACAGTGCTGACACTATCGAGTACAGGGAACACACAGTGCGTACAGTATCCAGTACAGAGAAGACACAGAGCTCACACTATCGAGTACAGAGAACAGACAGTGCTGAAACTATTGCGTACAGAGATCACACAGTGCTGAAACTATTGAGTACAGAGAATACACTGTGCTGGCACTTTCGAGTACAGAGAAAACATAGTGCTGTCACTATTGTGTATTGGGAACACGCAGTGCTGTCACTATCGACTACAGTGAACACACAGTGCTGACGCTATTGAGTATAGAGAACAGTCAGTGCTGACACTATCGCGTACAGAGAACATACAGTGCTGATACTATCGAGTATAGAGAACACACAGTGCTGTCACTATCGAGTACAGAGAACACACAGTGCTGACACTATCGAGTAGAGAGAACACACATTGCTGATACTATCGAGTATAGAAAACATACAGTGCTGACACTATTGAGTATAGAGAACTCGCAGTGCTGTCACTGTCGAGTACAGACAACACACAGTGCTGACGCTATTGAGTATAGAGAACACACAGTGCTGACACTGTCGAGTACAGAGAACACACAGTGCTGACACTATCACGTATCGTGAATACACAGAGCTGACACTCATGATGACAGAGAACACACAGTGCTGACACTATCACGTATCGTGAATACACAGAGCTGACACTCATGATGACAGAGAACACACAGTGCTGACACTATCGAGTTTAGTGAATACATGGAGCTGATACTATCGAGTACAGAGAACATACACTGCTGACAATACCGAGTACAGAGAATACACCGTGCTGACATATCAAGTAGAGAGAACACAGTGCTGATGCTATCAAGTATAGAAAACACACAGTGCTGACAATATCGACTATAGTGAATACACAGAGCTCACACTATCGAGTAGAGAGAACACACAGTGCTGACATTATTGAGTACACAGAACACACAGTGCTAACACTATCGAGTACAGATAATGCACAGTGCTGACACTATCGAATATCGAGAACATACAGTGCTGACACTATCGAGTACAGGGAACACACAGTGCGTACAGTATCGAGTGCAGAGAAGACACGGAGCTCACACTATCGAGTACAGAGAACCGACAGTGCTGAAACTATTGCGTACAGAGAACACACAGTGCTGAAACTATTGAGTACAGAGAATACACTGTGCTGACACTTTTGAGTACAGAGAACACACAGTGCTGACACTATCGAGTACAGAGAACCCACAGTGCTGCCACTCTCGAGTACAGAGAATGCACAGTGCTGACGCTATCAAGTATAGATTATACACAGTGCTGGCACTATAGAGTATAGACAACACACAGTGCTGACACTATCGAGTACAGAGAAAACATAGTGCTGTCACTATTGTGTATTGAGAACATGCAGTGCTGTCACTATCGACTACAGTGAACACACAGTGCTGACGCTATTGAGTATAGAGAACAGTCAGTGCTGACACTATCGCGTACAGACAACATACAGTGCTGATTCTATCGAGTATAGAGAACACACAGTGCTGTCACTATCGAGTACAGAGAACACACAGTGCTGATACTATCGAGTCCAGAGAACACACAGTGCTGACACTATCGAATATAGGGAACACACAGTGCTGACAGATCGAGTATAGAGAACACATACTGCTGACACTATCGAGTGCAGAGAACTCAACAGTGCTGACACTATCGATTACAGAGAACACACAGTGCTGACACTATCGAGTACAGAGATCACACAGTGCTGACACTATTGAGTACAGAGAACACACAGTGCTGACACTATCGAGCACAGAGAACACACAGTGCTGACACTATCGCATACAGAGAACATACAGCGCTGACACTGTCGAGTACAGAGACAATGCTGTGCTGTCACTATCGGGTACAGAGAACACACAGTGCTGACGCTTTTGAGTCTAGAGAGCACACAGTGCTGGCACTATCGGGGACAGAGTACACACAGTGCTGACACTATCGAGTATAGAGAACACACAGTGCTGACACTATTGAGCATAGAGAACACACAGTGCTGGCACTATCGAGTATAGAGAACACACAGTGCTGACACTATCGAGCACAGAGAACACACAGTGCTGACACTATCGAGTATAGAGAACACAACAGTGCTGACACTTTCGAGCACAGAGATCACACAGTGCTGACACTATCGGGTACAGATAACGCACAGTGCTGACACTATCGAGTATAGATACACGCAGTGCTGTCACTATCGAGTACAGAGAACACACAGTGCTGACACTATCGAGTACAGAAAATACACAGTGCTGACACGATCGACTATCGAGAACACACACTGGTGACATTATCGAGTGCAGAGAACACACAGTGCTGACACTATCGAGCACAGAGAACACGCTGCTGACACTGTCGAGTGCAGAGAACAACAGTGCTGACACTATCAAGTATAGAGAACACACAGTGCTGACACTACCGAGTATAGTCAATACACAGAGCTGACACTATCAAGTTCAGAGAACACACAGTGCTGACACTATCGAGTATAGTGAACACACAGTGCTGACACTGTTGAGTTCAGAGAACACACAGTGCTGGCGCTATCGAGTATAGAGAACACACAGTGCTGACACTATTGAGTATAGAGAACACTCAATGCTGACACTATCGAGTATAGAGAACACACAGTGCTGACACTATCGAGTATAGAGAACACAGTGCTGGCACTATCGAGTGCAGAAAACACACAGTGCTGACACTATCGAGTACAGAGAACACACAGTGCTGACACGATCGAGTGCAGATAACACAGAGATCTGATACTATCGAGTCTAGAGAACACACAGTGCTGGCACTATCGAGTACAGAGAACACACAGTGCTGGCACTAGCGAGTACAGAGTACACACAGTGCTGACACTATCGAGTATAGAGAACACTCAATGCTGACACTATCGGGTATAGAGAACGCACAGTGCTGACACTATCGTGTACAGAGAACACACAGTGCTGACACTATTGAGTGCAGTGAACACACATTGCTGACACTATAAAGTATAGAGAACATGCAGTGCTGACACTATTGAGTGTAGAGAACACGCAGTGCTGTCACTATCGAGAATAGAGAACACAGTGCTGACACTATCGAATATAGAGAACAGACAGTGCTCACTCTATCGAGTACAGAGAAGGCACAGTGCTCACACTATCGAGTACAGAGAACACACAGTGCTGAAATTATTGAGTGCAGAGAACACACAATGCAGACACTATCGAGAGCAGAGAACACACAGTGCTGACACTATTGCGTACAGAGAACACACATTGCTGACACTATCTAGTATAGAGAACATACTGTGCTGACACTATTGAGTATAGAGAACACGCAGTGCTGTCACTATCGAGTATAGAGAACACAGTGCTGACACTATTGAGTATAGAGAACACAGAGTGCTGACACTATCGAATAAAGACAACACACAATAATGACACGATTGAATATAGAGAACACACAATGCTGACACTATCGAGTCTAGAGAACACACAGTGCTGGCACTATCGAGCACAGAGAACACGCTGCTGACACTGTCGAGTACAGAGAACACACAGTGCTGAAACTATCGAGTATCGAGAACACAGTACTGACACTATCGAGTTCAGAGAACACACAGTGCTGACACTATCGAGTATAGAGAACACACAGTGCTGGCACTATCGAGTACAGAGTACACACAGTGCTGACACTATCGAGTATAGAGAGCACTCAATGCTGACACTATTGAGTACAGAGAACACGCAGTGCTGTCACTATCGAGTACAGAGAACACACAGTGCTGACGCTATTGAGTATAGAGAACACACAGTGCTGACATTATCCAATACAGAGAACACACAATGCTGACACGATCGAAGATAGAGAACACACAATGCTGACACTATCGAGTCTAGAGAACACACAGTGCTGTCACTATCGAGTATAGAGTACACACAGTGCTGACACTATCGAGTACAGAAAACACACATTGCTGACACGATCGTCTATAGAGAACACACACTGGTGACACTATCGAGTGCAGAGAACACACAGTGCTGACACTATCGAGCACAGAGAATACGCTGCTGACACTGTCGAGTACAGAGAACACAGTGCTGAAACTATCGAGTGCAGATAACACACAGAGCTGATACTATCGAGTGCAGATAACACACAGAGCTGATACTATCGAGTCCAGATAACACACAGTGCTGACACTATCGAGTTCAGAGAACACACAGTGCCGACACTATCGAGTATAGAGAACACACAGTGCTGGCACTATCGAGTACAGAGTACAAACAGTGCTGACACTATCGAATATAGAGAACACACAGTGCTGGCACTATCGAGTACAGAGTACACACAGTGCTGACACTATCGAGTATAGAGAACACTCAATGCTGACACTATCGTGCACAGAGAACACACAGTGCTGACATTATTGAGTACAGAGAACACACATTGCTGACACTATCGAGTATAGAGAACATGCAGTGCTGATACTATTGAGTATAAAGAACACACAGTGTTGAAACTATTGAGTACAGAGAACACACAGTGCAGACACTATCAAGTACAGAGAACACACAGTGCTGACACTATCGCATATAGTGAATACACAGAGCTGACACTAACGATTACAGAGAACACACAGTGTTGACACTATCGAGTATAGTGAATACATAGAGCTGACACTATCGAGTATGGAGAACACACTTTGCTGACACTATTGAGTTCAGAGAACATACAGTGCTGACACTATTGAGTATAGAGAACACGCAGTGCTGTCACTATCGAGTATAGAGAACACAGTGCTGATATTTTCGAATACAGAGAACACACATTGCTCTCACTATCGAGTACAGAGAAGACACAGTGCTCACACTATCGAGTACAGAGAACACACAGTGCTGACACTATCGAGTATGGAGAACACACAGTGCTGACACTATCGAGTATGGAGAACACACAGTGCTGACACGATCGAGTGCAGATAACACACAGATCTGATGCTATCGAGTCTAGAGAACACACAGTGCTGGCACTATCGAGTACAGAGAACACACAGTGCTGGCACTATCGAGTACAGAGTACACACAGTGCTGACACTATCGAGTATAGAGAACACTCAATGCTGACACTATCGGGTATAGAGAACGCACAGTGCTGACACTATCGTGTACAGAGAACACACAGTGCTGACACTATTGAGTACAGAGAACACACATTGCTGACACTATAAAGTATAGAGAACATGCAGTGCTGACACTATTGAGTGTGGAGAACACGCAGTGCTGTCACGATCGAGATTAGAGAACACAGTGCTGACACTATCGAATATAGAGAACAGACAGTGCTCACTCTATCGAGTACAGAGAAGACACAGTGCTCACACTATCGAGTACAGAGAACACACAGTGCTGAAATTATTGAGTGCAGAGAACACACAATGCAGACACTATCGAGAGCAGAGAACACACAGTGCTGACACTATTGAGTACAGAGAACACACAGTGCTGACACTGTTGAGTTCAGAGAACACACAGTGCTGGCGCTATCGAGTATAGAGAACACACAGTGCTGACACTATTGAGTATAGAGAACACTCAATGCTGACACTATCGAGTATAGAGAACACACAGTGCTGACACTATCGAGTATAGAGAACACAGTGCTGGCACTATCGAGTGCAGAAAACACACAGTGCTGACACTATCGAGTACAGAGAACACACAGTGCTGACACGATAGAGTGCAGATAACACACAGATCTGATACTATCGAGTCTAGAGAACACACAGTGCTGGCACTATCGAGTACAGAGAACACACAGTGCTGGCACTATCGAGTACAGAATACACACAGTGCTGACACTATCGAGTATAGAGAACACTCAATGCTGACACTATCGGGTATAGAGAACGCACAGTGCTGACACTATCGTGTACAGAGAACACACAGTGCTGACAATATCGACTATCGTGAATACACAGAGCTCAAACTATCGAGTAGAGAGAACACACTGTGCTAACACTATCGAGTACAGAGAACACACAGTGCTGACAATATCGGGTACGAGAAGGCACAGTGCTGACACTATCGAGTACAAATAATGCACAGTGCTGACACTATCGAATATAGAGAACACACAGTGCTGACACTATCAAGTGCAGGGAACACACAGTGCGTACAGTATCCAGTACAGAGAAGACACAGAGCTCACACAATCGAGTACAGAGAACAGACAGTGCTGAAACTATTGCGTACAGAGAACACACAATGCTGAAACTATTGAGTACAGAGAACACACAGTGCTGACACTATCGAGTATAGTGAATTCACAGAGCTAACACTATCGAGTAAAGAGAAAACACAGTGCTGACATTATCGAGTACAGAGAACACACAGTGCTGACACTATCGAGTACAGAGAACACACAGTGCTGACACTATCGAGGACAGAGTACGCACAGTGCTGATGCTATCAAGTATAGATAATACACAGTGCTGACACTATCGAGCACAGAGAACACACAGTGCTGACGCTATTCAGTATAGAGAACACTCAGTGCTGACACTATCGAGTACAGAGAACACACAGTGCTGACACTATCGAGTACAGAGAACGCACAGTGCTGACGCTATTGATTTAAGAGAATACACAGTGCTGACACTATCGAGTATAGAGAACACACAGTGCTGGAATAATCGAGAACAGAGAACACACAGTGCTGATACTATCGAGTATAGAGAACACACAGTGCTGGCACTATCGAGTAAAGAGAACACACAGTGCTGGCCCTATCGAGTACAGAGAACACATAGTGCTGACACTATCGAGTATAGAGAACACACAGTGCTGGCACTATTGAGTACAGAGAACGCACAGTGCTGACACTATCGAATATAGAGAACACTCAATGTTGACACGATCGAGTATAGAGAATGCAGTGCTGACACTATCGAGTGCAGAGAACACAACAGTGCTGACACTATCGAATACAGAGAACACACAGTGCTGACACTATCTAGTACAGAGAACACACAGTGCTGACATTATCGAGCGCAGAGAATACACAGTGCTGACACTATCGAGTACAGAGAACACGCAGATCTGACAGTGTCAAGTACAGAGAATGCACAGTGCTGAAACTATCGAGTACTGAGAACACACAGTGCGGACACTATCAAGTATAGAGAACACATAGTGCTGACGCTATCAAATAAAGTGAATATACAGAGTTGACACTATCGAGTACAGAGAACACACAGTGCTGACACTATCGAGTTAGAGAACACACAGTGCTGGCACTATTGAGTACAGAGAACACACAGTACTGACACTATTGAGTATAGACAACGCACAATGCTGACACTATTGAGTATAGAGAACACACAGTGCTGACACTAACGAGTGCAGAGAACACGCAGTGCTGATACTATCCAGTGTAGAGAACACATAATGCTGACACTATCGAGTACAGAGAACACACAGTGCTGACACTATCGAGTATAGAGAACACAGTGCTGACACGATCGAGTCTAGAGAACACACAATGCTAACACGATCGAGTCTAGAGAGCGCACAGTGCTGGCACTATCGAGTTCAGAGAACACACAGTGCTGACACTATCGAGTTCAGAGAACACACAGTGCTGACACTATGGAGTATAGAGAACACACATTGCTGGCACTATCGAGTCCAGAGAACACACAGTGCTGATACTATCGAGTATAAAGAACACACAGTGCTGGCACTATCAAGTACAGATTACACACAGTGCTGACACTGTCGAATATAGAGAACACACAGTGCTGACACTATCGAGTACAGGGAACACACAGTGCGTACAGTATCCATTACAGAGAAGACACAGAGCTCACACTATCGAGTACAGAGAACAGACAGTGCTGAAACTATTGCCAACAGAGAACACACAGTGCTGAAACTATTGAGTACAGAGAATACACTGTGCTGGCACTTTCGAGTACAGAGAACACACAGTGCTGACACTATCGAGTACAGAGAACACAGTGCTGACACTATCGAGTACAGAGAACGCACAGTACTGACGCTATCGAGTATAGATAATATACAGTGCTGTCAATATCGACTACAGTGAACACACAGTGCTGACGCTATTGAGTATAGAGAACACTCAGTGCTGACACTGTCGAGTACAGAGAACATACAGTGCTGATACTATCGAGTAAAGAGAACACACAATGCTGACACGATCGAATATAGAGAACACACAATTCTGACAGTATCGAGTATAGAGAACACACAGTGCTGACACTATCGAGTGCAGAGAACACAGAATGCTGATACTATCGAGTCCAGAGAACACACAGTGCTGACACTATCGAGTACAGAGAACACACAGTGCTGACACTATCGAGTATAGAGAACACAGTGCTGACACTATCGAGTCCAGAGAACACACAATGCTAACACTATCGAGTCTGGAGAACGCACAGTGCTGGCATTATCGAGTTCAGAGGACACACAATTCTAACACTATCGAGTCTGGAGAACGCACAGTGCTGGCACTATCGAGTTCAGAGAACACACAGTGCTGACACAATCGAGTTCAGAGAACACACAGTGCTGACAATATCGAGTATAGAGAAGACACATTGCTGGCACTATCGAGTACAGAGAACACACAGTGCTGACTTTATCGAGTATAGAGAACACACAGTGCTGCCACTATCAAGTACAGATTACACACAGTGCTGACACTATCGAGTACAGAGAACACACAGTGCTGACACTATCGAGTACAGATAATGCACAGTGCTGACACTATCGAGTACAGAGAATACACAGTGCTGACAATATCGAGTATAGAGAAGACACATTGCTGGCACTATCGAGTACAGAGAACACACAGTGCTGACTTTATTGAGTATAGAGAACACACAGTGCTGCCACTATCAAGTACAGATTACACACAGTGCTGACACTATCGAGTACAGAGAACACACAGTGCTGACACTATCGAGTACAGATAATGCACAGTGCTGACACTATCGAGTACAGAGAACACACAGTGCTGACTTTATCGAGTATAGAGAACACACAGTGCTGCCACTATCAAGTACAGATTACACACAGTGCTGACACTATCGAGTACAGAGAACACACAGTGCTGCCACTGTCGAGTACAGAGAACACACAGTGCTGACACTATCGAGTACAGAGAACACACAATGCTGACACAATCGAGTACAGAGAACACCCAGTGCTGACACTATCGAGTTCAGAGAACACACAATGCTGACACTATCGAGTACAGATAATGCACAGTGCTGACACTATCGAGTACAGAGAATACACAGTGCTGACATATCAAGTACAGAGAACACACAGTGCTGACACTATCGAGTAGAGAGAACACACAGTGCTGACACTATCGAGTACACAGAATACACAGTGCTAACACTATCGAGTACAGATAACACACAGTGCTGACAATATCGAGTACAGATAATGCACAGAGCTGACACTATCGAATATAGAGAACACACAGTGCTGACACTATCGAGTACAGGGAACACACAGTGCGTACAGTATCCAGTACAGAGAAGACACAGAGCTCACACTATCGAGTACAGAGAACAGACAGTGCTGAAACTATTGCGTACAGAGATCACACAGTGCTGAAACTATTGAGTACAGAGAATATACTGTGCTGGCACTTTCGAGTACAGAGAACACACAATGCTGACACTATCGAGTACAGAACACACAGTGCTGACAATATCGACTATAGTGAATACACAGAGCTCACACTATCGAGTAGAGAGAACACACAGTGCTGACATTATCGAGTACACAGAACACACAGTGCTAACACTATCGAGTACAGATAATGCACAGTGCTGACACTATCGAATATCGAGAACACACAGTGCTGACACTATCGAGTACAGGGAACACACAGTGCGTACAGTATCGAGTGCAGAGAAGACACAGAGCTCACACTATCGAGTACAGAGAACCGACAGTGCTGAAACTATTGCGTACAGAGAACACACAGTGCTGAAACTATTGAGTACAGAGAATACACTGTGCTGACACTTTTGAGTACAGAGAACACACAGTGCTGACACTATCGAGTACAGAGAACCCACAGTGCTGCCACTCTCGAGTACAGAGAATGCACAGTGCTGACGCTATCAAGTATAGATTATACACAGTGCTGGCACTATAGAGTATAGACAACACACAGTGCTGACACTATCGAGTACAGAGAAAACATAGTGCTGTCACTATTGTGTATTGGGAACACGCAGTGCTGTCACTATCGACTGCAGTGAACACACAGTGCTGACGCTATTGAGTACAGAGAACAGTCAGTGCTGACACTATCGCGTACAGAGAACATACAGTGCTGATACTATCGAGTATAGAGAACACACAGTGCTGTCACTATCGAGTACAGAGAACACACAGTGCTGACACTATCGAGTAGAGAGAACACACATTGCTGATACTATCGAGTATAGAAAACATACAGTGCTGACACTATTGAGTATAGAGAACTCGCAGTGCTGTCACTATCGAATACAGACAACACACAGTGCTGACGCTATTGAGTATAGAGAACACACAGTGCTGACACTGTCGAGTACAGAGAACACACAGTGCTGACACTATCACGTATCGTGAATACACAGAGCTGACACTCATGATGACAGAGAACACACAGTGCTGACACTATCGAGTTTAGTGAATACATGGAGCTGATACTATCGAGTACAGAGAACATACACTGCTGACAATACCGAGTACAGAGAATACACCGTGCTGACATATCAAGTAGAGAGAACACAGTGCTGATGCTATCAAGTATAGAAAACACACAGTGCTGACAATATCGACTATAGTGAATACACAGAGCTCACACTATCGAGTAGAGAGAACACACAGTGCTGACATTATCGAGTACACAGAACACACAGTGCTAACACTATCGAGTACAGATAATGCACAGTGCTGACACTATCGAATATCGAGAACACACAGTGCTGACACTATCGAGTACAGGGAACACACAGTGTGTACAGTATCGAGTGCAGAGAAGACACGGAGCTCACACTATCGAGTACAGAGAACCGACAGTGCTGAAACTATTGCGTACAGAGAACACACAGTGCTGAAACTATTGAGTACAGAGAATACACTGTGCTGACACTTTTGAGTACAGAGAACACACAGTGCTGACACTATCGAGTACAGAGAACCCACAGTGCTGCCACTCTCGAGTACAGAGAATGCACAGTGCTGACGCTATCAAGTATAGATTATACACAGTGCTGGCACTATAGAGTATAGACAACACACAGTGCTGACACTATCGAGTACAGAGAAAACATAGTGCTGTCACTATTGTGTATTGAGAACATGCAGTGCTGTCACTATCGACTACAGTGAACACACAGTGCTGACGCTATTGAGTATAGAGAACAGTCAGTGCTGACACTATCGCGTACAGACAACATACAGTGCTGATACTATCGAGTATAGAGAACACACAGTGCTGTCACTATCGAGTACAGAGAACACACAGTGCTGATACTATCGAGTACATCGAACACACAGCGCTGACACTATCGAGTATAGAGAACACACAGTGCTGACACTGTTGAGTTCAGAGAACAACAGTGCTGACACTATCAAGTATAGAGAACACACAGTGCTGACACTGTTGAGTTCAGAGAACACACAGTGCTGGCGCTATCGAGTATAGAGAACACTCAATGCTGACACTATTGAGTATAGAGAACACTCAATGCTGACACTATCGAGTATGGAGAACACACAGTGCTGACACTATTGAGTATAGAGAACACTCAATGCTGACACTATCGAGTATAGAGAACACACAGTGCTGACACTATCGAGTATAGAGAACACAGTGCTGGCACTATCGAGTGCAGAAAACACACAGTGCTGACACTATCGAGTACAGAGAACACACAGTGCTGACACGATCGAGTGCAGATAACACACAGATCTGATACTATCGAGTCTAGAGAACACACAGTGCTGTCACTATCGAGTACAGAGAACACACAGTGCTGATACTATCGAGTCCAGAGAACACACAGTGCTGACACTATCGAATATAGGGAACACACAGTGCTGACAGATCGAGTATAGAGAACACATACTGCTGACACTATCGAGTGCAGAGAACTCAACAGTGCTGACACTATCGATTACAGAGAACACACAGTGCTGACACTATTGAGTATCGAGAACACACAGTGCTGACACTATCGAGTACAGAGATCACACAGTGCTGACACTATTGAGTACAGAGAACACACAGTGCTGACACTATCGAGCACAGAGAACACACAGTGCTGACACTATCGCATACAGAGAACATACAGCGCTGACACTGTCGAGTACAGAGACAACGCTGTGCTGTCACTATCGGGTACAGAGAACACACAGTGCTGACGCTTTTGAGTCTAGAGAGCACACAGTGCTGGCACTATCGGGGACAGAGTACACACAGTGCTGACACTATCGAGTATAGAGAACACACAGTGCTGACACTATTGAGCATAGAGAACACACAGTGCTGGCACTATCGAGTATAGAGAACACAACAGTGCTGACACTTTCGAGCACAGAGATCACACAGTGCTGACACTATCGGGTACAGATAACGCACAGTGCTGACACTATCGAGTATAGATACACGCAGTGCTGTCACTATCGAGTACAGAGAACACACAGTGCTGACACTATCGAGTACAGAAAATACACAGTGCTGACACGATCGACTATCGAGAACACACACTGGTGACATTATCGAGTGCAGAGAACACACAGTGCTGACACTATCGAGCACAGAGAACACGCTGCTGACACTGTCGAGTGCAGAGAACAACAGTGCTGACACTATCAAGTATAGAGAACACACAGTGCTGACACTACCGAGTATAGTCAATACACAGAGCTGACACTATCAAGTTCAGAGAACACACAGCGCTGACACTATCGAGTATAGTGAACACACAGTGCTGACACTGTTGAGTTCAGAGAACACACAGTGCTGGCGCTATCGAGTATAGAGAACACACAGTGCTGACACTATTGAGTATAGAGAACACTCAATGCTGACACTATCGAGTATAGAGAACACACAGTGCTGACACTATCGAGTATAGAGAACACAGTGCTGGCACTATCGAGTGCAGAAAACACACAGTGCTGACACTATCGAGTACAGAGAACACACAGTGCTGACACGATCGAGTGCAGATAACACACAGATCTGATACTATCGAGTCTAGAGAACACACAGTGCTGGCACTATCGAGTACAGAGAACACACAGTGCTGGCACTAGCGAGTACAGAGTACACACAGTGCTGACACTATCGAGTATAGAGAACACTCAATGCTGACACTATCGGGTATAGAGAACGCACAGTGCTGACACTATCGTGTACAGAGAACACACAGTGCTGACACTATTGAGTGCAGTGAACACACATTGCTGACACTATAAAGTATAGAGAACATGCAGTGCTGACACTATTGAGTGTAGAGAACACGCAGTGCTGTCACTATCGAGAATAGAGAACACAGTGCTGACACTATCGAATATAGAGAACAGACAGTGCTCACTCTATCGAGTACAGAGAAGGCACAGTGCTCACACTATCGAGTACAGAGAACACACAGTGCTGCAATTATTGAGTGCAGAGAACACACAATGCAGACACTATCGAGAGCAGAGAACACACAGTGCTGACACTATTGCGTACAGAGAACACACATTGCTGACACTATCTAGTATAGAGAACATACTGTGCTGACACTATTGAGTATAGAGAACATGCAGTGCTGTCACTATCGAGTATAGAGAACACAGTGCTGACACTATTAAGTATAGAGAACACAGAGTGCTGACACTATCGAATACAGACAACACACAATAATGACACGATTGAATATAGAGAACACACAATGCTGACACTATCGAGTCTAGAGAACACACAGTGCTGGCACTATCGAGCACAGAGAACACGCTGCTGACACTGTCGAGTACAGAGAACACACAGTGCTGAAACTATCGAGTATCGAGAACACAGTACTGACACTATCGAGTTCAGAGAACACACAGTGCTGACACTATCGAGTATAGAGAACACACAGTGCTGGCACTATCGAGTACAGAGTACACACAGTGCTGACACTATCGAGTATAGAGAACACTCAATGCTGACACTATTGAGTACAGAGAACACGCAGTGCTGTCACTGTCGAGTACAGAGAACATACAGTGCTGACGCTATTGAGTATAGAGAACACACAGTGCTGACATTATCCAATACAGAGAACACACAATGCTGACACGATCGAAGATAGAGAACACACAATGCTGACACTATCGAGTCTAGAGAACACACAGTGCTGTCACTATCGAGTATAGAGTACACACAGTGCTGACACTATCGAGTACAGAAAACACACATTGCTGACACGATCGACTATAGAGAACACACACTGGTGACACTATCGAGTGCAGAGAACACACAGTGCTGACACTATCGAGCACAGAGAATACGCTGCTGACACTGTCGAGTACAGAGAACACAGTGCTGAAACTATCGAGTGCAGATAACACACAGAGCTGATACTATCGAGTGCAGATAACACACAGAGCTGATACTATCGAGTCCAGATAACACACAGTGCTGACACTATCGAGTTCAGAGAACACACAGTGCTGACACTATCGAGTAGAGAGAACACACAGTGCTGGCACTATCGAGTACAGAGTACAAACAGTGCTGACACTATCGAATATAGAGAACACACAGTGCTGGCACTATCGAGTACAGAGTACACACAGTGCTGACACTATCGAGTATAGAGAACACTCAATGCTGACACTATCGTGCACAGAGAACACACAGTGCTGACATTATTGAGTACAGAGAACACACATTGCTGACACTATCGAGTATAGAGAACATGCAGTGCTGATACTATTGAGTATAAAGAACACACAGTGTTGAAACTATTGAGTACAGAGAACACACAGTGCAGACACTATCAAGTACAGAGAACACACAGTGCTGACACTATCGCATATAGTGAATACACAGAGCTGACACTAATGATTACAGAGAACACACAGTGTTGACACTATCGAGTATAGTGAATACATAGAGCTGACACTATCGAGTATGGAGAACACACTTTGCTGACACTATTGAGTTCAGAGAACATACAGTGCTGACACTATTGAGTATAGAGAACACGCAGTGCTGTCACTATCGAGTATAGAGAACACAGTGCTGACAATATCGAATACAGAGAACACACATTGCTCTCACTATCGAGTACAGAGAAGACACAGTGCTCACACTATCGAGTACAGAGAACACACAGTGCTGACACTATCGAGTATGGAGAACACACAGTGCTGACACTATCGAGTATGGAGAACACACTGTGCTGACACGATCGAGTGCAGATAACACACAGATCTGATACTATCGAGTCTAGAGAACACACAGTGCTGGCACTATCGAGTACAGAGAACACACAGTGCTGGCACTATCGAGTACAGAGTACACACAGTGCTGACACTATCGAGTATAGAGAACACTCAATGCTGACACTATCGGGTATAGAGAACGCACAGTGCTGACACTATCGTGTACAGAGAACACACAGTGCTGACACTATTGAGTACAGAGAACACACATTGCTGACACTATAAAGTATAGAGAACATGCAGTGCTGACACTATTGAGTGTAGAGAACACGCAGTGCTGTCACGATCGAGAATAGAGAACACAGTGCTGACACTATCGAATATAGAGAACAGACAGTGCTCACTCTATCGAGTACAGAGAAGACACAGTGCTCACACTATCGAGTACAGAGAACACACAGTGCTGAAATTATTGAGTGCAGAGAACACACAATGCAGACACTATCGAGAGCAGAGAACACACAGTGCTGACACTATTGAGTACAGAGAACACACAGTGCTGACACTGTTGAGTTCAGAGAACACACAGTGCTGGCGCTATCGAGTATAGAGAACACACAGTGCTGACACTATTGAGTATAGAGAACACTCAATGCTGACACTATCGAGTATAGAGAACACACAGTGCTGACACTATCGAGTATAGAGAACACAGTGCTGGCACTATCGACTGCAGAAAACACACAGTGCTGACACTATCGAGTACAGAGAACACACAGTGCTGACACGATAGAGTGCAGATAACACACAGATCTGATACTATCGAGTCTAGAGAACACACAGTGCTGGCACTATCGAGTACAGAGAACACACAGTGCTGGCACTATCGAGTACAGAGTACACACAGTGCTGACACTATCGAGTATAGAGAACACTCAATGCTGACACTATCGGGTATAGAGAACGCACAGTGCTGACACTATCGTGTACAGAGAACACACAGTGCTGACACTATTGAGTGCAGAGAACACACATTGCTGACACTATAAAGTATAGAGAACATGCAGTGCTGACACTATTGAGTGTAGAGAACACGCAGTGCTGTCACTATCGAGAATAGAGAACACAGTGCTGACACTATCGAATATAGAGAACAGACAGTGCTCACTCTATCGAGTACAGAGAAGGCACAGTGCTCACACTATCGAGTACAGAGAACACACAGTGCTGAAATTATTGAGTGCAGAGAACACACAATGCAGACACTATCGAGAGCAGAGAACACACAGTGCTGACACTATTGAGTATAGAGAACACGCAGTGCTGTCACTATCGAGTATAGAGAACACAGTGCTGACACTATTGAGTATAGAGAACACAGAGTGCTGACACTATCGAATACAGACAACACACAATAATGACACGATTGAATATAGAGAACACACAATGCTGACACTATCGAGTCTAGAGAACACACAGTGCTGGCACTATCGAGCACAGAGAACACGCTGCTGACACTGTCGAGTACAGAGAACACACAGTGCTGAAACTATCGAGTATAGAGAACACAGTACTGACACTATCGAGTTCAGAGAACACACAGTGCTGACACTATCGAGTATAGAGAACACACAGTGCTGGCACTATCGAGTACAGAGTACACACAGTGCTGACACTATCGAGTATAGAGAACACTCAATGCTGACACTATTGAGTACAGAGAACACGCAGTGCTGTCACTATCGAGTACAGAGAACACACAGTGCTGACGCTATTGAGTATAGAGAACACACAGTGCTGACATTATCCAATACAGAGAACACACAATGCTGACACGATCGAAGATAGAGAACACACAATGCTGACACTATCGAGTCTAGAGAACACACAGTGCTGTCACTATCGAGTATAGAGAACACTCAGTGCTGACACTATCGAGTACAGAAAACACACATTACTGACACGATCGACTATAGAGAACACACACTGGTGACACTATCGAGTGCAGAGAACACACAGTGCTGACACTATCGAGCACAGAGAATACGCTGCTGACACTGTCAAGCACAGAGAACACAGTGCTGAAACTATCGAGTGCAGATAACACACAGAGCTGATACTATGGAGTGCAGATAACACACAGTGCTGGCACTATCGAGTACAGAGTACACACAGTGCTGACACTATCGAGTATAGAGAACACACAGTGCTGGCACTATCGAGTACAGAGTACACACAGTGCTGACACTATCGAGTTCAGAGAACACACAGTGCTGACACTATCGAGTATAGAGAACACACAGTGCTGGCACTATCGAGTACAGAGTACACACAGTGCTGACACTATCGAGTATAGAGAACACACAGTGCTGGCACTATCGAGTACAGAGTACACACAGTGCTGACACTATCGAGTATAGAGAACACTCAATGCTGACACTATCGTGCACAGAGAACACACAGTGCTGACATTATTGAGTACAGAGAACACACATTGCTGACACTATCGAGTATAGAGAACATGCAGTGTTGATACTATTGAGTATAAAGAACACACAGTGTTGAAACTATTGAGTACAGAGAACACACAGTGCAGACACTATCAAGTACAGAGAACACACAGTGCTGACACTATCGCATATAGTGAATACACAGAGCTGACACTAACGATTACAGAGAACACACAGTGCTGACACTATTGAGAAAAGTGAATACATAGAGCTGACACTATCGAGTATGGAGAACACACTTTGCTGACACTATTGAGTTCAGAGAACATACAGTGCTGACACTATTGAGTATAGAGAACACGCAGTGCTGTCACTATCGAGTATAGAGAACACAGTGCTAACAATATCGAATACAGAGAACACACATTGCTCTCACTATCGAGTACAGAGAAGACACAGTGCTCACACTATCGAGTACAGAGAACACACAGTGCTGACACGATCGAGTGCAGATAACACACAGATCTGATACTATCGAGTCTAGAGAACACACAGTGCTGGCACTATCGAGTACAGAGAACACACAGTGCTGGCACTATCAAGTACAGAGTACACACAGTGCTGACACTATCGAGTATAGAGAACACTCAATGCTGACACTATCGGGTATAGAGAACGCACAGTGCTGACACTATCGTGTACAGAGAACACACAGTGCTGACACTATTGAGTACAGAGAACACACATTGCTGACACTATAAAGTATAGAGAACATGCAGTGCTGACACTATTGAGTGTAGAGAACACGCAGTGCTGTCACTATCGAGAATAGAGAACATAGTGCTGACACTATCGAATATCGAGAACAGACAGTGCTCACTCTATCGAGTACAGTGAAGACACAGTGCTCACACTATCGAGTACAGAGAACACACAGTGCTGAAATTATTGAGTGCAGAGAACACACAATGCAGACACTATCGAGAGCAGAGAACACACAGTGCTGACACTATTGAGTGCAGAGAACACACATTGCTGACACTATCGAGTATAGAGAACATACTGTGCTGACACTATTGAGTATAGAGAACACGCAGTGCTGTCACTATCGAGTATAGAGAACACAGTGCTGACACTATTGAGTATAGAGAACACAGAGTGCTGACACTATCGAATACAGACAACACACAATAATGACACGATTGAATATAGAGAACACACAATGCTGACACTATCGAGTCTAGAGAACACACAGTGCTGGCACTATCGAGCACAGAGAACACGCTGCTGACACTGTCGAGTACAGAGAACACACAGTGCTGAAACTATCGAGTATCGAGAACACAGTACTGACACTATCGAGTTCAGAGAACACACAGTGCTGACACTATCGAGTATAGAGAACACACAGTGCTGGCACTATCGAGTACAGAGAACACGCAGTGCTGTCACTATCGAGTACAGAGAACACACAGTGCTGACGCTATTGAGTATAGAGAACACATAGTGCTGACATTATCCAATACAGAGAACACACAATGCTGACACGATCGAAGATAGAAAACACACATTGCTGACACGATCGTCTATAGAGAACACACACTGGTGACACTATCGAGTGCAGAGAACACACAGTGCTGACACTATCGAGCACAGAGAATACGCTGCTGACACTGTCGAGTACAGAGAACACAGTGCTGAAACTATCGAGTGCAGATAACACACAGAGCTGATACTATCGAGTGCAGATAACACACAGAGCTGATACTATCGAGTCCAGATAACACACAGTGCTGACACTATCGAGTTCAGAGAACACACAGTGCTGACACTATCGAGTAGAGAGAACACACAGTGCTGGCACTATTGAGTACAGAGTACACACAGTGCTGACACTATCGAGTATAGAGAACACACAGTGCTGGCACTATCGAGTACAGAGTACACACAGTGCTGACACTATCGAGTATAGAGAACACTCAATGCTGACACTATCGTGCACAGAGAACACACAGTGCTGACATTATTGAGTACAGAGAACACACATTGCTGACACTATCGAGTATAGAGAACATGCAGTGCTGATACTATTGAGTATAAAGAACACACAGTGTTGAAACTATTGAGTACAGAGAACACACAGTGCAGACACTATCAAGTACAGAGAACACACAGTGCTGACACTATCGCATATAGTGAATACACAGAGCTGACACTATCGAGTATGGAGAACACACTTTGCTGACACTATTGAGTTCAGAGAACATACAGTGCTGACACTATCGAGTATAGAGAACACAGTGCTGACAATATCGAATACAGAGAACACACATTGCTCTCACTATCGAGTACAGAGAAGACACAGTGCTCACACTATCGAGTACAGAGAACACACAGTGCTGAAACTATTGAGTATAGAGAACACACAGTGCAGACACTATCAATTACAGAGAATACACAGTGCTGACGCTATCGCATCTAGTGAATAGACAGAGCTGACGCTAACGATTACAGAGAACACACAGTGCTGACACTATCGAGTATAGTGAATACATAGAGCTGACACTATCGAGTATAGAGAACACACTTTGCTGACACTGTTAAGTTCAGAGAACACACAATGCTGACACTATTGAGTTCAGAGAACACAGAGAGCTGACACAATCGAGTTCAGTGAACATCCAGTGATGATACTATCTCGCACAAAGAACGCACAGCGCTAACAGTATCGAGTTCACATCATGCTCAGCACTGAAACTCTCAATTTCAGAAGGCGCACTGCGCTGATACAAATGAGTTCAGAGAAATCACAGTGCTGACACTCTCGAGTGCAGAGACTGCTCATCACTGACTCTATGGAGTTCAGAGGACGCATCGTGTTGACACCATTGAATTCAGAGAATGCACAGCACTGGCACAATCCGGTTCAGAGAACGCACAACGCTTTCAGTTTTGAGTTCAGTGAACGCACATTGTTGGCACTATCAAGTTCAGAGAACATTAAGCGCTGGAACTATTAAGTTCAGAGAACACACGGAATTGACTATTACGTTCTGAGAACTGACATCGCTGACTATATCGAGTTCAGTGAATCCGCAGCGCTGACATTATCGAGTTTAGAGAGAACACAACGCTGACAGTTTCTATTTCAGAAAATGCACAGTGCTGACACTATTGAGTTCAGAGAAGAAAACATCGTTGACACTCTTGAGTTGAGAGAATACACAGCACTGACATTATCGAGTTCAGAGGTCACGCAAAGCTGACACTATTGAGTTCAGAAAACGCACAACGCTAACACTATCACTTTCAGTGGACGCACATCTCTAACACTATCGAGTTCTGAGAACCGATGTCGCTGACTCTATCGAGTTCAGAGAATGCACAGCGCTGACATTATTGTGTTTAGAGAATGCACACCGCTGACAGTTTCAAGATCAGAGAACACACAGCACCGACACATTCGAGTTCAGAGAACGCACACCGCTGACACTATTTAGTTCAGAGAACACTGTAATATACAGTTCCACCTAGTGGACTAATGCTCCGGATAGTGGATTACTGTGGTAATGCAGCCATTGCCGTTTACAACAAGAATAAAAGGAAACATAGAAACATAGAAAATAAGTGCAGGAGTAGGCCTTCGAGCCTGCACCGCCATTTTATAAGATCATGGCTGATCATTCCCTCAGTACCCCTTTCCTGCTTTCTCTCCATACCACTTGATCCCCTTAGCCGTAAGGGCCATATCTAACTCCCTCTCGAATATATCCAATGAACTGGCATCAACAACTCTCTGCGGCAGGGAATTCCACAGGTTAACAACTCTCTGAGTGAAGAAGTTTCTCCTCATCTCAATCCTAAATGGCCTCGCACTTATCCTAAGACTTTGTCCTCTGGTTCTGGACTTCCCCAATATCGGGAACATTCTTCCCATATCTAACCTGTCCCGTCCCGTCAGAATTTTATATGTTTCTATGAGATCCTCTCTCATCCTTCTAAACTCCAATGTATAAAGGCCCAGTTGATCCAGTCTCTCCTCATATGTCAGTCATGCCATCCCGGGAATCAGTCTGGTGAACCTTCGCTGCACTCCCTCAATAGCAAGAACGTCCTTCCTCAGATTAGGAGACCAAAACTGAACACAATAGTTCAGGTGAGGCCTCACGAAGGCCCTGTACAACTGCAGTAAGACGTCCCTGCTCCTATACTCAAATCCCTAGCTATGAAGGCCAACATATCATTTGCCTTCTTCACCGCCTGCTGTACCTGTATGCCAACTTTCAATGACTGATGAACCATGACACCCAGGTCTCGTTGCACCTCCCCTTTTCCTAATCTGCCGCCATTCAGATAATATTCTGTCTTTGCGTTTTTGCCACCAAAGTGAATAACCTTTCATTTATCCACATTATACTGCATCTGCCTTGCATTTGCCCACTCACCTAACCTGTCCAAGTCACCATGCAGCCTCCTAGCATCCCCCTCACAGCTCACACCGCCACTCAGTTTAGTGTCATCTGCAAACTTGGAGATATTATACTCAATTCCTTCATCCAAATCATTGATGTATATTGTAAAGAACTGGGGTCCCAGCACTGAGCCCTGCGGCACTCCACTAGTCACTGCCTGCCATTCTGAAAAGGACCCGTTTATCCCGACTCTCTGCTTTCTGTCTGCCAGCCAGTTCTCTATCCACGTCAGTATATTACCCCCAATACCATGTGCTTTGATTTTGCACACCAATCTCTTGTGTGGGACCTTGTCAAAAGCCTTTTGAAAGTCCAAATACACCACATCCACTGGTTCTCCCTTGTTCACTCTACTAGGTACATCCTCAAAAAATTCCAGAAGATTTGTCAAGCATGACTTCCCCTTCATAAATCCATGCAGACTTGGACCGATCCTGTCACTGCTTTCCAAATGTGCTGCTATTTTATCCTTAATAATTGATTCCAACATTTTCCCCCTACTGATGTCAGGCTAACTGGTCTATAATTACTCGCTTTCTCTCTCCCTCCCTTTTTAAAAAGTGGTGTTACATTCGCTACCCTCCAGTCCATAGAAACTGATCCAGAGTCGATAGACTGTTGGAAAATGATCACCAATGCATCCACTATTTCTAGGGCCACTTCCTTAAGTACTCTGGGATGCAGACCATCAGGCCCCAGGGATTTATCCATCTTGGAGTCTGTGTGTGTTGTGATGCCTTAAAGAAGATATAACATTGGCAATGAGGATAGGTTTATCGGACACCCTAGCTGAAATTTTTTTGGTGGATGATTCCAGTCAAACAACAGAGAGACTGGAGAGGTCCTTTGTTTGCAGAACAGCTAAAAATCCAAGGTAAATTACAAGCACACTTGGCTGAACTGTCAGAGTCCAGATGGCTGTAACTATGGGAATAATAGGGTGCTTGGGTGCATTTCATCATGACCGCGAGACTTTAGGAGGGTATGTGGAGTGGCTATAAATGTTTTGCACCAGAAATTGTATCATCGAAATCCCGATGGTGAAAACCTGACTGACTGAGGCAGGCCCCGAGGTGTATGAAACCCTGAAAAACATGCTTGTTCCCGTCAAGCCAAAGGACAGATCACTTATGGAGATTCTAACTAATTTAGAACAGCACTAAAATCCGAGCCCCTGGAAATTGTTGAAAAATAGTTGTCATTTTGGAATATGAAATTGTTAGCGTGAATATTTTCCTGGAAGAATCACTCGCCACACTGGATCGGTTCCAATTTCAAAACGGTCTTTATTACGCCGGCGGGGAGGAAGCCTCTGGGTTACTCCAGACACTTCTCTCCACTGAACAAAGGAATTCATCAATACTTATACGTTTTACAATAGTTTGCTACAGTTACATAGCTTACTTCGGCTGGACAAAATCCAATCATAATGGGTATAGATTACAAATCGATTCCTCTGGACCAATGGAGTTGGCCCCCCAGTCACCAGGGGACTGGGTGATCATCTCATGCCCTCGTGATGTTCTCCAGACCCCTTATCTCTACTGTCCTTGGGTTCTGTCTGAGTCTAGCTTTCTTATCCTAATACAATTACAAAGTTCCATTCTGTACCATTGGGCAAAGCCATCTGGTCTGGGTTTCGGAATGTGCTGATTTGGACTTAATTGTGTGTGCCTGTGTGAGAAACACAGTTGTATCAGTTACCTAGGAATGTGGCCAGATCAGCCAGTTGAGTTCCCTTGATGCTTTGCAAAATCTCTGGCAGACATTTTATATCTAGCAGCCATTTTATACACACGTACATACATATGCCCTGCAGGTGCCTTTGCCTTCGGAAGCGCCCTACAACAATTTCAATTAACCAATGAGAGTATCAATGAGTACATGGTAGCATTAAAAAAGCTATCCATTCACTGTAATTTCGGAAACTTTCAGGACCGAGCTTTACGTGACCACTTTATTCGTAGGATGAAAAATGAATCGATCAGAAGAAAGTTGTTGACAACTCCTAACTTGATTTTTGATTTAGCTTGTCAGACAGCTATATCAATGAATATGGCCGACAAATATTCCAAAGAATTTCGAGCCATTTCCAGTCGTCAGCCAACCGAGCTGAATCGCCTGCAGGTAAAAACAAAAAGACAGTTGGGCCCCAAGGCATCAGCAACTGGGGCCAAGGTAACAATACATTGAAGTCATGCTATCAGTGTCTGGGACAATACATAGCTCAAAGCTGTCCATATATGAAGGCATTATGTTTCTTCTGCAAGAAAACTGGGCATCTTGCGAAGGCATGCCGACTGAAGAGTAAACCAACTTTCAAGGCTATAAGTAGAAATCCCCAGAGACTACATAGAATGGAAGAAAAGTACTAGCATGAAGAGATACACATCATCAGGAGCATAAGGGTATCTAACAGCGATTCAAAACGTATCATCATCCAAGTAGATGTTGCAGGAATCAGGATACCGCCTGAGGAAGAGAGTGTTCGAAGATCAGGCCCTCAAATCTGCCATCAACCTCATGGTCTACAGGGCTGTATTGATACCCGCCCTCCTGTATGGCTCAGAGACGTGGACCATATGCAGTAGGCATGTCAAATCGCTGGAGAAATACCACCAACGATGTCTCTGCAAGATCCTGCAAATCCCCTGGGAGGACAGATGCACCAACGTTAGCATCCTCAATCAGGCCACCATCCCCAGCATAAAACACTGACTACACGCGACCAGCTCTGTTGGGCGGGCCACATTGTTCACATGCCTGACACAAGACTCCCAAAGCAAGCACTCTACTTGGAACTCCTACACAGCAAGCGAGCTCCAGGTGGGCAGACAAAACATTTCAAGGACACCCTCAAAGCCTCCTTGATAAAATTCAACATCCCCACCGACACCTGGGAGTCCCTGGCCAAAGACTGCCCTAAGTGGAGGAAGAGCATCCGGGAGGGGACTGAGTACCTCGAGTCTTGTCACCGACAGCATGCAGAAATCAAGCGCAGGCAGCGGAAGGAACATGCGGCAAACCAGACCAGCCCGCTCTTTTCTTCAATTACTGTCTGTCCCACCTGAAGGCAAAGCTGTGAGGCTATTCAGGAGAGAAAATCCCTGTGGTAGAACATCATCCTTCGATGCAATCTCGTTTTAATACAAAAAATCTCATTCCAATCCAGCTTCAGTGATCCCAACCAATTTCTGCCGAGTAAGGCAAGCTTGTCTCCTACCACTACTAAGTGAGGCAAGCTCTGAAACTGATCCTTGTATTTCACTAGTACAGTGAACATAACAAACATCTTATCATACTGTGGACGATTGGAATTTACTTCAGGTGTCTTAGTGGGGACATTTATTTGTGAACAATCGGTGTAATACTGATAGTTATTGGAATGGGGTCTGTCATTTCTCAGCCTGTCTTGACGAGTATGCACATGCTGCAGACTAGAGATGGCAGAAGATATATTTGACAGCATTATGTGCCCAATCTAAGACGTGCCACACTGATGAGGAGGAATAGACCTTACACCCCACGCACTTACAGGGAGAAGCGGTTTTACCTGAACTTGTCCGATAACACGTGCCTTAGGAGACTGCACTTCCACAAAGAGTTTATCAGTGAGATATGCCAGCTCATAAGGGGAGATCTGCAGCCTACCAGCATCATCAGGATGGCACTGTCTGTCGAGGTCAAGGTCACTGCGGCACTTTCGTTCTACGCATCGGGATCCTTTCAGGTTTCAGCTGCCGACATTTGCGGTATATCTCAGCATGCCACAGATTGCTGCATTAGACAGGACACTGAAGACCTTTACGCACATAGGATGGACTTTATCAGCTTCCCTATCACCAGGGTGGCTCAGAGGGCTTTAGGAATCTACCGAATTGCTAACTTCCCCAAGGTGCAGGGAGCAATAGACTGTATGCACATCACGATGCAGGCACCTTTTCAGGATGCAGACATTTTTAGGAACCGCAAGGGATTCCACTTCTTGAATGTGCAACTTGTTGTCGACCACCAGTAAATAATTATGGCAGTGAATGCCAAATTTCCGGCAGCATCCATGATGCTTACTTCCTGCATGAGAGCGCTGTATATGACATGTTTACCAGTCAGCCACAAGGTCAAAGCTGGATGCTTGGTGACAAAGGATATGGCCTCGCACCTGGCTGATGACCCCCCTGCGTGTCACCCACACTGAGGCCGAGAAACGATACAATGAGAGCCACAGAGCGACTCGCAATATCGTCGAGAAAACCATTGGAGTGCTTAAGCAATGTTTTAGATGCCTGGACCACACAGGAGGAGAGCTCCAATACCACCCTGAGCAGGGAGCTCAATTCATGGTGGTGTGCTCAATGCTGCACAACTTGGCTATCAGGAGGGGACAAGAATTGTCAGAAGGACTGCTCAGGAGAGAGAGAGAGGAAGAGGAGGACGAGGAGGTAGACGCTGACCTCGGGCCAGACATTCAGGCTGACACTGACACCATGCCCCCCCCCCTCACCTAGACCGCAGGAAAGGGCCCGTGGTGGCTACATAGCTGTAAGAATCTTACATCAGCAGTTCATAAATGAGCGCTTTGCTTGAAATAACTTTTTTTTTACAAGGCTGACACACTGCTGGGTGTGCAGGTCATACATCAATGGTGTGCATCACCTTGATGACAGTTAAAGTTTAAGTTGATTCAAGTTAAGTGTAATTATACCCTTTCATGTTAAGGAATCACCAGTGTGTAATGGTGCAGCTATCTGAGACAATACGCAACAAGGTTATGTTAAATAAAAAACATTTAATCTAACCATTTGTGTGAAATCATAATTATAACTGTCAAAAACACCCCACCCCTGCCCCACCCCACAACAAATTTATCACATTTACATCATTCGGATGATCACCATTTCCAGCAACACAGAATTCAAATGCAAACCAGCAAGGTAGCCCCTTCGCCCCTTCCCCCGACCCTTCCACTAAAGTAGCATAAACAACATAAAAATATGGCCTAGACAACACCTGCGGTCATGTACCTCACTTTCCTTGACTCTCCCAACCCCCCGCTTCTCCTCCCCACCTTTACCCCTTCCCCTCCTGACTCCAAGCCACCTGGCCGAGGAGCTCCTCAGGCGCTGCTTCATTCGGGGGATGATGACAGAACTGCTGGTTGGACGGATATGGGAGAGGACAGTCCTGAGGTGGGAACATCCTCCGGGCCAGAAGCAAGATCTTCCTTGTGGCTGTCATGTGTTGTTGGCAATGGGGGTGCGGCACCTTGGGGTGCAGTGCTGCGTTCCGGGGCCACTGGGAGGCCTTTACCACCAGTGTTCCTGGCTATCAGCTCCAGGGCCTCCACCATCCGCAGCACATCATGGTGGCGGACAGGCTGACCAACTGGGCGGATATACCCACCCCCCCCCCATTGTCTGTTGGATCTGCTGACCTATGTCAACACTCCTCCTGGACAAGTTTACCATGTCCCCACTCAGATCTGCCCCCCGTGGAGCAGACCTGCTGTGTCGAACCAACCTCCGTAGGGTTGGCGCCATCCTGGAGACACCTGGGGTGCCCTGTGGCAATGTGCTTGGGCCTGGTACCTCCACGGTGGAGGTGGGAATGGCTGCAGGAGCACTAGATGTCATCGATGTTGAATGGATTATGGAGGTTGGGGATGCAGGCTTCTGGAAGTCAGCACTGTCATCCATTGAGAAGAAACTCAGCAGATGCACTGGTGAGAATCGGTGCTCCTCAGCACCAGATCGAGGCGAGTCCGTCCCTGCGCCCCCACCTTCTGGGCTCGGTGTTCTTGCATGGGGCCGCGCTGCTGGCTGAGCTGCAAAACATAAATGAGGTTATTAGAGGAGAAGGGGGTGCTCGGGTCACAAGGTGAGTCCAGCACTACACTCAACATATGCACGACAATAGCAACACCGCTATCAAGATCATCCCAGACATCACATTTTATGACCATCTCCCCACGATTGCCAACACCCGCTCCTCAATGTAAGTGAGGTCACTTATGACTGGTGGCCCTATTCCTCGAAAGCTTCTTCTGTAAAAGGTAACAACAGCATGGCATGACATGAGATCATTGGGTGATATCGTTGACAGATACTGTCACAGAGACTGATATAACATATAACCGACAGATGTAATCATGATTATAATGAAAATTATCATTCTTTACCTAAAGACGTACAACGTGAACGCAAGCTTTGAATACAACCTTCCTGGTATAAGTACAAGACATCACATTTGATTTGAATCACTCATTACACTTACAATTCCAATTATATAAATATATAAGTACATGTAAATAAATGTAATACTTACTCTGGCGGATCCGACAAGGTCGTTCCAGCACTTACGGCATTGATTTCCCTCACGCACCTCGTTGGCCGCCAACGAGACCACCTCGGCTATCTTGGCCCATATCTTTTGGTAAGCCTTTAGCATGGGCTTCCCACGCCCTCCCTATGTAAATTGACCCCAACGTGACTCGACCTCCTGCATGAGGGAGGCATTTGCCTCGTCCGAGAACCTCCTCGTTCTTCTTCGTCCTCCCAATTGTTCCTCTCCCAGCTCACTGCTTTCACCAGTGTCAGTCTCCACAGTGTGCTGGGTTGCCTCCTCCATTTTTTCCCCGTTAACTATTATTTTTTCGACAAAAACTCGGTGACAACTACCTTCTTTGTGCTTAGTAGGCTTTTTGCTGCTGGTGAATCTCCCACCTGCCTCACACAACAGCCAAACAAGCACACACCACACCCACACATGCTTTCAGTTGCTCTCTCTCCCTCTTTATCTCCTCTTCTGCGCATGTAATGATCACCCCTGACCTCTTGAAACACGGGAAATGAGCATTGTCATGCCATAGCTATGGTCAGTGAAACTTTACGGTAGAAGGTCAAAAGAATTTACTACTAACGCCTATTTCAGATTGCTCGCAGTAATGCCCATTTTCAAAAATGGAAAGTTAGGGTTTTGAAAATGGGCGATAATCCGGTGATCTCAAAATCCATTTTTTCCACCCACGCTGGAAATAACGCCCATTTTTGGGCAATCTGCACAAAAGCGGAAGGTCTAGCCCATAGAGTACATCGTTATTCATTGTACATCATGTCAATCGGTAAGCAAGAAACCACCATCACTACCATTACTGCCATGTATATGGCCTCCCAGGGTGTGGAAAAGGTTACATATCGATTTTACTGAGCTAGAAGGAGAGCAATTGTTCATTGAGATTGATAGCCATTGGCAGTGGATAGAGTTGTTTCCGAAAATAACAAGTAAAACATCAGACAATTTGCGAAGTTTATTTTCTTTATATGGCCTCCCAGAAGAAATTGTGTCTGATAATGGACCACAATTTTGTTCAGAAGAATTTGCACAGTTCATGAGCAAAAATGGTGTGAAACATACCAAGGTTCCACCGTACCACCCTGCTTCAAATGGTGCAGCAGAGTGCACAGTACAAATCGTAAAACGTGCTCTCATCAAACAAATGTTGCCACACAGCACTGTCCCCCAGTCATCAAGATCCACAGCGCAGCCTTGGACAATGTGGACCTCTTTCCACATCTTGGGAGCCTATTATCAGCAAGGGCAGACATCGATGACGAGGTTCAACACCGTCTCCAATGCGCCAGCGCAACTTTCGGTCACCTAAGGAAGAGAGTGTTCAAAGATCAGGCCCTCAATTCTGGCACCAAGCTTATGGCCTATAGGGCTATAGTGATACCTGCCCTCCTGCATGACTCAGAGACCATATACAGTAGACACCTCAAATCTTTGGAGAAATACTACCAATGATGTCTCCATAAGATCCTGCAAATCCCCTGGAAGGATAGACGCACCGTTAGTGTCCTCGATCAGGTCAACATCCCCAGCATCGAAGCACTGTCCACACTCGACCAGCTCCGTTGGGCAGGCCACATAGTCTGCATGACCGACACAAGATTTTGAAAGCAAGCGCTCTACCTGGAACTCCTACATGGCAAGTGAGCCCCAGGTGGACAGAGGAAACATTTCAAGGACACTCTCAAATCCTCCTTGATAAAGTGCAACATCCCCACTGACAACTGGGAGTCCCTGGCCAAAGACTGCCCTAATTGGAGGAAGAACATCAGGGAGGGCGCTAAGCACCTTGAGTCTCATCGCCGAGAGCATGCAGAAAACAAGCGCAGGCAGCGGAAGGAGCGTGTGGCAAACCAGATTCCCCACCCGCCCTTTCCTTCAATGACTGCCTGTCCCATCTGTGATAGACTGTAATTCCAGTATTGGACTGTTCAGTCACCTGAGAACTCACTTTTAGAATGGAAGGAAGTCATCCTCGATTTCGAGGGACTGTCTATGATGATGATGTTGGATCCAAATCCAAAGATATGGCATTTGTCGTTGGACCACACATTGGCTAACTTTCTAATTATTTATCGTAATACTCCTCATACAACTACTGGTAGAACACCAACAGAGTTGTTTCTCAAACGATAGCCACGAACCAGGTTCTCGTTGTTGAAGCCAACTTGGCACAGTCAGTAGAAGAGAAACAGTTAAGACAGAAAGAGAATCATGATAGAGGTAGAGGAAGAGAGAGAATTGTGAAATTAAAACAGGTGAGAGTGAAGAATCATCACCATAAATGGTTAAAGTGGCTACCAAGCAGAGTGGTGAAAATATGTGGTCATCGCACATATTTGGTCAAGATGTTTGATCACGGAAAGGTTAGGTTTGTTCACATTGATCATATTTTACCTACAGATTGGGAAGGAGTTGAAAGTTGGAATGATTCAATTATTTCTGACTCACCAGGTAGTCTCATTACAAATAAAGTACCACTAGCATTTCCTAAAAGAAGTGACTGCAGAGATAATGGATGCATAGGTTGTAATCTACCAAAATTCCCTGGATTCTGGTGCAGTCCCAGCGGATTGGAAAACCGCAAATGTAGTGCCCCTATTTAAAAAAGAAGACAGACAAAAAGCAAGAAACCATAGACCAGTTGGCCTAACATCTGTCATTGGAAAAATGCTGGAGTCCATTATTAAGGAAGCAATGGTGGGACATTTGGAAAAGCATGATTGAATCAAGCAGAGTCAGCATGGTTTTATGAAAGGGAAATCATGTTTGACAAATTTGCTGGAGTTCTTTGAGAATGTTACGGATAAGGGGTGCATTTGAATTTCCAGAAGGCATTCGATAAGGTGCCACATAAGAGGTTACTGCACAAGATAAAAGTTTACGGGGTTGGGGGTAATATATTAGCATGGATAGAGGATTGGCTAACTAACAGAAAACAGAGAGTCGGGATAAATGGGTCATTTTCCAGTTGGCAAACAGTGACTAGTGGGGTGCCGCAGGGATTGGTGCTGGATCCTCAATTATTTACAATCTATATTAATGACTTGGATGAAGGGACCGAGTGTAATGTAGCCAAGTTTGCTGATGATACAAAGATGGGTGGGAAAGCAAATTGTGAGGAGGACACAAAAAATCTGCAAAGAGACATTGACAGGCTAAGTAAGTGAGCAAAAATTTGGCAGATGGAGTATAATGTGGGAAAATATGAGGTTATCCACTTTGGCAGAAATAATAGAAAAGCAAATTATAATTTAAATGGAGAAAAATTGCAAAGTGCTGCAGTACAGAGGGACCTAGGGGTCCTTGTGCATGAAACACAAAAAGTTAGCATGTAGGTACAAGTAATCAAGAAGGCAAATGGAATGTTGGCCTTTATTGCAAGGGGGATAGAGTATAAAAGCAGAGAAGTCCTGCTACAACCGTACAGGGTATTGGTAAGGCCACACCTGGAGTGCTGCGTGCAGTTTTGGCCTCTGTATTTAAGGAAGGATATACTTGCATCGGAGGCTGTTCAGAGAAGGTTAACTAAGTTTATTCTGGAGCTGAGGGGGTTAAGTTATGAAGATATGTTACATAAGAACATAAGAACATAAGAAGTTGGAGCAGGAGTAAGCCATTTGTCCCCTCGAGCCTGCTCTGCAATTCAATAAGATCATGGCTGATCTAATCATGAACTCAGCTCCACTTTCCTGCCCGTTCCCCATAATCCTTTACTCCCTTATCGCTCAAAAATCTGACTATCTCCACCTTAAATATAGTCAATGACCCAGCCTCCACAGCTCTCTGGGGCAGAGAATTCCATAGATTTATAACCCCCTGACAGAAAAAATTTCTCCTCATCTCAATTTTAAATGGGCAGCCCCTTATGTCCGCTAGCTTTAGTTTCCCTTAAGGTTGAGTTGGTTGGGCCTATACACATTGGAGTTCAGAAGAATGAGAGGTGATCTTATTGAAGCATATAAGATAATGAGGGGTCTCGACAAGGTGCATACAGAGAGGATACTTCCACTCATAGGGGAAATTAAAATTAGGGGACATGGGGCTAGACTTTCCATTATTGTGCAGATCGCCCAAATATGGGTGTTATTTCCGGCATTGGCGTTTATTATGGGTTTTGAATTTGCCGGATTATCGCCCACTTTCAAAATCCCAACTTTCCACTTTATAAAATGGACGTTAGCGGGAGTGATGTGAAATGGGCGTCAGCGGTAAGTTTTTTTTTCTTCTGCCATAAAATGTCGGTGTCCATAGCAATGCCATGGCAACGGTCGTTTCCTGCGTTTCAGGAAGTCAGGGGTCATCAATACATATGCAGAAGAGGAGAGAGAGAGAGAGCAGAGAGGAAGTGAAAGCATGTGTGGGTGTGTTGTCTGATTGTTTGGCTGTTGTGGGAGGTAGAAAAGATATTTTGGAGGAGTAAAAAGAATTGATAGCACAAAATTGTTTGTTTACACTGAAATTTTGGGAGGAAAAAAATTATTTAAATGGAAGGTATGGAGGAGGTGAGACAGCACGATGTGGAGGGGGAGGAGGCTGATGAGAGCAGTGAAGTAGGAGAGGAAGTCGAAGTGGGAGGACGAAATCAAACTCGGAGATTCTCCAACAAGGCAAATAGTGCCCTCCTGCAGGAGGTGGAGTCACGTTGGGGTCGATTGACCCGAGGTGGGCGTGGGAAGCCCACCTGGAAGGTTTATCAGAAAATTTGGGCCAACATAGCTGAGGTGCTCTCGTTGGTGATGCACGAGGTGCATGAGGGTAGCCAGTGCCTCAAGCGCTGGAACGACGTTGTCGGATCTGCCAGAGTAAGTATTACATTTATTCATATTTATTTAATATCTCACTGATTGCAAGGCAAAAGGGCTGTCCATCAACCATTCCTGCCACTGATTCCTTGTCCACCTGATGTGTATTCCTGTTTATTAAATAAATTGGAATTGTAAGTGTAATGAGTGAATAAGTTCAGATGTGATGTATTGCACTGAGACCGGGAATGTTTAACTCAAAGCCTACTTTAACGGTGTATGTGTTTAGGTTAATAATTTTATTATTACTAATAATAATAATAATAATAACATCTGTCGGTTATGTGTTGTCTCAGTTTCTGTGACAGTACCTAGCAATAATCTTATGCAATGATCTCATGCCATGTCGTGCTGTTGTTATTTTTTGCAGAAGAAGTTGTCGAAGAATAGGGCCGAGCAGTGTCGCACGGGTGATGGCCCACCAGTCATCAGTGAGCTGGCTGATCTTGAGGAACGGATGCTGGCACTAGTTGGGAGCCACCCCTGGTCAACCACACAAGCAGCAGCAGAACCTGATGTGATGCCACGTGAGTAAGTTATACACCATTGCGTGATGTAAAGTCAATCGATGCCACATCCACTCATATCCGAACAATAATATATGATAGATGATTGATAAAAGTGTTATCAAATTAATGATGGGCTCCTGAAAATCATTGTAATGCAGAATTTGGTTATGTTCATGAAATGTGATGTCTGTGATCATTTTGATAGTGGTAGTGCATTTGTCGTGCATATGCTGTGCGTAGCATTTGAATCACCGTGTGACCCTCTTCTCCTCCAATAATCTCATTTATTTTTTGTAGCTCAGCCAGCAATGCAGTCCCAGGCAACACCACTGAGGCAAGGTGTGGATCTGACGGCAGCCTCGGCGGGGGATCATCATTCTGATGGTGAGGAGCCCCGAATCTTGCCAGTGGAGCTGCAGGATGCCTTCTCCACTGACGACAGTGCGGAGTTTGAGGAGCCTGCAGTGACAAGCTCCATCATCTCTACAACCCCGATGACATTTAGTGCTCTTGCGGCCATGTCCTCCTCCACCATTGAGGTCGCGGGCCCTAGCAATTTGCCGAGTGTCTCCATGCCGGTGCCGACCCCGCGGAGGTTGGTTCGACGCAGCAGGACTGCTCCACGATCGGCAGATCTCAGCGGGGACATGGTTAATTTGTCCAGGAGGAGTATTGACATAGGTCAGCAGATCCTCCAGACAATGGGGAGCATATCCCAACAGCTGACCATGTCTGTGACCATGACCGAGTACGTGCCGCGGATAGTGGTGGCCCTGGAGATGATAGCCAGGAACACTGGTGCCACAGGGCTACACATGGTCCCGGAACGTGGCACTGAACCCCAAGGTGCCGTACCTTCATTGCCAACGACACATGCGAGCCAGGAGGAAGCTCTTGCTTCTGACTTGGATGCCGTTCCCTCCTTGTGACCGTCCTCTCCAGTATCCGGCCAACCAGAGGATCTGCCGTCATCCCCCCCCAATGAAGTTGCATCTGTGGAGCACTTCGGCGAGGCGGCTTGGAGTCGGAAGGGGAAGGGGAAGGGTAGAGGTGGGGAGGAGAAGTGGTGGGGGGGGGAAAGGAAAGTGAGGTGCATGGCCGCAGGAGTTGTATTTGTGAGCATTTTGATGTTGTTGTTGCTATTTTGTTGGGAGGTTTGAGGGAAGGGGGGATGGGGAGGGATTATATTTTTTTTGCATTTGTGTTCTCTGTGTTTGAAGTGTTGTTGGAATTGTTAAAAATGTTATAGATGATTTAAATGTTTTAATTTTGTTGTGGGGTGGGGTGGGGTGCTTTGTACAGTTCTCAGTATGGCTTAATATACATGTTAAATTTATTTTATTTTACATAACATTGTTGCGAATTTTCTCAGATAAGACCGCTTCTCCCAGTAAATGCGTCGGGTCTACTTTCTCGTGCTCCTCCTCCTCAGTCTGCCACCTCTTTTATTGGGCACATAATGCTCTTCAATAAACCTTCTGCCATCTCTAGTCTGCAGCACGTGCATAATCATTAAGACAGGCTGAGAAATTTCAGGCCCCATTACAATAACTATCAGTATTAGACCTATTGTTCACAAACAATAAATTTACCTACTAAAACAAATAAAATAAATTCAAATCATCCACAGTATTGTAAGAATTCGTCGAAAACATCGGCGTAAACTTTTGGACTTTTGGACATTGCTTGGACATATTTTCTGTTACTGCAGAGAGCAGACAGCACTGACTTAGGACAGGTCCATACATGCCCCACAGGAATACACATGGTTGATTGACAGCCCTTTTGCCTTGCAATCAGTGAGATAATAAATAAAGTGGCCCATGTTCAGGCCATTAAAAAAAAGGAAAGCTATTCGACCACAGACTTGTCAGAACCACACATCGAGGTACAGCCAAGTTGACAAATGAACAGGCCAAAGACTTGATTTTGTTTTTCAGTTGTACTGCCTCAGGGGAAGGACTTTTGGCGCGAGAAGAAGCATCTTGCAGGTATAAGAGACGGCAGTTGCAGCCATCTCTCTCGCTCTCCCCTCTTCTATGCCTGCTTGCGTCGTTCAACGCACAAGGACTGAGCACTCCACCTGGGATGGAGAGAAGAAACCACCATCTATGAGCAAAGAGAGTCTCACTATTTCGACTGGGAAGCTGACCTTGAGACTGGACTTGAATACCACAGGTTGGTACAGACCCAGAAGATACGCACATCGGGAGAAGCAGCAAGTAAGCCAGTGGGGTAATTGGTGAGCATTTATCCCAGCCCACACTTCTTTAAGACCACCGCATAAGTGGGAAAGGGTGCTGTGTGTCCCAACCAAGCCTTAGGGGTTTTAGTGGGGAGGTTTTTGCAAGGATCATAAGTGTACGCACAATTCTGTTGGACAGATCCGGTGGTACTTTTGAATCTGAGCAGGAGTGTTTTAGATGTGGGTACTTTGCGTTAGGGGCCTGTTCAGATGGGCCAGAGTTGTGTGTTGTACTGTGTTTGTTTGTTTTACACCACAAGGGTGCTTTAACTTGAATAAAAGCATTGTGACGGTGGAGACCGAAAAGATCTGTCTATGACTCTATATTACTGTTCATGACTATAATTCCAGTGTCTAGAACTGTTGTAAGAGGGGTGATTCAAAACTATCAAGGGCAAAACCACTTTTGATCAGATGTTTGTTCAGATGTTCAAATCACCTTAAAATAACTCCAGATTACATCAAAAAACCCCAGAAGTTGAAGAAGCCTTTTTTATGAAAACTCCTCCGATTTACAATATGGCATTCATAACGTTGTGTTTAGTTCAGGTGAGAGCATCGCCATTTTACAAGGACTACAGCCTCACTGCACCAGCAGCAAAATTTTCTCGGTGGAATTTCGCCATTCCAAGGGGGGAACTTCAGCGATGCGTGCTCTGATGATGCACTTAGGATGGATCAGCAGCGGTGGAGTGGTAGTGGGGGGGAGTGAGTCACTGTCGGGATACCGCAGGAGCGGAATTTTAAAAATGGCCGCCATTACCTGAAAAATCGACGGCCATTGCACTCTGCAGCATGGCTGCCGATTTCTGACGGCAACAGGCCTTAATGGAAGGGGAAATTTCGGCCCCATGATGTTTGGAGCTATTTTGTGTGCAGTGTGCTTTGTGATGTGATAGAGAATATATTACTTTGGCAACGTAGGATAGGATAATTGGATTCTGTAGCTGAAATTTTTGTTGGTGGATGTTCCAGCCAAACAACAGAAAGACTTGAGCGGTTCTTTTTTTGCAGCACAGCTAAAAGTCCAAGGTGAATTTCAAGCGCACTTGTTGCCATTGCCAGTGTCCAGCTGGCCATGCCTATGGGAATAATAGGGCTCTTGGGTGAGTTCCATCGTAAGCGAGAGACGTTCGGAGAATATGTGGAGCGGCTAGAAAGGTTTTCCCCACAAATAGTATCATCGAAGTCCCCGATGATGAAAACCATAACTAGGTTGTGTTAGAAAGAAAACGGGCTATTTTCCTGACTGAAGCAGGACTCGAGCTGTATGAAACCCTAAAAAATGTTCTGTTCCTGTCAAGCCGAAGGGCACATCACATACAGAGATTCTAACCAAGTTAGAACAGCACTATAGTCCTGAGCCCCTGGAAATTGCTGAAAGTTATTGTTTTGGCACACAAGATCAGTTAAATGATGAGAGTATCAGTGAGTACATTGTAGCTTTAAAACAACTATTCAATCACTATAATTGCGGAAACTTTCATGATCGAACATTGCATGACCGTTTTGTTTGTGGGATGAAAAATGAAGCAATCAGAAGAAAATTATTGAGAACCCCTAACTTGACTTTTGATTTATCTTGTCAGACAGCTATGTCAATGGATATGGTCGACGAATATTCCCGAGAATTTCGTACCATTTCCAGTTATCAGACAACCGAGGTAAGCCGCCTGCAGGATAGAAGTAAAAGGCAGTTGGGCCCCAAGGCCTCAGCAACTGGCAATGGTAACAGCGCATTGAAGTCATGGTATTGTTGTCTGGGACAACACCTTGCTCAAAGCTGTCCATATGTGAAGGCAGAGTGTTTCTTCTATAGAAAACTGAGCATCATGCAAAGGCATGCCGACTGAAGAGTAAACTGACTTTCAAGGCGATAAGTAGAAATCCTCAGAGAATACATAGCATGGAAGAAAAGCAACAGGATGAGGAGCTTTTGGAGATACACGTCATCAGGAGCATGAGGGTACCTAACAATGATTTGTGATGTATCGTCATCCAAGTAGACATTGCAGGAACTAGGATTCCCATGGAAATTGACACTGGTGCATCCATGAGAGTATTACCACAATCGCTATATCGCGACAAGTTGCGTGATTTTCCAATGGAGAAATTGAAGGCAAAGCTATGAGGCTACTCAGGAGAGAAAATTCCTGTCGTAGGATGCATCACTGTACTGGTGAAATACAAGGATCAGTTTCAGAGCTTGCCTCTTTTAGTAGTGTTAGGAGACATTCCTGCATTAACAGGTAGAAATTGGTTGGGATCACTGAAGCTGGATTGGAAGAGATTTTTTGTGTTGAACCGAGATTTGCATCAAAGGATAATGTCATCAAGCAATATCTGAAGGTGTTCTGCAAAACAGGCAGTCTGATCCAAGGCTTCAAGGCGAGTGTCAGAATGCAGAAGGACACAAAACCAGTTTACTGCAAGCCACGTCCTGTACCATATGCACTCAAGGAGAAAGTTGTGCAAGAACTCAAAAAGACTAGAGATTGAGAACATCATCTCTAAGGTAGATAGAAACATAGAAACATAGAAAATAGGTGCAGGAGTAGGCCATTCGGCCCTTCTAGCCTGCACCGCCATTCAATGAGTTCATGGCTGAACATGCAACTTCAGTACCCCATTCCTGCTTTCTCACCATATCCCTTGGTCCCCTTAGTAGTAAGGACTTCATCTAACTCCTTTTTGAAT
Organism: Pristiophorus japonicus; assembly: GCF_044704955.1. Classification (NCBI taxonomy): domain Eukaryota; kingdom Metazoa; phylum Chordata; class Chondrichthyes; family Pristiophoridae; genus Pristiophorus; species Pristiophorus japonicus. The sequence continues at coordinate 133,229,706 of NC_091981.1, read as the reverse complement.
ATATTTCGTGAATTGGCCTCAACAACTTTCTGTGGTAGAGAATTCCACAGGTTCACCACTCTCTGGGTGAAGATGTTTCTCCTCATCTCGGTCCTAAATGGCTTACCCCTTATCCTTAGACTGTGTCCCCAGGTTCTGGACTTCCCCAACATTGGGAACATTCTTCCTGCATCTAACCTGTCTAAACCCATCAGAATTTTAAACGTTTCTATGAGGTGCCCTCTCATTCTTCTGAACTCCAGTTGATCCAGTCTTTCTTGATAGGTCAATCCCGCCATCCCGGGAATCAGTCTGGTGAACCTTCGCTGCACTCCCTCAATAGCAAGAATGTCCTTCCTCAGGTTAGGAGACCAAAACTGTACACAATACTCCAGGTGTGGCCTCACCAAGGCCCTGTACAACTGTAGCAACACCTCCCTGCCCCTGTACTCAAATCCCCTCGCTATGAAGGCCAACATGCCATTTGCTTTCTTAACCGCCTGCTGTACCTGCATGCCAACCTTCAATGATTGATGTACCATGACACCCAGGTCTCGTTGCACCTCCCCTTTTCCTAATCTGTCACCATTCAGATAATAGTCTGTCTCTCTGTTTTTACCACCAAAGTGGATAACCTCACATTTATCCACATTATACTTCATCTGCCATGCATTTGCCCACTCACCTAACCTATCCAAGTCGCTCTGCAGCCTCATAGCATCCTCCTCGCAGCTCACACTGCCACCCAACTTAGTGTCATCCGCAAATTTTGAGATACTACATTTAATCCCCTCGTCTAAATCATTAATGTACAGTGTAAACAGCTGGGGCCCCAGCACAGATATAAGTAATTGGGCTACACCCGTTGTTGTTGTACCTAAGTCAGATGGCAGTGCTGATGGTATGTCCAGGTTGTCATCCCCATCACAAGTTACACTCAATCGGGAAGAAATGTTCTATTTTTCATATAAATTGCCAGTCACAGTTGAAGAGATAGGTAGAACAACCAAGCATGACCCAGTTATGCCACATGTATATGATTACATAACAAATAGCTGGCCAAACCAGGTATCAGAGAAAGACATTCACTCATATTTTGTTTGTGGGAATGAATTATCAGTGGATAAGGATTGTATCAGGTGGGGTGCAAGAGTAGTTATTCCAAATAAATTCAGATCCAAATTATTAGGAGTTCTTCATGACCAGAACCTGGGAATGTGCTTGACCAAGGGTTTTGCATGCAGTTATTTATGGTGACCAGGTCAAGATAAAGATATAGGGCTGGACTTTCCAACTTTTTTGCATCGATACCGCCCATTTAATGTCCATTTTAACGCTGAGATGAGGTATACTGCCCAGATATCACCACTTAGGCACAAAATGGAAATTAACGCCCATGTATCGATCACTTATCGGCCAGCGTAACTTTCGGCATGTACTTAACACCAAGAAATAATAATATCGCTAGTCCACTTTTTTTGCAGTGTACCTCAGCATGCCACATATTGCTGCATTCGACAGGTAACTGAAGCCCTTTATGCACAAAGGATGGACTTTATCAGCTTCCCTATGACCAAGCAGGCATAGACTGAGAGGGCTGTAGGATTCTACCGAATTGCTAACTTCCCCAAGGTGCAGGGAGCAATATACTGCATGCACATTGCCATGCGGGCACTTTTTCAGGATGCAGAGGTTTTTCAGAACCAAAAGGGATTCCACTCCCTGAATGTGCAATTCGTTGTTGACCACCAGTAAATTATTATGGCAGTGAATGCCAAATTTCCGGGCAGCATCCATGATGCTCACATCTTACGTGAGAGCACTGTATCAGACATGTTTACCAGTCAGTCACAAGGTCAATGCTGGATGCTTGGTGACAAAGGATATGGCCTCGCCACCTGGCTGATGACACCCCTGCGTAACATCCAGACAGAAGCCGAGAAGCGATACAATGAGAGCCACAGAGCCACAGGCAATATTGTCGAGAAATCCATTGGAGTGCTTAAGCAATGTTTCAGATACCTGGACCACTCAGGAGGCGAGCTACAATACCACCCTGAGCAGGTAGCTCAATTCATGGTGGTGTGCTCCATGCTGCATAACTTGGCTATCAGGAGGGGACAAGAATTGCCAGAAGCGATTGCTGGTCTACCTCAGGAGAGAGATGAAGAGGAGGATGAGAAGGTGGATGCTGACCTCGGACCAGACAATCAGGCTGACACTGAAACCATGCCCCTGCCCCCTTCTTGTCCACAGCAAAGAACCCGTGGTGGCTACATAGCTGCAAGACTGTTATGTCAGCAGCTCATAAATGAGCGCTTAGCTTGAAATAACATTGCTGATATTTACAAAGTTGCAACAATGCTGTGCCTGCAGCTCATAAATCAATGGTGTGCATCATCTTGGTGACAGTTAAAGTTTAAGTTGATTCATGTTAAGTTTAATTATCTCCTTTCATGTTTAGGAATCACCAGTGTGTAACGGTGCAGCTATCTGAGACAATGCGCATCAAGGTTATGTTAAATAAAAAATATTTACTGAGAACATTTGTATGAAATCCTAATTATAACTGCAAAAAACACCCCACACCACTCCCACCCCACCTCACGACAAATTTATAACATTTAGATCAATCAAATGGTCAACATTTCTAACAACACACAACACAAATGCAAACCAACAAAGTAGCCCCCTCCCTCCTTCCCCCAAACCTCACAACAAAATAGCACCAACAACATAAAAATATGGCCAAGACAACACCTGCAGCCATGCACCTCACTTTCCTTCTCCCCCCTCTCCCCCCGGCTCGTTCTCCTCCCTACCTCCACCCCTTCCTCTCCTGACTCCAAGTCACCTGGCCGAGGAACTCCTCAGGCTCTGCTTCATTGGGGGGGATGACGGCAGAACCGCTGGTTGGACGGATACGGGAGATGACAGCCCAAGGTGAGAACGTGGTCTGAGCCAGAAGCAAGAAGTTCCTCCTGGCTGTCATGTGTCGCTGGCAATGGGGTTGCAGCACCTTTAGGTGCAGTGCCATGCTCCAGGACCACTGGGAGGCCTCTGTCACCAGTGTTCTTGGCTATTACCTCCAGGGCCTTCGCCATCCATAGCACGTACTCCATCATGGTGGCGGACATGCTGGCCAGCTGTTGGGATATGTCCCCCATTGTCTGTAGGATCTGCTGACCTGTATCAACACTCCTCCTGGACAAGTCTACCATGTTCCGCTCAGATCTGCCGCTTGTGGAGCAGACCTGCCACGTCGAACCAACCTCCGCTTGGTCGGCGCCATTCTGGAGACACCTTGGGTGCCCTGTGGCAAGTTGCTTGGGCCGGGTACCTCCACGGTAGAAGTGGGAATAGCTGCAGGAGCACTAGATGTCTTTGGTGTGGACAGCATTATAGAGCTTGGCGATGCAGGTTCCTCAAAGTCGGCACTGTCATCTGTGGAGAAGGGACCCAGCAGATCCACGGGCAAGAATCGGGGCTCCTCAGCACCAAATGGAGGATTGTCCGGCGAGTACGGCCCCGCGCCCCCACCTTCTGGACCCGATGGTCTTGCATGGGGCCGTGCTGCTGGCAGAGCTGCAAAACATAAATTATGTTATTAGAGGAGAAAGGGGTGCTAGGGTCATAAGGTGATTCCAGCGCTACACACATCATATGCACGACAAAAGCACCACCGCTCTCAAAATCATCACACTCATCACATTTCATGACCATCACCAAATTCTGCATTGCAATGATTCTCATGAGGCCATCATTATTTAGAGAACACTTTTATCATTCAGCTATCATATATTATTAGTTGGATATGAGTGGGTGTGGCATCTATTGACTTTACATCATACAATGGTGTATACTTTACTCACGTGGCATCACATCAGACTCTGCTGCTGCTTGCGTGGCCGACCGGGGGTGGCTCCCTACTAGTGCCAGCACCCGCTCCTCAATGTCAGTGACATCGCTGATGACTGGTGACCGGACACCCATTCGCCTCTGATCAGTCCTATTCCTCGAAAGCTTCTTCTGTAAAAGGTATTGTGTATGGAGAAAGAGTCAGACTGAACACCGTGAGCTCAAAGTAAAGTGTGACTTTAGTCTTTTATTGCAGGTCTCCAGAGTGCCTCTCCAACCTGTGAAGCCTCCTTAAATACCTGTGCTCCCAAGGGATTATGGGATCCCTTGGGACTCCAGGAGATGAGCCCTCTGGTGGCTGCACAGAGTAAATACAAGTTTACAAAGATAACAACACTCTCCCACAAAGTCAATTGTGTAACTATTTACAATGTGAGTTGATCTGGGGCCCTTCTTGCCCTGGTTGATCGTCTCGGTGTGAAAGCTGGTGTTGTTGAATCATTTGTTGGGCTGCTGTGCAGTTGGCCTTGCTGGGCTGCCTGGTATGTTGGGCCCTGCTGGGCTGCTGTGGATGATGGGTTCTGCTTCGTGGTCAACCGTGGTGACGGTTGCCACTGGTGTGTATGTTGGGGGATCAAAAAAGGTAAGGTCCAAGGTGGGTTGCTCAGGATAGTCTGTGAATCTGAGTTTGATTTGGTCCAAGTGTTTCCGGTGAATGAGTCCATTTGGAAGTTTGACCCGAAACACCCTGCTTCCCTTTTTGGCCACGACAGTGCCGGGAAGCCACTTGGGACCTTGTCCATAATTTAATACAAATACAGGATCAGTGATTTCAATCTCGCATGACACATTTGCGTTATCATGGTATGCACTTTGTTGAAGCCGCCTGCTCTTTACCTGTTCATGTAGATCAGGGTGAACTAACGAGAGCCTTGTCTTAAGTGCTCTTTTCATGAGCAGTTCAGCATGTGGGATCCCAGTGAGTGAGTGAGGTCTTGTGCAGTAGCTAAGCAGGACTCGGGATAGGCGACCTCCTATAGGAGGGAGGCATTTGCCTTGTCCGAGAATCTGCTCGCTCTTTTTCGTCATCACAATTGTTCCTCTCCCACCTCACTGCTTTTTCCAGCGTCAGTCTCCAAAACTCGGTGGGAAAACATTATTGTGCTCTGAATTCTTTTTGCTGCTGGAAAATCTCCCTCCTACCTCCCAAAACAGCCAAACAAGCACACACTACAGCCACACACGCTTTCAGTTCCTCTCTGCTTCCTCTCTCTCTCTCCTCTTCTGCTCATGTAATGATGACCCCTGACCTCATGAGACGTGGGAAGCGACCGTTGCCATGCTGTTTCTATGGATGCTGAAACTTTACAGCAGAAAGTCAAAAAATGTTAACACTAACACCCATTTCAGATCGCTCGTGGTAACGTCCATTTTATAAAATGGAAAGTTGGGGCTTTGAAAATGGGCGATAATCCAGTGATCTCAAACCCATATTTACCGCCAATGCTGGAAATAATGCCCATTTCTGGCCAATCTGCAAAAAAGTGGAAAGTCTAGCCCATAGAATACATTGTCAGTCAGTGTACAACATGTCAATCGGTAAGCAAGAGACCACCATCAGTACCATTACAGCCATGCAAATGGCCTCCCAGGATGTGGCAAAGGCTACATGTAAATTTTACTGAGCTAGAAGGACAACAATTGTTCATTTTGATTGATAACCATTTGAAGTGGGTAGAGGTGTTTCTGATGTGGAAAATAACAAGTAAAACAATTGACAATTTGCAAAGATTAATTTCTTCATATTGCCAAAGAAATCCAAAGAAACGGCAGTTGTCGGTGGCTCATAAATTCGCAAATTGTCTAATTAGTTATCATAATATTCCTCATATAACTACTGGTAGAACAGCAGTAGAGTTGTTTCTCAAATGGCAACCAGGATTTTGTTGTTAAAATCAAATTTGGCACAGTCAGTAGAAGAGAAACAATGAAGACAGAAAGTGAATCATGATAGAGATAGAGTAAAAGAGAGGAGTGTGAAATTGAATCAGAAAGTGAGAGTGAAGAACCATTACCATAAATGGTTGAAGTGGTTACCAGGAAGAGTAGTGAAGATATGTGCCCTCGCACATATTTGATCCTGGACATAGATCATATTTTACCTACAGATCTAGAAGGAGTTGAAAGTTGGACTAATTCAATTATTTCTGATGAGTCAGGTAGTCTTGTTAAATGTAGAGTACCAGTAGCAAATCCTACATCAGATGTGCTAGATGCAAGTCCACGAGAAATTCAGAATTTAAATCTGAGTCCGAGTCAGGCAGACAAAGAGTTGGAAGTTGTAGAGAGTTCAAATGCAAATCAAGGGCATCTCTTGGAAATAAACTCTCCTTAGGCTTAGCCTAGAATGAGTCGAAGTTCGACACCATGTTTGGAAATTTCTATTCAAAAGCGAAGGTATCCTCTTCGAAACAGAAAACAAATGGTTATGTTTGATTTGTAAATATGGCAAGATAAGTCCATATCTTTTGTTGTTATGGATGCAAGTTATGTATGATGATGTTGTTATAATTACTTCTTCATTAAGGAGGGAGAAGTATAATATAGCTCCACCTGGTGGACTACTGGCCACCTAGTCTTCTTTTTCTTAGGCAGTCCCTAGGAATCGAGAATGACTTGTCTCCACACCAAAATGGGTTCTCTGGTGAGGAGTTCTCTGAGGTATGGAAAATTGTCCATGTTGTCCAAGGCCTCATTGTGGATTTTGATAATCGAGGGCCAGTACTCTGTGTAAAGGACCTTTGTCACAGATTTTTAGTGTAAGGCCCATGCTCTTGTACGCTTCGTTAGAAGTTTTGACGATGGTTTGGCATTTGGCCTCCGAGTGTGCGCAGATGCAAGTGTTGTCTGCATACTATAATTCAATGACAGAGGATGGGAGGACCTTGGATCTGGACTGAAGATGACGGAGGTTGAACGGTTTCCAGTTTATTCTGTAGATTAGCTCCACTCCAGCGGAGAGCTTACTGAGGGTGAGATGGAGCATTGCAGCAAGGAAAAGATAAAAGAAAGACTTGTATTTATATCGCGCTTTTCGTGACCACCGGACGTCTCAAAGCACTTTACAGTCCATGAAGTACTTTTAGAGTGTAGCTACACTGTGGGAATGTTGTAATGTGGGAAACATGGCAGCCCATTTGCACACAGCAAGCTCTCACAAACAGCAATATGATAATGACCTGATAATCTGTTTTTGTTATGTTGATTGAGGGATAAATATAGGCCAGGACACCGGGGACTACTCCCCTGCTTTTCTTCAAAATAATGCCATGGGATCTTTTGCGTCCATCAGAGAGAGCAGACAAGGCCTCGGTTTAACGTCTCATCCAAAGGACCTAATATAAGGAAGATCGAGAAGAATGTTGGTGCGATGACAACCTTTCTTGACCCGGGTTTGTACATGAATTGGGTCTGTGGTGGATCCGTTGGTCAGGATCACGGCTTGCATGTCATCGTGAAGCAGGCGGAGGATGGTGACAAACTTTTGAGGGCAGTTGAATTTGAGGAAGACACTCCATAATCCCTCACAGTTGACAGTGTCGAAGGCCATTGTGATGTCAAAGATGGCCATGTACAGAGGTTGATGTTGTTCCCTGCATTTCTCTTGAATTTGCCATGCCGTGAAGATCAAGTCCATTGTGACCCTTAGTGGGTAGAATCCACATTGCGACTCTGGGAGGAGCTCTTCAGCCACTGGGAGAAGGCGATTGAGGAGGATTCTTGCGATGTCTTTCCCGGTGGTCAACAAAAGGGAGATTCCTCTGTCATTACCGCAATCGGACTTGTCACCTTTCTTGAAGCTGGTCACGATTACAGCATCTCTGAAATCCCCTGGAATGCTCTCCTCCTTCTAAATAAGAGAAATAAGTTCATGTATTCGCACCAATAGTGCTTCTCCGCCAGGCTTTAGTGCTTTGGTGGGGATTCTATCTGATACTCATCAGTTACTCAGGTACTCATCAAGGACAGAGAGGTGCATGCTGGAAGGAACACTTCGAAGATCTCCTTAACCGTGACTCTGTCTTCGATGTGAGTGTCGTTGACTCCATCCTGCAGCATGCTACCCGCCACCATCGCAGCACAATCCCAGCCATCCAACAACATAAAAACATAAGAAATAGAAGCACGAACCTGCTCCACCATTAAATAAGATCATGGCTGATCGAATCATGGAATCAGATCCACTTTCTTGCCTGCTCCCCATAACCTTTCACTCGTTATCGCTCAAAAATCAATCTATCTCCGCCTTAAATATATTCAATGACCCAGCCTTCACAGCTCTCTGAGGCAGAGAATTCCATAGATTTACAACCCTCTGAGAAGAAATTTCTCCTCATCGCAGTTTTAATTGGGCGGCCCCTTATTCCAAGACTATGTCCCCTAGTTTTAGTTTCCCCTATGAGTAGAAATATGCTCTCTGCATCCACCTTGTCAAGCCCCCTCATGATCTTATAAGTTGCAATAAGATGACCTCTCTTTCTTCTAAACTCCAGTGAGTATAGGCCCAACCTGCTCAACCTTTCTTCATAAATCAATCTCCCCATCTCCGGAATTAACGAGTGAACCTTCTCTGAACAGCCTCCAATGCAAGTATATCCTTCCTTAAATACGGAGACAAAAACTGTACGCAGTACTCTAGAAACATAGAAACATAGAAAATAGGTGCAGGAGTAGGCCATTCAGCCCTTCTAGCCTGCACCGCCATTCAATGAGTTCATGGCTGAACATGCAACTTCAGTACCCCATTCCTGCTTTCTCACCATACCCCTTGATCCCCCCAGTAGTAAGGACTTCATCTAACTTCTTTTTGAATATATTTAGTGAATTGGCCTCAAAGCTGTCCATATGTGAAGGCAGAGTGTTTCTTCTGTAGAAAACTGAGCATCTTGCAAAGGCATGCCGACTGAAGAGTAAACTGACTTTCAAGGCGATAAGTAGAAATCCCCAGAGAATACATAGCATGGAAGAAAAGCAACAGGATGAGGAGCTTTTGGAGATACACGTCATCAGGAGCATGAGGGTACCTAACAATGATTTGTGATGTATCGTCATCCAAGTAGACATTGCAGGAACTAGGATTCCCATGGAAATTGACACTGGTGCATCCATGAGAGTATTACCACAATCGCTATATCGCGACAAGTTGCGTGATTTTCCAATGGAGAAATTGAAGGCAAAGCTATGAGGCTACTCAGGAGAGAAAATCCCTGTCATAGCACGCATCACTGTACTGGTGAAATACAAGGATCAGTTTCAGAGCTTGCCTCTTTTAGTAGTGTTAGGAGACATTCCTGCATTAACAGGTAGAAATTGGTTGGGATCACTGAAGCTGGATTGGAAGAGATTTTTTGTGTTGAACCGAGATTTGCTTCAAAGGATAATGTCATCAAGCAATATCTGAAGGTGTTCTGCAAAACAGGCAGTCTGATCCAAGGCTTCAAGGCGAGTGTCAGAATGCAGAAGGACACAAAACCAGTTTACTGCAAGCCCCGTCCTGTACCATATGCACTCAAGGAGAAAGTTGTGCAAGAACTCAAAAAGACCAGAGATTGAGAACATCATCTCTAAGGTAGATAGAAACATAGAAACATAGAAAATAGGTGCAGGAGTAGGCCATTCGGCCCTTCTAGCCTGCACCGCCATTCAATGAGTTCATGGCTGAACATGCAACTTCAGTACCCCATTCCTGCTTTCTCGCCATATCCCTTGGTCCCCTTAGTAGTAAGGACTTCATCTAACTCCTTTTTGAATATATTTCGTGAATTGGCCTCAACAACTTTCTGTGGTAGAGAATTCCACAGGTTCACCACTCTCTGGGTGAAGAAGTTTCTCCTCATCTCGGTCCTAAATGGATTACCCCTTATCCTTAGACTGTGGGCCCTGGTTCTGGACTTCCCCAACATTGGGAACATTCTTCCTGCATCTAACCTGTCTAACCCTGTCAGAATTATAAACGTTTCTATGAGATCCCCTCTCATTCTTCTGAACTCCAGTGAATACAAGCCCAGTTGATCCAGTCTTTCTTGATAGGTCAGTCCCGCCATCCCGGGAATCAGTCTGGTGAACCTTCGCTGCACTCCCTCAATAGCAAGAATGTCCTTCCTCAGGTTAGGAGACCAAAACTGTACACAATACTCCAGTTGTGGCCTCACCAAGGCCCTGTACAACTGTCGCAACACCTCCCTGCCCCTGTACTCAAATCCCCTCGCTATGAAGGCCAACATGCCATTTGCCTTCTTAACCGCCTGCTGTACCTGCATGCCAACCTTCAATGACTGATGTACCATGACACCCAGGTCTCTTTGCACCTCCCCTTTTCCTAATCTGTCACCATTCAGATAATAGTCTATCTCTCTGTTTTTACCACCAAAGTGGATAACCTCACATTTATCCACATTATACTTCATCTGCCATGCATTTGCCCACTCACCTAACCTATCCAAGTCGCTCTGCAGCCTCATAGCATCCTCCTCGCAGCTCACACTGCCACCCAACTTAGTGTCATCCGCAAATTTGGAGATACTACATTTAATCCCCTCATCTAAATCATTAATGTACAATGTAAACAGCTGGGGCCCCAGCACAGAACCTTGTGGTACCCCACTAGTCACTGCCTGCCAATCTGAAAAGTCCCCATTTACTCCTACTCTTTGCTTCCTGTCTAACAACCAGTTCTCAATCCATGTCAGCACACTACCCCAATCCCATGTGCTTTAACTTTGCACATTAATCTCTTGTGTGGGACCTTGTCGAAAGCCTTCTGAAAGTCCAAATATACCACATCAACTGGTTCTCCCTTGTCCACTCTACTGGAAACATCCTCAAAAAATTCCAGAAGATTTGTCAAGCATGATTTCCCTTTCACAAATCCATGCTGACTTGGACCTATCATGTCACCTCTTTCCAAATGCACTGCGATGACATCCTTAATAATTGATTCCATCATTTTACGCACTACGGATGTCAGGCTGACCAGTCTATAATTCCGTTTTCTCTCTCCCTCCTTTTTTAAAAAGTGGGGTTACATTGGCTACCCTCCAGTCCATAGGAACTGATCCAGAGTCAATGGAATGTTGGAAAATGACTGTCAATGCATCCGCTATTTCCAAGGCCACCTCCTTAAGTACTCTGGGATGCAATCCATCAGGCCCTGGGGATTTATCGGCCTTCAATCCCATCAATTTCCCCAACACAATTTCCTGACTAATAAGGATTTCCCTCAGTTCCTCCTCCTTACTAGACCCTCTGACCCCTTTTATATCCGGAAGGTTGTTTGTGTCGTCCTTTGTGAATACCAAACCAAAGTACTTGTTCAATTGGTCTGCCATTTCTTTGTTCCCCGTTATGACTTCCCCTGATTCTGACTGCAGGGGACCTACGTTTGTCTTTACTAACCTTTTTCACTTTACATATCTATAGAAACTTTTGCAATCCGTCTTAATGTTCCCTGCAAGCTTCTTCTCGTAAAACATTTTCCCTGCCCGAATCAAACCCTTTGTCCTCCTCTGCTGAGTTCTAAATTTCTCCCAGTCCCCGGGTTCGCTGCTATTTCTGGCCAATTTGTTTGCCACTTCCTTGGCTTTAATACTATCCTTGAATTCCCTTGATAGCCACGGTTGAGCCACCTTCCCTTTTTTATTTTTACGCCAGACAGGAATGTACAATTGTTGTAGTTCATCCATGCAGTCTCTAAATGTCTGCCATTGCCCATCCACAGTCAACCCCTTAAGTATCATTCGGCAATCTATCCTAGCCAATTCACGCCTCATACCTTCAAAGTTAGCCTTTTTTAAGTTCTGGACCATGGTCTCTGAATTATCTGTTTCATTCTCCATCCCAATGCAGAATTCCACCATATTATGGTCACTCTTCCCCAAGGGGCCTCGCACAACGAGATTACTAATTAATCCTCTCTCATTACACAACACCCAGTCTAAGATGGCCTCCCCCCTAGTTGGTTGCTTAACATATTGGTCGAGAAAACCATCCCTTATGCACTCCAGGAAATCCTCCTCCACCGTATTGCTTCCAGTTTGGTTAGCCCAATCTATGTGCATATTCAAGTCACCCAATATAACTGCTTCACCTTTATTGCATGCACCCCTAATTTCCTGTTTGATGCCCTCCCCAACATCACTACTACTGTTTGGAGGTCTGTACACAACTCCCATTACCGTTTTTTGCCCTTTGGTGTTCTGCAGCTCTACCCATATAGATTCCACATCATCCAAGCTAATGTCCTTCCTAACTATTGCATTAATCTCCTCCTTAACCAGCAATGCTACCCCACCTCCTTTTCCTTTTATTCTATCCTTCCTGAATGTTGAATACCCCTGGATGTTGAGTTCCCAACCCTGATCATCCTGGAGCCACGTTTCTGTAATCCCAATCACATCATATTTGTTACATCTTTTTGCACAGTTAATTCATCCACCTTATTACGGATACTCCTTGCATTAAGACACAAAGCCTTCAGGCTTGTTTTTTTAACACCCTTTGTCCTTTTCGAATTTATACTCCATCTGCAAAATTTTTGGTGTGGCTTCAACAATACCCTGTAAAGTTGTAGCAGGACTTCTCTGCTTTTATGCGCTATCCGCCTTGCAATAAAGGCCAACATGCCACTGGCCTTCCTGATTACTTGCTGTACCTGCATACTAACTTTTTGTGTTTCATGCACAAAGACCACCAGATCCCTCTGTACTGCAGCACTTTGCAATTTTTCTCCATTTAAATTATAATTTGCTTTTCGATATTTTTTGCCAAAGTGGATAACCTCACATTTTCCCACATTATACTCCATCTGCAAAATTTTTGCCCACTCACTTAGCCTGTCCATATTCCTTTGCAGATTTTTTTTGTCCTCCTTACAATTTGCTTTCCCACCCATCTTTGTATCATCACAAACTTGGCTACATTACACTCAGTCCCGTCATTCGAGTCATTAATATAGATTGTAAATCGTTGAGGACCCAGCACCGATCCCTGCGGCACCCCACTAGTTGCTGTTTACCAACCGGAAAATGACCCATTCATGCTGACTCTCTGTTTTCTGTCCACCTGGTGCACTACTGTGGTTATGCAAGTACTGCTGTAAATACAATAAAAGACACAGAGGTGCCAAAATTACCCACTGCTGGAAATGGGGCACACCTTCCCTGGTTTTACCAGTGCGTGGTCTATTGAGCGAAATTCTGCTCTTTGGCTTTTTTTTCAGCAGACTGGAGGTCATTCTTAATGGATATGCAGCGGTAAGCAGAAATTCGCAATCTAGAGTGGCGGAAGTTGGGGGCGGGCGGAGTGGCTGTCCCTTTCAGTCATCAGCGCAGCGTAGGTGACGTCATCACGGTGCCACATCACCACGGCTCCCCTGTTGGGCTTGAACCCAGTATGAGGCCCAGGAAATCGAACTGTGATTAATCGTTTTAAATATTCTGTATAAAATGCGTAAAACATGAAAGCTGTAAATATTGACTTCCTGTAATATGTAAGAACTCGTGTTAAAAAGGCTTATTGTTAATCTGCAGAGAAACACAAACACAATGGAAACGATACAAAACCTGGAACGGGAATTCAACGTTCCTTACAATACTGAGGATCTGAGGAAAGTGGCATCTGGCTGGAAGGGTACAAGGACCCCGTCAGCCATTGCCTGGTGATAGACCAAAGGCTGGGTTGAACAACCTGGGTGATGAGAAAAAGAGGTTTGTATTGCACACCCTCAGAGCCTCTATATATGTGAGTCTCCCGGCAGAAAGCAAGATGGGAAGGGGAACCTGGGATATGCAGAGTTATGCAGGCCTTAGGGAAAGGAAGAGGAGATCCTTTTAAAGATTTGGCAGTAACCCAGCAAAACCCTCCCAAAAACCCGACTGCTTTCGCGGATAGGTTATGGCCAACTTACAGTACGGCCATGGGAGGGGCCCTGGATTGGCCTGGTTTGTGAGAAGAGGGCTATGGACCCTCATATCCCATTCACTGCCATATTTGCAAGCAGCCCTCTCAGACTTTGACCCCGAGAATAACAACAACACTGAGGCTGGAATGATGATCATCATAGGCAGTCCCTCGGAATCGAGGAAGACTTGCTTCCACACTCAAAGTGAGTTCTTTGATGACTGAACAGTCCAACATGAGAGCCACAGACCCTATTACAGGTGGGACAGACATTCATCGAGGGAAGGAATCGGTGGGGCTGGTTTGCCACGTGCTCCTTCCGCTGCCTGCGCTTGGCCTCTTCACGCTCTTTGCGTTGAGACTCGAAGAGCTCAACGCCCTCCCGAATGCACTTTCTCTACCTCGGGCAGTCTTTGGCCAGGGTCTCCCAGGTGTCAGTGGTGATGTCGTACTTTACCAGGGACGCTTTGAGGGTGTCCTTATAACGTTTCCGCTGCTCCTTACCATGGAGGAGCTCCGCATAAAGCATTTGCTTAGGGAGTTTCGTATCTGGCATATGAACTATGGGCCAGCCCAGCGAAGCTGATCGAGTGTGGTCAGTGCTTCAATACTGGGGATGTTAGACTGGACGAGGACACTGATGTTGGTGCACCTGTCCTCTCAGGGGATTTGCAGGATCTTGCGGGGACATCGTTGTTATATATCTCCAGTGACTTGAGGTGCCTTCTATACATCGTCCATGCCTCAGATCCATATAGGAGGGCGGGTATTACTCCAGCCCTGTAGACTATGAGCTTGGTGGTAGCTTTGAGGGCCAGGTCTTCAAACACTCTTTTCCCCATGACGGCCAAAGGCTGCACTGGCGCACTGGAGGCGATGTTGAATCTCCGCATCAACGTCTGCCTTTGTTGATAAGAGGCTCCCGAGATATGGGAAATGGTCCACGTTGTCGAGGGCTGTGCCGTGAATCTTGATGATTGGAGGGCAGTGCTGTGCAGTGATGACAGGCTGGTGGAGGATGTTAAGCATAAGGCCCATGCTTTCATATGCCTCAATGAATACTGAGCCCGAGAATAACAACAACACCGAGGCTGGGATGATAAGGAAGTTAACACTGCAGTTCAAAACCCGACAAGCAGACAAAGCCAGTGTAGGAAACCTGATCAAGACAAAGGGGAAGGTCTGTGAATTTAAGGGACAGGCTAAAAAGAGGTGGCAACAAGAAGGTTTTAAGGAACAGAGCCTCGGAGCGTGTTGCAACTGCAGGAAGCCAGGACATTTAAAAAAAGAATGTAGGTTGCCTCTTAAAGAGAGAGAGAGGGCTCAAAGGGGAAGGCAGGGGACCAGCATCTCCGATTATCAAGGGATGATCGAGACCTTGTCCCAGCGAGTTCAACAATTAAAGTCCTCTAATGGAAAAGTACATGTCGCGAAAAGAGAGGGCCTGGGGGAGGAATATCAGAAATGAAGGGGCTGCGCCCAGCCCAGGTTGTTGTGTCCGCTCAGATACGATGATTGGGGGAGACAATGTGTGGACAGTACGGTGGAGGGGAAGTATTTGGTAGATACAGGGGCATCAAGAACGGTAGTATACTCTCCCTTTCCCATGACCTCCTCGTGATCCAGCAGGACTCTACATCTTGGGAGGATTTACGGGCAACATAGTGGCTAGGGCGGTATCCAAACCTCTAAATGTAGAAATAGAACAAAATGGAAACGTGTGTTAATGAAATGGTATTCGGATGGTATAGGCGTTCTGGGGGCAGATTTGATCTGCGGGATAGCAGTAGACATGACCAACCATTGCCTGTGGGGAGGGGTAGAGGGTGGCAACAAGGTAGTAGTCATACCCCGGCGCCACAGAGAGGCATGGGTGATCACGTCTACTGGGAGTTACGATTTAGAGACCTTGGTGGCCCGAATTCCAGCATAGTATCAGCAAGTTATTACTGGGGCCCAGGAAGCTTTTGCCATGCACAAACTGATTGTGGGAGAGTTAGGTCAGTAGAAGTAAGGATTGGGGGTGAACCCATTTCCTGTCCACAAAAACAGTACTCTTTTCCAAAGGAGGCAGAGAGGGAATTAGAATATGCAGTCCACTTCCTAGTGGAGCAGGGGATTGTTGAGGACAGTGGCCATCCATGTTAATTCTCTGGTATGGCCAGTAAAGAAGTCCGACAACTCGTGGCGAATGACTGTCAACTACCAAGTTTTAAACAAGAACATTCCAGCCTGTGCACCTTTGGTAGCGGCAGTGGCCAACATTATTAGTAATATTCCCTCATCGGCCAAAATATTGAGAGTTTTGGATATTTCCAATGGGTTTTGGTCAGTACCGGTGCATCCGGAGGACTAGTACAAGTTTGCCTTTATGTTTAAGGGACTGCAGTATACATGGACCTGTTTGCCACAAGGGTTCCATAACAGCCCCTCAATATTCCATCAGTGTATGGCGGATTGCTTGTCTGTCTTCAGTACATTCTCTGGATTAAAGCAGTATGTGGACAACCTGTTACTAGTCACAGAGTCACAGGAGGAGCACCAAGAGCTGATTAAAGAGCTCTTGGAAATATTGGCTAAAGCAGGTTTTAAATAAACCCAAAGAAGGCACAGATAGGGTGTGAGGAAGTCCATTTTCTGGGACAAATGATTAGACCCAGATAATGGGAGACAGAGGGGCAAAATGCAAAACTGTCCAAGAGTTGCCATGTCCCGGATTGGTCACAGCTATTCGATGGTTCTTCGGGTTGACCGGGTATTGTATAAACTTAGAAACATAAAAAATACATGCAGCAGTGGGCCATTCGGCCTTTCGAGTCTGATGATCATGACAGATCATGCAACTTCAGTACCCCAACCCTGCTTGCTCTGCATACTCTTTCATCCCTTTAGCCATAAGGGCCACATCTAACTCCCTTTTGAATATATCTATCGAACTGGCCTCAACAACTTTCTTGGGAGAGAATTCCACAGGTTCACAATTCTCTGAGTGAAGAAGTTTCTCCTCATCTTGGTTCAAAATGGCTTACCCCTTATCCTTAGACTGTGATCCCTGGTTCTGGACTTCCCCAACAATGGGAACATTCTTCTTGAATCTAACCTATCCAATCCCGTCAGAATATTATAGAGAGTTTATTGAAGGGTATGCAGCTGTGGCCGCATCCTTGCTAAGGTTGCTAAGGAAAGGGGTGGAATGGGAATGGGATTAACGGTGCGAGGAAGTCTTTGTCCAGCTAAAACGAGACCTGCAGCTGGCACCAACATAGAACCAGTGAAAGAACTCTCACTAGAGCCAGGTGCAACTGAAGCTAGTCTAAGTGCAGCACTGTTGTAGGAGACTATTGGGAAACTTTGGCCGGTAGCATACGCTTCTAGGGTTCTGTCAGAGGTAGAAAGGGGGTATTTGATTTGCGAATGGCACCTACTTGCTACCTTCTGGGCAGTAAAATATTTTGCATTGTTTACAGGAGCCCAGCCCATATCGCTGCTCACTTATCGATTGTTCCAAGAGGGTAGAAGCAAGGAAGGCATGGTATCCAGTACTAGGATAGCAACTTGGATGCTGTTACTGGAAGGGATGGAACTATCGGTACGATCTATGTCAGAACCCAAACTGGTTGCAAATTTCCATTACCCAGGAGATCTGTACACTTGTACAGTGGAAGGGGAATGGGAGACTGAGGGTGGGTTCAAGTCAGGTAACCATCCCGAGGGAAGAGACATTTATGTAGATGGGTCTAACTTTATGGAGAAGGGGGAGCGAAAAACGGGATGCAAGATATATGAAGGTAGAACTGGCGATTAAATTGCCAGACGCCATCAGCGCCCAGCAAGCGGAGCTGGCAGTAGTGACTAACGTAGTCACACATCTGATGAAGTTTCCCCCTCCTTACATGATTTGCTCGGACTCGATGTCCACCTGTAATTCCTGTACAGAATATCTGGCAATTTAGACCAAGCGAGGGTTCACATCGGCCGATGGCAAACTGGTGGTGACTGCTCCCCTGTTAGCTGCTATAATGGGAATCGTAGGACCGGGAAAGGAAGAATTTTACATTCACAAGATCAAAGCCCATTCCAAAGTTGAACCCAGGAGGGAAGGGAATAAGGGAGCTGACGAGCTGGCTCGGACAGGGGCAGAGAAGAGGATTCCGTGGGGTCCATACCAGTCGAGGTTAGTAGCTTCAATGGCCCCTGAAACCAACCACCAGATTTGAAAGCAGTTCAGAAGGAGGATGTGGTGTTAAGGGCAGTCATGCAAGCCAAGAGGGAAGGAAACCCAATCGAGGGACCATACGGGGCTAATGATACTGAGATCAAAGAGGAAATGCTGTTCAAGGGAAACTTGTGGATAGTACCGGAAAGGTATCGGGAGGAATTTATGAAACTGGCGCATGGGGGATCTGGGGCTGTTCATCCAGGACCAGAACTTACTTGCAACAGGATCAGAGAGGTGTGGTGGCCCCATTTCAGGGAAGCTTATTATAAAAACTGCCTGACCTATGCAGCTGATAATCCGGATCCCCATCGGAAGAAAACGCCTTTAGGCCACATCCGCCGACCCGAAGAACCTTAGCAATGTATCCAGATAGATTTTATCGGACCATTGCCCACCTCCTGGAAAGGTAACAAGTTTTGCCTAGTCCTGGTGGATAATTTCACTAAGTGGGTGGAGGCCTTCCCCTGCAAGTCCGTAACCGCATTAGGGACTGCTTAGATTCTATTTAGGGAAGTGTTCTCCAGGTGGGTCTCCCCAAAGCGGTAGAGTCAGATCAGGGAAGCCATTTTATGGGACTGGTGATGCAAGCTACTCTGAAGCTGTTAAGGATTGAGGGGAAATGGCATGTGGCCCATGATCCCCTGTTGTCCGCAATTGTAGAGAGAATCTCTCAAGGGACTCTCAAGCTAGCCCTTGGGAAAGAATTGAAGAACAGCCCAAGAGGTAGGATGAAGTGCTTCCTCTGATCCGCATGGGTATACCGAGTAGTAAATCCAAAGGGACTGGGTAATCCCTGATACGTCCTTACTATACAGTATAAATGCACACAAGGCCCATGCTTGAGAGAAGGTCAGTCTGTGACCTGTCCTTTATTCCTTAGCACTCAAGTGCAGGAAGTGGGTGGAGCTTCCCCTTTAAATCTGAAGGTCCCGATTAGGAGTGTCTCCCACAAGTTCACCACCTAGTGGGCATTGTTTTCACAGTGTACAACTTAAGTCAGATTAAACATGGGTTACATTGCTGGTTGAATACATGACATCACCTCTCCCCCCCCAAAGTCTTATTGGGATCACAGGTTGAGTCTCTCTGGTGGTTTACGCTGTCCTGTAGAGTGCCTGAGTTGGGGCTCCGGTTGTTGGGCGCTGGCCTGAGTGTCTACTGTTTGCGGTGCCTCAGGCCTATCCGGACTGCCCACAGTGACTGGGCTCTCCTCCCTTTGGTCCCTGTGTTCGGTCACCTGTGGAGGAGTGAACTCTATATTGTGTTCTTCCTCTGCTTCTATGGGGTTGCTGAACCTCCTTTTTGTTTGATCCACATTTTTGCGGCAGATTTGTCCATTGGTAAGTTTAACTACCAGAATCCTATTTCCCTATTTGGCAATCACAGTACCTGCGAGCCATTTGGGCTCTGCAGCATAGTTGAGGACAAAAACAGGGTCATTTACATCAATACATCGAGCCCTCGCATTTCTGTCATGGTAGTCATATTGTGACTGGCGCCTGCTCTCGACAATTTCTTTCATGGTGGGATGTATAAGGGATAACCGGGTTTTGAGCGTCCTTTTCATTAGCAGCTCTGTGGGTGGAACCCCTGTGAGCGAGTGTGGTCGGGATCTGTAGGCCAACAGGAGGCATGATAAGTGGCTTTGTAGGGAACCCCCTTGGATTCTGAGCATCCCCTGTTTGATTATCTGCACTGCTCGTCCTGCCTGGCCGTTTGAGGCCGGCTTGAACGATACCGTTCTGACATGGTTAATTCCATTGCCTGCCATGAAGTCCTGGAATTCAGTGCTTGTGAAGCACGGGCCATTGTCGCTGACCAAGATGTCCTGTAGACTGTGGGCGGCGAATATTACCCGTAGACTTTCTACCGTGGCAGAGGATGTGCTTGAATTTAAAATGTCACACTCGATCCATTTGGAGTGAGCATCTACTACAACCAAAAATATTTTTCCCATGAAAGGACCTGCGTAGTCCACATGGATGCGTGACCAAGGCTTGGCGGGCCATGGCCAGGGGCTAAGGGGGGCTTCCCTGGGCGTATTGCCCAGCTGGGCACATGTGTTGCACCTGCGAACACAAAGTTCCAGATCTGCGTCTATCCCTGGCCACCAAACGTGTGACCTGGCAATTGCCTTCATTATGACAATGCTCGGGTGCTCATTGTGGAGTTCTCTGATGAACACCTTTCTGCCCATTTGGGGCATGACTACGCGGTTTCCCCACAGTAGGCAATCGGCCTGAATCGAGAGTTCATTCCTGCGCCTGTGAAATGGTTTAAATTCCTCAGGGCATGCCCTGTACGTGGCTGCCCAGTCCCCATTCAGGACATATTTCCTGACTAGAGACAATAGCGGGTCTCTATTTGTCCAGACTTTAATCTGACGGGCTGTCACAGGTGAGCCTTCGCTTCCGAAAGCTTCAACAGCCATGACCATCTCAACAGCATGCTCGGTAGCCCCTCAGTGGTGGGTAGTGGGAGCCTGCTGTGTGCATCGGCGCAGTTTTCAGTGCCCGGTCTGTGCCGAATTGCGTAATCATAGGCAGCTAACGTGAGTGCCCACCTCTGTATGCAGGCCGATGCGTTTGCATTTATGGCCTTGTTGTCAGCCAAAAGGGAAGTTAGGGGTTTGTAATCTGTCTCCAGCTCAAATTTCCTGCCAAACAGGTACTGGTGCATTTTCTTTATCGCATGTACACATGCGAGCGCCTCCTTCTCTATCATCGCGGAGCCCCTTTCTGCCTGGGACAGACTTCTGGAGCCATAAGCTGCCGGCTGTAACTGACCCTTGGCATTGACATGCTGCAACACACACCCGACACCATAGGATGACGCACCGCACGTTAACACAAGTTTCTTACATGGGTCATATAGCGTTAACAGATTGTTAGAACATAACAAATTACATGCTCTATTAAAAGCTCTTTCCTGGCTGTCCCCCCAGACCCATTCGCGACCTTTGCGTAGGAGCACGTGTAGCGGCTCTAACAGCGTGCTCAATTTGGGAAGAAAGTTCCCAAAATAGTTCAGGAGCCCCAGGAACGAACGCAGCTCCGTCGTGTTACGGGGTCTGGGTGCTCTCTGGATCGCTTCCGTCTTGGACGCAGTAGGGCTGATCCCGTCTGCTGCTACCCTCATCCCCAGGAATTCTACCTCTGGAGCTAGGAAGACGCACTTCACCTTTTCCAGTCGCAGCCCTACCCAGTACAGTCTGCGTAGCACCTTCTCCAGGTTGTGGAGGTGTTCTTCAATATCGTAACCCGTGATGAGGATGTCGTCCTGAAAAACCACGGTCCCTGGAATCGACTTGAGGAGGCTTTCCATGTTTCGTTGGAAGATCGCGGCGGCCGAGCGAATCCCGAACGGACATCTGTTGTACTCAAACAACCCCTTGTGTGTCGTGATGGTGGTCAGCTTCTTCGACTCACTCGCCAGCTCCTGGTTGAGGTCAGGTCCAATTTTGAAAAAAGTTTTCCACCGGATAGCGTTGCAAAGAGGTCCTCCGCTCTCGGTAGCGGGTACTGGTCTTGGAGTGACACCCGATTGATGGTGGCCTTGTAATCACCACATATCCTGACCAACCCATCCGCCTTGAGCACCGGCACAATCGGGCTCGCCCAGTCACTGAATTCGACGGGCGAGATGATGCCTTCCCTCAGCAGGCGGTCCAATTCACCTTCTATCTTTTCCTGCATCATGTACGGCACTGCTCTGGCCTTGTGGTGTACTGGCCTGGCGTCCGGGTTTATGTTAATCACTACCTTGGCCCCCATGAAAGTGCCAATGCCAGGTTGAAATAATGAGTCAAATTTGTCCAGGATCTGTGAACATGATACTCGCTCCACAGAGGGAATTGCATTGATATCGCCCCATTTCCAGTTCATGACAGCAAGCCAACTCCTCCCCAGTAGTGCGGGACCGTCCCTCAGGACAACCCAGAGTGGCAACCTGTTCTCCGAATCTTTGTGGGTCACGACTACCGTGGCGATGCCGAGCACCGGAATGATCTCCTTTGTGTATGTCCGTAGCTGTGCGTCAATCAGCGATAATTTTGGCCTCCTGGCCTTGGACGCCCACAACTTTTTGAACTGTTTGATACCCATCAGGGATTGGCTGGCCCCTGTGTCTAGCTCCATTGATACTGGGATGCCATTAAGGAGCACTTTCATCATTATCGGTGGCGTCCTGGTGTATGAACTGTATACGTGCTCCACATGAACTCGCTGAACTTCAGCTTCCAGCGATTTCCCCCAGCATTCATTTCTGCAATTTCTGCAGGTATTTTGCTCATCTCTGCAAACTCCGGCTGAGTGTGTGCCTTCACGCCTCCAACATGAGCTGCTGTTGGAAACAAAAGTTCCCTCGCCAGTCGATCGTCTCTGACTGCCCCTGTTATTGTCCTTGAGTGCGCCATTAACAGGTGTTGATGGCCCCATTACTGGCCGTATTGTCCCTTGCAATGGCGTGAATTGCCGTTCAGCTTGCCATTGTCTCTGTCGAACTCCCCCTTCTGGGTTCGACTCCATGTTGGGGCATGCCCAATTGCCCTTATCTGCCTGGAGAACTATGTGCTGATTTAACAATGTTGAATCTCTGTCCCAACCATTCCTTAACACAGTACCTCTCGTCTGTTCTGCTAGTGGCCATGCTCGCGTGGTTTAAATCCCAGTTTCTCGTCACCATTGATACGTCCTTACTGTACAGTATAAATGCACATGAGGCCCATGCTTGAGAGAAGGTCAGTCTGTGACCTGTCCTTTATTCCTTAGCACTCAGGAAGTGGGTGGAACTTCCCCTTTTATATCTGAAGGTCCCGGTTCAGAGTGTCTCCCACAAGTTCACCACCTCGTGGTTATTGTTCTCACAGTGTACAACTTAGGTCAGATTATACATGGGTTACATTGCTGGTTGAATACATGATAATTCCCGCACGAGTTGGTGATGGGGCGACCCGTGCACACAGCTACCCATTTACTGGTCTCTACTCTTACTGACAAACAGCTGAAAGTGGTAAACAGGGGCAAGTTTGTGAAGGAGTTGTGGGAGCTCTTCAGGTAACTCAACCTGAATGCTGCGCATAAGATCGGGAAAGCATATCAGGGCAACCGGAAGTTTTTCGCCTCAAGTAAACCACAGGAATGGCATGTAGGAGACCAGGTGACGGTGTGTAACTAAGCGAGGTTGGGGGTGTTTGAACCCCTGTATAAAGGATCATATGGTATAGTCAACAAGGCTAGCTCTGTGGTATATGTAATACAGCTCCCGAAGCGGGTAAAATGGTTCCACATTAATCAGGTGAAGCTGAATCGGCCAAGCTCCACAGCTCACTGGGGCAGAGAATTCCAAAGATTTACAATCCTCTGAGAGAAGAAATTCCTCCTCACCTCAGTTTTAAATGGGCAGCCCCTTAATCTTAAACTATGGCCCCCAGTTTTAGTTTCCCCAATGAGTGGAAATATCCTCTCTGCATCCACCTCGTCGAGCCCCCTCATTATCTTATGTTTCAATAAGATCACCTCTCATTCTTCTGAACTCCAATGATTATAGGCCCAACCCACTCAACCTATCTTCACAAGTCAACCCCATTATCTCTGGAATCAACCTCGTGAACAGTCTCCAATGCAAGTATATCCTTCCTTAAATACGGAGACCAAAACTGTATGCAGTACTCCAGGTGTGACCTCACCAATACCCTGTACAGTTGTAGCAGGACTTCTCTGCTTTTATACTCCATCCCCCTTGCAATAAAGGCCAAAATTCCGTTTGCCTTCTTGATTACTTGCTGTACCTGCATACTAACATTTTGTGTTTCATGCACAAGGACCCCTAGGTCCCTCTGTACTTAGCAATTTTTCACCATTTAAATTATAATTTGCTTTTCTATTTTTTCTGCTAAAGTGGATAATCTCACATTTTCCCACATTTTACTCCATCTGCCAAATTTTTACCCACTCACTTAGCCTTTGCAGATTTCTTGTGTCCTCCTCACAATTTGCTCTCCCACCCATCTTTGTATCATCTTCAAACTTGGCAACATTACAGTCGGTCCCTTCATGCAAGTCATTAATATAGATTGTAAATAGTTGAGGCTCCAGCACTGATTTATTAAATTTAATAAACGAGAATTGGTCGGTAAGAGAAACTGACCGGCTGCCAAAACATGAATGTATTCTGCGATGTCTGTACATGGAAATGTTACAATTTCTTTTAAAAGTAAACTGTATCACTTGAGGGTGGATATTGTAGGGCTTGAACCCAGTGTAAGGCCCAGGAAATCGAATTCTGTGATTAACCTTTCTGTATAAAATGCGTAACACATGAAAGCTATAAATACTAACTTACTGTAAGATGTAAGCACTCTTGGAGATTCCGGTTTAAAATGCTTAATGTTAATCTATAGAGAAACGTAGACACAATAGGACTGTAAGAAACCTTTTGTGGAAATGTAAAACCACACGCGGTAATCTGTAGAGAAACCCAAACACAATGGATAGATACTAAACCTTTTGCGGACATTTAAACACTGATACTGACCAAACCGTTGTAGAAATGTAATCACCAATACTGAACACAGTGAGGTCCATGATAGCGCTAGGCTAGATAATGAGCAGGTTCTCCATTGTGAGTGTGCACACATACAGGCCTAACAATCAACAGCGACTTCAGTTGCTATGTAGTGTTGGTGAGAAACAAGTTAAGGTGAAGGAGAGTGTGGCAGATATAATGTGAGGAGTTAGGGAATCGTGTACTCACTTTCATCACTCGAATAAGGTCAGTTAGCCTATTCCTGCATTGGTTGGGGGTCTGCTGGTGAATGGAGGTCCCCGAAACCTCTTCCGCTATCTCCCTCCAGGCTTCGGTGAAGACGCCTCGAGTGGTCTCCCACCACTTTCAGGGAAGAGTAGCCGCCACCTTCCCTCCACAACTTCCATTCGAGTCTCAAGCTCTGCATCACTGAAGCGGCTGGCCCTCCTCAAAGCTCCCCTTGCATCTCCTCGGATGCAGGTCAAAACAAACTCAAGACACAGCCGCAAAACCTGTTCTTTAAGAAGACCAGGGAGCAGCTGCAGCGTTAGCTTGATCGTTAGCATGAAAAGGCTAGGAGCGGAATTTTGTGGTCCAAACGTCACTCCGCTGCCACATCGCTGAAAGCAGCCCTTACCACCAGGCAGTACCACTCAGCTCCGTTTTGGGCCCGAAAAAGCGACATTTTCCTCTTAACACCATCCCATCCATCTCGGCGGTAAGGGATGCTCAAATGCGGTGCTTTCGCCCAGTTTCGGGCGGAGGGCAATTTCGGCTCCTGTGTCTCTCAATGTGACAGTGCCAGTGCTGTGTGTTCTCTGAGTGTGGGCTCGACGAGGTGGATGCAGAGAGGATATTTCCACTCATTGGGGAAACTAAAACTAGGAGCCATAGTTGAAGATTAAAACTGAGATGAGGAGGAATTTCTTCTCTCAGAGGGTTGTAAATCTGTGGAATTCTCTGCCCCAGAGAGCTATGGAGGCTGGGTCATTGAATATATTTAAGGTGGAGATAGACAGATTTTTGAGTGATAAGGGAATAAGGGGTTATGGGGAGCAGGCAGGGAAGTGGAGCTGAGTCCATGATCAGATCAGCCATGATCTTATTGAATGGCGGAGCAGGCTCGAGGAGCCAAATGGCCTACTCCTGCTCCTATTTCTTATGTTCTAATATTCGCTTCGCTCTGCGTCTCCAGCATCTTCCACATGAATTGATTAGCAAGTATGATACTACAATTATTTGAACCACCACCAACACATGAGAGGCTATGCGGATCCATGGGTGGATCTATATATTAGTTCCAATAACCTTAGCCTATCATGAGGTTTCCGGAATTTCATTAATTTTCCCCGCTAATCTCTTGTTTGTTTGCTGTAGCTGATAATAGTGTTTCCTGGATCCTTCGATCCATTCTTCTAGCTTTGCCAAATACTCCAGCAATGGTGGGATGCTATACCTCTCTACATACCTCCTTAAATTCCCTTTTAAATCATCTTTTGCTTGGATTCCTGTCGCACTGTGTTGATAAACATTTATCAGTTCCCGCGCCCCTATCCTTATCGGCCTAGTAGGGGTTAAACAGAAGGTGCTGTGTGTAAATGGGCATTGTCAAGTGTCGTTAGTGTAGTTTGTATGGCTGGTTGTTACACACTGTTCCCCTTTTCCCACATATGCGCTTTGTGTGGACTGCAGCTGAGCGTTCAAAGCTTCCACGATGCAATTCACCTCGGTTCCCGAATTGTTGAACCCACACATCTGCTGAGAATGTTCCTTAATAGCAAAGGGACTCATCACATGTCAACCATGTGTATTGCATCCTTCTAACCTTGTCCCCATCATATAATCTCCTAAATTTACCATGTATGGAGAGATTCCATGATACTTTTCATAATTTTCACATCGCAATACTTGTATTTTTTCTATCCGATACACTGGGAGTGGCATGGTTTCGTGGGGAATTACTGGCAAACATAACACCAATCCCAGTATTGTCAGATTACTAATGCTACAATCGACTTGGACAGGATATACCTGAATTAGAACTCGGAGCTGACACACTGCGACGTTATTACGGTATTCCATTAATGCTTCGAGGTGTTCGTTAGTTATCCACGGAGGAATTTTACCTTCTTGGATACGTTCAAGGTTCTCTTGGGCCTGCTTTACCAACCAGGATCTGTATATTATGCAAACGTCATTTCTGATGGCTTCATCCAAAGCGGCCCTATCCTCTTTGACCAATTCGTTAATTGTCTTAGCGTGTCTTCCCAAATAGCCAGTCATCATTTTATCTTCCCCTAACTGGGCAACCTGGTTGTCATTAGCGCCCTCGAGTATCTCCTTGAGTTTAGTTTTTAAGTTCCTGATTCCTCCCTCCAGGGCAGCCAAATCCAGACTATTCACCAATGATGTCCCAGTATGAAACACTGTGGCCACATCATTGATTAACCCCCTTTTTCATCTACTTTTAAAACAACCCATGTTAACAGTTTTTTCCTGGTAAATACTATCTTGGTATTCACTTCCGTGGCTAACGAACCCTCCTGGCTGTCTGTCTACCAACACGTGTTTCAACACAAAGCAAAATACTAAAGATACTGGAATCTGAAATAAAAACAGGAAATGCCGGAAATCTTAGCGGGTCAGGCAGCATCTGTGGAGGGAGAAACAGAGTTAACGTTTCAGTTCAATGACCCTTTGTTAGAGCTGTCAATAATTCGAAATGTAACAGATTCTTAAGGAAGTGCTGGGGTCCTGAAAGGGGGTAGGGAGGAAAGAACAAAAAGGAAGGTCTGCAATAGGGTGGAAGGCAGGAGAGATTGGAGAAACAAAGGGGATGATGGGCCAAATTGAGATGGTAATAGCACGTTAGGAAACTAAAGGTGAGTCTAGATAGGGTGTGAATGGCGGAATAAATGCCAGCTGCCACAGGAAACAGAGAGAGAGAAAATAAAAATTAAAAAGGGAGAAGAAAGTTTTTGTAAAAAAGGGAGGAAAGGGAACAAAAAGTGGGCAGAGGTTATGGTCTGAAATTGTTGAACTCGATGTTGAGTCCAGAAGGCTGTAAAGTGCTTAAATGAAAGATGAGGTGCTGTTCCTCGAGCTTGTGTTGAGTTTCATTGGAACAGTGGAGGAGGCCGAGGACAGAGAGGTCAGAACGGGAAAGGAGCGGAGAATTATAGTGACAGGCAACTGGAAGCCCGGGGTCACCCTTGCGGACTGAACGGAGGTGGTCCGCAAAGCGGTCACCCAATCTGCATTTGGTCTCCCCAATGTAGAGACTGCAGTAGGCTGTTACTTGTTTCAACAGCATAGTGTAGAATGCCCTTGTCTTGAGGCTACACCACTCCGGTAATGTTAACTCTATAAAGTTCAACATCACAGGTATCACCTCATGATGTACGTCATGGAACAAAACCTTTCGTGTGGGGATGAGGACTAATCCGTTCTTAGGCCCCAGTGTGAGAGTAGGACATTTATCCTCTCTCCTAGGCTTGGGCAGTACGGTGAGTTTGATCTTCTTAACCTTGATTAATTGAAACCCTTCCAACCTTAATTCCCTCGCAGTGCAATTTACCCCACTAGCTGTAAGAGTTCCGTTTGTAATCCTGTACCAAGTATAGTTCCATTTTCCCATGGCAGCCCAAACATATGATGACTATCTACAATCAGCTGTCATCTTTAACCAATATTTCCTAAGGCCTTCCATTGTGCAGCTCTTATCCGCACCACCATCGTCTCTTGCTCCTGTGGCTTCCTGAATGGGGTGTATGCATGTAAAAATGGTTCTCTCCCCCTTTTGACCACCGCCAACGGTCCCAACATATCTTGGAATGTGTAAAGTTAAGCATAAACGTAGGACTGATCACTTCCTTGGGTATCCCCTCTGAAGTGACTTTATTCCACTGCACCCACTGAGTCCGAGGGTGCCCCTCCCCAGGCTTTACATAGACCAAACATTCATTCATTCATAGGCAGTCCCTCGGAATCAAGGAATACTTGCTTCCACTCCTGAAGTGAATTCTTTGGTGGCTGAACAGTCCAATAAGAGAGTCACAGATTTGTCACAGATGGGACAGATAGTCGTTGAGGGAAGGGGAGGGTGGGACTGGTTTGCCGCACGCTCTTTCCGCTGCCTGCGTTTGATTTCTGCATGCTCTCGGCGATGAGACTCGAGGTGCTCAGCGCCCTCCCGGATGCACTTCCTTCACAGAGCAGTCTTTGGCCAGGGACTCCCAGGTGTCAGTGGGGATGTCGT
Organism: Pristiophorus japonicus; assembly: GCF_044704955.1. Classification (NCBI taxonomy): domain Eukaryota; kingdom Metazoa; phylum Chordata; class Chondrichthyes; family Pristiophoridae; genus Pristiophorus; species Pristiophorus japonicus. The sequence goes on along the minus strand of NC_091981.1, from coordinate 133,200,910 downwards.
ACTTTGTCAGGGAGGCTTTGAGAGTGTCCTTGTAACGTTTCCACTGCCCACCTTTGGCTCGTTTGCCGTGGAGGAGCTCCAAGTAGAGCACTTGCTTTGGGAGTCTCGTGTCTGGCATGTGAACTATGTAGCCTGCCCAGTGGAAGTGATCGAGTGTGGTCATTGCTTCAATGCTGGGGATGTTAGCCTGGATGAGGACGCTGATGTTGGTGTGTCTGTCCTCCTAGGGGATTTGTAGGATCTTGCGGAGACATCGTTGGTGATATTTTTCCAGCGACTTGAGGTGTCTCCTGCACATATTCCATGTCTCTGAGCCATACAGGAGGGCGGGTATTACTACAGCCCTGTAGTCCATGAGCTTGGTGGCAGTTTGGAAGGCCTGGTCTTCAAATACCCTTTTCCTCAGGCGGCCGAAGGCTGCACTGGCGCACTGGAGGCGGTGTTGGATCTCATTGTCGATGTCTGCTCTTGTTGATAGGAGGCTCCCGCGATATGGGAATTGGTCCACGGTGTCCAGGGCCGCGCTGTGGATCTTGATGACTGGGGGGGCAATGCTGTGCGGCAAGGACTAGCTGGTGGAGGACTTTTGTCTTATGGATGTTAGCATATAGTCCATGCTTTCGGAAGCCTCAGTAAATACATCGACTATGTCCTGGAGTTCAGCCTCTGTATGTGCGCAGACACAGGCGTCGTCCGTGTACTGTAGCTCGATGACAGAGGTTGGGGTGGTCTTGGACCTGGCCCGGAGACGGTGCAGGTTGAACAGGTTCCCACTGGTTCTGTAGTTTAGTTCCTCTCCAGCGGGGAGCTTGTTGACTGTGAGGTGGAGCATGGCGGCGAGAAAGATGGAGAAGAGGGTTGGGGTGATGACGCAGCCCTGTTTGACCCCAGTCCGGACGTGGATTGGGTCTGTGATGGATCCGTTGGTAAGGATCATGGCCTGCATCTTGTCATGGAGCAGGCGGAGGATGGTGACGAACTTTTGGGGGTATCCGAAATCGAGGAGGACGCTCCATAGAGTTAGGGTTAGGGTTAGGGTCGAAGAAGACTATGTATAAGGGCTGGCACTGTTCCCTGCATTTTTCCTGTAGCTGTCGCGCTGCAAAAATCATGTCCGTTGTGCCCTGTAGGGGATGAAATCTGCACTGTGACTCCGGGAGGAGTTCCTCGGCAACAGGAAGAAGACGATTGAGGAGGACTCTAGCGACGACTTTCCCTGTGGCTGACAGCAGGGAGATTCCTCTGTCGTTGCTGCAGTCGGACTTGTCCCCTTTTTAAAAGATGGTCACGATTACTGCATCTCTGAGATCTCCTGCATGCTCTCCTCCCTCCAGATGAGAGAGATGAGGTCGTGTATTCGCGCCAGCAGTGCCTCTCTGCCATACTTCAATGCCTCAGCAGTAATTCCATCCGCACCCGTAGCCTTGTTGTTCTTGAGCTATCTTATGGCTTTTCCTACCTCGTGCAACATTGGGGTTTCACTGAGGTGGTGGCGGGTCGCATGCCACGAGATGGAGACGAGAACACTCGAGGCAAAGGCAGAGTCTCAACTGAGGAGATCTTCGAAGTGCTTCTTCCAGTGGGCCCTGACTGTCTTGGTGTCCTTGATGACTGTTTCTCCATTCTTGTCCAGCAGTGGGGTGGGGCCTTGGGTGTTTGGCACAAAGGTGGCCTTGACTGCGAGGAAGAATCCTCGCACATCATTGTTGTCGGCCAGCTGCTTATCTCCTGTGCTTTCTCCATCTACCACCAGTTGTTCTTTATGTCGCGGGTTTTTTGTTGAACCTCAGCCTTGAGCTGTCTGTAATGCTGCTTTGCTGCTCCCAAGTTGGGTTGTTGTTTAAGGCTCAGAAATGCCCTGCGCTTGCGATCTATTAGCTCTTGGATCTCCTGATCATTCTCATCAAACCAGTCCTGGTGTTTCCTGGTTGAGTGACCGAGCTTCTCTTTGCAGGCACTGGTTATGGAGGCCTGGAGGGCAGACCAAGCGCTATGGGCATTCTGCGTCTCGGGGTTATCCAGGCACACCAGGTTAGCTGTGAGGCGCTGGCTGTATAGGACTCTCTTAGCTGGGTCCTTAAGTGCTCCGGCATTGACTTTTTTGCGGTACTGCTTCTGCTACCCCCTCCACTTTGGGACTATGTTGATGTCAGTGATGGATCGGATGAGGCGGTGGTCCATCCAGCAGTCATCAGCTCCTGTCATGGCGCGGGTGATGCACACATCCTTGCGATCCCTGGCTCGGACGATGACATAGTCGAGTAGGTGTCAGTGCTTGGAGTGAGACAAGTTCGTGCTCTAGACATTTTGTCAGGAGTGGGGTACCGCTGGAGTTGGCTTTCCGTACTCCTTCTCTGCCTATTACGCCACCACAGAGGTCTGTGTCCTTGCCAACCCTGGCGTTGAAGTCACCGAGGAGGATCAGTTTGTCGCCCGGGGGACAGAGGACAGGGATTTTTCGAGGTTGGAGTAAAAACCTCTTTGGCCTCATCAGTTGCATTGAGTGTTGGGGCATAGGCACTCATGACTGTGGCGCACTGGTTCCGGGATAGGGCGAAGAGTCATGACCAAACCTACTGGGTCTCTGTCCGAGCCTTTATAATTGGTCACTGATATTTGTCCTGGGCATGAATTTTGGCATCCACCCTTGATTTCCTTAAACTTTATTATGTTTTTTTTGTTCTCTCTTTCTAATGGAGGTTCAGTCCCTATCCTTTTTGTCCCATTATACGAGAACCTTCTAAGAAATAAGTTAGTATCAGCCCCCCGGGGGGGGGAGTGACGACCGCCTGGATTTCTTCCCACCCTTAGTGGCTCGCCACCCTCTGGCGATCTTTGACCCAAATGGACTCTGAATCCTGGTGCTCCTGGTGTCTATACAAAGGTTCCTCCCACCTTCCTGAGGGGAGAGGACATGTACACAATCTGGTCTAGGTCCGGCTCCACAACAGGCGACCATTTTTACCCGATAGGTTATTACTCCCTTCTGCTTTTGTCAAGGCCCAGAGACCTCTTCTTTTGGCTGGCAACATTCTTCGCTTTGGATTTCCGGCCATGTAAATGCTGTCCCTGCCAGGCACAAGATACCCCAAGACACCTTCCATTCCATTGGTCTGTGACGGATTTCACCTCCCACAGGCTGAACATACATTGCTTATTTAAATGATGACAGACAATATGGCTGTAGAGGTTTTCGTTTCCTCTCGCTTTTTCACATTTCTGCTGGAAACAGATAAGGGGGCCTTTCCTTTGGACGGGGGTTCCTGCCTCTTTCCTCCACCTCCCTGTCAGGGTCCTGATTATCCAGGACCGGATGATCTACCGGCTGGTTCCCCAGTTCATCAAAGTCCCAAACTATGGGTGGAACTCGACCAATCATACTCAATATGGTGGCCTATTGCCATTTTGACCTTCCTCCTGGTCAATTCAGCTTCACCTGATTAATGTGGAACCATTTTACCCGCTTCGGCAGCTGTACTGCATATACCATAGAGCTAACCTTGTTCACTATACTATATGATCCTCTATACAGGGGTTCAAGCACCCCCACCCTCGCAGTTACATACTGTCACCTGGTCTCCAAAATGACATTCCCATGGTTTACTTGGGGCTAAATACTTCTGGTTGCGCTGATATGCTTTCCTGATGTTAAGCGCAGCATTCAGGTTGAGTTACCTTAAGAGCTCTCACAACTCCTTCACAAACTTGTCTCTGTTTACCTCTTTCAGCTGTTTGTCAGCAAGAGAAGAGATCAGTAAATGGGTAGCCGTGTGCATGGGTCGCCCCGTTTCTAACTCATGTGGGGATTACCCAGTCCCTTTGGATTTGCTACTCTGTATCCCCATGAGGATCAGAGGAAGCACTTCATCCTACCTCTTGGGCTGCTCTTCTAATTCTTTCCCAAGGGCTAGCTTGAGAGTCCCTTGAGAGATTCTCTCTACAATTCCAGACGACAGGGGATCATGGGCCACATGCCATTTCCTCTCAATCCTTAACAGCTTCAGAGTAGCTTGCATTACCAGTCCTATAAAATGGCTTCCCTGATCTGACTCTACCACTTTGGGGAGACCCATCTGGAGAACACTTCCCTAAATAGAATCTAAGCAGTCCCTTGCAGGGTAAAGCCTCCACCCACTTAGTGAAATTATCCACCAGGACTAGGCAAAACTTGTTACCTTTCCAGGAGGTGGGCAATGGTCCGATAAAATCTATCTGGATACATTGCTAAGGTTGTTCAGGTCGGAGGATGTGGCCTAAAGGCGTTTTCTTCCTATGCGGATCCGGATTATCAGCTGCACAGGTCAGGCAGTTTTTATAATAATCTTCCCTGAAATGGGGCCACCACGCTATCTCCCTGATCCTGTTGCAAGTAAGTTCTGGTTCTGGATGACCAGCCCCAGATCCCCCATGTGCCAGTTTCATAAACTCCTCCCGATATCTTTCCGGTACTATCCACAAGTTTCCCTTGAACAGCATTTTCTCTTTGATCTCAGTATCATTAGCCCCGTATGGTCCCTTGATTGGGTTTCCTTCCCTCTTGGCTTGCATGACTGCCCTTAACACCACATCCTCCTTCTGAACTGTTTTCAAATCTGGTGGTTGGCTTCAGGGACCATTGAAGCTACTAACCCCGACTGGTATGGACCCCACGGAATCCCCTTCTCTGCCCCTGTCCGAGCCAGCTCGTCAGGTCTCTTATTCCCTTCCCTCCTGGGTTCAAGTTTGGAATGGGCTTTGACCTTCTGAATGTAAAATTCTTCCTTTCCCGATCCTATGATTCCCATTATAGCAGCTAACAGGGGAGCAGTCACCACCAGTTTGCCATCAGCCGATGTGAACCCTCGCCTGGCCCAGATTGCCAGATGTTCTGTACAGGAATTACAGGTGGACATCGAGTCCGAGCAAATCATGTAAGGAGTGGGAAACTCCATCAGATGTGTGACTACATAAGTCACTGCTGCCAGCTCCGCTTGCTGGGTGCTGATGGCGTCTGGCAATTTAATCGTCAGTTCTGCCTTCATATATCCTGCATCCCATTTTTCGCTCCCCCTTCTCCATAAAGCTAGACCCATCTACATAAATGTCTCTTCCCTCGGGATGGTTACCTGACTTGAACCCACTCTCAGTCTCCCATTCCCCTTCCACTGCACAAGTGTGTGGTTCTCCTGGGTAATGGAGATTTGCAACCAGTTTGGGTTCTGACACAGATCCTACCTATAGTTCCAACCTTCCAACTAACAGCATCCAAGTTGCTATCCTAGTACTGGATACCATGTCTTGCTTGATTCTACCCTCTCGTAACAATCGAATGGGTGTGTGATAAGTGAGCAGCGATATGGGCTGGGTTCCTGTTAACAATGCAAAATGTTTTACTGTCCAGAAGGTAGCAAGTAGGTGCCAGGACATTCTAAAAAGGGAGGGAGAACAGCCAGTTGTCGTGGTGCACATTGGTACCAACGACATAGGTAAAAAAAAAAAGGGATAAGGTCCTACGAGTGGAATTTAAGGAGCTAGGAGCTAAATTAAAAAGTAGGACCTCAAAAGTAGTAATCTCGGGATTGCTACCAGTGCCACGTGCTAGTCAGAGTAGGAATCGCAGGATAGCGCAGATGAATACGTGGCTTGAGCAGTGGTGCAGCAGGGAGGGATTCAAATTCCTGGGGCATTGGAACCGGTTCTGGGGGAGGTGGGACCAGTACAAACCGGACAGTCTGCACCTGGGCAGGACCGGAACCAATGTCCAAGGGGGAGTGTTTGCTAGTGCTGTTGGGGAGGAGTTAAACTACTATGGCAGGGGGATGGGAACCAATGCAGGGAGACAGAGGGAAACAAAAAGGAGACAAAAGCAAAAGACAGAAAGGAGATGAATAAAAGTGGAGAGCAGAGAAACCCAAGGTAAAAAACAAAAAGGGCCACTGAATATAAAGGGGCTGCAGGAGGGGTCAAAACTAAAAATCATGATTTAAAAACTAGGATGAAAACACTCTACCTAAACGCATGCAGCATTCGAAATAAAGTAAATGAGTTGACGGCACAAATCACAAATGGGTTGATTTGGTGGCCATTACAGAAACATGGTTGCAGGTGGCCAAGACTGGGAATTTAACATACAGGGGTATCTGACGATTCGGAAAGATAGACAAGAAGGGAAAGGAGGTGGGGGAGCTCTGTTAATAAAGGATGATATCAGGGCAGTTGTGAGAGACGATATTGGCTCTAATGAACAAAATGTTGAATCATTGTGGGTGGAGATTAGAGATAGTAAGGGGAAAAAGTCACTGGTGGGCGTAGTTTATAGGCCCCCAAATAATAACTTCATGGTGGGGTGGGCAATTATCAAGGGAATAATGGAGGCTTGTGAAAAAGTAACGGCAGTAGTCATGGGGGATTTTAACCTACATATCGATTGGTCAACTCAAATCGCACGGGGTAGCCTGGAGGAGGAATTCATAGAATGCATATGGGATTGTTTCTTAGAACAGTATGTTACAGAACGTACAAGGGAGCAAGCTATCTTAGATCTGGTCCTGTGTAATGAGACAGGAAAAATAAATGATCTCCTCGTAAAAGATCCTCTCGGAATGAGTGATCACAGTATGATTGAATTTGTAATACAGATTGAGGGTGAGGAAGTTGTGTCAGAAACGAGCATACTATGCTTAAACAAAGGGGACTACAGTGGGATGAGGGCAGAGTTGGCTAAAATAGACTGGAAACACAGACTAAACGGTGGCACAATTGAGGAACAGTGGAGGACTTTTAAGGAGCTCTTTCATAGTGCGCAACAAAAATATATTCCAGTGAAAAAGAAGGGTGGTAAGAGAAGGGATAACTAGCCGTGGATAACCAAGGAAATAAAGGAGAGTATCAAATCAAAGACTAATGCATATAAGGTGGCCAAGGTTAGTGGGAAACTAGAAGATTGGGAAAATTTTAAACAACAGCAAAGAATGACTAAAAAAGCAATAAAGAAAGGAAAGATCGATTACGAAGGTAAACTTGCGCAAAACATAAAAACAGATATTAAAAGCTTTTACAGATATATAAAACGGAAAAGAGTGACTAAAGTAAATGTTGGTCCCTTAGAAGATGAGAAGGGGGATTTAATAATGGGAAATGTGGAAATGGCTGAGACTTTAAACTATTATTTTGCTTCGGTCTTCACAGTGGAAGACACAAAAACCATGCCAAAAATTGCTGGTCACAGGAATGTGGAAGGGAGGACCTTGAGACAATCACTATCACTAGGGGGGTAGTGCTGGACAGGCTAATGGGACTTAAGGTAGACAAGTCCCCTGGTCCTGATGAAATGCATCCCAGGGTATTAAAAGAGATGGCAGAAGTTATAGCAGATGCATTCGTTATAATCTACCAAAATTCTCTGGACTCTGGGGAGGAACCAGCGGATTGGAAAGCAGCTAATGTAACGCCTCTGTTTAAAAAAGGGGGCAGACAAAAGGCAGGTAACTATAGGCCGGTTAGTTCAACATCTGTAGTGGGGAAAATGCTTGAAACTATCATTAAGGAAGAAATAGCGGGACATCTAGATAGGAATAGTGCAATCAAGCAGATGCAGCATGAATTCATGAAGGGGAAATCATGTTTAACTAATTTACTGGAATTCTTTGAGGATATAACGAGCATGGTGGATAGAAGTGTACCGATGGATGTGGTGTATTTAGATTTCCAAAAGGCATTCGATAAGGTGCCACACAAAAGGTTACTGCAGAAGATAGAGGTACGCGGAGTCAGAGGAAATGTATTAGCATGGATAGAGAATTGGCTGGCGAACAGAAAGCAGAGAGTCGGGATAAATGGGTCCTTTTCGGGTTGGAAATCGGTGGTTAGTGGTGTGCCACAGGGATTGGTGCTGGGACCACAACTGTTTACAATATACATAGATGACCTGGAAGAGGGGACAGAGTGTAGTGTAACAAAATTTGCAGATGACACAAAGATTAGTGGGAAAGCGGGTTGTGCAGAGGACACAGTGAGGCTGCAAAGAGATTTAGATAGGTTAAGCGAATGGGCTAAGGTTTGGCAGATGGAATACAATGTCGGAAAGTGTGAGGTCATCCACCTTGGGAAAAAAAAACAGTAAAAGGGAATATTATTTGAATGGGAAGAAATTACAACATGCTGAGGTGCAGAGGGACCTGGGGGTCCTTGTGCATGAATCCCAAAAAGTTAGTTTGCAGGTGCAGCAGGTAACCAGGAAGGTGAATGGAATGTTGGCCTTCATTGCGAGAGGGATGGAGTACAAAAGCAGGGAGGTCCTGCTGCAACTGTATAGGGTATTGGTAAGGCCGCACCTGGAGTACTGCGTGCAGTTTTGGTCACCTTATTTAAGGAAAGATATACTGGCTTTGGAGGGGGTACAGAGACGATTCACTAGGTTGATTCCGGAGATGAGAGGGTTACCTTATGATGATAGATTGAGTAGACTGGGTCTTTACTCGTTGGAGTTCAGAAGGGTGAGGGGTGATCTTATAGAAACATTTAAAATAATGAAAGGGATAGAGGCGGAAAGGTTGTTTCCATTGGTAGGGGAGACTAGAACTAGGGGGCACAGCCTCAAGATACGGGGGAGCCAATTTAAAACTGAGTTGAGTTGGAATTTCTTCTCCCAGAGGGTTGTGAATCTGTGGAATTCTCTGCCCAAGGAAGCAGTTGAGGCTAGCTCATTGAATGTATTCAAGTCACAGATAGATAGATTTTTAACCAATAAGGGAATTAAGGGTTACGGGGAGAGGGCAGGTAAGTGGAGCTGAGTCCACGGCCAGATCAGCCATGATCTTATTGAATGGCGGAGCAGGCTCGAGGGGCTAGATGGCCTACTCCTGTTCCTAATTCTTATGTTCTTATATGCCATTTGCAAATCGAATAACCCTTTTCTACCTCTGATCGAACCCTAGAAGCGTATGCTACCGGCCAACGTTTCCCAATAGTCTCCTGCAACATTGCCGCACTTGGACTAGCTTCAGTTGCACCTGACTGTCGTGCGAATTTTTTCACTGATTCTATGGCCTCTAATGCCGGTGGCGAACTGCCGATCTCGTTTTTGCTGGACAAAGGCTTCCTTGCTCCGTTCATCCCATTCCCATTCCACCCCTTTCCTTCGCAACCTTAGTAAGGGTGGCCGCACATCCTTCTATAACTCTCTACAATATCCGGTCAATCCCAAGAACCATCGAATAGCTGTGACCGATCCGGGACATGGCAACTCTTGGACAATTTTGCATTTTGCCCCCCTGTCTCCCATTATCTGGGTCAAATCATTAGTCCCAGAAAATGGACGTCCTCACACCCTATCTCTACCTTCTTTGGGTTTATTTAAAACCTGCATTAGCCAATATTTCCAAAAGCTCTTTAAGCAGCTCTTGGTGCTTCTCCTGTGACTCTGTGACCAGTAACAGGTTGTCCACATACTGCTCTAATCTAGAGGGTGTACGCACTGAAAGCTTGTTCTCACAAACGGAGGTAGGGAGGGAGAAGGAAGCTCGAGACAAAAGGAAGAGAAGCCGCTCAGAGAATTGCTCACGTGTGTCAACCATCTGTCCAATCAGATTGTTATCAGCTACATGTCACGGTCGTATGTTTTTGCTGTATAACTAATGTGTTATATTCCGTCTTAAACTCTGATTAAACACAATATACCCAGCATATCGGTTTGCACTCAAACCTGATTATTTAATGTGACCAGAGATAGCCGTAAAGAGGTTATTTCTAACAGACAATATTGACCTCAGAGAACGAACAGCGCTGACACTATCGAGTTCAGGGACACACCCTCACTCACACACACCCTCACTCACGCACACATACACACACACCCTCACACTCACACACAGTCTCACCCTCACACACATCCTCACTCACACACACCCTCATACACACACACACACACCCTCACACTCACACACTGTCTCACCCACACACACCCTCACTCACACACTCGCATACTCACACATACCCTCACATACAGGCACACACATACCCTCACACTCACACACAAACACACCTTCACCACAATCTCACACTCACACACATTCTCACAATCACCCTCACACTCACCCACACACACACACATTCTCACATACACACACACACTAACACACTCTCACACTCACCCTCACACTCACACACACCCTCACTCTCACACACTCTCTCACACTCACACTCACACACACTCTCACACTCACTCTCTACACCCTCACACGTACCCTCAGACTCACATACCCTCACACTCTCTAAGATTCTCTCACACACTTTAACACACCCCCACACTCACCCTCATACACTCCCTCACCATAACACTCACACACCCTCACCTACATGCTCACACCCATACACACACACACTCATACACAACCTCACTCTCACACATGCTCACACTCAGTCACACACCCTCACACTCACTCACACACTCTCATACCACACACCCACACACAACCTCACACTCACTCACACACAGACCTTTACGCTCACACTCACACACGATCTCACTCACGCACACATGCTCACTCACGCACACACATCCTCACTTTCACTTTCAGTTGAAGGGTACACAGCCAGATAGGGGATGGGTGACCAATAGGAAGAGCAGTGGAAGGAAGGTAGTGCAGGGGTCCCCTGCGGTCATCCCCCTGCAAAACAGATACACCGCTTTGGGTACTGTTGAGGGGCTTGACTCATCAGGGGGGAGCAGCAGCAGCCAAGTTCATGGCACCATGGGTGGCTCTGCTGCACAGGAGGGCAGGAAAAAGAGTGGGAGAGCTATCTTGATAGGGGATTCAATTGTAAGGGGAATAGATAAGCGTTTCTGCGGCCGCAACTGAGACTCCAGGATGGTATGTAGCCTCCCTGGTGCAAGGGTCAAGGATATCCCGGAGCGAGTGCAGCACATTTTGTAGAGGGAGGATAAAAACAGCCAGTTGTCGTGGTGCATATAGGTGCCAATGATAAAGGTAAAAAACGGGATGTGGTCCTACAAGACGAATTTAGGGTGCTAGGAGCTAAATTAAAAAGTAGGACCTCAAAAGTAGTAATCTCAGGATTGTTACCAGTGCCACGTGCTAGTCAGAGTAGGAATCGCAGGATAGCTCAGATGAATATGTGGCTTGAGGAGTGGTGCAGAAGGGAGGGATTCAAATTCCTGGGACATTGGAGCTGTTTCTGTGGGGAGGAGGGATCAGTACAAACCGGACGGTCTGCACCTGGGCAGGACCGGAACCAATGTCCTAGGGGGAGTGTTTGCTCGTGCTGTTGGGGAGGGGTTAAACTAATATGGCAGGGAGATGGGGACCTATGCAGGGAGACAGAGGGAAGTAGAATGGGGACAGAAGCAAAAGATAGAAAGAAGAAAAGTAAAAGTGGAGGGCAGAGAAACCCAAGGCAAAAAGCAAAAAGGACCAAATTACAGCAAAATTCTAAAGGGGCAAAGTGTGTTAAATAGACAAACCTGAAGGCTCTGTGCCTCAATGAGAGGAGTATTCGGAATAAGGTGGACGAATTAACTGCTCAGATAGCAGTTAACGAATATGATGTAATTGGTATCGCGGAGACATGGCTCCAGGGTGACCAAGGCTGGGAACTCAACATCTAGGGTATTCAACATTTAGGAAGGATAGATAGAAATGAAAAGGAGGTGGGGTGGCGTTGCTGGTTAAAGATGAACTTAATGCAATAGTAAGGAAGGACATTAGCTTGGATGATATGGAATCAGTATGGGTGGAGCTACAGAATACCAAAGGGCAGAAAACGCTAGTGGGAGTTGTGTACAGACCACCAAACAGTAGCAGTGAGGTTGGAGACAGCATCAAACAAGAAATTAGGGATGCGTGCAATAAATGTACAGCAGTTATCATGGGCGACTTTAATCTACATATTGATTAGGCTAACCAAACTGGTAGCAATGCGGTGGAGGAGGATTTCCTGGAGTGTATTAGGGATGGTTTTCTAGACCAATATGTCGAGGAACCAACTAGAGGGCTGGTCATCCTCGACTGGGTGATTTGTAATGATAAAGGACTAATTAGCAATCTTGTTGTGCGAGGCCCCTTGGGGAAGAGTGACCATAATATGGTAGAATTCTTTATTAAGATGGAGAGTGACGCAATTAATTCAGAGATTCGGGTCCTGAACTTCAGGAAAGATAACTTCGATGGTATGAGTCGTGAATTGGCTAGAATAGACTGGCGAGTGATATTTAAAGGGTTGAAGGTGGATAGGCAATGGCAAACATTTAAAGATCACATGGATAAACTTCAACAATTGTACATCCCTGTCTGGAGTAAAAATAAAGCGGGGAAGGTGGCTCAACCGTGGCTAACAAGGGAAATTAAGGATAGTATTAAATCCAAGGAAGAGGCATATACATTGGCCAGAAAAAGCAGCAAACCTGAGGACAGGGAGAATTTTGTAATACAGCAGAGGAGGACAAAGGGTTTAATTAGGAGGGGGAAAATAGAGAATGAGAGGAAGTCTTACACATACACCTTCACTCTCACACACTCTCACTCTCACACGCACACCCTCACACTCATACACACCCTCACTCTCACACACACCATCACTTTCACATACACACACTCTCACACACACACTCACCCTCATATACACCCAAACCATAACACTCACACACCCTCACCTTCACGCTCACACCCATACACACACACTCATACACAATCTCACTCTCACACACCCTCACACTCACTCACACACCCTCACACTCACTCACACACCCTCACACTCACACACACCCTCACTCACGCACAAACATCCTCACTCTCACTCTCATGCACACATATCCTCACTCACATCCTCACTCTCACTCTCACGCTCACACACCCTCACTCTCACATACACACACTCTCACTCACACACACTCTCACTCACACACACTCTCACTCACACACATGCCCTCAAACTCACATGCACCCTCACACTCTCTCACACATACCCTCACACCCACACGCACCCTCACTTTCTCTAACATTCTCTCACACATGCTCACACTCACCCTCATATACACCCTCACCATAACACTCACACACCCTCACCTTCATGCTCGCATCCAATAACACACACCATCACCTTCACATGCTCACACACCCTCACACTCACTCACTCACACACTCACACACCCTCACATTCACACCCACCCACACCCTCACACTTACTCACACACCCTCACACTCACACACACACACATTCTCACACGCATACTTTCACACTCACTCACACACCCTCACACTCACACCCACACATACCCTCACATTCTCACACACCCTCACATTCACTTATACACCCTCACACATACTTTCACACACCCTCACCCTCATATACATCCTCACCTTCACACTCACACTCATACACACACTATTACCTTCACACTCATCACTCTCACACTCTCACACACCCTCACAATCACTCACACACACTCACACACTCTCTTTAAAACTTCTCACACACTCTTACAAACCCTCACACACACCCACATATACACCCCTCACACACACACACCCTCATGTACACCCTCACCATAACACTCACACACCTTCACACACTCTGACACACTCATACATTATCACACTTGCACATACACTCACACATTCACACACATGCTCACACTTACACACCCTAACACTCACACATTGACAAACACCCTCACACTCACACACTGATAAACACCCTCACAATTGCACTCACCTTACACTTGCACACTCACCCTCACCCTCGCGCACTTGCCCTTTCACTTGCACTGGTGTCTTGGGTAACTCTTGGCAGCTCTCTCCCATTTGATTGTTTCAGAGTTTTGCAATGCTTTCCATATCAGGGCAGTTGTTGTACGTTGGCTCCCAGCCCAGAAACAGCTCAAATTTAAAATTCTCATCCTTCTTTTTAAATCCCTCGCCCTTCCTTATAATTGTAATCTGCTCCAGCCTTACAACCCTCTGAGAACGCAAGCATTTCTCCAATTCTGCCCTCTTGCGATTCCCCGATTTCCATCACTTCACCATTAGCGGCCACAATTTTAGCTGCCACGATTTCAGGGACAAGTAGAAGAATGGATAGCTAGCTGGCTTCAGGACAGAAAGCAGAGAGTAGGGGTAAAAGGTAGCTATTCACAGTGGCAGAAGGTGGGTAGTGAAGCTTCACAAGTATCAGTGCTGGGACCACTGCTGTCCACAATTTATATTAATAATTTAGACTTTGGAATCAAAAACACAATTTATCAATTTGCAGATGACACCAAATAGTCAATTCTAAAAAAAAGAGTTACATTTATATAGTGCCTTTGATGACCACCGGACTTCTCAAGCACTTTACATCCAATTATCTACTTTTGGAGTGTAGTCACTACTATAGTACTGAGGAGGACTGCAAAAAATTACAGGAGGACGTTAATAAACTTGAGGATGGGCATATAATTGGCAACTGAAGTTTAAATGTGAGGTATCATATTTTAGTAGGAAGAATAGGGAGGTCACTTATTACTTGGAGGGTGTGAGCCTAGGTCGGGTAGCGGAACAAAGGGATCTCGGAGTACAAATACACAAATTGCTAAAAATTGCGACACAGTTTAGCAAGGCCATAAAATAAAAGCAACCCAAGCACTCGGGTTTATTTCTAGAGGTATAGAATTGAAAAGTAGAGAAGTTATGCTAAACCAGTATTGAACCTTGGTTAGACCACACTTAAAGTACTGTGTACAATTCTGGTTGCCATATTATAAAAAGGATATAGAGGCACTGGAGAGGGGGCAGAGAAGATTTACAAGGATGGTACCAGAAATGTGAGGGTATACATATTAGAAAAGGATGAAGTGGCTGGGTCGCTTTTCTCTTGACAAAAGAGGGGTGAGGGGTGACATAATAGAGGTCTTCAAAATTATGAAAGTTTTGATAGAGTGGATACAGAGAGAATGTTTCCACTTGTGAGGAAGAGCAAAACTAGAGGCCATCAATATAAGATCGTCACCAAAAAATCCAATAGGGAATTCAGAAGAAAATTCTTTACCCAAAGAATGGTGAGAATGTGGAACTCGCTACGACAGGGAGTGGTTGAAGCGAATGGTATAGATGCATTTAAGGGGAGGGTAGACAAACATATGAGGGAGAAGGGAATAGAGGGTTATGCGGATAAATTTAGATGTGGAAAGACGGGAAGAGGATCGAGTGGAGCATAAACACCAGCATGGACTATTTGGGCCGAATGGCCTGTTTCTGTGCCGTATATCCTATGTAATCCTATGCCGAAGCCCTAAGCTCTGAAATTCCCTATCTAAACTTCGCCTCCCTACCTCTCGCTCCTCCTTTTGGACGTTCCTTAAAACCTATCTCTTTGACCAAGATTTTGGTCACCTGTCCTAAGATCTCCTTATGTGGCTCAGAGGGAGAGGGACAGCTCGAGATAAAGGTAGGGCTGAGAGCCTGGAGGGAGCGAGGTAAAAAAAAAAACAAAGTGACCTCAGCACAAGAGAAGGAGCTGATTGTTGAGTCACCGGTGATTGTTTTTTTTCAAGTCATGAGATTATTTCTGTTAAGTTAGTTAATAGTCTATTAAGTAGAGGCATGGCGGGGCACCTCAGTCCCATGCAATGCACATCGGTGTCATGTGGGAACTCCAGGACACTTCCCATGTCCTGGACAACTACTTGTGCATGAAATGTCGTCAGTTGGAGGAGGTCGAGCTCCGGGTTTTGGAGCTTGAGCAGCAGTTGGCGTCACTGTGGTGCATACATGAGGCTGAGCGCTTCATGGAAAGCATGGTTCAGGAGGTGGTCACCCCGCAGCTTAAGAATGTGCAGGCAGAGAGGGAATGGGTGACCATCAGAAAGACAAGGGGACCAGGCAGATAGTGCAGGACTCCCCTGAGTGCATCTCACTCTCTAACTGGTATTCAATTCAGAATACTGGTGAGGGCGATGGTTTCTCTGGGGAGTACAGCCAGAGCCAAGTCCACAGCACTATGGGTGGCTCAGCTGTAAAGGAAGGAAGGAGGAAGATCGGGAAATCAATAGTGAGACGGGATTCAATAGTTAGGGGAACACAGGTTTTTCTGCAATCGCAGATGTGACGCCAGGATGGTATGTAGCCTCCCTGGTGCCAGGGTTAAGGTTGTCACTGAGCGACTGCAGAATATTCTGAGGGTGAAAGGTGAAGAGCCAGAGGCCATGGTCCATATCGGTATCAACAACATAGGTAAAAAGAGGGATGAGCTCTTGCAGGCAGATTTTAGGGAGCTAGGACAAAGATTAAAAAGAGATTAGTAATCAGGACCTCAAAGGTAATAATCTCCTGATTTCTCCCGATGCCATGAGCTAGTGAGTATAGAAATAGAAGGATAGTGCAGATGAATGCATGCCTGGAGATGGTGCATGATGGAGGACTTTAGATTGCTGGGACATTGGGACCAGTTCTGGGGGAGCTGGGACTTGTAAAGTCTGGTCGGGATGCATCTCAACAGAGCTGGGACCAATATCCTCACGAGGGGGAGGGGGTTTGCTCGTGCTGTCAGGGAGGGTTTACACTAATTTGGCAGGGGAATGGGCACCTTAATCTAGCATTAGAAAGGAGTAACAATGTGCACAATGGATTGGGAGAGACAGACTGCACTCGAGTA
Organism: Pristiophorus japonicus; assembly: GCF_044704955.1. Taxonomy (NCBI): domain Eukaryota; kingdom Metazoa; phylum Chordata; class Chondrichthyes; family Pristiophoridae; genus Pristiophorus; species Pristiophorus japonicus. The sequence continues at coordinate 133,184,284 of NC_091981.1, read as the reverse complement.
ATGGATAGTATGGTATTAGGCATGGTCAGGCTAAGAGAGAATACAAGAAGGTCTAAGATAGGTTTACAGTGCATGTGTGTAAATGTACAACACGTGGTAAATAAAGTTGTTGAGTTGCCACATGGGAATATGATGTCAGAGATAATGGAGACCTGGCTCAAAAAGGACAGGATTGGGTACTAAATATTCCTGAATGTTAATGTGCTGGAGAGAGAGGATGTCCTGGGGGGGTCAAGAACAAAATGTATTTGGTTAGAATTAAGAAACAATAGAAGTGCCATTACATTACCACAATATTCTATAGGCCACCCAACTCGTAGGAAAGATATAGAGGAGCAAATTTGCAGGGAAGTTACAGAGAACTTTAGAGTAGTGATAATGAGTCACTTCAAGACTGAGATAGTAATAGTGTAAAGGGCAGAGAGGGGGAAGAATTTCTGGTGTGTTCAGGAGATCTTTCTTGACCAGTACCTTTCCAACCCAACAAGGAAGGAGGCATTGCTGGATCTGGTTCTGGGGAATGAGGTGGGGCAAGTGGGGCAAGTGTCAGTAGGGGAATAGTGATGGGGAACAGTGATCATAGTATCACAAGGTTTAGTCTAGCTATGGAAAAAGACAGGGAGCAATCTAGAGTAAAAAATACTTAATTGGAGGAAAGCCAATTTCAGTGGGTTGAGAATGGATATGCCCTGGGTAAATTGGAATCAAAGATTGGTGGGCAAAACTAAATCGAACAATGGGCTGCCTTTAAAGAGGAGATGGTTCGGATGCAGTCGAGGTACATTCCCACGAGGGGGAAAGGAAGGGCAACCAAAGCCAGAACTCCCTGGATGATGAAAGAGATAGAGAGTAAGATGAAGCAGAAAAAGGAGGCATTTGACAGATGTCAGGTTGAAAATACAAGGGAGAACCAGGTTGAATATAGAAAGTTCAGAGGGGAAGTGATAAAGTAAATAAGATGGGCAAAGAGAGAGTATGTGAATAGATAGGCAGCTAACATAAAATGAATCCAAGGCCTAGAAATTTGGTTAATTGTACCTCCCGTCAGTGTCTCCCGGGGAGTATTATTGTTTCCAACCCTATTTTATCCCGCAAAAGTCTTCTGGAGGCATATAAATAGTAAACGGGTAATAAGAGGACTGGTGAGGCTGATTAGGGACCAAAACGCAGACCTACGCATGGAGACAGAAGGTATGGCTGAGATACTTAATTAGTACTTTGCATCTGCCTTCACCAAGGAAGAAGATGCTGCCATAGACATTGTGAAGGAGGAGGTGAAGGAGGTGCTGGATGGGCTAAAAATTGATAAAGAGGAAACATTGAAAGGCTGGCTGTACTTAAAGTAAATAAGTCACTAGGATCAGATGGGATGCATCCGAGGATGCTGAGGGAAGTAAAGGCGGAAATTGCAGAGTTGTTGGCCATAATCTTCCAATCCTCCTTAGATACGGGGGTGGTGCTAAAGGACTGGAAGATTACGAATGTTACACCCTTGTTCAAAAAAGGGTGTAAGGATAAACCCAGCACCTACAGGCCAGTCAGTTTAACCTCGGTGGTGGGGAAGCTTTTAGAAACAATAATCCGGGACAAAATTAACAGTCACTTGGACAAGTGTGGATTATTTAAGGAAATCCAGTATGGATTTGCAAAGTGAAAATCATGAAACTAACTTGGTTGAGTTTTTTGATGAGGTAACAGAGAGAGTTGATGAGGCCAATATAGTTGATGTGGTGACTTCCAAAAGGCGTTTGATAAAGTGTCACATAATAGATTTGCCAGCAAAATTGAAGCCATGGAATAAAAGGGACAGTGCAGCATGGATACGAAATTGACTAAGTGACAGGAAACAGAGAGTAGTGGTGAATGGTTGTTTTTCGGACTGGTGGTGTTCCCAAGAGTCAGTACTAGGACCACTGCTTTTCTTGATGTATATTAATGACTTGGGGCTAGACTTTTGGCTTCACTGTCGGCGATTTTCTCGACATTACAGCTGGTTTTCCGCCCGGCGAGAGTTTCCACGTAAGTTTTTGCCTTGGTATCACCCACGTCTGAAGTTGCCCACCGGGACCAAACCGCCCACATGCAACGGCGAGAACAACTGCCAGGGCGTAAGTTTGGCCTCAACCGCCGACTTCCAGATTGCCGAAAAAACCGCCCTGTCAAAGCTGCTTAAACAGAGCGGTAAGGGGGGGACCCTACAAAGAAAGGTAAGTTAAAGGTTCTTTTATTATTTTTTTTTATTTTAAAATGGCGATTAGGGTTAAAACTGTCTTGGGAATGCTTTGTACGTTTTTATTTTTTTTAATGAACATTTTTTTTTTAAGTTTTCCCTCCTCCCTAGGCCCAACCACAGCCTTGGACTAAATTTTCCTAATTACCGTCCATTCCAGTCACAACCTCCCATGTTACTAACTTTCCACTTAACCGCCGAGAAAAGCGCTGACAATGAGTGTGCAACGCCCATTTTCTCGCCGGGCGATTAGTTTTACTTATTTTAAACATTAAAGTGGAAATTCTCGCCAGCTTTTTTCGCTGAACGTTAGAGGTTCTTCCCAGCAGGCAATTGGGCATTGAGGGCCTTTAGGGAAAGACTAACCATTGGACTTGGGTGTACAGAGCCCAATTTCAAAATTTACAAATGACACAAAATTTGGAAGTATAGTGAACAGTAAGGAGGATAGTGATAAACTTCAAAAGGACATAGACAAAATTTAACGTGGAAAAGTGCAAAGTGTTACATTTTGGTAGGAAGAACGAAGAGAGGCAATATAAGCTAAAGGGTTCAAGTCTAAAGGGGGTGCAGGAATAGAGAGATCTGGGAGTATATGTTCAGAAATTGTTGAAGGTGGCAGGGCAGGTTGAGAAAGCGATTAAGAAAGCAGATGGGATCCTGGGCTTCATAAATAGAAGCATAGATTACAAAAGCAAGGAAGTTATGATGAATCTTTATAAATACTCCTCAACTGGAGTATTGTGTCCAATTCAGGGCACTGCACTTTAAGAAGGATGTGAAGGCCTTACAGAAGGTCTTACAGAAGACATTTACAAGAATGGTTTCAGGGATGAAGGAATTCAGTGACATGGATAGACTGGAGAAGCTGGGGTTGTTCTCCTTAGAGCAAAGAAGGTTGAGAGGAGATTTGATAGAGGTGTTCAAAATCATGAGGAGTCTAGACAGAGTAGAGAGAGAGAAACTGTTCCCATTGGCAGAAAGCTCGAGAACCAAGGCTCACAGATTTAAGGTGACTGGCAGGAGAACCAAAAGTCACGTGAGGAAAAACGTTTTTATGCAACAAGTGTTTAGGATCTGGAATTCACTGACTGGGAGGGTGGTGGAGGCAGATTCAATTGTGGATTTCAAAAGGAAATTGGATAAGTACCTGAAGGAAAAAGACTTGCAGGGCTACAGGGAAAGGGTGGAAGAGTGCAACTAGCTGAAGTGCTTTTGCAGAGAGCAGGCAAGGGCTTGAGGGGCTGAATAGCCTCATGTGCTGTAACCATTCTGTGATTCAGATTACAGACATCGGGGAGTGTGCCACATCAGATTACAGATAGTGGAAAGTGTGTTACATCAGATTTCAGATATCAGGGAGTGTGTTACATAAGATTACAGATATCGGGGAGTGTGTTACATAAGATTACAGATATCGGGGAATGGGTTACACCAGATTACAGATATCGGGGAGTGTGTTACATCAGATTGCAGATAGTGGGGAGTGTGTTATATCAGATTATAGATATCGGGAGTGTTTTACATAAGATTACAGGTATCGGGGAATAGAAACATAGAAACATAGAAAATAGGTGCAGGAGTAGGCCATTCGGCCCTTCGAGCCTGCACCGCCATTCAATGAGTTCATGGCTGAACATGCAACTTCAGCACCCCATTCCTGCTTTCTCGCCATACCCCTTGATCCCCCTAGTAGTAAGGACTACATCTAACTCCTTTTTGAATATATTTAGTGAATTGGCCTCAACAACGTTCTGTGGTAGAGAATTCCACAGGTTCACCACTCTCTGGGTGAAGAAGTTTCTCCTCATCTCGGTCTTAAATGGCTTACCCCTTATCCTTAGACTGTGACCCCTGGTTCTGGACTTCCCCAACATTGGGAACATTCTTCCTGCATCTAACCTGTCTAAACCCGTCAGAATTTTAAACGTTTCTATGAGAACCCCTCTCATTCTTCTGAACTCCAGTGAATACAAGCCCAGTTGATCCAGTCTTTCTTGATATGTCAGTCCCACCATCCCGAGAATTAGTCTAGTGAACCTTCGCTGCACTCCCTCAATAGCAAGAATGTTCTTCCTCAAGTTAGGAGATCAAAACTGTACACAATACTCCAGGTGTGGCCTCACCAAGGCCCTGTACAACTGTAGTAACACCTCCCTGCCCCCGTACTCAAATCCCCTCGCGATGAAGGCCAACATGCCATTTGCTTTCTTAACCAGGTTACACCAGATTACAGATATAGGGGAGTGTGTTACATCAGATTACAGATAGTGGGGAGTGTGTTACATCAGATTACAGATAGTGGGGAGTGTGTTACATCAGATTATAGATAGAGGAGAGTGTGTTACATCAGATTATAGATATAGGGGAGTGTGTTACATCAGATTACAGATAGTGGGGAGTGTGTTACATCAGATTATAGATAGAGGAGAGTGTGTTACATCAGATTATAGATAGAGGAGAGTGTGTTACATCAGATTACAGATAGTGGGGAGTGTGTTACATCAGATTATTGATAGAGGAGAGTGTGTTACATCAGATTATAGATAGTAGCGAGTGTGTTACATCAGATTACAGGTATCGGTGTGTGCGTTACAACAGATTACAGATAGTTGGGACATTATCCACATTATACTGCATCTGCCATGCATTTGCCCACTCACCTAACCTGTCCAAGTCACCCTGCAGCCACTTAGCATCCTCCTCACAGCTCACACTGCCAAATTAGTGTCATCTGCAAACTTGGAGATATTACACTCAATTTGTTCATCTAAATCATTGATGTATATTGCAAATAGCTGGGGTCCCAGCACTGAGCTCTGCGGCACCCAACTATTCACTGCCTGCCATCCTAAAAAGGACCTGTTTATCCAGATTCTCTGCTTCCTGTTTGCCAACCAGTTCTCTATCCACATCAATACATTACCCCCAATACCATGTGCGTTAATTTTGCACACCAATCTCTTGTGTGGGACCTTGTCAAAAGCCTTTTGAAAGTCCAAAGACACCACACCCACTGGTTCTCCCTTGTCCACTCTACCAGTTACATCCTCAAAAATTCTAGAAGATTTGTCAAGCATGATTTCCCTTTCATAAATCCATGCTGACTTGGACCGATCCTGTCACTGCTTTCCAAAGGTGCTGCTGTTTCACCTTTAATAATTGATTCCAACATTTTCCCCACTACCGATGTCAGGTTAACTGGTCTATAATTCCCCATTTTCTCTCTCCCTCCTTTTTTAACAAGTGGTGTTACATTAGCTAGCCTCTAGTCCATAGGAACTGATTCAGAATCGATAGACTGTTGGAAAATGATCACCAATCCATCCATTATTTCTAGGGCCACTTCCTTAAGTACTCTGGGATGCAGATATCAGGCCCTGGGGATTTATTGGCCTTCAATCCCATCAATTTCCCAAACACAATTTCCTGACGAATAAGGATTTCCTTCCGTTCCTCCTTCTCGCTAGACCCTCGGTCTCCTAGTATTTCCGGAACATTATTTGTGTCTTCCTTCGTGAAGATAGAACCAAAGTATTTGTTCAATTTGTTCTGCCATTTCTTTGTTCCCCGTTATAAATTCACCTGATTCTGAATGCAAGGAACCTACGTTCGTCTTCATTAATCTTTTTCTCTTCACATATCGATAGAAGCTTTTACAGTCAGTTTTTATGTTCCCAGCAAGCTTCCTCTCATACTCTATTAATTAAACCCTTTGTCCTCCCCTGTTGAATTCTAAATTTCTCCCAGTCCTCAGGTTTGCTGCTTTTTGTGGCCAATTTATATGCCTCTTCCTTGGATTTAACACTATCATTAATTTCCCTTGTTAGCCACGGTTGAGCCACCTTCCCTGTTTTATTTTTACTCCAAACAAGGATGTAGAATTGTTGAAGTTAATCCATGTGATCTTTAAATGTCTGCCATTGCCTATCCACCATCAACCCTTTAAGTATCATTCACCGGTCTATTCTAGCCAATTCACGTCTCATGATGACATGTATTCAACCAGCATTGTAACCCATGTGAAACTGACAAGTTGTACACTGTGAGAACAATGACCACTAGGTGGTGAACTTTTGGGAGACGCTCCTAACCTGGACCTTCAGATATAAAAGGGGAAGCTCCATCCACTTTCATCACTTGAGTGCTGTGAAATAAAGGACAGGTCACAGACTGACCTTCTCTCAAGCATGGGCCTCATGTTTATTTATACTGTATAGTAAGGACATATCAATGGCGACGAGAAACTGGGATTTAAACCATGCAAGTATGGCCATGAGCAGAACAGATGAGAGGTACTGTGTTAAGGAATGGTTGGGACAGAGAATCAACATTGTTAAAGCAGCACGCAGTTCTCCAGGCAGACAAGGGCAACTGGGCATGCCCCAACATGTAGTCAAGCCCAGAGGGGAAGTTCGACAGAGTCAATGGCTAGCTGAACGGCGATTCACGCCATTGCAAGGTACAATGTGGCCAGTAATGCGGCCATCAACACTTGTTAATGGCGCACTTAAGGACAGTCACAGAGGCAGTCAGAGACGATCGACTGGCAAAGGACCTTTTGTTTCCAACAACAGCTCATGTTGGAGGTGTGGAGGCACACACTCAGCCGGAGTTTGCAGAGATGAGCAAATTACCTGCAGAAATGAACGCTGGGCGAAATCGCTGGAAGCTGAAGTTCAGCGAGTTCATGTGGAGCACGGACACAGTTCATACACCAGGACGCCACCGATAATGATGAAAGTGCTCCTCAATGGCATCCCAGTATCAATGGAGCGATACACGGGGGCCAGCCAGTCCCTGATCAGTATCAAACAGTTTGAAAAGTTGTGGGCGTCCAAGGCCAGGAGGCCAAAATTATCGCCGATTGACGCACAGCTACGGACTTACACAAAGGAGATCATTCCAGTGCTAGGCAGTGCCACGGTAGTCGTGACCCACAAAGATTTGGAGAACAGCTTGCCACTCTGGATTGTCCCGGGGGACGGTCCCGCACTACTGGGGAGGAGTTGGCTTGCTGTCATGAACTGGAAATGGGGCGATGTCAATGCAATTCCCTCTGTGGAGCGAGTATCATGCTCACAGATCCTGGACAAATTTGATTCACTGTTTCAACCTGACATTGGCACTTTCATGGGGGCCAAGGTAGTGATTCACATAAACCCGGACGCCAGGTCAGTACAGCACAAGGCCAGAGCGGTGCCGTACATGATGCGGGAAAAGATAGAAGGTGAATTGGACCGCCTGCTGAGGGAAGGCATCATCTCGCCAGTCGAATTCAGTGACTGGGCGAGCCCGATTGTGCCGGTGCTCAAGGCGCATGGGTTGGTCAGGATATGTGGTGATTACAAGGCCACCATCAATCGGGTGTCACTCCAAGATCAATACCCGCTTACCGAGAGCGGAGGACCTCTTTGCAATGCTATCCGGTGGCAAACTTTTTGTCAAAATTGGACCTGACCTCAGCTTACATGACCCAGGAGCTGGCGAGTGAGTCGAAGAAGCTGACCACCATCACGACACACAAAGGGTTGTTTGAGTACAACAGATGTCCATTCGGGATTCGCTCGGCCGCCGCGATCTTCCAACGAAACATGGAAAGCCTCCTCAAGTTGATTCCAGGGACGGTAGTTTTTCAAGACGACATCCTCATCACGGGTTACGATATTGAAGAACACCTCCACAACCTGGAGAAGGTGTTACGCAGACTGTACTGGGTAGGGCTGCGACTGGAAAAGGCGAAGTGCGTCTTCCTAGCTCCAGAGGTAGAATTCCTGGGGATGAGGGTAGCAGCAGACGGGATCAGCCCTACTGCGTCCAAGATGGAAGCAATCCAGAGAGCACCCAGACCCCGTAACACGACGGAGCTGCATTCGTTCCTGGGGCTCCTGTTTTGGTAACTTTCTTCTCAAATTGAGCACGCTGCTAGAGCCACTACACGTGCTCCTACGCAAAGGCCGTGCATGGGTCTGTGGGGACAGCCAGGAAAGGGCTTTTAATAGAGCACGCAATTTGTTATGTTCCAACAATTTGTTAATGCTATATGACCCATGTAAGAAACTTGTGTTAACGTGCGATGCGTCGTCCTATGGTGTCGGGTGTGTGTTGCAGCATGTCAATGCCAAGGGTCAGTTACAGCTGGTAGCTTATGCCTCCAGAAGTCTGTCCCAGGCAGAAAGCGGCTACGGGATGGTAGAAAAGGAGGCGCTTGCATGTGTATATGTGGTAAAGAAAATGCACCAGTACCTGTTTGGCAGGAAATTTGAGCTGGAGGCAGATCACAAACCCCTAATGTCCCTTTTGGCTGACAACAAGGCAATAAATGCAAACACATCGTCCCGCATACAGAGGTGGGCACTCACGTTAGCTGCCTATGACTATACAATTCGGCACAGACCGGGCACTGAAAACAGCGCCGATGCACTCAGCAGGCTCCCACTAGCCATCACTGAGGAGGCTACCGAGCGTGCTGCTGAGATGGTCATGGCTGTTGAAGCTTTTGGAAGCGAAGGCTCACCCGTGACAGCACGTCAGATCAAAGTCTGGATAAATAGAGACCCGCTATTGTCTTTAGTCAAGAAATGTGTCCTGAATAGGGACTGGGCAGCCACGTACGGGGCATGCCCTGAGGAATTTAAACCATTTCACAGGCGCAGGGATGAACTCTCGATTCAGGCCGATTGCCTACTGTGGGGAAACCGTGTAGTCATGCCCCAGATGGGCAAAGAGGTCTTCATCAGAGAACTCCACAATGAGCACCCGAACATTGTCATGATGAAGGCAATTGCCAGGTCACACATTTGGTGGCCAGGGATAGACGCAGATCTGGAACTTTGTGTTCGCAGGTGCAACACATGTGCCCAGCTGGGCAATGCGCCCAGGGAAACCCCCCCTTAGCCCCTGGCCATGGCCCGCCAAGCCTTGGTCACGCATCCATGTGGACTACGCAGGTCCTTTCATGGGAAAAATGTTTTTGCTTGTAGTCGAAGCCTACTCCAAATGGATCAAGTGTGACATTTTAAATTCAAGCACATCCTCTGCCATGGTAGAAAGTCTATGGGCAATGTTGGCCGCCCACGGTCTACTGGATATCTTGGTCAGCGACAATGGCCCATGCTTCACAAGCACTGAATTCCAGGACTTCATGGCAGGCAATGGAATTAACCATGTCAGAACGACACTGTTCAAGCCGGCTTCAAACGGCCAGGCAGAACGAGCAGTGCAGATAATCAAACAGGGCAATGCTCAGAATCCAAGGGGGTTCCCTACAAAGCCACTTATCACGCTTCCTGTTGGCCTACAGATCCCGACCACACTCGCTCACAGGGGTTCCACCCGCAGAGCTACTCATGAAAAGGACGCTCAAAACCAGGTTATCCCTTATACACCCCACCATGAAAGAAATTTTTGAGAGCAGGCGCCAGTCACAATGTGACTACCATGACAGGAATACGAGGGCTTAATGTATTGATGTAAATTACCCTGTCTTTGTCCTCAACTATGCTGCAGGGCCCAAATGGCTCACAGGCACAGTGATTGCAAAAGAGGGAAATGGGATTCTGGTAGTTAAACTTACCAATGGACAAATCCGCCGCAAACACGTGGATCAAACAAAAAGGAGGTTCAGCAACCCCATAGAAGAAGCAGAGGAAGAACACGATATAGAGTTCACTCCACCACAGGTGACTGAACACCGGAACCAAAGGGAGGAGAGCCCAGTCACTGTGGACAGTCCGGATAGGCCTGAGGCACCGCAAACAGCAGACACTCAGGCCAGCACCCAACAACCAGAGCCCCAACTCAGGCACTCTACAAGAGAGCGTAAACCACCAGAGAGACTCAACCTGTGATCCCAAGAAGACTTTCAGCGGGGAGGTGATGTCATGAATTCAACCAGCATTGTAACCCATGTATAAACTGACAAGTTGTACACTGTGAGAACAATGACCACTAGGTAGTAAACTTGTGGGAGACACTCCTAACCTGGACCTTCAGGTATGAAAGGGAAAATCCACCCACCTTCATCACTTGAGTGCGCTGAAATAAAGGACAGGCCACATACTGACCTTCTCTCAAGCAGGGGTCTCGTGTGCATTTATACTGTATAGCAAGAATGTATCGCATACCATCGAAGTTACCTTTCCTCAAGTTCAGGACCCTAGTATCTGAATTAACTGTGTCACTCTCTATCTTAATAAACAATTCTACCATATTATGGTCACTCTTCCCCAAGGGGCCTCGCACAACAAGATTGCTAATTAGTCCTTTCTCATTACACATCACCCAGTCTAGGATGTCCAGCCCTCTAATTGGTTCCTCGATATATTGGTCTAGAAAACCATCCCTTATACACTCCAGGAAATCCTCCTCCACCGTTTTGTTACCAGTTTGCTTAGCCCAATCTATATGTAGATTAAAGTCACCCATGATAACCGCTGTACCTTTATTGCATGCATCCCTAATTTCTTGTTTGATGCTGTCCCCAACCTCACCACTAAATGTGAGGTTATCCACTTTGATGGCAAAAACATGAAGGCGCAATATTATCTGAATGGCGACAGATTAGGAAAAGGGGAGGTGCAACGAGACCTGGGTGTCATGGTACATCAGTCATTGAAAGTTGGCATGCAGGTACAGCAAGCGGTGAAGAAGGCAAATGGCATGTTGGCCTTCATAGCTAGGGGATTTGAATATAGGATCTCGGAGGTCTTACTGCAGTTGTACAGGGCCTCGGTGAGGCCTCACCTGGAATATTGTGTTCAGTTTTGGTCTCCTAATCTGAGGAAGGATGTTCTTGCTATTGAGGGAGTGCAGCGAAGGTTCACCAGAAGAATTTCCGGGATGGCATGACTGACATATGAGGAAAGACTGGATCGACTGGGCCTTTATTCACTGGAGTTTAGAAGAATGAGAGGGGATCTCATAGAACCATATAAAATTCTGACGGGACTGGACAGGTTGGCTGCAGGAAGAATGTTCCTGACGTTGGGGAAGTCCAGAACCAGGGGTTACAGTCTAAGGATAAGGGGTAAGCCATTTAGGACCGAGATGAGGAGAAACTTCTTCACTCAGAGAGTTGTTAACCTGTCGAATTCTCTACCGCAGAGAGTTGTTGATGCCAGCTCGTTAGATACGTTCAAGAGGGAGTTAGATATGGCCCTTGCGACTAAAGCGATCAAAGGAGAGAAAGCAGGAAAGGGGTACTGAGTTGAATGATCAGCCATGATCTTATTGATGGTGGTACAGGCTCGAATGGCCGAATAGCCTACTCCTGCACCTATTTTCGATGTTTCTCTGTTTCAATCAGATTACAGATAGTTGGTACTATGTTAAATCAGATTACAAATAGTTGGGAGTGTGTTACATCAGATTGAACATATCAGGGAGTGTGTTACATCAGATTACAGATCATGGGGATTGTATTACATCTGATTACAGATAGTCGGGAGAGTGTTACATTAGATTACAGATGTCGTGGATTTTAATACATCAGATTACAGATATCGGGGAGTGTGTTACATCAGATTACAGATATTGAGGAGTGTGCCACATCAGATTACAGATAAAGGTGAGTGTGTTACATCAGATTGCATATGGTGGGGAGCGTGTTCGATCAGATTACAGATATCGGGGAGTGTGTTACATCCAATTACAGAAATCATGGTGTGTGTTGCATAAGATTACAGATAACGGGGAGTGTGTTATATCAGATTACAGATATCGGGGAATGTGTTACATCAGATTAAAGATAGTGGATGTTACACTCATAATAAATGGTCAGACCGAGTACTGTGTGTAATGAGCAAGTGTGACCTTAGCTCCTTTATTGTAGTTCCAGAATGCAGGTACCTCGTAGGTGGCCTGCTTATATACTGTACTCCCAAGGGATACTGGGATCCCTGTTGGGACTCCAACAGGTAGGCCCTCTGGTGGTCAGGTGTGATACAGGTTACAAGGTTACAATCGGTTAAATGCATGACATCACTTCCCCATGAAGTGAACAATACACTTATTTACAAGGTGAGACGATCTGGGGCTCTGCGCTCCCTTGTCGATCGTCTCGGTACAAATGCTGGTGTGGGTGGGTTGGTCAGTTCTTCACTGGGCTGTTGGGCAGCCGACCTTACCTGGCTGCTGGGGATGGTGAGTTCGGTTTCGTGGTCAACTGTGATGTCAGTTGTCACTTGTGTGTGTGTTGGAAGGTCAAGGGGTTAAATTCATAACAGTGGGGAGTGTGTTAAAACAGATTAAAGACATCGGGGAGTATGTTACATCAGATTACAGATATCGGGGGGGTGTTACACCAGATTACAGATCGTGGGAAATTTGTTCCATCAGATTACAGATAGTGAGGAGTGCGTTACAACAGATTACAGATATCGGGAAGTCTGTTACATCAGAATACAGATGGAGGGGATTGTGTTTTATCAGATTACAGATATTGGGGATCATATTACATCAGATTACAGATATCTGGGTTTGTGTTACATCAGATTAGGGTCAATGGGGAGTGTGTTACATCAGATTAAATGTATCGGGCAGTGAGTTACATCAGATTACAGATATCGGGGAGTGTGTTACAAAAGAATACAGATATCAGGGAATGTGTTACAACAGATAATAGATAGAGAGGAGTGTGTTACATCAGATTACAGATATCGGGGAGTGTGTTACATCAGATTACAGATATTGGTGAGTGTGTTAGCTCAGATTGCAAGTAGTGGGGTGTGTGTTACATCTGATTACAGGCATCGGGTTGTGTGTAACAACAGATTACAGACATCGGGGAGTATGTTACATCAGATTACAGATATTGGCGAGTGTGTTACATCAGAATGCAGATCGTGCAGAGAGTGTTCCATCAGATTACAGATTTCGGGGAGTGGGTTACATCAGACTACAGATATCACGGAGTGTGTTACATCAGGTTACAGATATTGGGGAGCATATTACATCAGATTACAGATATCCGGGAGTGCATTACATCAGATTACTGATATCGGGGAGTGTGTTACATCAGATTACAGATTTCGGGGAGTGTGTTACATCAGAATATAGATAGAGGGGTGTATGTTACATGAGATTACAGATATCGAGGAATGTGTTACATAGAAACATAGAAACATAGAAACATAGAAAATAGGTGCACGAGTAGGCCATTCGGCCCTTCTAGCCTGCACCGCCATTCAATGAGTTCATGGCTGAACATTCAACTTCAGTACCCCATTCCTGCTTTCTCGCCATACCCCTTGATCCCCCTAGTAGTAAGGACCTCATCTAACTCCTTTTTGAATATATTTAGTGAATTGGCCTCAACAACTTTCTGTGGTAGAGAATTCCACAGGTTCACCACTCTCTGGGTGAAGAAGTTCCTCCGCATCTCGGTCCTAAATGGCTTACCCCTTATCCTTAGACTGTGACCCCTGGTTCTGGACTTCCCCAACATTGGGAACATTCTTCCTGCATCTAACCTGTCTAACCCCGTCAGAATTTTATATGTTTCTATGAGGTCCCCTCTCATTCTTCTGAACTCCAGTGAATACAAGCCCAGTTGATCCAGTCTTTCTTGATAGGTCAGTCCCGCCATCCCGGGAATCAGTCTGGTGAACCTTCGCTGCACTCCCTCAATAGCAAGAATGTCCTTCCTCAGGTTAGGAGACCAAAACTGTACACAATACTCCAGGTGTGGCTTCACCAATGCCCTGTACAACTGTAGCAACACCTCCCTGCCCCTGTACTCAAATCCCCTTGCTATGAAGGCCAACATGCCATTTGCTTTCTTAACCGCCTGCTGCACCTGCATGCCAACCTTCAATGACTGATGTACCATGACACCCAGGTCTCTTTGCACCTGCCCTTTTCCTAATCTGTCACCATTCAGATAATAGTCTGTCTCTCTGTTTTTACCACCAAAGTGGATAACCTCACATTTATCCACATTATACTTCATCTGCCATGCATTTGCCCACTCACCTAACCTATCCAAGTCGCTCTGCAGCCTCACAGCATCCTCCTCGCAGCTCACACTGCCACCCAACTTAGTGTCATCCGCAAGTTTGGAGATAATACATTTAATCCCCTCATCTAAATCATTAATGTACAGTGTAAACAGCTGGGGCCCCAGCACAGAACCTTGCGGTACCCCACTAGTCACTGCCTGCCATTCTGAAAAGTACCCATTTACTCCTACTCTTTGCTTCCTGTCTGACAACCAGTTCTCAATCCATGTCAGTACACTACCCCCAATCCCATGTGCTCTAACTTTGCACATCAATCTCTTGTGTGGGACCTTGTCGAACACCTTCTGAAAGTCCAAATATACCACATCAACTGGTTCTCCCTTATCCACTCTACTGGAAACATCCTCAAAAAATTCCAGAAGATTTGTCAAGCATGATTTCCCTTTCACAAATCCATGCTGACTTGGACCTATCATGTCACCTCTTTCCAAATGCACTGCTATGACATCCTTAATAATTGATTCCATCATTTTACCCACTACCGATGTCAGGCTGACCGGTCTATAATTCCCTGTTTTCTCTCTCCCTCCTTTTTTAAAAAGTGGGGTTACATTGGCTACCCTCCATTCCATAGGAACTGATCCAGAGTCAATGGAATGTTGGAAAATGACTGTCAACGCATCCACTATTTCCAAGGCCACCTCCTTAAGTACTCTGGGATGCAGTCCATCAGGCCCTGGGGATTTATCGGCCTTCAATCCCATCAATTTCTCCAACACAATTTCCCGGCTAATAAGGATTTCCCTCAGTTCCTCCTCCTTACTAGACCCCCCGACCGCTTTTATAACCGGAAGGTTGTTCGTGTCCTCCTTCGTGAATACCGAACCAAAGTACTTGTTCAATTGGTCCGCCATTTCTTTGTTCCCCGTTATGACTTCCCCTGATTCTGACTGCAGGGGACCTACGTTTGTCTTTACTAACCTTTTTCTCTTTACATATCTATAGAAACTTTTGCAATCCGTCTTAATATTCCCTGCAAGCTTCTTCTCATACTCCATTTTTCCTGCCCTAATCAAACCCTTTGTCCTCCTCTGCTGAGTTCTAAATTTCTCCCAGTCCCCAGGTTCGCTGCTATTTCTGGCCAATTTGTATGCCACTTCCTTGGCTTTAATACTATCCCTGATTTCCCTTGATAGCCACGGTTGAGCCACCTTCCCTTTTTTATTTTTATGCCAGACAGGAATGTACAATTGTTGTAGTTCATCCATGCGGTCTCTAAATGTCTGCCATTGCTCATCCACAGTCAACCCCTTAAGTATCATTCGCCAATCCATCCCAGCCAATTCACGCCTCATACCTTCAAAGTTACCCTTCTTTAAGTTCTGGACCATGGTCTCTGAATTAACTGTTTCATTCTCCATCCCAATGCAGAATTCCACCATATTATGGTCACTCTTCCCCAAGGGGCCTCGCACAACGAGATTGCTAATTAATCCTCTCTCATTACATAACACCCAGTCTAAGATGGCCTCCCCCCTAGTTGGTTCCTTGACATATTGGTCTAAAAAACCATCCCTTATGCACTCCAGAAAATCCTCCTCCACCGTATTGCTTCCAGTTTGGTTAGCCCAATCTATGTGCATATTAAAGTCACCCATTATAACTGCTGCACCTTTATTGCACGCACCCCTAATTTCATGTTTGATGCCCTCCCCAACATCACTACTACTGTTTGGAGGTCTGTACACAACTCCCACTAACGTTTTTTGCCCTTTGGTGTTCTGCAGCTCTACCCATATAGATTCCACATCATCCAAGCTAATGTCCTTCCTAACTATTGCCTTAATCTCCTCCTTAACCAGCAATGCTACCCCACCTCCTTTTCCTTTTATTCTATCCTTCCTGAATGTTGAATACCCCTGGATGTTGAGTTCCCAGCCCTGATCATCCTGGAGCCACGTCTCTGTAATCCCAATCACATCATATTTGTTAACATCTATTTGCACAGTTAATTCATCCACCTTATTGCGGATACTCCTTGCATTAAGACACAAAGCCTTTAGGCTTGTTTTTTTAACACCCTCTGTCCTTTTAGAATTTTGCTGTACAATGGCCCTTTTTGTTCTTTGCCTTGGGTTTCTCTGCCCTCCACTTTTCCTCATCTCCTTTCTGTCTTTTGTTTTTGCCTCCTTTTTGTTTCCCTCTATCTCCCTGCATTGGTTCCCATCCCCCTGCCATATTAGTTTAACTCCTCCCCAACAGCACTAGCAAACACTCCCCCGAGGACATTGGTTCCGATTCTGCCCAGGTGCAGACCGTCCGGATTGTACTGGTCCCACCTCCCCCAGAACCGGTTCCAATGCCCCAGGAATTTGAATCCCTCCCTGCTGCACCATTGCTCAAGCCACGTATTCATCTGAGCTATCCTGCGATTCCTACTCTGACTAGCACGTGGCACTGGTAGCAATCCCGAGATTACTACTTTTGAGGTCCTACTTTTTAATTTAGCTCCTAGCTCCTTAAATTCATTTCGTAGGAACTCATCCCTTTTTTTACCTATGTCATTGGTACCAACGTGCACCACAACAACTGGCTGTTCTCCCTCCCTTTTTAGAATGTCCTGCACCCGCTCCGAGACATCCTTGACCCTTGCACCAGGGAGGCAACATACCATCCTGGAGTCTCGGTTGCGGCCGCAGAAATGCCTATCTATTCCCCTTACAATTGAATCCCCTATCACTATCGCTCGCCCACTCTTTTTCCTGCCCTCCTGTGCAACAGAGCCAGCCACGGTGCCATGAACGTGGCTGCTGCTGCCCGCTCCTGATGAGTCATCCCCCTCAACAGCACTCAAAGCAGTGTATCTGTTTTGCAGTGGGATGACCACAGGGGACCCCTGCACTACCTTCCTTGCACTACTCTTCCTGCTGGTCTTCCATTCCCTCGCTGGCTGTGGACCCTTCTCCTGCGGTAAGACCAACTCGCTACACGTGATACTCACGTCATTCTCAGCATCGTGGATGCTCCAGAGTGAATCCACCTTCAGCTCCAACTCCACAACGCGGACCGTCAGTAGCCGGAGGTGGACACACTTCCCGCACATGTAGTCGTCAGGGACACTGGTGTTGTCCCCGTGTTCCCACATGGTACAGGAGGAGCATATCACGTGACCGAGCTGTCCTGCCATGACTTAACCCTTAGATACACTTAAATTGCCGACAACAATGTTAAAAGTTACTGATTAATAAAGAAAAAGAAAAACTACTCACCAATCAGCAGCCAATCACTTACCACGTTGGCTGTGACGTCACCTTTTGATTTCTTTCTACTTCTTTTTTGACTTCTCTCAGCTGGAGCTGCACAAGTACGCCCCTCTCGACTCCCGCCTCTCTCGACGCTCCCCGGACTGCTGAGCGTTTTATAGGCCGCTGCCTCTCTCGACTCCCGCCTCTCTCGACGCTCCCCGGACTGCTGAGCCTTTTATAGGCCGCTGCCTCTCTCGACTCCCACCTCTCTTGACGCTCCCCGGACTGCTGAGCCTTTTATAGGCCGCTGCCTCTCTCGACTCCCGCCTCTCTCGACTCCCCGGACTGCTGAGCCTTTTTTAGGCCGCTGCCTCTCTCGACTCCCGCCTCTCTCGACTCCCCGGACTGCTGAGCCTTTTTTAGGCCGCTGCCTCTCTCGACTCCCGCCTCTCTCGACTCCCCGGACTGCTGAGCCTTTTTTAGGCCGCTGCCTCTCTCGACTCCCGCCTCTCTCGATGCTCCCCAGACTGCTAAGCCTTTTATAGGCCGCTGCCTCTCTCAACTCCCGCCTCTCTCGACGCTCCCCGGACTGCTGAGCCTTTTATAGGCCGCTGCCTCTCTTGACTCCCGCCTCTCTCGACGCTCCCCGGACTGCTGAGCCTTTTATAGGCCGCTGCCTCTCTCGACTCCCGCCTCTCTCGACGCTCCCCGGACTGCTGAGCCTTTTATAGGCCGCTGCCTCTCTCGACGCTCCCCGGACTGCTGAGCCTTTTATAGGCCGCTGCCTCTCTCGACTCCCGCCTCTCTCTGATTACAGATATAGGATAGTGAGTTACATCAAATTAGAGATATAGGAGTTTGTTACCTCAGATTACAGATTTCGGGGAGTGTGTTCTATCAGATTAGATATATCGGGAGGTGGGTGTTACATCAGATTACAGATATTGTGGAGTGTGTTACATCAGATTACAGATACCTGGGAGCTGGTTAAAGAGGAAATTAATGCAATAGTAAGGAGGGACATTAACCTGGATGATGTGGAATCGGTATGGGTGGAGCTGCGGAATACCAAAGGGCAGAAAACGTTAGTGGGAGTTGTGTACAGACCACCAAACAGTAGTAGTGAGGTTGGGGACAGCATTAAACAAGAAATAAGGGATGTGTGCAGTAAAGGTTCAGCAGTTATGGGCGACTTTAATCTACATATTGACTCGGCTAACCAAACTGGTAACAATGCGGTTGAGGTGGATTTTCTGGAGTGTATTAGGGATGGTTTTCTAGACCAATATGTCGAGGAACCAACTAGAAAGATGGCCATCCTAGACTGGGTGAGGTGTAATGAGAAGGGACTAATTAGCAATCTTGTAGTGCGAGGCCCCTTGGGGAAGAGTGAGCATAATATGGTAGAATTCTTTATTAAGATGGAGAGTGATAAGTTAATTCGGAAACTAGGGTCCTGAACTTAAGGAAAGGTAACTTCGACAGTGTGAGGCGTGAATTGGCTAGAATAGACTAGCAAAGGATACTTAAACGGTGGACAGTAGATAAGCAATGGCAAGCATTTAAAGATCACATGGATGAACTTCAGCAATTCTACATCCCTGTCTGGAGTAAAAATAAAACGGGGAAGGTGGCTCAACCGTGGCTAACAAGGGAAATTAAGGATAGTGTTAAAACCAAGGAAGAGGCATATAAATTGGCTAGAAAAAGTAGCAAACCTGAGGACTGGGAGAAACTTAGAATTCAACAGAGGAGGAATAAGGGTTTAATTAAGAAGGGGAAAATAGAGTAGGAGAGGAAGCTTGCAGGTCACATAAAAACTGACTGCAAAAGCTTCTAAAGATATGTGAAGAGAAAAAGATTAGTGAAGACAAACGTAGGTCCCTTGCAGTCGGATTCAGGTGAATTTATAATGGGGAACAAAGAAATCACAGACCAATTGAACAAAAACTTCAGTTCTGTCTTCACAAAGGAAAACACAAATAATCTTCCGAATGTACTAGGGGACAGTGGGTCTAGTGAGAAGGGGAAACTGAAGGATATCCTTATAAGGTGGGAAATTGTGTTCGGGAAATTGATGGGATTGAAGGCCGATAAATCCCCAGGGCCTGATAGTCTGCATCCCAGAGTACTTAAGAAAGTGGCCCTAGAAATAGTGGATGTATTGGTGATAATTTTCCAACAGTCTATCGACTCTGGATCAGTTCCTATGGACTGGAGGGTAGCTAATGTAACACCACTTTTTAAAAAAGAGGGAGAGAGAAAACGGGTAATTATAGATCAGTTAGCCTGACATCAGTAGTGGGGAAAATGTTGGAATCAATCATTAAGGATGAAATAGCAACGCATTTGGAAAGCAGTGACAGGATCGGTCCAAGTCAGCATGGATTTATGTAAGGGAAATCATGGCTGACGAATATTCTGGAATTTTTTCAGGATATAACTAGCAGAGTGGACAAGGGAAAACCAGTGGATGTGGTGTATTTGGACTTTCAAAAGGCTTTTGACAAGGTGCCACACAAGAAATTGGTGTGCAAAATCAAAGCACATGGTGTTGGGGGTAATGTACTGACGTGGATAGAGAACTGGTTGACAGACAGGAAGCAGAGAGTCGGGATAAATGGGTCATTTTCAGAATGGCAGGCAGTGACTAGTGGAGTGCTGCAGGGCTCAGTGCTGGGACCCCAGCTATTTACAATATATATTAACGATTTAGATGAAGGAATTGAGTGTAATATCTTCAAGTTTGCAGATGACACTAAAGTGGGTGGCGGTGTGAGCTGTGAGGAGGATGCTAAGAGGCTGCAGGGTGACTTGGACAGGTTAGGTGAGTGGGCAAATGCATGGCAGATGCAGTATAATGTGGATAAATGTGACATTATCCATTTTGGGGGCAAAAACACGAAGGCAGAATATTATCTGAATGGCGGCAGATTAGGAAAAGGGAAGGTGCAATGAGACCTGGGTGTCATGGTTCATCAGTAATTGAAAGTTGGCATGCAAGTACAGCAGGCGGTGAAGAAGGCAAATGGTATGTTGGCCTTCATAGCTAGGGGATTTGAGTATAGGAGCAGGGAGATCTTAATGCAGTTATATAGGGCCTTGGTGAGGCCTCACCTGGAATAGTGTGTTCAGTTTGGTCTCCTAATCTGAGGAAGGATATTCTTGCTATTGAGGGAGTGCAGTGAAGCTTCACCAGACTGATTCCAGGAATGGCTGGACTGACATATGAGGAGAGACTGGATGAACTGGGCCTTTATTCACTGAAGTTTAGAAGGATGAGAGGGGATCTCATAGAAACATATAAGATTCTGATGGGACTGGACAGGTTAGATGCGGGAAGAATGTTCCCGATGTTGGGGAAGCCCAGAATCAGGGGACATAGTCTTAGGGTAAGGGGTCAACAATTGAAGACTGAGATGAGGAGAAACTTCTTCACTCAGAGAGTTGTTGACCTGTGGAATTCCCAGCTGCAGAGAGTTGTTGATGCCAGTTCATTGGATATATTCAGGAGGGAATTAAATATGGCCCTTACGGCTAAAGAGATCAAGGGGTATGGAGAGAAAGCAGGAAAGGGGTACTGAGGGAATGACCAGCCATGATCTTATTGAATGGCAGTGGAGGCTCGAAGGGCCGAATGGCCTACTCCTGCACCTATTTTCTCTGTTTCTATGTTTCTATGATAAAGATATCGGGGCGTGTGTTATATCAGATTAGATATATTGGGGAGTGTGTTACATCAGATTACAGATATCGGGGAATTTGTTGCATCAGATTACAGATATCGGCGTTTGTGTTACTACAGATTCCAGATACTGTCGAGTGTGTTACATCAGATTATAGACATCGGGGCATGTGTTACACAAATTGGGGGACATTTTACACCAGATTACAGATATCCAGGAATATGGCACATCAGATTACCATCAGTGGGATTGTATTATATCAGATTACTGATATCGGGGAATGTGTTACATCAGATTCCAGGTATCAGGGAGTGTCTAACATCAGATTACAGGTATCAGGGAGCATGTGACATCAGATTACAGATATCCGGGAGTGTGTAACATCAGATCACAGATGTTGGGGAGTGTGTTACATCAGATTACAGATATTGGGCAGAGTGTTTCAACAGGTTACAAATATCGAGGATTGTGTTGCAACAGATTACAGATAGTGGGGATTATGTTACATCAGATTACACATATTGGGAAGTGCGTTACATCAGATTACAGATATTGGGTGTGTGTTACATCAGTTTAAAGATATTGGGGAGTGTGTGACATCAGATTATAAATAGTGGGGAGTGTGTTACCTCATAACTGGGAATGTGATACATCAGATTACAGATATCGGGGAGTATGTTTCAACAGATTACAGATAGAGGGGAGTGTGTTACATCAGATTTCACATAGTGGTGAGTGTGTTACATCAGATTACAGATATTGGGGTTTGTGTTACCTCAGAATGCAGATAGTGGAGTGTATATTACATCTGATTACAGATATCGGGGTGTGTGTAACATCAGATTACAGATATCAGGCAGTGTGTTACATCAGATTACAGATAGTGCAAGATCCCCAAATTCATGGAAACCCCCCCAGTGTTTGGACTCATTGAAAAGGAAATTCGATTTGGGACTATTAAACAGAAAGTTTGGGATTCTAAAATGGTTATGGAAGAAATCTACGAGTTTTAACCAAGTTTGGGATTTTTAAAAGGTGAATTTTGGGTCTGTGAGGAAAAAGGTTGCAAAACCAGGGGATGGGATCGACCTCAGTAAAGCCAATTTTTGGATATTGGAGTTAATCAAATTGTCTGGGGAACTGTTTAACCTCAGTCAGCCTCCCAGAAAGCATTAGCATTTAAACAATCGACCACGGAAGAAACATTTTCCACCCCACCCACAGGACCCGAATGTCACATACATATTCCAACACCTTTTCAACAAGCATAGAAATATCTATCTCAGGCCAGACTTCCCGAAGCAAAAGCAGTGCTTTCACAATGGACAAGAGCTCATCAACTCAGAAAAATCTATCAACGCCAGATTAAAACTTAATCAAGTGTCAGTTAGCTGGGCAGCAGAACTTAAACAAAAGAAACATTAGATTTGGCGCGAAGATTAAACAGGCTCTCAGATTATAATTAAGGGCCTATCGAACCAAGAGAACTATCTCTATTCTGACCATCACAGAAAGAACAATTCTGACCAGCACTTCGGAACAACAAGACCGAGAGCACACAGTGAGAAACCACAGAAAGAAACATCGTGACATCGGAAAAAAGAACTCACCCCAACTGGCTTCAATACACAGCAGAGGTCTTCTACCATGTCCGGGGTACGGCAAGGCAAACCGGATATAACCAAAGAACCGCAAAACCGCGAGACAGCCCTAACTGTCAAAGGAAGGATTGGTGAGCATTATCCCTGTTGCCCTAGAATCTAACTGAGCTAGAGAGTGAGTGGGAGGTGGGAGGTATTTCTGTTGTGTTTTATTACCTGTAAAAAAGTATTTCCCATTGTTTAGAATCTTTTTGTAAGATTTCACAGTTTTATTGGAGTGTATTTGTGTTATTTGCTTTCTTGAATAAAATCCATACCTTCTTTGTATAAAACAGCTGTCTGCTGCACTTTATCACACCCTGATTAATAAATCCAAGCTCGAGAACCAGGGAGTGGGAGCGACTCGCAACCGCTCTGGTCAGGAAGGCAAGCTGACAGACCCACCACTCCCTACAGAATGGCGAGCCAGGTAGGAGCTTAGTCAAAAGCGTGTGATGCAGTAGACACTGTTTTTGGGGAAAGAAGCAAAATGGAAGAGAGGATTTCCTCTTACATATTCAAGAAAGTCAATATAACAAAGAAATGAGTACTGAACCTTTGCGCGCTGAGTGTCCTGTGGACCATAAGCGCGCTGTGGAGATAGCAATATGGTTAGTCTGCCTACAGCGACAGGTCCAGCAATTGGACAAGAAAGTCGAGTCATTGGAGGCAGACCTCAGGGAGTCCGAGGAACACTTGAGTGCCAGAGCAATCATGGGGGAGAGATTATTTGAGGAGTTAGGCAAGCAACAGCAAGGGAAATTACGGTTAGTGGAAACACATAGAAACCGCCAGGATTACCTTCAGTGCCAGGTCACCGAAGCGAAGGGTCAAAAACTGGTCATGTGGGAGGAAAACACCCGCCTCACCAGGATAATTAAAGAGCAGGAGGAGAAATTCAGGGATGTACAGGCCGCTTATAACGTAACAAGCAGCAGCGAGTTCGAGACTGGAGACCACGATCCCTGTCAAAAGCAAATTGAGAGTCTGAACCTTGCTCTTTCCAAGGCCAAAAGCATGTTCTGCCTAATAAACCCGAGTACGGCTCGGGCAGACCTGGAAGTGTAGAGGGGAACTGTTCACCCCGTACCTGTGGCGCCGGGGCTTAGCCCAGTCTGGCAGCAGGAGGGGCGAACAGCTTGCGGGCAGATGGGCACAGTGCACCACCATCTGTGGCGTTGGGTTGTAACTCGGCTTGGCAGCAGGGAGAGGTGCGAGCGACACCAGTATGACAAGGGCCGGGACCAGGGCCGATGTGCCTGGTATGGCAGCAGAAGTACGGTGCGTCCACTCTCGGTGGGGCAGCAGGGCCCCTCGAAAGTAACTTCGTGGTCCCCCACAGCACCCAGCAGCTTAGAGCCATGGTAGCCCACCTGGACAAGCTCACCCATAAAGGGGACCCTTCGGTTCACTTTACGGAAGTAGACCAAGCGGCAGGCATCAATGGGTGCGACGACTCCGAAACGGCAAAAATGTTCCTATTCTCCCAAGACAGTAGAGTATTCCCATCTCTCTCTGCGGAAAGCAAGAGAGGGCAGAGTACATACGCTACTGTCAAGGAAGAAGTCTTGGAAGTTATGGGTCTAAATGACAGGAGTCCCTTCTCCCGAGTGGAGAAGACGATGCAACAGGCAGGGGGGACCCCACAAGCTTTCACTGACAGGCCGTGGCCCGTCTACGAGAGTGCCTGAACTGAGATCACTTGACACGGGATGAGAGGTCCCACTGGTTCCAGAGTCTGGTGGCAAATAGTTTGCCACGGGTGGAGGCCAAAGCCGAGCTGTGATTCTATCCTAGGGATCCCAATGCCACCGAGTCAATGATTAGGCAACTAACCCTGGCTTTTAGAAACGGCCGAGGGACGGAAGAGAACCCACCCAAGGGGAGGGTACATGAGTTAAGGCCCCACCAAGCAAAGAGGGAATGGCACCAGGAAGAGGGTATCTCTTCCGACACCAAGCGTAACTGCTTTGGGCACGGGAAAAGTGGGCATTGGAGAAAGGATTGTAGGAACCCTTGGAAGGATGATGAAGCTAAGGAACCCCCAGCACCTGCCCAAAAGGCCGGACCCTAACCCGGAGCGCAGAACTCTCCCTCTTCCTTCGAGGAGTTCGTGGCCACGCTCCGGTCCATATTGGACGTCCCAGGGAAGGTAGCTATGGCCAGCGGGAGGGGAACCCCATCCGCCCCGCCAAATCCCGACCCATGACTAGAACCGGCACCGCCTGTCTATTTGTGTACCCTAGAATACAATGCACACAAGAGACCGTGCGTTAAGATGGAGGTGGAGAAGGTGACAGGGACCTATCTGCTAGATACTGGAGCACCATTGTATATGCAGATAACCCAACTGCCTCACCTCTATCTAACGGAGTCCCATACAGTCTAGTGGATCTCACAGGGAATGAACAGGCTGGGTCATTCTACATCCCGCTACCATTGGGGGCAGTGAACCGTCCTCAGGGCAGGGATCCTTAGCCAGCAGCCTCCGACTATGGAAGGCCCACAAGGGGCGTTGCAGACTCACAGACCGTGCAGATGGGGGCGGTGAATTGTATTACTGGAGGAGCTATCCCACCAATTGTTTGGGACTCGGACGCACCCCCAGTAGCCGGAGCCCTAAGAAGGACTCCCCATACGCCACGGCCAAAGATACCATGGTCACCAGCGCTCCAGTTTCAGTGGTTCAGCCCTGGGAGGATTGCAGCCCGTAAAAGAATGCCCAGGGTCAAGGATCATTCTAACGACAAGGGTCCCCAGCCTGCGGCCTCAGGCTGCGCGGAACTCACAGGGAACAACACGGACTCAGCAGCAACACAAGGGGGTAGTGTGCTGTAGTGCAGGAGGGGCCATTCCCCCGATCATATGGGACTCAGGGAAACCCTCGGTTAGAACTCTCTGGGTCCTGCGATACAGTCCACCTTACATCCAGCCATACAAGCTACCCAGAGGCTGCAAAAGAAAGGAGCAGAACAGGATTTAGCTTGGCCATCCGGAGACGGGCGGTGGATGTACATCGCGTTTCTGATGATTTAAGTGTGTTTTAAGATTTTTGATAGTTTCAGTTTTAGAATTTAATTATTTTAGAAGTAAGTTTAAGATTGTCGAACTGGATCACCTTTGCCAAGCCAGAGAACTGTTCTTCTCAAGGGCAAGGCTATCTATTTTGTATCCCTACAGGGCAGGAACCAAATGATGAGAGGGCCTTGCTTCTGCTCGCCCTAATGGGGGCAAGTACGGGTCACAGAGGTGACATCGAGGAAACCTTACCGAAGTACACTTACCTGCATGGTGCACGAAGGAGACAGAGCAGATTTATACATACTATACACTGGGAACACTATGGGCACAGGGAGACAAAGAAGGGGAACCTGGAACAACATTTTCGCTGCATATAATACAGGATCCTCTGTGATAAATAGCATGGACGATATAGAACTGCAAACGCATACAAATGGTCTAAAAAAAAACAACTACAGAAGATCCTAAGGGAAGAGAACACAGTGGTAGGCTCAGAGCTACATGAGGACCAGGCTATGACAGTCCATTTAAAGGAGATTATTGCTGAGCTGGAAAGACTTGCAAAAACAGTAAATGCACTTATACGGGAGGATAGGAATGCCCCGGATCAGGCTGCGAGGAATGAGGTGTGTGTGCTGTATGGGGTATGGTTGCTGGACGAGGCCGCAGCAATCTGGAGGATTTAAAGCAAGGTTTAGTCCCCTTCTGGATCAGCAACAAGCCCTGCACCCGTTTAGTAATTCGCTAAGCCCATGTCAGCTCCGTCTAGCTTCTGAAGCCTACCCTGCCCCAATGGATTGCGGGCATTCCAATCACACTACCATGGGAATAGTAGTGAGGATGCCGGTCATGGGTGGAACAGCCCAACCCGGACCGGTATACAGGGTGGAGAACATTGGGGTAATTCAAGGAGGTGCACATGTTCGTTTCACAGCGGTCTCACCTTATCTCATAAAGTGGGAGCACACTATGACAGGTACTGACCTCTCCGGGTGCCAGAGCCGGGGTGCACACATAATACTGTGCCCCCAGCATTTGAATGCCTATTCTAGACCACAATGCGTGTTAAAGGCTGCTGGCGCACAGCCTATCAACTGTACCATGGAGGTGATGGCACAAGACCATGTTCCTCCACAGGTAGCATACATAGGGGGTGGGACATATTGTGTCACCATAAGTGCGTCCCATTACCAGCATGGACAGCACATGTGGTGTCCGGTAAGTGACAGCAGTTTCTGTTTTAAACCCGAGGCAGAAGTTCAAGTGACCCAGGAACGGATTGCTCCATTCCTGAACCCTCCACTGTTCACCTCACTGTAAGTGACAACATAACAAACCTGCAAGAATATGTTGCACATTTCGGATATGAAATCCCCCCTCTACCTGAACATCTTACCGTCCTACTGAAAGCTGTAGAAGTATCACAGAAACATTTCTATACTTTAGAACAATTGAGACAGGGGTCGAGATTTCAGAGATCATAGTTCCACCCTGGTGAGATATTTTGAGAAATATAGAGGTCACCGCTGGGATCAGAATAGCTTCCCACGTTTTGGTTGTCTGCCAGCTCGCGATTATTCTTTATCTATGGTGTACTACCTGCAGGGTGAGAGGCAGAGGTCATTGGTCCCAGCACCAGAGGGTGTTGGACAAGCCCTAGCTGAACTTAAGGGTTGTATCAGGGAGGAAAACACAAAATATGATAGGACACTGCAGAAAATTTGCAGTCACCCGGTGAGGTCTGGTTTAGATTCCACCTGCTGTAAAGAAAACATAGAGGTCAAGTGTTAAAAAGTTTTACTCTGTGTGTTTTACTGTGTATTTTTGTGAAACTGGAGTAATGGAGGGGCATTGGACCCCTCTATGCTGTAATGTAACTTAAGACTGAATTTACTTGTAAACAGTAATACATTTCAAAGGGGAATTATGTTTAGGTTTAGCTAGGTAAATTACAGGGGAAGGTTAGCTCTCGGGAATCAGGAATTCTGTTCACTTAGGATGACACTATGTAGTGAAGAGTGTCAAGTAGGGGACTGCAAGATTTCAAAATTCATGGAAACCCCACCTCCCAGTGTTTGGACTCATTGAAAAGGAAATTCGATTTGGGATTATTAATGAGAAAGTTTGGGATCTTAAAATGCTTATGGAAGAAATCTACGCGTTTTAACCAAGTTTGGGATTTTTAAAAGGTGAATATTGGGTCTGTGAGGAAAAAGGCTGCAAAACCAGGGGATGGGATCGACCTCTGAAAAGGCAGTTTGGATATTGGAGTTAATCAAATTGTCTGGGGAAACTGTTTAACCTTAGTCAGCCTCCCAGAAAACATTAGCATTTAAACAATCGATCACGGAAGAAACATTATCTACCTCACCCACAGGACCCAAATGTCACATACATATTCCAACACCTTTTCAACAGGCATAGAAATATCTGTCTCAGGCCAGACTTCCTGAAGCAAAAGCGGTGCTATCACAATGGACAAGAGCTCATCAACTGAGAAAAGTTTATCAACGCCAGATTAAAACTTAATCAAGTTCCAGTTAGCTGGACAGCAAAACTTAAACAAAAGAAACGTTAGATTTGGCACGAATTAAGGGCCTCTCGTACCAAGAGAACTATCTCTGTTCTGACCATCACAGAAAGAACTATTCTGACCAGCACTTCGGAACAACAAGACCGAGAGCACACGATGAGAAACCACAGGAAGAAACATCGCGACATCGGAGAAAAGAACTCGCCCCAACTGGCTTCAATACGCAGCAGAGGTCTTCTACCATGTCCGGGGTACGGCAAGGCAAACCGGATACAACCAAAGAACCCCGAAACTGCGAGACAGCCCTAACTGTCAAAGGAAGGATTGATGAGCATTATCCCTGTTGCCCTAGAGTCTAACTTAGTTAGAGAGTGAGTGGGAGGTGGGAGGTATTTCTGTTGTGTTTTATTACCTGTAATAAAGTATTCCCCATTGTTTAGAACCTTTTTGTAAGATTTCACAGTTTTATTGGAGTGTATTTGTGTTATTTGCTTTCTTGAATAAAACCCATGTCTTCATTGTACAAAACATCTGTATGCTGTACTTTATTACATCCTGATTAATGGATCCAAGCTCGAGAACCAGGGAGTGGGAGCGACTCGCAACCGATCTAGTCAGGAAGGCAAGCTGATAGACACACCAACCCTACAATAGAGGGGAGTGTGTTACATTGGAATACAAATAGTGGGAGTGTGTTACATCAGATTACAGATATCGGGGTGTGTGATTCTTCATATGACAGATATCGGGGAATGTGTTACATCAGATTACAGATAATGGGGAGTGTGTGACATCAGATTACAGTTATCGGTTGGTTTGTTGCATCAGATTACAGATATCATGGAGTGTGTTACATCAGATTACACATAATGGGAGTGAGTTGCATCAGATTATAGACAGCTAGGAATGTGTTACACCAGATTACAGATAGCGGGGAGTATGTTAAATCAGATTACAGAATTCGGAAAGTGTGTTACATCAGATTGCAGATATCGGGGAGTGTGTTACATCAGACTACAGATATCGGGAAGTGTATTAAATCAGATTACAGATATCGGAAAGTTTGTTACATCAGATTACAGATAACGGGGAGTGTGTTACAACAAATTACAGATATCTGGGAGTGTGTCACATCAGATTACAGTTAACGTGGAGTGTGTTACATCAGATTACAGATATCTGGGAGTGTGTTACATCAGATTACAGATATCGGGGACTGTGTTACCTCAGATTACAGATATCGGGCTGTGTGTCACATCAGATTACAGATAGTGGGGAGTGTGTTACATTAGATTAAGATATCTGGGAGTGTGTTACATCAGATTACAGATATCTAGGAGTGTGTTACATCAGATTCCAGATATCGAGTGTGTGTTACATCAGATTACAGATATCATTAGTGTTGTGTTCCGAACACAGATGAGACTGCATACAGGGAGGTTAAAGTAACAGTGATCTCAGTCTTTATTAAAACACTCCAGAGTGGGTAACAGGCCCGAGGATCCCTTGGGACGTCAGGAGATGCACTCCCTGGTGGCGGAAGATAGGAGTGCATGCTTTACAGATAAACAACATCACTCCCCCCCAAAGTCAAAGTGAAAATTATTTACAAGGTGAGGCGGGCTGGAGCCTTCCTTTCCCTGGTGGACCGCCTCGGTAGAAATGTCTGTTCTGGTGTGTTGGCTGTGCCCTCACTGGGCTGGTGTGTTGTTGGCCCTGCAAGGCTGCTGAGTGAGCCTGGCCTTGCTGGGCTGTTGGGCGTGATGGGTTCGATTTCCTGGTCCGGCGTGGTGTTGTTGATCCTTTGGGTGTGTGTTGTGGGCTCGAAAAAGGTAGTGTCTGCTGTGGGTTGTTCAGGGCAGTCTGTGAACCGCAGCCTCGTTTGGTCCAGGAGCTTTCTGCAAATTTGTCCATTGTCTAGTTTGACTACAAACACCCTACTCCCTTTTTTACCTATCCGTGCCCACGATCCACTTGGGACCATGTCAAAAGTTTAGCACAAACACAGGGTCATTCAGATCAATTTCCCATGACATAGTGGCGCGACCATCGTTTACATTTTGTTGCTGCCGCCTGCTCTCTACCTGATCATACAGGTTGGGGTGAACCAGCGAGAGTCTGGTTTTAAGTGTCCTTTTCATGAGTAGCTCAGCCGGGGGCACCCCTGTGAGCGAGTGGGGTCTCGAGCGGTAGCTGAGCAGTATTCGGGACAGGCGGGTTTGGAGTGAGCCTTCTGTGACTCGTTTAAGGCTCTGTTTGATGGTTTGTACTGCCCGCTCTGCCTGCCCATTGGAGGTTAGTTTAAAACGGGGCCAAGGTGACATGTTTGATCCCATTGCGGGTCATGAATTCTTTAAATTAGGCAATGGTGAAACATGGCCCGTTGTCACTGACCAATATGTCAGGCAGGCCGTGGGTGGCAAACATGGCCCTCAGGCTTTCAATGGTGGCGGTGGCGGTGCTTCCCAACATTATTTCACATTCAATCCATTTTGAAAAAGCATCCACCACCATCAGGAACATTTTATCGAGAAACGGGCCAGCATAGTCGACATGGATCCTTGACCATGGTCTGGTGGGCCAGGACCACAAACTTAGTTGTGCATCTCTGGGCCCAATGCTCAACTGAGTACAAATGCTGCATTGCCGTACACAGGACTCTAAGTCAGAGTTGAAACTGGGCCACCACACGTGGGATCTAGCTATCGCTTTCATCTTACTATACCCGGGTGTGTGCTATGGAGATCCGAGATGAACGTCTCCCTGCCCTTATTGGTAGCACTACGCAGTTACCCCACAACAGGCAGTCTGCCTGAATGGACAGCTCGTCCTTTCGCCACTGGAACGACTTGATTAGCTCCTGCATTTCAACGGGGATGCTGGCCCAGCTCCCATGCAGTACACAGTTTTTTTACTAGGGACAGCAGAGGATCTTGGCTGGTCCAAGTTCTAATCTGGCAGGCTGTGACGGGTGATTTATCAGTTTGAAATGCTTTCATGACCATCAACAAGTCTGCGGGCTGCGTCACCATCAACAAGTTTGCAGGCTGCGCCATTTCCACCCTCGTGGTGGGCAATGGTAGCCGACCGAGAGCATCCGCACAGTTCTCGGTGCCTGGCCTGTAGCGGATGGTATAGTTATATGCTGATAGCGCGAGTGCCCACCTTTGTATGTGAGCTGAGAATAAGTATTTATCCCGTTGTTTTCAGCGAACAGGGATATGAGGGGCTTGTGATCGGTTTCCAGCTCAAATTTGAGGCCAAACAGATAATGATGCATTTTCTTTACCCCGAACACACACGATAATGCCTCTTTCTCAATCATGCTGTAGGCCCTCTTGGCCTTAGACAAGCTCCTGGAAGCATAGGCGACAGGTTGCAACTTCCCCGCAATGTTAGCTTGTTGTAATACACACCCGACTCCGTACGACGACACATCACATGCTAGCACGAGTCTTTTACATGGGTTATACAATACAAGCAGCTTGTTGGAGCATAAAATGTTTCTGGCTTTCTCAAAAGCAATTACTTGTTTTTTTTCCCCATACCCAGTTCTCACCTTTACGCAATAACACATATAGGGGCTCTAAGAGGGTGCTTAACCCCGGTAGGAAGTTACCAAAATAGTTGAGAAGTCCCAGGAACGACCGCAGCTCCGTGACGTTCTGTGGCCTGGGCACGTTCCTGATAGCCTCTGTCTTGGCCTCTGTGGGCTGAATGCCGTCCGCCACGATCTTTCTCCCAAAAAACTCCACTTCTATTGCCATGAAGACGCATTTTGACCTCTTCAGCCGCAGCACTACGCGATCCAGTCGCTGGAGGACTTCCTCCAGGTTTTCTAGGTGCTCGACGGTGTCCTGACTCGTGACCAATTTCGTCCTGAAAAACCACCGTGTGTGGTACCAACTTCAGTAGGCTCTCCATGTTTCTCAGGAAGAGCGCTGCAGCCGACCGAATTCCAAACGGGCATCTGTTGCAGATGAACAGTCCCTTGTGCGTGTTGATGCAGGTGAGGCCCTTCGAAGACTCCTCCAGCTCCTGCATCATGTAGGTCAAAGTCAGGTCGAGCTTGGTGAACAGCGTCGCAAATAGGTCGTCTGCCTTAGGTAGCGGGTATTGGTCCTGTAGCGAGAAACGATTAATAGTTACTTTATAATCGCCGCAAATCCTGACCGTGCCATCACTTTTGAGTACTGGAACAATCGGGCTGGCCCACTCTCTGAATTCCACTGGGGAGATGATGTCCTCGCGTTGCAGCCTGTCCAGCTCGATTTCCACTCTCTCCCTCATCATGTGAGGTACTGCTTGCGCCTTGTGGTGAATGAGTCGTGCCTCAGGGACCAAATGGATCCGCACCTTCGCCCCGGAAAAGTTTCCAATGCCTGGCTCAAAAAGGGAAAGAAATTTGTTAAGAACCTGGGTACATGAGGCCTCATCGACATGTGTTAGCGCTCGGATGTCATCGCAGTTCCAGCGGATTTTGCCCAGCCAGCTCCTTCCAAGCAGTGTGGTGCCATCGCTCAGGACAATCCTGAGTGGCAGTTCATGCACCGTACCCTCGTAGGTGACCTTGACCATGGCGCTGCCCAGGACAGTGATAAGCTCTTTGGTGTATGTTCTCAGTTTCGTGTGGATGGGACTCAGGGCTGGTCTGAGTGCCTTGTTGCACCACAGTCTCTCAAACATCTTTTTACTCATGATGGATTGGCGAGTGCCAGTGTCCAGTTCCATGGCTGCGGGTAAGCCATTCAATTTTACGTTTAGTATTATAAGTGGACATTTCGTTGAAAATATGTGCACCCCGTGTAATTCATCATCTACCTCCTCTGAGGCTCAAAATTGCCTTGATCCACCATGGATCGATCTTCCTCTGCCACGTGGTGGTTAGCAGGTTTTGCAGAGCTTGCAGCTCGTCTGCAAGCTCGTTGGAGGTGTCCCATTGTTCCACAGCTCTTACAAATATACCCTTTGAAGCAGCATGAATAGGCTGAATGGGAAGCCTCCACAACGCCAACAAGGTGTGAATTGCTTTGCATTCATCCTTTGTTGTGGACTCTGAATCATCTGGGTCACCTGAGGCCTGCTGGCAGTTGCAGACTCGTGGGTTCTGCCCTGTACATTTCTGCTCGCAAACACAGTTCCAGTTAATTTGTGAACATTGCTCGCACTTGTGTGCTGAGAGATTTGTTTGGTGTTATCACTGGTGGACATAAACGCCTGTGCTATCGCAATGGCCTTACTGAGGGTCGGTGTCTCTACAGTCAAAAGTTTTCGTAGGATGCTCTCGTGGCCAATGCCCAGTACAAAAAAGTCTCTGAGTATTTGCTCCAGGTAGCCATCAAACTCACATTGTCCTGCAAGTTGCCTTAGCTCGGCGACGTAGCTCGCCACTTCCTGACATTCAGATCGCTGATACATATAGAACCAATACCTCGCCATCAGCACGCTCTCCCTCAGGTTAAGATACTCCCGAGCCAGTGAACACAGCTCCTCATACAACTTATCTGTGGGTTTCACCGGAGCCAGAAGATTCTTCATGAGGCTGTAGGTCGGTGCCCCGCAGACCTTGAGGAGAACCGCTCTCCTTTTTGCAGCGCTTCCTTCTCCGTCCAGCTCGTTGGCTACAAAGTACTGGTCTAGCCGTTCGACATAGGCTTCCCAGTCCTCACCCTCTGAGAACTTCTCCAGGATGCCCACAATTTGCTGCATCTTTGCGTTGGATTCGTATACTCGTCGTCAGTTATTGTGTTCCTAACACAGATGAGACTGCACACAGGGAGGTTAAAGTAACAGTGACCTCAGTCTTTAATAAGACATTCCAGAATGAGGAACAGGCCTTCGGGGCCGGCTTATATACAGTGCTCCCAAGGGATGCTGGAATCCCTTGGGACTTCAGGAGATGAGCTCCCTGGTGGCGGAACATGGGAGTGCATGCTTTACAGATACACAACAGTTCGAATGTGTTACATCAGAAAACAAATATCGTGGAGTGCAATGCATCAGGTTACAGATATTGGGGCATGTGTCACATCAGATTACACATAGCGTGGAGTGTGCTACATCAGATTGCAGATATTGGAGTGTGTGTTACACCAGATTACAGATATCGGGAAATGTCTTACATCAGATTACAGATATCGGGGAGTGTGTTACGTCAGATTACACATAGCGTGAAGTGTGTTACATCAGATTAGTGTTAGCGGGTAGTGTGTTAAATCAGATTCCAGATGTCAGGTAGTACGTTACATCAGATTATATATATTGGCGGGTGTGTCACATCAGATTGCAGACATCGGGCAGTGTGTTCCATCAGATAACATGTATCGGGAGTGTGTTATATCAGACTACAGATATCGTGGAGTGTGTTACATCAGATTACATGTTTCGGGGAGCGTGTAAAATCAGATTACAGATCGTGCTGAGAGTGTTAAATCAGATTACAGATATCGGGGAGTGTGTTAAATCAGATTACAGATAGTGCGGAGTGTGTTACATCAGATTACAGATATCTGGGTGCGTGTTACCTTAGATTACAGATATCGGAGAGTGTGTTACATCAGATTATAGATAGAGAGAAGTGTGTTCCATCAGATTACAGATATCGGGGAATTTGTTGCATCAGATTTCAAATATCAGGGATTGTATTACACCAGATTACAGATATCGAGTGGGTGTTACATCAGCTTACATTTTATACTTTTAATCAAAATATTTTTAAACATCTATTATTGACCTACTACATCTTTGACCTTTTAACAATTCTTAGAAACTTTTTAAACAAATTGGGAATCTTTATCAATTTTTAACTTTTAAAATAACTTTGGAAGTCACCTTCCTCATGCCTGTCCCCCAACCAAGCCTTGGGCCATCTACCATCAATGGTACTACTCAGAGCCAAGTTTGCAGCCAACACTTCGCCGTATGCAATTAGGCTTATAGATCTGTGCCTGGTCTCCAGTTGTCTTGGACCTCCATTGCCACTGGACCAAGACCTTGTTCAGCTAAGCCCATGTGGTTGCCGGTGTGCATCGGCCACCCCATGTTAAAAGCGCTCACGCACAGGCATCTTCCACTTCGTCCATATGAAGTTCGGGACCTGGAACGTCAGGACCCTCACGGACAATCCCAACAGCAACAGGTCGGAACGCCACACTGCCATAGTTGTCCGGGAACTCAGACGCTTTGACATTGACATTGCCGCCCTAAGCGAGACCCGTCAGGCAGGGGAAGGCCAGTTGAAGGGACATGGTGGAGGTTACACCTTCTTCTGGAAAGGGAAACCAGAGGCAGAACGCCGCCTTCATGGAGTCGGCTTTGCCATCAAGAATGAGCTGGTCGACCGCCTCAAAGACTCCCCCTGTGCGGTAAACAAACGCCTCATGACTCTTCGTATTACCCTATCCCGGAACCAATGAGCCACAGTCATCAGTGCGTACGCCCCCACACTCGATGAAACGGATGAGGCTAAAGAGGGTTTTTAATCCAACCTCGAGCCATCCTTGTCCCGCTTCCCCACGGGCGACAAATTGATCCTCCTGGGTGATTTTAATGCCAGAGTCAGCAAAGACACAGCCCTCTGGGGCGGCGTGATTGGCAGAGAGGGGGCAGGGAAAGCCAACTCCAGTGCTACCCTACTCCTGACAAAATGTCTAGAACATGAACTCCTCATTACCAACATCCTGTTCCGCCAGAAGGACAAATACAAGACATCGTGGCAACACCCTCGCTCCAAATACTGGCACCTGTTTGACTATGTCATCGTCCGACCCAGGGATCGCAAGGATGTGCGCATCACCCGCGCCATGACAGGAGCTGACGACTGTTGGACGGACCACCACCTAATCCAATCCATCATCAACATTAACATTGCCCCAAAGCAGAGGGAACAGCAGAAGCAGTTCCGCAAAAAAGTTAATGCCGGGGCACTTAGAGACCCAGCTAAGAGAGCCCTATACAACCAGCGCCTCACAGCCAATCTGGCGTGCCTTGATGACCCTGAGATGCTGAATGCCCACAGTGCTTGGTCTGCCCTCCAGGCCTCTATAACCAGTGCCTGTGAAGAGACACTTGGTCACTCAACCAGAAAACATCAGGACTGGTTTGATGAAAAGGATCAGGAGATCGAAGAACTAATAGATCGCAAGCGCAAAGCATTTCTGAGCCTCAAGCAACAACCCAACTCGGGAGCTGCAAAATAACATTACAGACGGCTCAAGGCTGAGGTCCAACAAAAAACCCGGGACCTAAAGAACAGGTGGTGGATAGAGAAAGCACAGGAGATACAACAACTGGCCGACAGTCACGATATACGAGGATTCTTCGCTGCAGTCAAGGCCACCTACGGCCCAAACTCCCAAGGCCCCACCCCACTCCTAGCCAAGAACGGGGAAACACTTATCAAGGACATCGAGGCTGTCAGGGCCTGATGGAAGGAGCACTTTGAAGCTCCTTCCAGCATCACGCGACCCGCCAACTCAGTGAAACTCCAACGTTGTATGAGGTAGGCAAAGCCATAAAACAGCTCAAGAATAACAAGGCTACAGGTGCGGATGGAATCCCTGCTGAGGCGCTAAAATATGACGAAGAGGCACTGCTGGCACGGATACATGAGCTCATCTCTCTCATCTGGAGGGAGGAGAGCATGCCGGGAGATGCAGCGATTGTGACCATTTTTTTTAAAAAGGACAACTACAGGGGAATCTCCCTGCTATCAGTCACTGGGAAAGTTGTCGCTAGAGTTCTCCTCAATCGTCTTCTCCCTGTGGCCGACGAGCTCCTGCCGGAATCACAATGCGGATTTCGTCCCCTATGGGGCACAACAAACATGATCTTTACAGCGCAACAGTTGCAAGAAAAATGCAGGGAACAGCGCCAGCCCTTATACGTGGCCTTTTTTGATGTTACAAAGGCCTTTGACACTGTCAGCCGTGAGGGTCTATGGAGTGTCCTCCTCCGTTTCGGATGCCCCCAAACGTTTGTCAACATTCTTTGCCTGCTTCACGATGACATGCAGGCCGTGATCCTTACCAACGTTTCCATTACAAACCAAATCCACGTCCGGACCGGGGTCAAACAGGGCTGCGTCATCGCTCCGACCCTCTTCTCAATCTTCTTCGCCGCCGTGCTCCATCTCACAATCAACAAGCTCCCCGCTGGAGTGGAACTAAACTACAGAACCTTGGGAAGCTGTTTAACCTACGCCACCTCCAGGCCAGGTCCAAGATCACCCCAACCTCTGTCGTTGAGCTGCAGTATGCGGACGATGCCTGCGTCTGTGCACATTCAAAGGCTGAACTCCAGGATATAGTCAATGTATTCACTGAGGCATATTAAAGTATGGGCCTTACGCTTAACACCCGTAAGACAAAGGTCCTCCACCAGCCTGTCATCGCCGCTCAGTACTGCCCTCCAGTCATCAAGATCCACGGCATGGCCCTGGACAACGTGGACCATTTCCCATATCTCGGGAGCCTCTTATCAACAAAGGCCGACATTGATGCGGAGATTCAACATCGCTTCCAGTGCACCAGTGCAGCCTTCGGTCGTCTGAGAAAAAGAGTGTTCGAAGACCAGGCCCTCAAATCTACCACCAAGCTCATGGTCTACAGGGCTGTAGTAATACTCGCCCTCCTGTATGGATCTGAGGCATGGACGATGTATAGAAGGCACCTCAAGTCGCTGGAGACATATCACCAACGATGTCTCCGCAAGATCCTGCAAATCCCCTGGGAGGACAGGCGCACCAACATCAGTGTCCTCGTCCAGGCTAACATCCCCAGTATTGAAGCACTGACCACACTCGATTAGTTTCACTGTGCAGGCCACATAGTTCGCATGCCAGATACGAGACCCCCAAAGCAAATGCTTTATGCGGAGCTCCTTCATGGTAAACGAGCCAAAGGAGGACAGCGGAAATGTTATAAGGACACCCTCAAAGCCTCCCTGGTATAGTGCGACATCACCACTGACACCTGGGAGACCCTGGCCACAGACCACCCGAGGTGGAGAAAGTGCATCCAGGAGGGTGTCGACCTCTTTGAGTCCCAACGCAAAGAGCATGAAGGCCAAGCGCAGGCAGCGGAAAGAGCGCACAGCAAACCAGCCCAACTGACCCCTTCCCTCAACGAATGTCTGTCCCACCTGTAACAGGGTCTGTGGCTCTCCTATCGGACTGTTCAGCCATTAAAGAACTCACTTTGGGAGTGGAAGCAAGTCTTCCTCAATTCCGAGGGACTGCCTATGATGATGATGATAGTTGCATCATCTAACAGATATCGGGGAGTGTGTTACATCAGATTAAAGATATCGGGAAGCATATTACATCAGATTACAGATATTGCGTGTGTGTTACATCAGATTACACATATTGTGGAGCGTGTTACATCAGGTTACAGATATCAGGGAGTATGTTACATCGTATTACAGATAATGGGGAATGTCTTACATCAGATTATAGATAACGGGGGGCATGTTACGTCAGATTACATGTTTCGGGGAGTGTGTAAAATCAGATTATAGATAGTGCGGAGAGTGTTACATCAGATTACAGATATCGGGGAGTGTGTTACATCAGATTTCAGTTAGTGGGGCGTGTGTTCCATCAGATTACAGATATTCGGGAGTGTGTTACATCAGATTGCAGATATCACGGAGTGTGTTACATCAGTTTACAGATAGCGGGGTGTGTGATACTTCAGATTACAGATATCGAGCGTGTGTTACATCAGATTACAGATATCGAGGAGTGTGTTACATCAGATTACAGATATCGAGCGTGTGTTACATCAGATTACAGATATCGGGGAGTGTGTTACATCAGATTACAGATATCGGGGTGTGTGTTACATCAGGTTACAGATAGTGGGGAGTGTGTTACATCAGATTACAGAAAACTGGGACTATGTTACATCAGATTACAGACGGATTGTGTTAGATCAGATTACAGATAGTGGGGAGTGTGTTACATCAGATTAAATATATCGGCGAGCATATTACATCAGATTACAGATATTGGGGAGTAGGTTACATCAGATTACAGATATCATGGTGTGTGTTAATTCCGATTACAGTTATGGGGGAGTGTGTTACATCAGATTACAGATTTCAGGCAGTAGCCTACATCAGTTTACAGATAGCGGGGTGTGTGATACATCAGATTGCAGATCATCATCATCATCATCATAGGCAGTCCCTCGGAATCGAGGAAGACTTGCTTCCACTCCTGAAGTGAGTTCTTTGGTGGCTGAACAGTCCAATACGAGAGCCACAGACTCTGTCACAGGTGACATAGATAGTTATTGAGGGAAGGGGTGGGTGGGACTGGTTTGCGGCACGCTCTTTCTGCTGCCTGCACTTGATTTCTGCATTCTCTTGGTGTTGAGACTTCCTCCACTTAGGGTGGTCTTTGGCCAGGGACACCCAGGTGTCAGTGGGGATGTCGCACTTTATCAGGGAGGCTTTGAGGGTGTCCTTGTAGCGTTTCCGCTGCCCACTTTTGGCTCGTTGCTGCGAAGGAGCTCCGAGTAGAGCACTTGATTTGGGAGTCTCGTGTCTGGCATGCGGACTATGTGGCCTGCCCAGCGGAGCTGATCGAGTATGGTCATGCTTCAATGCTGGGGATGTTAGCCTGAATGAGGACGCTGATGTTGGTGCGCCTGTCCTCCCAGGGGATTTGTCGGATCTTGCGGAGACATCTTTGGTGATATTTCTCCAGCAACTTGAGGAGTCTACTGTACATGGTCCATGTCTCTGAACCATACAAGAGGGCAGGTATTACTACAGCACTGTAGACCATGAGCTTGGTGGAAGTTTGGAGGGTCTTCAAACACTCTTTTCCTCAGGCGGCCGAAGGCTGCACTGGCGCACTGAAGGCGGTGTTGGACCTCATCGTTGATGCCTGCTCTTGCTGATAGGAAGCTCCCGAGATATGGGAAGTGGTCCATGGTGTCCAGGGTCGTGCCATGGATCTTGATGACTGGGGCTCAATGCTGTGCAATGAGGACAGGCTGGTTGAGGACATCTGTCTTATGGATGTTTAGCGTAAGGCCCATGCTTTCGTACGCCTCAGTAAATATGTCGACTATATCCTTTACTGCGGCCTGTGGCCTCTGTATGTGCGCAGATGCAGGCATCGTCCGCGTACCGTAGCTCGACGACAGAGGTTGGGGTGGTCTTGGACCTGGCCTGGAGACGGCGAAGGTTGAACAGGTTCCCATTGGTTCTGTAGTTTAGTTCCACTCCAGCGGGGAGCTTGTTGACTGTGAGGTGGAGCATGGCAGTGAGGAAGATGGAGAAGAGGGTTGGGGTGATCAGCGCCAGCCCTTATACATGGCCTTCTTCAACCTTACAAAGGCCTTTGACACTGTCAACTGCGAGGGTTTGTGGAGCGTCCTCCTCCATTTCGGAAGGCCCCAAAAGGTCATCACCATGCTCCGGCTGCTCCATGACGACATGCAGGCTGTGATCCTTACCAACGGATCCATCACAGACCCAATCCACGTCCGGACCGGGGTCAAACAGATTACAGATATCGGGGTGTGTGCTACACCAGATTACAGATATCGGGGCGTGTGTTACACCAGATTACAGATATCGGGGCGTGTGTTACACCAGATTACAGATATCGGGGCATGTGTTACACCAGATTACAGATATCGGGGCGTGTGTTACACCAGATTACAGATATCGGGGCGTGTGTTACACCAGATTACAGATATCGGGGCGTGTGTTACACCAGATTACAGATATCGGGGCGTGTGTTACACCAGATTACAGATATCAAGGACTGAGTTACATCAGATAACAGATAATGGGGTGTGTGTTACATCAGATTACAGATATCGGAAGAAAGTTACATCAGGTTAAAGATATTGCGGAGTGTGTTACATCAGATTGCAGATATCAGGGAGTGTGTTACATCAGATTGCAGATATCAGGGAGTGTGTTACATCAGATTACAGATATCGGGGAGAGTGTTAGATCAGATTACACTTAGAGAGGTATGTGTTACCTCAGATTACAGTTATGGGGAGTACGTTACATCAGATTACAGAAAACTGTGAGTGTGTTACATCAGATTACAGAGAGTGGGAGTGTGTTAAATCACATTACAGATATCGGGGTGTTTGTTGCGTCAGATTACAGATATCGAGGAGTGTGTTACATCAGATTACAGTCAGTGGGCAGTGTTTTATATCAGATTGCAGATATCAGGGAGTTTGATGCATCACATTTCAGATATCGGGAAGTGTTTTACATCAGATTATAGAAAACTGCGAGTGTCTTACATCAGATTACAGATATCGGGGAGAAAGTTACATCAGATTACAGATATTGGAGAGTGTGTGACATCAGATTACAGATATCGGGGAGAGTGTTAGATCGGATTGCAGATAGAGGGGTATATGTGACATCAGATTACAGATATCGACGAGAAAGTCACATCAAAGTACCGATATAGAGGGGTGCGTTACATTAGATGACACATAGTGGGGTGTGTGTTACCTCCGATTACAGATATAGGGGAGTGTGTTAGATCAGATTACAGATCGTGGGGAGTGTGATACATCAGACTACAGATATCGGGGAGTGTTTTACATCAGATGACAGATATCGGGGAGAGTGTTACCTCAGATTACAGTTATAGTGGAGTACATTACATCAGATAACAGAAAACTGTGAATGTTTTACATCAGATTACAGATAACAGGAAATGTGTTGTACCAATTGACAACTATGGGAGAGTGCGTTACATCAGATTACAGATAGCGAGGAGCGTGTTAAATCGCATTACAGATATCGGGGTGTTTGTTGCACCAGATTACAGTCAGTGGGGAGTGTTTTATATCGGATTATAGATATCGGGGAATGTGTTACATCAGATTACAGATATCGGGTGCGTGTTATATCAATTTACAGATTTCTGGGCATGTGTTACATCAGATTAATGGCATCGGGGAGCATATTACCTTAGATTACAGATATTCCGGAGTGTGTTACTGTTATATATGTAAACTTGTATTTACTCTGTGCAGCCACCATAGGGCTCATCCCCTGGATTCCCCAGGGATCCCATAATCCTTTGGAAGCACAGGTATTTTAAGAGGCCTCACAGGCTGGAAAGGCACTCTGGAGACCTGCCATAAAAGACTGTCACACTTTACTTTGAGCTCACAGTGTTCAGTCTGACTCTTTCTCGATACATAACAACTGGCGACGGTATACAGATAGCGAACACAAAGATGCAGAGAACAGTGGGCATCCTGGAGAAATTCTCAGAGGGAGATGATTGTAAACTTTTGTGGAACGACTCAACGAATCCTTCGTGGCCAACGAGCTAGATGGGGAAGAGAATTCTGCCAAATGAACAGCGATTCTCCTCACCATCTGTGGGGCACCAACGTATGGCCTCATGAAGAATCTGTTCACTCCAGCAAAATCCATGGAGAAATCGTACGGCGATTTGTGCACACTGGTCCGAGAGCATTTGAACCCGAAGGAAAGCGTTCTGATGGTGAGGTATCGGTTCTACACCTACAAAAGGTCTGAAGGTCAGGAAGTGGCGAGTTATGTCGCCGAGCTAAGATGCCTTGGAGGATATTGCGAATTTGAAGGACATTTGGAGCACATGCTCAGAGACTTTTTCGTACTTGGCATTGGCCACGAAACCATACTTCGCAAACTTTTGACTGTAGAGACACCAAACTTGAGTAAGGACATAGCGATAGCCCAGGTGTTCATTGCCCCACCAGTGACAATACGAAGCAAATCTCTCAGCACACAAGTGTTGCTACAAGTACTGTGAACAAAGCGACGTTGTTTTCGAATCGTAATGTACAGGGCAGGTCACACGTGCCTGCAGCTGCACGTCCGAAGATGTCTCAGAGTCCACCATCAAGGGTAAAGAATACAAGGCCATTAACACCTTGTTGGCGCTGCAGGGGTGATCATCATTTCCATTCATGCCGAT
Organism: Pristiophorus japonicus; assembly: GCF_044704955.1. NCBI lineage: Eukaryota > Metazoa > Chordata > Chondrichthyes > Pristiophoridae > Pristiophorus > Pristiophorus japonicus. The sequence goes on along the minus strand of NC_091981.1, from coordinate 133,141,001 downwards.
TCAAAAGGTACGTTTGCAAGGGCTGTGGAACAATGAGACACCTCCAACGAGTGTGAAGCGAGCTGCAAATCCTGCTAAACCTGCAAACCACCATGTTGCAGAGGAGAACATATCCACGGAGGATCACGATGAACCAGAGCCTCAGACCAAGGAGGCAGAGGTACATGGGATGCACACATTCACCACGAATTGTCCCCTGATAATGCTGAATATTGAACTAAATGGACTCACAGTGTCAATGGAGCTGGACACAGGCACGAGCCAGTCCATCATGGGCAAAAAGACTTTGGCAAGACTGTAGTGCAACAAGGCCTCAAGGCTAGTCTTAACTCCAATTCACAAGAAACTCAGAACTTACACGAAAGAACTGATACCTGTAATCGGCAGTGCTACTTTAAAGGTCTCCTACGATGGAGCGGTGCACAAAGCTAACACTCTGGGTGGTACCGGGCGATGGTCCCACGCTGCTCAGCCGGAGTTGGCTGGGAAAGATACGCTGGAACTGGGACGACGTCCGAGCGCTATCGCCTGCTGATGACATTTCATGTGCCCAGATCTTAAACAAATTTCCTTCGCTGTTCAAACCAGGCATCGGGAAATTCCAAGGAGCAAAAGTGCAGATCCACCTAATTCCGAGGGCGCGAGCCATCCATCACAAGGTGAGAGCAGCACCATACATGATGAGAGAAAGGGTACAGATCGAGCTAAACTGGCTGCAAAGAGAGGGCATCATTTCACCGATCGAGTTCAACGAGTGGGCCAGTCCTATCATCCCAGTCCTCAAGGGAGATGGGACTGACAGAATCTGTGGCGATTACAAAGTAACTATCAATCGTTTCTCTCTGCAGGACCAATACCCACTACCAAAGGCCGACAACCTCTCTGAAACGCTGGCGGAAGGAAAGACGTTCACGAAGCTGGATCTGACTTCAGCCTACATGATGCAGGAACTGGCGGAATCATCGAAGGCCCTCACCTGCATCAACACGCACAAGGGTCTTTTTGTTTATTGCAGATGCCCGTTTGGAATCCAATCAGCGGCGGCGATATTCCAGAGAAACATGGAAAGACTACTGAAGTCAATCCCGCACACCGTGGTCTTCCAGGACGACATCTTGTTCACAGGTCGGAACACAGTCGAGCATCTGCAGCACCTGGGGGAGGTTCTTAGTCGATTCAACCGCGTGGGGTTCAGGTTAAAATGCTCAAAGTGCGTTTTCCTGGCACCTGAAGTGGAGTTCTTGGGAAGGAGGATTGCGGTGGACGGCATCAGGCCCACCAACGCGAAGACAGAGGCAATTGAGAATGCACCGAGGCCACAGAACGTGATAGAGCTGTGGTCATTTCTGGGACTCTTGAACTACTTTGGTAACTTCTTACCATGTCTTAGCACACTGTTAGAACCACTGCATGGCTTACTACGGAAAGGGGACAAATGGATTTGGGGCAAAAGCCAAGAAAATGCCTTCATAAAAGCAAGAAAATTGTTATACTCAAAGAAATTGCTTGTGTTGTATGATCCATGTAAGCGTTTGGTACGAGCATGTGATGCGTCGTCATATGGCATCAGGTGTGTATTGCAACAAGCTAATGATTTTGGGAAACTGCAACCAGCTGCTTATGCATCCAGGGGTCTGTCTAAGGCTGAGAGAGCCTACAGCATGATTGAGAAAGAAGCGTTAGCGTGTGTCTATGGGGTAAAGAAAATGCATCAATATCTGTTTAGGCTAAAATTCGAATTGGAAACCGACCATAAGTCACTTATATCCCTGTTTTCCGAGAGTATCGGCCCGCATCCAGAGATGGGCGCTCACGTTGTCCGCACACAACTACACCATCCGCCACAGGCCAGGCACAGAAAACTGCGCCGATGCTCTCAGTAGGCTGCCATTGCCCACCACGGGGGTGGAAATGGCGCAGCCCTCAGATCTAGCCATGGTTATGGAAGCATTTGAGAGTGAGCAATCACCCGTCACTGCCCGGCAGATCAAAACTGGACAAGCCAGGACACCTTATTATCTCTAGTCAAAAGCTGTGTGCTTCACGAGAGCTGGTCCAGTGTCCCAGTGGAAATGTAGGAAGAGATAAAGCTGTTCCAGCGGCTCAAAGATGAAATGTCTATACAGGCAGACTGCCTTCTGTGGGGCAATCGAGTAGTGGTCCCCAAGAAAGGCAGAGACACCTTCATCAATGACCTCCACAGCGCCTAACTTCGCATCATGATGATTAAAGTGATAGCCAGATCCCACATGTGGTGGCCCGGTATCGATGCGGACTTAGAGTCCTGCGTTCACAGTGTAACACATGCTCGCAGTTAAGCAATGTATCCAGGGAGACGCCCCTAAGTTTATGGTCGTGGCTCTCCAAACCGTGGTCTAGGGTACACGTTGACTATGCAGGCCCGTTCTTGGGCAAAATGTTCCTTCTGGTTGTAGACGTGTATTCCAAGTGGATTGAATGTGAGATAATGTCGGCTAGCACGTTCGTCGCCACTACTGAAAGCCTGCGGGCCATGTTTGCCACTCACGGTTTACCCGATGTCCAGGTGAGCGACAACAGGCCATATTTCACCAGTGCTGAGTTCAAAGAATTCATGACCCGAAATGGGATCAAACATGTCACATCTGCCCCATTTAAACCAGCATCCAATGTCAGACAGAGAGAGCAGTGCAAACCATCAAGCAAGGCTTGAAGGGGGTAACTGAAGACTCACTGCAGACTCGCCTATCCCGAGTCCTGCTCAGCTGCCACACGAGACCCCACTCACTCACTGGGATCCCACCTGCTGAACTGCTCATGAAAAGAGCACTGAAGACAAGGCTCTCGTTAGTTCACTCTGATCTACATGAACAGGTAGAGTGCAGGCAGCTTCAACAAAGTGCATACCATGATAGCGCAAATGTGTCATGCGAGATTGAAATCAATGATCCTGTATTTGGAGTAAATTATGAACAAGGGCCCAAATGGCTTCCCGGCACTGTCATGGCCAAAGAGAGGAGCTGAGTTCTTCGGGTCAAACTTTCAAATGGACTCATTCACCCGAAACACTTGGACCAAATCAAACTCAGATTCACGGACTATCCTGAGCAACCCACCTTGGACCTTACCTTTTTTGATCCCCCAACATACACACCAGTGGCAACCGGCATCACGGTTGACCACGAAGCAGAACCCATCATCCACAGCAGCCCAGCAGGACCCAACACACCAGGCAGCCCAACAAGGCCAGCTGCACAGCAGCCCAGCGAGAGCCCAACAAATGATTCAACAACACCAGCTTTCACACTGAGACGATCAACCAGGGCAAGAAGGGTCCCAGATCAACTCACATTGTAAATACTTCCACTATTGACTTTGGGGGGAAGTGTTGTTATATATGTAAACATGTATTTATTCTGTACAGCCACCAGAGGGCTCATCCCCTGGAGTCCCAAGGGGTCATACAATTCCTGGGGAGCACAGGTATTTCAGGAGGCCTCACAGGTTGGAGAGGCACTCTAGAGACCTGCAATAAAAGAGTAAGGGTCACACTTTACTTTGAGCTCACAGTGTTCAGTCCGACTCTTTCTCCATACATAACAGTTACCTCAGATTACCGTCAGTGGGGAGTGTGTTATATCAGATTACAGATATTTACATCAGATTACAGATATCGGGGTGTGTGTTACATGAGATTACAGATAGAGGGGAGTATGTTACTTCAGATGACAGATATCAGAGTGTTGGTTACATCAGAATACAGAAAGTGGGAAGTGTGTTACATCAGACTACAGATATCGGCGTGTGTGTTACATCAGATTACAGTCAGTGAGGTGTGTGTTACATCAGATTACAGATATCGGGGAGTGTGTTTCATCAGATTACAGATATCGGGGAGTGTGTTTCATCAGATTACAAGTATCAGGGAGTGTGTTACATCAGATTACAGATATCAGGGAGTGTGTTACATCAGATTACAGATACCGGGGAGTGTATTACATCAGATTACAGATTGCAGGGAGTGTGTTACATCTGACTTCAAATAGTGTGGAGAGTGATAAATCAGATTACAGATCGGGGTGTGTGTATTATATGAGATTACAGATATCTGGGTGTGTGTTACCTCAGATTACAGTTGTAGGGGAGTGCGTTACTTCTGATTACAGATAGTGGGGAGCGTGTTACATCAGATTACAGATATCGGGGTGTGTGTTCCATCAGATTGCAGATAGTAGGGAGTGTGTTACATCAGATTACACATATCGGGGAGGGTGTTACATCAGATTACAGATATAGTGGAGTGTGTTTCATCAGATTACAGACATCAGGGAGTGCGTTACATCATATTACAGATATCAGGGTGTGCATTACATCAGATTACAGATTGTGGGGAGGATGTAACATCAGATTACAGATAGAGGAGAGTGTGTGACTTCAGATCACCGATATCGGGGAGTTTGTTGCGTCAGATTACAGATATTGGGTCTGTGTTACATCAGATTACAAGATATCGGGGAATGTGTAAAATCAGATTACAAATAGTGCAGAGAGTGTTACATCAGATTACAGATGTGTGGCTGTGTGTTACATCAGATTACAGATAGTGGGGAGTGCGTTATATCAGATTACAGATATCATGGAGTGTATTCCATCAGATTACAGATATCGGGGAGTTGAGTTACATCAGTTTACAGATAGTGGGGACTGTGTTATATCAGATTACAGATAGTGGGAATCTGTTACATCAGATTACAAATAGATGGGAGTGTGTTACTTCAGATTACTGATATCGCAGAGTCTGTTGCATTAGATTACAGATATCAGGGAGTGTGATACATCAGATTACCGATATCGGGGAATGTGCAAAATTAGATTAGAAATAGTGCAGAATGTGTTACATTAGATTCCAGATATCGGGGTGTGTGTTAAATCAAAATACAGATATCGGGGTGTGTTATATCAGATTACAGATATTTACGTGTGTGTTACCTCAGATTAAAGAATCATGGATTGTGTTACATCAGATTGCAGATAGTGGGGAGTGTGTTACATCACATTACAAATATCGGGATCTTTGTTGCATCAGAATGCAGATTCAGAAGTGTGTTACATGAGATTACAGATAGTGGGAAGTGTGTTACATCAGATTACAGATAAAGGGGTGTGTGTTACATCAGGTTACAGATAGTGGGGAGTGTTTCACGTAGAAACATAGAAACATAGAAAATAGGTGCAGACGTAGGCCATTCGGCCCTTTGAGCCTGCACCACCATTCAATATGATCATGGCTGATCATTCCCTCAGTACCCCTTTCCTGCTTTCTCTCTATACCCCTTGATCCCTTTAGCCTTAAGGGCCATATCTAAGTCCCTTTTGAATATATCCAATGAACTGGCATCAACAACTCTCTGCTGCAGGGAATTCCACAGGTTAACAACTCTCTGAGTGAAGAAGTTTCTCCTCATCTCAGTCCTAAATGGCTTACCCCTTATCCTAAGACCTTGTCCCCTGGTTCTGGAATTTCCCAACATCCTTCTAATCCTGAGATTACTACTTTTGAGGTCCTACTTTTTAATTTAGCTCCCAGCTCCCTAAATTCATCTCGTAGGACCTCATCCCGTTTTTTACCTATATCGTTGGCACCTATATGCTCCACAACAACTGGCTATTCACCCTCCCTTTTCAGAATGTCCTGCACCTGCTCTGAGACATCCTTGACCCTTGCACCAGGGAGGCAACATACCATCCTGGAGTCTCGGTTCCGGCTGCAGAAACGCCTATCTATTCCCCTTACAATTGAATCCCCTATCACTGTAGCTCTCGCACTCTTTTTCCTGTCCTGCTGTGTAGCAGAGCCACAGCTTGGGTGCCTTGAACTTGGCTGCTGCTGCCCTCCTCTGATAAGTCATCCCCCTCAGCAGTACCCAAAGCGGTGTATCTGTTTTGCAGGGGGATGACCACAGGGGACCCCTGCAATATCTTCCTTGCACTGCTCTTCCTGTTGGTCACCCATTCCCTGTCTGGTTCTGTACCTTTTACCTGCAGTAAGACCAACTCACTGAACGTGCTATTCACAACATCCTCAGCATCGTGCAGGCTCCAGACTGAATCCATCCGCAGCTCCAGTGCCGCAATGAGGTCTGTCAGGAGCTGCAGGCGGATGCACTTCCCGCACACGTAGTCGTCAGGGACACTTGACTTCCCACATAGTACAGGAAGAGCATAACACGTGTCCAAGCTCTCCCGCCATGACTTAACCCTTCGATAAACTTAATTTAGCAACAACAATGCAAAAGGTTACTTACTGATAAAGAAAAAGAAAAAACTACTTCCCAATCACCAGCCAATCACTTACCCCCTTGGCTGTGACATCACCTTTCGATTTCTTTCTGCTTCTTTTTTGCCTCCCTGCTGCAGCTGCACTGGCTGGGCTCTCCGATGATGCTGCTGCCGCTGGGCCTTTTATAGGCCTCACTGACGCTGCTCCCCGACTGCCTCTCCCACCACGTAGCTCTGCTGCTGCAGCCGAAGCCAGCACCTTGAATGAAAAATTAGTCTTCGAGCCTTCTTTGTACTCTGTCACCAAAATGAATGTCAGGCTTACAGATGCTACCAAGGACAATGTTAACAAGCGCTTGGCGATGAAGACTCCTGCCAGGATGTCAGTGCACACCGAACCGCCCTGTGATACAGGCACTGAAGAGGTGAAGAAAGTCAGATCAGTAGGACCCAAAAAACCTGAAGGCCAGAAAGAAAAAGCAGCAGACACCAGCATTACTAACCCTGCCCAGATTAAAAGAAAGCTGAAAGCTTGGGAGGCCACGAAAAAGAACAAGGTGGCTGAAAATAAGTCGCTGGAGACGAGTGCCTATGCTCACCAAAAGGATCATAAGCAGCCACAGTTAAAGACCAGGGCGAGTCGACGAGAGAAGTTTGTGGAAGAACGGAAGGAGAGAAAGAACCATGCGATGGGAGCAAGGCGGGGTCTGGTCCTGGCATGAAGGAACCCCGTGTTCAGCGCTGCCCACTATATACGTGTAATGGTCGAATATTCCCATTTTTTTTTAACTCTCTAGCTTTTTGCTCTGTGGACATAGCACTGTCCACTCCACGCTTTGGCTCATGTAATTTCAACCTTGAAATTGAATATAATTTGCAGTTAAATGTGCCCTGCTGAAGCAGCACAAAGTGAGGCCTTCTTGCCATAGTTTCCTTATACTGTAATGAATATCACTGTCGGAATCTTCTGGTATTCAAGTGATATGTTTGGTTTTATTTGCCTGTACTGTGTTGCACCAGTTTACAGATAGCGGATGTGTGATACATCAGATTACAGATATTGGGGAGTGTGTTATATTAGATTACAAATATCGGGGCATCTGTTACAGCAGATTACAGATTTCGGAGTATGTGTTACATCAGATTACAAATATCGAGGAGTGTGTTACAGCAGATTACAGATATCGGGGAGTGTGTTACATCAGATTACAGATATCGGGGAGTGTGTTACAGCAGATTACAGATATCGGGGAGCGTGTTATATTAGATTACAGATATCAGGGAATCTGTTACATTAGACTTCAGATATCGAGGAGTGCGTTACATCAGATTACAGATATTGGGGTGTGAGTTACAACAGATTACAGATATCACGCTGTGTGTTATGTCATATTACAGATATCGGGGAATGCTTTACATCAGATTACAGATATCAGGTGGTGTGTTACATCATATTACAGATAGTGGGGAGTGAGTTACATCAGATTACAAATAGTGAGGTGTGTTACATCAGATTACAGTTATTGTGGAGTGTGTTCCCTCAGATTATAGATATCGGGGAGTGTGTTATATCATATTACAGATATCAGGAAATTTGTAACAGCCGACTACAGATATCCGGGTGTAGTTACAACAGATTACAGATATTGGCCTGTGTGTTACGTCATATTACAGATATCGGGAAGTGTGTTACATCCGATTACAGATATCGGGGAATATGTTACATCAGATTACAGCTCGTGGGGAGTGTGTTACATGAGATTACAGATAGTGGGGCGTGCGTTACATCAGATTACAGATATCGCGGAGTGCATTACATCAGATTACAGATATCGGGGAGTGCATTACATCAGATTACAGATATTGGGGAGTGTGTTACTTCATCTTACAGATATCAGGGAGTGTGTTACATCAGATTACAGTCAGTGGGGAGTGCGTTACATCAGATTTCAGATATCGGGTTGTGTGTTACATCAGATTAAAGATAACGGGGAGTGTGTTACATTAGATTACAGATAGTGGGCAGTGTGTTGCATCTGATTACAGATATCGGGGTGTGTGTTATGTCAGATTACAGATATAGAGGAGTGTGTTGGCTCACATTATAGAGAGTGGGGAATGTGTTACATCAGATTACAGAAATCTGGGATTGTGTGACAACAGATTACACATACTGGGGAGTGCGTTGCATGAGATTACAGAATACTGGTAGTGTGTTACATCAGATTCCTGATATCAGGGAATGTGTTACATCATATTACATCTCGTGGGGAGCGTGTTACATCAGTTTACAAATATCAGGGAGTTTATTGCATCAGATTACAGATATCGGGGTGTGTGTTACATCAGATTACATATAGTGGGGACTGTGTTACATCTGATTACAGATTCTGGGGATTGTGTTACATCAGCTTACAGATATCGGGGTGTATAAGCACGGTATATAAGCAGGCCACCCACGAGGTACCTGCACTCTGGAATCTTATTAAAGGAACTAAGTTCACACTAGCTCATTGTACACAGTACTCAGTTTTGTCCTTTATTATGAATGCATCAATTGGAGACAATGCAAAGAACATTTCGTATCCTGGAGAAGTCCTCAGAAAGGAATGATTGGGAGGGCTTCGTGGAGAGACTCGACCAATACCTTCTGGTCAACGAGCTGGAAAGGGATCAGAACACTGCCAAACGAAGGGTGATCCGCCTAACTGTCTGTGGGGCAACAACCTATGGCCTCATGAAGAATCTCCTAGCTCTGGTAAAACCAACAGCTAAGTCCTATGAAGAATTGTGTACGCTGGTCCGGGAGCACCTAAATCCTAAAGAAAGCGTTTTGATGGCGAGATATCGGTTCTTCACGTGTCAACGGTCGGAGAGCCAGGAAGTGGCGAGCTATGTCGCCGAACTAAGGTACCTGTCAGGACATTGCGAATTTGAGGGATTCTTAGAACAAATGCTTAGAGACTTTTTTGTATTGGGCATTGGCCATGAGGTAATACTTCGCAAACTTTTGACTGTTGAAACTCCAAATCTAAGGAAACCCAAGCATTTATGTCCACCAGCGACAGCACCAAACAGATTTCGCAAATTTAAGAAGTTTCGGCCAGTACTGTGCACAAAGTAACGGTGCTTTCGAGCAGGAATATACATGGCACAACGTACACGCCGGCTGCTGCTTCACGACCTCAGATAACCCAGAGTCCACTATCAATCGTTAATTCGAGGCAGTTAACATCTTGTTGGCGTTGTGGAGGTGATCATCGGCCCCTCAATGCCGCTTCAAGCACTATGCATGCAACGGTTACAGAACAATGAGACACCTCCAGCGAATGTGTAGGTGAGCTGCAAACCCTGCAAACCCTGCAAACCACCACATTGCAGAGGAAGATCGATACACTGTGGGTCAGGCTGAATTGGAGTCTCGTACCGAGGAGGCAGAAGTGTACACACATTCACCACGAAATGTCCAAGTTGAACTGAACGGAATTCCAGTATCTATGGAACTGGACACGGGTGTGAGTCAGTCCATTCTGAGTAAAAATACCTTCGACAGGTTGTGGGGCAACAAGGCACACAAGCCCAAGCTCGGCCCCATTCACACCAAACTAAGGACTTACTCCAAGGAATTGATCCCTGTAATTGGCAGTGCAGAAGTCAAAGTCTCCTATGATGGAGCAGTACACGAACGCCCGCTGTGGATTGTGCCAGGAGATGGATCCACATTGTTAGGCAGAAGCTGGCTGGGAAAAATCCGCTGGAACTGGGACGACATCCGAGTGCTTTCGTCCGTTGATGATGTGCCCAGGTTCTGAGCAGATTTCCATTGTTGTTCGAGCCAGGCATTGGAAGCTTCTCGGGGGCGAAAGTGCAGATCAGTTTGGTTCCTGGTACGCGACCCATCCACCATAAGGTATGGGCGGTACCGTATATGATGCATGAGAAAGTGGAAATTGAGCTGGACAGGCTGCAGCGAGAAGGCATCATCGCGCCAGTGGAATTTAATGAGTGGGTCAGTCTGATTGTCCCAGTACTTAAAGAGGACAGCAGGGTCAGAATTTGTGGGGACTATAAAGTAACGATTAATCGTTTTTCGTTACAGAACCAGTACCCGCTACCCAAGGCAGACGACCTATTTGCGACCCTGGCTGGAAGGAAGACATTCACCAAGTTGGAACTGACCTCGGCCTACATGATGCAGGAGCTGGAGAAGTCTTCAAAAGGCCTCACCTGCATCAACATGCACAAAGGTCTGTTCATTTATAACAGATGCCCATTCGGGATTCGGTCGGCCGCGGCAATTTTCCAACGGAACATGGAGAGCCTGATACATCCTTACTATACAGTATAAATGCACACGAGGCCCATGCTTGAGAGAATGTCAGTCTGTGACCTGTCCTTTATTCCTTAGCACTCAAGTCTCAAGTGATGAAGGTGGGTGGAGCTACCCCTTTTCTACCTGAAGGTCCAGGTTAGGAGTATCTCCCACAAGTTCACCACCTAGTGGTCATTGTTCTCACAGTGTACAACTTAGGTCAGATTATATATGGGTTACAATGCTGATTGATTACATGACATCACCTCCCCCCCAAAGTCTTATTGGGACCACAGGTTGAGTCTCTCTGGTGGTTTACGCTCCCTTGTAGAGTGCCTGAGTTGGGGCTCCGGTTGTTGGGCGCTGGCCTGAGTGTCTGCTGTTTGCGGTTCCTCAGGCCTATCCGGACTGCCCACAGTGACTGGGTTCTCCTCCCTTTGGTTCCGGTATTCGGTTACCTGTGGTGGAGTGAACTCTATATCGTGTTCTTCCTCTGCTTCTTCTATGGGGTTGCTGAACCTCCTTTTTGTTTGATACACGTGTTTGCGGCAGATTTGTCCATTGGTAAGTTTAACTACCAGAATCCTATTTCCCTCTTTGGCAACCACAGTGCCTGCGAGCCATTTGGGCCCTGCAGCGTAGTTGAGGACAAAAACAGGGTCCTTTACATCAATACATCGCGCCCTCACATTCCTGTCAAGGACGTCACATTGTGACTGGCGCCTGCTCTCAGCAATTTCTTTCATGGTGGGGTGTATAAGGGATAACCGGGTTTTGAGCGTCCTTTTCATTAGCAGCTCTGTGGGTGGAACCCTGTGAGCGAGTGTGGTCAGGATCTGTAGGCCAACAGGAAGCATGATAAGCAGCTTTGTAGGGAATCCCCTTGGATTCTAAGGATCCCCTGTTTGATTATCTGCACTGCTCGTTCTGCCTGGCCGTTTGAGGCCGGCTTAAACGGTGCCGTTCTGACATGGTTAGTTCCATTGCCTGTCATGAAGTCCTGGATTTAGTGCCTGTGAAGCACGGGCTATTGTCGCTGACCAAGATATCCAGTAGACCGTGGGCGGCGAACATTGCCCATAGACTTTCTACCGTGGCAGAGGATGTGCTTGAATTTAAAATGTCACATTCGATCCATTTGGAGTAGGCGTCGACTACAACCAAAAAAATGTTTCCTATCAAAGGACCTGCGTAGTCCACATGAATGCGTTACCAAGGTTTGGCGGGCCATGGCCAGGGGCTAAGGGGGGCTTCCCTGGGCGCATTGCACAGCTGGGCACATGTATTGCACCTGCAAACACAAAGTTCCAGATCTGCGTCTATCCCTGGCCACCAAACGTGTGACCTGGCAATTGCCTTCATCATGACAATGCCCGGGTGCTCATTGTGGAGTTCTCTATGAACACCTCTCTGCCCATCTGGGGCATGACTACGCGGTTTCCTCACAGTAGGTAATCGGCCTGAATCGAGAGTTCATCCCTGCGCCTGTGAAATGGTTTAAATTCCTCAGGGCATGCCCTGTACGTGGCTGCCCAGTCCCCATTCAGGACACATTTCTTGATTAGAGACAATAGCGGGTCTCTATTTGTCCAGACTTTAATCTGACGGGCTGTCACGGGTGAGCCTTCGCTTCCGAAAGCTTCAACAGCCATGACCATCTCAGCAGCGTGCTCGGTAGCCCCCTCAGTGGTGGCTAGTGGGAGCCTGCTGAGTGCATTGGCGCAGTTTTCAGTGCCCGGTCTGTGCTGAATTGTATAGTCATAGGCGGCTAACGTGAGTGCCCACCTTTGGATGCGGGCCGATGCGTTTGCATTGATGGCCTTCTTGTCGGCCAAAAGGGATGTTAGGGGTTTGTGATCTGTCTCCAGCTCAAATTTCCAGCCAAACAGGTACTGGTGCATTTTCTTTACCGCATATACACATGCGAGCGCCTCCTTTTCTACCATCCCATAGCCCCTTTTGTCTGGGACAGACTTCTGGAGGCATAAGCTACCAGCTGTAATTGACCCTTGGCATTGACATGCTGCAACACACACCGACACCATAAGACGACGCATCGCACGTTAACACAAGTTTCTTCCATGGGTCATATAGCATTAACAGATTGTTGGAACATAACAAATTGCATGCTCTATTAAAAGACCTTTCCTGGCTGTCCCCCCAGACCCATTCGCGACCTTTGCGTAGGAGCACGTGTAGCGGCTCTAGCAGCATGTTCATTTTGGAAGAAAGTTACCAAAATAGTTCAGGAGCCCCAGGAACGAACGCAGCTCCGTCGTGTTACGGGGTCTGGGTGCTCTCTGGATTGCTTCCATCTTGGACGCAGTCGGGCTGAACCCGTCTGCTGCTACCTTCATCCCCAGGAATTCTACCTCTGGAGCTAGGAAGACGCACTTCGCCTTTTTCAGTCACAGCCCTACCCAGTCCAGTCTGCGTAGCACCTCCTCCAGGTTGTGGAGGTGTTCTTCAGTATCGTAACCCATGATGAGGATGTCGTCCTGACAAACCACCGTCCCTGGAATCGACTTGAGGAGGCTTTCCATATTTCGTTGGAAGATCGCGGCGGCCGAGCGAATCCTGAACGGACATCTGCTGTACTCAAACAATCCTTTGTGTGTCGTGATGGTGGTCAGCTTCTTTGACTCACTCGCCAGCTCCTGGGTCATGTAAGCTGACGTCAGGTCCAATTTTGAAAAAAGTTTGCCACCGGATAGCGTCGCAAAGAGGTCCTCCGCTCTCGGTAGCAGGTACTGGTCTTGGAGTGATACCCGATTGATGGTGGCCTTGTAATCACCACATATCCTGACCAACCCATCCGCCTTGAGCACCGGCACAATCGGGCTCGCCCAGTCACTGAATTCGACTGGCGAGATGGTGCCTTCCCTCAGCAGGCGATCCAATTCGCCTTCTATCTTTTCCTGCATCACGTACGGCACCGCTCTGGCCTTGTGGTGTACTGGCCTGGCGTCTGGGTTTATGTGAATCACTACCTTGGCCCCCATGAAAGTGCCAATGCCGGGTTGAAACAGTGAGTCAAATTTGTCCAGGATCTGTGAGCATGATACTCGCTCCACAGAGGAAATTACATTGACATCACCTCATTTCAAGTTCATGACAACAAGCCAACTCCTCCCCAGTAGTGCGGGACCATCCCCCGGGACAACCCAGAGTGGCAACCTGTTCTCCGAATCTTTGTGGGTCACAACTACCGTGGCGCTGTCCAGCACCGGAATGATCTCCTTTGGGTATGTCTGTAGCTGTGCGTCAATCGGCAATAATTTTGGCCTCCTGGCCTTGGACGCCCACAACTTTTCGAACTGTTTGATACCCATCAGGGACTGGCTGGCCCCCGTGTCCAGCTCCATTGATACTGGGATGCCATTGTGGAGCACTTTCATCATTATCGGTGGCGTTCTGGTGTATGAACTGTATACGTGCTCCACATGAACTCGCTGAACTTCAGCTTCCAGCGATTTCCCCCAGCGTTCATTTCTGCAATTTCTGCACATACTTTGCTCATCTCTGCAAACTCCGGCTGAGTGTGTGCCTCCACACCTCCAATATGAGCTGTTGTTGGAAACAAAAGGTCCCTTGCCAGTCGATCTTCCCTGACTATCCCTGTGACTGTCCTTGAATGTGCCATTAACAGGTGTTTATGGCCCCATTACTGGCCGCATTGTCCCTTGCAATGGCGTGAATCGCCGTTCAGCTTGCCATTGTCTCTGTCGAACTCCCCCCTCTGGGCTCGACTATATGTTGGGGCATGCCCGATTGCCCTTGTCTGCCTGGAGAACTGTGTGCTGCTTTCACAATGTTGAATCTCTATCCCAACCATTCCTTAACACAGTTTCCTCTCATCTGTTCTGCTAGTGGCCATGCTCGCGTGGTTTAAATCCCAGTTTCTCGTCACCATTGATAGGTCCTTACTATACAGTATAAATGCACATGAGGCCCATGCTTGAGAGAAGGTCAGTCTGTGACCTGTCCTTTATTCCTTAGCACTCAAGTGATGAAGGTGGGTGTCTCCCACAAGTTCACTACCTAGTGGTCATTGTTCTCACAGTGTACAACTTAGGTCAGATTATACATGCGTTACAATGCTGGTTGAATACGTGACAGGTTCCTCGCACCGTGGTTTTCCAGGACAACATACTGGTTACAGGTCGTGACACCATTGAACACTTGAAGAATCTGGAAGAGGTTCTTAGTCGGTTGGATCGCGTGAGACTCAGGTTGAAACACTTGAAGTGTGTTTTCCTGGCACCGGAGGTCAAGTTCTTGGGAAGAAGATTCACGGCAGACGGCATCAGACCCACCGATGCCAAGATGGAGGCCATCAAGAACGCGCCGAGACCACAGAATGTGACGGAGCAAGGGAGACAACAGGGTATGGGGGAATTCACAAGAGGCTGCCTTTAAGAAAGGCAGAAATCTGTTGTGTTCAAATAAACTGCTTGTCTTGCATAACCCTTGTAAAAAATTAGTGCTAGCTTGCGATGCGTCATCATACGGCGTCGGGTGTGTGTTACAACAGGCTAATGAATCGGGGATTTTGCAACCGGTCGCTTATGCGTCCAGGAGTTTCTCCAAGGTCGACAGGGCCTACAGCATAATTGAAAAAGAGCATCTGGCGTGCGTTTACGGGGTAAAGAAAATGCACCAGTACAGATATGGCCTCAAGTTTGAGCTTGAAACTGACCACAAGCCGCTCATATTGCTGTTCACTGAGAGCAAAGGGATTAACACAAATGCCTCTGCCCGCATCCAAAGATGGGTACTCACGCTGTCGGCATACAACTATGTAATCCATCAAAGACCGGGCACAGAGAACTGCGCTGATGCTCTCAGTCGGCTGCCATTGCCCACCACCAGGATGGAAATGGCACAGCCTGCAGACTTGCTCATGATAATGGATGCATTTGAAAACGAAAAGTCCCGCGTTACGGCCCGCCAGATCAGGACCTGGACCAGCCAGGATCCTTTACTGTCCTTGGTAAAAAAACTGTGTCCTCCATGGGAGCTGGCCCAGTGTTCCAACGGAGATGCAGGAGGCAATTGAGCCATTCCACAGGCGCAAAGACAAAATGTCCCTGCAGGCGGACTGTCTGTTGTGGGGCAATCGCGTGGTCTTGCACAAAAAAGACAGAGATACGTTAATTTGTGAACTGCACAGCACCCACCCAGGCATTGTAATAATGAAAGCCATAGCCAGATCCCATATGTGGTGGCCAGGCATCGACTCAGATTTCGAGTCATTTGTGTGCCAGTGCAACACTTGCTCTCAGCTGAGCAATACACCCAGAGAGGCACCGCTAAGTTTGTGTTCATGGCCATCCAAACCGTGGTCAAGGTACCACATGGACTATGCAGGCCCATTTCTCGGCAAAATGTTCTTGGTTTTTGTGGATGCTTACTCAAAATGGATTAAATGTGCAATAATGTCTTTAAGCACGGCCACTATTGAAAGCCTACGAGCCATGTTTGCCACGCAAGGCCTGCCTGATGTCCTAGTCAGCAACAATGGGCTGTGTTTCAACAGTGCTGAATTCAAGGAATTCATGACCCGCAATGGGATCAAACACGTCACATCTTCCTCGTTCAAACCTGCATCCAACGGCCAGGCAGAACGGGCAGTTCAGACCATCAAGCAAAGCTTGAAACACGTGTTGGAAGGCTGACCCGACTATCCCGAGCGCTGCTCAGCGACTGCACCAGACCCCGCTCACTCACCGGGGTTCCCCCAGCCAAGCTGCTCTTGAAAAGGGTGCTTAAAACAAGGCTCTCTCTTGTCCCCCCTGATCTCCATGATCATGTGGAGGGCAGGCGGCATCAACAAAGTGTGTACCATGACCGCGCAAATTTGTCATGCGATATTGAGGTCAAGGATCCTGTGTTTGTACTCAGTTATGGACGTGGTCCCAAATGGCTCGCTGGCACGGTCATAGCCAAAGAGGGGAATCGCATGTTTCAGGTCAAATTGGCCAAAGGACTAATGTGCAGAAAACAATTGGACCAAATCAAATTGCGGTTTACCAACAGCTACGAACAACCCGAAGAAGACACCACCAACTTTGACCCTCCAACACACGCACAAGTGGCAACTGACATCATGGTTGACCACGAAGCTGAACTCTCCAACCTCAGCAGCCCAGCAAGGCCAGCTGCCCAGCAGCCCAGTGAAGAACCAACCAACTCACCCACAACCTTTGAATTGCCCACATTCGTACCGAGACGATCGACAAGGGAACAAAAAGCCCCAGATCGTCTCACTTTGTAAATAAAATAAGTACACTATTTACTGTACAGGGTAGTGATGTTATGTATTTAACCCTTTGCAACCTGTATTACACTACCACCAGAGGGCCTACCTGTTGCAGGCCCAAGGGATCCCAGCACCTGTACTCCGAATCTTATTAAAGGAGCTAAGGTCACACTTGCTCATTGTACACAGTACTCAGTTTCATCCTTTATTATGAACGCATCAGTGGGGAGTTTGTTACGTCAGATTAAGGATATCGGGGAGTGTATTATATCAGATTACAGATATCGGGGAGTGTGTTACATCAGATTACAGATATAGTGGAATACCTTACATCTGATTACAGATATCGGGAGTGTGTTACATCAGATTACAGATATCGGGGACTGTGTTACATCAGATTACAGATATAGTGGAGTACCTTACATCAGATTACAGATATCGGGGTGTATGTTACATCACTTTACAGATATCGGGGTGAGTGTTACTTCAGATTAAAGATATTGGGGAGCACATTATGTCAGATTACAGATAGTGGGGAGTGTGTTACATCAGATTAAAGATATCGGGATGCATATAACGTCAGATTACAGATATCGGGAGGTTGTGTTACATCAGATTATAGTCAGTGGGGAGTGTGTTACATCAGATTACAGATATTGGGGGGGGGTGTTACATCAGATTACAGATATCGGGCAGTAGGTTACATCAGATTACAGATATCGTGGAGTGTGTTACATCAGATGACAGCTAGTGGGGAGTGTGTTACATCAGACTACAGATATCGTGGAGTGTGTTATATCAGATTACAGATAGTGGGGAGTGGGTTACATTAGATTACAGAAATCTGGGATTGTGTGACAACAGATTACAGATATCGGGGAATATGTTGCATCAGATTACAACTCATGGGGGGTGTGTTACATCAGATTGCAGATATCGGGGGTTATATTGCATCAAATTACAGATATCGGGGAGTGTGTTACATCAGAATACATATAGTTGGGAGTGTGCTACATCAGAGGAGATTAACGCAATAGTAAGGAAGGACATTAGCTTGGATGATGTGGAATCTGTATGAGTAGAGCTGCGGAACACCAAAGGGCAGAAAACGCTAGTGGGAGTTGTGCACAGACCATCATACAGCAGTCGCGAGATTGGGGACAGCATCAAACAGGAAATAAGGGATGTGTGCAATAAAGGTACAGCAGTAATCATGGGCGACTTTAGTCTATATACAGATTGAGCTAACCAAACTGGTAGCAATGGGGTGGAGGAGGATTTCCTGGAGTGTATTAGGGATGGTTTTCTAGACCAATATGTCGAGGAACCAACTGGAGAGCTGGCCATCCTAGACTGGGTGTTGTGTAATGAGAGAGGATTAATTAGCAATCTTGTGCGAAGCCCCTTGGGGAAGAGTGACCAGAAAATGGTAGAATTCTTCATTAAAATGGAGAGTGACACAGTTAATTCAGAGACTAGTATCCCGAAATTAAAAAAAGGTCACTTGGATGGTATGAGACGTGAATTGACTAGGATAGACTGCCGAATGATACTTAAAGGGTTGACGGTGGATAGGCAATGGCAGACATTTAAAGATCACATGGATAAACTACAATAATTGTACATCACTGCCTGTCGTAAAAAATAAAAGGGGGAAAGTGGTACAAGCATGGCTAACAAGGGAAATTGGGGACAGTGTTAAATCCAAAGAAAAGGCATCTAAATTTGTGAAAAGATGCAGCAAACCTGTGACTGGGAGATATTTAGAATTCAGCAGAGGAGGACAAAGGGTTTAATTAGGAGGGGGAAAATAGAGTATGAGAGTAAACTTGCAGGGAACATAAAAACTGACTGCAAAAGCTTCTATAGATATGTGAAGAGAAAAATATTAGTGAAGACAAATGTAGGTCCCTTGCAGTCAGAATCAGGTGAATTTATAATGGGGAACAAAGAAATGGCAAACCAATTGAACAAATACTTTGGTTCTGTCTTCACTAAGGAAGACACAAATAATCTTCCGGAAATACAAGGGGAAATACTAGTGTCTAGCGAGAAGGAGGAATTGAAGGAAATCCTTAATGGTCAGGAAATTGTGTTCGGGAAATTGATGTGACTGAAGGCAATTAATCCCCAGGGCCTGATATCGGGAACATTCTTCCTGCATCTAACCTGTCCAATCCCATCAGAATTTTATATGCTGCTATGAAATCCGCTCTCCTTCTTCTAAATTCCAGTGAATATAAGCCGAGTCGATCCAGTCTATCTTCATTTATCAGTCCTGCCATCCCGGGAATCAGTCTGGTGAACCTTCGCTGCACTCCCTCAATAGTAAAATGTCCTTTCTCAGATTAGGAGACCAAAACTGAACACAATATTCCAGGTGAAGCCTCACCAAAGCCCTGTACAACTGCAGCAAGACCTCCCTGCTCCTATATTCAAATCCCCTAGCTATGAAGGTCAACATGCCATTTGCCTCCTTCACCACCTGCTGTACCTGCATGCCAACCTTCAATGACTGATGTATCATGACACCCAGATCTCGTTGCACCTCCCCTTTTCCTAATCTGCCGCCATTCAGATAATATTCTGCCTTCATGTTTTTGCCACCAAAGTGGATAACCTCACATTTATCTACATTATACTGCATCTGCCATGCATTTGCCCACTCACCTAACCTGTCCAAGTCACCCTGCAGACTCTTAGCATCCTTTTCAAAGCTCACGCCACCACCCAGCTTAGTGTCATCCGCAAACTTGGAGATATTACTCTCAATTCCTTCATCTAAATCATTGATGTATATTGAAAATAGCTGGGGTGCCAGCACTGAGCCCTGCGGCACTCCACAAGTCACTGCCTGCCATTCTGAAAAGGACCCGTTTATCCTGACTCTCTGCTTCCTGTCTGCCAACCAGTTCTCTATCCATGTCAATACATTACCCCCAATACCACGTGTTTTAATTTTGCATACTAATCTCTTGTGTGGGACCTTGTCAAAAGCATTTTGAAAGTCCAAATACACCACATCCACTGGTTCTCCCTTGCCCACACTACTAGTTACATCCTCAAAAAATTCCAGAAGATTTGTAAAGCATGACTTCCCTTTCATAAATCCATGCTGACGTGGACTGATCCTGTCACTGCTTTCCAAATATGCTGCAATTTCATTTTTAATAATTGATTCCAACATTTTCCCCACAACTGATGTCAGACTAACCGGCCTATAATTACCCATTTTCTTTCTCCCTACTTTTTTTAAAAGTGGTGTTACATTAGCTACCCACCAGTCCATAGGAACTGATCCAGAGGTGATAGACTGTTGGAAAATGATCACCAATGCATCCACTATTTCTAGGGACACTTCCTTAAGTACTCTGGAATGCAGACTATCAGGTCCTGGGGATTTATCGGCCTTTAATCCCATCAATTTCCCTAACACAATTTCCTGGCAAAGGATTTCCTTCAGTTCCTCCTTCTTGATAGACCCTCGGTCCCCGAGTATTTCCAGAAGGTTATTTGTGTCTTTCTTAGTGAAGACAGGATCAAAGTATTGTTCAATTGGTCTGCCATTTTTTTGTTCCCCATTATAAATTCACCTGATTCTGACTGCAAGGGACCTATGTTTGTCTTCACTAATCTTTTCCTCTTCACATATCTATAGAAGCTTTTGCAGCCAGTTTTTACGTTCCCAACAAGCTTCTTCTCATACTCTATTTTCCCTCTCTTAATTAAACCCTTTGTCCTCCTCTGCGGAATTCTAAATTTCTCCCAGTCCTCAGGTTTGCTGCTTTTTGTGACCAATTTATATGCCACTTCCTTGGATATAACACTATCCCTAATTTCCATTGTTAGCCCTTGTTAGCCATGGTTGAACCACTTTTCCAGTTTTGCTTTTACTCCAGACAGGGATGTACAATTTATGAAGTTCATCCATGTGATCTTTAAAAGTTTGTCATTGCCTGAGGGAAATCTTTATTAGTCGGGAAATTGTGTTGGGGAAATTGATGGGATTGAAGGCCGATAAATCCCCAGGGCCTGATGGACTGCATCCCAGAGTACTTAAGGAGGTGGCCTTGGAAATAGCGGATGCATTGATCGTCATTTTCCAACATTCCATTGACTCTGGATCAGTTCCTATCGAGTGGAGGGTAGCCAATGTAACCCCACTTTTTAAAAAAGGAGGGAGAGAGAAAACAGGGAACTATAGACCGGTCAGCCTGACATCGGTAGTGGGTAAAATGATGGAATCAATTATTAAGGATGTCATAGCAGCGCATTTGGAAAGAGGTGACATGATAGGTCCAAGTCAGCATGGATTTGTGAAAGGGAAATCATGCTTGACAAATCTTCTGGAATTTTTTGAGGATGTTTCCAGTAGAGTGGACAAGAGAGAACCAGTTGATGTGGTGCATTTGGACTTTCAGAAGGCTTTCGACAAGGTCCCACACAAGAGATTAATGTGCAAAGTTAAAGCACATGGGATTGGGGTAGTGTGCTGACATGGATTGAGAACTGGTTGTCAGACAGGAAGCAAAGAGTAGGAGTAAATGGGTACTTTTCAGAATGGCAGGCAGTGACTAGTGGGGTACCGCAAGGTTCTGTGCTGGGGCCTCAGCTGTTTACACTGTACATTAATGATTTAGACGAGGGGATTAAATGTAGTATCTCCAAATTTGCAGATGATACTAAGTTGGGTGGCAGTGTGAGCTGCGAGGAGGATGCTATGAGGCTGCAGAGTGACTTGGATAGGTTAGGTGAGTGGGCAAATGCATGGCAGATGAAGTATAATGTGGATAAATGTGAGGTTATCCACTTTGGTGGTAAAAACAGAGAGACAGACTATTATCTGACTGGTGACAGATTAGGAAAAGGGAAGGTGCAACGAGACCTGGGTGTCATGGTACATCAGTCATTGAAGGTTGGCATGCAGGTACAGCAGGCGGTTAAGAAAGCAAATGGCATGTTGGCCTTCATAGCGAGGGGATTTGAGTACAGGGGCAGGGAGGTGTTGCTACAGTTGTACAGGGCCTTGGTGAGGCCACACCTGGAGTATTGTGTACAGTTTTGGTCTCCTAACTTGAGGAAGGACATTCTTGCTATTGAGGGAGTGCAGCGAAGGTTCACCAGACTAATTCCCGGGATGGTGGGACTGACCTATCAAGAAAGACTGGATCAACTGGGCTTGTATTCACTGGAGTTCAGAAGAATGAAAGGGGACCTCATAGAAACGTTTAAAATTCTGACGGGTTTAGACAGGTTAGATGCAGGAAGAATGTTCCCAATGTTGGGGAAGTCCAGAACCAGGGGTCACAGTCTAAGGATAAGGGGTAAGCCATTTAGGACCGAGATGAGGAGAAACTTCTTCAGCCAGAGAGTGGTGAACCTGTGGAATTCTCTACCACAGAAAGTTGTTGAGGCCAATTCACTAAATATATTCAAAAGGGAGTTAGATGAAGTCCTTACTAATCGGGGGATCAAGGGGTATGGCGAGAAAGCAGGAATGGGGTACTGAAGTTGCATATTCAGCCATGAACTCATTGAATGGCGGTGCAGACTAGAAGGGCCAAATGGCCTACTCTTGCAACTATTTTTCTATGTTTTCTATCCACCGTCAACCCTTTAAGTATAATTTGCCAGTCTATTCCAGCCAATTCAAGTCTCATACCATCGAAGTTACCTTACCTTAAGTTTAGGATTCTAGTCTCTGAATTAACTGTGTCACTCTCCATCTTATAAAAGAATTCTACCATATTATGGTCACACAGATTGTGTAGAAAGAGCTGCATCAGATTACAGATAGTGGGGAATGTGTTACATCAGATTACAGATATTGGGTTGTGTGTTACATCAGATTACAGACATCGGGGAGTGTGTTACATCAGATTACAGATAGTGGGGAGTGTGTTACATCAGATTGCAGATATTGGGGAGTGTGTTACATCAGATTACAGATATCGGGGAGTAAACAGAGAAACATAGAAATTAGGTGCAGGAGCAGGCCATTCGGCCCTTTGAGCCTGCACCGCCAGTCAATAAGATCATGGCTGATCATTCAACTTCAGTGCCCCTTTCCTGCTTTCTCTCCATACATAGAAACATAGAAACATAGAAAATAGGTGCAGGACTAGGCCATTCAGCCCTTCTATCCTGCACCGCCATTCAATGAGTTCATGGCTGAACATGCACTTCAGTACCCCATTCCTGCTTTCTCGCCATACCCCTTGATCCCCCTAGTAGTAAGGACTTCATCTAACTCCTTTTTGAATATATTTAGTGAATTGGCCTCAACAACTTTCTGTGGTAGAGAATTCCACAGGTTCACCACTCTCTGGGTGAAGAAGTTTCTCCTCATCTCGGTCCTAAATGGCTTACCCCTTATCCTTAGACTGTGACCCCTGGTTCTGGACTTCCCCAACATTGGGAACATTCTTCCTGCATCTAACCTGTCTAAACCCGTCAGAATTTTAAACGTTTCTATGAGGTCCCCTCTCATTCTTCTGAACTCCAGTGAATACAAGCCCAGTTGATCCAATCTTTCTTGATAGGTCAGTCCCGCCATCCCGGGAATTAGTCTGGTGAACCTTCGCTGCACTCCCTCAATAGCAAGAATGTCCTTCCTCAAGTTAGGAGACCAAAACTGTACACAATACTCCAGGTGTGGCCTCACCAAGGCCCTGTACAACTGTAGCAACACCTCCCTGTCCCTGTACTCAAATCACCTCGCTATGAAGGCCAACATGCCATTTGCTTTCTTAACCGCCTGCTGTACCTGCATGCCATCCTTCAATGACTGATGTACCATGACACCCAGGTCTCGTTGCACCTCCCCTTTTCCTAATTTGTCCCTTCATCCCTTTGGCCGTAAGGGCCATATCTAACTCCTTTTGAATATATCGAATGAACTGGCATCAACAATTTTCTGCGGTAGAGAATTCCACAGGTTAACCACTCACTGAGAGAAGAAGTTTCTCCTCATCTCGGTACTAAATGGCTTAATCCTTATTCTTAATCTGTGACCCCTGGTTCTGGAACTCCCCAGCAATGGGAACATTCTTCCTGCCTTTAACCTGTCCAATCCCATCAGAATTTTATATGTTTCGATACAAACCCCTCTCATTCTTCTAAACTCCAGTGGATACAAGCCCAGTTGATCCAGTCTCTCCTCATATGTCAGTCCTGCCATCCTGGGAATCAGTCTGGTGAACCTTCGCTGACATGGGAACCAATGCATGGAGACAGAGGGAAGCAAAATGGAGACAGAAGCAAAAGACAGAAAGGAGATGAGTAAAAGGGGAGGGCAGAGAAACCCAAGGCAAAAAACGAAAAGGGCGACTTTACAGCAAAATTCTAAAGTGTCAAAGTGTATTAAAAAGGCAAGCTTGAAGGTTCTGTGCCTCAATGCGAGGAGTATTCGGAATAAGGTGGACGAATTAACTATGCAGATAGCAGTTAACGGATACGATGTGGTTGGCATCACGGAGATATGGCTACAGGGTGACCAACACTGGGAACTCAACATCCAAGGATATTCAACATTTAGGAAAGATAGATAGAAAGGAAAAGGAGGTGGGGTGGCGTTGCTGATTAAAGAGGAAATTAATGCAACTGTAAGGAAAGACATTAGCTTGGATGATGCGGAATCGGTATGGGTGGAGCTACGGAATACCAAAGGGCAGAAAACGCTAGTGGGTGTTCTGTACAGACCTCCAAACAGTAGTAGTGATGTTGGGGAGGGCATCAAACAGGAAAGTAGGGGTGCATGCAATAAAGGTGCAGCAGTTAACATGGGTGACTTTAATATGCATATAGATTGGGCTAACCAAACTGGAAACAATACGGTGGAGGAGGATTTCCTGGAGTGCATAAGGTTTGGTTTTCTAGACCAATATGTCGAGGAACCAACGAGGGGGAAGGTCATCTTAGACTGGGTGTTGTGTAATGAGAGAGGATTAATTAGCAATCTCGTTGTGCGAGGCCCCTTGGGGAAGAGTGACCATAATATGGTGGAATTCTACATTAGGATGGAGAAGGAAACAGGTAATTCAGAGACCATGGTCCAGAACTTAAAGAAGGGTAACTTTGAAGGTATGAGGCGTGAATTGGTTCGGATAGATTGGCGAATGATACTTAAGGGGTTGACAGTGGATGGGCAATGGCAGACATTTAGGGACCACATGGATGAACTACAACAATTGTACATCCCTGTCTGGCATAAAAATAAAAAAGGGAAGGTGGCTCAACCGTGCCTATCAAGGGAAATCAGGGATAGTATTAAAGCCAAGGAAATGGCACACAAATTGGCCAGAAATAGCAGCGAACCCGGGGACTGGGAGAAATTTAGAACTCAGCAGAGGAGGACAAAGGGTTTGATTAGGGCAGGGAAAATAGAGTACGAGAGGAAGTTTGCAGGGAACATTAAAATGCACTGCAAAAGCTACTATAGATCTGTAAAGAGAAAAAAGGTTAGTAAAGAAAAACGTCGGTCCCCTGCAATCAGAATCAGGGGAAGTCATAACTGGGAACAAAAAAATGGCAGATCAATTGAAAAAGTACTTTGGTTCGGTATTCACTAAGGAGGACACAAACAACCTTCCGGATATAAAAGGGGTCAGAGGGTCAAGTAAGAAGGAGGAACTGAGGGAAGTCCTTATTAGTCGGGAAATTGTGTTGGGGAAATTGATGGGATTGAAGGCCGATAAATCCCCAGGACCCGATGGTCTGCATCCCAGAGTATTTAAGGAGGTGGCCTTGGAAATAGCGGATGCATTGACAGTCATTTTCCAACATTCCATTGACTCTGGATCAGTTCCTATGGAGTGGAGGGTAGCCAATGTAACCCCACTTTTTAAAAAAGAAGGGAGATAGAAAACAGGGAATTATAGACCGGTCAGCCTGACATCGGTAGTGGGTAAAATGATGGAATCAATTATTAAGGATGTCATAGCAGCGCATCTGGAAAGAGGTGACATGATAGGTCCAAGTCAGCATGGATTTGTGAAAGGGAAATCATGCTTGACAAATCTTCTGGAATTTTTGAGGATGTTTCCAGTAGAGTGGACAAGGGAGAACCAGTTGATGTGGTGTATTTGGACTTTCAGAAGGCTTTCGATAAGGTCCCACACAAGAGATTAATGTGCAAAGTTAAAGCACATGACATTGGGGGTAGTGTGCTGACATCGATTGAGAACTGGTTGGCAGACAGGAAGCAAAGAGTTGGAGTAAATGGGTACTTTTCAGAATGGCTGGCAGTGACTAGTGGGGTACCGCAAGGTTCTGTGCTGGGGCCCCAGCTGTTTACATTGTACATTAATGATTTAGACGAGGGGATTAAATGTAGTATCTCCAAATTTGCGGATGACACTAAGTTGGGTGGCAGTGTGAGCTGCGAGGAGGATGCTATGAGGCTGCAGAGCAACTTGGATAGGTTAGGTGAGTGGGCAAATGCATGGCAGATGAAGTATAATGTGGATAAATGTGAGGTTATCCACTTTGGTTGTAAAAACAGAGACAGACTATTATCTGAATGGTGACAGATTAGGAAAAGGTGAGCTGCAACGAGACCTGGGTGCCATGGTACATCAGTCATTGAAGGTTGGCATGCAGGTACAGCAGGTGGTTAAGAAGGCAAATGGCATGTTGGCCTTCATAGCGAGGGATTTTGAGTATAGGGACAGGGATGTGTTACTACAGTTGTACAGAGCCTTGGTGAGGCCACACCTGGAGTATTGTGTACAGTTTTGGTCTCCTAACTTGAGGAAGGACATTCTTGCTATTGAGGGAGTGCAGCGAAGGTTCACCAGACTGATTCCCAGGATGGCAGGACTGACCTATCAAGAAAGACTGGATCAACTGGGCTTGTATTCACTGGAGTTCAGAAGAATGAGAGGGGATCTCATAGAAACGTTTAAAATTCTGATGGGTTTAGACAGGTTAGATGCAGGAAGAATGTTCCCAATGTTGGGGAAGTCCAGAACCAGGGGTCACAGTCTAAGGATAAGGGGTATGCCATTTAGGACTGAGATGAGGAGAAACTTCTTCAGCCAGAGAGTGGTGAACCTGTGGAATTCTCTACCACAGAAAGTTGTTGAGGCCAATTCACTAATATATTCAAAAAGGAGTTAGATGTATTCCTTACTATTCGGGGAATCAAGGTGTATGGCGAGAAAGCAGGAATGGGGGACTAAAGTTGCATGTTCAGCCATGAACTCATTGAATGGCGTGCAGGCTCGAAGGGCTGAATAGCCTCCTCCTGCATCTATTTTCTATGTTTCTATGTAATAGCAAGAACGTCCTTCCTCAGATTAGGAGACCAAAACTGAATACGATTTTCCAGGTGTTGCCTCACCAAAGCTCTGTACAACTGCAGTATGACCTCCCTACTCCTATACTCAAATCCCCTAGCTATGAAGTCCAACATGTCATTTGCCTCCTTCACCACCTGCTGTACCTGCATGCCAACTTTCAATGACTGATGAACCATGACATCCAGGTCTCACTGCACCTCCCCTTTTCCTAATCTGCTGCCATTCAGATAATATTCTGCCTTCATGTTTTTGCCACCAAAATGGATAAACTCACATTTATCCACATTATACTGCAACTGCCATGCATTTGCCCACTCACCTAACCTGTCCAAGTCACCCTGCAGCCTCTTTGCATCCTTTTCACAGCTCACACCACCACCCAGCTTAGTGTCATCTGCTAACTTGGAGATTTTACTCTCAATTCCTTCATCTAAATCATTGATGTATATTGTAAATAGCTGGGGTCCCAGCACTGAACCCTGCGGCACCCCACTGGACACTGCCTGCCATTCTGAAAAGGACCCGTTTATCCTGAGTCTCTGCTTCCTGTCTGCCAACCAGTTCTCTATTCAGTACATTACCCCCAATACACATGTGCCTTAATTTTGCAAACCAATCTCTTGTGTGGGACCTTGTCAAAAGCCTTTTGAAAGTCCAAATACACCACATCCACTGGTTCTCCCTTGTCCACTCTACTGGTTACATTCTCAAAAAATTCTAGATTTGTCAAGCATGATTTCCCTTTCATAAATCCATGCTGACTTGGACCGATCCTGTCACTGCTTTCCAAATATGCTGCTATTTCTTCTTTAATAATTGATTCCCACATTTTCCCCATCACCGATGTCAGACTAAACGGTCTATAGTTCCCTGTTTTCTCTCTCTCTCCTTTTTTTAAAAAGTGGTGTAACATTAGCTACCCTTCAGTCCATAGGAACTAGTCCCGAGTCAATAGAGTGTGTTACATCAGATTACAGATATCGGGGCGTGGGTCACATCAGATTACAGATAGTAGGGCATGTGTTACATCAGTTTACAGATAGCGGGGAGTGTGTTACATTAGATTACAGATAGAGGATAGTGTGCAACTTCAGATTGCAGATAGTGGGGAGTGTATTACATCAGATTAAACATATTGGGGAGCGTATTATATCAGATTACATATATCGGGGATTGTGTTACATCAGCATACAGTCAGTGGAGAGTGTGTTATACCAGATTACAGATATCGGGGTATGTGTTACTTTCGAGTACAGATATCGGGGAGTGTCCTACATCAGATTACAGAAAACTGGGAATGTGTTGCAACAGATTCCAGATAGCGGGGCGTGTGCTACATCCGTTTATAGAGAGAGGGTTGTATGTTACATCAGATTTAAGATAAAGGGGTCTGTGTTATATCAGATTGCAGATATCGGGGAGTGTGTTGCATCGGATTACAGAAAACTGGGAGTGTATTTCATCGGATTACAGATATCAGGGTGCATGTTAAATCAGATTACAGATAGTGGGGCATGTGTTACATCAGATTACAGTTATCAGCGAGTGTGTTAAATCAGATTACAGATAGTAGGGAGTGTGTTACATCAGATTACAGTTATCAGCGAGTGTGTTAAATCAGATTACAGATAGTGGGTTGTGTCTCACATCAGATTGCAGATATCGGGGTGTGTGTTATGTCACATCACAGATATCGGAGTGTGTGTTACATCAGATTATGGAAAACGGAGATTGTGTTACACCAGATGACAGCTATCGATGATTGTGTTCCATCAGATTACAGATATCGGGGATTGTGTACATCAGATTACAGACAGTGCGTTGTGTGTTACATCAGATTATAATAAACTGGGAGTGTGTTTCATCAGATTACAGATAGTGGGGTATGTGATACATCAGATTACAGATATCGGGGATTGTCTTACATCAGATTACAGATATCGGGGATTGTCTTCCATCAGATTACAGATATCGGGGATTGTCTTACATCAGATTACAGATATCGGGGAGTGTGTTACATCAGACTACAGAAAACTGCGAATGTGTTACATCAGATTACAGATATCAGGTTGTGCGTTACCTCCGATTACAGATATAGCAGTGTGTGTTACATCAGATTACAGATATTGGGGAGTGTGTAACATCAGATTACAAATATCGGGAAACGTGTTACATCAGACTACAGATAACAGGGAGTGTTTTACATCTGATTACAGATATCCGGGAGTGCGTTACATCAGATTGCAGATATCGTGGAGTGCGTTACATCAGATTACAGATAATGGAGACTGTGTTACATCAGATTGCAGATAGTGGGGAGCGTGTTATATCAGAATACAGATATCACGGTGTGTGTTACATCAGTTTACAGATATCAGAGAGTGTGTTACATCAGATTACAGTCAGTGTGGAATGTGTTATATTAGGTTCCCGATATCGCAGAATGTGTTGCATCAGACTACAGATAGCGGGGAGTGTTTTACATCAGATTACAGATATCGGGGAGTGTGTTACATCAGATTACAGATATCAGCGAGTGTGTTCCATCAGATTACAGATATCGGGAAGTGTGTTACATGAGGTTACAGATATCGGCGAGTGTATTACATCAGATTGCAGATAGTGGGGAGTGTGTTACATCAGATTACAGATATCGTGGTATGTGTTCCATAAAATTACAGATATCGAGGAGTGTGCTACATTAGATTACAGATAGTGTGGAGAGTGTTACGTCAGATTACTGCGAGAGGGGTGTGTGTTACATTAGATTATGATTAGAGAGGACTGTGTACAAGTCTGACTGCGGCAACTACAGAGGAAACTCCCTGCTATCAGCCACTGGGAAAGTCGTCGCTAGAGTCCTCCTCAACCAACTTCTTCCCGTGGCCGAGAAGCTCCTCCCGGAGTCACAGTGCAGATTTCGTCCCCTACGGGGCACAACGGACATGATTTTTGCAGCGTGACAGCTACAGGAAAAATGCAGGGAGCAGCACCAGCCTTTATGCATGGCCTTCTTCGACCTTACAAAGATCTTTGACCCTGGCAACTGTGAGGGTCTATGGAGCGTCCTCCTCGTTTCGGATGCCCCCAAAAGTTCGTCACCATCCTCTGCCTGCTCCACGACGACATGAGGGCCGTGATCCTTACCAACGGATCCATCACAGACCCAATTCACGTCCAGACCAGGGTCAAACAGGGCTGTGTCATCGCCCCAATCCTCTTCTCAATCTTTCTTGCCGCCATGCTCCACCTCACAGTCAACAAGCTCCCCGCTGGAGTGGAACTAAAGTACAGAACCAGTGGGAACCTGTTCAACCTGCGCCATCTCCAGGCCAGATCCAAGACCACCCCAACCTCTGTCGTCAAGCTACAGTAAGCGGACGACGCCTGCGTCTGCACACATACAGAGGCCACACTCAAGGACATAGTCGACATATTTATTGAGGCATATGAAAGCATGGGCCTTACGCTAAACATCCGTAAGACAAAGGTCCTCCACCAACCTGTCTTCACCGCACAGCACTGCCCCCCAGTCATCAAGATCCACAGCATGGCCCTGGACACCATGGACCACTTCCCATATCCCAGGAGGCTCCTATCAACAAGAGCAGGCATCGACGACGAGATCCAACACTGCCTCCAATGCACCAGTGCAGCCTGCGGTTGCCTGAGGAAAAGAGTGTTTGAAGACCAGGCCCTCAAAACTGTCTCCAAGCTCATGTATACAGGGTTGCAGTAATACCTGCCCTCCTGTATGGTTCAGAGTCCTGGAGCATATACAGTAGACACCTCAAGTTGCTGGAGAAATATCACCAACGATGTCTCCGCAAGATCCTACAAATCCCCTGGGAGGACAGGCACACCAACATCAGCATCCTCGTCCAGGCTAACATCCCCAGCATTGAAGCACTGACCACACTCGATCAGCTCCGCTGAGCAGGCCACATTGTCCGCATGCCAGACACGAGACTCCCAAAGCAAGTGCTCCACTCGGAGCTCCTTCGTGGCAAATGAGCCAAAGGTGGGCAGCGGAAACGTTACAAGGACATCCTCAAAGCCTCCCCGATAAAGTGCAACATCACAACAGACATCTGGGAGACCCTGGCCCAAGACAGCGCTAAGTGGAGGAAGTGCATCCGAGAGGGCGCTGAGCACCTTGAGTCTCAAAGCCGAGGGCATGCAGAAATCAAGCGGAGACAGAGGAAAGAGTGTGCGGCAAACCAGTCCCACCCACCCCTTCCCTCAACGACTATCTGTCCCACCAGTGACAGAGTCTGTGGCTCTCCTATTGGACTGTTCAATGACCAAAGAACTCACTTCACGAGTGGAAGCAAGTCTTCCTCGATTCCAAGGGACTGCCTATGATGATGATGACATCAGATTACTGATAGTGGGATGTGTGTTACATCAGTTACAGATATCGGGGAGTGTGTTACATCAGATTTCAGATAGTGGGGAGTATGTTACATCAGATTACAGATATCGGGGAGTGTGTTACATCTGATTACAAATATCCAGGAGTGTGTTACGTCAGATTACTGCTTGAGGGGTGTGTGTTACATTAGATTATAGATAGAGAGGACTGTGTTACATCAGATTACTAACAGTGGGGAGTGTGTTACATCAGATTACATAGTGCATAAAGTGTTGCATCAGCTTAAAGACATTTGGGAGTAGGTTACATCAGATTTCAATATCGGGGAGAATGTTGCATCATATTACAGATATCGGGGAGTGTGTTACATCAGATTACAGATATCGGGAAGTGTGTTACATCAGATTACAGATATCGGGGAGTGTGTTACATCCAATTACAGATAATGGGGAGTGTGTTACATCAGATTACAGTCAGAGGGAATGTGTTACATCTGATTACATATATCAGGGTGTGTGTTACTTCAGATTACAGATATCGGGGTGTGTGTTACATCAGGTTATAGTCAGTGAGGTGTGTGATAGATCGCATTACCGAAAACTGGTCGTGCGTTACATCAGATTACAGATATCGGGGAATGTGTTACATCAGTTTAAAGATAGTGGTAAGTGTGTTACATCAGATTACAGATATCGGGGATTGTGTTACATCAGATTACAGCATTAGATCAGATTACACATATCGGGAAGTATGTTATATCAGATTATAGATAGTGGGCGGTGTGTTACATCAGATTACAGATATTAGTGAGTGTGTTACATCAGTTTACAGATAGTGGGGTGTGTGATACATCAGATTACAGATAGTGAGGAGTCTGTTACATCAGATTACAGCTATCGGGGAGTATGTTACATCAGATCACAGGTAGTGGGGTGTGTATTACCTTAGATTACAAATATCGGGGTGTTTGTAGCATCATATTACAGATATCGTGGAGTGTGTTACATCAGATTACAGATATTGGGGAGTGTGTTACATGAGATTACAGATATCGTGGCTAACGAGGGAAATTAGGGATAGTGCTAAATCCAAGGAAGAGGCATATAAATTGGCCAGAAAAAGCAGCAAACCTGATGACTTGGAAAAATTTAGAATTCAGTGGAGGAGGACAAAGGGTTTAATTAGGAGGGGGAAAATCGAGTATGAGAGTAAGCTTGCAGGCAACATAAAAACTGACTGCAAAATCTTTTATAGATATGTGAAGAGAAAAAGATTAGTGAAGACCAATGTACGTCTCTTGCAATCAGAATCAGGTAAATTTATAATGGGGAACAAAGAAATGGCAGACCAATTGAACAAATACTTTGGTTCTGTCTTCACTAAGGAAGACACAAATAACCTTCCGGAAATACTAGGGAACCGAGAGGCTAGCGAGAAGGAAGACCTGAAGGAAATCCTTATTAGTCAGGAAATGGTGTTAGGGAAATTGATGGGATTGAAGGCCAATAAATTCCCAGGGTCTGATAGTTTGCATCCCAGAGTACTTAAGGAAGTGGCCCTAGAAATAGTAGATGCATTGGTGATCATTTTGCAACATTCTGTAGACTCTGGACCAGTTCCTATGGAATGGAGGGTACGCAATGTAACCCCACTTTTTAAAAAAGGAGGGAGAGAGAAAATGGAGAATTATAGGCCGGTTATCCTGACATCAGTAGTGGGGAAAATATTGGAATCAATTATTAAAGATGTAATAGCAGCACATTTGGAAAGCAGTGACAGAATCGGTTCAAGTCAGCATGGATTTATGAAAGGGAAATCATGCTTACAAATCTTCTCGAATTTTTTGAGGATGTAACGAGTAGAGTGGACAAGGGAGAACCAGTGGATGTGGTGTATTTGGACTTCAAAAGGCTTTTGACAAGGTCCCACACAAGAGATTAGAGTGCAAAATTAAAGCGCATGGTATTGGGGTAATGTTTTGACGTGGATAAAGAACTGGTTGGCAGACAGGAAGCAAAGAATAGGAATAAACGGGCCCTTTCAGAATGGCAGGCAGTGACTTGCACGGTACCGTAAGGTTCAGTGCTGGCACCCCAGCTATTTCCAATATATATTAATGATTTAGACAAAGCAATTGAATGTAATATCTCCAAGTTTGCAGATTACACTAAGCTGGGTGGCAGTGTAGGCTGGAAGGAGGACACTAAGAGGCTGCAGGGTGACTTGGACAGGTTAGGTGAGTGGGCAAATGCATGGCATATGCAGTATAATGTGGATGAATCTTTCCCAGCCAGCTCCTGCCGAGCAGTGTGGGACCATTGCCCAGGATCACCCAGAGTGGTAGCTTGTGCACCGTTCCATCGTAGGAGGCCTTTATGGTAGCACTGCCGATTACAGGAATCAGTTCTTTTGTATAAGTTCTTAGTTTCGTGCGAACTGGAGTTAAGACTGGCCTTGAGGCCTTGTTGCATCACAACATTTTGAAAGTCTTTTTGCCCATGATGTACTGGCTCGCACCTGTGTCCGGCTCCAATGACATCGGGAATCCATTTAGTTCAAAATTTAGCATTATCGGGGGACAATTCGTGGTGAATGTGTGCACCCCATGTACATCTGCCTCCTCTATCTGAGGCTCTGGTTCGTCGTGATTGTCCGTGGATCTGTCTTCCTCTGCAACATGGTGGTTTGCAGGTTTAACAGGCTTAGCAGCTCGCCTGCACAATCGTGGAGGTGTCCCATTGTTCCACAGCCCTTGCAAATGTACTCTTTGAATCAGCATGATGGATTTCTAGGCCAATATGTCGAGGAACAAACTAGGGGGAAGGCCATCTTAGATTGGGTATTGTGTAATGAGAGAGGATTAATTAGCAATCTCGTTGTGTGAGGCCCCTTGGGGAAGAGTGACCATAATATGGTGGAATTCTACATTAGGATGGAGAAAGAAACAGTTAATTCAGAGACAATGGTCCAGAACTTAAAGAAGGGTAACTTTGAAGGTATGAGGCGTGAGTTGGCTAGGATAGATTGGCGAATTATACTTAAGGGGTTGACAGTGGATGGGCAATGGCAGACATTTAGAGACCACATGGATGAACTACAACAATTGTGCATACCTGTCTGGCGTAAAAAAAAAGGGAAGGTGCCTCAACCGCGGCTATCAAGGGAAATCAGGGATAGTATTAAAACCAAGGAAGTGGCATACAAATTGGCCAGAAATAGCAACGAACCCAAGGACTGGGAGAAATTTAGAACTCAGCAGAGGAGGACAAAGGGTTTGATTTAGGCAGGGAAAATAGAGTACGAAAGGAAGCTTGCAGGTAAATTAAGACGGACTGCAAAAGCTGCAATGGATATGTAAAGAGAAAAAGGTTAGTAAAGACAAATGTCGGTCCCCTGCAGTCAGAATTAGGAGAAGTCATAACGGGGAACAAAGAAATGGCAGATCAATTGAACAAGTACTTTGGTTCGGTATTCACTGAGGAGGACGCAAACAACCTTCCGGATATAAAAGGGGTCAGAGGGTCTAGTAAGAAGGAGGAACTGAGGGAAATCCATCTTAGTCGGGAAATTCTGTTGGGGAAATTGATAGGATTGAAGGCCGATAAATTCCCAGGGCCTGATGGTCTGCATCCCAGAGTACTTAAGGAGGTGGCCTTGGAAATAGCGGATGCATTGACAGTCATTTTCCAACATTCCATAGACTCTGGATCAGTTCCTATAGAGTGGAGGGTAGCCAATGTAACCCCACTTTTCAAAAAAGGAGGGAGAGAGAAAACAAGAAATTATAGACCGGTCAGTCTGACATCGCTAATGGGTAAAATGGTGGAATCAATTATTAAGGATGTCATAGCAGCGCATTTGGAAAGAGGTGACATGATAGGTTCAAGTCAGCATGGATTTGTGAAAGGGAAATCATGCTTGACAAATCTTCTGGAATTTTTTGAGGATGTTTCCAGTAGAGTGGACAAGAGAGAACCAGTTGATGTGGTGCATTTGGACTTTCAGAAGGCTTTCGACACGGTCCCACACAAGAGATTAATGCACAAAGTTAAAGCACATGGGATTGGGGGTAGTGTGCTGACGTGGATTGAGAACTGGTTGGCAGACAGGAAGCAAAGAGTAGGAGTAAATGGGTACTTTTCAGAACGGCAGGCAGTGACTAGTGGGGTACCGCAAAGTTCTGTGCTGGGGCCCCAGCTGTTTACATTGTACATTAATGATTTAGATGAGGGGATTAAATGTAGTATCTCCAAATTTGCGGATGACACTAAGTTGGATGGCAGTGTGAGCTGCGAGGAAGATGCTATGAGGCTGCAGAGTGACTTGAATAGGTTAGGTGAGTGGGCAAATGCATGGCAGATGAAGTATAATGTGGATAAATGTGAGGTTATCCACTTTGGTTGTAAAAACAGAGACAGACTATTATCTGAATGGTGACAGATTAGGAAAAGGGGAGGTGCAAGGAGACCTGGGTGTCATGGTACATCAGTCATTGAAGGTTGGCATGCAGGTACAGCAGGCGGTTAAGAAAGCAAATGGCATGTTGGCCTTCATAGCTGGGGTGTTTGAGTACAGGGGCAGAGAAGTGTTACTACAGTTCTACAGGGCCTTGTTGAGGCCACACCTGGAGTATTGTGTACAGTTTTGGTCTCCTAACTTGAGGAAGAACATTCTTGCTATTGAGGGAGTGCAGGGAAGGTTCACCAGACTGATTCCCGGGATGGCGGGACTGGCATATCAAGAAAGACTGGATCAACTGGGCTTTTATTCACTGGAGTTCAGAAGAATGAGAGGGGATCTCATAGAAACGTTTAAAATTCTGATGGGTTTCGACAGGTTAGATGCAGGAAGAATGTTCCCAATGTTGGGGAAGTCCAGAACCAGGGGTCACAACCTAAGGATAAGGGGTAAGCCATTTAGGACCGAAATGAGGATAAACGTCTTCACCCAGAGAGTGGTGAACCTGTGGAATTCTCTACCACAGAAAGTTGTTGAGGCCAATTCACTAAATATATTCAAAAAGGAGATGGATGTCATCCTTACTACTAGGGGGATCAAGGGGTATGGCAAGAAAGCAGGAATGGGGTACTGAAATTGCATGTTCAGCCATGAACTCATTGAATGGTGGTGCAGGCTCGAAGGTCCGAATGGCCTACTCCTGCACCTATTTTCTATGTTTCTCTGTTTCTATGAAATGATGATCACCTCCACAGCGCCAACAAGGTGTTAATGACCTTGCATTCATCACCCTTGATGGTGGACTCTGAGTCATCTGCGGACGTGCAGCTGCAGGTTTGTCTGACCTGCCCTGTATATTACGATTCGCAAACAACATTACTTTGTTCACAGTACTTGCAGCAGCACTTGTGTGCTGAAAATTTTGCTTCATATTGTCATTGGTGGCAATGAACGCCTCGGCTAACGCTATGGCCTTACTCAAGGTTGGGGTCTCTACAGTCAAACGTTTTCGAAGTATGGTTTCGTGGCCAATGCCAAGGACGAAAAAGTCTCTGAACATGTGCTCCAAATGTCCTTCAGATTCGAAATGCCCTGCAAGACATCTTAGCTCGGCGACATAACTCGCCACTTCCTGGCCTTTTGTCGATACAGAACTGGTACCTCGCCATCAGAATGCTTTCCTTCGGGTACAAGTGTTCTCGGAACAGTGTGCACAAATCGTCATACGATTTCTCCGTGTCAGCAGATTCTTCATGAGGCCATACGTTGGTGCCCCACAGATGGTGAGGAGGATCGCCTTTCATTTGGCAGCATTCTCTTCCCCATCTCGCTCATTGGCCACGAAGTATTGGTCAAGTCACACCACAAAAGTTTCCCAATCATCTCCCTCCGAAAATTTCTCCAGGATGCCCACTGTTCTCTGCATCTTTGGGTTCACTATCTGTATCTCATCGCCAGTTGTTGTGCATGGCAAAAGAGTCAGACTGAACACTGTGAGCTCAAAATAAAGTGTGACCTTAGTCTTTTATTGCAGGTCTCCAGAGTGCCTCTCCAACCAGTAAAGCCTCCTGAAATATCTGTGCTCCCAAGGGATTATGGGATCCCTTGGTGGCTGTACAGAATAAATACAAGTCCACATATATAACACTTGATGCCCTAGAATTTCAGGGGGTTATTTGTGTCTTCCTTAGTGAAGACAGAACCAAAGTATTTGTTCAATTGGTCTGCCATTTCCTTGTTCCCCATTATGATTTCCCCTGATTCTGACTGCAAGAGACCTACATTAGTCTTCACTAATCTCTTTCTCTTCACATATCTATAGAAGCTTTTGCAGTCAGTTTTTATGTTCCCTGCAAGCTTACTCTCATACTCTATTTTCCCCCTCCTAATTAAATCCTTAGTCCTCCTCTGCTGAATTCTAGATTTCTCCCAGTCCTCAGGTTTGCTGCTTTTTCTGGCCAATTTCTATGCCTCTTCCTTGGATTTAACACTTGCCCTAACTTCCCTTGTTCGCCACGATTGAGCCACCTTCACTTTTTATTCTTACACCACACAGGGATGTACAATTGTTGAAGTTCATCTATGTGATCTTTAAATGTCTGCCATTGCCTATCCACCGTCAACCCTTTAAGTATCATTCGCCAGTCTATCCTAGCCAATTCACGTCTCACACCCTTCGAAGTTTCCTTTCTTTAAGTTCAGGACCCTAGACTCTGAATTAACTGTGTCACTCTCTATCTTAATGAAGAATTCTACCATATTATGGTCACTCTTCCCCAAGAAGGCCCGCATGACCAGATTGCTAATTAGTCCTCTCTCGTTACATGAGTCTAAGGTGGCCTGCTCTCTAGTTGGTCCCTCGAAATATTGTTCTCGAAAACCATCGCTTATATATTCCAGGAAATCTTCCTCCATAGTATTGCTACTAGTTTGGTTAGCCCAATCAATACGCAGATTATATCAGATAACACATGTATTGAAGTATGTTACATCCGATTAAAGAATTCAGGCAGCGTATTACAGCAGATGGCAGTTATCAGGGTGTGTGTTACATCAGATTACAGATATCGGGGAGTGCGTTACATCTGATTACAGATATCACGGTGTGTGTTACATCAGATTACAAATAGTGGGGAGTGTGTTACAGCAGATTAGATATCGGGGTGTGTGTTACACCCGATTACAGATATCAATGAGTTTGTTACATCAGATTACAGATAGTGTGGAGTGTGGGACATCAGATTACATATATCATGGATTGTGTAACATCCGATTACAGATAGAGGGTGTGTGTTACATCAGATTAAAGAATTCGGGCAGCATATTACTTCAGATTACAGATATTGTGATGTGTGTTACATCAGATTACAGATAGTGGGGTGCGTGTTTTATCAAATTGATGATAGTGGGGAGTGTATTACATCACATTATAGAGAACAGGGATTGTGTTATATCAGATTACAGATATCGGGGAGTGTGTTACATCAGATTACAAATATTGGGGAGTGTGTTACAACAGATTGCTAATCGTGGCAGTGTGTTACATCAGATTACAGATATCGGGGTGTGTGTTTCATCAGATTACAGATATCGGGGTGTGTGTTTCATCAGATTACATATATAGCGGCTATGTTACATCCAATTAAACATAGAAACATAGAAACATAGAAAATAGGTGCAGGAGTAGGCCATTCGGCCCTTCGAGCCTGCACCGCCATTCAATAAGATCATGGCTGATCATTCCCTCAGTACCCCTTTCCTGCTTTCTCTCCATACCCCTTGATCCCCTTAGCCGGAAGGGCCATATCTAACTCTCTCTTGAATATATCCAATGAACTGGCATCAACAACTCTCTGCGCCAGGGAATTCCATAGGTTAACAACTCTCTGAGTGAAGAAGTTTCTCCTAATCTCAGTCCTAAATGGCTTACCCCTTATCCTAAAACTATGTCCCCTGGTTCTGGACTTCTACAACATCGGGAACATTCTTCCCGCATCTAACCTGTCCAGTCCCGTCAGAATCTTATATGTTTCTATGAGATCCCCTCTCATCCGTCTAAACTCCAGCGAATAAAGGCCCAGTTGATCCAGTCTCTCCTCATATGACAGTCCAGCCATCCCTGGAATCAGTCTGGTGAACTCCCTCAATAGCAAGAACGTCCTTCCTCAGATTAGGAGACTAAAACTGAACACGATATTCCAGCTGAGGCCTCACTAAGGCCCTGTACAACTGCAGTAAGACCTCCCTGCTCCTATACTCAAATCCCCTAACTATGAAGGCCAACATACCATTTGCCTTTTTCACCGCCTGCTGTACCTGCCTGCCCACTTTCAGTGACTGATGAACCATGACACCCAGGTCTCATTGCACCTTCCCTTTTCCGAATCTGCCGCCATCCAGATAATATTCTGCCTTCGTGTTTTTGCCTCCAAAATGGATAACCTCACATTTATCCACATTATACTGCATCTGCCATGCATTTGCCCACTCACCTAACCTGTCCAAGTCACTCTGCAGCCTCTAAGCGTCCTTCTCACAGCTCACATTGCCACCCAGTTTAGTGTCATCTGCAAACTTGGAGATATTACACTCAATTCCTTCACCTAAATCGTTAATGTATATTGTAAAGAGCTGGGGTCCCAGCACTGAGCCCTGCGGCACTCCACTAGTCACTGCCTCCCATTCCGAAAAGGACCCATTTATCCCAAGTCTCTGCTCCCTGTCTGACAACCAGTTCTCTATCCACATCAGTACATTACCTCCATAACCATGCGCTTTGATTTTGCACACCAATCTCTTGTGCGGGACCTTGTCAAAATCCTTTTAAAAGTCCAAATACACCACATCCACCAGTTCTCCCTTGTCCACTCTGCTAGTTACATCCTCAAAAAATTCCGGAAGATTTGTCAAGAATGATTTCCCTTTCATAAATCCATGCTGACTTGGTCCGATCCTGTCACTGCTTTCCAAATGCGCTGCTATTTCATCCTTAATGATTGATTTCAACATTTTCCCCACGACTGATGTCAGGCTAACCAGTCAATAATTACCCGTTTTCTCTCTCCCTCGTTTTTTTAAAAGTGGTGTTACATTAGCTACCCTCCAGTCCGTAGGAACTGATCCAGAGGTGATAGACTGTTGCAAAATGATCACCAATGCATCCACTATTTCTAGGGCCACTTCCTTAAGTACTCTGGGATGCAGACTATCAGACCCCGGGGATTTATCGGCCTTCAGTCCCATCAATTTCCCTCACACAATTTCCTGCCTAATAAGGATATCCTTCAGTTCCTCCTTCTCACTAGACCTACTGTCCCCTAGTACAATCAGAAGGCTATTTGTGTCTTCCTTCGTGAAGACCGAACCGAAGTATTTGTTCAATTCGCCTGCCATTCCTTTGTTCCCCATTATAAATTCAACTGAATCCGACTGCAAGGGACCTATGTTTGTCTTCACTAATCTTTTTCTCTTCACATATTTTTAGAAGCTTTTGCAGTCAGTTTTTATATTCCCTGCAAGCTTCCTCTCGTACTCTGTTTTCCCCCTCTTAATTAAACCCTTAATCCTCCTCTGTTGAATTCTAAATTTCTCCCAATCCTCAGATTTTTTGCTTTTTCTAGCCAAATTATATGCCTCTTCCTTGGCTTTAACACTATCCTTAATTTCCCTTGTTAGCCATGGTTGAGCCACCTACCCATTTTATTTTTACTCCAGACAGGGATGTACAATTGCTGAATTTCATCAATGTGATCTTTAAATGTTTGCCATTGCTTATCCATCGTCAACCCTTTGAGTATCCTTTGCCAGTCTATTCTAGCCAATTCACGCCTCATACCGGCGAAGTTACCTTTCCTTAAGTTCAGGACCCTAGTTTCACTCTCCATCTTAATAAAGAATTCTACCATATTATGGTCACTCTACCCCAAGGGGCCTCGCACAACAAGATTGCTAATTAGTCCCTTCTCATTACACATCACCCAGTCTAGGATGGCCAGCTCTCTCATTGGTGCCTCGACATATTGGTCAAGAAAACCATCCCTAATACACTCCAGGAAATCCTCCTGCACCGCATTGCTACCAGTTTCATTAGCCCAATCAATATGTAAATTAAAGTCGCGCATGATAACTGCTGTACCTTTATCGCACACATCCCTTATTTCTTGTTTGATGCTGTCCCCAACCTCACTACTGCTGTTTGGTGGTCTGTACACACCTCCCCACTAGCATTTTCTGCCCTTTGGAATTCCGCAGCTCCACCCATACCGATTCCACATCATCCAGGCTAATGTCCCACCTTACTATTGCATTAATTTCCTCTTTAACCAGCAACGCCACACCACCTCCTTTTCCTTTCTGTCTATCCTTCCTAAATGCTGAATACCCTTGGATGTTGAGTTCCCAGCCTTGGTCACCCTGGAGCCATGTCTCCGTGATGCCAATTACATCATACCCATTAACTGCTATCTGCGCAGTTAATTCGTCCACCTTATTCTGAATACTTCTCGCATTGAGGCACAAAGTCTTCAGGCTTGTCTTTTTAACACACTTTGCCCCTTTAGAATTTTGCTGTAATGTGGCCCTTTTTGTTTTTTGCCTTGGGGTTCTCTGCTCTCCACTTTTACTATTCGCCTTTCTATCTTTTGCTTCTGACTCCATTTTATTTCCCTCTGACTCCCTGCATCGGTTCCCATCCCCCTGCCATATTAGTTTAACTCCTCCCCAACAGCACTAGCAAACACTCCCCCGAGGACATTGGTTCCGGTCCTGCCCAGGTGCAGACCGTCCGATTTGTACTGGTCCCACCTCCCCCAGAACCGGTTCCAATGCCCCAGGAATATGAATCCCTCCCTTCTGCACCACTACTCAAGCCACGTATTCATCTGAGGTATCCTGCGATTCCTACTCTGACTAGCACATGGCACTGGTAGCAATCCTGAGATTACTACTTTTGAGGTCCTATTTTTTAATTTAACTCCTCGCTCCTTAAATCGTCTCGTAGGACCTCATCCCCTGTTTTACCTATATCTTTGGTACCGATATGCACCACGACAACTGGCTGTTCACCCTCCTTTTCAGAATGTCCTGCACCCGCTCTGAGACATCCTTGTCCCTTGCACCAGGGAGGCAACATACCATCCTGGAGTCTCGGTACCGGCCACAGAAACGCCTATCTATTCCCCTTACAATTGAATCCCCTATCACCATTGCTCTCCCACTCTTTTTCCTGCCCTTCTGTGCAGCAGAGCCAGCCATGGTGCCATGAACTTGGCTGCTGCTGTTCTCCCCTGATGAGTCATCCCCCTCAACAGTACTCAAAGCGGTGTATCTGTTTTGCAGAGGTTGACCACAGGGGACCCCTGCACTACCTTCCTTGCACTGCTCTTCCTGTTGGTCTCCCATTCCCTAGCTGGCTGTGGACCCTTTACCTGCAGTAAGACCAACTCACTAAATGTGCTATTCACGTCATTCTCAGCATCGTGCATGCTCCAGAGTGAATCCACTCGCAGCTCCAGCTCCGCAACGCGGTCCGTCAGAAGCTGCAGGTGGATACACTTCCCGCACATGTAGTCGTCAGGGACACCAGAGGCGTCCCTGACTTCTCACATAGTACAGGAGGAGCATAACACGTGTCCGAGCTCTCCTGCCATGACTTAACCCTTAGATAAACTTAATTTGGCAACAACAATGCTAAAGTTTACTTACTGATATAGAAAGGAAAAAAGAAAAATGAAAAGCACTCACCAGCCAATCACTTACCCCATGGCTGTGACGTCACCTTTCGATTTCTTTCTACTTCTTTTTTGCCTCCCTGCTGCAGCTGCACCAATCGGCCTCCTGGATGACTGCTTGGCCTTTATAGGCTGCTCCGACGTCCCTGGACTCCTGCTGCTCGCACTCCGGGCAGAATTCGGGCAGTGTATTACATCAGATTGCAGTTATCGGGGTGTGTGTTACATCAGATTGCAGTTATCGGGGTGTGTGTTTCATCGGATTACAGATACTGGGATGTGTGTTACATCATTTTACAGAGAGAGAGGGGTGGGTGTTACATCAGATTAAAGAATTCGGGTTGTGTGTTACATCAAATTACAGATATCGGTGTGTGTGTTACTTCAGATTACAGATAGCGGGGAGTGTGTTCCATCAAATTCGAGATAGAGGGGATTGTGTTACATCCGATTACAGATAGTGCGGAGTGTGGTACATCAGATTACAGATAGAGGGTGTGTGTTACATCAGATTAAAGAATTCGGGCAGCATATTACCTCAGATTGCAGATATCGGGATGTGTGTTACATCAGATTACAGATATCGGGGTGTGTTCCATCGGAATACAGATACTGGGGTGGGTGTTACATCAAATTACAGATATCAAGGAGTGTGTTACATCAGATTACAGATAGAAGTTGTGTGTTACATCAGATTAAAGAATTCGCGCAGCATATTACTTCAGATTGCAGTTATCGGGATGTGTGTTACACCAGATTACAGATATCGGGGTGTGTGTTACTTCAGATTACAGATACTGGGGTGGGTGCACATCATTTTACAGATATCAGGGAGTGTGGTACATCAGATTAAAGAATTCCGGGTCTGTGTTACATCAGATTACA
Organism: Pristiophorus japonicus; assembly: GCF_044704955.1. NCBI lineage: Eukaryota > Metazoa > Chordata > Chondrichthyes > Pristiophoridae > Pristiophorus > Pristiophorus japonicus. The sequence goes on along the minus strand of NC_091981.1, from coordinate 133,096,921 downwards.
GACATCGGGGTGTGTGTTACATCGGATTACAGATACTGGGGTGGGTGTTACATCAAATTACAGTGGGGAGTCTGTTAGATCAGATTACAGATATTTGGGTATGTGCGACATCAGATTACAGACACTGGGGTGTATGTTACATCAGATTGTAGATAGAGGGGAGTGTGTTACTTCAGATTACATATATAGCGGAGTAAGTTACATCCGATCAAATAATTCGGGCAGCATATTATATCAGATTGCAGTTATCGAGGAGTGTGCAACATCAGATTACAGATAGTGGGGAGTGTGTTACATCACATTGCAGATATCGGAGAATGTGTTACATATGCTTACAGATACGGGGAATGTGATACATCAGATTACATATAGAGCGTGTGTGTTACATCAGATTAAAATATCTGGGATTATGTCACATCAGATTACTGATAGAGGGGTGTGTGTTACATCGGATTGCAGATATTGGGGAGGGGATTACATCCGATTACAGATATCAGGGAGAGCGTTACATCAGATTACAGATATCAGTGAGTGTGTGACATCAGACTACAGATATCGGGGTGCATGTTACATAAGAATACAGGTATCGGGGAGTGTGTCACATCAGATTACAGATAGTGGGGAGTGTGTAATATCAGACTACAAAGATTGGAGAGTAGGTTACCTCAGATTATACACAGTGCGGAGAATGTTACAGAAGATTACAGAAACCACGGAGTGCATTACATCAGCTTACAGATATCGGGGGGTATACTACATCAGATTACAGATATCGGGATGTGTGTTACATCAGATTACAGATATCAGTGAGTGTGTTACATCAGATTACAGACATCGGGGAGTGTGTTACATCAGATTACAGATATCAGGGAGTGTGTTACATCAGATTACAGACATCTCGGATTGTGTTACATCAGAATACAAATATCGGAGAGTATGTTACATCTGATTACAGATATAGTGGAGTGCGTAACATCAAATGACAGAAATCGGGGAGTGTGTTGCATCCGATTACAGATATCGGGTAGCGTATTACATCAGATTACAGATATCGGGTTGCGTGTTATATCAGATTACACATAAAGGGGAGTGTGTTACTTAAGATGTCAGATATCGGGGAATGCATTACATTAGATTACATATAGAGAGGTGTGTGTTACTTCAGATTACAGATATCGGGGAGTGTGTTACATCAGATTACAAATATTGTGGTGTGTGTTCCCATAGATTAATGATACAGGGCAGTGCATTGCATCAGATTACAGATATCAGGTGTATGTTACATCAGATTACAGATAGTGCAGAGTGTGTGACATCAAATTACAGATATCGGTGAGTGTGTTACATCAGATTACAGATAGTGGGGAGTGTGTAATATCAGACTACAAATATTGGAGAGTAGGTTACCTCAGATTACACACAGTGCGGAGAATGTTACAGAAGATTACAGAAATCACGGAGTGCATTACATCAGCTTACAGATATCGTGGTGTGCATTGCATCTGATTACAGATATCGGGTGTATGTTACATCAGATTACAGATAGTGCAGAGTGTATTACATCAGATTACCGATATCGGGGAGTGTGTTACATCAGAATACAGATATCAGTGAGTGTGTTACATCAGATTACAGACATCGGGGAGTGTGTTACATCAGATTACAGATATCGGGGAGTGTGTTACATCAGATTACAGATATCAGTGAGTGTGTTACATCAGGTTACAGACATCGGGGAGTGTGTTACATCAGATTACAGATATCGGGGAGTGTGTTACATCAGATTACAGATATCGGGGAGTGTGTTACATCAGATTACAGATATCAGTCAGTGTGTTACATCAGATTACAGACATCGGGGAGTGTGTTACATCAGATTACAGATATCAGGGAGTGTGTTACATCAGACGACAGACATCTTGGATTGTGTTACATTAGAATACAAATATTGGGGAATGTGTTACAACTGATTACAGACAGTAGGAAGTGTGTTACATCAGATTATAGATATCAGGTTGAGTGTTACATCAGATTAAAAATTCGGGCAGCGTATTATATTTGATTGCAGATATCAGGCGGAGTGTTACATCAGATTACAGATACTGGGGAGTATGTTACGTCAGATCACAGACTTCGAGCAGTGTGTTACATCAAATTACAGATCTCGGGGAATGTGTTACATCAGATTACAGATATCAGGGAGTGTGTTACATCAAATTACAGATATCGGGGAGTGTATTACATCAGATTACAGATATTAGGGAGTGTGTTACATCAAATTACAGATATCGGGGAGTGTATTACATCAGATTACAGATAGAACGTGTGTGTTACATCAGTATACTTATATCGGAGTGTCTGTTACGTCAGATTACAGATATTGGGGCGTGTGTTACACCAGATTACGGATAGTGGGGAGCGTGTTACTTCAGATTACAGATATCGGGGTGTGTGTTGCATAAGAATACAGGTATCGGGGAATGTGTTACATCAGATTACAGATATTGGGGAATGTGTTACAACTGATTACAGACAGTAGAGAATATGTTACATCAGATTATAGATATCGGGTTGTGTGTTACATCACTTTACAGATATCAGGGAGTGTGTTACATCAGATTACAGATAAAAGGGAGTGTGTTACATCAGATTACAGATGTCTGGGATGGTGTTACATCAGAATATAGATATCGGGTAGTGAGAATCATCCGATTACAGACAGTGCGGAGTGTGTTACTTCTGATGACAGGTATGGGGGAGTGCGTTACATTGGATTACAGATATCGGGAGTGCATTATATCGGTCCAAGTCAGCATGGATTTATGAAAGGGAAATCATGCTTGATGAAGCTTCTGTAATTTTTTGAGGATGTAACTAGCAGAGTGGACTAAGGAGAACCAGTGGATGTGGTGTATTTATACTTTCAAAAGGCTTTTGACAAGGTCCCGCACAAGAGATTGGTGTGCAAAAGCAAAGCACGTGGTATTAGGGATAACGTACTGACGTGGATAGAGAACTGGTTGGCAGACAGGAAGCAGAGAGTCGGGATAAATGGGTCCTTTTCAGAATGGCAGGCAGTGACTAGTGGAGTACCGCAGGGCTCAGTGCTGGGACCCCAGCTATTTACAATACACATTAATGATTTGGATGAAAGAATAGAGTGTAATATCTCCAAGTTTGCAGATGACACTAAACTGGGTGGCAGTGTGAGCTGTGAGGGGGGACGCTAAGAGGCGGCAGGGTGACTTGGACAGGTTAGGTGAGTGGGCAAATGCATGGCAGATGCAGTATAATGCGGATAAATGTGAAGTTATCCATTTTGGAGGTAAAAACACGAAGGCAGAATATTATTTGAATGGCGGCAGATTAGGAAAAGGAGAGATGCAACGAGACCTGGGTGTCATGGTTCATCAGTTATTGAAGGTTGTCATGCAGGTGCAGCAGGCGGTGAAGAAGGCAAATGGTATGTTGGCCTTCATAGCTAAGGGATTTGAATATAGGAGCAGGGAGGTCTTACTGCAGTTGTACAGGGACTTAGTGAAGCCTCACCTGGAATATTGTTTACAATTTTGGTCTCCTAATCTGAGGAAAGACGTTCTTGCTATTGAGGGAGTGCAGTGAAGGTTTACCAGACTAGTTCCAGGGATGGCTGAACTTTCATATGAGGAGAGACTGCATCAACTGGGTATTTATTCACTGGAGTTTAGAAGGATGAGAGCGGATCTCATAGAAACATATAAGATTCTGACGGGACTGGACAGGTTAGATGCGGGAAGAATGTTCCCGATGTTGTGGAAGTCCAGAACCAGGGGACATAGTCTTAGGATAAGGGGTAAGCCATTTAGGACTGAGTTGAGGAGAAACTTCTTTACTCAGAGAGTTGTTAAACTATGGAATTCCCTGCCGCAGAGAGTTGTTGATGCCAGTTCATTGGATATATTCAAGAGGGAGTTAGATATGGCCCTTACGGCTGAGGGGATCAAGGGGTATGGAGAGAAAGCAGGAAAGGGGTACTGAGGGAATGATCAGCCATGATCTTATTGAATGGCGGTGCAGGCTCGAAGGGCCGAATGGCCTACTTCTGCACCTATTTTCGATGTTTCTATGTTTCTATCAGATTGCAGATATCGGGACGTGTGTTACATCAGATTGCAGATATCGGGGAAAGTGTTACATCAGATTACAGATAGCTGGGAGTGTGTTACATCCGATTAAATAATTCAGGCAGCGTCTTACATCAGATTGCAGTTATCGGGGTGTGTGTTACATCAGATTACAGATATCGGGGGAGTGTTACATCAGATTCCAGATAGTGGGGAGTGTGTTACAACAGATTACAGATATCTGGGATTGTGTTATGTCAGAATACAGACATCAGGGAATGTGTTACATCAGATTACAGATATAGTGGAGTCTGTTACATCAGATTACAGAAATCACGGAATGCGTTACATCAAATTACAGATATGAGTGAGTGTGTTACATCAGATTACAGATATCTGGGATTGTGTTACATCAGATTACAGATAGTGGGGAGTGTGTTGCATCCGATTAAACAATACGGGCAGAGTATTAGATCAGATTGCAGTTATTGGGGTGTGTGTTACATCAGAATACAGATGTCGGGGAGAATGTTACATGAGATTACAGATATCGGGGAATGGGTTACGTCAGATTACAGACTTCGAGCGGTGTGTTACATCAAATTACAGATGTCGGGGTGTGTGTTACATCAGATTACAGATCGAGGGAGTGTGCTACTTTAAATGACAGATATCGGGGAGTGCGTTCCTTCTGATTACAGATATCGGGGAGAGTGTTACTACAGATTACAGATATTGTGGAGGGGATTACATCAGATTACATATATAGCGGAGTAAGTTACATCCGATGAAAGAATTCGGGAAGCGTATTACATTAGATTGCAGTTATCGGGGTGTGCGTTACATCAGATTACCGATATCGGGGTGTGTGTTACAACGGATACAGATATCGGGGAATGTGTTACATCAGATTACAGTTATAGTGGAGTATGTTACATCAGATTACAGAAATCACGGAGTGCGTTACATTAGATTACAGATATCTGGGATGGTGTTACATCAGAATACAGATATCGGCAAGTATATTATATCCGATTACAGAGAGTGCTGAGTGAGTTACATTAGATTGCAGATATCGGGGAGTTTGTTACTTCTGATGACAAATAGTGCGGATATCTGGGATTGTGTTACATCAGAATACTGATATCTGGGATTGTGTTGCATCAGAATACAAATATCGAGGCGTGCATTATATCAAATTACAGATATTGGGGAGAGTGTTACATCAGATTACAGATATCAGAGAATGTGTTACATCAGATTACAGATATCGGGGGGTATACTACATCAGATTACAGATATCGGGATGTGTGTTACATCAAATTACAGATGTCAGTGAGTGTGTTACATCAGATTACAGATATCGGGGGGTATACTACATCAGATTACAGATATCGGGATGTGTGTTACATCAGATTACAGACATCTCGGATTGTGTTACATCAGAATACAAATATCGGAGAGTGTGTTACATCTGATTACAGATATAGTGGAGTGCGTAACATCAAATGACAGAAATCGGGGAGTGTGTTGCATCCGATTACAGATATCGGGTAGCGTATTACATCAGATTACAGATATCGGGTTGCGTGTTATATCAGATTACACATAAAGGGGAGTGTGTTACTTAAGATGTCAGATATCGGGGAATGCGTTACATTAGATTACATATAGAGAGGTGTGTGTTCCATCAGATTACAGATATCTGGGATTGTGTCACATCAGATTACAGATATCAGGGAGCGTGTTACATCAGATTACAGATAGTAGGGAGTGTGTTACATCAGATTACAGATATCGGGGAGTATGTTACTTCTCATTACAGATAGTGCTGAGTGTGTTACATCAGATTACAGATATTGTGGTGTGTGTTACATCAGATTACAGACACTGGGGAGTGTGTTACATCAGATTACACATTTCGGCGAGGGTGTTACATCAGATTACAGATATCGGGGAGTGTGTTACATCAGATTACAGATAGTAGGGAGTGTGTTACAACAGATTACAGATATCCGGGATAGTGTTACATCAGATTATAGATATCGGGGAGTATATTACTTCTCATTACAGATAGTGCTGAGTGTGTTACATCAGATTACAGATATTGTGGTGTGTGTTACATCAGATGATAGAAATCACGGAGTGTGTTACATTAGATTACAGATATCTGGGATGGTGTTACATCAGAATACAGATATCGGCAAGTATATTATATCCGATTACAGAGAGTGCTGAGTGAGTTACATTAGATTGCAGATATCGGGGAGTTTGTTACTTCTGATGACAAATAGTGCGGATATCTGGGATTGTGTTACATCAGAATACAGATGTCGGGGAGAGTGTTACATCAGATTATTGATATCTGGGATTGTGTTACATCAGAATACAAATATCGGGGCGTGCATTACATCAAATTACAGATATTGGGGAGAGTGTTACATCAGATTGCAAATAGTGGGGTGTGTGTTACATCAGATTACAGATACCGGGGAGTGCGTTACATCAGATTGCAGATATCGGGGAGTGTGTTACATCAGATTACAGATATCAGGAAGTGCGTTACATCAGATTACAGATATCGGGGTGTGTGCTAAATCAGTTTACAGATATCATGGAGAGTGTTAGATCAAATTAAAAATTTGGGCATCGTATTACATCAGATTGCAGCTATCGCTCTATGTGTTGCATCAAATTACAGATATCGGGGAGTGCGTTACATCCGATTACAGATATTGGGGAGTGTGTTACATCCGATTACAGATATTGGGGAGTGTGTTACATCAGATTGCTAATAGTGGGGAGTGTGTTACATCAGATTACAGATATCGGGGTGTGTGTTTCATTATCTTACAGATATCGGGGTGTGTGTTTCATTATCTTACAGATATCAGGGAGAGTGTTACATCAGATGCTGCAGGCGTTGGAGCAGCGACCAGAGGAGGAGTGAGGAGAGGCCTATATACGGGGATCAGCGGCAGGCATTGGAGCAGCTAGCTGCAACAGGGTCAGAAGTAAGAAAGAAGTAAAAAGTAATCGAAGGGTAACGTCACAGCCAAGAGGGTAAGTGATTGGCTGGTTGAGTGGTGAGTAGTTTTCTCTTCATTTATCTTTCTTCTTGTTCTTAGCAGTAAGAAACCTTTCATTGTTGCCAAATTAAGTAATCTAAGGGTTAAGTCATGGCAGGAGAGCCCAGACGCGTGTCATGCTCCTCCTATGCTATGTGGGAAGCCAGGAGCGCTTCCATTGTCCCTGACGACAACATGTGCAGGAAGTGCATCCAGCTGCAGCTCCTGACAGACCTCATTGCAGCACTGGAGCTGCGCATGGATTCACTCTGGAGCATCCGCAATGCTGACGATGTCGTGAATAGCATGTTTAGTGAGTTGGTCACACCGCAGGTAAAGGTTACTTAGGCAGATCGGGAATGAGTGACCATCAGGAAGAGCTAGTGCAGGGGTCCCCTGTGGGCATCCCCCTCCAAAACAGATAAACCACCTTGTATATTGTTGGGAGAGATGACTCATCAGGGGAAGGCAGCAACAGCCAAGTCCATGGCACCATGGGTGGCTCTGCTGCACATGAGGGCAGGAAAAAGAGTGGGAGAGCTATAGTGATAGGGGATTCTATTGTAAGGGGAATAGATAGGCATTTCTGAGACCGCAAACGAGACTCCAGGATGGTATGTTGCCTCCCTGGTGCAAGGGTCAAGGATGTCTTGGAACGGCTTCAGCGCATTCTGGAGGGGGAGGGTGAACATCCAGCTGTTGTGGTACCAACGATATAGGTAAAAAAATGGAATAAGGTCCTGCAGGCTGAGTTTAGGGAGCGAGCAGTTAAATTAAAAAGTAGGACCTCAAAGATCGACATCTCAGGATTGCTACCAGTAGAAATAGAAGGATAGTTAAAATGAATACATGGCTTGAGCAGTGGTGCTGGAGGGAGGTATTCAAATTCCTGGGAGATTGGAACCGGTTCTGGGGGAGGTGGAAGCAGTACAAACCGGACGGTCTTCACCTGGGCAGGACCGGAACCAATGTCCGAGGGGGAGTGTTTGCTAGTGCTGTTGGGGAGGGGTTAAACTAATATGGCAGGGGGATGGGAACCTATGCAGGGAGACAGAAGGAAGTAGAATGGGGACAGAAGCAAAAGATAGAAAGAAGTAAAGTAAAAGTGGAGGGCAGAGAAACCCAAGGCAAAAATCAAAAAGGGCCACATTACAGCAAAATTCTAAAGGGACAAAGTGTGTTAAAAAGACAAGCTTGAGGCTCTGTGCCTCAATGCGAGGAGTATTCGCAATAAGGTGGACAAATTAACTGCACAGGCAGCTATCAACGAATATGATAAAATGGAATTAAAGAGACATGGCTCCAGAGTGAACAAGGCTGGGAACTCAACATTAAGGGGTATACAACATTCAGGAAGGAGAGACAGAAAGGAAAAGGAGGTGGGGGAGCATTGCTGGTTAAAGAGGAAATTAACGCAATAGTAAGGAAGGACATTAGCTTGGATGATGTGGAATCTGTTGTGTTCCTAACAGAGATGAGTCTGCACATATGGAGGTTAAAGTAACAGTGACCTCAGTCTTTATTAAGACACTCCACAATGAGGAACAAGCCTTAGGGGCCGGCTTATATACAGTCCTCCCAAGGGATGCTGGGATCCCTTGGGGTTTCAGGGGATGTGCACCCTGGTGGCGGAACATGGGAGTGCATGCTTTACAGATATACAACATCACTCCCTCCGCAAAGTCCAAGTGAAAACTATTTACAAGGTGAGGCAGTTGGGAGTCCTTCTTTCCCTGGTGGACCGCCTCGGTACAAATGTCTGTTCTGGTGTGTTGGCTGTGCCCTCGCTGGGCTGGCATGTTGTTGGCCCTGCAGGGCTGCTGGGTGAGCCTGGCCTTGCTGGGCTGTTGGGCATGATGAGTTCGATTTCCTGGTCTGGCGTGGTAATGTTGATCCTTTGTGTGTGCGTTGTGGGCTCAAAAAAGGTGGTGTCTGCTGTGGGTTGTTCAGGGCAGTCTGTGAACCGCAGCCTCATTTGGTCCAGGTGCTTTCTGCAAATTTGTCCATTGTCTAGTTTGATGTCAAACAACCTACTCCCTTCTTTAGCTATCACCGTGCCCGCGATCCACTTGGAACCATGTCCATAGTTTAGCACATACACAGGGTCATTCAGATCAATTTCCCGTGACACAGTGGCGTGACCATCGTTTACATTTTGTTGCTGCAGCCTGCGCTCTACCTGATCATGCAGGTTGAGGTGAACCAGTGGGAGTCTGGTTTTAAGAGTCCTTTTCATGAGTAGCTCAGCCGGGGGCACCACTGTGAGCGAGTGGGGTCTCGTGCGGTAGCTGAGCAGTACTCGGGACAGGCGGGTTTGGAGTGAGCCTTCTGTGACTTATTTGAGGCTTTGTTTGATTGTTTGTACTGCCCGCTCTGCCTGCCCATTGGAGGCTGGTTTAAACGGGGCCAAGGTGACATGTTTGATCCCATTGCGGGTCATGAATTCTTTAAATTCGGCACTGGTGAAACATGGCCCGTTGTCACTGACCAGTATTTCAGGCAGTCCGTGGGTGGCAAACAAGGCCCTCAGGCTTTCAATGGTGGCGGTGGTGGTGCTTCCCAACATTGTTTCACATTCAATCCATTTTGAAAAGCATCCATCACCACCAGGAACACTCTACCGAGAAACGGGCCCGCATAGTCGACATGGATCCTCGACCATGGTCTGGAGTGCTCGGACCACAAACTTAGTGGTGGCTCTCTGGACACGTTGCTCAACTGAGCACACATGCTGCATTGCCGTACACAGGACTCGAAGTCAGAGTCGATACTGGGCCACCACACATGGGATCTGGCTATCGCTTTCATCATTACTATACCTGGGTGTGTGCTGTGGAGATCCGAGATGAACGTATCCCTGCCCTTTTTGGGTAGCACTACACGGTTACCCCACAACAGGCAGTCTGCCAGAATGGACAGCTCGTCCTTTCACCGCTGAACGGCTTGATTAGCTCTTGCATTTCAATGGGGATGCTGGCCCAGCTCCCATGCAGTACACAGTTTTTTACTAGGGACAGCAGAGGATCTTGGCTGGTCCAAGTCCTAATCTGGCGGGCTGTGACAGGTGATTTATCATTTTCAAATGCTTCCATAACCATCAACAAGTCTGCGGGCTGCGCCACCATCAACAAGTTTGCAGGCTGCGCCATTTACACCCACGTGGTGGGCAATGGTAGCCGATTGAGAGCATCCGCATAGTTCTCGGTGCCTGGCCTGTGGTGGATGGAATAGTTATACGCTGAAAGCATGAGTGCCCACCTTTGTATGCGGGCTGAGGCATTAGTATTTATCCCCTTGTTTTCAGCGAACAGGGATATGAGGGGCTTGTGATCGATTTCCAGCTCAAATTTGAGGCCAAAAAGGGACTGATGCATTTTCTTTACTCCGAACACACACGCTAATGCCTCTTTCTCAAACATGCTGTAGGCCCTGTTGGCCTTAGACAAGCTCCTGGAAGCATAGGCGACAGGTTGCAACTTCCCCGCAATGTTAGCTTCTTGTAATACACACCTGACTCCGTACAACGACGCATCACATGCTAGCATGAGTCTTTTACACAGGTTATACAATATAAGCAGCTTGTTGGAGCATAAAATGTTTCTGGCTTTCTCAAAAGCAATTACTTGTTTTTTTTCCCCATACCCAGTTCTCACCTTTATGCAATAACACATGTATGGGCTCTAAGAGGGTGCTTCACCCCGGTAGGAAGTTACTAAAATAGTTGAGGAATCCCAGGAACGACCGCAGCTCCATGACGTTCTGTGGCCTGGGCATGTTCCTGATAGCCTCTGTTTTGGTCTCTATGGGCCGAATGCCGTCCGCCGCGATCTTTCTCCAAATAAACTCCACTTCTGTTGCCATGAAGACGCATTTCGACCTCTCCAGCCACAGCCCTACACAATCCAGTCGCTGGAGGACCTCCTCCAGGTTTTGTAGGTGCTCGGCGGTGTCCCGACTCGTGACCAATATGTCGTCCTGAAAAACCACCGTGCATGGTACCGATTTGAGTAGGCGCTCCATGTTTCTCTGGAAGATCGCTGCAGCCAACCGAATTCGAAACGGGCATCTGTTGCAGATGAACAGTCCCTTGTGCGTGTTGATGCAGGTGAGGCCCTTCGAAGACTCCTACAAATCCTGCGTCATGTAGGCCGAAGTCAGGTCGAGCTTGGTAAACATCTTGCCTCCTGCCAGAGTCACAAATAGATCGTCTGCCTTAGATAGCGGGTATTGGTCCTGTAGCGAGAACCGATTAATAGTTACTTTATAATCACCGCAAATCCTGACCGTGCCATCACTTTTGAGTACTGGAACAATCGGGCTGGCCCACTCTCTGAATTCCACTGGGGAGATGATGCCCTCGCGTTGCAGCCTGTCCAGCTCGATTTCCACTCTCTCCCTCATCATGTGAGGTATCGCTTGCGCCTTGTGGTGAATGGGTCGTGTCTCTGGGACCAAGTGGATCCGTACCTTCGCCCCGGAAAAGTTTCCAATGCCTGGCTCAAAAAGGGAAGGAAATTTGTTAAGAACCTGGGTACATGAGGCCTCATCGACATGTGATAGCGCTTGGATGTCATCCCAGTTCCAGCGGATTTTGCCCAGCCAGCTCCTTCTAAGCAGTGTGGGGCCATCGCCCGGGACAATCCAGAGTGGCAGTTCATGCACCGTACCCTCGTAGGTGACCTTGACCATAGCGCTGCCCAGGAGAGTGATAAGCTCTTTGCTGTACATTCTCAGTTTCATGTGGATGGGGCTCAGGGCTGGTCTGAGTGCCTTGTTGCACCACAGTCTCTCAAACATCTTTTTACTCATGATGGATTGGCTAGCACCAGTGTCCAGTTCCATGGCTGCGGGTAAGCCATTCAATTTTATGTTTAGCATTATAGGTGGACATTTCATCGAAAATGTGTGCACCCCGTATACTTCAGCATCTGCCTCCTCTCTCTGAGGCTCGAAATTGCTTTGTTCCATGTGGTGGTTAGCAGGTTTTGCAGAGCTTGCAGCTTATCTGCAAGCTCGTTGGAGGTGCCCCATTATTCCACAGCTCTCGCAAACATACCCTTTGAAGCGGCTTGAATAGGCTAAATGGAAGCCTCCACAATGCCAACAAGGTGTGAATTACCTTGCATTCATCCTTTGTTGCGGACTCTGAGTCATCTGGATCACCTGAGGCCTGCTGGCAGTTGCAGACTCATGGTTTCTGCCCTGTACATTTCTGCTTGTAAACACAGTTCCAGTTAATTTATGAACGTTGCAACTTGTGTGCTGAGAGATTTGTTTTGTGTTATCACTGGTGGACATAAACGCCTGTGCTGTAGCAATGAACTTACTGAGGATCGGTGTCTCTACAGTCAACAATTTTCGTAAGATGGTCTCGTGGCCAATGCCCAGTACAAAAAAGTCTCTGACCATCTGCTCCAGGTAGCCATCAAACTCACATTGTCCTGCAAATCGCCTTAGCTCGGCGACGAAGCTTGCCACTTCCTGACCTTCAGATCGCTGGTACGTGTAGAACTGATACCTCGCCATCAGCACGCTTTCCCTCGTGTTAAGATGCTCCCGAACACAGCTCCTCACACGACTTATCTGTGGGTTTCACCGGAGCCAGAAGATTCTCCATGAGGCTGTAGGTCGGTGCCCCGCAGACTGTGAGAAGGACTGCTCTCCTTTTTGCAGCACTTTCTTCTCCGTCCAGCTCGTTGGCTACAAAGTACTGGTCTAACCGTTTGACATCGGCTTTCCAGTCCTCACCCTCCGAGACCTTCTCCAGGATGCCCACAGTTTGCTGCATCTTTGCGTTGGATTCGTGTAATCATTGCCAGTTGTTGTGTTCCTAACACAGATGAGACTGCACACAGGGACGATAAAGTAACAGTGACCTCAGTCTTTATTAAGACACTCCAGAGTGAGTAACAGGCCTTAGCGGTTGGCTTATATACGGTGCTCCCAAGGAATGCTGGGATCCCTTGGGACTTCAGGGGGTGCGCTCCCTGGTGGCAGAACATGGGAGTGCATGCTTTACAGATACACAACAGAATTTGTATGGGTAGAGCTGCAGAATACCAAAGGGCAGTGGGAGTTGTGTACAGACCATCAAACAGTTGTAGTGAGTTTGGGGACAGCATCAAATAAGAAATTAGGGAAGCGTGCAATAAAGGTACAGCAGTTATAATGGGCGACTCTAATCTACATATAGATTAGGCTAACCAAACTTGGAGCAATATGGTGGAGGAGGATTTCCTGGAGTGTATTCGCGATGGTTTTCTAGACCAATCTGTCGAGGAACCAACTTGAGGGCTGGCCATCCTTGACTGGGTGATGTGTAATGAGAAAGGATTCATTAGCAATCTTCTTGTGTGAGGCCCCTTGGGGAAGAGTGACCATCATATGGTAGAATTCTTTATTAAGATGGAGAGTGACACAGTTTATTCAGAGACTAGGGTCCTGAACTTAAGGAAAGGTAACTTCGATGGTATGAGACGTGAATTGGCTAGAATAGACTGGCAAATGATACTTAAAGGGTTGATGGTGGATAGGCAATGGCAAACATTAAAAGATCACATGGATGAACTTCAACAATTGTACATCCCTGTCTGGAGTAAAAACAAAACGGGGAAGGTGGCTCAACCATGGGTAACAAGGGAAATTAGGGATAGTGTTAAATCCAATAAAGAGGCATATAAATTGGCCAGAAAAAGCAGCAAACCTTAGGACTGGCAGTAATTTAGAATTCAGCAGAGGAGGAGGAACAGTTTAATTAGGAGAGAGTAAACAGAGTATGAGACGAAGCTTGCTGGGAACACAAAAACTGACTGCAAAAGCTTCTATAGATATGTGAAGAGAAAAAGATTAGTGAAAACAAACATAGGTCCCTTGCAGTCAGAATCAGGTGAATTTATAATGGGGAACAAAGAAATGGCAGAACAACTGATTCTTTGGTTCTGTCTTCACGAAGGAAGACACATTTAACCTTCCGGAAATACTATGGGACCGAGGGTCTAGCGAGGAGGAGGAACTGAAGGAAATCCTTATTAGTCAGGAAATTGTGTTCGGGAGATTGATGGGAATGAAGGCCGATAAATCCCCAGGGCCTGATAGTCTGCATCCCAGAGTACTTAAGGAAGTGGCCCTAGAAATAGTGGATGCATTGGTGATCAATTTCCAACAGTCTATCGATTCTGAATCAGTTCCTGTGGACTGGAGGGTAGCTAATGTAACCCCACTTTTTAAAAAAGGAGGGAGAGAGAAAACAGGGAATTATAGACCGGTTAACCTGACATCGGCAGTGGGGAAAATGTTGGAATCAATTATTAAAGATGTAATAGCAGCGCATTTGGAAAGCAGTGACAGGATCGGTCCAAGTCAGCATGGATTTATGAAAGGAAAATCAAGCTTTTTTGAGGATATAGCTAGTAGAGTGGACAAGGGAGAACCGTGGATGTGGTGTATTTGGACTTTCAAAAGGCCTCTGACAAGGTCCTACACAAGAGATTGGTGTGCAAAATCAAAGCACATGGTATAGGGGTAATGCATTGACGTGGATAGTGAACTCGTCGGCAGACAGGAAGCAGAGAATAGGGATAAACAGGTCCTTTTCAGAATGGCAGGCAGTGACTAGTGGGGTACCGCAGGGCTCAGTGCTGGGACCCCAGCTGTTTACAATATACATCAATGATTTTGATGAAGGAATTGAGTGTAATATCTCAATGTTTGCAGACAACAATAAGCTGGGTGGCGGTGTGAGCTGTGAGAAGAATGCTAAGAGGCTGCACGGTGACTTGGATAGGTTAGGTGAGTGGGCAAATGCATGGCAGATGCAGTATAGTGTGGATAAATGTGAGGTTATCCATTTTGGTGGCAAAAACACGAAGACAGAATATGATCTGAATGGCGGCAGATTAGGAAAAGGGGAGGAGCAATGAGACCTTGATGTCATGGTTCATCAGTCATTGAAAGTTGGCATACAGGTACAGCAGGCGGTGCAGAAGGCAAATGGCATGTTGGCTTTCATAGCTAGGGGATTTGAGTATAGTAGCAGGGAGGTCTTACTGCAGTTGTACAGGGCCTTGGTGAGGCCTCACCTGGAATATTGTGTTCAGTTTTGATCTCCTAATCTGAGGAAAGATGTTCTTGCTATTGAGGGAGTGCAGCGAAGATTCACCTGGGATGGCAGGACTGACGTATGATGAGAGACTGGATCGACTGGGCCTGTATTCACTGGAGTTTAGAAGAAGGAGAGCGGATCTCAGAGAAACATATCAAATTCTGACGGGACTGGACAGGTTAGATGCAGCAAGAATGTTCCCGATGTTGGGGAAGTCCAGAACCAGGGGACACAGTCTAAGGATAAGGTGGTATGCCATTTACGACCAAGATGAGGAGAAACTTCTTCACTCAGAGAGTAGTTAACATCTGGAATTCTCTACCACAGAGAGTTGTTGATGCCAGTTCATTAGATATATTCAAGAGGGAGTTAGAAATGGCCCTGATGGCTAAAGGGATGAAGGGGTATGGAGAGAAAGCAGGAAAGGGGTACTGAGGTGAATGATCAGCCATGATCTTGTTGAATTGTGGTGCAGGCTCGAAGGGCTGAATAGCCTGCTCCTGCACCTAGTTTATATGTTTCTATTACAGATAGTGGGCATTGTGATCCATCAGATTACAGAAAACTGGATGTGTGTTACATCAGATTACAGATATCAGGGGGCGAGTTACATCAGATTACAGATATCGGGGAGCATATTGCATCAGATTAAATATATTGGGGAGCATATTACAGACATTGGGCAGTGGATTAAATCAGATTACAGATATCGGGGAGTGTGTTACATCAGATTACAGTTATCGGGGAGTGCGTTACATCTGATTACAGATATTGAGAGGTGTGTTAAATCAGATTACAGATAGTGGGGAGTGTGTTACATCAGATTATAGATCGAGAGGAGTGTGTGATATGTCTGATTTCAGATATCTGGGAGTGCATTACATCAGAATACAGATGTTGGGGTGTGTGTTACATCAGTTTAAAGATATTTGGGTGTGCGTTACATCAGATTGCAGTTAGTGGGGTGTGCATTATATCAGATTACAGATATCGGGGAGTGCTTTACATCAGATTACAGATAGTGGCGATTGTGATACATCAGATTACAGAAAACTGGGAATCTGTTACATCAGATTACAGATATCGGGGAATCTGTTACATCAGATTACAGACATTGGAGAGTTTGTTGCATCAGATTACAGATAGAGGGGTGTGTGTTACATCAGTTTACAAATATCGGGGAGAGAGTTACGTCAGATTAAATATATCGGGAAGCGTATAACATCAGAGTAAAGATAGTGGGGAGAGTATTACATCAGATTACTGATATCGGGGAGTATTTTAACTCAGATTACTGATAATGAGGAATGTGTAACATCAGATTACAGATATCGGGCAGTGTGTAACATCAGATTACAGACATCGGGGAGTGTGTAACATCAGATTACAGACATCGGGGAATGTGTAACATCAGATTACAGACATCGGGCAGTGTGTAACATCAGATTACAGATATCTGGGAGTGTGTAACATCAGATTACAGACATCGGGCAGTGTGTAACATCAGATTACAGACATCGGGGAGTGTGTAACATCAGATTACAGATAGTGCAGAATGTGTCACATCAGATTATAGATAGAGAGGAGTGTGTTTTGTCAGATTACAGAAAGAGGGGTATATGTTATATCAGATTAAAGACATCAGGGAGCTTATTATATCAGATTCGAGGGGCAGGCTCGAGGGGCTAGATGGCCTACTCCTGTTCCTAATTCTTATTACAGATAGTGGGGAATGTGTTACATCTGTTTACAGATATCGAGGCGTGTGCTACATCAATTTACATATATAGGGGAGTGCATTACATCAGATTACAGATATAGGCGATTGTGTTACATCAAAATTATAGATTATAGAGTGCTACATCAGATTACAGATATGGGGGACAGTGTTACATCAGTTTAAAGGTATCGGGAATGTGTTACATCAGATTACAGTTAGTGGGGAGTGTGGTACATCAGATTATCGATAGAGAGGAATGTGTTACATCAGATTACAGATATCAGGGAGCGTATTGCATCAGATTACAGAAAGCTGGGATTGTGTTACATCAGTTTACAGATAGTGGAGAGTGTGTAACATCAGATTACAGATATCAGGCTGTGTGTTAGATCAGATTACACATCGTGGGGAGTCTGTTACAACACATTACAGATATCACGGAATGTATTTCATCAGATTGCATATAGAGGGATTCTATTACCACAGATTACAGAAACAGGGGAGTGCGTTATATCAGATTACAGATATCGGGGAGCGTGTTACATCTGATTACAGATAGTGGGGAGTGTGTAACATCAGATAAAAGATATCGGGGAGTGTGTTACATCAGACAACAGATAGTGGGTGCTATATATGTAAACTTGTATTTATTCTAAACAGTCACCAGAGGGCTCATCTCCTGGAGTCCCAAGGGGTCCCATAATCCCTTGGGAGCACAGATATTTACGGAGGTCTCACAGGTTGGCGAGGCACTCTGGAGACCTGCAAATAAAAGACTAAGGTCACATGTTATTTGAGCTCACAGTGTTCAGTCTGACGCTTTATCCATACACAACAATTGGTGACGAGATACAGATAGCGAACCCAAAGATGCAGAGAACAGTGGGCATTCTGGAGAAATTCTCGGAGGGAGATGATTGGGAAACTTTTGTGGAGCGACTCGACCAATACTTTGTGGCCAACGAGCTAGATGGAGAAGTGAATGCTGCTAAACGAAGCGCGATCCTCCTCACCATCTGTGAGGCACCAACGTATGGTCTCATGAAGAATCTGGTCACTCCAGTGAAACCCACGGAGAAATCTTATAATGATTTGTGCACACTGGTCCGAGAGCATTTGAACCCAAAGGAAAGTGTTCTAATGGCGAGGTACCGGTTCTACATCTACAAAAGATCTGAAGGTCAGGAAGTGGCGAGTTATGTCGCCGAGCTAAGATGCCTTGCAGGATATTGTGAATTTGAAGGACATTTGGAGCACATGCTCAGAGACTTTTTCGTGCTTGACATTGGCCACAAAACCATACTTCGCAAACTTTTGACTGTGGAGACCCCAACCTTGAGTAAGGCCATAGCGATAGCCCAGGC
The DNA here is from genome assembly GCF_044704955.1 of Pristiophorus japonicus. Classification (NCBI taxonomy): domain Eukaryota; kingdom Metazoa; phylum Chordata; class Chondrichthyes; family Pristiophoridae; genus Pristiophorus; species Pristiophorus japonicus. Next base: position 133,078,565 of record NC_091981.1, on the reverse strand, counting down.
ATTCATTGCCACCAGTGACAATACAAAGCAAATCTCTCAGCACACAAGTGCTGCTACAAGTACTGTGAACAAAGTGATGCTGTTTTTGAATCATCACATACAGGGCAGGTCACACATGCCTGCAGCTGCACATCCGCAGATGTCTCAGAGTCCACCATCAAGGGTGATTAATCCCAGGCCATTAACATCTTGTTGGCGCTGCGGGGGTGATCATCGTTTCCATTCATGCCGATTCAAAGTGTACGTTTGCAAGGGCTGTGGAACAATGGACACCTCCAACGTATGTGCAGGTGAGCTGCAAACCCTGCTAAACCTCCAAACCACCATGTTGCAGAGGAGGACAGATCCACGGAGAATCACGACAAACCAGAACCTCAGACCGAGGAGGCAGAGGTACATGGGGTGCTCACATTCACCACGAATTGTCCCCCGATAATCCCGAATGTTGAACTAAATGGACACCCAATGTCAATGGAGCTGGACACGGGCGCGAGCCAGTCCATCATGGGCAAAAAGACTTTCTAAAGAGTGTGCTGCAACAAGGCCTCAAGGCCAGTCTTAACTCTAGCTCTCTCAAAACTAAGAACTTACACGAAAGAAGATTCCTGTAGTCGGCAGTGCTACCCTAAAGGTCTCCTATGATGGAGCGGTGCACAAACTACCACTCTGGGTGATACCGGGCGATGGTCCCACGCTACTCGGCAGGAGCTGGCTGGGAAAGATACGCTGGAACTGGGATGGTGTCTGAGCACTATCGCCTGCTGATGACACTTATGTGTGCTCAGGTCTTAAACAAATTTCCTTCGCTGTTCGGACCAGGCATCGGGAAATTCCAAGGAGCAAAAGTGCAGATCCACCTAATTCCAGGGGCATGACCCATCCATCGCAAGGTGAGAGCAGTACTGTACATGATGAGAGAAATGGTAGGGATCGAGCTAGACTGGCTGCAAAGAGAGGGCACCATTTCACCGATTGAGTTCAACGAGTGGACAAGTCCGATCGTTCCTGTCCTCAAGGGAGACGGCACCGTCAGAATCTGTGGCGATCACAAAATAACTATCAATCATTTCTCCCTGTAGGGCCAATACCCACTACCAAAGGCCAACGACCTCATTGCAACACTGACGGGAGGAAAGACGTTCACGAAGCTGGATCTAACCTCAGCCTACATGACGCAGGAGCTGGAGGAATCATCGAAGAGCCTCACCTGCATCAACCACGCACAAAGGTCTTTTTATTTATAACAGATGCTCATTTGGAATTCGATCAGCATCGGCGATATTCCAGAGGAACATAGAAAGCTTACTGAAGTTGGTCCCGCACACTGTGGTCTTCCAGGACGACATCTTGCTCACAGGTCGGAACACAGCCAAGCATCTGCAGAACCTGGAGGAGGTTCTTAGTCGACTCAACCGCATGGGGCTCAGGTTAAAACGCTCGAAGTGCATTTTCCTGGTGCCTGAAGTGGAGTTCTTGGGAAGGAGGATTGCGGTGGACGGTATTAAGCCCACCAATGCGAAGATGGAGGCAATCTAGAACGCATCAAATGTCACAGAACGTGATGGAGCTGCGGTCGTTTCTGGGACTCCTGAACTACTTTGGTAACTTCTTACTGGGTCTCAGCACACTGTTAGAACCACTGCATGTCTTACTATGTAAAGGGGGTGAATGGGTTTGGGGGAAAAGCCAAGAAAATGCCTTTGTAAAAGCGAGAAAATTGTTATGCTCAAGCAAATTGCTTGTGTTGTATGATCCATATAAGTGTTTGGTACTAGCATGTGATGTTACGTCATATACCGTTGGGTGTGCATTGCAACAAGCTAATGATTTCAGGAAACTGCAACCGGTTGCTTGTGCATCCAGGAGTCTGTCTAAGGCTGAGAGTGCCTACAGCATGATTGAGAAAGTAGCGTTAGCGTGTGTCTATTGGGTAAAGAAAATGCATCAATACCTGTTTGGGCTAAAATTCGAATTGGAAACCGACCATAAGCCACTTATATCACTGTTTTCCGAGAGTAAAGGGATAAATACTAATGCTCCAGCCCGCATCCAGAGATGGGTGCTCACGTTGTCCACATACAACTATGCCATCTTCCACAGGCCAGGCACAGAAAACTGCGCCGATGCTCTCAGTAGGCTGCCATTGCCCACCACGGGGGTGGAAATGGCGGATCCCGCAGATCTAGCCATGGTTATGGAAGTATTTGAGAGTGAGCAATCACCCGTCACTGCCCGGCAGATAAAAACCTGGACAAGCCAGGACCTCTTATCATCCCAAGTCAAAAACTGTGTGCTTCATGGGAGCTGGTCCAGTGTCTCAGTGGAAATGCAGGAAGAGATAAAGACGTTCCAGCGGCACAAAGATGAAATGTCTATACAGGCAGACTGCCTTCTGTGGGGCAATCTAGTAGTGGTCCCCAAGAAGGGCAGAGATACCTTAATCAATGATCTCCACAGTACCCACCCAGGCATCGTAATGATGAAAGCGATAGCCAGATCCTACATGTGGTGGCCCGGTATCGCTGCGGAATTAGAGTCCTGTGTTCACTGATGTAATACATGCTCGCAGGTAAGCAACGTACCCAGGGAGGCGCCGTTAGGTTTATGGTCTTGGCCTTCCAAACCGTAGTCCAGGGTACACGTCGACTATGCAGGCCCGTTCTTGGGTAAAATGTTCCTTGTGGTTGTAGACACGTACTCCAACTGGATTGAATGTGAGATAATGTCGGCTAGTACGTCCGCTGCCACTATTAAAAGTCTGCGGGCCACGTTTGCCACACACGGCCTACCCAATGTCCTAGCGAGCAACAGCGGGCCATGTTTTACCTGTGCTGAGTTCAAAGAATTCATGACCCGTAACGGGATCAAACATGTCACATCTGCCCCGTTTAAGCCAGCATCCAATGGTCAGGCAGAGAGAGCAGTGCAAACCATCAATCTAGGTTTGAAGAGGGTTACTGAAGGCTCACTGCAGACTCGACTATCTCGAGTCCTGCTTAGCTACCGCACGAGACCCCACTCGCTCACTCGGATCCCACCTGCTAAACTGCTCATGAAAAGAGCACTTTAGACAAGGCTCTCATTAGTTCACCCTGATCTTCATGAACAGGTTGCGAGCAGGCGGCTTCAACAAAGTGCATACAATGATAGCGCAAATGTGTCACACGAGATTGAAATCAATGATCCTGTATTTGTATTGAATTATGGACAAGGTCCCAAGTAGCTTCCCAGCACTGCCGTGGTCAAAGAGGGGAGCAGAGTGTTTCGGGTCAAACTTTCAAATGGACTCATTCACCGGAAAAACTTGGACCAAATCAAACTCAGATTCACGGACTATCCTGAGCAACCCACCTTGGACCCTATCTTTTTTGATACCCCAACATACACACCAGTGGCAACCGGCACCACAGCAGCCCAGCGAGGGTCCAACAAATGATTCAACACCAGCTTTCACACCGAGACGATCAACCAGGGCAAAAAGGCCCCAGGTCGACTCACAATGTAAATGGTTACACTATTGACTTTGTGGGGGTTCGGGGGGTGGGGTGGAGTGCGGGTGGTGGGGAGTGTTGTTATATATGTAAACTTGTATTTACACTGTACAGCCACCAGAGGGCTCATCCCATGGAGTCCCAAGTGATCCCATAATCCCTTGGGAGCACAAATATTTAAGGAGGCCTCAGAGGTTGGAGAGACACTCTGGAGATCTGCAAATAAAAGACTAAGGTCACACGTTACTTTGAGTTCACAATGTTCAGTCTGACTCTTTCTCGATACATAACAGTGGGCATTGTGTTACATCATATTAAAGATATCTGGGAGTGTATTACATCAAATTACAGATATCGGGGAGTGTGTTACATCAGATTACAAATATCGGGGAGTGCGTTACATCAGATTACAGATATTGGAGAGTGTGTTTCATCTGATCACAGATATTGGGGTGTGTGTTCCATCAGATTACAAATATCAGGGAGTGTGTTACATCAGATTATAAATATCGGGGTGTGTATTACATCTGATTACAGATATTGGGGAGAATGTTACATCAGATTACAAATATCGGGGAGTGTGTTACATCTGATTACAGATATCAGGGAGTGTGTTACATCAGATTATAAATATTGGGGTGTGTATTACATCAGATTACAGATATTGGGGAGAAAATTATATCAGATTACAAATATCAGGGAGTGTGTTCCATCAGATTACAAATATCGGGGAGTGTGTTACATCTAATTACAGATATTACGGAGTTTTTTTCATCCGATTACAGATAGTGCGAGTGGGCTACATCAGATAACAGTTAGAGGAGAGTGTATTACATCTGCTAACAGATATCAGGGTTTGTGTTACATCAGATTGCAGATATCTTGGAGTGTGTTACATCAGAATACAAATATAGGGGAGTGTGTTACATCAGATTAAAGTTATCAGGGAGCGTATTACATCAGATTATTGATAGTGGGGAGTGTGTTACATCAAATTACATATTTCGGGAGAGTGTTACATCAGATTACAGATGTCAGGGGGTGTGTTACTTCAGATTATAAATAGAGGGGGCTGTGTTACATTGGATTACAGGTATCGGGGATTGTGTTACATCAGATTACTGATATTGGGGAGTGTGCCACATCATGTTACAGGTAGAGTGGAGAATGTTACATCAGATTACAGATTACAGATATCGGGGTGTGCGTTACATCAGATTACAGATATTGCGTTTACATCAGATAACAGTTAAAAGAAAGTGTATTCCATCTGGTTAAAAATATTGGGGTGCGTGTTACATCACATTACTGATAGAGGGGAGTGTGTTACATCAGATTACAAATATGTGGGAGTGTGTTATATCAGAATATAGATATAGAGGTGTGTTTTACGTCAGCTTAAAGATATCGCGGAGCAGATTACATCAGATTACAGGTAAAAGTTTATGTGTACATCAGATTACAGATATCAGGGAGTGTGTTACATCTGTTTACAGATATCGGGTTGTGTGTTAAATCAGATTACAGATATCGGGGAGTGTGTTACATCAGATTGCAGATAACGGAGAATGTGTGACATCAGATTACAGGTAAAGATGTGTGTGTTAAATCAGATTACAAATATCAGGGAGTGTGTACATCAGATTACAGATAGTGTGGACTGTGCTACATCAGATTACATATAATGGGGAGTGGGTTACATCAGATTACAGATAGAGGGGAGTGTATTACATCAGTATACAGATATCGGGGAGTGTGTTTATCAGATTACAGATATCAGGGAGTATGTTACATCAGTATACAGATCTCGGGGAGTGTGTTAGATCAGATTACAGTTAGCGTGGTGTTGAATTTGTTATCTGATTAGAGGATGTCTATAAATTTTGTAGCTGCATCGTAGACCTTGACGGTCGACATCATGTCACGTGTGCGAATGGAAGCCCTGCAGTGGGTTATTAATATAATTGACATTCAGATGTCGTTATATCAGATGAGCAGAACTGAAGTTTGGGAAGGGCTGTGCAGGGAACAGAGCTGAGTCTAAATTTCCGAATTTTCCATCTCACACAAATGGAACTCTGGCCATCGTTCGGAGTGAGATTTCTGATCGAAACTTGTTTAACCATACATGCCTGTCTCATAAGAAAAGCAACAAACTTGCAACATAGTTGACCCGAATTGAATGAGTGTGACGATGAAGGAGTGACAGTCTGTACATCAAAACACAAATGCCTCAGGTTACAGGCTCTGGCAACACACGAATGAACTCCAGGGTAAAGCACGAGGAGGGAGAAATTTGCATGGATGCGCATTCACACCGGGGGGCGCTCACGTGGCACAAGCAATTTCTCACTGGGCCGTAAGCTCAGTACCATTTCCCGCGAGATTGCACGGGAGTTAGCGAAGGCGCAAACTGGCGGCGCCTCACTCCCGCCTGTAGCGCCTCTGGCCGCAGCGCTGGCGATGATGATCCATTTTCGCCCCGGAGCAGTGGGTAGTGTCCCGCACGCCGAAAATTAAAGAGGAGGTGCATGGCACCATTTTGTTTAAAGCACCGACCCACCGGTCCGGCCTTTGGTTGAAGATTTTGAGGGTCCGTGCGCCATGTTGTAGTCCAGCACTTTGCTTCTGTGCCGGGCGGCTGCCTGGTGGAGAAGTGATGGTCCCTCGCCCCACTGCAGAGCTCGCAGCATGCCTTCCCCTTTAATGGAAGGGGAGGACCCTGTCCTTACCGACCTGGTTCTGCCCCCGAGAGGAAGTGGAGCATCCGATATTGTACTCCACTTCCTCTCAGGGGCTGTAACCCCAATTTCACGGCCGGGATGGGACTTCTGTGCCAGGTGCAGCAAGTCCCACCTTACCTCGGTTACCGCTCCCAAACGAGCCGGTACCAAATTTCGGCCCCAAGCAATTTTAAAAGACTTTTATTTTGACAGGTATCATTTATTTGACTGAAGTACAGAATTACAGAATTATTTCCACTGGTGGGGGAGCTCAGAACAAGGGGGCATATTCTTAAAATTAAAGCTAGGCCGTTCCGCCTTCAAATCAGGAAGCACAGCATGACCCGACCCGATCAGGGTGGAAACATCAGGAGCACCAGGAGTAGCAACACCCAGGATAAGAAGATCAGCCCCAGGACACAGCACAGCACTGACCCGACCTGACCACAGGAGCATCAGGAGCAGCCACTGCAGGGAGAAGCGTGAGCCATCCCCAGAGGGTGACAAAAGCGAAGAGGGTGACAAAAATTGATGTCACCGGATAGCTGATTGGTGGCGTATCTTGGAGCGAGGTCGAGCCCAGCGGAGGGGTCAGGACCCAGGAGCGGAGGTCGGGAGCGGAGAGCAGTGGAGGTCAGGACCAGAGAGGGGCAGAGGTCAGGACTGAAGGTCGGGAGCGGAGGTCAGGACCGGAGGTCGGGACCAGAGAGGGGCAGAGGTCAGGACTGGAGGTCGGGAGCGGAGGAAGGGACCAGAGGTTGGGACCGGTGGTTGGGAGTGGCGTGGAGTGGAGGTCTGGACCAGAGAGGAGCGGAGGTCAGGAGTGGAGAGGAGCGGAGGTCGGGACCGGAGGTTGGGAGTGAAAGTCGGGAGTGGAGAGGAGCGGAAGTCGGGACTGGAGGTCAGGAGTGAAAGTCAGGAGCGGAGGTCAGGAGCGGAGAGGAGCGGAGGTCGGGACGGGAGGTCAGGAGTGAAAGTCGGGAGTGTAAGGAGCGGAGGTCGGGACTGGAGAGGAGTGGAGATAGGGAGCGCAGGACGTGAGTCGCGAGGAGCGGAGGTCGAAAGCGGAGGTCGGGATTGAAAGCCGGAAGTGGAGAGGAGCGGAGGTTGGGACCGGAGGGGAGTGGAGGTCGAGAGCGGAGGTTGGGACCGGATGGGAGTGGAGGTCGAGAGCGGAGGTCGGGTGTGGCGAGGAGCGGAGAACGTGAGCAGCAAGGAGCAGAAATCGGAACCAGGGAGGAGCGCAGGTCGGAGATGGAGGCCTGCAGTAGCGGCAATGTCAGGGCCCAGGGGTGGCCCAGGGAAGAAGCAGCATGGGCCAACTACGTCATGAGGATTACACTGCATCCTATGAATCCCAGGGAGAGAGGACCTCGGGGAAAGAGGAAGGAGGACAGTAGGAGTAGTTTTGTGTGTGTGTACTAGGCCCATGAAGCAGAGCCTGGTCTCCAGTCATTTTGAATCCCTTTGTCACTGGACCAAGACCTTGCTCTGTCAAGCCCGTGTGGTAGCTGGTGTGTAACAGCCACTCCACATTAAAAGAAAACACGCACAGGCATCTTCCACCCTTTAAGATGAAGTTCGGGACCTGGAACATCTGGACCCTCATGGACAACCCCAATAGCAACAGACCAGAACACCGTACTGCTATCGTTGTCCAGGACCTCAGACATTTCGATGCAGACATTGTCACCCTAAGCGAGACCCGGCAGGCAGGGTAAGGCCAGCTCAAAGAACAAGATGATGGTTACACCCTCTTCTGGTAAGGCAAACCTGAAGTAGAACCATGGGTTGAGCTTCACCATAAAAATTGAGCTAGTTTGGCATCTCAGAGACTCTCTTTGCAGGATAAATGAATCCTCATGACCCTTCGGCTCACTCTAGCCTGGAACCAGTGTGCTACAGTCATCAGTGCATATGCCCCAACACTGGAAGCTACAGACGAGACCAAAGAGGAATTCTACTCCAGCCTTGAACAATCCCTGCCCTGTCCCGTGTCCCTATGGACGACAAGCTGATCCTTCTTGGCGACTTTAATGCCAGAGTTAGAAAGGACACTGACCTCTGGGGAGGTGTGATCGGCAGAGAGGGAGTAGGGAAAGCCAACTCCAACTCCTGACAAAATGCTCAGAACATGGCCTTGTCATAACCAATACCCTGTTCCATCAGAAGAACAAATATAAAGCTTCATGGCGACACCCTCACTCCAAGCACTGCATCTGCTCAACTATGTCATCGCCCGATTCAAGGACCACAAGGACCCGCGCCATGATAGGAGCCGACGACTGCTGGACAGACTACCGCCTAATGTGCTCCGTCATTTCCATCAACGTAGCCACAAAACATTGGTGGCAATAGAAACAATGCCGCAGGAAAATCAACGCTGGAGCACTCAAAGATCCTGCTAAGAAAGCCCTATTCAGCCAGCACCTCTCTTCCAACCTGATGGTTCCCAGTGACCCAGAGATGCAGAATGCCCACAGCACCTGGTCTGCCCTCAAGGCCTCCATAATTAGCACCTGTGAAGAGACGCTTGGTCACTCGACCAGGAAACACCAAGATTGAATCGACGAGAACAACCAGGAGATCCAGGAGTTAATAAGCACGCAAGCACAAGGCATTCTTGAACTGGAAACAGCAACACAACTCGAGAGCAAGAAAGCAGTTCTACAGATGTATGACGGCCAAATTCCAACAAAAAACTCAATCTAAAGAACAGATTATTGTGTATGTAGGTGCTGTGTATGGAGAAAGAGTCAGACTGAACACTGTGAGCTCAAAGTAAAGTGTGACCATAGTCTTTTATTGCAGGTCTTCAGAGTGCCTCTCCAACCTGTGAGACAGCCTTAAATACCTGTGATCCCAAGGGATTATGGGATCCCTTGGGACTCTGGGGGATGAGCCCTCTAGTGGCTGTACAGAGTAAATACAAGTATACATTTCTAAAAACACTCCCGTCCCCTCCCCGCCCCCCCCCCCCCCCCAAAGTCAATAGTGTAACTATTTACAATGTGAGTCGATCTGGGGCCTTTATGCCCTGGTTGATCATCTCGGTGTGAAAGCTGGTATTGTTGAATCATTTGTTGGGCCCCTCACTGGGCTGCTGTGCAGCTGGCCTCGCTGGGCTGCCTGCTGTTTTGGGCCCTGCTGGGCTGTGGATGATGTTTCGTGGTCAATCGTGGTGTCTGTTGCCACTGGTCTGTATGTTGGGGGATCAAAAAAGGTAGGGTCCAAAGTGGGTTGCTCAGGATAGTCCGTGAATCTGAGTTTGATTTGATCCAAGTGTTTCTGGTGAATGAGTCCATTTGAAAGTTTGACCCGAAACACCCTGCTCCCCTCTTTGGCCACGACAGTGCCGGGAAGCCACTTGGGACCTTGTCCATAATTTAATACAAATACAGGATCATTGATTTCAATCTCGCATGACACATTTGTGCTATCATGGTATGCACTTTGTTGAAGCCGCCTGCTCTCTACCTGTTCATGTAGATCAGGGTGAACTAACGAGAGCCTTGTCTTAAGTGCTCTTTTCATGAGCAGTTCAGCAGGTGGGATCCCAGTGAGGGTGTGGTGGGCAATGGTAGCTTACTGAGAGCATCGGCGCAGTTTTCTGTGCCTGGCCTGTGGCGGATGGCGTAGTTGCATGCGGACAACGTGAGCGCCCATCTCTGGATGCGGGCTAATGCGTTGGTATTTATCCCTTTACTCTCAGAGAACAGGGATATAAGTGGCTTATGGGCAGTTTCCAATTCGAATTTTAGCCCAAACAGATATTGATGAATTTTCTTTACCCCATAGAAACATGCTAACGCTACTTTCTCAATCATGCTGTAGGCTCTCTCAGCCTTAGACAGACTCCTGGATGCATAAGCAACCGGTTGCAGTTTCCCGAAATCATTAGCTTGTTGCAATACACACCTGACGCCATATGACAACACATCACATGCTACTACCAAACGCTTACATGGATCATACAATACAAGCAATTTGTTTGAGCACAACAATTTTCTCGCTTTTACAAAGGCATTTTCTTGCTTTTGCCCCAAACCCATTTGTCCCCTTTTCATAGTAAGACGTGCAGTGGTTCTAACAGTGTGCTGAGACCCGGTAAGAAGTTACCAAAGTAGTTCAGGAGTCCCAGAAACGACCGCAGCTCCGTCACGTTCTGTGGCCTCGGTGCATCCTCGATTGCCTCCGTCTTCGCATTGGTGGGCCTGATGCCATCCGCCGCAATCCTCCTTCCCAAGAACTCCACTTCAGGCGCCAGTAAAATGCACTTCGGCATTTTAACCTGAGCCCCACGCAGCTGAGTTGAATAAGAACCTCCTCCAGGTTCTGTAGATGCTCGACTGTGTACTGACCTGTGACCAAGATATCGTCCTGGAAGACCACGGTGTGCGGGACCGACTTCAGTAAGCTGTCCATGTTTCGCTGGAATATCGCCACCGCCGATCGGATTCTAAATGGGCATTTGTAATAAATAAAAAGACCTTTGTGCGTGTTAATGCAGGTGAGGGCCTGCGATGATTCCTCCAGTTCCTGCATCATGTAGGTTGAAGTCAGATCTAGCTTCGTGAATGTCTTTCCTCCAGCCGGCATTGCAAAGAGGTCATCGGCCTTTGGTAGTGGGTATTGGTCCTACAGGGAGAAATGATTGATAGTTACTTTGTAAGCGTCACAGATTCTGATGGTGCTATCTCCCTTGAGGACTGGGACAATAGGACTGGCCCACTTGTTGAACTCGATCGGGGAAATGATGCCCTCTCTTTGCAGTCGGTCTAGCTTGATCTCTACTCTTTCTCTTATCATGTATGGTACTGCTCTCACCTTGTGATGGATGGGTCGTGCCCCCGAAATTAGGTGGATCTGCACTTTTGCTCCTTGGAATTTCCCGATGCTTGGTTCGAACAGCGAAGGAAATTTGTTTAAGACCTGGGCACACGAAGTGTTGTCAGCGGGCGATCGCGCTCGGACGTCGTCCCAAGTTCCAGCGTATCTTTCCCAGCCAGCTCCTGCTGAGCAGCGTGGGACCATCGCCCGGTATCACCCAGAGTGGTAGCTTGTGCACCGCTCCATCGTAAGAGGCCTTTAGGGTAGCACTGCCGACTACAGGAATCTTCTTTCGTGTAAGTTCTTAGTTTCATGCAAACTGTAATTAATACTGGCCTTGAGGCCTTGTTGCACCACAACCTTTCAAAATATTTTTTGCCCATGATGGACTGGCTCGTGCCCGTGTCCAGCTCCATTGACACCGGGAGTCCATTTAGTTCAGCATTATCTGGGGACAATTTGTGGTGAATGTATGCACCCCATGTACCTCTGCCTCTTCTATCTGAGGCTCTGATTCATCGTGATCCTTCGTGGATCTGTCCTCCTCTGCAACATGGTGGTTTGCAGATTTAACAGCCTTTGCAGCTCACCTGCACACCCGTTGGAGGTGTCCCATTGTCCCACAACTCTTGCAAACGTACTCTTTGAATTGGCATGAATGGAAACGATGATCACCCCCGCAGCGCCAACAAGGTGTTAATAGCCTTGCATTCATCACCCTTGATGGTGGACTCTGAGACATCTGCGGACGTGTAGCTGCAGGAATGTGTGACCTGCCCTGTACATTACAACTCGAAAACAACATCACTTTATTCACAGTACTTGTAGCAGCACTTGTGTGCTGAGAGATTTGCTTCGTATTATCACTGGTGGCAATGAATGACTGGGCTATCGCTATGGCCTTACTCAAGGTTGGGGTCTCTACAGTTAAAAGTTTGCGAAGTATGGTTTTGTGGCCAATGCCAAGCACGAAAAAGTCTCTGAGCATGTGCTCCAAATGTCCTTCAAATTTGCAATGTCCTGCAAGGCGTCTTAGCTCGGCGACATAACTCGCCACTTCTTGGCCTTCAGGCCTTTTGTAGGTGTAGAACCGGTATCTTGCCATCAGAATGCTTTCCTTCAGGTTCAAATTTGTGTGCACAAATCGGCGTATGATTTCACCGTGGGTTTCGCTGGAGTGAGCAAATTCTTCATGAGGCCACACGTTGGTGCCTCACAGATGGTGAGGAGGATCACCCTTCGTTTGGCAGCGCTCTCTTCCCCATCTAGCTCATTGGCCACAAAGTATCGGTTGAGTCGCTCCACAAAAGTTTCCCAATCATCTCCCTCCGATAATTTCTCCAGAATGCCCACTGTTCTCTGCATCTTTGGGTTCGCTATCTGTATCTCATCGCCAGTTGATGTGTATGGAGAAAGAGTCAGACTGAACACTGTGAGCTCAAAGTAAAGTGTGACCTTAGTCTTTTATTGCAGGTCTCCAGAGTGCCTCTCCAACCTGTGAAGCCTCCTTAAATACCTGTGCTCCCAAGGGATTATAGGATCCTTTGGGACTCCAGGAGATGGGCCATCTGGTGGCTGTACAGAGTAAATACAAGTATACATGTATAACAGTAGGCACCTTTGGTAATGACTCCACGAGACAGGGTATGGTACTTAAACTGTGCAGACTGTAGTCCTTTATTTGCAGCTGCTCGAGTGAGGACACCAAGCTGTGAGCTCCCTTTTATACTGGGTTACCTGCAGTGTGCAGTGTGTAGGTAACACTTAGGTCTCCAGCAACAGCACCCTCTGGTGTACAGGTAAGGTGTGCACAGTGTAAGGTACATGCAGTGTTACAGACATCATATAACAACACAAGCATGCATACATAACACAGATGGTGTGTGGAGAAATTGCAGGAAATCCAGCAACTAACCGACAACTGCGAAGTACAAGGATTCTTTAGCACAGTCAAGACTACGTACAGCCCAAGCACCCAAGGCCATACTCCACTGTGGGCCAAGAACGGAGAGGTACTTAGCAAGGGCAGAAAGGCAGTCAGTGCCCACTGGAAAGAGCACTTCGAAGATCTCCTTAATCAAGACTCTGTCTTTAACGCGAGTGTTCTCAACTCCATCCCATAGCAAGCTACCGGCCACCATCTCAGCACAACCCCAGCCCGGCAAGAGATTGCAAAGACCATCCGACAACTGAAGAGCAACAATGCCTCAGGAACAGATGGATTCCCTGCCGAAGTACTAAAACATGGCAGAGAAGCACTATTGGCGTGAATCTCTGATCTCATTTCTCTTATTTGGAAGGAGAAGAGTATGCCAGGGGATCTGAGAGACGTTGCAATCGTGACCATGTTCAAGAAAGGTGACAAGTCCGATTACAGTAATTACAGAGGAGTTTCCATGCTGTCTGCCATAGGGAAAGTCCTCAATTGCCTTCTCCCAGTGGCTGAAGAGTTCCTCCCTGAGTCGCAAAGCGGATTCCGCCCACTAAGGGGCACAATGGACATGATCTTTATCGCGCATCAAATCCAAGAGAAATGCAGGGAACAGCACCAACCTCACTACATGGCCTTCTTCGACCTCACAAACGCCTTCAACACTGTCAACTGTGAGGGATTATGGACCGTCCTCCTCAAGTTTGGCTTCCTTCAAAAGTTTGTCACCATCCTCCGCCTGCTTCACGATGACATGCAAGCCGTGATCCTGACCAACGGATCCACCACAGACCCAATCAACGTCCGGACCGGGGTCAAGCAAGGCTGTGACATCGCACCAACGCCCTTCTCGATCTTCCTTGCTGCAATGCTCCATCTCATCCTCAGTGAGCTCATCGTTGGAGTGGAACTAATCTACAGAACAAACGGGAAATTGTTCAACCTCCATCACCTCCACATTCGGAGGCTAAACTCCAAACCATCGTCAACACCTTTGCAGAAGAATACGAGAGCATTGGCCTTACATTAAACATCCATAAAACAAAGGCGCTCTACCAACCTGCCCCCGTCACACATTACTGCTCCCTGATTATCAAAATCTACGATGAGGCCTTGGACAAGGTGGACCATTTTCCATACCTCGGGAACCTACTGTCAACAAGGGCGGATGTCGATGACGAAGTCCAACATTGCCAATGTGTGTGCCAATGCAGCTTTCAATCACCTGAGGAAGAGAGTGTTTGAAGACCAGAACCTCAAACCCGACACCAAGCTCATGGTCTACAGCGCAGTAATGATACCCGCCCTCCTATATGATTCAGAGACATGAATCTTGTACAGCAAGCATATCAAAGCACTGGAGAAGAACCACCAATGCTGCCTCTGCAAGATCCTGCAAATCCATTGGCAGGATAGGCGCACCAACATCAGTGTTCTCGATCAGGCCCACATCCCCAGCATCGAAGCATTGACCATGCTCGATCAGCTCCAATGGACGGGCCACATCATCTGCATGCCCGATACGTGACTCCCAAAACAAATGTTCTAATCGGAGCTTCAACACGGCAAGCGAGCCCCAGGTGAGCAGAGAAAACTCTTCAAGGATACCCTCAAAACCTCCTTGAAAAAGTGCAACATCCCCATCGACACCTGGGAATCCCTGGTCCAATACCGCTCAAAATGAAGGAGAAGCATCCGGGAAGGCGCTGAACACCTCGAGTCTCTTCGCCGGGAGCAAACGGAGGCCAAGTGCAAACAGCGGAAGGAACACTCGGCAACCCAAGCACCCCAAACGCCCAACCCTTCAACCAATGTTCCTTCAACCACTGTCTGACCCACCTGTGACAGAGACTGTAGATCTCGCATCGGACTCGTTAATCACCTGAGAACTCATTTTTAGTATGGAAGCAAGTCATCCTCGACTCTGAGGGACTGCCTAAGAAGAAGATCAGGGAGGGGGTGAGTTGTCTGGACACTTTGAACCAGGAGGCAGTCACACCGCTTAGGTTAGGGCGTGGTGCAGGTCTGGTTAGTGGACAGGGACAGGAGGGTGTGACTGCAACTCAGGCAGGTACGGGGACCCCATTTGCAATACTGGAGGAGCCTCGGCCTTTGCCCTTACCCAACAGGTATGAGGTTTTTGCTGCCTGTGTGGATGAAGGAAGAGCCTGCAGAATGGATGAGCAAGCTGACCGTGGCACCATGGTGCAGGAGGTCATTCAAGTCGGGGGAGTGAAAGGGAATATAATTGTGGTAAGGGACAGTATAGTCAGAAGGATAAGTACTGTTCACTGCAGCCACGAACTGGAGTTTCAAAGGTTGTGTTGCTTGTCCGGTGCCAGGGTTAAACACACATCCTCGCAGCTGGAGAAGAACTTGGAGTGGGAAGGGGAGGATTCAGTTGTCGTGATCCACGTAGCAACCAATACATAGGTAGAACTAGGAATGAGGTTCTGTTGAAAGAATTTGAGGAGTTAGGGTCAAAATTAAAAAGCAGAACCTCAAAGGTAACAATCTCTGGATTGTTACCTGAGCCTCATGCCAATAGGTATAGGGATAAGCAGATTAGAAAGTTAAATGTGTGGCTCAAAGAGTGGTGTGGGAGGCCAGGGTTTTGCTTTGTGGGGCACTGGCACCAGTACTGGGAAAGAGAGAGCTGTTCCGTTGGGATGGGCTCCACTTGAACAGGGCTGGAACCAGTGTCCTGGTGAATCAAATCGCTGTAGACAGGGCTTTAAAATAAAAAGAACATAAGAACATAAGAAATAGGAGCAGGAGTAGGCCATTCGGCCCCTCGAGCCTGCTCCACCATTCAATAAGATCATGGCTGATCTGATATTGTCCTCAACTCCACTTTCCTGCCTGCTCCCCATTACCCTTGACTCCGCTATCGTTCAAAAATCTGTCTATCTCCACCTTAACTTTATTCAATGACCCAGGCTCCACCGTTCTCTGGGATAGTGAATTCCACAGATTCATGAGCCTCTGCGTGAAGAAATTCCTCCTCATTTCAGTTTTAATTGGGTGGCCCCTTATTCTGAAATTATGCCCCCTAGTTCAAGATTTCCCCATGAGAGGAAACATCCTCTCTGCATCTATCCTGTCAAGCCCCCTCATAACCTTATACGTTTCAATAAGATCACCTCTCATTATTCTGAATTCAATGAGAAGAGGCCCAACCAACTCAACCTTTCCTCATAAGTAAACCCCCTCATCTCCGGAATCAACCTAGTGAACCTTCTCTGAACTGCCTCCAATGCAAGTATATCCCTCCTTAAATAAGGAGACCAAAACTGTACGCAGTACTCCAGGTGTGGTCTCAACAATGCCCTGTACAGTTGTAGCAGGACTTCCCTACTTTTATCTTGCATCCCCCTTGCAATAAAGGCCAACCTTCCATTTGCCTTCCTAATTACTTGCTGTAACTGCATGCTAACTTTTTGTGTTTCATGTACAAGGATGCCCAAATTCCTCTGAACTGCAGCATTTTTTAATCTCTATCCATTTCAATAATAATTTGCTTCTTTATTTTTCCTACCAAAGTGAATAACCTCACATTTTCTGACATTATACTCCATCTGTCAAATTTTTGCCCACTCACTTAAGCTATCTATATCCCTTTGCAGATTATTTGCGTCCTTCTCACAATTGGCTTTCCCACTTACCTTTGTATCATCAGAAAATTTGGCTACATTACAATTGGTCCCTTCAGCCAAGTCATTAATATAGATTGTAAATAGTTGAGGCCCCAGCACTGATCCCTGTGGCACCCCACTAGTTACAGTTTGCCAACCTGAAAATGACCCATTTATCCTGACTCTTTGTTTTCTGTTAGTTAGCCAATCCGCTATCCATGCTAATATATTACCCCCAGCTCTTTGAGCTCTTATCTTATGCAGTAACCTTTTATGTTGCATCTTATCGAATGCCTTCTGGAAATCCAAATACACGACATCTACTGGTTCCCCTTTATGCACTCTGCTCGTTGCATCCTCAAAGAACTCCAGCAAATTTATCAAATATGATTTCCCTTTCATAAAACCATACTGACTCTGCTTGACTGTATTATGATTTTCTAAATGTCCTGCTACTGCTTCCTGAATAATGGTCTCCAGCATTTTCCTGTTAACAGATGTTAGGCTAACTGGTCTATAGTTTCCTGCTTTCCATCCCTTCTTTCTTAAATTGGGTCGTTACATTTGCAGTTTTCCAATCCATTGGGACCTCTCCAGAATCCAGGGAATGTTAGTAGATTACAACCAATGCATCCACTATCTCAGCAGCTGCTTCTCTTAAGACCCTAGGATGCAGGCCATGTGGTCCAGGGGACTTGTCCACCTTTAGCCCCATTAGTTTTCCTAGTACTTTTTCTCTAGTGATAGATTGTTTTAAGTTCCCCCTCCCTATAGCTCCTTGATTATCTATTATTGGGATGCTTTTAGTGAAGACCGATACAAAATATTTGTTCAAAGTCTCTGCCATTTCCCTGTTCCCTATTATTAATTCCCCAGTCTCATCCTGTAAGGCACCACTTTAGCTATTCTCTTCCTTTTCATATACCTGTAGGAGTTCTTGTTGTCTGTTTTTATATTTCTTGCTAGTTTACTCTCATAATCTACATTCTCTCTCTTCATTATTTTTGTAGTCATCTTTTTCTGGTTTCGAAACATTTCCCAATCCTCTGGCTTACCACTAATCTTCGTAACATTGTATGCCTTTGTTTTCAATTTAATACCATCCTTTACTTTGTTAGTTAGCCATGGATGGTTCATCCTTCTCTTAGAGTCTTTCTTTCTCAATGGAATATATCTTTGCTGAGAGTTATGAAATATCACCTTAAATGTCTGCCACTGCTTATCTACTATCTTACCCTTTAATGTGGGGGGTGGGGGGGAGGGGTGAGAGTATTCAGGAAAGAGTAAATTTAATAGCTGCAAGAGAAATTTCAAGGCTCTAGAACGGAGCAGAGTTTTGGGTAAAAATAAGCAGAATGGGTCAGGAAGGGACAGAGGGAGTAACAAAAGTAATAGGGCATTTCTGACTAAGGTGACATTAGGGAAAAATAGAAAAAAGTCAAAGCTAAAGACACATATATCTGAATGCAAGAAGCATTTGCAACAAAACAGATGAATTAATAGCGGAGATAGAAATGAATAGGTTTGATCAAATAGTCATTCTGGAGACGTGGTTGCAAAGTGACCAAGTTTTGGAACTAAATATTCCAGTATACTTAACTTTTAGAAGAGATCGGCAAAATGGACAAAGAGGAGGGTAGCCCTGATAATAAAGGATGGGATAAAGACAGTAGAGAGAAAGGATTTTAGCTCAGAAAATCAAGAAGTAGAATCAGTTTGAGTGGAGCTAAGAAACAGCAAGTGGCAGAAAACATTGGTGGGAGTTGTTTATAGGCCCCCAAAGAGTAGTGGCAATGTAGGGCACAGTATAAATCAGGAAATTAGAGGTGCATGTAACAGAGGTAATACAATAATCAGGGGGGACGTTCCTCTGCATATAGACTGGGCAAACCAAATTTGCAGTAACAGTGTGGAGGACGAATTCATGGAATGTATACAAGATGGTTATTTAGATCAGTATGTTGATGAACCAACTAGAGAACAGGTTATTTTAGATGTAGTATTGTGCAATGAGAAAGGGTTATTTAATAACCTTGTAGTAAAGGGGCCTTAAGGGAAGAGTGACCATAATATGATAAAATTTAACGGTAAGTTTGCAAGTGATTTAGTTAAATCTAAAACTAGGGTCTTAAATCTAAATAAAGCAAATTACGTAGGTATGAGGGGAGAGTTGGGTAATGTAGATTGCGAAACTACACGAAAAGGTCTGATGGTAGACAAGCAATGACTAGAATTTAAAGAATTAATACATAATTTACAACAAACATACAATCGTTTAAGGCACAAAAACCCACAAGAAACGTGATCCAACCATGGTTAACAAGAGAAGTTAAAGAAAGTATGAGATCAAAGGAAGAGGCTTATAATGTTGCCAAAAAGAGCAGAAAGCCTGAGGATTGGGAGGATTTTAGAATTCAACAAAGGAGGACCAAGAAATTGCTATAGAAAGGGAAAATAGAATGAGAATAAACTAGCGAGAGACATAACAACAGACTGTAAAAGCTTCTACAGGTATTAAAAAGGAAAAGATTAGTGAAAGTAAATGTGGGTCCCCTACAGACTGAGACAGGAGAAATTATAATGGGGAATAAGGAAATGGCAGAGAAATGAAACAAATACTTTGCGTCTGTCGTCACAGAAGAAGACATAAAAAAACTCCCGGAAATAGTGGCGTATCAGGGTTCTAGCGAGAATCAGGAACTGAAATTTCAAATTCAGATGGAGGGCGAGAAAGTTGGATCTCAAACCAGCATACTAAGCTTAAATAAAGGAGACTACAAAGGTATGAGGGTAGAGTTGGCTAAAGTGGACTGGGAAAATAGATTAAAGTGTAGGACGGTTGATGAACAGTGGTGTACATTTAAGAAGTTATTTCATAATTCTCAACAAAAATATATTCCACTGAGGAGGAAATGGTGTAAAAGAAAAGATAGCTATCCGTAGCTAACTAAAGAAATAAAGGATGGTATCCGATTAAAAACAAGGGCAAACAAAGTGGTCAAAACTACTGGGAGGACAGAAGACTGGGAAGCTTTTAAAAGCCAGCAAAGAACGACTAAAAAATTGATTAAGAAAGGGAAGATAGACTATGAAAGTAAGCGAGCATGAAATATAAAAACAGATAACAAGAATTTCTATAGGTATATAAAAGGAAAAGAGTGGTTAAAGTAAATGTTGGTCCCTTAGAGGATGAAACTATGGAATTAGTAATGGGGAACATGGAGATGGCAGAAACTCTGAACAAATATTTTGTATCAGTCATTACGGTAGAGGACACTAAAAATATCCCAAAAGTGGATAGTCAAGGGGCTATAGGGGGGGAGAAACTTACCACAATCACAATCACTAAGGAGGTGGTACTCAGTAGGATAATGGGACTAAAGGCGAATAATTCCGCTGAACCTGATGGCTTGCATCCTAGGGTCTTAAGAGAAGTTGTGGCAGGGATAGTGGATGCACTGGTTGTAATTTACCAAAATTCCGTGGATTCTGGTAAGATCCCAGCAAATTGGAAAACTGCAAATGTAACGCTCTTATTTAAAAAACGAGACAGACAAAAAGCAGGAAACTATAGACCAGTTAGCCTAACATCTGTGGTTGGGAAAATGTTGGAGTCCATTATTAAAGAAGCAGTAGCAGGACATTTGGAAAAGCATAATTCAGTCAGGCAAAGTTGGCATGGATTTATGAAGGGGAAGTCATGTTTGATAAATTTTCTGGAATTCTTTGAAGAAGTAACGGACAGGGTGGATAAAGGGGAACCAGTGGATGTGGTGTATTTGGACTTCCAGAAGGCATTTGACAAGGTGCCACATAAAAGCCTCCCTGATAAAGTGCGACATCCCCACGGACACCTGGGAGTCCCCGGCCAAAGATCGCCCTAAGTGGAGGAAGTGCATCTGGGAGGGTGCTGAATCTTATATATGTGGACTTGTATTTACTCTGTACAGCCACCAGAGGGCTCATTCCACGGAGTCCCAAAGGACCCCATAATCCCTTGGGAGCACAGGTATTTAAGGAGACTTCACAGGTTGGAGAGGCACTCTGGAGACTTGCAATAAAAGACTAAGGTCACACTTTACTTTGAGCTCACAGTGTTCAGTCAGACTCTTTCTCCATACACAACAACTGGCGACGAGATACAGATAGCGAACCCAAAGATGCAGAGAACAGTGGGCATCCTGGAGAAATTTTCGGAGGGAAATGATTGGGAAACTTTTGTGGAGCGACTCGACCAATATTTCGTGGCCAACGAGCTAGATGGGGAAGAGAGCACTGCCAAATGAAGGGCGATCCTCCTCACCGTCTGTGGGACACCAACATATGGCCTCATGAATAATCTGCTCACTCCAGCAAAACCCACGGAGAAATTATATGATCATTTTTGCACACTGGTCCGAGAGCATTTGAACCCGAAGTAAAGCGTTCCGATGGCGAGGTACCGGTTCTACACCTACAAAAGATCTGAAGGCCAGGAAGTGCCGAGTTATGTCGCCGAGCTAAGACGCCTTGCAGGACATTGCGAATTTGAAGGACATTTGGAGCACATACTCAGAGACTTTTTCATGCTTGGCATTGGCCACGAAACCATACTTCGTAAGCTTTTGACTGTAGAGACCTCAACTTTGAGTAAGGCCATAGCGATAGCCCAGGCGTTCTTTGCCACCAGTGAAAATACGAAGCAAATCTCTCAGCACACAAGTGCTGCCAGAAGTACTGTGAACAAAGTGATGTTGTTTTAGAATCGTAACATACAGGGCAGGTCACACATACCTGCAGCTGCATGTCCGCAGATGTCTCAGAGTCCACCATCAAGGGTGATGAATGCAAGGCCATTAACACCTTGTTGGCGCTGCGGGGGTGATCATCGTTTCCATTCATGCTGATTCAAAGGATACATTTGCGAGGGCTGTGGAACAATGGGACACCTCCAAAGAGTGTGCAGGCGAGCTGCTAAGCCTGTTAAACGTGCAAACCCACCATGTTGCAGAGGAGGATCACGACGAAACAGAGCCTCAGATAGACGAGGCAGAGATACATGGGATACACACATTCACCACAAATTGTCCCCCGATAATGCTGAATGTTGAAGTAAATGGACTCCCGGTGTCAATGGAGCTGGACACGGACGCGAGCCAGTCCATCATGGGCAAAAAGACTTTCGAAAGGTTGTGGTGCAACAAAGCCTCAAGGCCAGTTTTAACTCCAATTCGCATGAAACTAAGAACTTACACAAAATAACTTATTCCTGTAATTGGCCGTGCTACCGTAAAGATCTCCTATGATGGAGCGGTGCACAAGCTACCACTCTGGGTGGTACCGGGTGATGGTCCCACGCTGCTCGGCAGGAGCTGGCTGGGAAAGATACGCTGGAACTGGGACGACATCCGAGCGCTATCGCGCGTTGACGACACTTCGTGTGCCCGGGTCTTAAACAAATTTCCTTCGCTGTTCGAACCAGGCATCGGGAAATTCCAAGGAGCAAATGTGCAGATCCACCTAATTCCAGGGGCGTGACCCATCCATCACAAGGCGAGAGCGGTACCGTACATGATGAGAAAAAGGGTAGAGATCGAGCTAGACCGGCTACAAAGAGAGGGCATCATCTCACCGATCGAGATTAGCAAGTGGGCCAGTCCTATTGTCCCAGTTCTCAAAGGAGATGGCACCATCAGAATCTGTGGCGATTCCAAGTAACTATCAATCGTTTCTCCCTGCAGGACCAATACCCACTACCAAAAGCTGATGACCTCTTTGCAATGTTGGCAGGAGGAAAGATCTGACTTCAGCCTACATGATGCAGGAATTGGAGGAATCATCGAAGGCCTTCACCTGCATCAACACGCACAAAGGTCTTTTTGTTTATAACAGATGCCCATTTGGAATCCGATCACCAGCGGCGATATTCCAGAGAAACATGGAAAGTTTACTGAAGTTGGTGCCACACACCGTGGTCTTCCAGGACGACATCTTGGTCACAGGTCGGAACACAGTCGAGCACCTGCAGAACCTGGAGGAGGTTCTTAGTCGACTCAACCGTGTGGGGCTCAGGTTAAAATGCTCGAAGTGCGTTTTCCTTGCGCCTGAAATGGAGTTCCTGGAAAGGAGGATTGCGGCGGACGGCATCAGGCCCACCAACGCGAAGACAGAGGCAATCTAGAACGCACCGAGGCCACAGAACGTGACGGAGCTGTGGTCGTTTCTGGGACTCTTGAACTACTTTGGTAACTTCTTACCGGGTCTCAGCACCCTGCTAGAACCTCTACATGTCTTACTATGAAAAGGGGGCGAAAGAGTTTGGGGCAAAAGCCAAGAAAATGCCTTTGTAAAAGCGAGTAAATTGTTATGCTCAAACAAATTGCTTGTGTTGTATGATCCATGGAAGCGTTTGGTACTAGCATGTGATGCGTCAAGATATGGCGTCGGATGTGTATTGCAACAAGCTAATGATTTCGGGAAACTGAAACCGGTTGCTTATGCATCCAGGAGTCTGTCTAAGGCTGAGAGTGCCTACAGCATGATTGAGAAAGAAGCGTTAGCGTGTGTCTATGGGGTAAAGAAAATGCATCAATACCTGTTTGGGCTAAAGAATTCATGACCCGTAGCGAGATCAAACATGTTAGATCTGCCCCGTTTAAACCAGCATCCAATGGTCAGGCAGAGAGAGTAGTGCAGACCATTAAGCAAGGCTTGAAGAGGGTAACTGAAGGCTCACTGCAGTCTCGCCTATCCCGAGTCCTGCTTAGCCACTGCACGAGACCCCACTCACTCATTGGGATCCCACCTGCTGAACTGCTCATGAAAAGAGCACTTAAGACAAGGCTCTCATTAGTTCACTCTGAACAGGTAGAGAGCAGGCGGCTTCAACAAAGTGCATACCATGAGAGCGCAAATGTGTCACGTGAGATTGATCCTGTATTTGTATTTAATTATGGACAAGGTCCCAAGTGGCTTCCCGGCACTGTCATGGCCAAAGAGGGAAGAAGGGTGTTTCGGGTCAAACTTTCAAATGGACTCATTCACCGGAAACACTTGGACCAAATCAAACTCAGATTCACAGACTATCCTGAGCAACCCACCTTGGACTCTACCTTTTTTGATCCCTCAACACACACACCAGTGGCAACCGACACCACGGTTGATCACGAAGCAGAACCCATCATCCACAGCAGCCCTACAGGGCCCAACACATCAGGCAGCCCAGCAAGGCCAGCTGCACAGCAGCCCAGCGAGGGCCCAACAAATGATTCAACAACATCAGCTTTCACACCGAGACGATCAACCAGGGCAAGAAGGGCCCCAGATCGACTCACATTGTAAATAGTTACACTATTAACTTTGGGGCAAATGTTGTTATATATGTGGACTTGTAGATACTCTGTACAGCCACTAGAGGGCTCATTCCCCGGAGTCCCAAGGGAACCCGTAATGGGAGCACAGGTATTTAAGAAGGCTTCACAGGTTGGAGAGGCACTCTGGAGACCTGCAATAAAAGACTAAGGTCACACTTTACTTTGAATTCACGGTGTTCAGTCTAACTCTTTCTCCATACACAACACTGAACTCCTCAAGTATCATCGCCGAGAGCATGCAGAAATCAAGCGCAGGCAGCGGAAAGAGCGTGCGGCAAACCACTCTCCCCACCTATCCTCCCTTCAACCACTGTCTGACCCACCTGTGACAGAGACTGGTTCTCATATTGGGCTGTACAGCCACCTAAGAACTCATGCTAAGAGTGGAAGCAAGTCTTCCTCGATTCCGAGGGAATGCCTATGATGATGATGCCATAAAAGGTTACTGCACAAGATAAAAGTTCACAAGGTTGGAGGTAATATATTGGCATGGATAGAGGATTGACTAACCAACAGAAAGCAGAGAGTCAGGATAAATGGTTCATTCTTGTGTTAGCAATCAGTAACTAATGGGGTGATGCAGGGATCAGTGCTGGGACCCCAACTATTTACAATCTATAGTAACGACTTGAATCAAGGGACCGAGTGTAACATAGCCAAGTTTGCTGACAATACAAAGATGGGAGGAAAAGCAATGCGAGGAGGACACAAAAAACCTGCTAAGTGAGTGGGCAAAAATTTTGCAGATGGAGTATAATGTTGGAAAGTGTAAGATTATCCACTTTGGCAGAAATAATAAAAAAACAAATTATTATTTAAATGGAGAAAAATTGCATAGTGCTGCAGTATATTGGGACCTGGGGGTCCTGGTGCATGAAATACAAAAGGTTATTATGCAGGTACAGCAAGTGATCAGGAAGGCCAATGGAATCTTGGCCTTTATTGCAAAGGGGATGGAATATAAATGCAGGGAAGTCTTGCTACAGTTATACAGGTTATTGGTGAGGCCACATCGGGAATACTGCATGCAGTTTTAGTTTCCATATTTACGAAAGGATATACTTGCTTTGGAGGCAGTTCAGGGAAGGTTCACTAGGTTGATTCCGGAGATGAGGGGGTTGACTTATAAGGAAAGGTTGAGTAGGTTGGGCTTCTACTCACTGGAATTCAGAAGAATGAGTGATGATCTTATCGAAATGTATAAGATTATGAGGGGGCTTGACAAGATGGATGCAGAGAGGATGTTTCCACTGATAGGGGAGACTAGAACTAGGGGGCATAATCTTAGAATAAGGGGCCGCCCATTTAAAACTGAGATGAGAAGGAATTTCTTCTCTCAGAGGGTTGTAAATCTGTGGAATTCACTGCCTCAGAAAGCTGTGGAAGCTGGGACATTGAATATATTTAAGACAGAGATAGACAGTTTCTTAACCGATAAGGGAATAAGGGGTTATGGGGAGCGGGCAGGGGAGTGGACCTGGGTCCATGATCAGTCAGCCACGATCGTATTGAAAAGTGGAGCAGGCTCGCTGGGCCATATGGCCTGCTCCTGCTCCTATTTCTTATGTTCTTATGAAAGAAATTAGTATTAGTAAAAAAATAGTACTGGAGAAATTAATTGAACTGAAAGCTGATAAATCCCCAGGACCCAATGGCCTACGTCCTAGGGTTTTGAAAGAGGTGGCTATAGAGATAATGGATGTATTGTTTGTCATCTTTCAAAATTCCATAGATTCTAGAATGGTTCCCGCAGATTGGAAGATAGCTAATGTATCCCCACTATTTAAGAAAGGAGGGAGAGAGAAAACAGGGAACTACAGACCAATTAGCCTGACATCAGTAGTAGGAAAAATGCTAGAATCTATTATTAAGGATGTGATAACAGGACACTTAGAAAAGAGTAATAAGATTGGGCGGATTTATGCAAGGGAAATCATGAGAGTTGTTTGAGGTTGTAACTAGCAGAATAGGTAAGGGGGATCAGTGGATATAGTCTATTTGGATTTTCTGAAGACATAAGATAAGTTGCCAGACAAGAGGTTATTAAACAAAATTAGGGCTCATGGGATTGGGGGTAATATACTCACATGGATTGAGGATTGACTAATGGACAGAAAACAGAGAGTAGGGTTAAACGGGTCATTTTTGAGTTGACAGGCTGTAACTAGTGAGGTGCCGGAAGGCCCCAGCTATTCACAATCTATGATTTGGATGTGGGGACCAAATGTAATATATCCAAGTTTGCTGATGATACAAAGCTAGGTGGAAATGTAAGTTGTGAGGAGGATGCAAAGAGAATTCAAGGGGATATAGACAGGCTAAGTGAGTGGGCAAGAACATGGCAAATGGAGCATAATGTGGAGAAATTGTGAAGTTATCCACTTTGGTAAGAAAAATAGAAAAGCAGAGTATTTTTTAAAAGGTGAGATATTAGGAAATGTTGGTATTCAGGGGGACCTGGGTGTCCTTGTAACGAATCACTGAAAGTTAACAAGCAGGTACAGCAAGCAATTAAGAAAACAAATGGTATGTTGGCCTTTATTACAAGAGGATTTGAGTATAACAGTAAAGACATCTTACTGCAATAAAAAAAGTCCCCGGTGAGACCGCACCTGGAGTCTTGTGTACAGTTTTGGTCTCCTTACCTAAGGAAGGGTAAAGTTGCCATTGAGAGAGTGCAATGAAGGTTCGCCAGACTGATTCCTGGGATGATTGTCCTATGAGGAGAGATTGAGTAGGCTCGGCCTATATTCTTTAGCGTTTAGAAGAATGAGAGGTGATCTCATTGAAACATGCAACATTCTTACAGGGCTTGACGGGATAGATGTAGGGAGGATGTTTCCCCTGGCTGAGGAGTCTCAAAGCAGGGGTCACAGTCTCAGAATCAGGCGTCAGCCATTTAGGACGGAGATGAGGAGAAACTTCTTCACTCCGAGGGTGGTGAATCTCTACCCCAGAGGGCTTGGAGGCTCAGTCTTTGCGTATATTCAAGACAGAGATTGATAGATTTTTGGATATTTAGGGAATCAAGGGATATGGGGATAGTGTAGCAAAGTGGAGTTGAGGTAGAAGATCAGCAATGATCTCATTGAATGGCGGAGCAGGCTCGAGGGGCCGAATGACCTACTCCTGCTCCTAATTCCTATGTTCTTATGTTCTCTATCTCACCACCACCTCTCTCGACCCTTCCACTGTCTCTAAATTGTCAGACTGCTTCGCCGACATTCAGTTCTGGATGAGCAGAAATTTCTGCCAACTAAATATTGGGAATCAGTGTCTTCGGTCCCAGCTACAAATTCCATTACCTAGCCATTGACTCCATCCCGCTTGGTGTCATATTTGACCAAGAAATGAGCTTCCAACCATATATCCATGCCATAACTAAGACCGCCTATTTCCACCTCCGGAACATCGCATGAATCCTCCCCTACCTCAACTCATCCACTGCTGAAACCCTCATCCATGTCTTTGTTACCTCTAGACTTGACTATTCCAACGCACTCCTGGTTAGTCTCCCACGTTCTACCCTACATAAACTTCAGCTCATCCAAAACTCGGCTACCTATGTACTTACTCACACCAAGTCCCGTTCACCCGTTATCTCTGTGGTTGCTGACCTACATTGGCTCCCAGTTAAGCAGTGCCCCAATTTAAAATTCTCATCCTTGTTTTCAAATCTATCCACAGCTTCACCCCTCCCTATTTCTGTAAACTCCTCCAGCTCCACAACCCGAGATATTTGCACTACTATAATTCTGGCCCCTAGAGCATCCCTGATTATAATCACTCAATCATTGGTGCCTTCAGCTGCCAAGGCCCTACACTCTGGAATTACGTCCCTTAGCATCTCTGCCTCTCAACCACTCGCTCCTCCTTTAAGAAGCCCCTTAAAACCTACTCTTTGACCAAGCTTTTGGTCAGCTGCCCTAATTTCTCCTTATGTGTCAATTTTTATTTTATAACACCCCTGTGAAGTGCTTTGGGATGTTTTACGATTTAAAAACTGCTATATAAATACAAGTTGTTGTTGTTGTTGTTGAGTGAATGGAGAGGTACAGACCTCTATCTGAATAGATGCTACATAATGGGATATGTGTCATTGATCAATGAGCGGAGAGGTATAGTCCTGTATTAGCTATTCAAGAGTGAAATCAGAAATAATTTTTTAACACATAGGGTAGTAGAAATCTGGAACTCCTTCCTTAAAAAGACTGTGGGCTAGATGTTACACTTTTTTTGCATGCATAACACCCATTTAACGTACATCTTAATGCTGAAATGACGTATAACGCCCAGATAGCGCCCATTTAGCCACAAAATGGAAACTGCCGCCCATTTTTCGGACACTTATCGCCGAGCGTTACTTTCCCCATGTGCATAACACTGGGAAAAATAATACCGTCTGCCCACTTTTTTGGGGCGGAATCATCAGAATGGGTGAAACCAACACCCATAATATCGCCCAGCGTTACTTTCCACACGTAATTAACGCCGAGATTCAATAATACCGAACGGCTACTTTATTTTGTTGTAAAGATCACATTTGCCAAAACTAATGCCAAGGAGATCACCCAGTGTTACTTTCATCACCTCGCACACATCTCGCCCACAATATCGCTCACCTAAAAAACCGTCAGGAAAAAGTGGAATTAACTAGAACTAATCACAGCATTATGAACGCCATGTTCTAAATCACATGTCGCATCATTTAAAAGGCTGCTCTGCTTTAACCTCAGGCAGTTTGGATGTACTCTGGAGGTCTTTGGAGGTGATGTGAACATCTGAACAAACATCTTTATCATACTGTGAATGATTAGAATTTAATAGGTGTCTTCGTCGGGACATTCATTCTTTGTGACCAATCGGTGGAAAACAGATAGCAATTGGAATGGGGCCTATCCTTTCTCAGCCTCTCTTGATGACCAATTACATGCTGCAGACTCGAGATGGTAGAAGGTACGCTCAATGTAAGACATGCCAGACTGATGAGGAGGACCAGGCGTTACATCACCCCGCAAGTACAGGGAGAAGCGGTCTTCCCTCAACTTGTCCGATAACACACTGCGCTTCCACAAAGAGGTTATCACTGAGGTATGCCAGCTCATAAGGGGAGATCTGCAACTTACCAGCACCATCAGTACTGTACTGTCCAATGAGGTTAAAGTCATTGCGGCACTGTTGTTCTACACATCAGGCTCTTTTCAGGCCTCAGCTGGCAACATTTGCGGTCTGTCTCAGCATGCCACACATTGCTGCATTAGATAGGTCACTGCGCACACAGGATGGACTTTATCAGCTTCCCTATGGCCAGGGAGGCTCAGACTAAGAGGGCTTTAAGATTCTATCAAATTGCTAACTTCCCCAAGATGCAGGGAGCAATAGACTGTACCCACATCGCGATGCGGGCACTTTTTCAGGATGCAGAGATTTTCAGGAACCACAAGCGATTCCACTCCCTGAATGTGCAACTTGTTGTCGACCACCAGCAAATTATGATGGCAGTGAATGCTAAATTTCCGGGCAGCATCTATGATGCTCACATCCTATGTGAGAGCACTGTATCTGACTTGTTTACCAGTCAGCCGCAAGGACAATGCTGGATGCTTGGTGACAAAGGATATGGCCTCACCACCTGGCTGATGACCCCCCCCTTCGTGACACCCATACCGAAGCAGAGAGGCGGTACAACAAGAGCCGAAGAGCCACTCGCAATATCATGGAGAAAACCATTGGAGTGCTGAAGCAGCGCTTTAGATGCCTGGACCACTCAGGAGGCAAGCTCCAATACTACCCTGAGCAGGTAGCTCAATTCGTGGTGGTGTGCTCCATGCTACACAACTTGGCTATCAGGAGGGGACAAGAATGCCAGAAGGGTCTGACAGTCCACCTCATCAGAGAAAGGGACAAGGAAGTGGACGCTGACATCGGGCCAGACAATCAGGCTGATGCTGAAGCCATGCCCCCACCCCCCTATAGATCACATGAAAGGGCCTGTGGTGGCATGATAGTTGCAAGACTCTTACGTCAGAAGCTCATAAAAGAGCTCTTTGCCTGAAAGAACGTTGGTGTTATTTACAAGGCTGACACACTGCTGGGTGTGCAGGTCATACATCAATGGTGGGCATCACCTTGGTGACAGTTAAAGTTTAAGTTGATTGAAGTTAAGTATAATTATACCCTTTGATGTTAAGGAATCACCAGCATGTAACGGTGCAGTTATCTGAGCCAATGCGCATCCAGGTTTTGTTAAATAAAAAACATTTAAACCAAACATTTGCCTGAAATCATAAGTATTTCTGTAAAAACCAACCCTTCCCCCCCACTCCCCGCTTCTCCTCCCCACCTCTACCCTTTCCCCTCCCCCTCCTGACTCCAAGTTGCCTGGCTGAGGAGCTCCTCGGGCGATGCTTCATTGCTGGGGAGGGGGGGAATGACGGCCAAACCGTTGCTTGGACGGATATGGGAGAAGACGGTCCCGAGGTGGGAATGTGCTCCGAGCCAGAAGCAAGATGTTGCTCCTGGCTCTCGTGTGTCATTGGCAATGGGGTTGCAGCATCCTGGAGTGCAGTGCCGCGCTCCGGGACCCCTCTGCCGCCAGTGCTCCTGGCTACCAGCTCCCGGGCCTCCTCCATCCCTTCCAGGTTATATATTATTTGTTGGACAAAAACTCAGTGCCAACTATGCTCTTGGTGCTTAGTAGGCTTTTTGCTGCTGGCTCCCTTGTGCCTCCCACAACAGCCAAACAAGTACATACCACACCCACACACGCTTTCAGTCCCTCTCTGCTCCCTCTCTCTCTGTCTCCTCTTTTGCACATGTAATGATGACCCCTGACCTCCTGAATCGCAGGAAATGAGCGTTGCCATGCCATTGCTAAGGACGGCGACACTTTACTGCAGAAGGTCAGAGAGATTTAACGCTACCGCTCATTTCATATCGCTCGTGGTGACGCCCAATTTCAAAAATGGAGACTATGGGCTTTGAGAATGGGCGACAAGCCGGCGATCTGAAAACCGCCCACGCCGGAAATAACCCCCATTTTTGGGCGATCTGCATAAAAGTGTCAAATCTAGCCCTGTAAATTTTAGGACAATTGATTTCCAGACTGAGGTTGATAGATTTTGGTTAGCTAAGGGTACAAAGGCATATGGAGCAAAGGTGGGTAAATGGAGCTGAGGACAGCTCAGCGATGATCTAATTGAATGGTGGAGCAAACCAGAGGGGCTGAATGACCTCCTTCTGTTCTTATCTTCCTGTCAGAGAGAGCTTTTTGCAGGGGTGGACGCAGGTGGAAATGGGGTGGTGGGGGTTAAAATGAATAGGTCAGAGATGGCTTTGTCAGTGATTGAGACCATAGAAGGAGTGAGGCCAGGAGAGATGGCAAAGTCGAGGGGATGGCCATGATGGGTAGGAGTGTTTAAGGGACAACAGCGGGGCATTACAATCAGAGGACAAAGGATAAGGGGAGTTGAGATGGAGATTGAAATAACCAAGGATGAGGAGTTACTGAGTGCAGTGGCTGAAGGAGGAAAGCAGGGTGAATTTGTGGGTGAGAAACCTGGGGTGAAAGGCAAAAGACAACAAGGATTTTAAAGGAGAGAAGAGTGGAACAATTGTCATAATGGACTGCTCTGATGTCACAATGGACTGCTCTGATGTTACAACAATATCCTGATTGTAGAGTCACCTAGAGTACTATGATATAATAATAAAGCCATGTGCTCTGCACAATTCTAACCGGGAGCCATGTTGTTTCCACGCTCTGAGTTTGCTGTGTATCAGGATGTCATGTATGTAACCTCTATGTAACATCACTGCAATACTGTATATAATTAAGCAATGCACACCTTGACCATAGGGGGTGAACTTGTGGGAGACACTCCGTACCTGGTCATCCAGGTATATAAAGGGAGGTCCCACGCAGGGTCATCACTTCTTGGTCCTGTAAATAAAGATTCAGGTGATAGAGTGACCCTGCCCATAGAATGTGCCTTGTGTGGGTTTTGTGCCATTGAGTAAGGACATTACATTGGTGACGAGAAACGGGAATCAACGACCCACGAGAATGGCCATCGGTAGCACAGAGGAACAGTACTGTGTTGGTGAGGACTGGGACGATTTCATTGAGAGGCTCCAGCAAAGCTTTGTCATGAAAGAATGGCTGGGAGATGCAGCGGCCGACAAGCGAAGGGCCCATCTGCTGACCAGCTGCGGACCTAAGACTTACGCGCTCATGAAGGACCTACTAGCACCAGCTGGAGGACAAAACCTTTGAAGAGCTCAGCAAACTAATCGGTGAGCTCCTCAAACTGGCGAGCAGCATACACATGGCCCGACACAGATTCTATATTCTATACCCACCGACATCGTGAAGGACAGTGCATACCGGACTTCGTTGCAGACCTCCGGCATTTGGCCATCCTCTGTAAGTTCACAGACGCCTGCAGGGGGGAGATGTTAAGGGACTTCTTTATTGAGGGCATCGGTCATGCAGGGATTTTCCGAAAGTTAATTGAGACCAAGGACTTGACCTTGGAAGCGGCGGCGTTGATGGCTCAGACTTTCATGGCGGGGGAGGAGGAAACCAATATAATATAGGCACGCAATTCTGCCTCCAACACGGCGGGGGATCAGGGAGTCAATATCATAAATGCGACTCAGAGCCCCGCAGGCAGGCAAGGACAGTTCGACACACCCCAGGCAGCAATCGACCCCAGAGTAGATTTTCAACAGAGACAATGGCAGGCTGAACGGACATTTATGCCATCACAGTGGACAATGCAGTCCGGGATGGGGCCATTGACATCCAGTAACAAGGTATTCAAGAGCAGTCAAAGAGATAATCAGCGAGGAATGCCGGGCCATAGCTTCTGTGTTCACAACAATGGGAATCTCAGCTCATGATGGAGGTGTGGGGGTAAACACTCTGCCAGGACATGCAGCTTTCAACAATTTGTCTGCAGAAATTGCAACCTCAGTGGCCATTTAGCTCGAATGTGCAAGAAGCCTGTAACCAGGCTAAGTTATGAGGCGGATGGACCAGAAGAGGGGTCATAGACATAGACATAGAAAATAGGTGCAGGAGTAGGCCATTCAGCCCTTCGAGCCTGCACCGCCATTCAATGAGTTCATGGCTGAACATGCAACTTCAGTACCCCATTCCTGCTTTCTCGCCATACCCCTTCTTCCCCTAGTAGTAAGGACTACATCTAACTCCTTTTTGAATATATTTAGTGAATTGGCCTCAACAACTTTCTGCGGTAGAGAATTCCACAGGTTCACCACTCTCTGGCTGAAGAAGTTTCTTCTCATCTCGGTCCTAAATGGCTTACCCCTTATCCTGGTTTTGAACTGTGACCCCTGGTTTTGAACTTCCCCAACATTGGAAACATTCTTCCTGCATCTAACCTGTCTAAACGCGTCAGAATTTTAATCGTTTCTATGAGATCCCCTCGCATTCTTCTGAACTCAAGTGAATACAAGCCCAGTTGATCCAGTCTTTCTTGATATGTCAGGTCCCGCCATTCCAGGAATCAGTCTGGTGAGCCTTCACAGTCTGTGAGGCAGAATGACTCTTGGGGCAAATCAATGGACGCTGAAGTTCAGCAGGTTCATGTGGCAAACATTCATAGCTCATATACCAAAACGCCACCAATGATGATGAAGGTTTTATTAAATGGCATGGAGCTGGACACGGGGGCCAGCCAGTCACTCATGAGCGTTCAACAATTCGAAAAGCTATGGCCACTCAAAGCCAGTAGACCCAAACTAGAACGCATTGAGACACAATTACGGATGTATACCAAATAAATCATTCCAGTACTAGGCAGTGCAATGTTGGCGGTCACACACAATGGATCAGTGAACCGGCTGCCGCTCTGGATTGTCCGAGCAATGGTCCCGCACTGTTGGGGAGGAGCTGGTTAGCTGAAATGAAGTGGAAATGGGGGGGATGTGCACGCAATGTCATCTGTGGAGCAAAGTTCGTGCTCACAAGTCCTACAACAATTTGAGTCACTATTCCAACCTGATCTCACTTCAGCCTACATGACCCAAGAACTGGCCGATGGATCTAAACTACTGACCACCATCACTACGCACAAGTGACTGTTCGTTTACAACAGATGCCCATTTGGCATTCGATCAGCGGCCGCGATTTTTCAAAGAAACATGGAAAGCCTGCTCAAATCCATTCCTGGAACAATCGTATTTCAGGACGACATCCTCACCACGGGTCGTGGCACCGAGGAACACCTCCACAACCTGGAGGAGGTGCTACGCCGACTAGACCGGGTAGGCCTGCGATTCAAGAAGTCTAAATGTGTGTTTTTGGCTCCTGAGGTTGAGTTCCTGGGCAGGAGGGTTGCTGCAGATGGGATTCGGTCCACCGAATTCAAAACAGAGGCGATTCGACAAGCGCCCAGGCCCGGCAACACATCGGAGTTATGTTCATTTCTGGGACTCTTGAACTATTTCGGGAACTTTCTGCCGAACTTAAGCACGTTGTTGGAGCCGCTTCACGTGCTCCTGCATAAGGGTTGTGATTGGTTTTGGGGGGACTGTCAAGAACGGGCTTTCAATCGGGCGCGGAACCTACTTTGTTCAAATAAGTTATTGACCCTGTACGACCCCTGTAAGAAATTGGTTCTGACATGTGATGCATCACCTATGGGGTTGGGTGCGTGTTGCAGCAGAGTAACGCTGAGGGACAACTACAACCTGTGGCTTATGCTTCCAGGTCGCTCTCTCAAGCAGAATGGGGATATGGGATGGTTGAGAAGAAGGCACTTGCATGTGTCTATGGTGTAAAAAAAATGCATCAGTACCTTTTTGGCAGGAGGTTCGAATTAGAAACGGACCACAAGCCGTTAACATCCCTGTTGTCAGACAGCAAGGCTGTCAATGCCAACGCATCAGCTCGCATACAGCGATGGGCACTCACGCTGGCTGCTTATGACTACTCCATCTGGCACCGGCCTGGCACCGAAAATTGCGCTGACGCGCTCAGCAGACTTCCACTGGCCACCACCGAGGGGGGAGCAGAACAAAGCGCTGAGATGGTCATGGCCGTTGATGCCTTTGACAGCGCAGGCTCCCCCATCACAGCCCACCAGATCAAAATCTGGACAAACAGAGATCTCCTCCTATCTCTGATTAAGAAAATGGCCAAGAAAATGGCTGTTAGAGGTTCTTTGTTTTGCAGAAAAACCTAAAAATCCAAGGTACATTTTGAGCACAAATGGCTTAACTGTCAACATTGCCAGAGTCCAGATGGCCATGTCTATGGGAATAATAGGGCACTTGGGTGAACTCCATCATGACCAAGAGATGTTTGGAGCATATGTAGATCAGCTAAAATTGTTTTTAACCGGGAATAGTATCGTCAAAGTCTCTGATGATGCAAATCATAACCTGGCGGTTTTAGAAAGGAAACAAGCTATTTTCTTAACTGAAACTGAAGGACACGCCACAGCACTCCAGTCCTGAGCCCCTGGAAATTGCTGAAAGTTATCGTTTTGAAACATGCGATCAATTATGTGATGAGGGTATCAGTGTAGCTTTAAAAAAGCTATCCATTCACTGTCATTTCGGAAACTTTCAGGACCAAGCATTGCGTGATTGTTTTGTTTGTGGGTTGAAAAATGAAGCAATCCGTAGAAGGTTGTTGACAACCCCTAACTTGACTTTTGATTTAGCTTGTCAGTCAGCTATGTCGATGGATATGGCCGACCAATACTCCCGAGAATTTTGCACCATTTCCAGTCGTCAGACAACCGAAATGAATCGGCTGCAGACTAAAAGTAAAAGGCAGTTGGGCCCCAAGGCCTCAGCAACTGGACAAGGTAACAGCGCATTGAAGTCGTGCTATCGGTGTCTGGGACAGCACCTCGCTCAAAGTTGTCCATATGTGAAGGCAGAATGTTTCTTCTGCAGAAAAACTGGGCATCATGCAAACTGAAGAGTAAACTGACTGGCAATGCTAGAAGTAAAAATTGCCAGACACATAGCGTTGAAGAGAAGCAGCAGGACAAGGAGTTTCTGAAGATTCACGTCATAAGGAGCACAATGGTATCGAACAGCGATTCGCAAAGTATTGTTTTCCAAGTAAACGTCGCACGAACCAGGATCCCCATGGAAATTGACATTGGTGCATCCATGAGCCTAATACTGGAATCACTATATTGTCTAGGGGGATCAAGGGGTATGGCGAGAAAGCAGGAATGGGGTACTGAAGTTGAATGTTCAGCCATGAACTCATTGAATGGCGGTGCAGGCTAGAAGGGCCAAATGGCCTACTCCTGCACCTATTTTCTATATTTCTATGTTTCTATGTCACAAATTGCGTGATTATCGAAATCTAGGGTAGAGCTGCGAGGCTATTTAGAAGAGCAAAACCGTGTAGTAGGAATTTCACAATACCAGTGACATACAAGGATCAGTATCAGAGCTTCCTCCCATAGCAATGTCAGGAGACAAGCCTGCCTTGATAGGTTGAAATTGGTTGGGATTACTGAAGCTGGATTGAAATGAGGTTTTTCGTGTGGAAGCGAAATTTGCATCGAAAGATGATTTCATCAAGCAATATCCAAAGGTGTTCTGCAAAATAATGCAGTCCGATCCAAGGTATCAAGGCGAGTGTCAGAGTGTGGAAGAACGTAAGACCAGTTACTGCAAGCCACGTCCTGTACCATATGCACTCAAGGAGAAAGTTGAGCAGGAACTCAAAAGACTAGAGACTGAGAACTTTATCTCATAATGTTTATGTAATTGGGCTACACTCATTGTTGTTGTACCTAAGTCAGATGGTGTGTTGATTATAAAGTAACCGTAAACCAGGTTCCAGAATGTAATCTCCCCAATACATTGCCAAATGTAGATGATTTGTTCACAATGCTGACAGGTGGCCAGTTCTACTCAAAGTTAGATCTAACAGAAGCCAACTTACAACTCGAACAAGATGAGGAGTCCCAGTCATGTTTGACCTAGGCCTATATCAATTCAATAGCTATCATTTGGAGTGTCTTCTGCCCCCGACATATTCGGAAGGCCAATGGAATCTTGGCCTTTATTGCAAAGGGGATGGAGTATAAAAGCAGGGAAGTCTTGCTACAGGTGTACAGGGTATTGTTGTGGCCTCACCTGGAATACTGTGTGCAGTTTTGGTTTCCATATTTACGAAAGGATATACTTGCTTTGGAGGAAGTGGAGTGAAGATGTGGCCCTTGCACACATTTGGTCAAGATGTTTGATCTGGATAGGTTAGGTTTGTTCACATTGATCATATTTTACCTACAGATGTGGAAGGAGTTGAAAGTTGGGATGACTCGATTTATTCTGATGAGTCAGATAGGCTTGTACAAGTAGAGCACCAGTAGCAAATCTTACATCAGATGGACAGGAACAAGTCCAAAAGAAAGTCAGAATTTAAGTCTGAGTCTGAATCAGACAGACAAACAGTTTGAAAGTGTAGTCCAAAATGTAGATCAAGGTCAGCCTAGAATGAGTCAAAGTCCTACAACAAGATCAGAAAGTTCTATTCAAGAAAGAAGGTATCCCCTTCAAAACAGAAAAGCAGTGGTTAAGTTTATCTGCAAATATAGAAAATAAGTTCATATCTTTTGTTTGTGTTGCAAAATTCTATATTAGAATTTGGAAACATAAAATGGGTTCCATTAAAGAAATGTATATCAAAGGGGAGAAATTCGATTGTGTAGCACCTCGAAACGCTTACTGCCTGGCTGCACAGGCTGTAGCGCCCTGCTGGGAAATTTGGTTCAGGTTTATCAGCCGCGCAAATCGCGACCGCCTCGCCGTGTAATTTCTGTCAGATCATGACGTCAGTACACGTGCAATGACCCACTAGCGTCCCGCTCACAAAATTAGGTGTCTACACCTCATTTAGTGTCTGCCGCAGAACACGCCAGAGAAACCAGGCAGTCCCAACTTCTTTAGGTGATACCTGGAGGCTATTTGAAAGGAGGAGCAACTGGATTAATCAGAGGTCACAATGAGTGCAACGTTTTGACAGAGCACGTTGCGTGAACTTCATACTCGGCAGCGACAGATTTATCTGACCTTACAGGTTCCTAGCAACTTGAGTTTGAGAGTTCAATTGGTGCATTACTAATACACCAGCGTTGCCTTCTACATGCTCTTGTTAGGCGGCATCAAGAAAGAAGGGCTGTTGGCCATGTCGGATCTCGACTGAGGAGACCCCGTAGACATCGGGGTCTTACCCTCCACGGCTTTACCGGGAGCAACCGATGTGTTCCGAAACAGAAAGGGATACCACTCACTGAACGTGCAACTGCTGTGCGACCACACACAGCACATCCTCACAGTGAATGCTCGCTATCCTGGCAGTGCACATGATGCATTCATCCTGCATGAAAGCAATGTGCCTCGAACGTTACATGTCGGAGGAGCAGTGTGTCAGAAGGCCCTGTTTCTGAAAGGAGATCCTCACAGAGATATTCCATCTCCTGCACGCAGACCTGCAGCCTCACATCGGCACCAGGACTGTGCTGCCCGTCCCAGTGAAGGTCACTGTGGCGCTGAACTTCTATGTCTCCAGCTCCTTCCAGGCTGCATCAGGGGACATATGCAGAATCTCTCAATTCGCTAAGCAGACCGAGAATGGATTTCATGTTCCTAATGAGCAGGGATA
Organism: Pristiophorus japonicus; assembly: GCF_044704955.1. Taxonomy (NCBI): domain Eukaryota; kingdom Metazoa; phylum Chordata; class Chondrichthyes; family Pristiophoridae; genus Pristiophorus; species Pristiophorus japonicus. Next base: position 133,039,936 of record NC_091981.1, on the reverse strand, counting down.
AACAGACATGTGGCTTTGCCAGGATAGCGGGCTTCTCAATGGTTCAAGGAGCCATTGACTGCACACACGTTGTGAGCACCATTCCAGAATACCGATGTGTTCCGAAACAGAAAGGGATACCACTCACTGAACGGGCAACTGCTGTGCGACCACACACAGCGCATCCTCACAGTGAATGCTCGCTATCCTGGCAGTGCACATGATGCATTCATCCTGCATGAAAGCAATGTGCCTCGAACGTTACAGCCACCACGGGTAGGGCGTGGCTGGCTGCTCGGGGACAATCCACCTGGCTAATAACCCCCCCCCCCCCTCCGCAACCCCATCACCCAAGCGGAGCATAGCTACAATGATAGCCATGCGGCCACCCGCATCATAATCGAACAGACAAGAGGGGTGCTGAAGCAGCATTTCCGATGCCTGAACCACTTTGCAGGCTGCCTTCAATACTCCCCTCAACAGGTGTCGGTATTCATTGTGGTGCTCTGCATGCTGCACAACTTGGCCATAATGAGGGCCCAGGCATTGCCAGTGAGGATTGCAACCCCACCTCAGGAAGAGGAAGAGGAGCCTGCCAAGGCCCCGAATGACCAGCCAGACAAGGAGGAGGAGCAGCAGGCACGGAGGAGGCACTATGGGAACGCTGCCGGTGCAAGGGCCACACGTCAGCGGCTCATCATGCATCGCTTCTCTTGAATGGAAGAAGCTGACAGATGCAGCTGATATTGACCACACAATGTGCTACGACAATGGCACATTTCGGTGAAATTACACATTAATACACAGACTAAACGGCCAAATGAACATTTTATTAACTGCATCAAAAGTCTCACCTCAAACATCACATCAACAACCCCTCACCAGGAACAGATAACAAATGTAACAAATGTCCTTGAAACAGCATACCACACAATCAACTTCAGCAATATCTGCATAAACCCCCCTGCCATTTGTAATTCCACACCGGCTTCCATGTGCCATATTAGGCCCAGACCCATCCACCAATAGCAGGCATCAAACAACAGCAACGAGATATTTACAATGATATTTACAGGATGAGGACATTTGTCCATGGTGGGCAAAGCCTTTACTGAGACTTGCAGCAATTTGCCACCCTCTTCCTTAACCCCATTCCCATGCCTATGCTCCTCCTTAATGAGTCTGCAGTGCTTGCAGCAAGCCTGGAAAGGCCGGCTGTGGACTGCACCACCTCAGCATGGGTGGCAGCAGTCTCGGATGGCTGGCGTGTAGACCGCGGCAGGTGCAAATGCAGAGTGACAGTGGTGGGAGCCGGAATGCTGTCATCTTGAGCAAGGACAGCACCTTCCATTTCCAACAGCCCACTGCCACTCCCCCGGGCAGAGTCTCAGCAACCGGAGCAATCTGTGGGAGCACAGATTGCTGGCCTGCTTCGGCACCGTCACTTCCCTGTTGGACTGTGAGGAACAGAGAGAGGATGATAGCAGTCAATGATTGCATGGCATCAATCTGAGACTGACTTGCAGCACATTGAGTCTGAAACGCAGAAGTCTGAGAATTGATGCCAGCAACCAGTGACTGCATTACATCACGAAGGCCTTGCATCGCTTCAGCCTGTGATGTGATAGCTACTGCCACGTCAAACATGATCCGCGCCATCACCTCTGGTGCTCCACTCTCATTGAGTCCATCTCCTTGTGTCACCAGGCAAGGATGGGCTTGTTCAGCTGCAAAGAGGCCTCCGCCAATCTCAGAGCAAGTGCATCCACGCTCTGTGGGACGCTTTCCAATGCACCCATAAGTTTGCTGTGCATTACCATGGATTCTCTCGACATAGCCTCTAAGTTCAGGTCAACATCTGAGTGGAAGCAGGATGCATAGGCCGACACAGCCTCTGGGGAGTTGCCCCCTGAGCTTCCCCTCACGCTGGGTGTTACTGCAAACCACGGGGGCCAAGAACCTCAGGATCTTCGAAGCCCAGGTATGTCGGCTCTTCATAGAAACATAGAAAAATAAGTGCAGGTGTAGGCCATTCGGCCCTTCGAGCCTGCACCACCATTCAATAAGATCATGGCTGATCATTCCCTCAGTACCCCTTTCCTGCTTTCTCTCCATACCCCATGATCCTTTTAGCCGTAAGGGCCATATCTAACTCCCTCTTGGATATACCCAATGAACTGGCATCAAAAACTCTCTGCGGCAGGGAATTCCACAGGTGACACAGTGAATTCAGAAACTAGGGTCCTAAACTTAAGGAAAGCTAACTTCGACGGCATGAGGCGCGAATTGGCTAGAATAGACTGGCAAATGTTATTTAAAGGGTTGACGGTGCATAGGCAATGGCAAACATTTATAGATCACATGGATGAACTTCAACAGTTGTACATCCCTGTCTGGAGTAAAAATAAAACAGGGAAGATGGCTCAACCGTGGCTAACAAGGGAAATTAAAGACAGTGTTAGATCCAAGGAAGAGGCATATAAATTGGCCAGAAAAAGCAGCAAACCTGAGGACTGGGAGAAATTTAGAATTCAGCAGAGGAGGACAAAGGGTTTAATTAGGAGGGGGAAAATTGAGTATGAGAGGAAGCTTGCCGGGAAAATAAAAACTGACTGCAAAAGCTTCTATACATATGTGAAGAGAAAAAGATTAGTGAAGACGAAAATACTTCCCTTGCAGTCGGACTCAGGTGAATTTATAATGGGGAACAAAGAAATGGCAGACCAATTGAACAAATACTTTGGTTCTGTCTTCACAAAGGAAGAAACAAATGACCTTCCGGAAGTACTAGGAGACCGAGGGTCTAGTGAGAAGGAGGAACTGATGGATATCCTTATTAGGCGGGAAATTGTGTTCGGGAAATTGATGGGATTGAAGGCCGATAAATCCCCGGGGCCTGATTGTCTGCATCCCAGAGTACTTAAGGAGGTGGCCCTAGAAATAGTGGATGCATTGGTGATCATTTTCCAACAGTCTATCAACTCTGGATCAGTTCCTATGGACTGGAGGGTAGCAAATGTAACACCACTTTTTAAAAAAGGAGGGGGAGAGAAAACGGGTAATTATAGACCGGTTAGTCTGACATCAATAGTGGGGAAAATGTTGGAGTCAATTATTAAGGATGAAATAGTAGGCATTTGGAGAGCAGTGATAGGATCAGTCCAAGTCAGCATGGATTTGTGAAAGGGAAATCAAGCTTGACAAATCTTCTGGAATTTTTTGAGGATGTAACTAGTAGAGTGGACAAGGGAGAACCAGTGAATGTGGTGTATTTGGACTTTCAAAAGGCATTTGACAAGGTCCCACAGAAGAGATTCCTGTGCAAAATCAAAGCAAATGTTATTGGGGGTAATGTACTGGCGTGGATAGCGAATTGGTTGGCAGACAGGAAGCAGAGAGTAGGGATAAACGGGTCCTTTTCGGAATGGCAGGCAGTTACTAGTGGGGTGCCACAGGGCTCAGTGCTGGGACCCCAGCTCTTTACATTATACATTAATGATTTGGATGAAGGAATTGAGTGTAATATCTCCAAGTTGCAGATGACACTAAACTGGGTGGTGGTGTGAGCTGTGAGGAGGATGCTAAGAGGTTACAGGGTGATTTGGACAGGTGGGGTGAGTGGGCAAATGCATGGCAAATGTAGTATAATGTGGATAAATGTGAGGTTATCCACTTTGGTGGCAGAAACACGAGGGCAGAGTATTATCTGAATGGTGGCAGATTAGGAAAATGGGATGTGCAACGAGACCTGGGTGTCATGGTGCATCAGTCATTGAAAGTTGGCATGCAGGTGCAGCAGGCGGTGAAGAAGGCAAGTGGCATGTTGGCCTTCATAGCGAGGGGATTTGAGTATAGGAGCAGGGAGGTCTTACTGCAATTGTACAGGGCCGTGATGAGGCCTCACCTGGAATATTGTGTTCAGTTTTGGTCTCCTAATCTGAGGAAAGATGTTCTTGCTATTGAGGGAGTGCAGCGAAGGTTCACCAGACTGATTCCGGGATGGCTGGACTGATATATGAGGAGAGACTGGATCAACTGGGCCTTTATACATTGGAGTTTAGAAGGATGAGAGGGGATCTCATAGAAACGTGTAAGATTCTGACGGGACAGGACAGGTTAGATGCGGGAAGAATGTTCCCGATGTTGGGGAAGTCCAGAACCAGGGAACACAGTCTTAGAATAAAGGGTAGGCCATTTAGGACTGAGATGAGGAGGAACTTCTTCACTCAGAGAGTTGTTAAGCTGTGGAATTCCCTACCGTTGAGAGTCGTTGATGCTAGTTCATTGAATATATTCAAAAGGGAGTTAGATATAGCCCTTACGGCTAAAGGGATCAAGGGGTATGGCGAGAAAGCGGAAAAGGGGTACTGAGGTGAATGATCAGCCATGATCATATTGAATGATGGTGCAAGCTCAAAGGGCCGAATGGCATACTCCTGCACCTATTTTCTATGTTTCTATGCTTCTATGTTAACAACTCTCTGAGTGAAGAAGTTTCTCCTCATTTCAGTCCCAAATGGCCTACCCCTTATCCTAAGACTGTGTCCCCTGGTTCTGGACATTTCCAACATCGGGAACATTCTTCCCGCATCTAACCTGTCCAGTCCCGTCAGAATCTTATACGTTTCTATGAGATCCCCTCTCATCCTTCTAAACTCCAGTGTATAAAAGCCCAGTTGATCCTGTCTCTCCTCATATGTCAGTCCAGCCATCCCAGGAATCAGGTTGATGAACCTTCGCTGCACTCACTCAATAACAAGAACGTCCTTCCTCAGATTAGGAGACCAAAACTGAACAAATATTTCAGGTGAGGTCTCACCAAGGCCCTGACCAACTGCAGTAAGACCTCCCTGCTCCTATACACTCAAATTCCCACGCTATGAAGGCCAACATACCATTTGCCTTCTTCACCACCTACTGTACCTGCATGCCAACTTTCAATGACTGATGAACCATGACACCCAGGTCTCGTTGCACTTCCCCTTTTCCTAATCTGCCGCCATTCAGATAATATTCTGCCTTCATGCTTTTGCCCCCAAAGTGGACAACTTCACATTCATCCACATTATACACATCTGCCATGCTTTTGCCCACTCACCTAACCTGTCCAAGTCACCCTGCAGCCTCTGAGCGTCCTCCTCACAGCTCACACCACCACCCAGTTTAGTGTCATCTGCAAACTTGGAGATATTAAACTCAATTCCTTCATCAAAATTATTAATGTATATTGTAAAGAGCTGGGGTGCCAGCACTGAGCCCTGCGGCACTCCACTAGTTACTGCCTGCCATTCTGAAAAGGTACATCCTCAAAAACTTCCAGAAGATTCGTCAAGCATGATTTTCCTTTCATAAATCAATGCTGACTTGGACCGATCCTGTCACTGCTTTCCAAATGCGTTGCTATTTCATTCTTAATAATTGATTCCAACATTTTCCCCACTACTGATGTCAGGCTAACCGGTATATAATTACCTGTTTTCTCTCCCCCTCCAGTGGTGTTACATTAGCTACTCTCCAGTCCATAGGAACTGATCCAGAGTCGATAGACTGTTGGAAAATGATCACCAATGCATCTACTATTTCCAGAGCCACTTCCTTAAGTACTCTGGGATGCAGACTATCAGGCCCTGGGGATTTATTGTCCTTCAATCCCATCAATTTCCCGAACACAATTTCCCGTCTAATAAGGATATCCTTCAGTTCCTCCTTCTCACTAGACCCTCGGTCTCCTAGTACATCCGGAAGGTTATTCGTGTCTTTCTTCGTGAAGACAGAACCAAAGTATTTGTTCAATTGGTCTGCAATTTCTTTGTTCCCCATTATAAATGCACCTGAATCTGACTGCAAGGGACCCTCGTTTGTCTTCACTAATTTTTTTCTCTTCACATATCTATTGAAGTTTTTGCAGTCAGTTTTTATGTTCCCGGCAAGTTTCCTTTCATACTCTATTTTCCCCCTCTTAATTAAACCCTTAGTCCTCCTCTGCTGAATTCTAAATTTTTCCCAGTCCTCAGGTTTGCTGCTTTTTCTGACCAATTTATATGCCTCTTCGTTAGATTTAACACTTTCCTTAATTTCCCTTGTTAGCCACGGTTGAGCCACCTTCCCAGTTTTATTTTTACTCCAGACAAGGATGTACAACTGTTGAAGTTGATCTATGTGATCTTTAAATGTTTGCTATTGCCTATCCACCCTCAACCCTTTAAGTATCATTTGCCAGTCTATTCTAGCTAATTCACGCCTCATGCCGTCGAAGTTACCTTTCCTTAAGTTCAAGGCACTAGTTTCTGAATTAACTGTGTCATTCTGCATCTTAATAAAGAATTCTACCATATTATGGTCACTCTTCTCCAAGGGGCCTTGCACAACAAGATTGCCAATTAGTCCCTTCTTATTACACATTACCCAGTCTAGGATGGCCAGCTCTCTAGTTGGTTCCTCGACATATTGGTGTAGAAAACCATCCCTAATACACTCCAGGAAATCGTCCTCCAACGCATTGCTACCAGTTTGGTTAGCCCAATCAATATGTAGATTAAAGTCACCCATGATAACTGCTGTACCTTTATTGTACATATCCATTATTTCTTGTTTGATGCTGTCCCCAACCTCACTACTACTGTTTGGTGGTCTGTACACAACTCCCACTAGCATTTTCTGCCATTTGGAATTCCGCAGCTCCACCCATATCAATTCCACATCATCCAAATTAATATCCCTCCTTACTATTGCATTAATTTCCTCTTTAACCAGCAATGCCACCCCGCCTCCTTTTCCTTTCTGTCTATCCTTCCTAAATGTTGAATAGCCCTGGATGTTGAGTTCCCAGCCTTGATCACCCTGGAGCCTTGTCTCCATGATGCCAATCACATCATATCCGTTAACTGCTATCTGCGCAGTTAATTTGTCCAACTTATTCCGAATACTCCTCGCATTGAGGCACAGAGGCTTGTCTTTTTAACACACTTTGCACCTTTAGAATTTTGCTGTAATGTGGCCCTTTTTGTTTTTTGCCTTGGGTTTCTCGGCCCTCCACTTTTACTATTCTCCTTTCTATCTTTTGCTTCTGCCTCCATTCTATTTCCCTCTGTCTCCCTGCATAGGTTCCCACCCCCCTGCCATATTAGTTTAACTCCTCCCCAACAGCACTAGCAAACACTCCCCCTAGGACATTGGTTCCGGTCCTGCCCAGGTGCAGACCGTCCGGTTTGTACTGGTCCCACCTCCCCCAGAACCGGTTCCAGTGTCCCAGGAATTTGAATCCCTCCCTTCTGCACCACTGCTTCCACCGAGGTGGTGTCCATACTCGGTGTTGCTGATGGTGGGTCCCGCTCTGTGGTTATACTTTGGTCCTCTTCCTGCTCGTCTCCGCCATCGTTCGAAGTGGAGGGCTCACGGGCAGGCTGCTGCGCTTCTGGCTCATCATCTGTAATCACAAAGCAACAGAACTGTGGTTAGCTGCAGGGGAGGGGGCAGGAAGGGAAGGAGGTGGCATGGGCATTTATATGTAAAGGGGGTAAGGTGCATGTGGTGTCAAGGATAAAGGATCTCACATAAAAGGCAAAGGACATTAACATACCGTCACTGTCCCCAGAGGCTCAGCTTCGCCGACCGCTAGCGCACCAACTGATGTGCCCATGAGGGTGAACACTCACTCCTCCACCTCCGTGAGGTCCTTGATGTCAGGTTCCCGTCCTCTTGTGTGCCTCTATTCGCGCCTGTTGTGCACCAGTTCCGACTGCAATAGTAACAAAAGAAGGTGTAAGTGAGTGAGCAGCTCATCGTGTGCCACATGTGCCTTCCATAGTTCAATAGCTCCTACTGTGTGGAAGTGTGCAGATCTACATTTGAATCTGCGTGTAGATCAAAGTGGCTGTGTGAACTGTGGGATTAGGTGAGAACCACCTAAGATGAAGGAGGAGGTTGATGTGGTGCAAACGCATAACAAGAGTGAAACGGTAGTGCAAGGAGGGGCCAGACAGGAGTAGGGAGAAGAAGGTAAGTGCTGCTTGAATGGCCAGGGCATGGCTGCTGAACTGACCCTGAACTTTTATGGTGTCTTCACCAACGAAGACCATGGCCTGGTACACATAGTGAAGGAGCAGGTACTGTAAAGACTTGCTATTGTGTGAGACAGTTGTGTTCACATTATGGCATTGCAACATTAATATAAATCGTACTCACCTTGACGACCCTAATGAGGGCGTTGAACTTCTTGTGACATTGTGTCGCAGTTCTGGCCACCGTGTTCCTGGTGGAGACGTGCTGGACCACCTCCCTCCATAGCCACCTGAAGATTCTAGGAGCGAGCCTCCTTCCACTGGAAAGTTGGTCCCCATTCCAGTACCTCTCCACTGCCTCCACCAATGCGTTCACGAACGTGGCCAAGAAGCGTTGTGCACGATAGCGACCACCTTCCTCCTCCATTTTTCCACTCTGAGCAGACTGAGAAGTTAGAACTGCGCATGCGCATACCTTTCTTACCACGCCTTGAAGGTTCGGCTGTCCATGGGATCTATACCGATCCTTCGCACCAAGCTCATTACCTCTGGAAATTTACCACTGAGATTTTTGGTTCTACCGCCCTAAGAGAACTGTGGAATGACATATTTAGCGCTCTCTTTCCCGGTAGATGCCACAAACTTCTAAGTTACTGCCCCAACAGGATTAATGCCTCAAAATAACCGATATTGAATTGTTTATACCATGCATGTCATGTGCAATGATTATTTGCTATGATTAACTTCTTCAACAAGGAGGGAGAAGCGTTGTAGAGCCACTTGGTGGACTATTGATATAATAATAATAAAGCAATGTGCTCTGCACCGTTCTACCCGGAAGCCATGTTGTGCAAGTGTGTGTGTTTACTGTGTCTCAAGATATGACATTGGTGACATTAAGCTGCTTCAATCCCTGACACATGAACAATTTAGGAGCAATTCTGCTGGAAATATCTGTCCTACACTCCAATTTCTACATCTTGTGTCACAATTACTTTGAGAGTCTGTGATGCAGTGTGTTCTTTATTAGAAAAAAAAGCTGCTCAATCCAATATGGATGCCAAGGGTTGAGAATGTTGCCTTATGTAGTCTGTATCTCAACTCCCAACACTCACCTTCATGGCCACAAAGAGCTGGCAGGACTTATATGGGCATATGGCCCAGGGCCACTTCACAACTGAGGGGATATGTAACCTGGCCTCACAATGAAAACCATGACAACACAAAAACCCAGGGGTGGATAAAATACAGCAAAGTGATACAAACTGTGCATTTCTGCATGATACAGATGTTGTGACAGAGATAAAGTGTCTCGGACTAAAATCAGAAATGGACATCCTGCTTAACAAGCTCCACCAGTTGATTTGCATTTCACTGGAGACTACTGATGATCTTGCAGTGAAGAATCAGACTGTTTCAGAGTTCTGACCTGAGCTTATGCAGACAACGTGGTCAAATTTCTCCTATCTCAGTTAGAGAATGCTGACTAGCAAATGAGAATAGGAACACTCATGTACTGAAGCACCTCATCACATCAGTCTCAGTGCACTTGGAGAGGAAGGCGGCTCAGATTGTGGCTGCAATAATACCAGTACTTTTAGACAAGAACAGCAATCAGGAGAAGGTAATTGCCCAGCTAATGTGCAATGCCAAGCAAGGTTATCTTGAGCCAGAGGGAGGAAAGGCAATGGTGCAATTCCTCATCCAACAATGTGCTCCACCCATTGATTCAGGGACCCTGGTACCATCCAATAACAGATGAAGAATTAGTCACAGTATGTGGAACAGTTATGTGTTTGATCACAACAGTAAAGATGGAGGATATCCTTTGGCAGTCCTTACTGGACTTTGTCACCATGACCCAGTACACCAAGGCTTCAGAAATAATCTGCAGTTGTGCAGCACATATTGGAAAAAGAAAAAAACGAAAGCTTTTCCCTTACTGTTATGTCTCGAACAAAGAATCTGACCAGGTACTGTAAGCTCAAAGTAACATGTGACCGTAATCCTTTATTACAGGTCTCCAGAGTGCCTCTCCAGCCTTTGAGGCCCCCTTATGTACAGGTGCTCCCAAGGGATTGTGGGATCTCTTGGGACTCGAGGAGATGAGCTCCTGGTGGTTAAACATGGTATTTACAGGTTTACATATATAACAACACTCCCCCTCCCCCTCCAAAGTCAATAGTGTAACTATTTACAATGTGAGTCAATCTAGGGCCTGCCTTTCCCTGGTTGATCATCTCGGTGCAAATGCTGGTTTTGGTGAGTCGTTTGTTGGGTCCTTGCTGGGCTTGCTGCGCAGCTGGCCTTGCTGGGCTGCAGGGCGTGGTGAGGCCTGCTGGGCTGCTGCAGGTGATGGGTTCTGCTTCATGGTCAACTGCTGGATCGGTTGCCACTTGTGTATGTGTGGGAGGGTCGAAAAAGGTAGTCGATTGTGGGTTGTTCTGGATAGTTCGTAAATCTGAGTTTTATTTGGTCCAAGTATTTCCTGCAGGTGAGTCCATTTGAAAGTTTGACCTGAAACACCCTACTCCCCTCTTTGGCCACAGTGGTGCAAGGAAGCCACTTGGGACCTTGTCCATAGTTTAATACAAATACAGGATCATTAATCTCGATTTCACATGACACATTTGCGTGATCGTGATATGTATTCTGTTGAAGCTGCCTGCTCTCGACCTGTCCGTGTAGATCAGGGTGGCCTAACGAGAGCCTTGTCTTAAGTGTTCTTTTCATGAACAGTTCGGCGGGGGGAATCCCAGTGAGCGAGTGGAGTCTTGTGCGGTAACTAAGCAGGACTCGGGATAGACGAGTCTGCAGTGAGCCTTCAGTTACCCTCTTCAAGCTTTGCTTGATTGTTTGCACTGCTCACTCTGTCTGACCATTGGACACTGGTTTGAATGGGGCAGAAGTGACATGTTTGATCCCATTGCGGGTCATGAACTCTTTGAACTTGGCACTGGTGAAGCACGGCCCATTGTCATTCACAAGGACATCAGGCAGGCGTGTGTGGCAAACATCATGTTTAACTAATTTACTGGAATTCTTTGAGGATATAACGGGCATGGTGGAGAGAGGTGTACCGATGGATGTGGTGTATTTAGATTTTCAAAAGGCATTCGATAAGGTGCCACACAAAAGGTTACTGCAGAAGATAAAGGTACGTGGAGTCAGAGGAAATGTATTGGCTGGCTAACAGAAAGCAGAGAGTCGGGATAAATAGGTCTTTTTCGGGTTGGAAATTGGTGGTTAGTGGTGTGCCACAGGGATCGGTGCTGGGACCATAACTGTTTACAATATACATAGATGACCTGGAAGAGGGGACAGAGTGTAGTGTAACAAAATTTGCAGATGACACAAAGATTAGTGGGAAAGCGGGTTGTGTAGAGGACACAGAAAGGTTGCAAAGAGACTTAGATAGGTTAAGCGAATGGGCTAAGGTTTGGCAGATGGTATACAATGTCGAAAAGTGTGAGGATATCCACCTTGGGGAAAAAAAACAGTAAAAGGGAATATTATTTGAATGGGGAGAAATTACAACATGCTGGGGTGTAGAGGGACCTTGGGGTCCTTGTGCATGAAACTCTTTTTGGAGTTTATCTGAAAAACATAAAACATTAATCCGTGCCACCCGACCTGGATGACACACCAGACATTTTCAATATTTTTTTTTTTTTTTTTTTTGGGCACTAAAATCACATTTTTTTCCCTCCAGTGCCCCCTATAAAAGGGGAGGGGGACACTAAAAGCACCGGCAATTAAAACAAATTAAACTTTAAAACGTAAAATCAAATTAAAATTTGGTTGCCGGGCGTGATGATGCACTCCAGTCCCTCCGGTGCCCACCTCTCGCGGAAGGCCGCGAGCGTACCGGTGGACACCGCGTGCTCCATCTCCAAGGACACCCTGGACCGGATGTAAGAGCAGAAGAGAGGCAGGCAGTAAGGTAGAACGACCCCCTCGACCGCCCGCTGCCTGGACCGGCTGATGGCACCCTTGGCCGTGCCCAGGAGCAGTCCTACGAGGAGGCCCTCAGACCTACCCGCTCCCCTCCGCACAGGGTGCCCAAAGATCAGGAGAGTGGGACTGAAGTGCAGCCAGAATTTCAGGAGCAGCCCCTTTAAATAATGAAACAGAGGCTGCAACCTCGTGCACTCAATAAAAACATGGAACACGGACTCCTCCAGACCGCAGAAATTGCACCTGGGAGTCCGTGAACCGGCTTAAAAATTTGTTGCACGGCACTGCTCCGTGCACCACCCTCCAGGCCAAGTCCCCGATGAATAGTGGGAGGACTCCCGCATAGAGTGCCCTCCATCGGGGACCCCCGCCTCCTCCGGACCGCAAGATGGTACGCCATGGCGTGTCCGGACGGCGAGGATGGCAAAGTTGAGAGTGTGCAGGAGCAGCCCGTACAGGAAACCCCTCCGCGCAGAACTGAAAGGCACGGGGGGGATTTCCCCGAGGCGGCTCAAGTTGTGAGGCGCCGGCCCCCGAGGGAGGTTCCGGGGTTTGGCGCCAATGAGGAATTCCGTCCGGACGGGGGTCAGTTCGGACGGGATCTCCCCACGTGCTTGAGCCTCCTCGATGCACCTAACAGAGTCAGGGCCCAAAGCTGTTTTTAGCGACTCGATGGCTTCGGCCGCGTGGCGGACGTTGGCTGAATTTAGGCGCCGCACCAGCGTGCCTGGCGCCATCCAGCCCGCTCCTCCGCCATCGAGCAGGTCCCTGACCCTGGTCACCTCACCAGCCACAGCCCTCTCTTCCGACCGCCACATAAAACCTCGGTCGTGGAGGTACGGATTCCCGAGCAGCGGCTCCTGCAGGACAGCCGCCACTCCAGCCGGCGGAGAGCTGCGCTTGGTGGAGACTTTGTTCCAGACCCTGATGAGTTCCTTGTAAAAGACAGGCAGCTCCTATGGGCGGTCCTGACACCCCCCAAGTTCACAAACAGGAGCTGTGTGTCGTAATTGAGGTCGTGCTCCTGGCGGAAGAAATACGTGGCCAGAGCACACCACCTAGGAGGGGGCTCGACGTAAAGGTATCTCTGCAGGGTCTGAAGACGGAAAGTCACGAGCTGGGCGCTGACGCACACCAACGACTGACCGACCTCCTCAAGCGGGAGACTCAAGACCGCGGCAGAGACCCAGTGCTTCCTGTTGTTCCAGAAGAAGTCCACCAGCTTCTTCTGTATCTTGGCGACAAACGCAGGGGGAGGGGTCAAAGTGACCAGCCGGTACCACAACATTGCGGCCACCAGCTGGTTTAGGACTAGCGCTCGATCCCTGTAGGACAGCACTCGGAGCAGTCCTGTCCAGCGCCCTAGGCGAGCGGCGACCTTGGCCTCCAGCTCCTGCCAGTTCGCCAGCCAGGCTTCCTCGTCGGGGCTAAGGTAGACTCCCAGATAGAGGAGATGGGTCGTGCTCCAGGTAAAAGGCCTGAGCTCCTCCAGCAGGGAGTCCACCTGCCACTGACCCACCAGGAGTCCGGAACATTTCTCCCAGTTGATCCTGGCGGAGGATGCGGCCGAGTAAATCTCCTGGCACTCGCGCATCCTCCGCAGGTCAGCGGGATCCTCTACCGCGAGGAGCACGTCATCGGCGTAAGCCGAGAGGACGACCTCCACGCCCAGCCCTTGCAGAGCCAGTCCCGTCAACCTCGTCCGCAGGAGGCGCAGGAAAGGCTCCACGCAGACGGCATATAACTGGCCGGACATGGGGCATCCCTGGCGCACCCCTCTCCTAAAGCGAAGGGGCGCCGTCAAGGACCCGTTAACCTTAATCAGACACTCCGCGGCGGCGTACAAAAGTCGGATCCGGGCGACGAAATGCGTCCCGAACCCGAAAGCGCGCAGAGTTCCGAGCAGATAGTCGTGATCCACCCTGTCGAACGCCTTCTCTTGGTCGAGAGATAGGAAGGCGACCGACAGACCAGCCTCCTGGGAATGATGGATAAGGTCCCGGACCAGATGGATGTTGTCGTGGATTGTCCGGCCCGGGACCGTGTAGGACTGGTCGGGGTGGATCATGTTGTCCAGCACGGCACCAAGGCGAGCAGACATCGCCCTGGCGAAGATTTTGTAGTCCGTGCTGAGGAGGGAGACCGGGCGCCAGTTCTTAAGGAGGCGGAGATCGCCCTTCTTAGGCAGCAGGACGATAACTGCCCTGTGCCAAGAGAGGGGCATCTCCCCGGTCGCCAGATTTTCCCCCAGGACCCGCGCATAGTCGCCCCCCAGGACGTCCCAGAACGCCCTGTGGAACTCCACGGTCAGCCCGTCCAGCCCCGGGGATTTTCCCCTCGAGAGCTGGGCGAGGACACCGATCAGCTCCGCCAGGCTTAGCGGAGCTTCCAGATTTTCGGCGCCCTCCGGGCTGACCTTCGGCAGGTCCTCCCACAAACTCTACGCGCTTCCTCGCTGGACGGATCCGGAGAGAACAGAGCCCCGTAATATTCACGGGCCCTGTTGTTGACGCCCTCCGGATCCGAGATGAGAGAGCCGTCGTCGGCCAGCAGTGTCAAGAGCTGCTTACGGACACTCTGCCTTTTTTCCAACGAGTAGAAGAAGGGGGAGCCGCGGTCCAGATCCCGCAGGAACCGGATCCGCGACCTCACGAACGCGCCTCGGGACCCGACGAGCTGCAGGTCCTTCAGCGCGGCCTTCTTCGCTTCGTACACCGTCCGCAGGGCCGGGTCCTGGACGACTTGACCGAGACGGGATTCCAGGTCGAGCACCTCTTTTTCTAGGCGCCCGACCCTGGCCGCCCGCCTCTTGGTCAACCCCCTCGCATACTCTTGACAGAAGACGCGGACGTGAGCCTTGCCCACGTCCCACCATAGCCTCAAGGAGGGGAAGCCCCCCTGCTTCCTTCTCCAGTCGGACCAGAATCGACGGAACGAGTCCTGGAACCGCACGTCCTCCAGCAGCCGGTTGTTAAAGTGCCAGTACGCGGACCCCGTCCTCGCGCGGAGCGAAGCGAGCTCCGCCCACACCAGGTGGTGGTCCGAAATGGCACCGGCCACATGGAGGCCGCCGGGACGCAGGAAACGTACGCCCGAGACACGTAAAGGCGGTCGACTCTGGACCATCCTACTCCAGGCCTCACCCAAGTAAAGGCGCTGGAGTCGGGGTGGAGATTTCGCCAGACGTCCACCAAGTCGACGGACCCGACCAGGTCCCTCAACTTCTCCATCGCCGTCATGCACTGCCGGGCACCGGATCGGTCCCTCGCCTCGAGGGTGCAGTTAAAATCCCCCCCGAGGACAATGCAGTCGCCGACGTCGACGGAGCCAAGAAGAGCGGGCACCTCTTCAAAGAAGCGCGTTTGCTGCGGGCCGGGCTGAGGGGCGTACACGTTCACGAGATGGAGCGGCACGTCCCCCAGGCGAACCGTTACGTGCAGCAAGCGGCCTGGCATGGGCTCCTCGACCCCCAAGATCTCCGGCTGAAAATGCGGGCCCAGCAAGATGGCCACCCCAGTAGAAATGACGGTGAGGTGGCTCATGCGGACCTCTCCTTGCCATTCCAGGAGCCACGTGGCTTCGTCTCCCAGAACGGTGTGGGTTTCTTGCAGGAAGCACACCGCATATTTCCCCTCCCGCAGGAGCGAAAAATTGTCAAATCTACGGCATGCCCCTCTGCCGCCGTTGATGTTGAGGCTGGCTATGGTTATCTTCATGGCAAAAGCATAGTGCAACCTCTACCTTAACCTATTGTGGGGGAGGGAGCGGAGTCTTTTGTTGAACTCCACTCCCTCCGCAGCCCAGCGAGGAGTCCCTCGAGCTCGCGCAGCTCAAGGTGTTGCGCCTTTGTTAAGGGCCCGCCCGCGACCAAGGTTTTAACGGCGGCGCGGACGGACCCCTTGATCAGCTCTGGCTCGGACCATTTTTCCAGGGGCAGTCGGGCTTGGTCGCAGCGACCCCGGCTCTGGGCCAAAAAGTCCCGGAGTTCCTTTGCAGGAATGAGGAGGGTCTCAGCGGCGGCCGCGAGCAGATCCACCGCCTCCCTGGCGGTGGTCTCTAGTTCTTCTTCCGCATCCCCCACCGAGTCCCCGTCCTCCTCCGGGAGGTAGCCGCCAGCAGCCGGCCCATCGACCGCACAAGGTACGGCAAATGACCCGGCCGCTCCAACCGGCCCTGGCTCTGCCCCGATCCCACCCCCAGGATCGTCGGCAGAGGAGTCCCCACTGGGCTCTTTAAAAAATGGTGCTGGGTCGGGAAACGACAGCGGAAGGGGTTCCCCCTCTGCCCCAGGAACCGGGGAACAAGGAGAGACCCGGCCATAGGAAATCCCCAGGCTCCCCAAGTGCTCCAGCTCCAAAGTAAGGGGCGAGGGTGGGTGTTCCTCCCCCTCCCCGCTGCCACCCCCCGGCCCAGCATGTACAGTTTCATTAAAATTGTTAATTTGTTTTTCTGCCGGGTCGAGCATATCCCGGGGGAAGTTGGGTATTGGCTGGGCGGGCTCAGGTTCGGCCTTTTCGGCCCCGCCCGCCTCAGTCCCCAGGACGCCCGGCCCGGCGGCAATGCTTTCCTCCGCGATCCCCACGCCCCCCACGACAGGCAGATCTTCCACGCCATCCCCGGGAGGCAGAGGCTGGGCAGCTTCGACTGTCTCACCCTCCCCGGGGACAGACTCCTCCCGCCTACGGCGCTGCTTGGGGGCGCTGGTGGGGGACGCGGGACACGCGGCGGGCACCGACTCCTCCGCGGAGGGATGTTGTTCCCTCTCCGCCTCAATGGAGCGGCGCCTCCTTTTGTTGCTGGGGGTGCGTTGAGGCATGGAGACCCCCATGTCTGCCGAGGCCTCCCGCTCCGCCCCCACCTTTTCCTTTTCTTGCCCGCGCCCCTCTGTGGTGTCGTTCAAGGGCTCGGGCACGGGCTCGGGGCACCCCACGCTCGCCGGTGACTGGGTTGGGCCGAGCGCGGTGGTCAAACTTTCTGGCGCACTGAGGGGACCCGCCTCTAGATGTTTCGCCTTGTTCCGCGCCTTCTTTCCGGTCGGACGCTCTCCCTCACCCCCGCCGGAGGCCCTGAAAACAAGGGCCCCCGGCGATGCCCGCGCACCTACGGCTCCCGGCACGCGGACGCAACTAGGGGGAGGGGTGGCGGCGGCGCCAGCCTTGGCCGCCTTCGGTGGTTTGGCGGCCTTGGAGGCGGGGTAGTTCTTACGAACGTGCCCCACCTCCCTACAGGCATGGCACCGCACGCCGTCCGACGTCCAGAAGACGCGGTAGGCAGTCCCCTCGTGCACCACATTAAAGTGCCCTTCCATCGTGTCCTCCCGCGCCAGCCGGACAAAGAGCTGGCGGCGGAAGGAGAACACGTGGCGCAGGCTGCTCTCTCTGAGGCCGAGCGGTATGGGGTTCATCCCCGACCTTACCTCCCCCTGTTGGTGTAGGTGAGGGAGGAGGAGCTCAGCGGGAACAAAGGGCGGGACGTTTGACACGATGACCCTCTGCGCGGTGGCCTCGAGAGGGTCCACCGGCAGGAACGTCCCGCCCACCGTGAGCCCCTTTTCGAGGGCCAGGGACACCGCCCGCTCCGACCCCAGGAAGAACACGGCCTTCCCAGACATCTTGGAGGCTGCGACAATGGCCGAGGGGCCGACTACCCCAGCCATCGCCCGCACGCACTCCTCGATGGTCATTGTGGGGTGAGTGTAGCTCTTGACCCCATATTTTTTCGTGATGAGTGTAAAAGGTGGCAGGGCAGCGGGTGGCGCAGGAGGTGCCGTGGATGTGGACACCGCCTGTGCATATGTCCTCGCTGGCCCCGCCACCGGCGTGGATGGGGTCGCCCTCACGGGGTCCCTTTAAGGGCTACACCCACCCCAAAGTCACAGGCTTTAAAGGTCTTAATTGGCCTCGTATATAGACTGAGCAGAGGAGCTCTTAATGAGGCACACCTCTCCCCTAGTTGGCAATTGGGGAGGGGCCTTGCTCCCTCTGCTCAGTTATGTTATTTTTTGTTTTTTTGTAATTTGGGAGGAAGGGCTCTCAGAGAGAGAGGGGAGAAACAGAGAGTAACAGAGAAAGAGAGAGGGGGGTGGGAAGGGGGGGGGAACTGCGAGGGCAGGTCTCCCCTCGCAGCTGTGGGTGGGTGCAATCCCCAGATGGCAAAACACAAAATAGTCTTTGGGGTGGTCTTCGGGTGAGGGGAGAAGATGTCTTCACCTGGGGCAGCTAGAGCCACCAGGCACACACTCCTAACGATGTTAAATAGGTGGTTAAAGAAATCTTCAGCCTGGTAGCTCCAGCTATCCCAGGCTAGGCAATGGGGGGGGGGGGGGGTTCAATTGTGTGTAGGGCCTAGCTGTAGGCAAGACCCCCACACACACTACCACACACACACACCCCCCGCGATGTTCCGGCCCTCAGTGGTCTTCTTTCCTCCCCCCACCGATACAACAAAGTCTATTGGGGACTGCACCAATACACCCACCTGTAGAAAAGTAGAGTCTCCCTCCTTCCACACTGGATGTTGTTGTTGGTCTTTCCCCCTCTCTCCAACTCTTTGCAGAAATGGTAAAAGTTGGTAAAAGTTTTCTGCCTTCCTCCTCTCCCTCTGGGTGAAAGTTGGTGGTGAAGCCCCTTCCTTCCTTCCTTCCTTCTCTTCCTGGGCTAATTCACAGGCCCAGCCAGGAGCAAAAGCAGGAGCTCCTCTCCTCACTGCTCACTCAGCCAACTGAGCAGGACACGCCTCCACTGCTCCACGATTGGTCCTTGTGCATGAATCCCAAAAAAGTTAGTTTGCAGGTGCAGCAGGTAATCAGGAAGGCAAATTAAATGTTGGCCTTCATTGCGAGAGGAATGGAGTACAAAAGCAGGGAGGTCCTTCTGCACCTGTATAGGGTATTGGTGAGGCCGCACCTGGAGTACTACATGCAGTTTTGGTCACCTTACTTAAGGAAGGATATACTAGCTTTGGAGGGGGTACAGAGACGATTCACTAGGTTGATTCCGGAGATGAGCGGGTTACCTTATGATGATAGATTGAGTAGACTGGGTCTTTACTCGTTGGAGTTCAAAAGGATGAGGGGTGATCTTGTAGAAACATTTTAAATAATGAAAGGGATAGACAAGATAGAGGCAGAGAGGTTGTTTCCACTGGTTGGGTAGAATAGAACTAGGGGGCACAGCCTCAAAATACGGGGGAGCCAATTTAAAACCGATTTGAGAAGGAATTTCTTCTCCCAGAAGGTTGTGAATCTGTGGAATTCTCTGCCCAAGGAAGCAGTTGAGGCTAGCTCATTGAATGTATTCAAGTCACAGATAGATAGATTTTTAACCAATAAGGGAATTAAGGGTTACGGGGAGCGGGCGGGTAAGTGGAGCTGAGTCCACGGCCAGATCGGCCATGGTCTTGTTGAGTGGCGGAGCAGGCTCGAGGAACTCCATTTCAGGCGCCAGGAAAACGCACTTCGAGCATTTTAGCCTGAGCCCCCACACGATTAAGCCAACTAAAAACCTCCTCCAGGTTCTGCAGGTGTCCCGACCTGTAACCAAGATGTCGTCCTGGAAGACCACGGTGCGCGGGACCAACTTCAGCAAGCTTTCCATGTTCCTCTGGAATATCGTCGCGGCTGATCGAATCCCAAATGGGCATCTGTTATAAATGAAGAGACCTTTGTGCATGTTGATGCAGGTGAGGCCCTTCGCTGATTCCTCCAACTCCTGTGTCATGTAGGCCGAAGTCAAGTCCAGCTTCATGAACGTATTTTCTCCCGCCAGTATCACAAAAAGGTCATCTTTCTTTGGTAGCGGGTATTGATCCTGCTGTGAGAAACAATTACAAAGTAACTATCAATCACCACAGATTCTGTCAGTGCCATCTTCCTTGAGGACTTGAACAATCGGACTGGTCCGCTCGTTGAATTCGATCAGCGAAATGATGCCCTCTCGTTGCAGCCGGTCCAGCTCGATCTCCACCCTCTCTCTCATGTACGGTATCACTCTCTTCTTGTGATGGATGGGTCGCGCCCCCAGAATCAAATGGATCTGCACTTTTGCTCTTTGGAACTTCCCGATAAACAAGTTTCCCTCACTGTTCGAACTGGGTAAGACCTGGGCACATGAAGTGTCGTTGACGGACGAGAGCGCTGGGATGTTGTCCCAGTTCTAGCGTATCTTTCCCAGCCAGCTCCTGCCGAACAGCGTGGGGCCATCGCCCGGTACCACTCAGAGTGGTAATTTGTGCACTGTTCCATCGTAGGAGACCTTTACAGTAACACTGCCGATTACGGGAATCAGTTCCTTTGTTTATTTTCTCAGTTTAGTACGAATGGGAATCAGGTCTGGCCTTGAGCCCTTTGTGCACCACAATTTATCGAAAGTCTTTTTGCTCATTATGGACTGGCTCGTGCCAGTGTCCAGCTCCATTGACACCGGGAGTCCATTTAATTCAACCTTCAACATGTGGCAAGAGGAGCTAGCACCATTAGTTGAACATTAACGAAAACATTCCGAAGAATTTCTGTCCCAATCGGAATGGGAGACGAAATTGTTGGTAGTCTTGTGCCCAAGTTTAAATATGATTGCGGACAAGGAATGGACATTTCAGCTCGCTGATAAATTGTTAAAAGAACACAACACCAACCATTATTCCCAACAAGAAAAGGGCTTTTTAATATAAAGGTTTTGCATCAGAGCTCCGCCAGGCCCACATGAAGAACATAAAAGAAGAGCTTTACCAAATGCTACTGAGTGTGCAGCACAGTGAGAGTGTGGAGAGAGAGAGGGGGCACACGTCCTGTGCTATGGGAACATGGCAGTCTGCGCACCTGATGAAGTGCTGTTCACAATTAAGAGCCACATTCTGCCAGCTGTTAGTCACTCAATTAAAAGTGGACATGGGATAAGGGCTGAATCCAGGGATCGGACTCGAAAGCTCAGCCGAATACAGACCATGACTCAGATAGTCAGATCCCTATACATAAAACATAAGAACATAAGAACATAAATAGGAGCAGAAGTAGGCCAGATGGCCCCTCGAGCCTGCTCCACCATTCAATAAGATCATGGTTGATCGTCGACCTCAACTCCACTCTCCTGCACATTCTCCATATCCCTCGATTCCCATAGACTCCAAAAATCTATCTATCTCAGCCTTGAATATATTCTGACTCAGCATCCACAACCCTCTGGGACAGAGAATTCCAAAGATTCACATCATCATCACAGGCAGTCCCTCAGAAATCGAGGAAGACTTGTTTCCACTCTTAGTGAGTTCTTTGCTGGCTGAACAGTCCAATAAGAGAGCCACAGACTTTGTCACAGGTGGGACAGATAGTCGTTGAGGGAAGGGGTGGGTGAGACTAGTTTGCCGCACACTCTTTCCGCTGCCTGCGCTTGATTTCTGCATGCTCTTGGCGATGAGACTCCTGGATGCACTTCCTCCCTTAGGGCAATCTTTGGCCAGGGATTCCCAGGTGTCAGTGGGGATGTCACACTTTATCAAGGAGGCTTTGAGGATGTCCTTGTAACGTTTCCGCTGCCCACCTTTGGCTCGTTTGCCGTGAAGGAGCTCTGAGTAGAGCACTTGCTTTGGGAGTCTCGTGTCTGGCATGCGAACTATGTGGCCTGCCCAGCGGAGCTGATCGCATGTGGTCTACACTCATGGTCGACATGGCCGTAGTAATACCCGTCCCCCTGTATGGCTCAGAGACATGGACCATGTACAGTAGACACTTCAAGTCGCTGGAAAAATATCACCAAAATTCCCAACCCTCTGAATGGAGAAATTCCTCCTCATTTCTATGTTAAACGGCCGACGCCTTATCCTGAGACTGCCCCCTAGTTCTCGACATTCCAGCCAGGGGAAACAACCTCTCAGAATCTACCCCTTCAGAATCTTGTATATTTCAATGAGATCACCTCTCATTCTTTTAAACTCCAGAGAGTATAGGCCCATTCTACACAATCTCTCATCATAAGACCACCCTCTCATCCCAGGAATCAATCTAGTAAACCTCCGGTGCACCACCTCCAAGGCAAGTGTATCCTTCCTTAGATAAGGAGACCAAAATTGTGCACAGTACTCCAGGCATGCACAGTACTCCAGGTGTGGTCTCACCAAGGCCCTGTACTCCAACCCCCTTGCAAAAAAGGCCAACATGCCATTTGCCTTCCTTTTTGCTTGCTGTATCTGCATGCTAGCTCTGTGTTTCTTGTACAAGGACACCCAAATCTCTCTGAACACAAACATTTAAGTTTCTCACTATTTAAAAAATATTGGGGTGAAAATTTGATCGCGCCTCTGTCGCGGAGTTAATCCAGGTGGAGCGATAAATTTTGCGCCAGGAAATGGTTTGCGTTTCCAGCTGCAAAATTCACCAGCTGGGCCCCGAGTTTGGAGCACAGTGCTATGGGAGGCACTCCACGTCTCTTTTAGGGCAGTAGGCCGGCTGAGCCACTGAAAATCCCGATCTAAACAGCCGAGCTAGGAGCACCCTAACAGAGGCTTCAGTGGAGAAAAAAACCCCTGAAAAAGCCAACAAAAACATTCCCAATTCTGCTGCGACCCCAACATAAATAGAAAAAAGAGAAATAAGAAAGACAATCACACTTACCTGAGGTAGACTTTTCTTCAATCACTTCGGCCAGTACAGCTTGGAATGCCAGCTTTCACGGGCATTCCCACTAGAGCGCACTACGGGGCAGGCATGATCCAAATATTGAACCGGTGTCGAAACCAGAGGCATTGCACACCAGCTTCCAGCACCCTGCTGGCTCATTCAGTGCCGGGCATTCGGGAGCATGGAGCAGTACCGTCTGGGCATAAGTGCTTTCTGCCGCCATTGCCACCCCTCTGGGGTGCTAAGAAGGGCGATAAAAGCCGTTTCCTTCCTACCAAAGTAAATAACCTCACATTTCCCTACATTATACTCCATCTGCCACCTTCCTGCGCACTCTAATAAAGTTGTCAAACACGATTTCCCTTCGCTGGAGACTTCACATCAACTTGATTAGAAACAGGGTGCTGCTGACCTACGTGCAAGATCTTATTGAGGCCGAGCTACCAGGCTGCTGCAGACTCCTGTTTGACAGTTAGTCATGAATGTCAGCACGCATCTCGTGCAACTACATGGTGAATCAAACAAAACCGACACCTGCCAATTGATTCAAAGCTGCCTGACCAGTACTGTCTGCTTGGTACCTCCAGAACTGAACGATGATGAGGACACAAATGGTAGTACAATGGAGATGGCCATGCTTTTTGCCCAAACCACAGATTTCCTGCAAATATTGCTTCAGGACCTCTCCCCCGAAGGACTTGAAGCCATTATCATTCATGTAGAAGCCTGGATCATTTCAACAAATGACCATGAACGAGAGAGAGCCATCGAATTGACCTTAAAGCCCGTGAAGCTTCACTGGAAGCAGCTCAATATGAGATATATAGGGGTTGATACCGTCGGTTGATACCACCTGGGAGAGGCGACATCGGGGCGTAAATGGCTGGGCGCCGGAGTTAGGCGGTGGTGCCACCAGCTGAGAAATTTGGTTCTGTTTTTTCCTGCGATGAAGACTTCAAAAGGCGCCGACTACAGGTCAATTTTGATTCACGCCAGAGGAGAAGGATTAGACCTTGGGGCAGGAGGTCGTACAGACACAGGGTTTAACGTGCGCATTAATCTCATCTTGATATGTCTGAGGAGCAGTAAATAAGGCGGCTGCAGTTTCTCGGTAGCTATGCCATCTCCTGCAGGCAGACCTCGAAGCTAACACTGGCACTAGGTCCTCCCTGTCAGTGGCAGTGAAAGTGGCAGTTGCCCTCATCTTCTATGCTACTGGCTCCTTCCAGTCTCCTGTAGGCGACGTATGCAATATCTCGCAGTTTGCAGTATATTGCTGCATTTACCAGGTGACTGATGCTCTCGACAGCCGCCGAATGGACTACATAAGCTTCAGCATGTCCAGGGAGAGCCTGGATGAGCATTCCCATGGCTTCGCCAGGATAGCGGGCTTCCCCATGGTTCAGGGGGCCATTGATTGTACGCATGTGGCATTGCGGGCCCCGCCTTACAATGGAGAAGTGTTTCGCAATCAAAAGTTCTACCACTCCCTCAACGTTCAGCTGGTCTGCGATCACAAGCAGATGATCCTCGTTGTAAATGCCCGCTATCCTGGCAGCTGTCACAATGCCTTCATCCTGTGGGAGAGCAGTGTGCCACGACAGTTCCAGCCACCGCATCAAGGCCATGGCTGACTCATTGGCAACAGAGGATATGGTCTCGCCATCCGGCTGATGACACCCCTCCACAATCCCACCACACCTGCTGAGCAGCGCTACAACACCAGCCATATCGAAACCAAGACCATTATAGAGCAAACTATCCGGGTTCTGAAGCAGCATTTCCGCTGCCTTGACAGCTCTGGAGGGGCATTTCAGTACTCACCTGATAGTGTGTCCATCTTCACCGTTAAGTGCTGTATGCTGCACAACATGGCCATCATGAGGGGCCAGAGATTACCAGCAGGGATGGCAGCTCCACCTCAGGATGACGATGATGACGAGGAGGAAGACGAGGAGCTTCAGCCGAGGAGGAAGATGAGGAGCTTCAATCGAGGAGGAGGCAGCCTTGACACTGTTGTGGCTGCAAGGGCTGCTCATCAGGGACTCATCGCGCATCGATTCCAGGGAATGATACAAGATGTGCCAAATGGCCAGCCTATTCACCTGGTGATCTGCTGAAGACATCGCGCCCCACCCTCCAATCCTCCGTGTATACAAATGGCAAGAAAAGAATGTGACAAATTAAAATAATTTTTATTGACAACAAAACCATTGTGTGCTGTCAATAAGCACAAAGGGATTCCATCATCCACAGCAAAGAATAATGGAAACAAGACCCCCTGAAACATTCTCACCCATATCCACATGCAACTATTTACATGAGTTCATATTCAAACAAAGACAGCATCTCTGGCCACTATCACACAATTTATTAGTGGCTCATCAAAGTGCAATTATTTACATGAATTCATATTCGCGCAAGGTCACCAGCTCTGGCCACTATCAAACACATCTTTCGTGGGTCTTTCTGAGTGCTTTCCCACCCCTTCCCTTCTCCCCCACTTCTATGCCTATTGCTCCTCCACAATGGGGCTTGTAGAAGGTTGCTCTGTTGGAGCCACTGCCACAGCAGATGGCCTAGCAGGACATTCCCCACCAGCTCGGGCCCGAGAAGACCCGGCTGCGAACTGCATCATCTCAGCATGAGTGGCGGCGCTCTGTGGTGGATGGGTTGCAGAGACCGACGGGCAAGGGTGGAATGATGTCATCCTGAGAGAGGACATCACGTTCCAACAGGCTCGACACAGTGCTACACCCCGGGGCAGAGCCTCAGCATCTGGAGCAATCTGGGTGAGTGCAAACTGCTGCCCTGCTTCACCAACGTTAGTTCCCCGTGCAACTGATGGGGCCCCAGACACGATAGAGCGGTCAGTGCGTATGTGGCATCAAGTTGGCTCTGCATCAGGGCAGACTCCGACTTTAGCACACCACAGAGCTGAATGATCCCACCACGCACTGATAACATGACAGTCTACAGGCCTACCATAGCATCGGCCTGGTGCTCGATAGCTACTGCCAATCAACCATAGCCCATACCACCATGTCTGGGACCGCATGGTTACTTGATGCATCCAACATCCGTTGGTATCTACTAAGGATGGGTTTGATGGACTGCTGAGAGGCATGAAGAACAGTTGAGGTGGACTCCTCCATCCTCACAGCTTGTGCATCAATACTCTTGGGCACCCTTGCCAATGCACCCAGCAGATCGCTGTGCATCCGCAATGACTGTCTTGCGACATCCTCTAATTCGGTCTCATCATCAGAGTGCTGCTGAGCATCACTCAGGTGCACACTCACCCTCCAGGGAGCTGGCCCCCTGGTTTTCCCTCCCCTGTGGTTTTGCTGCAGGTCACTGGGTCCCGGAGCATCACCAGCCTCCATCTCCCCGACCACGTCATCCACCAAAATTTTGTTGGTGCTGCTCTCTGAGGCTGCTGGATCCTCTGTCACATCCAGAGAGGTGTCCTCCGCTTCCTCGTTCTCTCCACCGTCATCTGCAGTGGAAGGCTGATGTGCAGGTCCCTGCCCGTCTGAGTCATCATCTGAAAGCACAAAGCCAGAGAAGAGTGGTTACTGTTGTATATGCTGACTATGGGTGGACTCTATGTGTAGTCACTGTGAGATTGTATAAGATTGTGACTTGTTTACCTGATGTACTGTCAATAAGGTTCACACCATGTACATATATGCTGGCACCACTAGAGGGTGCAACTGGTGGAGACCGGGGGTTTCCTGCCCCGGTGGCAGGGCCCTGTATAAAAGGCTGCACACCATGCTTGCACGGCACTCTGGAGTTTGGAATAAAGGACCAAGGTCACCACAGTTCAAGTACAACACATTGCCTTGTGGAGACATTCGTAAGTACACTATAGATATAACAACTGGCGATGAGAATAAGGACTTTCACACGATCATGGCTACCTTTAGCACACTAAAAGACTTTGCAGAGGGTGATGATTGGGATGACTTTACGGAAAGGCTTGAGCAATATTTCATGGCAAACGACCCGGCAGGGGAGACGGACACCTTGGCGGAGAAGCGCAAGGCTATACTGCTGACCAGTTATGGGCCCGAGGTCTACCGCCTCGTCAGGGACTTGCTGGCACCCACGAAGGCCAAGGATAAGACATACGATGAGCTGACTGAACTAATTTGTGATCAACTTTAAACCATAGGAGAGCATCCTCACGGCCAGGCACAGATTCTACATGCACCGCAGACCTGAGGGCCAGGAGATTGCAAAATATGCTGCCAACCTCAGGAGACTTGCGGCACCGTGTGATTTTGGCACACACCTCAATGAAGCATTGCGAGACATCTTCATTATAAGAATTGGCCACGAGGGCCTCCTTCACAAGCTATTATCTGCCGACACCAGAATCAACCTGCAGAAAGCCATCGGCATCAGTCAGGCATTCATGACCTTCAGCATCAAGCAAATCATTCAGCCTTTGGACTTAAACCCAGCAAGTACTGTACACAGAATGGTGCCTTTCACAGGCAAGACTGTAGAATGTGGCTCTGCCCAAGGCAGAGAGCACAGACCTCAGGATTCCAGAACTCAGAGTCCGCCGGGGGGTGCTAATCGAGTAGCACTATGCTGGCGTGGTGGAGGAAACCATAGGGCTCACCAGTGTCAATTTGCAGAGTATGTATGCAAAGCCTGTAACATGAAGGGCCACCTCCAGCGCATGTGTAAAAGAAATACGACTCGCCGTCGGTAGATGACTTTGAATCCAGCGGAGAGTATGATGATTGGGCCAGAGAGGCAGCTCAGCCCCAAGAAGTAGTGTATCGAGTGTATACCTGCACCACCGATTATCTCGACTTCCATCTTCACTGGAGGACAAACGGCATTCCAGTCTTCATGGAAATGGATACGAGAGCGAGCCAGTCAGCGATGAGCCAGGATGCCTTCGAGAGGCTGTGGAACGAAAAACGACCCGAGCTGGTTCCAGTACAAGAAAAGTTGTGCACTTACACCAAGGAATCGATCCCAGTCCTTGGTAGTGCAGATGTAAGTGTAATCCATAATGGCGTGGTGCATAAGTTACCTATGTGGATTGTTGCAGGTGATGGCCCAATGCTACTCAGAAGAAGGTGGATGGGGAAGATCCAGTGGAAATGGGAAGACCTCTTCATTCCAGGAATCGATGTCCCCCGTGCTCAGAGGCAGAGTAAAACCTCACCTTCGCTTGGGCCAGACACCAGAGAACAGACCAGCGCAGCACCTGAGGCACAGACCATCCATCACGACTGCGTGGCAATGATCCGACCAGAACGACCTAAAAAATACCTTCCCAGCTCCAGTGACAGGACTTCTGGGAAGGAAGATTGAATTCACAGGTACCCTTCCAGCATTGGTGGCAGAATCGCGGGAGAGAAGGATCAAGGCAGTCGACCTCGATGACCAAGGCAAGATGGCGTTCCTGCTGCAGTGAGGAGCAGCGTGGCTGAAAAGAAAAAGATGGCCGCGGCTACATCAAGAGGTGCAACGCTGAGAGACCAATATGTGGGGTCCAACAATGGATCTGATTGGGGTAAAGCCAGCAAGGTTCTCTTAAAGGAGACCTACAACCAACTGAACTTAGAGACATTGTACGCATGGCAATCAATGTAACAAAACGATTAAGATTGTGAAGAAAATGTTGTTGCGAGATATCGGGAGAAGTCCTAATGTAAAGAACCAAATGTTGTTGCAAGATGTCAGGAATAGAGTGTCCCCAAGAGCAGCAAGCAAGTGAATTCTGGAGGGTAAAGACGCTGAGCCTGATAACCTGCCCCAGGTCTATCCCACGTTGCAGGCACCCGATGGCACCATTCGCCACGGACCTGGAAATGAAAATGGCGCCAATACGCGCAGTCGGCTGCCGTTGCCCACCACCCGGGTAGAGATAGCACAGTCCCCAGACCCAGTCACTACCTCGGCCATGTCCGGGAGCGAAATGTCAGAACAGAGTTCCCCAATGGGACCTGGAACAGCCAGGTTCCCAACACCATGAGAGAGCAGGCAGAAGACTCTGCAGCCCTCAAAGGAGGACAAGGAGGCCACACACATCTGTGGCTCTGCCCACAACTAAGCAACAGCAAAGGCCTGGAGTCCTGGCTCAGTGAGTGAACCGAGCTCCCCCTGGTAGCAGGGGGCACAGCGCCGCCATCAGACGACTAGGACTCCGTCCGGTTGCTCTGGAACCTGCGTCCTCGCATATCTGTACTGTTACCTCAGTACTAATCATGACTAAACCATGAATGCAATCTACGCAATCCTGGCACACGACCGTAAAACGTAATGAATGTAAGTCACTGAACCTAGGTGCCACAATACAAACTGAAAAAAAAATGTTTTCTTCCTTTCTTTGTAATTGCACTGTATCTGATCCTGTATGTTAATGTAATGGGCCAGCTGCATGATCTCGCTGGGGGTGGGTGAAATGGATGTATGTAGCCATGGACACACACATGGATCACACCCAGAACCCACTGGAACCTGCACTGCGTTATCGAACCATCCAATCTGATAACCACTACCCAACGTTGTGGCAAAAGGACTTGGGGGTTAACAGGGAAAGAGCCAAGCCAAAGCACAGCCAAGGTGCAAGGGCTATTGGCACTTAAGTCTGGGGAGAGCTAAGCCAGAGCACATAGTGCAAAGGTAATTGGCACAAAGGACTTGGAGGAGATAGATGTTGCATGTGTTGAATATGGATGTACTCTATGTATAGTCACTATGAGATTGTTTAAGATTGTGACTTGTTTACTTGATGCACTATCAATAAGGTTCACACCGTATACATACATGCTGGCACCACTAGAGGGTGCAACTGGTGGAGACCGGGGGTTTCCTGCCCCGGTGGCAGGGCCCTGTATAAAAGGCTGCACACCATACTTGCACGGTACTCCGAAGTTTGGAATAAAGGACCAAGGTCACTACAGTTCAAGTACAACACATTGCCTTGTGGAGTCATTCATAAGTACACTATAGACACAGCGGTTACCTGCAGGGGAGGTGGCCAAGAATGGGAAAAGCATTCGGAAATGCCAGCCTCATGGAAAGTGGTGAAGGATTGTGGTGTCAGGGCTATGTGGCCTACTAGAGGCTGCAAAGGAACTCAACATATTGTCACTGTCCCGAGGAGGATTGGCCTGATCCACTTGTGTGCCCATCAGGGCCGAGACGCGTTCCTCCACCGCAGTTAGGGGTTGCAGCTCTGGGTCCCCTCTGCATCAGCTCTCTTCTATTGTGTTCCAGCTTGACCTGCAAGATTAAAGAGATCAGTGTTAGTGCCCTTCTATCCGTCTGTCCGAAGTGCCTTACATAGTTCAGAACATGTTCGTGTATAAGAGTCTTTAAAGGTTAATGTAAATTCGATTTGCTGCAAAAAGTTGTCGAAATGTTTGAATGAGGGGGTGAGGACCTAACAGTAACGGTAAGGATAGCATCTTCCAGGCGCACATGAGAACTGAGGAGATTACAAGATGAGGGGCTGGTCTCCACAACAGAGTAGGAAGGTTAACAGTGCATGCGGGCCCTTGGAGTGTGTGAGGCTGCAAATGCGAACCTTGTATCTGGCCTAACCCACGTAGCGCATGGAGTCAGACACATTCATGTTGAGGAGAGACTGCACATCGAGTTCAGAGCATGGCATGCTCAGGTTAATGTTAAAGATATTCACCCTCATGTCATGTCATTCCACTTCTTGCGACATTGGGTCGCTGTCCTGGGCACCGTGTCACTCGCTGACACTATTTCAGCGACTTCCAGCCAGAGCCTTCGAAATATTAGGGGCTGTGGCCTCCTTCCAGCCTCCATCCTGAGTAATTCCCAACACCTCTCCAGGGCATCAAGCAATGCATCAACGGCAGTGGAGAAGTGTGAGCGCTGGTGAGCTGGTGCTGCACCTGCCATCTTCACCCTGTGAGTGAGTCCGTAGGAAGGGAAGATACACATGAGGCGGTGCTGCACCAAATTATTGCCTCAATTGAATCCAGGTGGCGGCAGTATATCTGTGGCACAGTTACAAATGATGATTACTACCTGGCCGCCCCACTTATCGCCATTTACCGCCTCCCGAGTAGCGTGCAACGCTTGATTTAATGCTGCAATCCCCTCTTCAGGCTGCAGAACTGAATTTCGTGGTGGTGGCGGCAACTGCCACCTAGCGTTAAAATCTCCATTCAGATGGTGACACCGCCTTGTGCAGATAGTTTGCATTCTGTTCAACAGATGGCCCTGGATACTTCGTACACAATCTTGGCCATTCATTTGCCATATGAAGGCATCAGTCTGGATCAGCAAACGAAGCAGTTAGAGGTACTGAAAAGTGTATATAACTCCATCTAGTGAACTACTGCTCTACCTGGTGGACTACTGTGGTAATGCAGCCATTGATGTAAATACAATAAAACCTGACAAGTTCCTGAGTTGAAGACATCTTGTAAGTGTGTTTATGTGATGTTATCGAGAATATACCATGTTAGCGACATAGGATCAGATTTCTGGATACCCTAGCTGAAATCTTTATTGGTGGATGTTCCAACCAACTAACAGAGAGACTTGGAGGTCCTTCATTTTGCAGCATAGCTAAAAATCCAAGGTAAATTACAAGCACACTTGGCTGAACTGAAGAGTCCGGATGGCCGTGTCTATGGGAATAATAGGACACTTGGGTGAGATTCAACACATACTGAGAGACTTTCAAAGCACATGTGGAGCACCTAGAAATGTTTCTCACTGCAAATAGTATCAAAGTCCCCAATGATGTAAACTGTAACTGGGTGGTGTTCGAAAGAAAATGGGCTATTTTCCAGACTGAAGCAGGGTCCGAGGTGTATGAAACTCTGAAAGATGGGTTTGTTCCCATCAAGCCAAAAGCCACATCACTTATGGAGATTCTACAGCATTACCATCCAGAGACCCTGGAAATTGCTGAAAGTTATCGTTTTGGAACACAAGATAAATTAATTGTCAAAAGTATCAGTGAGTACATTGTAGCTTTAAAAAAGCTATCCATTCACTGTCATGGCCAGTGCACCAGCGCAGCCTTCGGCCGCCCACGGAAAAGAGTGTTTGAAGACCAGGCCCTCAAATCTACCACCAAACTCATGGTCTACAGGGCTGTAGTAATACCTGCCCTCCTGTATGGGTCTGAGACATGGACGATATACAGAAGGCACCGCAAGTCACTGGCGACATATCACCAACGATGTTTCCGCAAGATCCTGCAAATCTCCTGGGAGGACAGGCACATCAACATCAGTATCCTTGACTGGCCTAACATCCCCAGTATTGAAGCACTGACCACACTCGATCAGCTTCACTGGGCAAGCCACATAGTCCGCATGCCAGATATGAGACTCCCTATGCAAATGCTTTATGCGGAGCTCCTTCGTGGTAAACGAGCCAAAGGAGGACAGCGGAAATGTTATAAGGACACCTTCAAAGCCTCCCTGGTAAAGTGCGACATCATCACTGACACTGGGAGATCCTGGTCGCAGACCGCCCAAAGTGGAGAAAGTCCATCTGTGAGGGCATTGAGCTCTTTGAGTCTCAACGCAAGGAGCATGAAGAGACCAGGTTCAGGCTGCAGAAGGAGTGCGCAGCAAACCAGCCCTACCGACCCCTTCCACCAACAAATGTCTGTCCCACCTGTAACAGGGTCTGTGGCTCCCATATCAGACTGTTCAGCCATCAAAGAACTCACTTAGGGAGTGGAAGCAAGTCCTTCTCGATTCTGAGGGACTGCCTATGATGATGATGATGATGATTTCGGAAACTTTCAGGACCGAGCATTGCGTGGCCGCTTTGCTGGTGGGATAAAAAATGAAGCAATCAGAAGAAAGTTGTTGACAACCCCGAACTTTACTTTTGATTTAGCTTGTCAGACAGATATGTCAATGGATATGGCCGACCAAGACTCCCGAGAATTTCTGCCATTTGCAGTTGTCAGACAACTGAGGTGAAACATCTGCAGGTTAAAAGTCAAAGGGAGTTGGGCCCCAATGCCTCAGCAACTGGCAATGGTAACAGAGCATTGAATTTGTGCTATCGGTACCTGGGACAACATATTGCTCAAAGTTGTCCATATGTGAAGGCAGAGTGTTTCTTCAGCAAGAAAACTGGACATTTTGCAAAGGCATGCTGACTGAAGAGTAACCCAACTTTCAAGGCGATAAGTAGAAATCCCCAGAGACTACATAGCATGGAAGAAAAGCAATCCAGGAAGAGATACATGTCATTAGGAATACGAGGGTATCGAACGGTGATTCGAAACGTATCGTCATCCAAGTAGATATTACAGGAACCAGGATACCCATGGAAGTTGACACTGGTACATTTGAGTGTATACCAGAATCACTACATCTCGACAAGTTGAGTGATTTTCCACTGAAAAGTCAAAGATAGAGTGCGAGACTACTCAGGAGAGCAAATCCCTATGGTAAGACGTACCACCATAACAGGGAAATAAACGGATCAATTTCAGAGCTTGCCTCTCTTGGTAGTTGCAGGAGAAAAGCCTGCCTTACGAGGTAGAAATTGATTGAGATCACAGAACCTGGATTGGAATGAGATTTTTCATGTTGAAACGAAATTTGCATCAAAGTATGATGTCATCAAGAAGTATTCAAATGTGTTCTGCAAAACAGGCAGTCCGATCCAAGGCTTCAAAGCGAGTGTCAGAGTACAGAATAGTTTACTGCAAGCCACATCCTGTACCATAAGCACTCAGAAAAAATTGAGCAAGACCTCAAAAGACTAGAGACTGAGAACATTATCTCTAAGATAGATTGATGTAATTAGGTACAACAACAATGGGTGTAGACTAAGTCAGATGGTAAGGTAAGGTTGTGTGGTGATTATAAAGCAACCGTAAACCAGGTTCTAGAGGGTAACCTCCCCAATACATTGCCAAATGTAGAAGATTTGTTTACAATGCTGACAGGTGGTCAGATCTTCTCAAAGTTAGATCTTACGAATGCCTACTTACAACTTGAACTAGATGAGGAGTCCAAGTCATGCTTGACTATAAATACTCATCGAGGCCTATTTCAATTTAATAGGCTACCATTTGGAGTGTCTTCTGCCCCGCCATATTCCAAGGGGTTATGAACAAGATTTTGCAAGGCATTGAAGGGGTAATATGATATTTAGATAACATACTAATTTTGGCACCGATCAAACAAATCCATAATAATGTATTGAATGGAGTGCTCAAACAGCTAGAGAAGCACAAAGTATGAGTGACTGCTCACAAGTGTGAATTATTTCAAAACTCAGTGGAGTACTGAGGGCACAGAGTAGACAAAGATGGTTTACATCCAACCAAGGGAAAGCTGGATGCAATTAGAAATGCACCCAATCCCAAGAATGTCACTGAACTTCGATCATTTTTGGGTCTTTTGAACTATTTTGGGAAGTTCCTACCAAATTTGGCTACAGTGTTACATCCACTGCATGAACTGTCGAAAAAACAGGTCCATTGGAAGTGGTCAGGAAAGGCGACATATTCAAGGAGTATAAAACCAGTTGGTAGAGAGCATCATGTTTGTTCACTATGATGTATCTAAGGACATCAAGCTAGCATTTGACGCCTCCCCGTATGGAGTTGGGGCAGTGATCTTTCATGCGCCACATAGTGGGGAGGAGAGACCAATTGCTTTTGCTTCACGCACTTTCAGCGTAATTATGTGCAGATCGAAAGGGAAGCTTTGGCATTAATTTTTGGAGTCAAGAAATTCCACAAATACTTGTATGGTTGTAGGTTACCATCATTACGTACTATAAGTCCCTGACAGCAATCCTCCATCCATAGTCCCCAGTTCCAACATTAGCTGCAGCTCGAATGCAGAGATGGTCTTTGATTTTGTCAGTATATATATATGATATTGAATACAGACGATCAGCTGATCACAGTAATGCTGATGCTATGTCTAGATTGCTTTCCCCATCATGTTACACCCGTTAGAACACTTCTTCCCTATTTTTCATACATTGATGAACTGCGAGTCACAGCTGAAGCGATTGGTAGAGCGACCAAACGTGACCCAGTTATGTCAAAGGTGTATGATTACATTGTTACCTGGTTTGGCAAGCCATTTGCAGACAAAGATATTCTTCGGAATGAATTATCAGTCAATAAAGATTGGATCATGTGGGGTGCAAGAGTGGTTATACCAAATAAATTCAGGTCCAAACAATTAGGAAATCTTCATGACCAAAATTCTCTGGACTCTGGGAAGATAGCAGCGGATTGGAAAGCAGCTAATGTAACGCCTCTGTTTCAAAAAGGGGGCAGACAAAAGGCAGGTAACTATAGGTCGGTTAGTTTAACATCTGTAGTGTGGAAAATGCTTGAAAATATCATTGAGGAAGAAATAGCGGGACATCTAGATAGGAATAGTGCAATCAAGCAGACGCAGCATGAATTCATGAAGGGGAAATCATGTTTAACTAATTTACTGGAATTCTTTGAGGATATAACGAGCAGGGTGGATAGAGGTGTACTGATGGATGTGGTGTATTTAGATTTTCAAAAGGCATTCGATAAGGTGCCACACAAAAGGTTACTGCAGAAGATAAAGGTACGCGGGGTCAGTGGAAATGTATTAGCATGGATAGACAATTGGCTGGCGAACAGAAAGCAGAGAGTCGGGATAAATGGGTCCTTTTCAGGTTGGAAATCAGTGGTTAGTGGTGTGCCACAGGGATCGGTGCTGGGACCACAACTGTTTACAATATACATAGATGACCTGGAAGAGGGGACAGAGTGTAGTGTAACAAAATTTGCAGATGACACAAAGATTAGTGGGAAAGCAGGTTGTGTAGAGGACACAGAGAGGCTGCAACGAGATTTAGATAGTTTAAGCGAATGGGCTAAGGTTTGGCAGATGGAATACATAAGAATTAAGAACAGGAGTAGGCCATCTAGCCCCTCAAGCCTGCTCCGCCATTCAATATCATGGCTGATCTGTAATGTCGGAAAGTGTGAAGTCATCCACCTTGGGAAAAAAAACAAAAAAAGGGAATACTATTTGAATGGGGAGAAATTATAACATGCTGCGGTGCAGAGGGACCTGGGGGTCCTTGTGCATGAATCGCAAAAAGTTAGTTTGCAGATGCAGCAGGTAATCAGGAAGGCGAATGGAATGTTGGCCTTCATTGCGAAAGGGATGGTGTACAAAAGCAGGCAGGTCCTTCTGCAACTGTATAGGGTATTGGTGAGGCCGCACCTGGAGTACTGCGTGCAGTTTTGGTCGCCTTATTTAAGGAAGGATATACTGGCTTTGGAGGGGGTACAGAGACGATTCACTAGGTTGATTCTGGAGATGAGGGGGTTACCTTATGATGATAGATTCAGTAGACTGGGTCTTTACTCATTGGAGTTCAGAAGGATGAGGGGTGATCTTATAGAAACATTTAAAATAATGAAAGGGATAGACAAGATAGAGGCAGAGAGGTTGTTTCTACTGGTCGGGGAGACTAGAACTAAGGGGCACAGCCTCAAAATACAGGGGAGCCAATTTAAAACCGAGTTGAGAAGGAATTTCTTCTCCCAGAGAGTTGTGAATCTGTGGAATTCTCTGCCCAAGGAAGCAGTTGAGGCTAGCTCATTGAATGTATTCAAGTCACAGATAGATAGATTTTTAACCTATAAAGGGAATTAAGGGTTATGGGGAGCGGGCGGGTAAGTGGAGCTGAGTCCATGGCCAGATCAGCCATGATCTTTTTGAATGGTGGAGCAGGCTCGAGGGGCTAGATGGCCTACTCCTGTTCCTAGTTCTTATGTTCTTATGACCAGTATCTGGGAATGTGCTTGACCAAGAATTTTGCACGCAGTTACTTATGGTGGCCAGGTCGACATAAAGATATAGAGTACATCGTTTGACATATTGTACACTGACTATCGGTAAGCAAACAACCACCATCAGTACCATTACAGCCATGGAAATGGCCTCCCAGGAAATAGCATAGGTTATATATAGATTTTGCTGAGCTTGAAGGGCAGCAATTGTTCATTTGGTTTGATAGCCATTCGAAGTAGGTAGAGGAGTTTCTGATGCGGAAAACAACAACTAGTAAAACACTAGACCATTTGTTGCGAAGATTATTTTCTTCATATAGCCGCCCAGAAGAGATTATTTCTGATTAAAAAAATTTTTTAAAAAATTGTGGCCCATTAAGAAGAATTAGCATAGTTCACAAGTAAAAATGGTGAGAAACATACAAAGGTTCCACCATACCGCCCGGCTTCAAATGGTTCAGCAGAGCGCACAGTATAAATTGTAAAATGTACCCTCAAACAAATGTTTGATCCAAATCCAAAGAAGCGACGGTTGCCTTTGGACCACAAATTGGCAAATTTCCTAATTATTTATTGTAATACTCCTTATATAACTACTGGTAGAACACCAGCAGTGTTGTTTCTCAAATGACAGCCACGAATCAGGTTCTCATTGTTAAAGCCAATACCTGGCACAGTCAGTAGAAGTGAAACAATTAAGACAGAAAGAGAATCATGATAGAGGCAGAGTAAAAGAGAGAATTGTGAAATTAATCAGAAGGTGAGAGTGGAGAACCATCATCATAAATGGTTAAAGTGGTTACTAGGAAGAGTAGTGAAGATATGTGGACCTCGCACATATTTGGTCAAGATATTAGATCATGGAAAGATTAGGTTTGTTCACATTTTACCTACAGATGTGGAAGGATTTCTGATTCATCAGATAGTTTTCTTGCAAGTAAATTACCAGCGCAAATGTTACATCATCAGATGTACTAGAAACAAGTCCAAGAGAAAGTCTGAATTTAAGTCAGAGTCCGAGTCAGGCAGACAAACAGTCTGAAGTTCCAGAGAGTTCAAAATGTAGATCAAAGGTTTCCCTTGAAGGAAAACTCTCCTCAGACTGAGTCTAGAATGAGTCCAAGTTCGACACCATGTTTGGGAATTTCTGTTCGAGAGCAAAGGTATCCCTTTCGAAACAGAAAACAAGTGGTTAAGTTTGATTTGTAAATATGGCAAAATACATCCACGGGCTCAATTTTCCCCAGTGATTTCCGCCCTCTTTTTGGAGCAGGCTTTTTTTTGGGCCTGTTAAAAAAATAGTTTCCCCAATCAATTTGCACTAGCATAACTCAGTTAGTTACAACTTTGGCCAGGGTTAGGTGCAGGGAAGCAGGACCCACAAGGCGATCGTGGCTCAGGGCAGGCAGGGGAGACAGACCAGGAGGCCCTTCAACCTGGGATACAGATGTTCATCGGCACTGGCATCGGGAGGGGGGTGGGCGGCGAGGGACTTTAACAATTGGAGGTAAATTGCTGCAATATATTTTAATGTGTTTTTAAGTTGAGGCAATGTAATTTAATGTGTTGCGAGCTGGCGGTATGTTTCACTTTCCAGCCTCAGCTCACATTGTGTCCCTGGTTACCATGGGAACCCAATCTTTTTGGCGCAGATCAAGGTTTTACCCCTAAAACTAAAGGTAAGGTTAGGCTGCGTCAAAATGAAGAAATCCAACAGGGAAAACTTAGAACTTTATTTTGGCGTACTTGGGCCCAAAAAAACTGCATCACTCTTCAAGTAGGCCAAAAAAAAGCTTTGGGGAAAATTGAGCCCCATATCTTTTGTTATGTACAACCATGCAAGTTATGTATGATAATTATTTTATGATAATTACTTCTTCATTAAAGATGGAGAAGT
Organism: Pristiophorus japonicus; assembly: GCF_044704955.1. Lineage (NCBI taxonomy): Eukaryota > Metazoa > Chordata > Chondrichthyes > Pristiophoridae > Pristiophorus > Pristiophorus japonicus. The sequence continues at coordinate 133,001,690 of NC_091981.1, read as the reverse complement.
GTAATATATGGCTCCATCTACTTACTGCTCTACCTAGTAGACAGCGGTGGTAATGCAGGCATTGCTGTAAATACAAGGCATCGGGTGACAGGTCACCTGACAAGTTCCAGAGTTGAAGCTATTTTGTAAGTGTGTGTTTGTGATGGCGTAGAGAATATACCACAGAAAGAAAGAGTCAGAGAATAGTTACCTAACATTTCAGTCCTCTTTCAATTATGCTATCAAATCAGAGAGGTCATTTCTAAATATTTGCCCCCTGATCAGCAGGGTAACTCATGGTCTTCAAAAGGACTGACTCATCAACACCCCAGCTGTTCCAATACAGCCGCTGTTCTCATCCACTCCACCGATGAGGCAGTGAATTTGGCAACCAGGTCTTGGAGATCCTTGGCGGGCTGTTCCTCACGAGGATGTGAAATCTTCGGTTCTGCGCAGCATTGCCATTCTGGACCCACACAACACAGCAAGACCTGCACAGTGGCTCAGCTGGTGGAAGAACTGCCTGATGAACTGCTGCTGTCACCAACAGAATGAAGCCTAAATATACAGGCCCTGGTTGTCCTCCACCACCTCTTCTTAGCTCAACATGACTTGTAAATTTGTAAATTGATAAATTGTAAATAAATAGATAGCCTTGTGTTGTTAGATATCCTATTGTAACTATCGGTCGATCTTCAAACGGTGCAGGTTCGGCTGCGGTGTGACTGGGCACATGAGCACAGGTCACGCTCTTCTCACACACACACATACACCCTCATGCCATCATCATAGGCAGTCCCTCAAAATCGAGGAAGACTTGCTTCCACTCTAAAACTGAGTTCTTAGGTGACTGAACAGTCCAATACAGTCTCTGTCACAGGTGGAACAGACAGTCGTTGAAAAAAAATAGAAACATAGAAAATAGGTGTAGGAGTAGACCATTCGGCCCTTCAAGCCTGCACCGCCATTCAATGAGTTCATGGCTGAACATGCAACTTCAGTACCCCCTTCCTGCTTTCTCGCCATACCCCTTGATCCCCCCAGTAGGAAGGACTACATCTAACTCCTTTTTGAATATATTTAGTGAATTGGCCTCAACAACTATCTGTAGTAAAGAATTCCACAGGTTCACCACTCTCTGGGTGAAGAAGTTTCTCCTCATCTTGGTCCTAAATGGCTTACCCCTTATCCTTAGACTGTGACCCCTGGTTCTGGACTTCCCCAACATTAATAAGAACACAAGAACATCTAGCCCCTCGAGCCTGCTCCGCCACCCAACAAGATCATGCCTGATCTGGCTGTAGACTCAGCTCCACTTATCTGCCCGCTCCCCATAACCCTTAATTCCCTTATTGGTTAAAAATCTATCTATCTGTGATTTGAATACAACCCTCTGGGAGAAGAAATTCCTTCTCAACTCGGTTTTAAATTGGCTCCCCTGTATTTTGAGGCTGTGCCCCCTAGTTCTAGTCTCCCTGACCAGTGGAAACAACCGCTCTGCCTCTATCTTGTATATTCCTTTGATTATTTTGAATGTTTCTATAAGATCACCCCTCATCCTTCTGAAGGAAAGGATGGGTGGGAAGACTGGTTTGCCACACACTCCTTCCGCTGCCTGTGCTCTCGGCGATGAGACTCAAGGTGCTCAGCGCCCTCCCGGATGCTCTTCCTCCACTTAGGGCGGTCTTTGGCCAGGGACTTCCAGGTGTCGGTGGGGATGTTGCATTTTATCACGGAGGCTTTGAGGGTGTTCTTGAAATGTTTCCTCTGCCCACCTGGGGCTCGCTTGCCATGTAGGAGTTCTGAGTAGAGCACTTGCTTTGGGAGTCTTGTGTCAGGCATGCGAACAATGTGGCTCGCCCAATGGAGCTGGTCAAGTGTGGTCAGTGCTTCGATACTGGGGATGTTGACCTGATCGAGGACGCTAACATTGGTGCATCTGTCCTCCCAGGGGATTTGCAGGATTTTGTGGAAACATCATTGGTGGTATTTCTCCAGCGATTTGAGGGGTCTACTGGACATGGTCAACGTCTCTGAACCATACAGGAGGGCGGATATCACTATAGCCCTGTCGACCATTAGCTTGGTGTCAGATTTGAGGGCCTGATCTTTGAACACTCTCTTTCTCAGGTGGCCGAAGGCTGCGCTGGCGCATTGGAGACAGTGTTGAACCTCATCGTCGATGTCTGCCCTTGCTGATAATAGGCTCCCGAGCTTTGGAAAGTGATCCATGTTGTCCAGGGCTGCGCTGTGGATCTTGATGACTGGGGGCAGTGCTGTATGGCGAGGTCAGGTTGGTGGAGGACCTTTGTCTTATGAAAGCATGGGCCTTACACTAAACATCCATATGCCTCACTGAAGATGTTGACTATGACTTGGAGTTCAGTCTCTGAATGTGCATAGATGCAAGCGTCATCCGCATATTATAGCTCGACAACAGAGGTTGGAATGGTATTGGATCTGGCCTGGAGACGACGAAGGTTGAACAGGTTCCCACTGGTTCTGTAGTTTAGTTCCACTCCAGCGGGGAGCTTGTGGACTGTGAGGTGGAGTATTGCAGCGAGGAAGATCGAGAAGAGGGTTGGCGCGATGACGCAGTCCTGCTTGACCTCCGTCCGGATGTGGATTGGGTCTGTGATGGATCTGTCGGTCAGGATCATGGCTTACATGTCGTCGTGGAGTAAGCAGAGGATGGCGACAAACTTTTGTGGGGCAACCGAAACGGAGGAGGATGCTCCATAGTCCCTCACAGTTGACAGTGTCAAAGGCCTTTGTAAGTGTTGTGTGCAATAAAGGTTCAAACTGAGTACTGTTTAACTAAGCAAGGTACAACCTTGGCTCTGCTTTATTTAGGCCCCATAGTGCCTGGCTCTCAAAATGGCTGGCCTTTTATTCCTGAGCAGCACCATGTGCGTGCTGCTCAGTGGCCTCCAACAATGATGCCATCTGGTGGCTACAAACAGAATGTACATACATGGCAGAAAGATCAAAGGCGGCCATGTACAAGGGTTGGTGCTGTTCCATGCATTTCTCTTGCAGTTGTCGCGCCATAAAGATCATGTCTGTTGTACCCTGCAAGGTACATAATCTGCACTGTGACTCTGGGAGGAGCTCCTCAGTCACAGGGAAAAGATGGTGGAGGAGGATTCTAGTGATGACTTTCCCAGTGGCTGATAACAGGGAGATTCCTCTGTAGTTGCCGCAGTTGGACGTCCCCTTTTTTAAAAGATGGTCACGATTACTGCATCTCTGAGATCTGCCGGCATGCTCTCCTCCTTCCAGATGAGAGAGATGAAGTCATGCATTCGTGCCAATAGTGCTTCTCCGCCATACAGTTTCGTAAATGATAAAGGGATAAGGGATTATGGGGAGCGGGCAAGGAGGTGGAGCGGAGTCCATGATCAGATCTGCCATGATCTTATTGAATGGCAGAGCAGACTCGTGGACTCAGCTCCACCTCCTTGCCTGCCGTATGTCCCACTCCTGTTCCTATGTCTTATGTTCTTATGTTTTAGGCCATCCTGCTGCCTTGTTCTTGAGCTGGTGGATGGCCTTTTCTACCCCATGCAGGGCTGGGGTTTTGCTGAGATGGTGGCGGGTAGCATGCTGCGGGATGGAGTCGAGGACACTCATGTCAAAGGCAGAGTCTCGGTTAAGGAGATCTTCGAAGTGATCCTTTCAGTAGGTCCTGACTACCTCAGTGTCCTTGATGAGTGTCTCCCCGTTCTTGGCCAGCATTGGGGTGAGGCTTTGGGTGCTTGGGCCATAGGTGGACTTGACTGCGGTGAACAATCCTCGCACATCATGGCTGTCGGCCAGCTGCTGAATCTCCTGTGTTTTCGCCACCCACTGGTCGTGGGTTTTTTGTTGGACCTCGGCCTTAAGTTGTCTGTAAAGCTGCTTTGCTGCTGCCGAGTTGGGTTGTCGTTTTAGTTTCGGAAATGCCCTTTGCCTGCGATTTATTAGCTCTTAGGTCTCCTGGTCATTCTCATCAAACCAGTCTTGGTGTTTCCTGGTTGAGTGACCGAGTGTCTCTTCGCAGGCAGTTATGGTGGCCTGGAAGGCAGACCAAGCACTGTGGTCATCAAGGGTCGCCAGGTTAGCCATCATCATAATAGGCAGTCCCTCGAAAGACTTGCTTCCACTCCAAAAATGAGTCCTTAGATGGCTGAACAGTCCAATACGAGAACCACACTCCCTATCACAGGTAGGACAGACAGTCGTTGAGGGAAAGGGAGGGTGGACAGGTTTGCCGCATGCTCTTTCTGCTGCCTACCCTGGATTTCTGCATGCTCTCGGCGATGAGACTCGAGATGCTCAGCACTCTCCCGGATGCGCTTCCTCCACTTAGGCCAGGGACTCCCAGGTGTCGGTGGGGATGTTGCACTTTATCAGGGAGGCTTTGAGGGTGTCCTTGGAATGTTTCCTCTGCCCACCTTTGGCTCGCTTGCCGTGAAGGAGTTCCGAGTAGAGCGCTTGCTTTGGGAGCCTCGTGCCTGGCATGCGAATGATGTGGCCTGCCCAGTGGAGCTGATCAAGTGTGGTCAGTGCTTCAATGCTGGGGATGTTGGCCTGGTCGAGGACACTAATGTTGATGCGTCTGTCCTCCCAGGGGATTTGTATGATCTTACTGAGACATCGTTAGTGGTATTTCTCCAGCGACTTGAGGGGTCTACTATACATGGTCCATGTCTCTGAGCTATACAGGAGGGCGGGTATTACTACAGCCCTGTAGACCGGGAGCTTGGTGGTGGATTGGAGGGCCTGGTCTTCCAACACTCAGTTAAGTGTGGAAGAACTCCACAAGACTGAGTACTGTGAGCTAAAACTGATGGTGACCTTAGTCTCTTTAATACAACTCCAGAGTGCCTAAGCAGCATGGCAGACAACCTTTTATACTCCCTTGCACGAGGTGTGCAGGTGACTTGGACCTCCAACAGTTGCATCCTCTGGTGGAAAATCTTACACAGTTACAATGTTTACATACATAACACATTCTTTTTCTCAGGCGGCTGAAGGCTGCGCTGGCACACTTGAGGCGGTGTTGAATCTCATCATCAATGTCTGCTCTTGTTGATAAGAGGCTCCTGAGGTATGGGAAATGGTCCACGTTGTCCAGGGCCGCGCCATGGTTCTTGATGACTGGGGCGGGTGGCGGAGGCGATGGCGGGGGTGCTGTGCAGCGAGGAGAGGTTGGTGGAGGACCTTTGTCTTATGGATGTTTAGCGTAAGGCCCATGCTTGCGTGCGCCTCAGTAAATACATCGACTATGTCCTGGAGTTTAGCCTCTGTATGTGCACAGACGCATGAATCGTCCGCGTACTGTAGCTCGACGGTCTTGGACCTAGCCTGGAGTTGACGAAGGTTGAACAGGTTCCCACTGGTTCTGTACTTTATTCCACTCCAGCGGGGAGCTTGTTGACTGAGGTGGAGCATGGCAGTGAGGAAGATTAAGAAGAGGGTTGCGGCGATGACACAGCCCTGTTTGACCCCGGTCCGGATGTGGATTGTGTAATGGATCCGTTGGTAAGGATCACGGCCTGCATGTAGTCGTGGAGCGGGCGGAGCATGGTGTTGAACTTTAGGGGGCATTCGAAATGGAGGAGGACGCTCCATAGACCCTTGCAGTTGACAGTGTCAAAAGCCTTTGCAAGGTCAAAGAATGCCATGTATAAGTGCTGGTGTTGTTCCCTGCATTTTTCGTGCAGTTGTTCAGCTGTAAAAATCATGTCCGTTGTGTCCTGTAGGGGACAAAATTTGCACTGTGACTCTGGGAGGAGCAGTGAGGCGCTGGCTGTATAGGGCTCTTAGCTGGATCTTTGAGTGCTCCGGCATTGATTTTTTTACGGCACTGTTTCTTCTGCTGTCGCCGCTTTGGGGTTATATCGATGTTGATGATGGAACGGATTAGACGGTGGTCTGTCCAGCAGTCATCAGCTCCTATCATGGTGCGGGAGATGCGCATATCCTTGCGATCCCTGGCTCCAACGATGATATAGTTGAGCAGGTGCCAATGTTTGGAGCGAGAATGTTGCCACGATGCCTTGTACTTGTCTGTCTGGCGGAACAAGGTGTTAGTGATGACAAGGTCATGTTCTAGGCATTTTGTCAGGAGCAGGGTACTGCTGGAGTTGGTTTTCCCTACCCCCCGTCTGCCGATCATGCCTCCCCAGAGGTCTGTGTCCTTGCCGACCCTGGCGTTGAAGTCACCGAAGAGAATCATTTTGTCGCCTGCAGGGACGCAGGACGGGGATTGTTCGAGACTGGAGTAAATTCCCTCTTTGGTCTCATCTGTTGCATCGAGTGTTGGGGCATAAGCACTGATGACTGTGGTGCACTGGTTCTGGAATAGGGCAAGTCGAAGCATCATGAGGCGTTCATTAGCCCCGCAGGGGGAGTCTTTGAGGCAGTCAACCAGCTAGTTTTTGATGGCGAAGCCGACTCCGTGGAGGCAGCGTTCTTCCTTTGGTTTGCCTTTCCAGAAGGTGTCACCTCCACCTTGTTCCATGAGCTGGCCTTCCCCTGCCTGCCGGGTCTCGCTTAGGGTGGCGATGCTGACATCGAAGCGTCCAAGTTCCCAGGCAATGATGGTGGTGCGGCGTTCCGGTCTGTTGCTGTTGGATTTGTCCATGAGGGTCCTGACGTTCCAGGTCCCGACCTTCATATATTGAAGGGTGGAGAATGCCTGTGCACGAATTCTTTTAACGTGGGGTGACCGTTGCACACCGGCTACCACACAGGCTTAGCTGAGCAAGATCTTGGTCCAGTGGCAAGGGGTCCAAGACGCCTGGAGAACAAGCACTGCTGTATGAGCCTAATTGCCTACGGTGAGATGTAGGCTGTAAGCTCGGCGCTGAGCAGCGTTCTTCAGTGAGATGGTAAAAGATCTGAGGCCTGGCTGAGGGCAGGCATTGGGAAGGTCAGAGGACCATTTTAGTCTCCACAAAATGGTCCTCTCCCACACCCACACCCACACCCACACCCACACCCACACCCACACCCACACCCACACCCACACCCACACCCACACCCACACCCACACCCACACCCACACCCACACCCACAAAACACACAGTGCTGACACTATCAAGGTCAGGGAACACTCAGCACTGACATTATCGAATTCAGAGAACACACTGTGCTGATACTATCGAGTGTCCCAAATGGGACGGTAATAAATTTCTTCCCCCTTTGTCTTCTACCTCCTAACCAATTCCCTATCCAAGCCAGTAGATTGACTCCAATTCCATGAGCTCTCATTTTTATTAACAATCTCTTATTTGGAACCTTTTCAAATGCTATCTGGAAATCCATATAAATTACATCTATATTATTCCCTTATCTACCATGTTAGTTACCTCCCCAAAAAATTCAACTTGTTTCAGTTGACATGACTTACCCATTACAAATCCATCCAGGCTCCCTCTGATCAGTTCTTATTTGACCAAGTGCTCAGTCACTCTGTCCCTAATAACAGATTCCAGTAACTTCTCCACAACAGATGTTGGACTAATAGGCCTATAATTTCCTAATTGATCTCTCCTACCCTACTTAAATAATATAATCACCAGGGTCTTCTGCACTTCATTTCCTGCCTTTCTCATTGCATTGCAGATGCAAGTTCTGGACTCCTCCAATTGCCCATCATTAGCAGCATGAGAAGTGATCACCTCCAATGCCTGCACGTGAGACCAATGCACCCCTGGAAACCTCATTTTGATTTGATTTGTAAGGTTTTCTTAAACATTTTTGGTTAGTTTGCAGTTTCGAGTTGTTGTGGCCCTTTAACAAGGGGGTACTTAGTTTAATTGTATAATTTAAAAGAGTTGTGAAACCAATGCTCCTGAATCATTGATCTTTACAACCTAGCCCTCTGAGACCTTGGTCTTGGCATCCTCAGCTGTGGCCTCTTGCTTATGTCACTTCTAGGGAGAGACAGATGTCTCCTCAAATTTGCCTACCAGCTCATCCTGCTCATTGCTGCTGGGATCCACTCAGTAATATCTGCTCTGTGTCAATAACACCGCCTCCCTGAATGGGTGTACCTGAGCTATTGCTTGAGTAAACATGATGCCGTGACAGAATGGGTGGACCAGGTGCAGGAAGGGTCCTTCTGGAGGCACCAGGCTGCTTCGAGGGATGCAAAGGACAACCAGCTGTTTCCCTCCATTTGTCGAGAGATGATTGCTGCTATTATAAGGGCTTTACAGTGAATCTTACAGAACCTTGGCCCTTGCCCATCTGGAGGTGGGTGATAATCGTTGAAGTGTCACGCACCAGGATACGAAAGGAACTCAGTCAGGGGGCACACAACTAGTTCTGTGGCCAGGCAGAGCAGCAGAACAGTAGCTACTTCCCTGGTTTAGGGCTGACTAAAATGGAGAAACAAGTGAATGAAGTAGTGATGAGGACTTCCCTTTCTAGCAAGCCAGGCCCCAGTTAATCGAGGGCTGCATGGCACCAATATGTGCCAGTCATTGTGAACTTAGAGCCATGCCTGGTCCACTATCAGCATCATCTGTAAAAACTCCCACAGAGCTCCCATCTGCTGGAGTAGTGAGGTCTCCACACAGAGCAGCCTCTCACCTCGCTTTCATTCTGAAAACCCTCCATGCCAGGCCAACCCAGCAATTGAGTTGTGGACCCTGTCAAATATGTGACCTCAAAAATGAGTAATGCAACATCCTGTGGGTTCTGTAGCCATTTCTCTGAAGATGAATTTGCCAAATCCACAGAAATTGACTATTTTGTATAATTTGAGCTGCAAGGTTGGTTTAATGGGACGCATTTTATTCAACAAGGTGAGGATGAAGTCATTGCAAGTGATGTCACTGCTGAGAGTGACATCATTGGGTGGTCAGTACATGCTCAGTGACATCATCGGGTAGTCCGGTACATACTCAGTGACATCAGCGGGTGGCCCAGCAAATGCTCAGTGACATCAGCGGGTGGCCCAGCACATGCTCAGTGACATCATCAGGTGGTTTGGCACATGCTCAGTGACATCTTTGGTGGCCAGCACATGCTCAGTGACATCAGCAGGTGGCCCAGCACATGCTCAGTGACGTTAATGGTTGGCCCAGCAGATGCGCAGAATGATGACATCAGAGATCGACTGAAAACCGGAAGTACCCACATTCACTAATCACTCCGTCAAACTAAACACTCTGGGAGAGAGTGGTAGACTAATGGGTCATTGTGTGTGGGTCATGGATTGTTATCAGGTTTATTGGGCAGAGTGACTATTTGTACTAGTTTTTGTGTGTCCTGCATATGAGCTTGTTGGACTCCGCCCCTTTTTGAGCATAGGCCCTCGAATCGGTCGCGCATGCGCAGTGCGACGTATGAGCAAGCCAGAAGTCGGAAGCGAGACAGAGAGACAACCGCATGGAGCTGCTGCTGGAGCTGCATCTAGTTTATGAATTATTTGGAACATTTCTGCCGCCTTCTGTGGGAGAGAAAACATCAGAGGTAGTGGGAGAGAGAGAGAGAGAGAGCCGGGTTGGTGGAGCGGGGGGAGCATTGCAGATAGAGAGAGCTGGGATTGGGGGGGTGGGGGGAGCGGGGAAGAGAGAGAGCCCGGGAGTGGGGGGTGGGGGTAGAGACAGTGAGAGAAATGGGGGAGTGAGAGATAGGGGAGGGGGGAGAGAGAGCCGGTGGGGGGGTGGAGAAGAGAGAGATGGGGGGGAGAGATGGGGGGGGAAGACAGAGAGAGACCGGGGGGGCAGGGGAGAGAGAGAGAGAGAGAGACGGGGGAGTGGGGGAGTGAGAGAGAGATGGGGGAGCGGGGGAGAGAGAGAGAGACCGGAGGGCAGGGGAGAGAGAGCGCGAGAGAGACGGGGGGAGCGGGGGAGAGAGAGAGAGAGACAGGGGAGTGGGGGAGAGAGAGAGAGATAGAGAGATTGGGTGGCAGGGGAGAGAGAGTGAGAGAGAGACGGGGGAGAGAGAGAGATGGGGGAGCGGGGGAGAGAGAGAGAGAGACGGGGTGGCGGGACAACAAGAGACTGGGGTGGGGTGCCGAGAGACAGAGAGGGGAAGCGGGAGGGGGATCAGAGGGGAGAGAAGGAACTCAGGGAAGACAGATTATGTTCTTCCAACCCCCTTTACACCCACACCTTAATTTCTCGGAAAGGGGCATCATTGGAGTGGATGAAATCCGGAAGTCACAATGATGTCACTAGTAACTTCATCCCAATAAATCTGTTAATAATTCGAGACACACACACAATATCCCATCTATGGTGGAGTGGGGGGGGGGACGGGTAATATCAGGAACTTGGGCTGGGATGGGGTCAGGAACTTGGGCTGAGGGGGCATGAAAATGGGCTGGGGGTGGCTAAGGAACTTGGGCTGGGGTGGGAGGGATGAACGTGGGCTGGGGGGCTAAGGAACTTGGGCTGGAGGGTATGAACTTAGGCTGGGATGAGTCAGGAACTTGGGCTGGTTTGAGGAGCTCCATCCTCTCTGGCGTCTGGTCAGAATGGGTTGAATTACACTTTGCAAAGTCACTGATTACGTAGGCAGGATGGTTCTAATTACACATTCCAGAGAAACTGCTGGGTGAGTCTTATCCTCCAAGGGGACCAATCAGTAATCAGGTCATGTAATCATGGAGAGCCAATCAGAGCATGTTCTAGTGTAAATAGCTCCATCCTTTATTGGGTAGAAAGTGTGTGAGCACATTGCACAATAAAAAGTGACAGTGCCCTAACTTCCATATTTTCTTCAATCCAATGACATCACTTGCTGCGCATGCACCAGACTTTCAGGGAAATCAACTCGCTCTTGTTCATGGACAAGAGCATGATCCTGGCCTAATAGGGGGAGAAGAGGAAAATTGCAATCCCTGTCTAAGGGTGGGGGAGGAAGTAGAACGTGATCCAGGCGTAAAAGAGGGAGTGGCGGAGAGGAGGACGTGATCCAGCTCTAACATTGAGGGAGGGGGGGGGACATGATCCAGGTCTAGGAGTATGGGAAAACGTGATCTGTCTCCCATCTGGATGACGTTCTCCCTCTCGACCTGTCCTGCCACTTAGACCTGGATTGTGTTCTCCTCGCCCCCACCACCGTCTGAGCTCTGCTCCCACTGGGCTTCTTATTTCTCCCCCTATCCCCCGAACTCCTAATTATTCCCTCCCTCTGAGTTTCTGATTCCGCCTCCCCATGCAGAGCTCCTGATTCCCCCCACTCCAAGCCGCTGATTTCTCCCCCCACCCCAAACTCCTTATTTCTCCCCCACCCCCAGCTCCTGATTTCCCCTCCTCCAGCTCCTGATTTCTTCCCCCACCCCTAACTCCGGATTTCAGCAGCCCCCTCCCCATTGAACCACGCTTTTGGTGAACAGCAAACAGGAGGGACCGTACACATGCACAGAAAGATTGGAGTTCCGTGCATGCTCGTAAACCAGAAGTTCTCAGTCCCTGCCATTATTTACTCTCTTATTTTACATCCGTTTTGAACCTGCGTAATTGCAGGAAATTCACGTGTATAGTTCTTTAGCCCTGGGGCGGAGCCATTATATTGAACTGGGATGTGTTTGAGGGCAGGGATCGATAGACTAACTCAAAAGAGTGAGGAAATTCAGACGTAGCTTAATTATATGCGTAAAACACTTGTGCCCAAGTTTCCTCAATCTTTTACGCTTTATGCCACTTGGTTCTGGGTGCAAATACATAAGAAAATCCCCCTATATTTGTATTCACTTTAATAAAGAAGACAGATGGGGTAATTTTAATCTAACTTGTCTGGTGGGAAACTTATGTGATCAGATCAGCCACCCGTTTTACATGCCACCTGATTTTGGATTAGGTTAAAATTACTTCCAGTAATTTCACAATGATTGAACTAGAAGTAGAAAAGTGTGACAGGATTGGAATTTGTCATCTTGTGACTAAGAAACAAAATAAAAAGAAAGATTTCAGTCACGGAACTTTTTCATTGTCTTCAGCACTTACGAATTTTATTGTACTGAAAAGATTGAGGAAAATTGTGGTTTAGTGCATTTGGGTACATTTATGCTATTCCACTGAACACAAGTTTCCTTCATTTTTTTACTGCTTCGCTGGCTCTGTCGAAATGGGAACCAAGACCCAATATGCTGGGAGCCTTGGGCCTCACCACTCTGACACAGGGGGTATGAGTGCGACCCCCACCACTCTTCCCTGAGCACGCAAAAAAGACGCATCAAAATTTCTGGACCCGTGTCTTCTGGACCCGTGTCAGTCCTCCTCAGTGAAGTTCACTGCTTTCCACCCACCTTTTGCTTTGTTGGCAGGTGGGCACAGGTACCGCCTGCATTGTCGTGCTGTTGCCAATATAGAAGAAAGATGTGGGTTGCAGATGCCCTGGAGAGATTTAAGCTGAACTGAGGGAGAAGATATTTGCTGCAACCTTACCTATCAGTCTCCAAATATTATGCTGAAGCCGCAGAGTGCTTTCAACAGTTAAATCCTATTATACTCAAGTTCCTGGAGGCTGAGCTGCTTACATGCATTATGCCAGAACTTACACATATTCATATGCAAATTAACTTACTCCTTCTGCTTGTGAATGGCGTAACTTATAGGAAGTTCAGGGCCTTAGGTTTATTTAGATCTGTTCTACATCTCTCAGAAACATCAGAAAGTGTTTCACATACAATGAAATCATTGTTGAGGTGCAGTGACTGTTCTAATGCCGCAGTCATTTTGTGCACAACACAATCCCACAATCAGCAATTGGGTGTCTGACTTTGTTTTTGATACTGTTGGCTGAGGGAGGAATTTTGGCCAAAACATAGGTGAGACCAGGGAACTAGTAATTGGGAACATGGAGATGGCAGAAACTCTGAACAAATATTTTGTATCGGTCTTTACGGTAGAGGACACTAACAATATTCCAGCAGTGGATAGTCAAGGGGCTATGGGGGGGTAGGAACTTAACACAATCACAATCACGAAGGAGGTAGTACTCAGTAAGATAATGAGACTAAAGGCAGATAAATCCCCTGGACCTGATGGCTTGCATTCTAGGATCTTAAGAGAAGTAAGGGAGCCAAGGGTTATTGCGAGCGGGCAGGAAAGTGGAGTTGAGGCCAAGATCAGATCAGCCATGATATTTTTCAGCAGGCTCGAGAAGTCAAATGGCCTACTCCTGCTCCTATTTCTTATGTTCTTATGTTCTTATGTAAAGGAGGACAGCAGAAATCACTACTTGATATAAGTACAAAAATGAAATCTTATTAAAGGGATTAGTAGGACTTACACTTGCTAAATTACCAGGCCTGGTTAAACCAAACTCCAGAATGCTGTTAATGAAATAACAGAGGCACTACGCATAATTGCCCCAACATTCTTTGAAAACAGAAATTGTACCAAAGAACTGGAAGGAGAGGAATGTTACAATTTTGTTCAAAAAAGTGGAAACGTGTAAGCCAGGTAATAATTTAATCGTTTACCTCAATAGGAAAACTGCTGGTAACTATAATAGGGAATCGCGTTTATAATATATTTGCTTCATGGGTTTGAATTCATAGCAAAATATTGCTACTAAGAACTAGTTGGTTTATTAGCAAAAGGATTAACAATCACAATACACATTACCAGTTCATCATCTAGGCTCACAACCATCTGCCTCATGATGGATCCCCCAAACCCAACTGGCTGAGGTTTTATTGAGTCTTGTGAACATCACGTGACTGGCTAAGTGTCATGTATGTACATGCTGTTTGTAGCCACCAGATGGTGTCATTGTTGGAGGTCACTGAGCAGTATGCACATGGTGCTGCTCAGGTATAAAAGGACAGCCATTTTGTGAGTCAGGCACTTTGGGCAGTAATAAAGCAGAGCCAAAGGTGTACCTCGTTCAGTTAAACAGTACTCAGTTTGTCTCGTTGCTCCTGCTGCAGGTGCAGGTGGGCAAGTGCAGCAGGATCAACGAGATCGGGGTGAAGGAGCTGTGAGAGGCTGGAGGGATGTGATCGGAGCCCAGGGGAGGCATGAGTTGGGGGCCAGGGGCAGCACGGGCCAGCCCACACTGCGATATGTGTGCGGAGTGGGTCCGTGCAGCAGAGCAGGTTTCCAGTTATCTTGGGTAATCCTTGCCACTGGACCAAGATCTAGCTCTGTCAAGCCCATATGGTGGCTGGTGTGCAACGGCCACCACACATTAAAAAAACCCACGCACAGGCATCTTCCACCCTTGAGGTTGTAGTTCGGGTTCTTCTTTCGAAACACCTGTGAACTCATCCTTTTTTTTTGGCGTGGAAGCAAGTCATCCTCTTTTCGAGGGACCGCCTATGAGTGACTCAGTTTGAACCTTTATTGCATACATAACATTTGGCGATGAGAATACAAGAACCTTTGTTTGCAAAATGAGTACGATTGGATTTTTAGAGCAATTCATGGAGGGAGAAGATTGGGAAGACTTTGTGTTGGCGTTGTGGGGGAAATCATCGGATACTAAGGCTGTGAGGCCCAGGCTGAGCCCTGTTTGAACCAGTACTTCATGGCCAATAAAATGAAGGGGGTCGGCGATGCAGACCGGCACTGGGCCGTGTTCCTCACTGTGTGCGGTTCAAAGATCTACAGTCTGATAAAGAATCTACTCATGCCTGGTGATCCAACAGAGAAAACGTACGAGGAGTTGTGTACATTGGTACAGGAGCACCTCAAGCCAGACGACGGCATCATCATCTCGAGATACAGGTTTTATACACACGTTCGATCGGAGGGCCAGAGCGTGGCGGAATTTGTTGCCGACCTGAGACGTCTAGCGGGACCGTGCAAGTTCGGGACGGTGTTGGCAGACATGCTGCGGGACTTCTTCGTTATCGGTCTCAACCACGAGGTGATCCTGCGCAAATTTCTGGCGGTGAGGAGTTGAATTTAAGAAGGGCCATCCAGATCGCTCAATCGTGTATGACGACGGACAGGAGCTTAAAGCAAATATGGGTGAAGAAGCGAACCTCGGCAAGTTCTGTAAATGCGATTGATTCGACGTTCGGCAGAGCAGCATATAGCAGGGCCTATCCGGCTGCGTTCGCGAAACCTGTGTCTGCCCAAAGTCCGCCACCAGGAATGTATCCATCTTCTCCGTGTTGGCGTTGTGGGGGAAATCATCGGATACTAAGGCTGTGAGGCCCAGGCTGAGCCCTGTTAACGCCAAGCTGTGCACGTACAGCAAAGAACTGATAAAGGTGATTGACAGTGCTCAAATTAATGTGTCATATAACGGTGTGGTTCACGAGTTACCGCTGTGGATTGTTCCAGGCAATGGCCCAATGCTACTCAGCAGGAGCTGGTTGGAGAAAATCAGATGCGACTGGAATGACATAAAGGCATTGTCGTCAGAGGACGTTCCCCTCACTATTCAAATCGGGTATCGGCAACTTCACGGGTGCCAAGGTGCAGATCCCAGATGCAAGACCCGTCCATCATAAAGCTCAGGCAATGCCGTATATGATGAGGGAGAAGGTCAAAATTGAACTGGACAGACTCCAGCACGAAGGGATCATATCACCGGTCGAATTTAATGAATGGGCCAGCCCCATTGTTCCTGTACTGAAAAGTGATGGCACAATCAGAATCTGTGGAGATTACAAGGCTACGATCAACAGGGTTTCAAAACAAGATCAGTACCCGTTACCGAAGGCTGATGACTTGTTTGCAATATTAGCTGGAGGGAAGTCGTTCACAAAACTGGATTTGACGTCGGCCTATATGAACCAGGAGTTGGTTAAGATGTCGAAGAGACTTACATGCATTAACACGCACAAAGGACTGTTTATTTACCACAGGTGCCCTTTTGGAATTCACTCACCTGCAGCAATATTCCAGAGGAATATGGAAAGTTTACTGAAGTCCGTTCCCAGAACCATCGTGTTCCAAGATGACATCCTGATCACCGGTCATGACTCCAAGGAACATCTGAACAACCTGGAAGAGGTTCTACTCCGTTTGGACAGAGTGGGACTCAGACTTAAACGCTCGAAGTGCATCTTCATGGCACCCGAATTCCTCGGGAGGAAAATCGCCACTGATGGCATCAGACAGACTACTTGAAAACCAAAGCCATCAAGAATGCACCCAAGCCGCAGAACGTGACAGAGTTGCATTCGTTCCTGAGTCTACTCAACTACTGTGGTAACTTCCTACCTAAATTGAGCACCTTACTTGAACCACTGCACATGCTATTGAGAAAAGGCAATAGCTGGGTGTGGGGCACATTGCAAGACAGAGCTTTCAAGAAAGCCACCAATCTGCTTTGCTCAAACAAGCTGCTGGTACATTATGACCCATATAAACGTTTAGTTTTGGCCTGTGACGCATCGTCATATGGAATTGGTTGTGTGTTATAACAAGCCAATGAGTCGGGGAAACTTCAACCTGTCACGTATGCGTCCAAAAGTTTGTCTAAAGCAGAAAGAACTTACAGTATGGTAGAAAAAGAAGCTTCAGCTCGTGTGTACGGTGTTAAAAAGATGTATCAATACCTGTTCGATCTGAGGTTTGAATTAGAGACCGATCACAAGCCGCTCATTTTGTTGTTTTCCGAGAGCAAAGGTATCAATACCAATGCTTCATCCCGCATCCAAAGGTGGGCGCTGACATTATCTGCCTATGATTATGTCATTCGCCCCAGACCTGGTGCAGAGAATTGTGTCGATGCTTTGAGCCAGTTGCCGTTGCCCACACCGGAGGTGGAAACGCCACAACCGGCAGATTTAATGTTAATCATGGATGCTTTTGAGAGTGAAGGAACCCCTGTCACGGCTCAACAAGTTAAGACCTGGACCAGCCAGGACCCGATATTATTGGTGGCAAAGGGTTGCATCCTCAAAGGGGATTGGTCTGCCATACCTAAGCAAATATGCGAGGAGGCCAAATCGTACATTCTTCACAAGGACAAACTATCTATTCAAGTAGATTGCATATTGTGGGGCAATCGTGTTGTAATGCCTAAGAAAGGGAGAGAGAAGTTTGTGCATGAGTTACACAGCACACGTCCTGGTATGGTGATGATGAAGGCCGTCGCCAGGTCCCACGTATGGTGGCCAGGAATTGATCCTGAGCTGGAAGCGTGCGTGCATCAGTGCAACACCTGCATGCAGCTCAGCAAAGCACCAGCAGAATCGCTGCTGAGTCTGTGGTCGTGGCCATCCAAACTTTGGTCCAGGATCCAAATAGATTTTGCAGGTCCCTTCCTGGGAAAGATGTTTTTAGTGGTGGTGGATGCTTACTTGAAGTGGATAGAATGCATAATCATGTCATCCAGTCTATCCACGGCAACCATAGAGAAACTCAATGTCATGTTCGTGACACATGGTCTGCCTGACATAGTGGTGAGTGACAATGGGTCATGCTTCACCAGTCTGGAGTTTCAGGAGTTTGCAAAACTTAATGGCATAAGACATGTAAGGTCAGCACCGTTCAAGCCTGCGTCCAACGGGCAAGCAGAACGTGCAGTACAAATTATCAAGCAAAGCATGAGGAGAGTAACCCAAGGGTCTCTGCAGACCCACTTGTCTTGCATACTGCTGAGTTACAGGACAAGACCCCACACACTCACAGGGGTCTCGCCTGCTGAACTCATGATGAAAAGACGTCTTAAGACCAAGTTATCTCTTGTACATCCGGATTTAAGTAATCATGTTTAATAAGACAGAGTCAACAAGGGTACTACGATCGCGCAGTTGTGTCATGCGAGATTTCTGTGAATGATCCTACATGTTTGAATTCTGGTCAGGGTCCCAAATGGATCGCTGGTACGGTCATGACCAACAGTATTTGTTATTAAGCTCAAGAATGGGCAAACTTGCAGGAAACACTTGGTCAAACAAAGCTGAGGCACACAGACGAGCCAGAGCAGTTGGATGAAGAAACCGTCGACAACCAACCAACCTACCAACAGCCTTCAGTGGACTCAAAGGTCATCAGTGAACCTGGAATTTCCAACACGGACCTGTTCAATAAAAATTCACTTGCAATTCCTGACATGGCCACTGACACCCCAACAAGTCAGCCATCCAGCCACCAGCCACAACAGACTCCGAACACTCACCCAAGGCCAAAATCGAAATGCGATGGTCAACCCGGGAACGTAAAGCACCGGACCATCTCAACCTGTGAAAGACTGATAAGATCTCAGAGGAGGGGATTGTTATGTATGTACATGCTGTTTGTAGCCACCAGATGGTGTCATTGTTGGAGGCCACTGAGCATCACGCACATGGTGCTGCTCTGGTATAAAAGGCCAGCCATTTTGTGAGTAAGGCACTGTGGGCCGTAATAAAGCAGAGCCAAGGGTATACCTTGTTCAGTTAAACAGTACTCAGTTTGTACCTTTATTGCATACATAACACTAAGCCACTCCCAACTCAACAACTCTACAAACCTGTGAGCATTACAACATTAGTGAACATTTAGAACAGTATGGACTGATTAAGGATCAGTTGCTAATTTAACCAAACTCCTCGAAGAAATTATCAAGCATATGGACAAATTGATGTGGTATATTTCGACTTTCAAAAAGCATTTGATAAAAAGACAAATCTGAAATTATGCCGGGAGTACCACGGTAAAGTGACAGCTTAGATAATCAGTTAGCCATAGGATTGGAAGCAGAGAGTAATTTTAAATGGATGCACTTGACTTAGCAAGATGAAGCTATTGGTGTGCTTCGGAGGTCTGTGTAAGGACCTCTCGTTCTCCATAGATATAAATGATTTGGGCATTAACATCGAGGGACTAATATCAATAGTTGCTGATGACATTAAATTACATGGCAGGGCAAACTGTGAGAGAAAATGCAGGTGACTGGAGGAAAGCATTACCAGGTTATGGGAGTGGGCAGATTGTTGGCAAGTGAGATAAATGTGAAGTAAAGAACAGAATAAAAACATAACATATAACATGCGAATACTCAAAGTAGTGGAGGCAGAAAATATCTCGGGACACAAAAACATAGATCTTTAAAAGCAAGATTGCAGGTAGAAAAATCTTTAAAAAGGGCAAAAGTGATGATGAGCCACATGAAAAACTATGAATGTATTAACTACAGTAGAGGGCATCTAATAAAGATGTTTGTAGTTTTGAAAGTGTTTGACATTGTTCAATGAATTGATAACAAGGAAAAGTAAGAAAGACGTCCCGAAGTGCTTTATATAGCGCCTTTCACAATCTCAAGACGTCCCAAAGTGCTTTACAGCCAATGAAGTACTTTTGAAGTGTAGTCACTGTTGTAATCTACGAGGATAAATTTAAGATAGATACTAAAAGCATAAGAAATTGAAAGAAATTCGTACAAAATGCATCACCATAAGTGGCTATTGAATACAAATCAATTCCAGTATTTAAATAGAAATTAGGTGAGTAATTGAAGAATAAAAATATTATGGATACAGGGAAAAAACAGAAAAATGCAATTAGAGTTGATACATCTTATGCAAAGCCAATACTGTGACAGGCATGACGGAACAAATGTGCTGAAGTTGGGTGCTGGAACATTTTTCCACTTTGTGCATCCAGTGTCAGTTTCAAGCACTCCCAAGATAGCCTAAATTAGTTGCAGAGTAAAGTCCCCTATATAATGCCTCAGGAATGTGCCTTCATTTTAATTGTGTAAAGTCACCCTCTACTGCACCAGTGTGCTGTTTATGTTTCCCATAGCAGTCATCCTTGCGGCTTCTCTAAGTCAGATTGATCATACACTGCGTAATTATGATCAGTTTTATGATAATGGCTCATGTCTGCTTGGAGCTGTGTTGAGACTTTGCAAGCTAATGTCACAGGGCCATTAAAGCTGTCAAAGAGGAGAGTCATCGACCATCAGTCGGAACTGGTTTTGAACCCAGGTCCCAATGGTTAAAGTTCCTCATCCATTTACTATCCTTCTAAAATTCTTGGATGATTACATACCTACTTAAGCAAAAAAAGTAGCATCTCCCTTACAAAGAGAATCTCATGGTCAGTAATCTTGCTGGAAAGAATTATGATAAATTTGAACATTATTTTGTTTTTGCAACGGCCTATTTCTGTGTTTTTAACAACTGAGTATGTTTTTTTTAATCAGTGAGTGCTGATAATATTAGAAATATTGGCTGGGAGGATTGATTTACTGTATAAAAGAGCCAAATTAACTCTAGTCGATAAGAAACATAACACATAGAACACTAGCAGAAGCTGCAAAAGCATTCAAAAGACCACCTATTATTGGTGGACTCATTATAAATCTAAATAAAAAAATGATACAAGATATACTGAGTTCTGTACCATAATCATGTATCTCTTAAACAGCGGCAAAGCAAAAAAATGAAACAAAGATAAGACTAGAATTGCTTTTAATGGCCCAGAATCTGCGCTTGGAGGTGTACCTCCGGAGTAAGCCTCCGACCCAATAAAAAAATCCGCACTTACCTTCAGGCTCCTGAGCTTCAGAGTCTTCAGGTCCTGGGCCTGTAGGCATACTCCTGCCTAAAGGCCCATGGATCTCAGGGATGCAGGCGGTTTAGAAACATCCCTGTAATCACCTGGGCCAGGTCCTCCAATCAGAAAGGAGAATTCCTAATATACATTTTGGAATCCCCATAAGGATATGAGGAATCCCCTAATAATTAAATAATTTATACAACTGAAATAAAAATAAATGCTCCCATTTTCAAATTTAATTAAAAGTCCCTTCTTTATGAAAAATTATTTCAAACATTTTAATACGGACCAAAATTTACATAAACTAATTATAAATGTTTGTGCATGATTTAAAAAATTTTTTTAATTTAACATTTATATTAACCATTACGCTGGTGAAAGCAGGCGTAAGGGTTTTTGGGGCATTTGCTGGGCAGTAGTTGGGCAAATAGCCCGACTCTGCGCCAGCAAAATTGATTTTTATGTCAGTGCGGTAAATCTGACAAGACGAACCATGACAGATTGCAAGTTCTGGGTTTTCGCGCATGAGCAGCACATACGTGGAAACTCAGAACTTGTGGATCCTTTCTGATGGCTTACGACGCCTTCATTGAGTGCGCAGAATTTTGATTACATTTTAAAGCTGGAGCTATGAGCCTGTCATCAGGCTACAGAAAATAGATTTAACAGCATAAACCCTAGGAGCTGGCTCCTGGATGCCAGACTCCCAGAATCCAAATTAAAAGAACAGTATAAATGCAACAAGTGATTTAGTGACCTTGTCATTTACAACTGTGAGTTAATTCACTTCCTTCACATTGTTGATCTCCAAGCTCCTCCCATCTAGTTTCCCCAACAATGTCTTTATTATTCACTCTTTAAATAATAATATTCAACAAACAGAAATAGATAAAAGGAAAATATTCATTATAGGTCACTCAATATTAACCCTACAATGTATTCCTATATTATTGAATTTAGGGTACACAATTCTGTTATGTATGCAATAAAGGTTCAAACTGAGTACTGTTTAACTAAGCAAGCTTAAAGTGCCTGACTCTCAAAATGGCTGGCCTTTTATACCTGAGCAGCACCATGTACGTGCTACTCAGTGTCCTCCAGCAATGACGCCATCTGGTGGCTACAAACAGAATGTACATATATGATAATACCCCCCTCTGAGATCTCATCACAGACTTTCACACGTTGAGACGGTCCGGTGCTTTGCGCTCCCGGGTTGACCGTCTCAGTTCGATTCCAGCCTTGGGAGAGTATGCGGGATCTGTTGTGGCTGATGGCTGGATGACTGACTTGTTGGGGGTGGCAGTGGCCATGTCAGGAATTGCAAGTCCATTTTTATTGAACAAGTCCGTGATGGAAATTCCGGGTTCACTGATGACCCTTGAGTCCTCTAAAGACTGTTGGTAGGTTGGTTGGTCGTCGATGGTTTCTTCGTCCGACTGTTCTGGCTCGTCTGTGTGCCTCAGCTTTGTCTGATCCATGTGTTTCCTGCAAGTTTGCCCATTCTTGAGCTTAATAACGAATACTCTGTTGCCCTCCTTGGCCATGACTGTACCAGTGATCCATGTGGGACCCTGACCATAGTTCAACACATACAGGATCATTAACAGAAATCTCGCGTGACACAATTGCGCGATCGTGGTATCCTTGTTGACTTTGTCTTCTGTATTCAATATGATTATTTAAATCTGGTGTACCAGAGATAGTTTAGTCTTAAGACCTCTTTTCATCCTGAGTTCAGCAGGCAAGACCCCTGGAGTGTGTGGAGTCTTGTCCTGTAACTCAGCAGTATGCAAGACAAGCGGGTCTCCAGTGACCCTTGGATTACACTCCTCATGCTTTGTTGATCATTAGTACTGCACATTCAGCTTACCCATTGGACACAGGCTTGAACAGTGCTGACCTTACATGTTTTATGCTCTTAAGTTTCACAAACTCCTGACTGGCGAAGCACGACCCATTGTCACTCACCACTATGTCAGGCAGACCATGTGTCGCAAACATGACATTGAGATTCTCTATGGTGGCCGTGGACATGCTGGATGACATGATTATGCATTCTATCCATTTCGAATAAGCATCCACCACAACTTGCCCAGGAAGGGACCAGCAAAATCTACATGGATCCTGGACCAAGGTTTGGATGGCCACGACCACAGACTCAGCGGCGATTCCGCTGGTGCTTTGCTGAACTGCATGCAAGTTTTGCACTAATGCACACATGCTTCAAGCTCAGAATCAATTCCTGGCCACTATATGTGGGACCTGGTGATGGCCTTCATCATTACTATACCAGGACATGTGCTGTGTAACTCACACTCTTCCCTCTCCCTTTCCCTTTCCTTAGGACCAACCAGGGAGCTAGCCATCCTAGACTGGGTGATGTGTAATGAGAAGGAACTAATTAGCAATCTTGTTGTGCGAGGCCCTTTGGGGAAAAGTGACCATAATATGGTAGAATTCCTTACTAAGATGGAGAGTGACAAAGTTAATTCGGAAACTAGGGTCCTGAACTTAAGGAAAGGTAACTTCGACGGTATGAGGTGTGAATTGGCGAGAATAGACTTGCAGAGGATACTTAAAGGGTTGACGGTGGATAAGCAATGGCAAACATTTAAAGATCACATGGATGAACTTCAGCAATTGTACATCCCTGTCTGGAATAAAAATAAAACTGGGAAGGTGGCTCAACCATGGCTAACAAGGGAAATTAAGGATAGTGTTAAAACCAAGGAAGAGGCATATAAATTGGCTAGAAAAAGCAACAAACCTGAGGACTGGGAGAAATTTAGAATTCAACATAGGAGGACTAAGGGTTTAATTAAGAAGGGGAAAATAGAATACGAGAGGAAGCTTGCAGGGAACATAAAAACTGACTGCAAAAGCTTCTATAAATATGTGAAGAGAAAAAGATTAGTAAAGACAAATGTAGGTCCCTTGCAGTCAGATTCAGGTGAATTTATAATGGAGAACAAAGAAATGGCAGACCAATTGAACCAATACTTCGGTTCTGTCTTCATAAAGGAAGATACAAATAACCTTTTGAATGTACTAGGGGACAGTGGGTCTAGTGAGAAGGAGGACCTGAAAGATATCCTTATTAGCTGGGACATTGTGTTAGGGAAATTGATGGGATTAAAGGCCAATAAATCCCCGGGTCCTGATAGTCTACATCCCAGAGTACTTAAGGAAGTGGCCCTAGAAATAGTGGATGCATTGGTGATCATTTTTCAACAATCTATCGACTCTGGATCAGTTCCTATGGACTGGAGGGTAGCTAATATAACGTCACTTTTTAAAAAAGGAGGGAGAGAGAAAGCGGGTAATTATAGACCAGTTAGCCTGACATCAGTAGTGGGGAAAATGTTGGAATCAATCATTAAGGATGAAATAGCAGCCCATTTGGAAAGCAGTGACAGATCGGACAAGTCAGCATGGATTTATAAAAGGGAAATCATGCTTGATGAATCTTCTGGAATTTTTTGAGGATGTAACTAGTAGAGTAGACAAGGGAGAACCAGTGGATGTGGTGTATTTGGACTTTCAAAAGGCTTTTGACAAGGTCCCACACAAGAGTTTGGTGTACAAAATCAAAGCGCATGGTATTGGGAGTAATGTACTGACGTGGATAGAGAACTGGTTGGCAGACAGGAAGCAGAGAGTCGGGATAAACGGGTCCTTTTCAGAATGGCAGGCAGTTACTAGTGGGGTGCCGCAGAGCTCAGTGCTGGGACTCCAGCTCTTTACAATATACATTAACGATTTGGATGAAGGAATAGTGTGTAATATCTCCAAGTTTGTGGATGACACTAAACTGGGTGGCGGTCTGAGCTGTGAGGAGGACGCTAAAAGGCTGCAGGGTGACTGGGACAGATTAGGTGAGTGGGCAAATACATGGCAGATGCAGTATAATGTGGATAAATGTGAGGTTATCCATTTTGGGGGCAAAAATCCGAAGGCAGAATATTATCTGAATGGCAACAGACTCGAAAAATGGGAGGTGCAACGAGTCCTGGGTGTCATGGTTCATCAGTCACTGAAAGTGGGCACGCAGGTACAGCAGGCGGTAAAGAAGACAAATGGCATGTTGGCCTTCATAGCTAGGGGATTTAAATATAGGAGCAGGGAGGTCTTACTGCACTTGTACAGGGCCTTAGTGAGGCCTCACCTGGAATATTGTGTTCAGTTTTGGTCTCCTAATCTGAGGAAAGACATTCTTGCTATTGAGGGAGTGCAGCGAAAGTTCACCAGGCTGATTCCAGGGATGGCTGGGCTGTCATATGAGAAGAGACTGGATCAATGGGGTCTTTATTCACTGGCGTTTAGAAGGATGAGAGGGGATCACATAGAAGCATATAAGATTCTGACGGGATTGGACAGGTTAGATGCGGGAAGAATGTTCTCAATGTTGGGGAAGTCCAGAACCAGGGGACATAGTCTTAGGATAAGGGGTAGGCCATTTAGGACTGAAATGAGGAGAAACTTCTTCACTCAGAGAGTTGTTGACTTGTGGAATTCCCTGCCGCAGAGAGTTGTTGATGCCAGTTCATTGGATATATTCAAGAGGGAGTTAGATATGGCCCTTACGGTTAAGGGGATTAAGGAGTATGGAGAGAAAGCAGGAAAGGGGTACTGAAGGAATGATCAGCAATGATCTTATTGAATGGCGGTGCAGGCTCGAAGGGCCGAATGGCCTACCCCTGCACCTATTTTCTATGTTTCCATGTTTCTATGGCCCCAAGTTTCCACATGATTTGCTCCTGATTTTTAGGAGCAACTGGTGTAGAACGGAGTATCTTAGAAATCGGAATTCTCCACATTTAAGTTTTCTGCATTTCTAGTCAGGTAGAACAGTTTCACTTTGGAACTGAATTTTTTTTTCAAAAGGGGGCGTGTCCGGCCACTGACGCCTGATTTGAAAGTTTCCACAGTGAAAATGTACTCCAAACTAACTTAGAATGGAGCAAGTGAAGATTTTTGTAGGCTTGAAAAAACCTTGTCTACACATTAAAAAATCAGGCGCAGGTTACAAATTAGGCGTTGGGAATGAGGTGGGAGGGGAGGGGGGGAAGGTAAGTCATTAAATTCTAGAATAAATCCTTAGTTATACTTTTACAAATATTATACAAATAAATCCAACCTGAGTAAAAATTTATAAGCAAAGAAAAGATTAAATAAACCATCTTCCTACCTGTGTGAAAGTGCTTCAGGCAGGCCTTTCAGTCAGCAGTGTGGCGTCGGTCCCGACGATGGGAGGGGCAGGCAGGCAGCCGTTCCCGACGGCAGGGGGGGGGAGGCAGGGAGAAGGCTGCAGGAAGCCTCATTACTTGAGGCAGCCGTTCCCGACGGCAGGGGGGGGGAGGCAGGGAGAAGGCTGCAGGAAGCCTCATTACTTGAGGCAGCCGTTCCCAACGGCAGGTGGGGGGAGGCAGGGAGAAGGCTGCAGAAAGCCTCATTACTTGAGGCAGCCGTTCCCGACGGCAGGGAGAAGGCTGCAGGAAGCCTCATTACTTGAGGCAGCCGTTTGCCATCGGGCCCGACCGACGACAGGGGGAGAAAGCTGCAAGAAGCCTCAGTGCTGATCATGGAAGGGCAATGTGGTTTTATTAAAAAATGTTAAAAATTAAACAGCTACAAAGAATTTGAATAGTCTCAAACAAGTGCATGTGTCCCGTTTATCACAGTCTATCTTTAATTACAGAATGCACTCCCTCACCCTCACACACAGAAATATCAAGAAAATTAAAATACAAGCCTTTGCAAAGGTTCAATAAACAAATTTTCACTTTTTCTGCAGCACTTTTTAAAATGGCCGAGTGCCAATGTTTCCTTCAGACTGCGCGTGCGCGAACGCTCTAATGCGCAGGGTTGCCGGCACGAAAAAAACTCATTTAAATTGTACCCGCCCCCTCCTACTTACAAAATCGGCGCGAGTGGTAGGCTCCGCCCCCTGGGTGCCGTGCCAAGCAGACATCGAGCTGCAAAGCGCTCGAGAATAGCGCGTTTTTTTTCAGGCGCCGTTTTTGGCGCGCAAAACGGGCGCCCAGCTCAGAGGGGTGCCTGTTTTGCTGCGTGTGGAAACTTGGGGCCGATGTTTCTTGGGCATTACAAAGCGATTGCCCCACAATATGCAATCTGCTTGAATAGAAAGTTCGTCCTTGCGACGAATGTTCGGTTTGACCTCCTCGCATATTTGCTTAGGTATGGCAGACCAATCGCCTTTGAGGATGCAACCCTTTACCACCGATAAAATCGGGTCCTGGCTGGTCCAGGTCTTAATGTTGAGCTGTGATAGGGGTTGCTTCCTTCTCAAAAGCATCCATGATTAACATTAAATCCATCGGTTGTGGCGTTTCCACCTTAGGTGTGGGCAACGGCAACTGGCTCAAAGCATCGGCACAATTCTCTGTGCCGGGTCTGTGGCAAATGACATAATCATAGGCAGATAATATTAGCACCCACCTTTGGATGCGGGATGAAGTGTTGGTATTGATACCTTTGCTCTCAGAAAACAATGAAATGAGCGGCTTGTGATCAGTCTCTAATTCAAACCTCAGACCGAACAGGTATTGATTCATCTTTTTAACACCGCACATTCATGCTAAAACTTCTTTTTCTACCATGCTGTAGGCTTTTTCTGCTTTAGACAAACTTTTGGATGCATACGCATACGTGAAGATTCCCCGACTCATTAGCTTGTTGGAGAACGCAACCAATTCCATATGACGATGCGTCATAGGCCAAAACTAAACATTTACATGAGTCACAATGTGCTAGCAGCTTGTTCGAGCAAAGCAGATTGGTGGCTTTCTCGAAACCTCTGTCTTGCGATGCGCCCCACACCCAGTTGCCGCTTTTTCTCAATAGCATGTGCAGTGGTTCTAGAAAGGTGCTCAATTTAGGTCGGAAAGTTACCAAAGTAATTGAGTAGACCCAGGAACGAATGCAGCTCCATCACATTCTGTGGCTTGGGTGCATTCTTGATGGCCTTGGTTTTCACGTCAGTAGATCTGATGCCATCAGCAGCAATTTTCCTCCCATGGAATTTGACCTCCGGTGCCATGAAGACACACTTCGAGCGTTTCAGTCTGAGTCCCACTCTATCCAAACGCAGTAGAACCTCTTCCAGGTTGTTCAGATGTTCCTTGGAATAACGACCGGTGATCAGGATGTCATCTTGGAACACGACGGTTCTGGGAACGGACTTCAGTAGACTTCTCATATTCCTCTGGAATATTGCTGCAGCCGAGCGAATTCCAAAAGGGCACCTGTGGTAAATAAACAGTCCTTTATGCGTGTTAATGCACGTAAGTCTCTTCGACGTCTCAGCCAACTCCTGTGTCACATAGGCCGAAGTCAAGTCCAGTTTTTTGAACGCCTTCTCTCCGGCTAGCTTTGCAAACTTGTCATCAGCCTTCGGTAACGGGTACTGATCTTGTTTCGAAACCCTGTTGATCATAGCCTTGTAGTCGCCACAGATTCTGACTGTGTCATCACTTTTCAGCACAGGAACAATGGGGCTGGCCTATTCATTAAAGTGGACCGGTGATATGATCCCTTCATGCTGGAGTCCGTCCAGTTCAATTTTGTGCTTGTCTCTCTTCATATACGGCACTGCCCGAGCTTTAAGATGGACGGCTCTTGCATCTGAGTCGATGTGGATCTGCACCTTGGCTCCCGTGAAGTTGCCGATGTCTGATTCGAACAGCGAGGGGAACTTGCTCAATACTTGGGCACATGTACCTTCCTCCAATGACAGCGCCTTTATGTCGTTCTAGTCACATCTGATTTTCTCCAACCAGCTCCTGCCGAGCAGCGTTGGGCCATTGCCTGGAACAATACACAGCGGTAACTCTTGAACCGCACCATTATATGACACATTAATTTGTGCACTGCCAATCACCTTTATCAGTTTTTTTTTGTTTACGTGCGCAGCTTGACGTTAACAGGGCTCAGCCTGGGCTCAGTCTTGGTATCCCACAGCTTATTAAATGCCCTCTCGTTCATGATCGATTGACTCGCCCTGTGTCCAGTTCCATCGATACCGGTATCCTGTTAAACTTCACATTAATCAAAATTGATTTACTCTTGGTTATGAAAGAGTACAGTCCATACACTTCCTCCTCTGGCATCTCGGATTGCATATCCGGATCCACGCTAGTCTGACTCTCATCCACCTTGTGGTGTGTCGCAGCTCACTGGCTCATCTGCGGACACTTGCGCTGGAGATGCCCCACTCTCAGACAGCTTTTACAACTATATTGCTTAAATCGGCACTGCTGGTGCTGATGATTTCCCCCACAATGCCAACACGGAGAAGACGGATACATTCTCACTGGCGGACATTGGGCAGCCACAGGTTTCGCGAACGCAGCCGGATAGGCCCTGCCATGTGCCGCTCTGCCGAACGCCGAATCATTCGCATTTACAGTACTTGCCGAGATTCGGTTCTTCACCGCTATTTGCTTTAAGCTCCTGTCCGTCGTCATACATGATTGAGCGATCTGGATGGCCCTTTTTAAATCCAACTCCTCCACCGCCAGAAGTTTGATAACAAAGAAGTCCTGCACCATGTCTACCAACACCGTCCCGAACTTGCATGGTCCTGCTAGACGTCTCAGGTCGGCAACAAATTCTGCCGCGCTCTGGCCCTCTGATTGAACATGTGTATAAACTTGTATCTCGAGATGATGATGCCATCGTCTGGCTTGAGGTGCGCCCGTACCAATGTGCACCGCCCCTCGTACGTTTTCTCTGTTGGATCACTAGGCATGAGTAGATTCTTTATCAGACCGTAGATCTTTGAACCGCACACAGTGAGGAACGGGGCCTGGCGCCGATCTGCATCGTCAACTCCCTTCATTTTGTTGGACATGAAAAACTGGTTCAAATGGCTCACAAAGTCTGCCCAATCTTCTCCCTCCATGAATCGCTCTAAAAATCCAATCGTGCTCATTTTGCAAACAAAGGTTCTTGTATTCTCGTTGCCAAATGTTATGTATGCAATAAAGTTCAAACTGAGTATTGTTTAACTAAGCAAGGTACAATCTTGGCTCTGCTTTATTTAGGCCAAAGTGCTTGACTCTCAAAATGGTTGGCCTTTTATACCTGAGCAGCACCATGTGCGTGCTACTCAGTGGCCTCCAACAATGACGACATCTGGTGGTTACAAACAGAATGTACATGCATGACAAATTCTCAGACACAAAATTAGAGGGCTTGTCACTATGGTCATTCTTGTGCATCTTTTAGCAGCTAAATAAAAAGGAGGGTTTACTCAATTAATTCTCTGTTATCTTCAGAATTACTGTTAAGTGGCAAACTTGCAGTATAAATGGGGCAACAAAGCAAGTTGGGGCACATTTTACTTATTTTTCTCATTTTAACCAAAAGGTAGATTAAGAGTAAAATTGGTGCTTAGGTCCCAAGTTGTGGAATTCCCTCCCTAAACATCTCGGCCTTCCTACCTCTCATTCCTTCTTTAAGACACTCCTTAAAACCTACCTCTTTGACCAAGCTTTTGGACATCTGCCCTAATATCTCCTTCTGTGATGCAGTGTCAAGTTTTGTTTCATAGTGCTCCTGTGAAGTGCCATGGGACATTTTACTACGTTAAAGGCGCTATATAAATACAAGTTATTGTTGTTTTAAAATCAGGAGTAAGCACGAATGAACGATTTGTGAGACCACTGCTCTGCGTATTCTTAACCCTGCTAAAAGGGGTAAGAAAGCAAGTTACTATTGTTATTGGAGCATTTATCACTGTGTGTCACGAACATTTCCATGTTGCTCTTCAATCCTCTAGCTGATTGATGGCTACAAACCCAACTGGAGAGTTCCAGGAGATGCAAAAGCCCTGCTACATGCATCTGTGACTAACACTGATAGATCTTCTTTGTTGAGCTGCTGTGGACTTCTTGCTTTCAGAAGTTATCTTACTGTCACTCATCTAGGGCTACTGACATGTGTGCCAACCAGCTCCTCCTGTGCTGCTCCATGCCAGCCACTGGAGGAGGACATCTCCTCAAATAATGTCCACTGCTCTGTACAATTGATTCAGTTCCCTGTTGTAACTGTAAATAAGCTTTTATGTAATTGTCTTGCTATACTGTAAATCTTTTAAATGTTTTAATATAATATAATCCAGTGAAGAAAATATTTATTGACATAAGTATGCGTCGAGGAGGCATGGGAGATCGGAGGGAGGCCTATAAAAGGCCCATCAGTCAGAGCGGCGGGAGTTCGTCGAGGAGGCGCAGGTGATCAGAGGGAGGCCTATAAAATGCCCAGCAGTCGGAGCGGCGGGAGTTCGTCGTTGAGGAGCCAGCTGGTGCAGCTGCAGCAGGGTGAGAAGGCAAAAAATAAGTCGAAAGAAATCGAAGGGTGATGTCACAGCCAAGGGGTAAGTGATTGGCTGGTGATTGGTGAGTAGTTTTCTTCTTTTTCTTTTCCTTTATCAGTTGGTAACCTTTATCATTGTTGGCAAGTTAAATTAAGTTAATCTAAGGGTTAAGTCATGGCAGGAAAGCTCGGAGACTTGTCATGCTCTTCCTGTGCAATGTGGGAACTCAGGGACGCTTCCAGTGTCCCTGACGACTACATGTGCAGGAAGTGAAGCCTGCTGCAGCACCTCACAGACCGCATTGCGGCACTGGAGCTGCGCATAGATTCACTCTGAAGCATTCGCGATGCTGAGGATGTCGTGAACAGCACGTTTAGTGAGTTGGACACACTGCAGCTAAAGGTTACACAGCCAGATAGGGAATGGGTGACCAGCAGGAAAAGCAGTGGAAGGAAGGGAGTGCAGGGGTCACCAGCATTCATCCCCCTCTAAAACAGATACACCGTTTTGGGTACTGTTGGGAGGGATGACTCATCAAGGGAGGGCAGCAGCAGCCATGGGTGGCTCTGCTGCACAGAAGGGCAGGAAAAAGAGTGGGAGAGCTATAGTGGTAGGGGATTCTATTGTAAGGGGAATAGATAGACATTGCTGCGGCCGCAATCGAGACTCCAGGATGGTATGTTGCCTCCCTGGTGCAAGGGTCAAGGATGTCTCGGAGCAGCTACAGGACATTTTGGAGGGGGAGGGTGAACAGCCAGTTGTCGTGGTGCATATAGGTACGAACGATATAGGTAAAAAAAGGGATGAGGTCCTACAAGATGAAATTAGGGAGCTAGCAGTTAAATTAAAAAGTAGGACGACAAAGGTAGTAATCTCAGGATTGTTACCAGTGCCACCTGCTAGTCAGAGTAGAAATCGCAGAATAGCTCAGCTGAATACGTGGCTTGAGGAGTGGTGCAGAAAGGAGGGATTCAAATTCCTGGGACATTGGAACTGGTTCTGGGGGAGGTGGGACCAGTACAAACCAGACGGTCTGCACCGAGGTGGGACCAGTACAAACCAGACGGTCTGCACCTGGGCAGGACCGGAACCAATGTCTGGGGAAATGTTTGCTAGTGCTGTTGGGGAGGGGTTAAATTAATATGGCAGGGGGATGGTAACCGATGCAGGGAGACAGAAGGCAGTAGAATGATGGCAGAAGCAAAAGATAGAAAGAAGAAAAGTAAAAGTGGAGAGCAGAGAAATCCAAGGCAAAAAGCAAAAAGGGCAACATTACAGCAAAATTTTAAAGGGGCAAAGTGTGTTAACAAGGCAAGCATGAAGACTCTGTGCCTCAATACGAGGTGTATTCATAATAAAGTGGAAGAATTAACTGCGCAGGCAACAATTAACGAATATGATGTAATTGGCATCACGGAGACATGGCTCCAGAGTGACCAAGGCTGGGAACTCAACATCCAGAGGTATTCAACATTCAGGAAGGATGGACAGAAAGGATAAGGAGGTGGGCAACGTTGCTGGTTAAAGAGGAAATTAACGCAATAGTAAGGAAGAACATTAGCTTGGAGGATGTAGAATCTGTATGGGTGGAGCTGCGGAATACCAAAGGGCAGAAAACGATAGTTGGAGTTGTGTACAGACCACCAAACAGTAGTAGTGAGGTTGGGGACAGCAACAAACAAGAAATTAGGGATGCGTTCAATAAAGGTACAGCAGTTATTATGGGCAACTTTAATCTACATATAGATTGGGCTAACCAAACTGGTAGCAATACGGTGGAGGAGGATTTCCTGGCGTTTACTCGGGATGGATTTCTAGACCAATATGTCGAGGAACCAACTAGAGGGCTGGCCATCCTAGACTGGATAATGTGTAATGAGAAAGGTCTAATTAGCAATTTTGTTGTGCGAGTCCCCTTGGGGAAGAGTGACCATAAAATGGTAAAATTCTCTATTACGATGGAGAGTGACACAGTTAATTCAGAGACTAGGGTCCTGAACTTAAGGCAAGGTAACTTCGATGGTATGAGACGTGAATTGGCTAGAATAGACTGGTGAGTGATACTTAAAGGGTTGACGGTGGATAGGCAATGGCAGACATTTAAAGATCACATGGATGAACTTCAACAATTGTACATCCCTGTCTGGAATAAAAATAAAACGGGGAAGGTGGCTCAACTGTGGCTAACAAGGGAAATTAAGGATAGTGTTAAATCCAAGGAAGGGGCATATAAGTTGGCCAGAAAAAACAGCAAACCAAAGGACTGGGAAAAATTTAGAATTCAGCAGAGGAGGACAAAGTTTTAATTAGGAGGGGGAAAATAGAGTATGAGAGGAAGCTTGCTGGGAACATCAAAACTGACTGCAAAAGCTTCTATAGATATGTGAAGAGAAAAAGATGAATGAAGACAAATGTAGGTCACTTGCAGTCAGAATCAGGTGAATTTATATTGGGGAACAAAGAAATGGCAGACTAGTTGAACAAATACTTTGGTTCTGTCTTCACGACGGAAGACACAAATAACCTTCCGGAAATACTAGGGGACCGAGGGTCTAATGAGAAGGAGGAACTGAAGGAAACCCTTATTAGTTGGGAAATTGTGTTAGGGAAATTGATGGGATTAAAGGCTGATTGTCTGCATCCCAGAGTACTTAAGGAAGTGGCCCTAGAAATAGTGGATGCATTGGTGATCATTTTCCAACAGTCTATCGACTATGGATCAGTTCCTATGGACTGGAGGGTAGCTAATATAAAACCACTTTTTAAAATAGGAGGGAGAGAGAAAACAGGTAATTATAGACCGGTTAGCCTGACATCAGTAGTGGGGAAAATGTTGGAAACAATTATTAAAAATGAAATAGCAGTGCATTTGGAAAGTAGTGACAGGATCGGTCCAAGTCAGCATGGGAAATCATGCTTGACAAATCTTGTAGAATTTTCTTTGGATGTAACTCGTAGAGTGGACAAGGGAAAACCAGTGGATGTGGTATATTTGGACTTTCACAAGGCTTTTGACAAGGTCCCACACAAGAGATTGGTATGCAAAATTAAAGCACATGATATTGGGGGTAATGTACTGACGTGGATAGAGAACTGGTTGGCAGATAGGAAGCAGAGAGTTGGGATAAACGGGTCCTTTTCAGACTGGCAGGCAATAACTCGTGAGATGCCGCAGGGCTCGGTGCTGGGATCCCAGCTATTTACAATATAATTCAATGATTTAGATGAAGGAATTGAGTGTAATATCTCCATGTTTACAGATGACACTAAGCTGGGTGGCGGTGTGAGCTGTGAGAAAGATGCTAAAAGGCTGCAGGGTGACTTGGACAGATTAGGTAAGTGGGCAAATGCATGGCAGATGCAGTATAATGTCGATAAATGTGAGGTTGCCAACTTTGGTGACAAAAACACGAAGGCAGAATATTATCTGAATGGGGGCAGATTAGGAAAAGGGGAGGTGCAACAAGACTTGGGTGTCATGGTACATCAGTCATTGAAAGTTGGCATGCAGGTACAACAGGCGGTGAAGAAGGCAAATGGTATGTTGGCCTTTATAGCTAGGGGATTTGAGTATAGGAGCAGGGAGGTCTTACTGCACTTGTACAGTTCCTTGGTAAGGCCTCACCTGGAATATTGTGTTCCGTTTTGGTCTCCTAATCTGAGGAAGGACGTTCTTGCTATTGAGGGAGTGCAGTGAAGGTTTACCAGACTGATTCCTGGGATGGCAGGACTGACATATGAGGAGAAACTGGATCGACTGGGCCTGGGCGTTTAAAGGGATGAGAGGGGATCTCATAGAAACATATAAAATTCTAACAGGACTGGACAGGTTAGATACAGGAAGAATGTTCCCAATGTTGTGGAAGTCCAGAACCAGGCAACACTGTCGAAGGATAAGGGGTAAGCCATTTAAGACTGAGATGAGAAGAAACTTCTTCACTCAGAGAGTTGTGAACGTGTGGAATTCTCTACCACAGAGAGTTGTTGATGCCAGTTTGTTGGATATTTTCAAGAGGGAGTTTGATATGGCCCTTACGGCTAAAGGGATCACGGGGTATGGAGAGAAAGCAGGAAAGGGGTACTGAGGTGAATGATTTGCTTTGATCTTATTGAATGCTGGTGCAGGCTCGAAGGGCCGAATGGCCTACTCCTGCACCTATTTTCTATGTTTTCTATGTTTCTATGTCTGATCTTGACTGTTGCGTTTTATCTTTTTGGTCCTGCATCTTCTTATTAAATGTGCACAGATCATGCTCGTAAGGACTTTAGAAAAGAATTTAGAGATACAGTCGGCAGAAAACGGGGGCCGAAAACTCCAATTTCGCAGGCTATGCTCTCTGCCCTAAGGGCGCCTGAAAAATGCCAGATTGTTGTCCCTAGTGTCCGCCTTAAAGAGGCGGTACGTCCCTTCATATGCAAATATGGGATGCAACACCAGTTTAAGGAACCTGCTCTGAAATTGGTCACAAACTAGGCCGACCTTGCTCTGTACAAGCTCCGATTAGTTTTTACGGCTCTACAATGGCCTAACCAACACTCCTTACAGATCACTGAAGATAAGGTAAGTAAATGTTTTCTCACTTACCTTAATGTGGAGCCAGAAGGAGCAGACTGGCCCCACAGCAATACTGTGGACCACTGGCAGCCAGTGCTTACCTCCTTGTTCTCCTCCCTCCCACTCCCAGGATCGACCCAAAAGACGTTGGCGGCATCTGTGCAGGCCGACCTTGCTCTGGATCTGACACATGAGCTGCAGGAGGATGCCTGATTGCTACCCGCCGCTCGCCACTTTCACAGTGATGAGGTCTGAGGACCAATTTTGGGCGATCCTTAAGCTGATCACTTTGGCGCATGTCACAGTTACGCCGCCTGTTTCATGCCTGTAGTTAGGCGCTAACCAATTTCTCCCCACAGTCCTTACACAATCTTCTCATTTCTTAAGATAACAAATATTTTTAAAAGTACAAGTCAAACAATATTAAAACATTTTCATGTTTTTTATTCATCTAATTTTAGAATGTTCCATAGTAACCTCTTTGATTTCAGATGAACATATATAAACGCTTGTTGCTGATCTACATTTGTCAGGACATTCAATAGCATAGAACTTTTCATCATTGAATCAATCATAGAAAGTTACAGCATGGAGTGAGCCATTTCGGCCCATCATGTCCACGTCGGCCGACAAAGAGCTAACCAGCCTAATCGCACTTTCCAGCTCTTGGTCGATAGCCCTGTAAGGTTATGGCACTTCAAGTGCACATCCAAGTACTTTTTAAGGGCTCAATTTGCCCCATTTATCTGCGCCATTTTTTTGGCATGCGCTGCTTTTTTGGCATAAATTAAAATATCCAAATTTGCCCAAAGTTTCTGCCCCAGCGTAACTCAGTTAGTTACCATTTTTTTAGGTTAGTATTTTTTCCGCGTAACCTGACATCTGCACCAGTTTTTCACATTTAAGCAAGTTTGGCCAAAAAACTTTGGGCCACTCCCAAAAAACCTTCTGGGCATTTAAGAAAAAGCAGTGCACATAAAAAAATTGGCACAGAAAGACACCATTGTTTTTAGGCAAAATTTTGGAGGGAGTCAAGAAGGCAAAGAATATGCATCATGAAGCTTAATTTTTTCAAAGTCAAAAGAGAGAAAATGGAAGTCTAATGCAATTCTTTAATTTTTGATTTTTTTCAAAGTACCGCGCTACCACTGAATGTCTCCTCACGGGGCTCGAGGATCAGAGCGTCGGCTAGCAGAATCGCTCCCTTGCCCGGACACAGGGTCTCGGAGCTCGGCCTCAAAAGGAGCTCTGGGGTGGGGTGGGGTGTTGTGGGGTGGGGTGGAAGCCAAACTGAAGGGATGAGAAACCTTAGGCTATACAGCAGCTTTAAAAGAAGCCCGGGGGTGGATGCCGAGACCCTGTGTCCAGGTGAGGGAGCAATTCTGCCTTCCAACCTTGAGCCCAGTGAGGAGACATTCAGTGGTGGGGTGGTACTTTGAAAAAAGTCAAAAATTAAAAAATTGCATTAGACTTTGTTTCTTTATTGAATGCCTAGCTTCCGTTCTAAGCAAGCCTATTGCGCATGTGCAGACCAAGGTGTGGTCCATACTAATGCATCGACCTTGGGGAGAGAGAGAGGAAGGAAGGTGTGAGTGCTTTCTCCTGCTATTTTGAGCTTCTTACAACGCTACAATTAAATTATGGGGGCATTATTGACAATGCCATACCTCGTGCAAGGCTTCTGCATGATTGTGCTGCGGAGGAGAAGATTGATTAGACATCATCACATGAGGAACCTCAGAGTACGTAGGATGATGGGCAGGAGGCCTTACCCATGTTGGGTATATTGAGACAGGCATTCATACCTGCACCTGAGTGATGCAGACTGTGTGAGATGGCTGCACTTTCATTTTATGCATCTGGATCATTCCAGGCCACAAATGGGGATGTGTGCACCATTTCTCAACATGCACACATATCTGAATTCGGCAGGTGACTGCTGCATTATATGGCCATAGGAATGACTACATAACGTTTCCATGACAGCCCAGGCAATGCATAACATGGCTGGGGCTTCTTCAGGATTGCTGGCTTCCCAAAAGTACAGGGCTGCATTGCGAGCACCTTTGGAGGATTGCGAGATGTACAGCAACAGAAAAGGCTTCCACTCCGTTAATGTGCAGCTTACGTGTGACGACATGCATCGCATCATGTCAGTTGATGCGAGATACCCTGGGAGCACCCATGATGCGTTCATCCTACACGAGAGCGCTATATCTGCCATGTTTCAGCAGCAGCCAGAAGGGCAGAGCTGGCTGCTGGGAGCCAAACAGTATGGCCTCGCCACCTGGCTCATGACGTCCCTATGCGTAACTGGGACGGAAGCTGACCGGGAATTCAACATGTTGCACATTGCAACGTGCAGCTTAATAGAGAGGACCATTGGCATCTTGAAGCAGCGTTTCTGATGCCTGGACCATTCCGGAGGCTACTTGCAATGCTCCACTGAAATTGTCAGTCAATTCACTGTTGTGTGCTGCATGCTGCATAACTTAGCCATCATGAGGCAGCAGCAGCTGGTAGTAGAGGACTCACCTGAGGTGAGAGTGGCTGATGATGAGGAGGAAGATGCAGATGACGAGGAGGAGGAGGAGGAAGAAGCCATGCAGGTACCTGAACCAGGAGCATGATGGCGGAGGAGGGCGGGCCATTGTGCCCTTTTAACGATTGCTCGAGCCTTGCGTCAGCAGCTCATCCATGAACACTTTGCTGCCTGAAGGCTCAGCGGCAACTATTCCAAATGGACCATGTTTACCGTTTGGACCTGTTCCATAATGTTGTGTTGTGCTAATGGAACAAATATTGTAAATGTTTCTTCTTTAGTTCAAAAAGTTGTGTTAATGGAACAAATGATGGAAATGATTCAGTTATTATTTAAGATATATTTTATTCAAAAGTTCAACACTTGTTTGTACATAACTTAACTTTAATAAAAATATTCTTGCACCATACTTTAAACTTTTTAGTTAAGATCACTGACAAACTTTAAGATCATTTACAAACCTTTAAACTTGTAAATTCACATCACTTACAAAAAACGTTTAATTTGAGAACAGTTACAACAGTAACAACAATAATAATAACAGCAGCAAAGAAAGCCTGCACCCATCTCTCCTCCACCTTATTCTAAGACCGCCCACTGCGCTTGGTCTTGTTAACTCCACCCTTCCCCGCAGGTGGTGGCGCAGCATTTCTCGGATTGGTAACAAGTTATTCTTTGAGCATCTTGGGTAATGCGCACTTCTTGATGGGGACTTGGGCAGACGGTAATGTGGAAGGCCTGGCTTGGGCCTCTTCAGAGGCTGGTCTGGGGATTGGAGTGGGAGTGACAGTTGATTCTATCAATGGGCGTGGGGTCTGGGCGTATTCCCTTATTGCAGCAGCTACCTCCGACATTCCCTCCCTCATGTGCCCTGATAGCGTCTCAACTGCCTGCAACATTCCCTCCCTCATGTTCACCGACAGTGTATCAGCTACCTACAACATTCCCTTCCTCATGTCCCCGGACAGTGTGCCCATTTCTCGTGAGAGCGTTGTTACTTTTCCCGATAGTCCCGATACCTCATCACCCACCCCACTGATGGTGTCCAGGAATGATCGCATAAGGTCAATGCTCTCCAAACACATTGCCATCATCTGAACCACATCTGTTCGATCCTGCACCAAAGGAGAGCACTGTCAAGCTCTCCTTCCCCTCCTCACCCTGGGTGTGGCTCGCTGCATCCCACTGGGACTCACAGTCTCGGACCGTGTGAAACCATGGAATGTCCCAGCACTCGTACCACTCAGGAAAGGGGCTGGCACCTCAATGGGCAGCATCAGCACTTCCTCCAGTGTGAGTACAACAGTGGGGAATTGATCGTATCCCTCCCCCTGCCCCTACCCCTACCCTTCACCCCCATGCTCTTGGTCTGGAAGGTGGGATTGGAAGATGTTTTCCTCTTCAGGCTCCCCCGTGTCTGAATCTACTTCTGCATCGGCTTCAGCATCGTCAGGGTTGGCCACAAGTTCTGCAAAATATAACAGAACAGGCAAATGGTTAGCAGCAGAGGACTGGGCAGGGTGGCATGAGTAGGCTCACACAGCGCAGGCAGCAGGTTCATTTGAAGGACCATGATGAATGATAGCACATTGCATCAACCGAAGCGTAACTGATGGAGACATCCCCATGAACCGAAGCATGACTAGCCCGCACAGTACTTAACACTTAGCAAAGCCAGATTGTGAAATTTGCAGGACTTACCCTCTCCCTTGAGTGTGGGCCCAGCTTGTGCAGTGATGACTGCTTTTCTCCAGGCAGGACCCATCAAAGCAACAACCCTCGCTTCCACGGGTGTCAGTGGGTGCAGATTTGCCGGGCCTCCTCCTGTTCAAGTTCTCTCTCTTTTGTTGTGTGCCACCTTCCTCTGCAAAGATGAAAATATAACTTTTTAGAGAGGGTGTCTTTGTGCTGGTTGGGACATATAGATGGTCACATTAACAATTGCAATTCAAGTGAATAAATGAAAATATTACTTACACTAACTACTTGACCAAGGTCCTGCCATTTCGTTTTGCACTGGCCTCCAGACCTCAGGATGTCACCATTGCACAGTAATCTTCTGCAAGTTGGTTCCAGCGTTTCTTCATTTCTTTTGGTGAAACTTTTGTGTGACCTCTGCTTGTGTCCAGCTCATGCCATGTGTCCTCAATTACTGCAACTAGTGCCTCCCCTTCCTCTTGTGAGAAATTCTTGGTCTTTGAGCCGCGTTGCATATTGCAGCTCCAATTTTTTCCACTGAGAATTTAAGTTCTCACACAGTTCTCACACACAACTGGCTCTTTAAAAATGGCCGAATTGGAGGTGAACTTGGCATGCGCGCCCATAGCAGTCATGTAAAAAAATGCTTTTTTTTCTGCGCATGAGCAGAAGGGGGTACATCCTTTTTTCGGTGCAGACATTAGACCCCACCCCCCAAAGCTAAAGGACAGGCTGCGCTGCGCCAATTTTAAAAATTAGAACGGGGAAACTTTCAAGTTTCTTTTTAAGTAGTCGGGGCCAAAAGAAATGGCGTAACTCTTGAAATGCGCCAAAAAACGGCATTGGGGAAAATTGAGCCCCATATGTGATGAGGGTTTCTGCCTCTACCTCTTTCAGGCAGTGAGTTCCAGACCACCATCACCCTCTGGGTGAATACATTTCGCCTCAAATCCCACTAAACCTCCTAACAATTACTTTAAATCTATGTCCCCTGTTTGTTGATCCCTCTGCTAAGTGAAATAGGTCCTTCCTATCCATCCTATCTAGACCCCTCATAATTGTATACACCTCAGTAAGATTTCCCCTCAGCTTTCTCTGTTCCAAAGAAAACTAACCTAGCCTATCCAATCTTGCCTCATAGCTAAAATTCTCCAGTCCAGGCAACATCCTTGTTTCATGGAAACATAGGGCTAGACTTTCCACTAGGTGGCTAAGGCCCAAAACAATGGGCCATGTTCCAGCGATGTGGGACGTCTCGGCCGTGCTGATCACCAGCACATAACCCATTTTTTTTTTGCGATTTTCCACTCGGCCTTACCCCGGCGATGTCAAATTGGCGATCTGATTTTTCGGCGATCTCACAATCGCCCAAAGAAAACAGAAGTGAAGCGGAAGTCATAGAAAAAAAAAGCTTCTCTAGCAACGCTATTGTGCGCATGTGTGGGATTTTTTTTTGGTTGGGTTTTTTGTGCCGTGTTTCGAGAGGTCAGGAGTCACCGCACATGCTCAGAAGCCCAGGGAGGGTCAGAGAGAGTGGGAGAGAGAGTGTGCATTGTT
Source organism: Pristiophorus japonicus (assembly GCF_044704955.1). Lineage (NCBI taxonomy): Eukaryota > Metazoa > Chordata > Chondrichthyes > Pristiophoridae > Pristiophorus > Pristiophorus japonicus. The sequence continues at coordinate 132,960,612 of NC_091981.1, read as the reverse complement.
CTGTGCTTAAAAGTTATATTTGAAGGAAAAAACTGAGAAATCTGAGAAATCTGAGAAATCTGACAAATCTGATAGATCTGATAGATCTTTTCATTTCATTTAATTTCATTTCTTAAAATAATGGCAAAGCAGGGAGAAAGAGAAAGAGAAAGTGAAAGGAGAAGGGCCAAAGCCTTTAGCGAGAAGGCCAACGAGGCCCTTGCAGATGTTGTAAGTACAAGATGGGAGAACTTGACACGGGGTGGGCATGGGAAACCTCCACCCCGGGCATATCGCAGAATATGGATCGAGATTGCCGATGTGGTAACACCGGCATCAAATGAAGTGCGGACTCCAGACCAGTGCCGTAAGAGATGGAACAGCCTGCTGGCACCAACCAGAATGAGTTGCATTTTATATTTTATATTTAAAATCATACATATGTATTATTTAAATGATGTTTATAAATTTTAATTAGAATCTTCAATGTAATTTCTTTATCATATAAAATAATTAAATTAGTAATTAATTTATGCACCCTAACACTAAGTTGAACCTTATAGTATGAAAAATTATTAATATGCAATGCAATGTTAATTAATTGAACATTTAAATCTGTCAGTCTTAAATGTTTATTTTCAAGTTCATTAGCTTATACCGTGCAATGTTATCTCATCATTTACAGAAGAAGATATCTATCAACCGTGCGGAGCAAAGGAGGACGGGCAGCGGCTCCGATAAGGTACATGTGTTGAATCCATATGAGGAGCTTGCGGTGGCCCTGATGGGGCCTGAAAGCCGTTCGGTCACCACCCGTGGTGTGGCCAAACCCACCCTTGAGTCTCATGAGTAATGGGAACTGTGCACTGTGCAATGTATCAAACATTACTAAATACACTCAGCTCCACTTACCCGCCCGCTCCCCATAAGCCTTAATTCCCTTATTGGTTAAAAATCTATCTATCTGTGATTTGAATACATTCAATGAGCTAGCCTCAACTGCTTCCTTGGGCAGAGAATTACATAGATTCACAACCCTCTGGAAGAAGAAATTCCTTCTCAACTCGGTTTTAAATTGGCTCCCCCATATTTTGAGGCTGTGCCCCCTAGTTCTAGTCTCCCCGACCAGTGGAAACAACCTCTCTGCCTCTATCTTATCTATCCCTTTCATTATTTTAAATGTTTCTATAAGATCACCCCTCATCCTTCTGAACTCCAACGAGTAAAGACCCAGTCTACTCAATCTATCATCATAAGGTAACCCCCTCATCTCCGGTATCAGCCTAGTGAATCGTCCCTGTACCCACTCCAAGGCTAGTATATCCTTCCTTAAGTAAGGTGACCAAAACTGCACGCAGTACTCTGGGTGCGGCCTCACCAATACCCTGTACAGTTACAGCAGGACCTCCCTGCTTTTGTACTCCATCCCTCTCACAATGAAGGTCAATATTCCATTCGCCTTCCTGATTACCTGCTGCACCTGCAAACTAACTTTTTGGGATTCATGCACAAGGACCCCCAGGTCCCTCTGCACCGCAGTATGTTGTAATTTCTCCCCATTCAAATAATATTCCCTTTTACTGTTTTTTTTTTCCAAGGTGGATGACCTCACATTTTCCGACATTGTATTCCATCTGCCAAACCTTAGCCCATTTGCTTAACCTATCTAAATCTCTTTGCAGCCTCTCTGTGTCCTCTACACAACCCGCTTTCCCACTAATCTTTGTGTCATCTGCAAATTTTGTTACACTACACTCTGTCCCCTCTTCCAGGTCATCTATGTATATTGTAAACAGTTGTGGTCCCAGCACTGATCCCTGTGGCACACCACTAACCACCGATTTCCAACCCAAAAAGGACCCATTTATCCCAACTCTCTGCTTTCTGTTAGCCAGCCAATTCTCTATCCATGCTAATACATTTCCTCTGACTCTGCGTACCTTTATTCAATTATAATTCAATAATTTTGATGTACTCTTGATCGATGAATGAGGCCATGTGAGCCCTAGTGAACCCTTGTGCATATGGGGGCTTTGAAAAATATTGCAATGTTTTGGGTTATTGAAATATTGATATGTATTGATATGTATTGTTATAAGTTGTTTAGGAATTTCATTCGTCTTTCTAAGGTCACGTGTCCATTGAGTCCGTTGAGTTAGCGGAGACATCCGCAACTACCGATCCTTCAAACAGCTCGCAGGAGGAAGAGACGGAAGAGGAGAAAGTTATTAGTCAAGTTATTACGCAAGTTGAGCAGGAGCAACAGGAGGAGGAGGAGGAAGAGGAAGACGATATCAATGAGATTGTTTTTGAGATGGATGATGCACCGGGGCCAAGCGGTGTGCAGGTGGTGACGCCAAGGCACGTAATATTGTAAACGCCGACCCCACGGTGGTCCGGTCAGCTGGGTGAGCAATTGCCTACAATGGCGGGCCAGACTGAGAGCTTATTATCCCTCTGCAGGGAGATAGTCGTGAATGGTTGCGACCTTATCCAGGGTTTCGCGGGATTCTCTGCAAACTGGAGCCAGTTCTCCATGAACTGGAGCCAGTTTCCAGCAACCTGGAGCCAGTTCTGCACGAACTTCTCCAACTGGTCTTCTGAGCAAGCACAGACTGCAAGGGAGACGTTGGAGGCCATTCGGCAGCAGACAACCACAACCAATGCCCTACGGCATGCGTTGCTGGCTGGACACGGCACTGCACTCAAAGGTGTCTTGTCTGCCCGTAGCGAGACCCCAAGCACGCAAGAAAGTATGGAGAACACAGTTCCTCCGGACTCGGAAGTGGAGCTTCAGGCTTCTGCTTCCGCTCCGTCACCTCCACCACAGCAGGAAGTCTTGCCATCGCACACTGCAAGGCGTCTTGGTCTCGGTCTGCGTAGACCAAAACGGGCAGGTGGAGTACGAACACGGGGTGGGACAGGATCTGGAGGGAAACGTGGCCACAGGTAGGGAGGGGAGGAATGTTTTCCAAAAGTTTATTCGTTCAGTGTTCAATGTTAAATGTTCAAAGTTCAATTGTTGTTATTTTGTTAATTGTTAATTGTTAACGTTTTGGGGATTTGAGGGAAGGGTGTGTTGGCGCGGAGGGTGGAGGGTTGGAGGGAGGGTATAGTTAAAAAGTTTATTAAAGTTTATTAAAAATTCATTTTTTTTCTTTGTTAATAAAAAAAATTCTTTAATTCAACAAATTTTCAGTGTCTTCTCTCTTCGTTACATTAGTTATCAACTTTACAGTTGTTAATCCATACTTGTTTATTCTTTTACTATACCAGTACTTTACTTAAACTTAAACTTTATTTAAACTAAGCATAAATTCCGATGATAGGTCAGTGCAGGCAAGACAACAAGGAAACCTCACGCAAATGAAACTTTAGATTAACCCTAACTGTAAATCAACATTTGAATACCCACATTTAGCGAGTGGAACGCCTTTCTGTTACGAAAGACCTCCGCATTCTTTAAGGGTGCTTTGAGGGCAATGTGCATACAGTCTATTGCTCCCTGCACCTTGGGGAAGTCTGCTATTCTCGAGAAACCCAAAGTCCTCTCGGTCTGTGCCTCCCTGGTCATTGTGATGAAGTCCCTCCACGAGCATAAAGGGCTTCAGTCACCTGTCAAATGCAGCAGTGTGTAGCGTGCTGAGAGATATGGTAGATGTCAACACCTGAAGCCTGAAAAGATCCCAATGCGTAGAAGGCTAGGTCAGCAGTAACTTTCACCTCAATAGACAGTGCGGTTCTGATGGTGCTGGAAGGCTACAGATCCCTTGACGAGTTGACGTATTTCATCGATGACCTCCTTCCGGAATCGCAGCCTCCTAAGACAAGCATTTTCAGACAAGTTCAGGTAAGATAGCTTTTCCTAGTACCTTCGTTGGCTGTACGGTCTCCTCCTCCGTCTTCATTACCGTCAACGCATTATTGTGCCACCTCTTCGATTGATCCTTTCAGTAACCAGTGTGTGAGAGTTGCAATTAATGGCAGGGAAAGCATAGGCCCCATAGTCACTGTCAATAATTACTTTCATTAATTTTAATAATCTCTCAACAATAATCTCTAATCACTGTACTCTGCACTCTCTGACCTCTCTACGCTGCATACCAATCAGTTTGATAGGCCCCAACAATATCAGTAAAGAACTTCACTATGTAAAAGCTATTTACAAAATAATTTCAATATATAAAAGCTTTTTTCCAAAAATATCTTGATAATACCTATTTATATTCCCTGTCCCAATATTCTGAGTACAATTAGCTTTAAATTAACTCTCTAAATAACTCACAACTAATCCTCCACCCATCCTCTGAAGTTCAAAATGGCGTCCGTAGTGCCCATTATCATTCTCTTAGGCCCAGAGAAAGCAACTATCTCTCAGCACTCTTTTGGGTCTTACAGTGGCCCAGCGAAGTGCATGCTAGGTGCTGAAACTTGGGATGGGCCTTGTGTGGGCTATAATTTCGGCGATATTCTCAGCGATAAAAGTGGAAACTTAGGCACCTGTTTGTCGGATGATATTTTGGGCCGAGTTTCCACTTTTTGCTCAAAATGGGTGAAAGAGGTCGGTTTTGGCCCTTATATGGGCCATAGATGGGTGATGTGAAGTTGAAAGTCCAGCCCTTAGGCATCTGTTTTTCCGGCGCTATTTCTGACCGAGTTTCCACTTTTTGCTCAAAATGGGCAATAGAGGTCTGCTTTGGGCCATAGATGGGCCATAGATGGACGATGTGAAGTGGAAAGTCTAGCCCATAGAAAATAGGTGCAGGAGCAGGCCATTCGGCCCTTCGCACCTGCACCACCATTCAATATGATCCTGGCGGATCATGCAACTTCAATACCCCACCCCTGCCTTCTCTCTATACCCCCTGATCCCATTAGTTGTAAGGGCCACATCTAACTCCATTTTGAATATATCCAATGAACTGGACTCAACAACTTTCTGTGGTAGAGAATTCCACAGGTTCACAATTCTCTCGGTGAAAAGATTTCTCCTCAGCTCGGTCCTATATGGCTTACCCCTTATCCTTCAACTGTGACCCCTGGTTCTGGACTTCCCCAACATCGGGAACATTCTTCCTGCATCTAACCTGTCCAATTCCATCAGAGTTTTATATGCTTCTATGAGATCACCTCTCATTCTTTTAAATTCCAGTGAATATAAGCCGAGTCGATCCAGTCTTACTTCATATGTCAGTCCTGCCATCCCGGGAATGAGTCTGGTCAACCTTCGCTGCACTCCCTCAATAGCAAGCATATCCTTCCTCAGATTAGGAGACCAAAACTGTACACAATACTCAAGATGTGGTCTCATCAAGGTGTATAGAACTGCAGCAAGACTTCCCTGCTCCTATACTCAAATCAACTCGCTATGAAGGCCAACATGCCATTTGTTTTCTTAGCTGCCTGCTGTACCTGCATGCCTACTTTCAATGACTGATGTACCATGACACCAGGTCTCATTGCACCTCCCCTTTTACTAATCTGTCACAATTCAGATAATAATCTGCCTTCCTGTTTTTGCCACCAAAGTGCATAATCTCACATTTATCCACATTATACTGCATCTGCCATGCATTTGCCCATTTACCTAACCTGTCCAAGTCGCCCTGCAGCCTCTTAGCATCCTCCTCACAGCTCACACTGTCACCCAGCTTAGTGTCATCTGCAAACTTGGATATTACATTCAATTCCTTAGTCTAAATCATTAATATATATTGTAAATAGCTGGGGTCCCAGCACTGAACCTTGCGGTACCCCACTAATCACTGCCTGCCATTCTGAAAAGGAGCCGTTTATTCCCAATCTTTGCTTCCTGTCTGCCAACCAGTTCTCTATCCACGTCAATACATTATCCCAATCCCATATGCCTTAATTTTGCACACTCCTGTGTGGGACCTTGTCAAAAGCCTTTTGAAAGTCCAAATACACCACATCCACTGGTTCTCCCTGATCCACTCTACTAATTACATCCTCAAAAAATTCTAGAAGATTTATCAAGCATGATTTCCCTTTCATAAATCCATGCTGACTTGGACCGATCCTGTCACTGCTTTCCAAATGCGCTGCTATTACATCTTTAATAATTGATTGCAGCAATTTCCCTACTACTGATGTCAGGCTAACCGATTGATAATTCCCTGTTTTCTCTCTCCCTCCTTTTTTAAAAAATGGGGTTACATTAGCTACCCTCCAATCCATAGGAACTGATCCAGAGTCCATGGAATGTTGGAAAATTATCATCAATGCATCGACTATTTCTATTGTGTTCCGAACACAGATGAGGCTGCACACAGGGAGATTAAAGTAACAGTGACCTCAGTCTTTAATAAGACACTCCAGAGTGAGGAACAGTCCTGAGGGGCCGGCTTATATACAGTGCTCCCAAGGGATGCTGGGATCCCTTGGGACTTCAGGGGATGAGTTACCTGGTGGCAGAACATGGGAGTGCATGCTTTACAGATACACAACATCACTCCCCCACCAAAGTCAAAGTGAAAACTATTTACAAGGTGAGGCGCTTGAGAGCCTTTCCTTCCCTGGTGGACTGCCTCGGTAAAAATGTCTGTTTTGGTGTGTTGCTGTGCCCTCACTGGGCTGGTGTGTTGTTGCCCCTGCAGGGCTGCTAGGTGAGCCTGGCATTGCTGGGCTGTTGGGTGTGATGGGTTCGATTTCCTGGTCCGGCGTGGTGTCGTTGATCCTTTGGGTGTGTGTTGTGGGCTTGAAAAAGGTGGTGTCTGCTGTGGGTTGTTCAGGGCAGTCTGTGAACCACAGCCTCGTTTGGTCCAGGTGCTTTCTGCAAATTTATCCATTGTCTAGTTTGACTACAAACACCCTATTCCCTTCTTTAGCTATCACCATGCCTGTGATCCACTTGGGACCATGTCCATAGTTTAGCAAATACACAGGGTCATTCAGATCAATTTCCCGTGACACAGTGGTGCGACCATCGTTTACATTTTGTTGCTGCCGCCTGCTCTGTACCTGATCATGCAGGTTGGGTGAACCAGCGAGAGTCGGGTTTTAAGTGTCCTTTTCATGAGTAGCTCAGCCAGGGGCATCCCTGTGAACGAGTGGGGTTTCGTGTGGTAGCTGAGCAATACTCGGGACAGGCGGGTTTGGAGTGAGCCTTCTGTGACTCATTTAAGGCTCTGTTTGATGGTTGTACTGCCCGCTCTGCCTGCCAATTGGAGGCTGGTTTAAATGGGGCCAAGGTGACATGTTTGATCCCATTGCGGGTCATGAATTCTTTAAATTCGGCACTGGTGATACATGGCCTGTTGTCACTGACCAGTATGTCAGGCAGGCCGTGGGTGGCAAACATGGCCCTCAGGCTTTCAATAGTGGCGGTGGCGGTGCTTCCCTACATTATTTCACATTCAATCCATTTTGAAAAAGTATCCACCACCACCAGGAACATTTTACCGAGAAACGGGCCCGCATAGTCGACATGGATCTTCGACCATGGTCCGGACGACCAGGACCACAAACTTAGTGGTGCCTGTCTGGGCGTGTTGCTCAACTGAGCACATACGCTGCATTGCTGTACACAGGACTCTAAGTCAGAGTCGATACCGGGCCACCATACGTGGGATCTGGCTATTGCTTTCATCATTACTATACCCGGGTGTGTCCTGTGGAGATCCGAGATGAACGTCTCCCTGCCCATTTTTGGCAGCACTACGCAGTTACCCCACAACAGGCAGTCTGCCTGAATGGACAGCTCATCCTTTCATCGCTGGAACAGCTTGATTGGCTCTTGCATTTCAACGGGGATGTTGGCCCAGCTCCCATGCAGCACACAGTTTTTTACTAGGAACAGCAGAGGATCTTGGCTGGTCCAAGTCCTAATCTGGCGGGCTGTGACAGGTGATTTATCATTTTCAAATGCTTCCATGACCATCAATAAGTCTGTGGGCTGCGCCACCATCAACAAGTTTGCAGGCTGCGGGATTTCCACCCCCGTGGTGGGCAATGGTAGCCGACTGAAAGCATCCGCACAGTTCTCGGTGCCTGGCCTGTGGCGGATGGTATAGTTATACGCTGATAGCGTGAGTGCCCACCTTTGTATGCGGGCTGAAGCATTAGTAATTAGCCCCTTGTTTTCAGCGAACAGGGATGCGAGGGGCTTGTGATCGGTTTCCAGCTCAAATTTGAGGCCAAACAGGTCCTGATGCATTTTCTTTACCCTGAACACACACGCTAATGCCTCTTTCTCAATCATGCTGTAGGCCCTCTCGGCCGAAGACAAGCTCCTGGAGGCATAGGCGACAGGTTGCAACTTCGCCGCAACGTTAGCTTGTTGTAATACACACCCGACTCCATACAACGACGCATCACATGCTAGCACAAGTCTTTTACCCAGGTTATACAATACAAGCAGCTTGTTGGAACATAAAATGTTTCTGGCTTTCTCAAAAGCAATTACTTGTTTTTTTACCCATACCCAGTTCTCACCTTTGCACAATAACACATGTAGGGGCTCTAAAAGGGTGCTTAACCCTGGTAGGAAGCTACCAAAATAGTTGAGGAGTCCCAGGAACGACCATAGCTCCGTGACGTTCTGTGGCCTGGGCGCGTTCCTGATAGCCTCTGTCTTCACGTCTGTGGGCCGAATGACGTCCGCCGCGATCTTTCTCCCCAAAAACTCCACTTCTGTTGCCATGAAGACGCATTTCGAGCTCTTCAGCTGCAGCCCTACGCGATCCAGTCGCTGGAGGACCTCCTCCAGGTTTTGTAGGTGCTCGACGATGTCCCGACCCGTGACCAATATGTCGTCCTGAAAGACCACCGTGTATGGTACCGACTTGAGTAGGCTCTCCGTGTTTCTTTGGAAGATCGCTGCAGCCGACCGAATTCCAAATGGGCATCTGTTGTAGATGAACAGTCCCTTGTCTGTGTTGATGCAAGTGAGGCCCTTCGACGACTCCTCCAGCTCCTGCGTCATGTAGGCCGAAGTCAGGTCAAACTTGGTGAACGTCTTGCCTCCTGCCAGCGTCACAAATAGGTCGTCTGCCTTAGGTTGTGGGTATTGGTCCTGTAGCGAGAAACGATTAATAGTTACTTTATAATCGCTGCAAATCCTGACCGTGCCATCACTTTTGAGTACTGGAACAATCGGTCTGGCCCACTCGCTGAATTCCACTGGGGAGATGATGCCCTCACGATGCAGCCTGTCCAGCTCAATTTCCACTCTCTCCATCATCATGTGAGGTACCGCTCATGCCTTGTGGTGAATGGGTCGTGCCTCTGGGACCAAGTGGATCCGCACCTTCGCCCAGGAAAAGTTTCCAATGCCTGGCTCAAAAAGGCAAGGAAATTTGTTAAGAACCTGGGTACATGAGGCCTCATCGACATGTGATAGCGCTTGGATGTCATCCCAGTTCCAGCGGATTCTGCCCAGCCAGAGGGGACCTCATAGAAACGTTTAAAATTCTGACGGGTTTAGACAGGTTAGATGCAGGAAGAATGTTCCCAATGTTGGGGAAGTCCAGAACCAGGGGTCACAGTCTAAGGATAAGGAGTAAGCCATTTAGGACCGAGATGAGGAGAAACTTCTTCACCCAGAGAGTGGTGAACCTGTGGAATTCTCTACCACAGAAAGTTGTTGAAGCCAATTCACTAAATATATTCAAAAGGGAGTTAGATGAAGTCCTTACTGCTAGGGGTATGGCGAGAAAGCAGGAATGGGGTACTGAAGTTGCATGTTCAGCCATGAACTCATTGAATGGCGGTGCAGGCTAGAATGGCCGAATGGCCTACTCCTGCACCTATTTTCTATGTTTCTATGTTTCTATGGTGGCGGAACATGCGAGTGCATTCTTTACAGATGCAAAACAATTTCTAGGGCCACTTCCTTAAGTATCCAGGGAGGCAGTCTATCAGGCCCTGGGAATTTATCGGCCTTCAATCCCATCAACTTCCCTAACACCATTTCCTGACTAAAAAGGATTTCCCTCAGTTCTCTCAATTTCTCCTTCTCGCTAGGTCCCCTAGTATTTTCAGGAGGTTATTTGTGACTTCCTTAGTGAAGCAAAGTATTTTTTCAATTTGTCTGCCATTTCCTTGTTCCCCATTCACCTGATTCTGACTGCAAGGGACCTACATTTGTCTTCACTAATCTTTTTCTTTTCACATATCTATAGAAGCTTTTGCAGTCAGTTTTTGTGTTCCCTGCAAGCTTACTCTCATATTCTATTCCGCCCCCCACCCCCTCCTAATTAAAACCTTAGTCCTCCTCTGCTGAATTCTAAATTTCTCCCAGTCCTCAGGTTTGCTGCTTTTTCTGGCCAATTTATATGCCTCTTTCTTGGATTTAACACTATCCCTAATTTCCCTTGTTAGTCATGGTTGAGCCACCTTCCCTGTTTTATTTTTACGCCAGACAGGGATGTACAATTGTTGAAGTTCATCCATGTGATCTTTAAATGTCTGTCTGCCTATCTACCATCAACCATTTAAATATCATTTGCCAGTCTATCCTAGACAATTCACGTCTCATACCATCGGAGTTATCTTCCTTTAAGTTCAGGACCCTAGTCTCTGAATTAACTGTGTCACTCTCCATCTTAATGAAAAATTCTACAATATTATGGTCACTCTTTCCCAAGGGGTCGCGCATGGTTAGATTGCTAATTATTTCTCTCTCATTACGCAAAACCCAGTCTAGGATGGCCAGCTCTTTAGTTGGTGCCTCGACATATTGGTCTAGAAAACCATCCCTTATACGCTCCAGGAAATCCTCTTCCATAGTATTGCTATTGGTTTGGTTAGCCCAATCTATATGTAGATATAGTCGCCCATGATAACTGCTGAACCTTTATTGCACGGATCCCAAAATTTCTGTTTGATGCCATCCCAAACCTCAATACCACTGTTTGGTGGTCTGTGCACAACTCCCACTAACGTTTTCTGCCCTTTGGTGTTTCGCAGATCTTCCCATATAGATTCCACATCATCCAAGCTAATGTCCTTCCTTACTATTGCATTAATCTCCTCTTTAATCAGTAACGATACCCCACCTCCTTTTCCTTTTTGTCTATCCTTCCTGAATATTGAATACCCCTGGATGTTGAGCTCCCAGCCTTGGTCACCCTGGAGCCATGTCTTCGTAATCCCAATTACATCATATCCGTTAACAGCTATCTGCGCAGTTAATTCATCCACTTTATTACGAATGCTCCTCGCATTGAGACTCAGAGCCTACAGGCTTGTTTTTTTTAGCACTCTTTGTCCTTTTAGAATTATGTTGTGATGTGGCCCTTTTTGATTTCTCTGCCCTTCACTCTCACTTTTCTCCTTCCTACCTTTTGCTTCTGGCCCTATTTTACTTCCCTCTGAATCCCTGCATAGATTCCCATCCCCCTGCCACATTAGTTTAAACCCTCCCCAACAGCACTAGCAAACAATCCACCTAGGACATCGGTTCTGGTCCTGCCCAGGTGCAGACCGTCCGCTTTGTACTGGTCCCACCTCCCCCAGAACCGGTTTCAATGTCCCAGGAATTTGAATCCTTCTTCCTTGCACCATTCTTCAAGTCATGTATTCATCTTAACTATCCTGCTATTCCTACTCTGACTAGCATGTGGCACTGGTAGCAACCATGAGATTACTAACTTTGAGGTCCTCCTTTTTAATTTAACTCCTAGCTCCCTAAATTCAGCTTGTAGGACCTCATCCCATTTTTTACCTATATCGTTGGTACATATATGCACCATGACAGCTGGCTGTTCATCCTCCCCCTCCAGAATGCCCTGCAGCTGCTCTGAGACATCCTTGACCCTTGCACCAGGAGGCAACATACAATCCTGTAGTCCCGTTTGCAGCTGCAGAAACACCTATCTATCCCCTTACAATTGTCATGTATGTAGACCATGTATACTAACTGTATAGTCATATAAGGCGTACCACAAGAGGGCACTGCGGTGGGAGACCTGATGGTCACCTGCATAGGTATGCAGGGCCCAGTATAAAAGGCTGCCCACCATGCTTGTGCCTCACTCTGGAGTTACAATAAATGGGACTAAGGTCACAACAGCTCAAGTACAATACTAGACCTCGTGGAGTCATTCATAAGAGTATTAAAGACTTAACAACTGGCGACGAGATTATGAACTTTCACGCAAAAATGACTAATGTTGGTGCATTAGAAAAGTTCTCAGAGGTTGAAGATTGGGAAGCCTTTATGGAGTGGCTCGACCAATATTTCATAGCAAACGACCTGGTAGGCGATGATCTGACCATGCTAGCAGATAAGTGCAGAGCTATCCTGTTGACCAGTTGTGGGCCCGCAGTCTACGGCCTCATCAGGGACTTGCTTGCACCAGAGAAAACAACGACCAAGTCATACGAGGAGCTCAAAGTGCTAATTTGGGACCAACTCAAACTGAAGGAGAGCATCCTCATGGCCAGGCATCGATTCTATACACACCGCCACCCCGAGGGCCCGGAAATTGCGAAGTAGGCTGCTGACCTCAGGAGTCTGGGAGGACCATGTGAATTTGGTGCATCCCTCGCCGATGCGTTGCGGGACGTCTTCGTAATTGGCATCCGTCATGAGGCCCTTCTTCACAGGTTACTGTCTGCTGAAACCAGTGTCACTCTGCAGAAGGCCATCAGCATCAGCCAGGTGTTCTTGACTTCAAGCTGCAGCTCCAAGCAGATGATGACTCACTCTCAGGACTCAAACCCGGCAAGTATTGTAAATAGAATGGTGCCTTTCACAGCAGAACTGTTGAACGTGAACCTGCCCAGGGCAGAGCATACAAGCACCCGAGTCCTTTAACTCAGAGTCCGCCGAGGGGTGCAAACGTAAGTCAAGTAGCACCCATGCTGGCGTTGCGGAAGTAATCACAGGGTTCATCAGTGTCAGTTCAGAAACTATGTGTGCAAAGGCTGCAGCACAAAGGGCCACCTCCAGTGAATGTACAAAAGAGCTGTGACTCACCACGTGGAAGAGGAGTCAGCAGATGGCTGTGAATCCAACGCGATAACGAGGAAATGGCTAGAGAGGCAGCTCAGTTCCAGGATGAAGTGTATGGAGTATATACCTGCACCACAGATTGTCCTCCAGTGATAATGGAAGTTGAGATGAATGGCGTTCCAGTCTTCATTGAAGTGGACACAGGGGCGAGTCAGTCAGTAATGAGCCAGGAAGCCTTTGAGAGGCTATGGAACGATCAAGCTGAACGACCCAAGCTGGTCCCGGTTCAGGCAAAGCTGTGCACCTACTCCAACGAACTGATATCAGTTGTTGGTAGGGCGGATGTAAGTGTATCCCATGATGGCGCGGTGCACAATTTGCCATTGTGGATTGTTTCAGGTGATGGACCAATGCTACTTGGAAGAAGATGGATGGAGAAGATTCATTGGAACTGGGAAGACTTCATCCCTCCAGCGATCAATGTCCCCCCGACTCAGAGGCAGAGCAAGCCCCCTCCTTCAGTTGGACCAGGCACTGGACAGCAGATCTGCGCAGCCCCGAGGCACAGACCGCTCATCACAACTGCGTGGCGATGATCCAGCTGAGAGGACCTGAACGCACCTTCGCGGTTTCAGTGGCAGGACTCCTGGGGAGTAAGATTAGATCCGAGGGCGCCTTCCCAGCTTCAGTGGCAGAATCACTGGGAAAGAAGATTGCGGCAGTCGACATCATGGACAGGGAAAAGATGGTGTCCAAACCACGAGGGGCAGCGCTAATGGAGCAACAACTGGTGGTTCCACGGAAGGAAGACAATTGGGGTAGAAATAGTAAGGCCATTTTAATGGTGGCCAGCAACCCGCCATTTTTGAATGAATTGCTTGAAATTATAACCAATGTAAAAGTCCAGTTGTAACGAGCAAAGTGTTGTTGAGCGATGTTGGGTGCAAATTGCAATCAGCCAATGTAGTGCACGAACACCTAATGGTCGTATACAGGTCCAGTGGGCTACCCAATGTTGTAGCCTGCGTCCCCGGGACCAGAATGATGTATCATAAAGTGTCCCCATAGCTGACAGAAGTAGACAAGCCGCAGAGTAAACGATCCCCAGAGAGCAGAGGCACCATTAGCGATATCCTGCCTCAGATTGGTTTAACATTGCAGGCACCGATGGCATGAATCGCCGCGGGCCAGAAACAGTAAACTGCTCCTATGCTCACAGTCGGCTACCATCGCCCACCATCCGGGTGGAAAAGGCGCAGCCCACAAACCCACTCGCCACCACGGCAATGCCCAAGAGCGAAGGGTCACCCACAGCGGCTCCTCCGAACGGGACCTGGATCAGCCAGGATCCCAAACTAGAGAGTGCTCACAACTGTGCCCTCAAGGAAAGCGAGTCAGCAGTCCCCTGCGAACTGCTAGACAAGACGAGGCAGCCCTACCGTCGCTTAGACGAAACGCTCACTCGCTCGGACCGCTTCCCAGGGAGCAGCAGCGACACTGTGCAAACAAAAAGGACAGGAGGTCACAGACACATCAGCTGTCTTTGGGCCTGCCCAACATTCGGAGTAACGGCATGAGCCCTGAGCTCCAGCAACTTGAGCAAAATGAACTCACCTCGCCCACAGACCCATTAGCATGGAATACTGCGCCACCACCAGATGACCCGGATCTCATCCGGCCGTGCTAGAATTAGACTGTCCTTGTGTACCTGTACTGATATACCTGAACTGATCATGTAAATGTACCACACAAAAAGAAACACAACTGTAATCCTGCCAACAAATGTACCAAGATGTAAATGTAAAACCCATGTGATGAACTTGAATGCAACTTGCATGTAACAGGCCATTAGCATGATCTCTGTATGTGTGGGGGGGGTGGGTGAGAATGGAGTAGACATGGACTCATAACCAGGAAGCACAGGGACCTCCACTGGCAACAAATCTCACTACCAACCCACTCAAGCTAGAAGTGACCCTCCAATGATCAACCAGGAAGAGCAAAGCCCAGGTCACCGTCAATGTACGAGTCAATTTGCATTAAAGACTTGGGGGGAAGTGATGTCATGTTTGTAGACTATGTATACTAACTGTATAGTCACATAATGTGTGCCACCAGAGGGCACTGCGGTGGGTGACCTGAGGGTCACCTACATAGGTGTGCAGGGCGCAGTATAAAAGGCTGCCCACCATGCTTGTGCCTCACTTTGGAGTTACAATAAATGGGACTGTCACAACAGCTCAAGTACAATACTCAACCTCGTGGAGTCATTCATAAGAGTATTAAAAACATAACAACAATAGAATCCCCAACCACTATAGCTCTCCCACTCTTTTTCCTGCCATCCTTTGTAGCAGAGTCACCCCTGGTGCCATGAACTTGGCGCTGCTGCCTTCCCCTGATGAGCCACCTCCCTTAACAGTATCCTAAATGGTATATCTGTTACCGCAGGGGACTCCTGCACTACCTTCCTTCCACTGCTCTTCCTGATGGTCACCCATTCCCTATCTGCCTGTGTAACCTTTACCTGCGGTGTGACCAGCTCACAAAACATGCTGTCCACGGTGTCCTCAGCATCGCGAATGCTCCAGAGTGAATCCATGTGCAATTCAGTTTGGCAGGAGCTGCAGCTAGGACACACTTCCCGCACACATAGTAGCCGGGGACATTAGAAGTGTCCCTGACTTCCCACATAGCACAGAAGAAGCATGACATGGTTCTGGGCTCTCCTGCCATGACTTAACCCTTAGATTAACTTAATTTGGCAACAATGCCAAGGATTTTCTACTGATAAGAAAAGAAAAAGAAAAAGAAAAAGAAAAAATACTCACTAATCAACCAGCCACATCACTTACCCACTTGGCTGTGACGTCACACTTCAATTTCTTTTTACTTCTATTTTGCCTTTTGTCCCTGCACCAGCTGGCTGCTCCCAACTGCTGCTCCTCCGACTGCCGCTGGCCTTTTATATGCCTCGAGCCTCCCGCTCCCGCTGGCTCCTCCGTCTGCTGCTCCTCCCATTCTGCCGCTGGCCTTTTATAGGCCTTGATGCTCCCGCTCCCATTGGCTGCTCCTCTCAAGCGAAATCACATCTTTCCTGTAATGTGGTGACCAGAACTGCATGCAGTACTCTAGCTGTGGTCTAACTAGTGTTTTGTACAGTTCAAGCATAGCCTCCCTGCTCTTGTATTCTATACCTCGGTTAATAAAGGCAAGTATTTCATATGCCTTCTTAACCACCTTATCTACTTGGCTTGCTACCTTCAGGGATCTGTGGACATGCACTCCAAGGTCCCTTTGTTTCTCTACACTTCTCAGTGTCCTACCATTTAATGCGTATTCCCTTGCCTTGTTAGCCCTCCCCAAATGCATTACCTCACACTTCTCTGGATTGAATTCCATTTGCCACTGTTCTGCTCACCTGACCAGTCCATTGATATCTTCCTGCAGTCTACAGCTTTCTTCTTCATTATCAACCACACAGCTGATTTTAGTATCATCTGCAAACTGCTTAATCATATCCACTACGTTCAAGTCTAGATAATTGATATATACCACAAAAAGCAAGGGACCTAGTACTGAGGCATGTGGAACCCCACTGGATACAGCCTTCCAATCACATAAACACCCATCAACCATTACCCTTTGCTTCCTGCCTCCGAGCCAATTTTGGATCCAACTTGCCACTTTGTCCTGGATCCCATGGTCTTTTACTTTCATGACCAGTCTGCCATGAGGGATCTTATCAAAAGTCTTGCTAAAATCCATATACACTACATCAAACTCACTACCCTCATCGACCCTCCTTGTATCTCCTCAAAAAATTCAATCAAGTTAGTCAGACACGACTTCCCTTAACAAATCCATGCTGACTGTCCTTGATTAATCCGTGCTTTTCTAAATGTAGATTTATCCTGTCCCTCAGAATTTTTTCCAATAATTTTCCCACCACTGAGGTTAGGCTAACTGGCTTGTAATTACTCGATCAATTCCTTTCTCTTTTTAAACAAAGGTACAACATTAGCAGTTCTCCAGTCCTCTGGCACCACACATGTAGCCAGAGAGGACTGGAATATGATGGTCAGAACCTCTGCCATTTCCTCTTTTGCTTCTCTCAACAGTCTGGGATGCATTTCATCTGGTCCTGGGAGTTATCCACTTTCAAAGCTGTTAAACTCCTTAATACTTCCTCTCTCACTACATCCAAGAAAAACGATCTGTTTCTCAATTATTTTATTTTAAATATTCAATGCACTAAATGTAGTCAATCTATTTGCATATTTTATATAGGAAAAACAACAAGGTTTTAGAATTTAATTCCATTTTTTACATTTTATTTTTGTGTGGAGACAAGTGAGTGAACAGCTGGTTAGTTCAGTTGGTTGGAGCACGGTCTTTATAACATGTCGTTGGTTTGACCCTCCTCTAGGCCAGAGGGAGTTGTACCTAAAAGCAGTATAGTAACAGACTTCAGGAGGACATAGACAGACACAAGGCAGATAAAATTTAATGCAGAAAAGTGTGAAGTGATGCACTTTGGGTGAAATAACATGGAGAGGCAGTTTAATCTAAATCGTACCATTTTGAGGGGGTGCAGGAGCAGAGGGATCTGGGGGAGCATATTCACAAATATTTGAAGATGGCAAGGCAATTTGATAAAGCAGTTAAGAAAGTGTATGGGTTACCTGACTTTGTAAATAGGGGCATTGAATTAAAAAAAAGAAATCATGCTAAATCTTTATAAATCAATGGTTCGACTTCATCTGGAGTATTTTGTACAAATCTGGGCACCACACTTTAGGAAGGATGTCAAGGCCATGGAGAGGATACAGTGGAAGTTTACCAGAAGAATGCTAGGAATGAGGGGCTTCAGTTACATGGAGAGATTGGAGAAACTGGGATTGTTCTCCTTCGAACAGAGAAGGTTAAAGGGAGACCTAACAGACATATTCAAAATTATGAGGGGTTTTGATAGAGCTAGTAGGGGTAAACTGTTTCCACTGGCAAGTAAGTCAGTGACCAAAGGTCACAGATTTAAAATAATTGGCAAAAGAACTAGAGGGGAAAAGAAAAGACATTTCTTCACACAGAGGGTTGTTAAGATCAAGAACCACCTGAAAGAGTGGTGGAAGCATATTCTGTAATATATGAATAAAGAGGCTGACTGGATACTGTGACCTCAAAGTAAAGTGTGACCGTAGTCTTTTATTGCAGGTCTCCAGAGTGCCTCTCCAGCCTGTGAGGCCTCCTTAAGTACCTGTGCTCCCAAGGGATTGTGTGATCCCTTGGGACTCCAGGGGATGAGCCCTCTGGTGGCTGTACAAGGCATATACAAGTTTACATACAGAACAACACTCCCCCTCAAAGTCAA
Source organism: Pristiophorus japonicus (assembly GCF_044704955.1). Lineage (NCBI taxonomy): Eukaryota > Metazoa > Chordata > Chondrichthyes > Pristiophoridae > Pristiophorus > Pristiophorus japonicus. Next base: position 132,942,343 of record NC_091981.1, on the reverse strand, counting down.
CAGTGTAACTATTTACAAGGTGAGTCGATCTGGGGCCTTTCTTGCCCTGGTTGATCGGCTCGGTGCAAATGCTGGTTTTGGTGAATCGTTTGTTGGACCCTCGCTGAGCTGTTGTGCAGCTGGCCTTGCTGGGCTGCCTGGTGTGGTGAATCCTGCTGGGCTGCTGTGGGTGATGGGTTCTGCTTCGTGGCCAACCGCGGTGCCGGTTGCCATTGGTGTGTATGTTGGGGGGTCAAAGAAGATAGGGTCCAAAGTGGGTTGCTCAGGATAGTCCGTGAATCTGAGTTCGATTTGGTCCAAGTGTTTCCGGTGAATGAGTCCATTTGAAAGTTTGACCTGGAACATCCTGCTCCCCTCTTTGGCCACAATAGTGCCGGGAAGCCACTTGGGACCTTGTCCATAATTCAATATAAATACAGGATCATTGATTTCAATTTCATGTGACACATTTGCGCTATCATGGTATGCACTTCGTTGAAGCCGCCTGCTCTCTACCTGTTCATGTAGATCAGGGTGAACTAAAGAGAGCCTTGTCTTAAGTGTCCTTTTCATAAGCAGTTCAGCAGGTGGGATCCCAGTGAGCGAGTGGGGTCTCGTGCGGTAACTCAGCAGGACTCGGGATAGGCGAGTCTGCAGTGAGCCTTCAGTTACCCTTTTCAAGCCCTGCTTGATGGTTTGCACTGCTCTCTCTGCCTGACCATTGGATGCTGGTTTGAACGGGGCAGATGTAACATGTTTGATCCTGTTATGGGTCATGAACTCTTTGAACTCGGCACTGGCTCACGAGGACATCAGGTAGTCCGTGCGTGGCAAACATGGCCCGCAGGATTTCAGTGGTGGCAGCGGACGTGCTTGCCGACATTATCTCACATTCAATCCATTTGGAGTGCGCATCTACAACCACAAGGAATATTTTATTCAAAAACGGGCCTCCATAGTCGACATGGACCCTGGACCACGGTTTGGAGGGCCATGACCATAAACTTAGTGGCGCCTCCCTGGGTGCATTGCCATTGCTTAACTGCGAGCATGTGTTACATCTGTGCATGCAGGACTCTAAGTCCGCATCGTTACCGGACCACCACATATGGGATCTGGCTATCGCTTTCATCTTTACGATGCCTGGATGGGTACTGTGGAGGTCACTGATGAAAGTGTCTCTGCCCTTCTTGGGGACCACTACCCGATTGCCCCACAGAAGGCAGTCTGCCTCTATGGACATTTCATCTTTGCGCCGCTGGTACGGCTTTATCTCTTCCTGCATTTCCACTGGGACACTGGACCAGCTCCCGTGAAGCAGACAATTTTTTACTCGGGACAGTAAGGGGCCCTGATTCTTCCAGGTTCTAATCTGTCGGGCTGCGATGGGTGATTGCTCACTCTCTAATGCTTCCATAATCACGACTAAATCTGTGGGCTGCGCCATTTCTACCACCGTGGTGGGCAATGGCAGCTTACTGAGAGCATCGGCACAGTTTTCCGAGCCAGGCCTGTGGCGGATGGTGTAGTTGTATGTGGACAACGTGAGCGCTCATCTCTGATTCGGGCCGATGCATTCGTATTTATCCCCTTGCTCTCGGGAAAACAGGGATATTAGTAGCTTATGGTCCATTTGCAATTCAAATTTTAGCCCAAACAGATATTGATGCATTTTCTTTACCCCATAGACACACGCTAACGCTTCTTTTTCAATCATGCTGTAGGCTCTCTCAGCCTTAGACAGACTCCTTGATGCATAAGCAACCGGTTGCAATTTCCCAAAATTATCATCTTGTTGCTATACACACCCGACGCCATACGACGACGCATCACATGCTAGTACAAACGCTTACATGGATCATACAACACAAGCAATTTGTTTGAGCATAACAATTTTCTAGCTTTTACAAAGGCATTTTCTTGGCTTTTGCCCCATACCCATTCATCTCCTTTATGCAGTAAGGCGTGCAGTGGTTCTAACAGTGTGCTGAGGCCCGGTAAGAAGTTACCAAAGTCGTTCCGGAGTCCGAGAAATGACCGCAGCTCCGTCATGTTCTGTGGCATCAGAGCGTTCTCGATTGCCTCCGTCTTCGAATCGGTGGGCCTGATGCCGTCCGCCGCAATTATTCGCCCGAGGAAGTCCACTTCAGGCACCAGGAAAACGCACTTCTAGCATTTCAACCTGAGCCCCACGCGGTTGAGTCGACTAAGAACCTCCTCCAGGTTCTGCAGATGCTCGACTGTGTCCCGACCTGTAACCAAGATGTTGGAAGACCACCATTGCCGGGACCGACTTCAGTAAGCTTTCCATGTTTCTCTGGAATATCGACGTGGCTGATCGAATTCCAAATGGGCATCTGTTATAAATGAAGAGACCTTTGTGCGTTTTGATGCAGATGAGGTTCTTCGATGATTCCTCCAGCTCCTGTGTCATGTAGGCCAAGGTCAAGTCCAGCTTCGTGAACGTCTTTCCTCCCGTCAGCGTAGCAAAAAGGTCATCAGCCTTTGGTAGTGGGTATTGATCTTGCAGGGAGAAACGATTGATAGTTACTTTGTAATCACCACAGATTCTGTCGGTACCGTTTCCCTTAAGGACTTGAATAATCGGACTGGCCCACTCGTTGAATTCGATTGGCGAAATGATGCCCTCTCATTTCAGCCGGTCCAGCTCGATCTCTACCCTTTCTCTCATCATGTACGGTACTGCTCTCGCCTTGTGATGGATGGGTCGCGCCCTCGGAATTAGGTGGATCTGCACTTTTGCTCCTTGGAATTTCCCGATGCCTGGTTCGAACAGTGAAGGGAACTTGTTTTAAACCTGGGCACACGAAGTGTCGTCAGTGGACGAGAGCGCTTGGATGTCGTCCCAATTCCAGTGTATCTTTCCCAGCCAGCATCTGCCGAGCAGCGTGGGACCGCTCCATCATAGAAGACCTTTACAGTAGCACTGCCGATTACAGGAATCAGTTCCTTTGTGTCAGTTCTCCGTTTTGTGCGAACGGGAGTCAAGACTGCCCTTGAGGCCTTGCTGCACCACAATTTGGCTTGCGCCCGTGTCCAGCTCCATTGACAGCGGGAGTCCATTTAATTCAACCTTCAGCTTTATCGGGGGACACTTTGTGGTAAATGTGTGCACCCCATATACCTCTGCCTCCTTGGTCTGAGGCACTGGTTCATTGTGATCCTCCGTGGATCTTTCCTCCTCTGCAACATGGTGGTTTGCAGGATTAACAGGGTTTGCAGCTCACCTGCACATACGTTGGAGGTGTCCCATTGTTCCACAGCCCTTGCTACGTACCCTTTGAAGCGGCATGAATGGAAACGATGATCACCCCCACAGTGCCAACAAGGTGTTAATGGCCTTGCATTCATCACCCTTGATGGTGGACACTGAGACATCTGCAGACGTGCAGCTGCAGGCATGTGGGGCCTGCCCTGTACGTTGCAATTTGAAAACAACATCACTTTGTCCACAGTACTAGTAGCAACACTTGTGTGCTGAGAGATTTGCTTAGTATTGTCACTAATGGCAAAGAATGCCTGGGCTATCGCTATGGCCTTACTCAAGGTTGGGATCTCTACAGCCAAACGTTTGCAAATTATCACTTCATGGCCAATGCCAAGTACAAAAAAGTCTCTGAGCATGTGCTCCAAATGTCCTTCAAATTCGCAATGTCCTGCAAGGCGTCTTAGCTTGGCGACATAACTCATCACTTCCTGGCCTTCAGAACTTTTGTAGGTGTAGAACCGGTACCTCACCATCAGAACACTTTCCTTTGGGTTCAGATGCTCACAGACCAGTGTGCACAAATCATTGTACGATTTCTCTGTGGATTTTGCTGGAGCAAGCAGATTTTTCATGAGGCCATATGTTGGTGACCCGCAAATGGTGAGGAGAATCGCCTTTCATTTGGCAGCGTTCGCATCTCCTTCCAGTTCATAGGCCACAAAGCATTGGTTGAATCGCTCCACGAAGGTTTCCCAATCATCTTCCTCCGAAAATTTCTCCAGGATGCCTACTGTTCTCTGTATCGTTGGATTTGTCATCTGTATCTCGTTGCCAGTTGTTATATATGAATAAAGAGTCTGACTAGATACTGTGAGCTCAACATAAAGTGTGGCCTTAGTCTTTTACTGCAGGTCTCCAGAGTGCCTTTCCAGCCTGTGAGGCCTCCTAAAGTAGCTGTGCTCCCAAGGAATTGTGGGATCCCTTGGGACTCCAGGGGATGAGTCCTCTGGTGGCTCTACAAGGTATATACAAGTTTATATACATAACATATTCCACAGCAGACGTTGAACAAATGTTTTGCATCAGTCTTCACAGTAGACCGGTCTTCACTAAAAACATCCCAAAAGTGGATAATCAAAAAGCTATAGGTAGGGAAGAACTTAATACAATCACGATCACTAATGAAGTAGTACTAGGTACAATAATGGGACTGAAGGTGGACAAGTCCCCTGGATCTGATGCCTTACATCCTAGGGTCTTAAGAGGAGTGGCTGCAGAGATAGTGGATGCATTGGTTGTAATCTACCAAAATTCCCTGAATTCTGGGGAGGTCCCAGCAGATTGGAAAACCGCAAATGTAATGCCCCTATTTAAAAAAGGTGGCAGACAAAAAGCAGGAAACTATAGACCAGATAGCCTAATATCTGTCATTGGAAAATGCTGGAGTCCATTATTAAGGAAGCAGTAGCAGGACATTTGGAAAAGCATGATTCAATCAAGCAGTGGCAGCATGGTTTTATGAAAGGGAAATCATGTTTGACAAATTTGCTGGAGTTCTTTGAGGATGTAACGAACAGGGTGGATAAGGGGGAACCAGTGGATGTGGTGTATTTGGATTTCCAGAAGATATTCGATAAGGTGCCACATAAAAGGTTGCTGCACAAGATAAAAGCTCACGGGGTTGGGGGTAATATATTAGCATGGATAGAGGATTGGCTAACTAAGAGAAAACAGAGAGTCGGGGTAAATGGGTCATTTTCAGGTTAGAAAACAGTGACTAGTGGGGTGTCTCAGGGATTGGTGCTGGGTCCTCAACTATTTACAATTTACATTAATGACTTGGATGAAGGGACCAAGTGTAATGTAGCCAAGTTTGCTGATGATACAAAGATGGGTGGGAAAGCAAATTGTGAGGAGGACACAAAAAATCTGCAAAGGGACATAGATAGGCTAAGTGAGTGGGCAAAAATTTGGCAGATGGAGTATAATGTGGGAAAATGTGAGGTTATTCAGAAAAAATAGAAAAGCAAATTATAATTTAAATGGAGAAAAATTGCAAAGTGCTGCAGTACAGAAAGACCAGGGGTCCTTGTGCATGAAACACAAAAAGTGAGTATGCAGGTACAGCAAGTAATCAGGAAGGCAAATGGATTGGTGGCCTTTATTGCAAGGGGATAGAGTATAAAAGCAGAGAAGTCCTGCTACAACTGTACAGGGTATTTGTGAGGCCACACCTGGAGTACTGTGTAGTTTTGGTCTCCGTATTTAAGGAAGGATATACTTGCATTGGAAGTTGTTCAGAGAAGGTTCACTAGGTTGATTCTGTAGATGAGGATAGGTTGAGTAGGTTGGGCCTATACACATTGGAGTTCAGAAGAATGAAAGGTGATCTTATTGAAACTTATAAGATAATGAGGGGGCTCAACAAGGTAGATGCAGAGAGGGTATTTCCAGTCATAGGGGAAACTAAAACTAGGGGACATAGTCTTAGAATAAGGGGCCGCCCATTTAAAACTGAGATGAAGAGAAATTTCTTCTCTCAGAGGGTTGTAAACCTATGGAATTCTCTGCCCCAGAGAGCTGTGGAGGCTGGGTCATTGAATATATTTAAGGCGGAGATAGACAGATATTTGAGCGATAATGGAGTAAAGGTTTATGGGGAGTGGGCAGGGAAGTGGAGCTAAGTCCATGATCAGATCAGCCATGATCTTATTGAATGGCGGAGCAGACTCGAGGGGCCAAATGGCCTACTCCTGCTCCTATTTCTAATGTTCTTATGTTCTTATAGGAACTTTCAAAAGGCAATTGTAGATGTACCTGAAGAGGCCTGATTCGTAGGGTTATGGGAAAATTGCTGGGGTGTGGGCCAAAATTGCATAGCACTTTCAAAGCACTGGTGCAGTCATGATGGGCTGAATGTCCTCCGTCTGTGCTGTAAGATTCTATGGGGCCGAAATTGCTGGTCCTACCGCCGGAAATAATTGGCAGTTTCCCCGGCTTTTTGGCACACTCCCCTCCTTGAGAGATTGGTGCAGCCCTCACACCGGCGGTTTGGAAGGACCGCTGGAGAGCATCCACCAGAATGCGCTGGCATGCAACACCGAAAAAAGTCTTCCCATCCACTCCCACCCAAGATCATTCTGAGCGGTCCTCCGCTCCTGCAAGAGAAAAGACCGTCGTGTGGAAGCAGATCTTACCTGGACGGTAGGTCTAAAGTACCTGCAAGAAAAGGTAAATGAGATTTTTTTTTTACTTCTTTTGCAGCAGTTTTGTGCTAAAGGATCTTCAGAAAGTTTTGTGATTTTTTTTGTTTTTTATATTTTGAACATTTTTTTTTTGTGCGGTCCCCCCCTCCCTGGGCCCGACTCCAGCCTCGGCATAACTTTCTCCAGGATTCCATTTGCCTTCCAGAATCCCAACGACCATCCTCTGCTGCCTAGAATCGCCCACTGGGCGCATTTTTCCTTCTTTTTTGACCAAACTTCCGCCCAAGGTACTCTCAGGATCATAGCAGTCTTTTCGACGGTAAATGGATGGAACTTGCCTTTGATCAATTTCGACCCTTATAATTCTATTTATGTTTCTAAGTGCTGCAAAAAGGTAGAAATAATGTCTAAGTTGTACTGCTGATTTATATTCAAATGTTGTAATGGGAGGCACCATGGTAATAACAATGAAATACTACCAGTCCCTTTAGTGACGGTGGGTGCCACCTAAGAAAGTGTTAAAATGAGTGCTGGCAACAATGCGTGATGCCCCATGTTATCTTCCTGTTTGGCCATGTATTGCTCACACAGGCCAGCAATGGGTCGTTGCTAGATATGAAGGTTTCCAGCCTGAAAACTAAAGTCGTGACTGTGACTTTTTTAATAACTCCACATACACAAGCTTCAAAATGCGTAGTCATTTCACTGTTCCAATTGAAGATCTGAAATCCACTCAGATAGTTTCTGCCACTGTAAGTAAGTGGACAGGAAACAAAGGAGAAGAAAATTCTGTATCACAGGGTACATAAGAGCATAAGAAATAGGAACTGGAGCAGGTCATTTGGTCCTTCGAGCCTGCTGCACCATTCAACAAGATCATGGCTGATCTTCTACCTCATTTTCACCTTCCCGCACTATCCACATAGCCCATAATTCCCTTAGTTCCCAAAAAATGATCGACCTCTGTCTTAAATATATTCAACGAGGCCGAAATCGGGCTCCTGTGCGCCTGTCATTAGCGCCCCCGGGAGGCGTTAACGGGGTGCAAATGGGTTTTCGCCCGGGCACGGCAAGAACAGTGCTCATCCCCGTGAAATTGGCAGGGGTTTTGTGGAGGCACTAAGAGGTAGCGCCTTGCTCCCGAAGGTAGCACCCCATCGGCTGCCACGTCATCGCCCTGCGCAGCACCCCGTTATTGTCCTGGAAGAGAAATTCGGCCGCGCCCACTCACTTACAGCTTCACCTGTCGAGTTGCAGTTGGGAGTGCTATTTAAAGGCGCCATCTTTACAAACAATTTTTGTTGGCCATTACTCTGTGCAGCTTGCTATCACATAGGCAGAGTGGCTGTTGGACAGATTTGAGCAATTTTCACATCAAAGACTGTTCTGCTTCTTAACTATTCCTTTGTTTCATTCAGGGCAGATTTGAAATTACAACATTTATATCGTTTTAAGAGGGCTCTGTTGGCACTCGACCTCCTGCTGCGTGTCACCATTGGAGGCTCCTTAGGTGGAGACAAATGCACAGAGAAAGGCAGAGAGAAATATAGGGAGCAAGATAGGGAGCAGGACAGGGAGAAAGACAGGGAGGAAGATAGGGAGGAAGACAGGGAGGAGGACAGGGAGAAAGACAGGGAGGAAGACAGGGAGGAAGACAGGGAGGAAGATAGGGAGGAAGATAGGAAGGAAGACAGGGAGGAGGATAGGGAGGAGGATAGGGAGGAAGACAGGAAGGAAGACAGGGAGGAAGACAGGGAGGAAGGCAAGGAGGAAGACAGGGAGAAAGACAGCAAAATGTGGCCAGAGGGAGAAGTCCCAACAGGATTGGCAACAGGAAACCTTATCCTTCTGGGGTTTTCTGGCAGCAGTTTTCCGACATCAATTTCACTGAGAAACAGTGTATTCGAAGGCTGCGCTTCAGCAAGGACATGGTCACAGAGCACTGCCATCTCCTGCAACCAGCTCTCGAGCCTCAGACCAGGGTGAGGACGGCTCTCTCAATGGCAGCCAAGGTCACCATCACGCTCAATTTCTATGTCAATGGATCCTTCCAGGGTGTGACAGGAGACACATCCAACATCCCCCAGTTTGGCGTCCATCACTCCATCTGTGAGGTGACAAATGCTCTGTACAGAAGAAAGAGGGACTACCTCTCCTTTTTCATGAGCAGAGCGAAACAGCATGAGCGTGCATGTGGCTTTGTCAGAATAGCGGGCTTCCCCATGGTGCAGGGCGAAATTGACTGCACTCACGTCGCTTTGTGGGCACTGCATCACAATCCTGAGATATTCCGTAACAGCAAAGGTCACCACTCACTGAATGTGCAATTGGTGTGGGATCACACACAGCAAATCCTCACTGTAAAATGCGCGCTATTCTGCCAGCAGCCACGATGCATTCATCCTGCGCCAGCCCGGTGTGCCAGCTCTCTTCCAGCCACCATATCAAGCTCGCGGCTGGCTGCTCGGAGACAAGGGCTATCCGCTCTCCACCTGGCTCATGACGCCCCTCCGTAACCCCAACACTCCTGCCCAGCACTTATATAATGAGAGCCATGCCGCCACCAGGAACATTATTGAGCAGACAATTGGAGTGTGCATTTCCTTATCGGAGTAACTATTTGTACGAAGTGTACATACATAGAAGTGAGAGTTAGGACAAATAGCACTGACTCCGTTCCCCCAGCGCAATTCCTATTAACCCTTTTCTGCGCATGCGTCCAACACCACGCTGCCTCCACTGAGCAGCCGAACGCATCCGCTGAGCCTCTCACAGCGCTGAGCCACGGGCGAGACGTGGGCCCCAGGCCTCCCACAGCGCTGAGCCATGGGCGAGACGTGGGCCCCAGGCCTCCCATAGCGCCGGGGAGAGGTTGGAGGAGGCGTGGGAGAGAGAGCTTGCGGAGGGTGGGGTGGGGAGAGAGCTAGCGAGCTTGGGCGGGGGGAAAGAGAGAGAGCCTAGGAGGAGGATAGAGAGAGAGATTACCTGGCTGGTAGTTCGCGGGGAGGGAGAGGGAGTGAGTAGAGAGAGACGCAGTTGGGGGGGAGATCGGAGGGGAGAGAGGGAACTCAGAGAAGATGGATCATGTTCTTCCTATCCCCTGGTGCGTGCAAGCTCGGTGCGTCTGTTACAAGACATCATTGGGGTGGATGAGATCCAAAAGTCACGATTCTGTCACTATTCACTTCATATCCAATAAACATGTTAATAATCCACACACAATGCCCCATCTATAGAAACATAGAAACGTAGAAAATAGGTGCAGGAGTAGTCCATTCGGCCCTTCGAGCCTGCACGCTAATCATTCACCTCAATACCCCTTTCCTGCTTTCTCTCCATACCCCTTGATCCCTTTAGCCATAAGAGCCATATCTAACTCCCTCTTGAATATATCCAATGAACGGGCATCAACAACTCTCTGCGGCAGGGAATTCCACAGGTTAACAACTCTCTGAGTGAAGAAGTTTCTTCTCATCTTGGTCCTAAGTGGCTTACCCCTTATCCTTCGACAATGTCCCCTGGATCTGGACTTCCCCAACATCGGGAACATTCTTCCTGCATCTAACTTGTCCAGTCCTGCCAGAATTTTATATGTTTCAATGAGATCCCCGATCATCCTTCTAAACTCCAGTGAATACAGGCACAGTCGATCCAGTCTCTCCTCATATGTCAGTCCTGCCATCCCAGGAATCAGTCTGGTGAACCTTTGCTGCACTCCCTCAATAGCAAGAACGTCCTTCCTCAGATTAGGAGACCAAAACTGAACACAATATTCCAGGTGAGGCCTCACTAAGGCCCTGTACAACTGCAGTAAGACCTCCCTGCTCCTGCACTCAAATCCCCTAGGTATGAAGGCCAACATACCATTTGCCTTCTTCACTGCCTGCCGTACCTGCATGCTAACTTTCAATGACTGATGTACCATGACACCCAGGTCTCGTTGCACCTCCCCTTTTCCTAATCTGCCACCATTCAGATAATATTCTGCCTTTGTGTTTTTGCCACCAAAGTGGATAACCTCACATTTATCCACATTATACTGCATCTGCCACTCGTTTGCCCACTCATCTAACCTGTCCAAGTCACCCTGCAGCCTTTTAGCATCCTCCTCACAGCTCACGCCGCCATCCAGCTGAGTGTCATCTGCAAACTTGGAGATATTACACTCAATTCCTTCATCCAAATCATTAATGTATATTGTAAATAGCTGGGGTCCCAGCACTGAGCCCTGCGGCACCCCACTAGTCACTGCCTGCCATTCTGAAAAGGACCCATTTATGCCAACTCTCTGCTTCCTCTCTGCCAACCAGTTCCCTATCCATGTCAGTACATTACCCCCAATACCATGTGCTTTAATTTTGCACACCAATCTCTTGTGTGGGACCCTGTCAAAAGCCTTTTGAAAGTCCAAATACACCACATCCACTGAATTCCACAGATTCACAACCCTCTGGGAGAAGATATTCATTCTCAACTCGGTTTTAAATTGGCTCCCCTGTATTTTGAGACTGTGCCCCCTAGTTCTAGTCTCCCCAACCAGTGGAAACAACCTCTCTGCCTCTATCTTGTCTATCCCTTTCATTATTTTAAATGTTTCTAAAAGATCACCCCTCATCCTTCTGAACTCCAACGAGTAAAGACCCAGTCTACTCAATCTATCATCATAAGGTAACCCCCTCATCTCCGGAATCAGCCCAGTGAATCGTCTCTGTACCCCCTCCAAAACTAGTATATCCTTCCTTAAGTGAGGTGACCAAAACTGCACGCAGTACTCCAGGTGCAGCCTCACCAATATTCTGTCCAGCTGCAGCAGGACCTCCCTGCCTTTGTACTCCATCCCTCTCGTAATGAAGGCCAACATTCCATTTGCCTTCCTGATTAACTGCTGCACCTGCAAACTAACTTTTTGGGATTCATGCACAAGGAGTTGCAGCCCCTGTTCCACTATTTGAAGGGGCTGCTCCTGAAATTCTGGCTGCACTTCAGTCCCACTCTCCTGATCTTTGGGCACCCTGTGCGGAGGGGAGCGGGTAGGTCCGAAGGCCTCCTCGTAGGACTGCTCCTGGGCACGGCCAAGGGTGCCATCAGCCGGTCCAGGCAGCGGGCGGTCGAGGGGGTCGTTCAACCTGACTGCCTGCCTCTCTTCCGCTCTTACATCCGGTCCAGGGTGTCCTTGGAGATGGAGCACGCGGTGTCCACCGGTACGCTCGCGGCCTTCCGCGAGAGGTGGGCACCGGAGGGACTGGAGTGCATCATCACGCCCGGCAACCAAATTTTAATTTGATTTTACGTTTTTAAGTTTAATTTGTTTTAATTGCCGGTGCTTTTAGTGTCCCCCTTCCTTTTTATAGGGGGCACTGGGGAAAATTGTGATTTTAGTGCCCAAAAAAAAAAACCAAAAAAAGAAAAACACAAAAAAAAAACACAAAAAAGGGGGGAAAAAAAAAGGGCCTTGTAAATGTCTGGAGTGTCACCCAGGTCGGGTGGCACCGTTTAATGTTTTATGTTTTCGCAGGTAAACTCAAAAGAGTTTCATGCACAAGGAGTTTTATTATTTAAAGGGGCTGCTCCTGAAATTCTGGCTGCACTTCAGTCCCACTCTCCTGATCTTTGGGCGCCCTGTGCGGAGGGGAGCGGGTAGGTCCGAAGGCCTCCTCGTAGGACTGCTCCTGGGCACGGCCAAGGGTGCCATTAGCCGGTCCAGGCAGCGGGCGGTCGAGGGGGTCGTTCAACCTGACTGCCTGACTCTCTTCCGCTCTTACATCCGGTCCAGGGTGTCCTTGGAGATGGAGCACGCGGTGTCCACCGGTACGCTCGCGGCCTTCCGCGAGAGGTGGGCACCGGAGGGACTGGAGTGCATCATCACGCCCGGCAACCAAATTTTAATTTGATTTTACATTTTTTAAGTTTAATTTGTCTTAATTGCCAGTGCTTTTAGTGTCCCCCTTCCCTTTTATAGGGGGCACTGGGGAAAATTGTGATTTTAGTGCCCAAAAAAAAAAACACAAAAAAAAAACACAAAAAAAAACAAAAAAAAGGGGGGGGGAAAAAAAAAAAAAAGGGCCTTGTAAATGTCTGGAGTGTCACCCAGGTCGAGTGGCACCGTTTAATGTTTTTATGTTTTGCAGGTAAACTCAAAAGAGTTTCATGCACAAGGAGTTTTATTATTTAAAGGGGCTGCTCCTGAAATTCTGGCTGCACTTCAGTCCCACTCTCCTGATCTTTGGGCACCCTGTGCGGAGGGGAGCGGGTAGGTCCGAAAGCCTCCTCGTAGGACTGCTCCTGGGCACGGCCAAGGGTGCCATCAGCCGGTCCAGGCAGCGGGCGGTCGAGGGGGTCGTTCAACCTGACTGCCTGCCTCTCTTCCGCTCTTACATCCGGTCCAGGGTGTCCTTGGAGATGGAGCACGCGGTGTCCACCGGTACGCTCGCGGCCTTCCGCGAGAGGTGGGCACCGGAGGGACTGGAGTGCATCATCACGCCCGGCAACCAAATTTTAATTTGATTTTACGTTTTTTAAGTTTAATTTGTCTTAATTGCCGGTGCTTTTAGTGTCCCCCTTCCCTTTTATAGGGGGCACTGGGGAAAATTGTGATTTTAGTGCCCAAAAAAAAAAACACAAAAAAAAAAAGGGGGGGAAAAAAAAAAAAAAAGGGCCTTGTAAATGTCTGGAGTGTCACCCAGGTCGGGTGGCACCGTTTAATGTTTTTATGTTTTGCAGGTAAACTCAAAAGAGTTTCATGCACAAGGAGTTTTATTATTTAAAGGGGCTGCTCCTGAAATTCTGGCTGCACTTCAGTCCCACTCTCCTGATCTTTGGGCACCCTGTGCGGAGGGGAGCGGGTAGGTCCGAAGGCCTCCTCGTAGGACTGCTCCTGGGCACGGCCAAGGGTGCCATCAGCCGGTCCAGCCAGCGGGCGGTCGAGGGGGTCGTTCAACCTGACTGCCTGCCTCTCTTCCGCTCTTACATCCGCGCCAGGGTGTCCTTGGAGATGGAGCACGCGGTGTCCACCGGTACGCTCGCGGCCTTCCGCGAGAGGTGGGCACCGGAGGGACTGGAGTGCATCATCACGCCCGGCAACCAAATTTTAATTTGATTTTACGTTTTTAAGTTTAATTTGTTTTAATTGCCGGTGCTTTAAGTGTCCCCCTTCCCTTTTATAGGGGGCACTGGGGAAAATTGTGATTTTAGTGCCCAAAAAAAAAAACAAAAAAAGAAAAACACAAAAAAAAACAAAAAAAAGGGAGAAATAAAAAGGGCCTTGTAAATGTCTGGAGTGTCACCCAGGTCGGGTGGCACGGTTTAATGTTTTATGTTTTTGCAGGTGAACTCCAAAAAGAGTTTCATGCACAAGGAGTTTTATTATTTAAAGGGGCTGCTCCTGAAATTCTGGCTGCACTTCAGTCCCACTCTCCTGATCTTTGGGCACCCTGTGCGGAGGGGAGCGGGTAGGTCCGAGGGCCTCCTCGTAGGACTGCTCCTGGGCACGGCCAAGGGTGCCATCAGCCGGTCCAGGCAGCGGGTGGTCGAGGGGGTCGTTAAACCTGACTGCCTGCCTCTCTTCCGCGCGTACATCCGTGCCACGGTGTCCTTGGAGATGGAGCACGCGGTGTTCACCGGTACGCTCGCGGCCTTCCGCGAGAGGTGGGCACCGGAGGGACTGGAGTGCATCGTCACGCCCGGCAACCAAATTTTAATTTGATTTTATGTTTTAAAGTTTAATTTGTTTTAATTGCCGGTGCTTTTAGTGTCCCCCTTCCCTTTTATAGGGGGCACTGGAAAAAATGTGATTTTAGTGCCCAAAAAAAAACCAAAAAGAAAAAAGAAAAAAAAAACACAAAAAAGAAAAAAAGGGCCTTGTAAATGTCTGGTGTGTCATCCAGGTCGGGTGGCACGGTTTAATGTTTTATGTGTTTCAGATAAACTCCAAAAAGAGTTTCATGCACAAGGACCCCCAGGTCCCTCTGCATGTTGTAATTTCTCCCCATTCAAATAATAATCCCTTTTACTGTTTTTTTTCCCAAGATGGATGACCTCACATTTTCCGACATTGTATTCCATCTGCCAAACCTTAGCCCATTCGCTTAACCTATCTAAATATCTTTGCAGCCTCTCTGTGTCCTCTACACAACTTGCTTTCCCACTAATCTTTGTGTCATCTGCAAATTTTGTTACACTACACTGTGTCCCGTCTTCCAGGTCATCTATGTATATTGTAAACAGTTGTGGTCCCAGCACCGATCCCTGTGGCACACCACTAACCACCGATTTCCAACCCGAAAAGGACCCATTTATCCTGACTCTCTGCTTTCTGTTAGCCAGCCAATTCTCGATGCATGCTAATACATTTCCTCTGATTCCGCGTACATTTATCTTCTGCAGTAATCTTTTGTGTGGCACCTTATCGAATGCCTTTTGGAAATCCAAATACACCACATCCATCGGTACACTTCTATCCACCATGCTCGTTATATCCACAAAGAATTCCAGTAAATTAGTTAAACATGATTTCCCCTTCATGAATCCATGTTGTGTCTGCTTGATTGCAATATTCCTATCTAGATATCCCGCTATTTCTTCCTTAATGATAGCTTCAAGCATTTTCCCCACTACAGATGTTAAACTAACCGGCCTATAGTTACCTGCCTTTTGTCTGCCCCCTTTTTTAAACAGAGGCGTTACATTAGCTGCTTACCAATCCGCTGGTACCTCCCCAGAGTCCAGAGAATTTTGGTAGATTATAACGAATGCATCTGCTATAACTTCCACCATCTCTTTTAATACCCCGGGATCCATTTCATCAGGACCAGGGGACTTGTCTACCTTGAGTCCCATTAGCCTGTCCAGCACTACCCCCCTAGTGATAGTGATTATCTTAAGGACCTCCCTTCCCACATTCCCGTGACCAGCAATCTTTGGTATGGTTTTTGTGTCTTCCACTGTGAAGACCGAAGCAAAATAATTGTTTAAGGTCTCAGCCATTTCCACATTTCCCATTATTAAATCCGCCTTCTCATCTTCTAAGGGACCAACATTTACTTTAGTCACTCTTTTCCGTTTTATATCTCGGTAAAAGCTTTTACTATTTGTTTTTATGTTTTGCGCAAGTTTACTTTCGTAATCTATCTTTCCTTTCTTTATTGCTTTCTTAGTCATTCTTTGATGTCGTTTAAAATTTTCCCAATCTTCTAGTTTCTCACTAACCTTGGCCACCTTATATGCATTGGTTTTTAATTTGATACTCTCCTTTATTTCCTTGGTTATCCACGGCTGGTTATCCCTTCTCTTACCGCCTTTTTTTTTTCACTGGAATATATTTTTGTTGAGCACTAAGAAAGAGCTCCTTAAAAGTCCTCCACTGTTCCTCAATTGTGCTACCATTTAGTCTGTGTTTCCAGTCTACTTTAGCCAACTCTGCCCTCATCCCACTGTAGTTCCCTTTGTTTAAGCACAGTACACTCGTTTGAGACACTACTTCCTCACTCTCAATCTGTATTATAAATTCAACCATACTGTGATCACTCATTCTGAGAGGATCTTTTACGAGGAGATTGTTTATTATTCCTGTCTCATTACACAGGACCAGATCTAAGATAGCTTGCTCCCTTGCAGGATCTGTAACATACTGTTCGAAGAAACAATCCTGTATGCATTCTATATGAATTCCTCCTCAAGGCTACCCCGTGCGATTTGATTTGACCAATCGATATGTAGGTTAAAATCCCCCATGATTACTGCCGTTCCTTTTTCACATGCCTCCATTATTCCCTTTATTATTGTCCGCTCCACCGTGATGTTATTATTTGGGGGCCTATAAACTACGCCCACCAGTGACTTTTTCCCCTTACTATCTTTAATCTCCACCCACAATGATTCAACATTTTGTTCATTAGAGCCAATATCATCTCTCACAACTGCCCTGATATCATCCTTTATTAACAGAGCTACCCCACCTCCTTTCCCTTCTTGCCTATCTTTCCAAATTGTAAGATACCCCTGTATGTTTAATTCCCAGTCTTGGCCACCCTGCAACCACGTTTCTGTAATGGCCAACAAATCATACCCATTTGTAATGATTTGTGCCGTCAACTCATTTACATTATTTTGAATGCTGCATGCGTTTAGGTAAAGTGTTTTAATACTAGTTTTTAAACCATGATTTTTCGTTTTGACCCCTCCTGCAGCCCCTTTATCTTCATACATATTGTCCCTTCCTATCACCTTGTGGTTTTCACTTACCCCAGTGCTACTCTGCTCTGTTGCCTCCTGCCTTTTGCATTCTTTCTTGGGGTCCTGTTCATCTGAGCTCTCACCCACTCTAACTAGCTCAGAGCCCTCTCCTGGGTTCCGAATACTCCTCGCATTGAGGCACCAAGCTTTCATGCTTGCCTTTTTATTACACTTGGACCCTTTAGAATTTTGCTGTACAGTGGCCCTTTTTGTTTTTTGCCTTGGGTTTCTCTGCCCTCCACTTTTACTCATCTCCTTTCTGTCTTTTGCTTCTGTCTCCATTTTGTTTCCCTCTGTCTCCCTGCACTGGTTTCTATCCCCCTGCCATATTAGTTTAACTCCTCCCCAACAGCACTAGCAAACACTCCCCCTGGGACATTGGTTCCGGTCCTGCCCAGATGCAGGCCGTCCGGTTTGTACTGGTCCCACCTCTCCCAGAACCAGTTCCAATGCCCCAGGAATTTAAATTCCTCCCTGCTGCACCACTGCTCAAGCCATGCATTCATCTGAGCTATCCTGCGATTCCTACTCTGACTAGCACGTGGCACTGGTAGCAATCCTGAGATTACTACTTTTGAGGTCCTACTTTTTAATTTAGCTCCTAGCTCCTTAAATTCTTCTCGTAGAACCTCATCCCTTTTTTTATCTATGTCGTTGGTACCAATGTGCACCACGACAACTGGCTGTTCTCCCTACCTTTTTAGAATGTCCTGCACCCGCTCTGAGACATCCTTGACCCTTGCACCAGGGAGGCAACATACCATCCTGGAGTCTCGGTTGCGGCCGCAGAAACACCTATCTATTCCCCTCACAATTGAATCCCCTATCACTATTGCTCACACACTCTTTTTCCTGCCCTCCTGTGCAACAGAGCCAGCCACGGTGTCATGAACTTAGCTGCTGCTGCCCTCCCCTGATGAGTCATCCCCCTCAACAGTACTCAAAACGGTATATCTGTTTTTCAGGGGAATGACCGCAGGGGACCCCTGCACTACCTTCCTTGCACTGCTCTTCCTGCTGGTCTTCCATTCCCTATCTGGCTGTGGACCTTTCACCTTAGATAAGACCAACTCGCTACACGTGCTACTCACATCATTCTCAGCATTGTGGATGCTCCAGAGTGAATCCACCCTCAGCTCCAATTCCGCAACGCGGACTGTCAGGAGCTGGAGGCGGATACACTTCCCGCACACGTAGTCATCAGGGACACTGGAAGTGTCCCTGAGTTCCCACATGGTACAGGAGGAGCATATCACGTGACCGAGCTCTCCTGCCATGATTAATCCTTAGATACACTTAAATTTGCAACAACAATGCTCAAGTTTACTCACTGTTATAGAAGAGAAAAAAGAAAAAAGAAAAATTACTCACCAATCACCAGCCAATCACTTACCCCCTTGGCTGTGACATCACCTTTCTATTTCTTTCTAATTCTTTTTTGCCTTCGCCCTGTAGCTGCACAAGCTGGCCTCTCCACGCACCTCCTGACCTTTTATAGGCCTCACCAATGGACTCACGCTGCTCCCGGCTCAGCGACGCTTCTCCACGCACCTCCCGACCTTTTATAGGCCTCAACAACGGACTCACGCTGCTCCCGACTCAGCGACACCTCTCCACGCACCTCCCGACCTAGTACTGAGCCCTGCAGAACCCCACTGGAAACATCCTTCCAGTGCAAAAGCACCCATCAACCATTACCCTTTGCTTCTTGCCTCCGAGCCAATTTTGGATCCAACTTACCATTTTTTTCCTGGAGCACATGGGATCCCAATCTGCCATGTGGGACCTTATCAAAAGCTTTGCTAAAATCCATATACACTACATCATATGCTTTGCCTTCATCAGCCATCCTGGTTACCACCACGAAAAATTCAATCAAGTTAGTCAGACATGACCTTCGCTTAACAAATCCATGCTGACTGTTCTTGATTAATCCGTGCCTTTTTAAGTGAAGATTTATCCTGCCCTTCAGAATTTTTTTCAATCATTTTCCCACCACTGAGGCTAGGCTGACTGGCCTGTAATTAATTGGTCTATCCCTTTCTCCCTTCTTAAACAAAGGTACCACATTAGAAGTCATCCAGTCCTCTGGCACCACACCTGTAGCCAGAGAGGACTGAAAAATGATCAGCAAAGCCTCTGCAATTTCCTCTTTTGCTTCACTTAGCAGCTTGGGATGCATTTTGTTGTGTATCTGTAAAGCATTCACTCTCATGTTCTGCCACCAGGGAGCTCATACCCTGAAGTCCCAAGGGATCCCAGCATCCCTTAGAAGCACTGTATTTAAGCCGGCCCCAAAGGCCTGTTCCTCACTCTGGAGTGTCTTATTAAAGATTGAGATCACTGTTACTTTAACCTCCCTGTGTGCAGCCTCATCTATGTGAGGAACACAATAACTGGCAATGAGAATACGAATCCAACGCAAAGATGCAGCAAACTGTGGGCATCCTGGAGAAGTTCTCGGAGGATGAGGACTGGGAAGCCTATGTCGAACGGCTAGACCAGTACTTTGGAGCCAACGAGCTAGACGGAGAAGGAAGCGCTGCAAAAAGGAGAGCAGTCTGCGGGGCACCGACCTACAGCCTCATGAAGAATCTTCTGGCTCCAGTGAAACCCACAGATAAGTCGTATGAGGAGCTGTGTACACTGGTTCGGGAGCATCTTAACCCGAGGGAGAGCATGCTGATGGCGAGGTATCGGTTCCACACATGCCAGCAATCTGACGGTCATGATTATAAAATAATTATTAATCATTTCTCGTTACAGGACCAATACCCGCTATCTAAGGCAGACGACCTATTTGCAACGCTAGCAGGAGGCAAGACATTCACCAAACTCGACCTGACTTCAGCCTACATGATGCAGGAGTTGGAGGAGTCTTCGAAGGGCCTCACCTGCATCAACACGCACAAGGGACTGTTCATCTACAGCAGGTGCAAGTTTGGAATTCGGTCGGCTGCAGCGATCTTCCAGAGAAACATGGAGAGCCTACTCAAGTCGGTACCACACACGGTGGTCTTTCAGGACGTCATATTGGTCACGGGTTGGGACACCGCCGAGCACCTACAAAACCTGGAGGAGGTCCTCCAGCGACTGGATCGCGTAGGGCTGCGGCTGAAGAGGTCGAAATAAGTCTTCATGGCAACAGAAGTGGAGTTTTTGGGGAGAAAGATCGCGGCGGACGGCATTCGGCCCACAGACGTCAAGACAGAGGTTATCAGGAACGCGCCCAGGCCACAGAACGTCACGGAGCTGCGGTCATTCCTGGGACTCCTCAACTATTTTGGTAACTTCCTACCAGGTTAAAGCACTCTTTTAGAGCCCCTACATGTGTTATTGCGCAAAGGTGAGAACTGGGTGTGGGGAAAAAAATCAAGTAATTGCTTTTGAGAAAGCCAGAAAAATGTTATGCTCCAACTAACTGCTTGTATTGTATTACCCATGTAAAAGACTTGTGCTAGCATGTGACGCATCGTCGTACGGAGTCGAGTGTGTATTACAACAAGCTAACGCTGTAGGGAAGTTGCAACCTGTCGCCTATGCTTCCAGGAGCTTGTCTGAGGCTGAGAGGACTGACAGTATGATTGAGAAAGAGGCATTAGCGTGTGTGTCCGGGGTAAAGAAAATGTGTCAGTACCTGTTTGGCCTCAAATTTGAGCTGGAAACCGATCACAAGCCCCTCACATCCCTGTTCGCTGAAAACAAGGGGATAAATACTAATGCCTCAGCCCGCATAGAAAGGTGGACACTCGCGCTATCAGCGTATAACTATACCATCCACCACAGACCAGGCACCGAAAACTGTGCGGATGCTCTCAGTCGGCTACCATACGGGGGTGGAAATGACGCAGCCTGCAAACTTGTTGATGGTGGTGCAGCCCGCAGACTTGTTGATGGTCATGGAAGTGTTTGAAAATGATAAATCACCTGTCACGGCCCGCCAGATTAGGACTTGGACCAGCTAAGATCCTCTGCTGTCCCGAGTAAAAAACTGTGTACTGCATGGGAGCTGGGCCAGCATCTCCGTTGAAATGCAAGAGCCAATCAAGCCGTTCCAGCGGCAAAAGGATGAGCTGTCCATTCAGGCAGACTGCCTGTTGTGGGGTAACCGCGTAGTGCTACCAAAAATGGGCAGGGAGATGTTCATCTCGGATCTCCACAGCACATACCCGGTTATAGTAATGATGAAAGCAATAGCCAGATCCCACGTGTGGTGGCCCGGTATCGACTCTGACTTAGAGTCCTGTGTACAGCAATGCAGCGTGTGTGCTCAGTTGAGTAACGCGCCCAGAGAGGCACTACTAAGTTTGTGGTCCTGGCCCTCCAGACCATGGTCGAGGATCCATGTCGACTATGCGGGCCCGTTTCTCGGTAAACTGTTCTTGGTGGTGGTGGATGCTTTTTCAAAATGGATTGAATGTGAAACAATGTCGGGAAGCACCGCCACCACCACCATTGAAAGCCTGAGGGCCATGTTTGCCACCCACGGCCTGCCTGACATACTGGTCAGTGACAACGGGCCATGTTTCACCAGTGCCGAATTTAAAGAATTCATGATCCACAATGGGATCAAACATGTCACCTCGGTCCTGTTTAAACCAACCTCCAATGGGCAGGCAGAGCGGGAAGTACAAACTATCAAACAGAGCCTTAAATGAGCCACAGAAGGCTCACTCCAAACCCACCTGTCCCGAGTATTGCTCAGCAACCACACGAGACCCCACTTGCTCACAGGGGTACCCCCGGCTGAGCTACTCATGAAAAGGACACTTAAAACCCGACTCTCGCTGGTTCACCCCAACCTGCATGATCAGGAACAGAGCAGGCGGCAGCAACAAAATGTAAATGATGGTCGCGCCAATGTGTCACGGAAAATTGATCTGAATGACCCTGTGTATTTGCTAAACTATGGACATGGTCCCAAGTGGATCGCGGGCACAATGATAGGTAAAGAAGGGAGTGGGGTGTTTGTAGTCAAACTAGACAATGGACAAATTTGCAGAAAGCACCTGGACCAAACGAGGCTGTGGTTCACAGACTGCCCTGAACAACCCACAGCAGACACCACCTTTTTCGAGCCCACAACACACACTCAAAGGATCAACGATACCACGCCGGACCAGGAAATCAAACCTGTCATGCCCAACAGCCCTGCAAGGCCAGGCTCACCTAGCAGCCATGCAGGGCCAACAACATGCCAGCCCAGCGAGGGCACAGCCAACACAGCAGAACAGACATTTGTACCGAGGCAGTCCACCAGAGAAAGAAAGGCTCCCAACTGCCTCACCTTGTAAATAGTTTTCACTTTGACTTTGAGGGGGGAGGGATGTTGTGTATCTGTAAAGCATGCAATCCCATGTTCCGCCACCAGGGAGCTCATCTCCTGAAGTCCCAAGGGATCCCAGCATCCCTTGGGAGCACTGTATATAAGCCGGACCCTCAGGCCTGTTCCTCGCTCTGGAGTGTCTTATTAAGGACTGAGGTCACTGTTACTTTAATCTCCCTGTGTGCAGCCTCATCTGTGTTAGGAACACAATACATTTCATCTGGGCCTGGGGATTTATCCACTTTCAAAGCAACTAAACCCCTTAACACTTCCTCTCTCACTTTGTTTATTTCATCTAATATTTCACACTTCTCCTCGATAGTGGTGTCTGCATTGGCCCTCTCTTTTGTGAAAACAGACGCAAATTATTCATTCAGAAGCATACCCACATCTTCCGCCTCCACACACAGATTACCCTCATGGTCTCTAATAGGCGCTACCCTTTCTTTAGATATCCTCCTGCTCTTAATATATTTATAAAACATCTTTGGGTTTTCCTTGATTTTACTTGCCAAGAATTATTCATGCTCCCTCTTTGCTTTCCTACGTTGGGTTGAGGGACTTCGGCTGTGGGAGGCAGCACACATGCTGGGTTGAGGGTCTTCAGCTGGGGGATGGATGCACTTACGCTGGGGTAATGGACTTCGGCTGGAACTTATTGGCTTTTGGTTAGATTTATCCTCTGTGGCTTCTGAAGTCAAAATGGATCAAAATACAAATTGGAAATTCACTCAGAACTTTGGCTGAGCGGTTCCAGTTACACATTCCAGAGGAACTTCAGGGGACCAATCAGCAATAAGTCTGGAGAGCCAATCAGAGAAACGGCTGCAGTTCAGTTAGTACAAAACGATGCATCCTTTCCTTATATCCCCCCTTTGCTTTAACTATTCTCGTGCTCCTCTGCAGTATGTCGCCTGTAGCTGCAGCAGGGCTGGTGGAAGTCTGATGTGTGTCAGGGCCAGAGACTACAGATGGCCTTGTACAATGCCCCCAACAAGCTCTGGGCCTCGAAGGCCCGGCTGTAGTCTGCACCACCTCAGGCTTGGGGGCGGTAGTCTGGACTGGCTGGGTGACCGCCAGCGACAAGTGCAATGGCTGAATGGCAGTGGTGGGATCAGGAATGCTGTCATTGTGAGAGAGGACAGCAGGTTCTTGCTCCACTGACCCACTGCCACTCCCCCGAGGTAGCACCTCAGCATCCCCACCAATCTGCTGGAGTACAGACTGGTGGTCTTCTGTGACACCGTAAGATCCCCGGTTGACTGTGGTGGACCCAGTGGTGATAACAGCAATCAGAGCATGCATGCCATCCAGCTGAGACTGCATGAATGTAGTCTGAGCTTTAATGGCACCAACCATTGTCAGCATTAGAGCACTGAGACGTTGTGTTGCTTCCGCCTGTGCTGCAATGAAAGCTGCCACATCGCTCATGACACGCATCATGAGATCTGGATCTGCACGGCCTCTCATGATGTGCTCCATGGTGTGCGCAGAGCTCTGTTCAATGTTGAATGTGGACTCCTCCACACTCCTTACCATTGCCGAGAGGTTCTCGGGCACCCTTGCCTTTGCATCTATCGCGTCAGAGTACATGGCCATCACCCTTCTTGTGAATGCCTCCAGTTCGAGTCCTGTGCAGCAGAAGTCGTGCACAAACTCTCTCTCCGGGGAGCTGGCCCCCAAGCTAGTCTTTCCCCTTGGCCTTGCTGCAGCCCCTAGGCCCTGGTGCATCGCCCAGTGCAGAACCCTCTGCTAAGCTAACCTCTAAGGACCATGTCGTGCCAGTCTCGGAGCTGGTGCCTGTGAGTGAGAGATGCAATGACGCAGTGCTTGGGTCCTCCTCCTCTTCTCCCTCCTCAGTGTGCTGGCGGGACTCAGGTGCAGGCTGCACATCTGCTTACTGATTATCTGAAAGCATAAATAGCACAAGACTCACGTTAAGATGAGGACAGAGGGGCAGGAATGGAGCAAGGAAGGCAGGCAGTATCAAGAGTTGGAATGTGATCAAGGCTTCTGGTGTGACAAGGTAGTGGAATGAGAAAAGGAGAAAGAATAAAGATACCGTTGTTGCTCTCAGAGGGGTTGACGTCTCCGCCAGCCACGGCGCCCACCACCTGTGGGTTAATAAGCCGCAGCACTCGCTCCTCCAGGTCAGACAGTTCCTGCAGCTGAGGTTCACCCTGTCAGTTCTCTGCTGCTCCTGCCTGTTATGTGCCATCTTGGCCTGCAAAAGAAAATAAATTGTGTGAGTAAGAGTCCAGCTATGTGTCTAGGAGATATGCCTGCCATCGTTGAATAGCTGTGAATGTAGGCAAGGCATGAGAGGAGGATGTGAGTTTGAGTCGCTGCACATGTTTGGTGGTTGAGTGGTGGGGACGTTGTGGTTTGCTCAGTGTGCACAGACTGAGGTTCAGAGGCTGGTATGTAGGAGATCTGGAAACATGTACTCACCTTCACCACCCAACTGAGGTAATTGAATTTCTTCCGGCCCTGTGTGAGTGTTCTATCAACTACAGTGTTGCCCGACACCTCCTCGGCCACTTCCCTCCACATGTCCCTGAAGACCTGTGGCAATGGCCTCCTTCCAGATGTGGGGAACAGAGCATTCCTCCTTCTCTACACTGCCTGCAATGCCATGTCATTGAATCACTTTGCCCTCTCCCCCCCAGCAGGATTTGCAGCAGCCATCCCAGAAACTTGTTTCCCTAGCTCACAGCTCTCCCTCAAATGCAGCACTGCTGAAACTGAGCAGCTGCAGCTTGATGTAACCTCCCCTTTAAGAGCTGGAATCAGCCAGTGTGAAGGATTGAAAGATGATTGCTGAATATAAGTCACCTGAAATCGGGTAGCGTTCCACTATTAGCTCTCCTGCAGCACCCCACTGAGGTCATTAGCGCCTCATTTACCGCCCCCTTCCATCCTGGGGCACTAAAGCCCAATTTAGTATAAGTTAACAATCCTTTGCGCCTGGCGGCAACTTTTCAAAATTTTAAAAGTTAATGCCCCGAATGGGGTGCTACCGAATTTTGCACCCAAAGACTTGCATTTATATAGTGCCTTTCACGCCCACTGGACGCCCCAATGGCCTTCATTGCGAGAGGGATGGAGTACAAAAGCAGGGAGGTCCTGCTGCAACTGTATAGGGTATTGGTGAGGCCGCACCTGGAGTACTGCATGCAGTTTTGGTCACCTCACTTCAGGAAGGATATACTAGCTTTGGAGGGGGTACAGAGAGCTGATTCCAGAGATGAGGGGGTTACCTTATGATGATAGATTGAGTAGACTGGGTCTTTACTCGTTGGAGTTCAGAAAGATGAGGGGTGATCTTATAGAAACATTTAAAATAATGAAAGGGATAGACAAGATAGAGGCAGAGAGGTTGTTTCCACTGGTCGGGGAGACTCGAACTAGGGGGCACAGCCTCAAAATACGGGGGAGCCAATTTAAAACCGAGTTGAGAAGGAATTTCTTCTCCCAGAGGGTTGTGAATCTGTGGAATTCTCTGCCCAAGGAAGCAGTTGAGGCTAGCTCATTGAATGTATTCAAATCACAGATAGATAGATTTTTAACCAATAAGGGAATTAAGGGTTATGGGGAGCGGGCGGGTAAGTGGAGCTGAGTCCACGGCCAGATCAGCCATGATCTTGTTGAGTGGCGGAGCAGGCTCGAGGGCTAGATGGCCTACTCCTGTTCCTAATTCTTATGTTCTTATGTTCAAAGCACTTTATAACCAATGAAGTACTTTTGAAGTATAGTCACTGTTGTAATGTAGGAATGGTGGAAAAGGCTCAAGGGGACTATTCCTGTTCCATGTTGCTCTGTTCCTAAAGGAAATAGATTGTCAATCAATCTTCTGGACACAACAGAGAGCTGTGCTGAAAAGCTAAGTAAATTAGAGTACACCCAAATCCATTCAAACCAGAGCATCATACCTGTAGTGTTCATATAATGTAATTACTAAATGCAATAAAAATATCCATGGATTTGAAATTTCAATAATGTTTTAGACATGGCTTCTTTCATAAAGAGACACATATGTCAATAAAGAGAAAATGTGACTTGACAAAAATAATCCTCTCTCCTCTCTTCCCATCTTTCCCTCTTCCCCTTTTATTTTGTAATAGAATCCAGAGAAAGAAGTCATGTTCTCCAGTTTCAATGTTAAAAATGAACTCTATTCAGCTAAATTGTCACAAAATTCCAAATATTAAACAATAAAAAGTCATGTGCATGCTTCTTGGGTTACCTCTTTATATTTTAAAAACACAAATCACTAAAAGCAGTGATGCAGAGTAATAAGACCGTTTAAAAAAAGCAAACCAAGCACTAGGGTTCATTTCTAGAGGGGTAGAATTGAAAACAGAGAAGTTATACTTGTATTGAACCTTGGTTATTATAAAAAGGATATAGTTGCACTGGTTGTTATGTATTTAACCCCTTGTAAACTTGTAACCTGCATCACACCTGTCCACGAGAGGGCCTACCTGTTGGAGTCCCAAGGGATCCAGCATCCCTTGGGAGTACAGTATATAAGCAGGCCATCCACAAGGTACCTGCACTCTGGAACTACAATAAAGGAGCTAAGGTCACACTTGTTCATTACACACAGTACTCGGTCTGACCATTTATTATGAGTGTAACAATTGGCGACAAGGTAACGAACCACGCGAAATGCAGAGAACAGTCGGTATCCTGGAGAAGTTCTTGGAGGGGGACGATTGGGAGGCCTTCGTGGAGAGACTCGACCAATACTTCGTAGCCAACGAACTGGAAGGGGATGAGAACGCGACCAAAAGAAGGGCGATCCTCCTACCTATGGCCTCATGAAGAATCTCCTGGCCCTGGCTAAACCTACAGAGAAAACCTATGAAGAATGATCCGGGAGCATCTAAATCCTAAGGAAAGTGTTTTGATGGTGAGATATCGGTTCTACACGTGTCAACGATTGGAGGGCCAGGAAGTGGCGAGCTACGTCGCCGAACTAAGGCGCCTTGCAGGACATTGTGAGTTTGAGGGATTTCTAGAACAAATGTTCAGAGACTTTTTCATACTGGGCATCGGACATGAGACAATCCTTCGCAAACTGTTGACTGTAGAAACTCCGAATCTGAGTAAAGCCAAAAGCCAAAACGATAGCCCAGGCATTTATGTCCACCAGCGACAACATCAAGCAGATTTCGCAGAACAAAGAAGTTTTGGCCAGTACTGTACATAAAATAACATCGGTTTTGTACAAGGCAGAATATACACGCCGGCTGCTGTGGCCCGATCCAATTGACCCAGAGTCCGCCATCATCTGTTAATGCGAGGCAGTTAACACCCTGTTGGTGCTGTGGGAGTGATCATCGGCCCCATCAATGCCCCTTTAAGCACTATGCGTGCAATGGCTGCAGAACAATGGGACACCTCCAACTAATGTGCAGGCGAGCTGCAAACCCTGCAAACCCTGCAAACCACCACGGTGCAGAGGAAGATCGGTCCACAGTGGATCAAACGGAATTGGAAACTCGCATGAAAGAGGCAGAAGTGTATGGGGTACACACGTTCACAACAAAATGCCCACCAATAATATTGAGAGTTGAACTGAACGGTATTCCAGTGTCTATGGAGTTGGACACGGGGGCAAGTCAGTCCGTAATGAGTAAAACGACCTTCGACAGACTGTGGGGGAAGAAGGCACACAGGCCCAAGCTCAGCCCCATTCACACGAAGCTAAGGACTTACACAAAGGAACTAATCCCTGTAATTGGCAGTGCTGAAGTCAAAGTCTCCTATGAAGGAGCAGTACACGAACTCCCGCAATGGATTGTGCCACGGGATGGCCCCACATTATTTGGTAGAAACTGGCTGGGAAAAATCCGCTGGAACTGGGACGAGATCCGAGCGCTCTCGTCAGTCGACGACACCTCATGCACCCAGGTTCTAAGCAAGTTCTCATCGTTATTCGAGGCAGGCATTGGAAGTTTCTTGGGGATGAAAGTGCAGATCTATTTGGTTCCCGGTACGCGACCCATCCACCACAAGGCTCGGGCAGTACTGTACATGATGCGTGAAAAAGTGGAAATCGAGCTGGGCATGCTGCAACGTGAAGGCATCATCGCGCTGGTGGAATTCAACAACTGGGCCAGTCCGATTGTTCCAGTACTCAAGGAGGACGGTACAGTTAGAATTTGCGGGAACTATAAAGTAACAATTAACCGTTTTTTGCTGCAGGACCAGTACTCGCTATATAAGGCAGACGATCTATTCACGATCCTGGCTGGAGGGAAGACGTTAATCAAGCTGGACCTGACCTTGGCCTACATGACGCAGGAGCTGGAGGAGTCTTCAAAAGGCCTCACCTGCATCAACACACACAAAGGTCTATTTACTTACAACCGGTGCCCGTTCGGGATTCGGTCGGTTGCAGCGATCTTCCAGCGAAACATGAAAAGCCTGCTAAAGTCGGTTCCTTGTACAGTGGTCCTCCAGGACGACATATTGGTTACAGGTCGGGACACCATGGAGCACTTGAATAACCTGGAGGAGGTTCTTAGTCAGTTGGATTGCGTAGGGCTCAGGTTGAAACGCTCGAAGTGTATTTTCCTGGCACAGGAAGTCAAATTCTTAGGAAGGAGAATCGCAGCAGATGGCATCAGACCTACCGACACCAAGACGGAGGCCATCAAGAACGCGCCACGATCACGGAATGTGACGGAGCTGCGGTCGTTTCTGGGACTCCTTAACTACTTCGGTAATTTCCTACCTGGGTTAAGCACCCTGCTAGAACCCCTACATGCGCTACTGTGCAAGGGAGACGACAGGATATGGGGGAACTGTGTTCTAACAAACTGCTTGTCCTGTATAACCCATGTAAATGACTAGTGTTAGCTTGCGATGCATGGTCATACGGGGTCGGGTGTGTGTTGCAACAGGTTAATGAATCGGGAATATTGTAACCAATTGCGTATGTATCCAGGAGTTTGTCCAAGGCCAAAAGGATCTACAGCATGGTTGAAAAAGAGGCTCTGGCATACGTTTATGGGGTAAAAAGAATGCACCAGTACTTGTTTGACCTCAAGTTCGAGCTTGAAACAGACCACAAGCCGCTCATATCACTATTCTCGGAGAGCAAAGGGATCAATACCAATGCCTCTGCCCGCCTCCAAAAATGGGCGCTCACGCTGTCGGCATACAACTTTGTAATTTGCCACAGACTGGGCACAGAGAATTGCGCAGATGCTCTCAGTCGGCTACCATTGCCCACCACAGGATTGGAAATGGCACAATTAGTGGACTTGCTCATGGTCATGGAGGCATTTGAGAATGAGAAATCCCCCGTTACGGCCCACCAGATCAGGACCTGGACCAGCCAAGATCCTTTACTGTCCCTGGTAAAAAGCTGTGTCCTCCATGGGAGCTGGTCTAGTGTCCCAATGGAGATGCAGGAAGCAATTAAGCCATTCCACAGACGCAAAGATGAGCTGTCCCTGCAGGCGGACTGTCTCTTGTGGGGCAATCGTGTGGTATTGCCCAAGAAAGGCAAAGACACATTTATTGGGGAACTGCACAGCACCCACCCAGGAATCGTGATGATGAAAGCCATAGCCAGATCCCACGTGTGGTGGCCAGGCATCGACTCAGATTTAGTCATGTGTGCGCCAGTGCAACGCTTGCTCTTAGTTGAGCAATGCACCCAGAGAGGCACCGCTAAGTTTATGGTCCTGGCCATCTAAACCGTGGTCGAGGATCCGTGTAGATTATGCAGGCCCATTCCTCGGCAAAATATTTTTGGTTGTCGTGGATGCTTACTCAAAGTGAATTGAATGTGCAATAATGTTTGGAAGCACCTCCACGGACACCATTGAAAGTCTAAGAATTATGTTTGCCACGCACAGCCTGCCTGATGTCCTAGCCAGCGACAACAGGCCGTGCTTCTCAAGTGCCGAGTTCAAAGAGTTCATGACCCACAACGGGATCAAACATATCACATCTGCGCGGTTCAAGCCCGCATCCAATGGCAGAAGAGGCAGTCTGGACCATCAAGCAAAGCTTGAAACATGTGTCGGAAGGTTCCCTGCAGACCCAGTTGTCCCGAGTACTGCTCAGCTACCACACCAGACCCCACTCAATCACAGGGATTCCCCCAGCTGAGCTGCTCATGAAAAGGGCGCTAAAAACAAGGATCTCTCTGGTCCACTCTGATCTACATGATCACGTGGAGGCCAAGCGGCATCAACAGAGTGTGTACCATGACGGTTCAAACTTGTCACGCGATATTGAGGTCAATGATCCTGTATTTGTGCTCAATTATGGACATGGTCCCAAATGGCTTGCTGGCACGGTCACAGCCAAAGAGGGGAGTAGGGTGTTTCAGGTCAAACTGACCAATGGACAAACGCACAGAAAACACTTGGACCAAATTAACCTGTGGTTCAACAACAGCTACCCACAACCTGAAGAAGACACCACCAACTTTGACCTTCCAACACACACACAAATGGCAACTGACATCACAGTTGACCACGAAACACAACTCATCATCCCCAGCAACCTAGCAAGGCCGGCTGCCCAACAGCCCAATGAAGAACTGACCAACCCAACCACACCAACATTTGTACCGAGACGATTGACAAGGGAGTGCAGAGCCCCAGATCGTCTCAACTTGTAAATAAGTGTATTGTTGACTTCACGGGGGAGTGATGTTATGTATTTAACCCCTTGTAACCTTGTAACCTGCATCACACCTGTCCACCAGAGGGCCTACCTGTTGGAGTCCCAAGGGATCCCAGCATCCCTTGGGAGCACAGTATATAAGCAGGCCATCTACGAGGTACCTGCACTGTGGAATTACAATAAAGGAGCTAAGGTCACACTTGCTCATTACACACAGTACTCAGTCTGACCATTTATTATGAGTGTAACACTGGTGAATGTGTAAAAAAGATTTACAAGGATACTGAGAGGATATACTTATCACGAAAGGCTGACAAGCTGTAGCACTTTTCTCTAGAGAAGAGAAGGCTGAGGAGTGACCTAATTGAGATCTTTAAAATTATGATGGGGTTTGATAAGGTAGATACAGAGAAGACGTTTCGACTGGCAGGAGACCGAAGCTAGAAACCCTAAATATAAGATAGTCACCAATAAATACAACAGGAAATTGAAGAGAACATTTTTTACCTAAAGAGTGGTAAGAATGTGCAACTTGCTAGCACAAGGACTGGTTGAGGCAAATAGCATAGATGTATTTAAGGGGAAGCTAGATAAGCACATGAGGAAGAAGGGAATAGAAGGATCTGATAGGGTCAGATGAAGAGGGGTGGAAGGAGGCTCATGAGGAGTATAAATGCCAGCACAGACCAATTGTGTCGAATGGCCTGTATTTGTGCTGTGGAATTATGGGTTGTAGCGCAGCCTATTAAGGCCAGTTTTGTTGAAAAAATGGCGAACACCTTGCTCTGCCGTTTTGGAGAGATCATTAGTGCTGCTGTTGCCTGTGCTAGTTTCTCATATGTAAATATGCAGATTGTGACGTTAATCACCGCTGTCAATACTGCCTCTCCTAACCATGCATGGAAGAACGTGCATGCTGCAATTCTACAGAAAACCTGTCAGCGCTTCTCAAAAGGACACACACATCTTTCAGGTAAGTTTCAATTTCAGATTTTGGATGTTTTTATTACATTTTATTGGAGTAGTGGCTTGGTGCAATACATGTAAAAAGTTGTGAAAGTGTGCAGGGACTGCTGTCGGATGCTTGCAATGTTTTGGATGTTAAAGGAAGGCCTCTGAGAAGACTGCTTGCTCACAGTCCTGCGAGCTCTAGTTGCAATCCCCTTTCAGCTGCAGCATCACATGGCAATGAAGCAGAGGCAGCAAAGGGGACAAGCTGCTTGCAGAGGGAGGAGGAAGCAGCAGAACAGAAGGATGCAGAAGAGGAGGAAACAGAAGGAAGGATGCAACCCAGACAGCCCTTTTCTAGTCGGGATATCCGGGATGAAATCACCTGCCTGCATTACCAGTGAATATAACCCCAATTTCCCTTTCAGCATAAGTCCCACACCTTACCTTCTGTTATGTATGTAAGCCTATAATCACCATGTCTAACTACCAGAGGGCTTATCCCCTGGAATCCCAAGGGATCCCACAATCCCTTGGGAGCACCTATATATAAGGAGGCCTTACAGGCTGGGAAGGCACTCTGAGATCTGTAATAAAGGACTACAGTCACACCTTACTTTGAGCTTCTAGTATCTAGTCTGACTCTTTATTCAAGACATAACAACTGGCGATGAGATACAGATGATGAACTCCACCGCAACAATGCAGAGAACCGTGGGCATCCTGGAGAAATTTTCAGGGGGAGATGATTGGGAAACCTTTGTGGAGTGACTCGACCAATACTTCGTGGCCAACGAGCTGGTAGGAGAAGCAAATGCTGCCAAACGAATGGCGATCCTCCTCACCGTCAGCGGGACACCAACCCGTATGGCCTAATGAAAAACCTGCTCGCTCCAGCGAAACCCACAGAAAAGTCGTACGATGAGTTGTACACACTGGTCCGGGAGCATCTAAACCCGGAGGAAAGTGTTCTGATGGCGAGGTATCGGTTCTACACATACAAGAGGTCTGAAGGCCAGGACGTGGCAAGCTACGCCGCCAAGCTAAGGCGCCTTGCAGGACATTGCGAATTTGAAGGTCACTTGGAGCACATGCTCAGGGACTTCTTTGTACTTGGCATTGGCATGAAGTAATACTTCGCAAACTTTTGACTGTGGAGACCCCAACCTTGAGTAAAGCCATAGCGAGAGCCTAGGCGTTTATTGCCACCAGTGACAATACTAAACAAATTTCTCAGCACACTAGTGCTGCTGCAATTTCTGTGAACAAAGTAATGTTGTTTTTGAATGGAAATGTACATGGCTGGGCTTACAGGCCTGCAGCTGCACGTCCGCAGATGACTCAGAGTCCATCATCAAAGGAGGTGAATACAAGGCCATTAACACCTTGGGGGGAGATCATCGTTTCCATTCATGCCGCTTCAAAGGGTACGTAGCAAGGGCTGTGGAACAATGGGACACCTCCAACGTATGTGCAGGCGAGCTGCAAACCCTGCTAATCCTGCAAACTACTATGTTGCAGAAGAGGACAGATCCACGGTGGATCACGACGAACCAGAGCTTCAAACCGAGGAGACAGAGGTATATGTGGTGCACACATTTACCACAAAGTGTCCCCCGATAATGCTGAAGGTTGAATTAAATGGACTCCCTGTATCCATGGAGCTGGACACGGGCGCAAGCCAGTCCACAATGAGTAAAAAGACTTTCGATAAATTGTGGTGCGGCAAGGCTTCAAGGCCAGTCCTGACTCCCATTCGCACTAAACTGAGAATGTACACAATGCAACTGATTCCCGTAATTGGCAGTGCTACCGTAAAGGTCTCTTACGATGGAGCGGTGCATGAGTTACCACTCTGGGTGGTACCGGGCGATGGCCCCACAATGTTCGGCAGGAGCTGGCTGGGAAATATACGCTGGAACTGGGATGACGTCCGAGCGCTTTTGTCCGTCGACGACACCTCATGTGCCCAGGTACTAAGCAAGTGCCTCTCGCTGTTCGAACCAGGCATCGGGAAGTTCCAAGGAGCAAGAGTGCAGATCCATTTGATTCCAGGGGCGCGACCCATCCATCACAAGGTGAGAGCGATACCTTACATGATGAGAGAGAGGGTGGAGATTGAGCTGGACAGGCTGCAATGAGAGGGCATCATTTCGCCAATCGAATTCAATGAGTGGGGCAGTCTGATCATTCCAGTCCTCAAGGGAGACGGCACCATCAGAATCTGTGGCGATTACAAAGTAACTATCAATCGTTTCTCACTGCAGGATCAATACCCGCTACCAAAGGCAGACGACCTATTTGCGACATTGGCGGGAGGGAAATGTTCACGAAGCTCGAGTTGACCTCGGCCTACATGATGTAGGAGCTGGAGGAATCATCGAAAAGCCTCACCTGCATCAACACGCACAAAGGCCTCTTCATTTACAACATCTGCCCGTATGAGATTCGATCGGCCGTGGCGATATTCCAGAAGAACATGGAAAGCTTATTGAAGTCGGTCCCATGCACCGTGGTCTTCCAAGACGACATCTTGGTTACAGGTCGGGATACCGTCGAGCACCTGCAGAACCTGGAGGAGGTTCTTAATCGGCTTAATCGTGTGGGGCTCAGGCTAAAATGCTCGAAGTGCATTTTTCTGGCGCCTGAAGTGGAGTTTGTCATGTATTCAACCAGTAATGTAACCCATGTATAATCTGACCTAAGTTGTGTACTGTGAGAACAATGACCACTAGGTGGTGAACTTGTGGGAGACATTCCTAACCTGGACCTTCAGGTATAAAAGGGGAAGCTCCACCCACTTCCATCACTTGAGTGCTAAGGAATAAAGGACAGGTCACAGACTGACCTTCACTCAAGCATGGGCCTCGTGTGCATTTATACTGTATAGTAAGGACGTATCAGAATTCCTGAGGAGAAGAATCGTGGCGGATGGCATCAAGCCCACCGATTGGAAGACGGAGACAATCAAGAACGCACTGAGACCACAGAACGTGATGGAGCTGCGGTCATTTCTAGGACACCTGAACTATTGTGGTAACTGCTTAGCGGGTCTTAGCACATTGTTAGAACCCCTACAATCTTTACTGCATAAAGGAGATGAATGGGTATGGGTTAAAAGCCAAGAAAATGCCTTTGAGAAAGCTAGGAAGCTGTTATGTTCAAACAAATTGCTTGTGTTGTACGATCCATGTAAAAGTTTGGTACTAGCATGTGATGCATCGTCGTATGAGGTCAGGTGTGTGTTGCAACAAGCTAATGAATTTGGGAAATTGCAACCGGTTGCTTATGCATCCAGAAGCCTGTCTAAGGCCGAGAGGGCCTACGGTATGATTGAAAAAGAAGCGTTAGCATGTGTTTACGGGGTAAAGAAAAGACATCAATATCTGTTCGGGCTCAAATTTGAATTGGACACCGACCATAAGTCGCTTATCTCCCTCTTTTCTGAAAGTAAGGGGATAAATCCGAATGCATCGACCTGCATCCAGAGATGGGCGCTCACGTTGTCCGCATACAACTACGCCATCCGCCACAGGCCAGCCACAGAAAACTGTGCCGCTGCTCTCAGCAGGCTGCCATTGCCCACCACAGGGGTGGAGATGGCACAGCCCGCAGATTTAGTTATGGTAATGGAAGCATTCGAGAGTGAGCAATCACCTGTTACCGCCCGACAGATTAGAACCTAGACTGGCCAGGACCCCTTACTGTCCTTAGTAAAAAAACACTGTGTGCTCCATGGGAGTTGGTCCAGTGTCCCATTAGAGATGCAGGAAGAAATAAAGCCGTACCAGCGGTGCGAAGATGAAATGTCTATACAGGCAGTCTGCCTCCTATAGGGTAATCAGGTAGTGGTGCCAAAAAAGGGTAGGGACACTTTCATTAAGGATCTCCACAGCACCCACCCAGGCATCGTAATGATGAAAGTGATAGCCAGATCCCACATATGGTGGCCCGGCATCGATGCAGACTTAGAGTCCTGCGTGCGTGCACAAATGTGATACATGTTCCCAGTTAAGCAATGCACCCAGGGAGGCACCACTAAGTTTATGGTCTTGGCCCTCCAAACCGTGGTCTTGGGTCCATGATGACTATGCAGGCCCATTCTTGGGAAAAATGTTTTTAGTGGTTGTGGATGCGTACTCCAATTGGATTGAATGTGAGATAATATCGGCAAGCACATCTGCTGCCACCATTGAAAGCCTATGGGCCATGTTTGCCATGCACGGCCTGCCTGATGTCCTTGTAAGTGACAATGGGCCATGCTTTACCAGTGCTGAATTCAAGGAGTTCATGACCCGCAATGGGGTCAAACATGTCACGTCTGCCCCGTTTAAACCAGCGTCCAACGGTCAGGCAGAACGAGCAGTTCAAACAATCAAGCAGAGCTTGAAGAGGGTAACTGAAGGCTCACTGCAGACTCGCTTATCCCGCACAAGATCCCACTCGCTCATTTGGGTTCCCCTCGCTGAACTGCTCATGAAAAGGACACTTAAGACAAGGCTCTCATTAGTCCACCCTGATCTACATGAACAGGTAGAGAGCAGGCGGCTTCAACAGAATTCAAAGGTTGAACTCCAGGATATAGTCAATGTATTCACTGAGGCATATGAAAGCATGGGCCTTACGCTTAACATCCATAAGACAAAGGTCCTCCACCAGCCTGTCACCACTGCACAGCACTGCACTCCAATCATCAAGATTCACGGCGTGGCCCTCGATAACGTGGACCATTTCCCATAACCCGGGAGCCTCTTATCAACAAAGGCAGACATTGATGCGGAGATTCAACATCGCCTCCAGTGGGCCAGTGCAGACTTTGGCCATGTGAGGAAAACAGTGTTTGAAGACCAGGCCCTCAACTCGACCACCAAGCTCATGGTCTACAGGGCTGTAGTAATAACCATCCTCCTATATGGATCTGAGGCATGGATGATGTATAGAAGGCACCTCAAGTTGCTGGAGATATATCACCAACGATGTCTCCGCAAGATCCTGCAAATCCCCTGGGAGGACAGGCGCACCAACATCAGTGTCCTCGACCAGCCTAACATCCCCAGTATTGAAGCACTGACCACACTCGATCAGCTTCACTGAGCAGGCCACATAGTTTGCATGCTAGATACGAGACTCCCTCAGCAAATGCTTTATGCAGAGCTCCTTTATGGTAAACGAGCCAAAGGAGGACAGCTGAAACGTTATAAGGACACCCGCAAAGCCTCCCTGGTAAAGTGCGACATCACCACTGACACCTGGGAGACCCCAGCCGAAGACCGCCCGAGATGGAGAAAGTGCATCCAGGAGGGCGTTGAGCTCTTTGAGTCTCAACGCAAAGAGCGTGAAGAGACCAAGCGCAGGCAGCGGAAGGAGCACGCAGCAAACCAGCCCCACCAACCCTTCCCTCGACGAATGTCTGTCCCACCTGTAACAGGGTCTGTGGCTTTCGTATCGGACTGTTCAGCCATCAAAGAACTCACTTTGGGAGTGGAAGCAAGTCTTCCTCGATTCCGAGGGACTGCCTATGATGATGATGATCAACAGAATACATATCATGATGGCGCAAATGTGTTACGCGAAATTGAAATTAATGATCCTGTATTTGTGTTGAACTATGGACATGGTCCCAAGTGGCTTGCTGTTTTGGCCAAAGAGGGGAGTAGGGTGTTTGTGGTCAAACTCTCAAATGGACTCACCTGCAGAAAACACTTGGACCAAACCAAACTCAGATTTACGGACTACCCAGAACAACCCACAATAGACTCTACCTTGTTCAACCCTCCAACACAAACACAAGTGGCAACCAACCCAGCGGTTGACTACAAAGCAGAACCCATCACTCGCAGCAGCCCAGCAAGACTCACCATCCCCAGCAGCCCAGCAAGACCAGCTGTGCAGCAGCCCAGCGAAGACCCAACAATCGACTCACCAACACCAGCATTTGCACTGAGACGATCAACCAGCGAAAGGAAGGCCCCAGGTCAACTCACATTGTAAATAGTTACACTATTGACTTTGTGGGGGAGTGTTGTTATGTATGTAAACTTGTAACTACCATGTCTAACCACCAGAGGGCTTATCCCCTGGAGTCCCTATTTTCTATGTTTCTATTACTAGGGGAATCAAGGGGTATGGTGAGAAAGCAGGAATGGGGTACTGAAGTTGCATGTTCAGCCATGAACTCATTGAATGGCGGTGTAGGCTAGAAGGGCCGAATGGCCTACTCCTGCACCTATTTTCTATGTTTCTCTATGTTTCTATGATCCCACAATCCCTTGGGAGCACCTGTATATAAGGAGGCCTCACAGGCTGGAGAGGCACTCTGAGATCTGTAAAAAAGACGGTCACACCTACTTGAGCTTGCAGTTTCTAGTCTGACTCTTCATTCAAGACATAATACCTTCCTTCCCTCTGCTATTGACCATCACCTCTTGGCCACAATGCTGAAATAATAGCCACCACAAAGCAAACTTTCCAATCCAACTTTAGTCTTATATGTATCCAATATTAAATCAAAAATCAACTAATCATCCTTGTGCATTCACTTAGTGACTGTCTTGTGTGTGCCTTTGTCTGTCCTAGTGCTGTTACGCAGTGCTACCCCAGTGGCTGCAGCATGGCTGGTGGAAGGCTGATGACTTTCAGTGGGGGATACTGCAAATGGCCTTGCAAGATGGATTTGAGGAGCTGGTATCCTCATACGTTATCCTCCTTCTTACATCCCATTTCCCCCTCATCCCAGAATCTCCTTCATCTTCACTCTCATCTCCCTCTCCTTGGTGAACCACTGGCTGGGCAGGCTGGATTTCTTGGGTGTCTGAAATGAGGAAGGCAGGGTTGTGGTGAGGGGAGGGAGGGAAAGAAAGAGGTGCATGCATGCACCATATGCAACATGTACATCAGAAGAGATTCTGGGATGAGGGGGAAATGGGATGTAAGAAGGAGGATAACGTATGAGGATACCAGGATCTGTTATTCTTTCAGTCCCACTGCTGGCCAAAGGCTCAGCCATGCCCCTGCCAAGAATTATGGCACTGTCTCCGCCAAGGGGAAGGTGAGGTGAAGCTAGGAATGGGAGGTGTGCCTCATGTTTGGTAGAGATTGTTGGTAGGTGAGTGATTGGGGTGTGTGAGATAAGAGGTGCAGTTGGTAGGAGACGGCTTTTGAAGAGGCATTCACTGATCTTGACCACTCGTCTTCGGTCGAACCTTCTTTGGGCACTGGAGCCACGTCGTGGGGGCGATACTGCTGGCAGTGAATGCCTCGGTGATCTGCTCCCACATTGTTCTTTCTGGAGGGCCTCCTGTGGGTAGAGGACCTCTATTACAGTGTTGATCACCTGCACAAAACTCGAATGTAGTGCCCAAGACACTGGGTGCCCTTTTCCTGGTCTGTTGAGCCATTTGTGTTAGTGCTGAAGCACTTTTAGCATTTTTTATGTGCAGACAACAGTTCATCTTTAAGAGCTGAAGGCTGCATAGTTTGGAATGATTTTGAAAAATGTTTTGCAGAAGGCAGTTCAGCTTTAAGAGCTCGAGATTGCCTTCAAAACTGACAGCCCTGTTTTAAGAAAATGCGTCATTTGACATGACCTTGGACCTCCTGCTGAGCACACAGCATGTCAGCAGCGCAATAGTCGCTGGGCTGTGCGCGAAAATCATTGAATTTAGCAGGTAACTGCGTTCCCTCTAAGCTGAGTGGCCGTGCAGCCATTCAGCTCTCTGCCAGTCCCGCACAGCCCGGGACTAGCTTTTCCAATGTTAAATTTTGCACCTGCACGAAACTGTGACTGGGTCGCACAGCCTCTTAAAGGGGCCGGGCACCCAAAAATAATTGGGGGAAACATTGGCAGGCAGCACCAAATGAATGTGCTGCTTGCATTTTCTAAATGAGCGCAGGTAAATCTTGCCCTGTGGGGATTCCCCACCCATTTTTAGGCCTGTAATATATAATGGTTGAAGAGCATCTGGGAACAAACGTTTGTGTGGAACTCCCCCTTTGCTGATAGTATGAAGGGCTCATTCCCTCTTGCATGTTAGATCAGGCACAAGTGCTAATTTAGGTATAATAATTTTAATGGCAGCTTCCTTTGCCTATTCAAAAATTGGAGTAAACAGGTGTAGCACATTTTATTCCACTTACACTGTGAAAGTATTTTGCTTGTTAGGAAGTAACTAATGTTTTTTTTTAAGTTTCCCTATAAAGAGTCTCCAAGGTGGACAAGCTGCAACATCTGGTTATCCCGCCTTTAGTGGAAAATGTCAACTTGGTAAATGCCATAAAAAGTACAACATCCCCACCGACATGTGGGAATCCCTGGCCCAAGACCGCTCAAAGTAGAGGAGAAGCATTCGGGAAGGCACAAAACATCTCGAGTCTCTTCACCGGGAGCAAGTGGAAGCTAAGCACAAACAGCGGAAGGAGCGCACAACAACCCAAGCACCCCACCGACCCATCCCTCCAACCACTGTCTGCCCCACCTGTGATAGAGACTGCAGGTCCCGCATTGGACTCATCAGCCACCAGAGAACTCATATTAATGTGGAATCAAGTTATCCTCGACTCCGAGGAACTGCCAAAGAAGAAGAAGAGAAGAAAGGAGTTTAAGAGTGCACCAGGAACGACCGCCCCGAGGGTGATTAAGATTCTGATGATCAATTAAATTGGCTCGTAATGCTCTTTAAAGAGGCTGTATACCATTTTGCTGGCCAGCACTGCAATTAATAACCTCTCCTAACAATGACCCGCTGAACCGGAGTAAAGAAGTCGTTGGTCAGGATTGCGACATACTCAGCTTTCACTGTTCATTTGCTGATTGAGATCGACTGAATATATTACGTTTGAAGAGGACTTTTGAGACACATTGGGAGACTTTCTTGGACACTTTGTCAACACTCTATCAACATTTTCCCTGGAAATTCTCGGAGGACTTCACCTGAAGAGAATAGGTGCTGTGCTACCATACTTGGAGACCTGATAGGAGTCACCAGGAGAAAGGGAGTGCTGGGTCACAGGGATCTTGCTAAGGCTGCCCATTGGTCTGGAGAAGGAATGGGAGGAGGAGCTGAAGCCACGCGGAGCAGCACCAGCTGCTGCAGGGGAGAGGGTCAGGAGGGCATGGAGGGCTCCAGATTCGTTCTGCCTTGCCACATGCTCCACAATCTGATGATCGTGAGGGACCAGCCATTACCACCAGCAGTTGTGCCACAGCGTCAAGCTCAGGAGCCACAAGAGAAAGAGGAAGGTGAGGAGGAGGAGGAGGAATACGAGGTGTCCAGTAGGAGCACAAGAGAGTTCCAGTTATACGGGCCGACCTGGGAGGGATGTTCGTCACCATCGAATTGAAGTTCGCTTTCCAGACACACCCTCCATCATCAGACTTTGGAGCACCACTGCCACATGATGTACCTTCCATGATTTAGGATACATCAAGAAGTCCATAATCTGCTATCAATCCT
Source organism: Pristiophorus japonicus (assembly GCF_044704955.1). Lineage (NCBI taxonomy): Eukaryota > Metazoa > Chordata > Chondrichthyes > Pristiophoridae > Pristiophorus > Pristiophorus japonicus. The sequence continues at coordinate 132,901,318 of NC_091981.1, read as the reverse complement.
TTCAACCCCTTCTCCATGAAGAACACAATAAAAAGAGACCACCAATTGCTGCACTACCCAATTACTATAATTGGTCTTTAGAGCAAAAACAAACAATGAAAACATGACACAACCAACAGTGCTTACAAATCTTAAAGTATTCATCCTGGCGCTTAACCTTAGTGGTTATCCTCTAAGTGCTCTTGCCTACTCTGGTACTTCTACAAGGTGGATGGCTACTGAGAATCTGAAGAGAAAAGTTCACATGTCCTCCTGTGACACCCTTGAGAGGCTGTTGGTTTTGATGGCCCTGTCTTAGACTGCACCATCTCAACATGGGTTTGAACAGTCTGGGCCACCTGGCTGACAGGCAACAGCAATGGCAGCGGTGGAGTGGTGGGGAGAGAACAGGAATGCAGGCATCAAGAGAGAAGCCAGTAGGTTCCTGCTCCATAATTCCCATGCCACTACCTCGGGGCATCTGCTGGAGGGATGATCGATGTGCAGCTGGGACACCCTGCACCGGGAGGGTTAACACCCTTTCAACCGAGGAGCCCAACACCACCATGGCAGCTGCCTGAGCTTCCAAGGCAGCACTTCACCATTCCATGGAAGATGCTAGTAGTGGGCTGGAAGCTGTTTGGACTTCCAATGCAGCACTTTGCCGTTCCATGGAAGATGTTTGGCATTTCATAGAAGCTGCTATGATTATAGTGGAAGCTGCGACTTCAGCCATCAGGCACTGCATGATGTTGGGCTTCACAGGGCGCTGGATGGAATTGGCCAGCCTCTCCATGCTGGAGAGATGGTTTACAGGCTCTGCATCAAGCCACGGGTCAAGCTGGAAGTGGACTCCTCCATCCCCCTAGCCACGACCCATAAGCTTTCAGGTTGGTTGTCCATCGCACCAAGCATTCGGTTGTCAAACTCATCAGCTTTCTTCTAAAGCTTGGCTCTGCGAGGTCATCACCCGACTCCTCTACAGTAGAACTAGTAAGCGACCTTGCCCCCAGCATCACAACACTTCAAACGTATTTCATTGACTGTAAAGTGCTTTGGGACATCCTGAGGTTGTGAAAAACGCTTTTTAATCTAAGATCTTTCTTTCTTTATCACAGACTTTGGATGGACCAAATGGCCTATTCTCGCTCTACCCTTGTTGCATGTGCATTACTGGTGCTTTAGTTTAATGCATCTAGCCTCACAGAAAATTAGTCAAATTGCACAAATCTGCTAGTGCATTTTGAAACAGGACTGAAACTTAACTCAGTTAATGCACACTCTGGTCAGAATTTTCTTTACCTGGGCGGGGCGGGTGTGGGCAGTCGGTGTGGAGGGTCGGGATCCCGTTGTTCTTCTCATCCCACTCCTCAGAGCGACTTTCCCGTGATGGTGCCTATTAAGGCAGGCCTGCGCATTACCCGCAACCTATTAAATGGTGCGGGTCTGATGATGTCATCGATGGCTCATTTCCAGCCGGGATATTTAAAGGAGGCTTGGCAACACTGCATTTCAAGGTTCATCTAGGAGTGTGCAGGCAGAACATTTTAGCTTTTAGGTCTTGCTCAGCCTTGCACACATGACTGCACAGAGACAGAGGGCTGCACCCAGGTTCTCAGATGAATCCCTCCATATGCTTGTGGAGAGAGTCAGAGCAAGCACGGAGGTCCTCTTCCCTTCTAATGGATGCAAGAGACCTCCCCAGGAGACAAACGAGCATGGCTTGAGATAGCAGAGGTGGTCAACAGCAGGGATGTGTTCAGGAGGACCTGGGTACAGTACCGGAATCGTTTCAATAATCTCATTAGATCAGGAAAGGTGAGTGCAAAGCCAGACTCAACCACATCCGACGTTGTCTCTCATCACATCTCCATCATTCTGCCTTCCCTAGCCTTCCCTTGCAGATCCTTACTCACACCAACAAACCTTACATGTTCACCCATCCCTCTCTCTATCTACATAATCACATCCCCATCTGAATTACCATCCCTCACACTCACGCTCATCCTACTGCAATCATATGAAATAACACCACACAATGGGCCCAAGTTTCGGGCCGCGCCTAGAACGGCGCAGCCACGACCTGGACGCCCGTTTTTCGTGCCAGGCCTAAAAAAAACTTCCAGATTCTCCGGTTCCCGGCAGGTCCTCTGGCCCTCGGCGCGGCGCAGCAAAAGCTGTAGGGGGCGGAGCTAGATCCCTGCGCTGAAAACAGTGCCGGGACCTCTGCACATCCGCGCTACAGTGGGCGCACATGTGCAGTAGCTCCAGGCACCCAAAACGGTGTGGGAGGGGCCCGAAGCACGCCGCCCCTAGCCCTGGCCGAATGGGCTCACTGGGGTTGCGTGCATAAGGCTCCTCCCACGCCCAGCTCCTGTTTCCTCCGGACCGGACCCGACCCGACTTGACTCCCGCACCCGCCCCCCCCCCACCCCCCCGCGACCCGACCTCCGCTTCCCCCGCTCCCGACCTTCCCCCCCTCCCCGACCAACCTCCGCTCCCGACCGATCTCCCCCCCCCCGCCGCCCCCCTGACCGATCTCCCCCCCTCCCCCGACCGATCTCCGCCCCCCACCCCTCCGACCGACCGACCCCCCCCCCCCGCCTCCGCCCCGACCCGCGCTCCCCCCGATCCGCGCTCCCGACCCCCCCGGACCCCGGACCCGACGCCACCTACCTGTCAATCCGGTAAGTCTCAGCTCGAAGTCTTGGGCCCGGCTGGGCCCAGCCTGTTCAGCCTCCCTCTCCTTTCTTTCTCTCTCTCTCTCTCTCTCCTCCTTCTCTCTCTCTCTTTTCCCCCTTCTCTCCCCCCTTCCCCTCCCTCCCTTCTCTCACCACCCCCTCCCTCCCTTCTCTCCCCACTCCCTCCTCCCTTCCCTCCCCTCCCTCCTCCTACCTCTCCTCCCCCCCTCCCCTCCCTCCTTTCTCACCCCCCTCCCCTCCCTCCCTTCTCACTCCCCCTCTCCTCCCTCCCTTCTCACCCCCTCCCTTCTCACCCCCCTCCCCTCACTCCCTTCTCACCCCCCCTCCCCTCCCTCCCTTCTCACCCCCCCTCCCCTCCCTCCCTTCTCACCCCCCCTCCCCTCCCTCCCTTCTCACCCCCCTCCCCTCCCTCCCTTCTCACCCCCCTCCCCTCCCTCCCTTCTCACCCCCCCTTCCCTCCCTCCCTTGTCACCCCTCTCCCCCCCACACCCTCTCTTCCCCCCCACCCCCTCTCCCCCATTCCTCCTCCCCCTCCCCTCCACCCTTCCACCACCCCTCCCCATCCTCCCCCTCCCCTCCCCTCGCTGTCAGAAACACAGACACTGACAGACAGAGAGTGAGAGACACACACAGACAGACAGAGAGATAGAGACACTGACAGAGACACACTGGGGGGTGCGGGGGGGAGGGCATCCCAGCATGCTGTTGGAGGGCTCCCGGTGCTGCAGTCGGTAAGTAGAAAATGTTTTATTTATTGATTTTTTTGATTGATTTATTGGTTGATTTATTGATGTTTTTATCATTTATTATTGATGATGTCTCTTTATTTGTAAAACTGAAGTGTTTAATGTTTGTAAACTTCCCTTTAAACCCCCCTCCCCCCATTCCCTACGCCTGATTTGTAACCTACGCCTGATTTTCTAAAGTGTAGACAAGGTTTTTTCGAACGTACAAAAATCTTCACTTACTCCATTCTAAGTTAGTTGGGAGTAAGCTTTCACTGCCGAAACTTTGAAAACAGGCGTAAGTGGCCGGACACGCCCCCTTTTGAAAAAAAAATTCTGTTCCAAAGTGAAACTGTTCTAACTGACTAAAACTGGAGCAAACTAAATGCCGAGAATTTGAATTTCTAAGATACTCCGTTCTACACCAGTTGCTCCAAAAAATCAGGAGCAACTGAGGCCGAAACTTGGGCCCAATGAGTTCATTTTGCACCACATTCCCTCTACAAATGTAATTCATCCATTCCTTACACACATTCCATCACCCTCACTCAACCGCCTCTTCTTTACCTCCTTTCAGGAAAAGAGAGCCCACAATAAGAGGGAGAGGGAGAGAACCAGAGTAGGTCCTCCATGTTGACTCAAGCAGAGGAGGTCGCCCTGGATGTTTTACTAGTCGCTGAGCAGCTGGCGGTGGGAGATGGAATGAGGGGGACATCTCCGTAACCTGGTGACAGAATTACATATCATACAACCACATGGCACACAGCAATATGGGGACTGGTGTCAGCAGCCAGTGAATGTTCATCACGTGCCTAATGGTCTCAGTATCCATTTTTGATATGACATATCTAACTCATCCCTTTACTCTCCCACAGGTCCATCAGGAGCACCCCCCCCCCCTCCCCCCCCCTCCCACTGTCCAGGTGGAAGAAGAAAACGACTCCTCAGAGGAGCCTCCAGCCTCTGAGGGTGCACTGACACCAGATTTAAGTGCACCCAGCACCATCACAGATACACACACCTCAGTGGGTCCCACGTGAGATAGAATAGTGTTGTCACCTGGTGTCTCATAAGTCACAAGTGAGCAAGAGCAGATGGTGGAGATAGGGACAGCAGTGGAGCCTCGCCAGAGGACGCAGGACGCACCAAGCTCTTCTTAGTTGCAAGCTGATTCCGAGTCTTGGGGGACATCGAGAAAGAGGGTGGTCCTGGAGCTGCAGGAAGAAGTGCAGGAGGCGCTGACAGGCTGAAAGGATGGCCATCTGCATGGAGCAGCCAACGTGCCACTCACATGAGCACATGCTATCTACTTGGGTCCTCATGGCCCCACTGCTGTGCAGCTCCTTAGCAGGGAAGTGTGGGTGACCCATGAGAAGGATGATGGTGAGAGGGCAGATGGAAGTGGGGCGCTGCTCAAAGCATCCCATTGTAGCCCCTGGAACACCAGGACCCTCATGGACAGCCCCAACAGTGGCAGACCGGAACGTCACACTGCTATCATTGCCCGGGAACTCAGACACATTGACATTGCTGTCCTGAGCAAGACACAGCAGGCAGGAGAAGGTCAGCTCAAATAAAAATGTGGTGGATACACCTTCTTCTGGAAAGGCAAACCAGAAGAAGAAGGTCGTCTCCATGGGGTTGGCTTTCCATCAAATATGAGCTAGCTTGGCATCTTAGATTTTCCTCCAATGGGATAAACGAATGCCTCATGGCCCTTTGGCTCACTCTAATCTGGAACCAGTACCCTATGGTCATCAGTGCGCATGTCCCAACCCTGGAACCTACGGACGAGGCCAAAGAGAAATTTTACTCCAGCCTTGAACAATCCTGTCTCGGGTCCCAATGGGTGACAAGCTGATTCTCCTTGGCGACTTTAATGCCAGAGTTGGAAAGGACACAGAACTGTTCTATATGCAGACTATAGATATACTCTCTGTGTAGTCACTGTAAGATGGAGACCTATCAATAAGGTTTACACTGTGTGAATACTATACTGGCACCACTAGAGAGTGCAACTGGTGGTGACCGGGGTTAACTGCCCCTGTGGCAGAGGCTGTCCACCAGAGGGCACTGCGGTGGGACACCTGAGAGTCACTTGCATAGGTGTGCAGGTTCCTTGTATAAAAGGCTGCTCACCATGCTTGTGTCTTACTCTGGAGTTACGAATAAAGGACCAAGGTCACTACAGTTTGAGTACAACACATTGCCTTGTGGAGTCATTCATAAGTGCATTACAGACATAACAACTGGTGACGAGAATATGGACGTTCTTGCAATTATGGCTACCTTTGGCACACTAAAAGACTTTGCAGAGGGTGATGATTGGAATGCCTTCTTGGAAAGGCTTGAGCAATATTTTGTGGCAAACGACCTGGCAGGGGAGACGGACATATTGGCGGAGAAGCGCAAGGCTATACTGCTGACCAGTTGTGGGCCTGAGGTCTACCGCCTCGTCAGGGATTTGCTGGTAACCACGAAGGCCAAGGATAAGACATATGATGAACTGACTGAACTAATTCGTGACCAACTAAAACCAAAACAAAGCATCCTCACAGCCAGGCACAGATTCTACACTCACCGCAGACCTGAGGGCCAGGAGGTTGCAAAATATGTTGCCGATCTCAGGAGACTTGCGGCACCGTGTGATTTCGGCACGCACCTGAACAAAGCATTGTGAGACATCTTCGTTATTGGAATTGGCCACGAGGGCCTATTTCACAAGCTATTATCTGCCGACACCACAGTCAACCTGCAGAAGGCCATCAGCATCAGTCAGGCGTTCATGACCTCGATCTGCAGCACCAAGCAAATTATTCATCCTGTGGACTCAAACCCGGCAAGTACTGTACACAGAATGGTGTCTTTCACAGGCAAAACAGTAGAACGTGGCTCTGCCCAGGGCAGAGAGCACAGACCTCAGGTTTCCAGAACTCAGAGTCCGCCAAGGGGTGCTAATCGAGTAGCATGATGCTGGCATTGTGGAGGAAATCGTAAGGCTCACCAGTATCGGTTTGCTGAGCACGTATGCAAAGCCTGCAACACGAAGGGCCACCTCCAGCGTATGTGTAAAAGAAATACGACACTGTCTAGCAGAGGAGTCGGTAGATGACTTTGAATCTAGTGGGGAGTATGATGATTTGGCCAGAGAGGCAGCTCAACCCCAAGAAGAAGTGTATGGAGTATATACCTGCACCAACGATTGTCATCCAATGAAGATGGAAGTCGAGATAAATGGCGTTCCAGTCTTCATGGAAGTGGACACGGGAGCGAGCCAGTCAGTGATGAGCCAGGATGCCTTTGAGAGGCTATGGAACGAAAAACGACCTCAGTTGTTTCCAGTACAGGAAAAGTTGCACACCTACATCAAGGAGCTGATCCCAGTCCTTGGTAGTGCGGATGTAAGTGTAATCCATAATGGCGTGGTGCACAAGTTACCTCTGTGGATTGTTGCAGGTGATGGTGCAATGCTACTCGGAAGAAGGTGGATGGGGAAGATCCAGTGGGTATGGGAAGATCTCTTCACTCCAGCAATCAATGTCACCTGTGCTCAGAGGCAGAGCAAAGCCTCACCTTTGCTTGGGCCAGGCACCAGAGAACAGCCCAGCGCAGCACCTGAGGCACAGACCGTCCATCATGACTGCGTGGCAATGATCCGACCGGAACGACCTAAAAGTACCTTCCCGACTCCAGTGGCAGGACTCCTGGGGAGGAAGATCGAATTCACAGGCTCTCTTCCAGTTTTTGTGGCAGAATCGCGGAAGAGAAGGATCAAGGCAGTCGACCTCGAGGACAGAGGCAAGATGGCGTCCCTGCTGCCGCGAGGTGCAACGTGGCTGAAATAAATGATGGCGCCGGACGTATCACGAGGTGCAACGCTGAGGGACCAACACATGGTGACTAACAAAGGATTTGATTGGGGTAAAGCCAGCAGGGTTCTCTTAAAGGCGACCTGCAACCAACTGAACTTAAAGAGACATTGTATGCATGGCAATCAATGTAACGAACCGATTAAGATTGTGAACAAAATGTTGTTGTGAGATGTCGGTACCAGTCCTAATGTAAAGAACAAAATGTTGTTGCGAGATGTCGGGAATAGAGTGTCCCCAAAAGCAGCAAGTGAGCGAATTCGGGAGGGTAAAGGTGCTGATCCTGATGCCCTGCCCCAGGTGTCCCCACAAGTTATAGGCCAGCGACCTCAGGAGGGTGAAGACACTGATCCTGATACCCTGTCCCAGGTCTATCCCATGCTGCAGGCACCCGATGGCACTATTCGCCACAGACCTGGAAACGAAAACAGCGCCAATACACGCAGTCGGCTGCCATTGCCCACCACCCGGGTGGAGAAGGCGCAGCCCCCAGACCCAGTCGCTACCTCGGCCATGTCTGGGAGCGAAAGGGCAGACCAATGAGTTCCCCAAATGGGACCTGAAACAGCCAGGTTCCCAACACCGTTAGAGAGCAGGCAGAACATTCTGCAGCCCTCAAAGGAGGACAGGGAGGCCACACACATCTGTGGCTCTGCCCACCACTAGGCAACAGCAAAGGCCCTGAGTCCTGGCTAGGTGAGCGAACCAAGCCCATCCCACTACTAGGGGGTGCAGCGCTGCTATCAGATGATTAGGACCCCGTCCGATGTCTCTGGAAGCTGCGTCCTCACATACCTGTACTGCTACCTCAGTACTGACCATGACTGAACCATGAATGCAATCTACCCAATCCTGGCGCATGACCACAAAACGTAACGAATGTAAGTCACTGAACCAAGGTGTCACGATACAAACTGTAACTTCCTTTCTTTGTAATTGCACTGTGTCCAATCCTGTATGTTAATGTAACAGGCCCACTGCATGATCTCGCTGTGCGGGGGGGAATGGATGTATGTAGCCATGGACACAGACATGGATCTCACCCAGAACCCACTGGAACCTCCACTGCATCATCAAACCATCCAAACTGGTAACCACTATCCAACGTTGTGGCAAAAGGATTGGGGGTTAACAGGGAGAGAGCCAAGCCAAAGTACAGCCAAGGTGCAAGGGCTATTGGCACTTAAGTCTGGGGAGAGCTAAGCCAGAGCACATAGTGCAAAGGTAATCGGCACAAAGGACTTGGGGGAGAGTGATGTTATATATGCAGACTATAGATATACTTTCTGTGTAGTCATTGTATAGTTGCATAAGATGTAGACTTGTTACCTGATGTACTATCAGTAAGGTTTCCACTGTGTATATACTATGCTGGCACCACTAGAGGATGCAACTATGGAGACCGGGGTTTCCTGTCCCTGTGGCAGAGGCTGTCCACCAGAGGGCACTGCGATGGGAGATCTGAGGGTCACCTGCATAGGTGTGCAGGGCCCAGTATAAAAGGCTGCTCACCATGCTTGTGCCTCACTCTGGGGTTACGAATAAAGGACCAAGGTCACTACAGTTTGAGTACAACACATTGCCTCGTGGAGTCCCTCATAAGTGCATTACAGACATAACAAGAACTCTGGAGAGGGGTAATTGTCAGGGAAAGGGTAGGGAAAATCAACTCCAATGTTATCCTCCTCCTGACGAAATGCTCAGAACATGGTCTTGTCACAACCAACACCTTGTTTCATCAGAAAGACAAGTACAAGGCCTCGTGGCAACACCCTCGCTCCAGGCACTGGCATCTGCTAGACTATGTCATCGTCCGAGCGAGGGACCACAAGGACATCCACATCACCCGCACCATGACAGGAGCGGACGACTGCTGGACTGACCACCACCTAATCCGCTCTGATATCTCCATCAACATAGCCTCAAAATGGCAGCGGCAACAGAAACGCTGCCTCAGAAAAATCAACGCTAAAGCACTCAAAGACCCTGCAAAGAAAGCTCTATTCAGTCAACGCTTCATAGCCAACCTGACGACCTCCAATGAACCGGAGCCGCAGAGTGTCCATGGTGCCTGGTCTGCCCTCAAATCCACCATAATCAGCACTTGTGAAGAAACTCTACCAGAAATAATCAAGACTGGTTCGATGAGAACGACCAGGAGATCCAGGAACTAATAAACCGCAAACGCAAGGCATTTCTGAATTGGAAACAACACCACAACTTGAGTGAAAGAAAGCAGATCTACAGACAACTGAAGGCCGAGCTCCAACAAAAAACTCAGGACCTAAAGAACAGGTGGTGGGTGGAGAAAGCATACATGATCCAGCAATTAGCTGACAATCACGACATGCATGGATTTTTTAGCGCAGTCAAGACAACCTACGGCCCAAGCAACCAAGGTCCTACCACACTGAGGGCTAAGAACGGAAAGGTGCTCATCAAGGACAGGTTGGCAGTCAGTGCCCGATGGAAGGAGCACTTCAAGGATCTCCTCAAGCAAGATTCTGGGCTAGAACCTCCACTTTTTTTGCCTGCTTAACGCCCATTTAATGTCCATTTAACCGCTGAAATGACGTATAACGCCCAGATATCGCCCATTTTGGCACAAAATGGAAACTGATGGGCTTTTTTAGGAGACTGATCACCGAGCATTATTTTCCCCATGTGTTTAACGCCGAGAAAAAATATTACAACCTGCCCACTTTTTGGGGGCGGAATCATCAGAATGGGCGATTTCAATGCCCATAATATCGGCCAGCGTTACTTTCCTCACGGACTTAACACCAAGATTCAATAATAATACCCGCCGACTGTTTTTTGTCGTAAAGAGCATAGTTACCCAAACTAGCAGCCATGGAGATCGCCCACTGTCAATTTCACCACCTCGCACACATATCGCCCAGAATATCACCCGCTCAAAAAAACCTCTACAAAAGCTGCAACTAGCCGGGACGGACGCCAGCGGTGTGGCTAGCATTTGTTAAATTACACTCTTACGTGAGGAGATGATATCTGAAAGATTTGCCTGAAAGAGCGCTGATGTGAGTGACAACACTGACACTCTGCTGTGTGTGTGTAGCTCAGGCATCAATGGTGCCCATCACCTTGGTGCCAGTTAAAGTTTGTGTTGATTGATGTAAAGTTGTATTTAACCCTTTCACAGTAAGGAATCACCAGTGTGTAACGGTCCAGCTGTCTGAGACAATGCGCAACAAGGTTATGTTCAAGAACAAAAGTTTAATACCAACATTGGTCTGAAATCATAAGTAACACAGCCAATAACACCCAACCCCCACCCACATCCCACTTTTTTCACCATTGACATAAATCACATGGTCAACATGTCCAGCAACACAGAATACAAAGGCAAAGCAGGAGCGTGGTCCCCAGCCCCCATACATTACAACAAATTGCATACACCCAGATGGAGATATAACACAGCCATCACCTGCGCACATGCACCTCACTTTGCTTCCCCCCTCCCCTTCTTCTCCCCAACTCTATCCGTTCCCCTCCTCACTCCACAGTGCGTAGCCGAGGAGCTCCTCAGGCGGTGCCTCATTGGAGGGGATGAAAGCAGATGCAGTGGGTTGCACGGGTACGGGAGCGTGGAGTGCTGAGGGGGCAACATTCATTGATGCAGAAGCAGGATCTTGGTCCTTGCTCTCATCTGTCGTTCGCAGTGGTAGTGCGGAACCTCGGGGTGGATTGCCGCGGTCGGGGACCACTGGGAGGGCTGTGGCTGCAATGTTCCTGGCTATCGCATCCAGGGCCTCCGCCATCCGCGGAATGTACTCGGTCATGGTGGCCAGCTGTCGGGATATGACCCCAATGTTTCGATGAGCTGGTCACCAATGACTACCGTCCTCCTAGACAACTGCCCTGTCTGACCTGCCCATTCTGCCTGGCCATTGGATGCGGGCTTGAACGGGGCAGATGTGACACATTTGATCCCGTTGCAGGTCATGAATTCTTTGAATTCAGCACGGAGGAAACACGGCCCATTGTCGCTGACTAGGACATCAGGCAAGCCGTGCGTGGCAAACATAGCTCGTGGAATTTCAATGCTGGCCATGAATGTGCTTACAGACATTATTGCACATTCAATCCGCTTTGAGTAAGCATTCACGACAACCAAAAACATTTTGCCGTGGAATGGGCCTGCATAATCTACATGGATCCTCGACCACGGTTTGGATGGCCAGGACCACAAACTTAGCGGTGCCTCTCTGGGTGCATTGCTCAACTGAGAGCAAGCATTGCACTGGCGTACACATGACTCTAAATCTGAGCCAATGGCAGGCTATCACACGTGGGATCTGGCTATGGCTTTCATCATTACGATACCTGGGTTGGTATTGTGCAGTTCCCAAATAAACGTGTCTCTGCCTTTCTTGGGCAAGACTACGCGATTGCCCCACAAAAGACAGTCCGCCTGCAGGGACAACTCATCTTTGCGTCTGTGGAATGGCTTAATCGCTTCCTGCATCTCCACTGGGACACTGGACCAGCTCCCATGCAGGACACAGTTTTTTACCAGCGACAGTAAAGGATCCTGGCTGGTCCAGGTCCTAATCTGGTGGGCCGTAACAGGGGATTTCTCATTCTCAAATGCCTCCATGACCATGAGCAAGTCCGCTGGCTGTGCCATTTCCACCCCGGTGGTGGGCAATGGTAGCCGACTGAGAGCATCTGCGCAGTTCTCTGTGCCCGGTCTGTAGCAGATTACATAGTTGTATGCCGACCACGTGAGTGCCCATCTTTGGATGCGGGCAGAGGCATTGGTATTAATCCCTTTGCTCTCCGAGAATAGCGATATGAGCGGCTTGTGGTCAGTTTCAAGCTCGAACTTGAGGCCAAATAAGTACTGGTGCATTTTTTTTACCCTGTAAACGCACGCTAGAGCCTCTTTTTCAATCATGCTGTAGACCCTTTCGGCCTTGGACAAACTCCTGGATGCATACGCAACTGGTTGCAAAATTCCCGATTCATTAGCCTGTTGTAACACACACCCGACCCGGTATGGTGACCCATCGCAAGCTAACACTAATTGTTTACATGGGTTATACAGGACAAGCAGTTTGTTAGAACACAATAAGTTTCTGGCTTTCTTAAAGGCAGCCTCTTGTGAATTCCCCCATACCCAGTCGTCTCCCTTGCTCAGTAGCGCATGTAGGGATTCTGGCAGGGTGCTTAACCCAGGTAGGAAATTACCGAAGTAGTTAAGGAGTCCCAGGAACGACCGCAGCTCCGTCACGTTCTGTGGTCTCGGCGCGTTCTTGATGGCCTCCGTCTTGGCATCTGATGTCGTCTGCTGCGATTCTCCTCCCTAAGAATTCGACATCCTGTGCCAGGAAAACACACTTCGAACGTTTCAACCTGAGCCCCACATGATCCAACCGACTAAGAACCTCCTCCAGGTTCTTCAATTGCTCCATGGTGTCCCGACCTGTAACTAATATGTCGTCCTGGAAGATCACTGTGCCAGGAACCAACTTTAGCAGGCTCTCCATGTTCCGCTGGAAGATCACTGCAGCCGACCGAGTCCCGAATGGGCACCGGTTGTAGTTAAACAGACTTTTGCGCGTGTTGATGCAGATGAGGCCTTTCGAAGACTCCTCCAGCTCCTGCATCATGTAGGCCGAGGTCAGGTCCAGCTTGGTGAACGTCTTCCCTCCAGCCAGGGTCGTGACTAGGTCATCTGCCTTGGGTAGCGGGTACTGGTCCTGCAGTGAAAAACAGTTAATCGTTACTTTATAGTCCCTGCAAATTCTAGCCGTGCCGAACTCCTTGAGTACCAGGACAATCGGACTGGCCCAGTCATTGAATTCTACCGGCGCGATGATGCCTTTGCGTTGCAGCCTGTCCAGCTCGATTTCCACTTTTTCACGCATCATGTACAGTACTGTGGTGGATGAGTCGCATACCGGGAATCAAATGGATCTGCACTTTCGCCCCCGAGAAGCTTCCAATGCCTGGCTCGAATAATGAAGGGAATTTGCTTAGAACCTGGGTACACGCGGTGTCGTCAATGGATGAGAGCGCTTGGATGTCGTCCCAGTTCCAGCGGATTGTTCCCAGCCAGCTTCTGCCAAACAACGTGGGGCCATCCCCTGGCACAATCCACAGCGGGAGTTCATATACTGCTCCATCATAGCAGACTTTGGCTTCAGCACTGCCAATTACAGGGATTAGTTCCTTTGTGTAAGTCCTTAGTTTCGTGTGAATGGGGCTGAGCTTGGGCCTGTGTGCCTTCTTACCCCACAGCCTGTCGAAGGTTGTTTTACTCATTATGGACTGACTTGTCCCCGTGTCTAGCTCCATAGACACTGGAATACCATTCAGTTCAAATTTCAACATTATTGGTGGGCATTTCTTCGTGAATGTATGTACCCCGTACACTTCTGCCTCCTCCCTATGAGTTTCCAATCCCGTCTGATCCACTGTGGATCGATCTTCCTCTGCAACATGGTGGTTTGCAGGGTTTGCAGGGTTTGCAGCTCGCCTGCACATTCGTTGGAGGTGTCCCATTGTTCTGCAGCCATTGCACGCATAGTGCTTAAAACGGCATTGATGGGACCAATGATCACCTCCGCAGCGCCAACAGGGTGTTAACTGCCTCGCATTAACAGATGATGGCGGTCTCTGGGTCAATTGAGGTCGGGCCACAGCAGCCGGTGTGTACGTTCTGCCATGTACATTTCTGCTCAAAACCGACGTTATTTTATGCACAGTACTGGCCAAAACTTCTTTGTTCTGTGAAATCTGCTTAGTGTTGTCGCTGATGGACATAAATGCCTGGGCTATCTTTATGGCTTTACTCAGGTTCGGAGTATCTACAGTCAACAGTTTGCGAAGGATTGTCTCATGTCCAATGCCTAGTACGAAAAAGTGTCTGAGCATTTGTTCGAGAAATCCCTCAAACCCACAATGTCCTGCAAGACTCCTTAGTTCGGCGACATAGCTCGCCACTTCCTGGCCCTCTGATCGTTGACACGTGTAGAACCGATATCTCGCCATCAAATGCTTTCCTTAGGATTTAGGTGCTCCCGGACCAGCGTACATAGTTCTTCGTAGGATTTCTCTGTTGGTTTAGCCGGGGCCAGGAGATTCTTCATGAGGCCATAGATTGTTGCCCCACAGACAGTTAGGAGGATCGCCCTTCGTTTGGCTGCGTTCTCGTCCCCTTCCAGCTCGTTGGCCACGAAGTATTGGTTGAGTCTCTCCATGAACGCCTCCCAATCGTCCCCCTCTGAGAACTTCTCCAGGATGCCGACTTTTCTTTGCATTTTCGCGCGGTTGTTCGTTACCTCGTCGCCAATTGTTATGCTCAAAATAAATGATCAGAATGAGTACTGTGTGTAATGAGCAAGTGTGACCTTAACTCCTTTATTAAGGTTCCAGAGTGCAGGTACCTAGTGGGTAGCCTGCTTATATACTGTGCTCCCAAGGGATGCTGGCATCCGTTGGGACTCCAACAGTTAAGCCCCCTGATGGTCAGGTGTGATGCAGGTTACAAGGGGTTAAATACATAACAATTATTATGATTATTTTCATTCTTTACCTAAAGACATTCAACGTGACCACAGGCTTTGAGTAAAACATTCCCGGTAAAAGTGGAAGACCTCACATCTGCTGATAGTCACTCATGACTGTTACAAGACTGGATTGGAGTGGAGGCGAAGCATTCGAGAAGACACCGAACACTTTGAGTCCCTTCACCAGGAGCACATGGAAGCCAAGTACAAACAGCAGAAGGAGCGTATGACAAATCAAGCACCCCACTCACCTGTCGCTCCATCTTCCCCACCTGCAAAAGAGTCTGTAAATCCCGCATTGGTCTCATCAGTCACCTTAGAACTAATTTTAGTGTGGGAACAAGTCATTCTCGACTCTGAGGGATTGCCGAAGAAGAGAAGAGAGTAGCACAACACTTAGGTAAAGTCCTCAGACGATTCCTTAAATAAATGTTCCTCAAGATGTTGGTGAAGTCTAGACAAAGTTATCCAGAAAGTCTCCTGATGTGTTTCAGAGGCCTGCTTCACAGCTCCAGCAGCAATGACCATGGAATGGTGAGTATCTCTTTAAGTGGTGAGTATAATTTTAAATAGCAGTTACATAGAATTACATGGGAATATATAGGACATACGGCACAGAAACAGGCCATTCGGCCCAAACAGTCCATGTCAGCATTTATGCTCCTTTCGAGCCTGCTCCCGTCTTTCCTCAGCTAAATCTATCAGCATAAACCTTTATTCCCTTCTCCCTCTTACGCTTGTCTAGCCTCCCCTTAAATGCACCTATACTATTCGCTTCAACCACTCCCTGTGGTAGCAAATTCCACATTCTCACCACTCTTCAGGTAAAGATGTTTCTTCTGAATTCCCTATTGGATTTCTTGGTGACTATCTTATACTTGAAATCAACATCAATTCCGTGTTTACTCCCAAACCATTGGTTGCTGTTTGGAGAAGCGTTGGCCACAAAATGCATCCAATCTCTTTAATGAGTGTTAGCTAATTGTGATCAGCTGTTTAATAAGCCTCCAGTCAGCCGTTCTGAGCATTGGATTCAATGCCTTTACCAAGATGGCGTCTAGTGCTAAATGCACGGAGTGATTATTTTAAACAGTTTTTTATGTGTCCTTCTGCAAATGCACACCCAGGACTCAGCATCCCTGCCCCCGCCACCCCCCTTCCATAGCGCCATGCATGAGCAAACTCCTTGAACCCAAAACTGGAAATGGGGCCTGTATAGTGACCATGTTTCCTTGCTGACGAGCCCGGAGTTGCTGCCGACCATGTTGCTTTGCTGATTTAGACTTTTGCCTAAAATATCGCTGTGATTAGCGACACGAATATTTTCGCGTCCTTCCATGGGAGAGAAAATATCGGAGGTGGTGAGAGACTGGAAGGGGAGAAAGAGACTGGGGGGGAGGAAGAGCAAGAGAGACGGGCAGAGAGAGAAAGACGGGAGGGCAGTGAGTGAGACAGGGAGAGAGAGAGAGAGAGAGAGAGTGACTGGGGGTAGAGTGAGATGGACATGGGGAAAGAAGGAGAGGGAGAATGGGGGGGAGAGAGAGAGACTGGGGTGATAGAAAGACAGACGGGGAAAGGGAGAGACAGGGGAGGGAGAGAGGGAGGGAGAGACTGTGGAGGAGAGAGAGAGAGAGATTGGGGGAGAGAGACTCTGGTGGGAGGGGCAGAGAGAGAGAGACTCAGGAGGGAGAGAGAGAGACCGGGATGAGAGAGAGATTGGAGGAGAGAGACTCTGGTGGGGGGGGGCGCGGCAGAGAGAGAGACTCAGGGCATAGAGGGAGAGACTGGAGGCAGAGAGAGGCTGGGAGGGAGAGAGAAACTGGGATTGGTGGAGAGCGAGATGGTCAGAGAGAGGGAGAGACTGTGGGCAGAGAGGGAGAGTGACACTGGGGACAGAGAGAGACACTGGGGAGGGAGAGAGATTGGGGTGAGAGAAAGAGAGAAAGATTGGGGTCAGAGAGAGAGAGAGAGACTGGGGGGAGAGACTGGGGGGAGAGTGAGCAAGAGTCTAGGGGGAGAGAGAGAGTGACCGAGGGGAGACAGCGAGAAATTGGAGGGAGAAAGAGAGAGACAGGGAGATTGAGAGACTTGGGGGGAGAGAGAAAGTGAGACTGGAGAGAGTGTGAGATTGAATGGGGGAAGAGTAAGTGAGACTGTGACAGGGAGAGGGAGAGAGAAAGATAGAGAGAGAGAGAGAGAGAGTGGGGGGGAGAGAGATAGACCGGGAGGAGAGTGAGATTGACTGGGGGGACAGTGAGAGAGACTGGGGGGTAGAGAGAGAGAGACTGTGGGGGTGAGGGGGGAGAGAGAGAGAGAGACTGGATGGAGAGAGACAGCTACAGGGAGAGAGAGAGAGATGGGGGGGGGGAGCGGGGAGAGAGAGAAAGACTGGGGGCAGAGAGCACGAGAGATTGGGGAGAGAAAGAAAGACTGCGGAGGGAGAAAGAGAGACTGGGGGGAGCGAGACTGAGGGGAGGGATAGACTGGGGAGGAGAGAGAGAGACTGGGATGAGAGAGAGATTGGGGGAGAGAGAGTCTGGTGGGGGGGAGAGGGACTGGGGGCAGAGCGAGCGCGACTGGGGCAGAGATAGAAAAACTAGGGTTCGGAGAGCGAGAGATGGGCAAAGAGAGTGTTACATATGTGGACTTGTATTTACTCTGTACAGCCACCAGAGGGCTCGTCCCCTGGAGTCCCAAGGGATCCCATAATCCCTTGGGAGCGCAGGTATTTAAGGAGGTTTCACAGGTTGGAGAGGCACTCTGGAGAACTGCAATAAAAGGCTAAGGTCACACTTTACTTTGAACTCACAGTGTTCAGTCTGACCTTTTCTCCATACACACCAATTGGCGACGAGATACAGATAGCGAACCCAAAGATGCAGAGAACAGTGGGCATCCTGGAGAAATTTTCGGAGGGAGATGATTGGGAAACTTTTGTGGAGCGATTCGACCAATACTTCGTGGCCAACGAGCTAGATGGGGAAGAGAGCGCTGCCAAACGAAGGATGATCCTCCTCACTGTCTGTGGGGCACCAACATATGGCCTCATGAAGAATCTGCTCACTCCAGCGAAACCCACGGAGAAATCGTACGACGATTTGTGCACATTGGTCCGAGAGCATTTGAACCCGAAGGAAAGCGTTCTGATGGCGAGGTACCGGTTCTATACCTACAAGAGGTCTGAAGGCCAGGAAATGGCGAGTTATGTCGCCGAGCTAAGACGCCTTGCAGGACATTGCGAATTTGAAGGACATTTGGAGCACATGCTCAGAGACTTTTTCGGTACTTGGCATTGGCCATAACACTATACTTTGCAAACTTTTGACTGTAGAGACCCCAACCTTGAGTAAGGCCATAGCGATAGCCCAGGCGTTCATAGCCACCAGTGACAATACGAAGCAAATCTCTCAGCACACAAGTGCTGCAGCAAGTACTGTGAACAAAGTGATGTTGTTTTCGAATCGTAACGTACAGGGCAGGTCACACATACCTGCATCTGCACGTCCGCAGATGACTCAGAGTCCACCATCAAGCGTGATGAATGCAAGACCATTAACACCTTGTTGGCGCTGCGGTGGTGATCATTGTTTCCATTCATGTTGATTCATAGAGTACGTTTTCAAGGGCTGTGGAACAATGGGACACTTCCAATGAGTATGCAGGCGAGCTGCTAAGCCTGTTAAACCTGCAAACCACCATGTTGCAGAGGAGGACAGACCCACGGAGATTCACGACGAACCAGAGCCTCAGATAGAGGAGGCAGAGGTACATGGGGTGCACACCTTCACCACGAATTGTCCCCCGATAATGCTGAATGTTGAACTAAATGGACTCCCGGTGTCAATGGAGCTGGCGCAAGCCAGTCCATCATGGGAAAAAAGATTTTCACAAGGTTGTGGTGCAACAAAGCCAGTCTTAACTCCAGTTCGTACAAAACTAAGAACTTACACTAAAGAACTGATTCCTGTGATTGGCAGTGCTACTGTAAATGTCTCCTACGAAGGAGCAGTGCACAAGCTACCACTCTGGGTGGTACCGGGCAATGATCCCACGCTGCTCAGAAGGAGCTGGCTGGGAAAGATACGGTGGAACTGGGATGACGTTCGAGCACTATCGCCTGCTGACGACACTTCGTGTGTCCAAGTCTTAAAGAAATTTCCTTCACTGTTCGAACCAGCCATCAGGAAATTCCAAGGAGCAAAAGTGCACATCCACCTAATTCCGGGGGCGCGACCCATCCATCACAAGGCGAAGCAGTACCGTACAGGCTGAGAGACAGGGTAGAGATCGAGCTCGACCGGCTGCAAAGCGAGGGCATCATTTCACCGATCGAGTTCAGCGAGTGGGCCAATCTTATTGTCCCAGTCCTCAACGGAGACGGCACCGTCAGAATCTGTGGCAATTTCAAAGTAACTATCAATTGTTTCTCCCTGCAGGACCAATACCCACTACCAAAGGCCGACGACCTCTTTGCAACGCTGGTGGGAGAAAAGACGTTCACGAAGTTGGATCTGACTTCAGCCTATATGATGCAGGACCTGGAGAAATCATCAAAGGCCCTCACCTGTATCAACAAGCACAAAGGTATTTTTCTTTATAACAGATGCCCCTTTGGAATCTGATCAGCGGCGGCGATATTCCAGAGAAACATGGAAAGTTTATTGAAGTCGGTCCCGCACACTGTGGTCTTCCAGGATGACATCCCGGTCACAGGTCGGAACACAGTCGAGCACCTGCAGAACTTGGAGGAGGTTCTTAGTTGACTCAATCGCGTGGGGCTCAGGTTAAAATGCTCGAAGTGCATTTTCCTGGCGCTTGAAGTGGAGTTCTTGGGAAGGAGGATTGCGGCAGACGGCATCAGGCCAACCAACGTGAAGACGGAGGCAATCGAGAATGCACCGAGGCCACAGAACGTGACGGAGCTGCGGTCGTTTCTGGGACTCTTGAATTACTTTGGTAACTTCTTACCAGGTCTCAGCACCCTGTTAGAACCACTACATGTCATACTACGAAAAGGGGGCGAATGGGTTTGGGGCAAAAGCCAAGAAAATGCCTTTATAAAAGCGAGAAAATTGTTCTGTTCAAACAAAATGTTTGTGTTGTATGATCCATGTAAGCGTTTGGTACTAGCATGTGATGCGTCGTCATATGGCGTCGGGTGTGTATTGCAACAAGCTAATGATTTCGGGAAACTACAAGTGGTTGCTTATGCATCCAGGAGTCTGTCTAAAGCTGAGAGAGCCTACAGCATGATTGAAAAAGAAGCGTTAGCGTGCGTCTATGGGGTAAAGAAAATGCATCAATGCCTGTTTGGGCTAAAATTCAAATTGGAAACTGACCATAAGCCACTTATATCCCTGTTTTCCGAGAGTAAAGGGATAAATATCAACGCATCGGCTCGCATCCAGAGATGGGCGCTCATGTAGTCTGCATACAACTACGCCATCCACCACAGGCCAGGCACAGAAAACTGCGCCGATGCTCTCAGTAGGCTGCCATTGCCCACCACTAGGGTGGAAATGGCGCAACCCACAGATCTAGCCATGATTATGGAAGCATTTGAGAGTGAGCAATCACCAGTCACTGCCCGGCAGATCAAAACCTGGACAAGCCAGGACACCTTATTATCTCTAGTCAAAAGCTGTGTGCTACACGGGAGCTGGTCCAGTGTCCCAGTGGAAATGCAGGAAGAGAGAAAGCCTTTCCAGCAGCGCAAAGATGAAATGTCTATACAGGCAGACTGCCTTCTGTGGGGCAATCGAGTAGTGGTCCCCAAGAAGGGCAGAGACATCTTCATCAATGACCTCCACAGTACCCACCCAGGCATTGTAATGATGAAAGCGATAGCCAGATCCCACGTGTGGTGGCCCGGTATCGATGCGGACTTAGAGTCCGGTGTTCACAGATGTAATACATGCTTGCAGTTAAGCAATGTACTCAGGGAGGCGCCGCTAAGTTTATGGTCTTGGCCCTCCAAACCGTGTTCTAGGGTACACGTCGACGATGCAGGCCAGTTCTTGGGTAAAATGTTCCTTGTAGTTGTAGACGCGTACTCCAAGTGGATTGAATGTGAGATAATGTCGGCTAGCATGTCCGCTGCCATTACTGAAAGCCTGTAGGCCATGTTTGCCACTCATGGCTTACACGATGTCCTGGTGAGCGACAACGGGCCATGTTTTACCAGTGCTGAGTTCAAAGAATTCATGACCCATAACGGGATCAAACATGTCACATCTGCCCCGTTTAAACCAGTGTCTAATGGTCAGGCAGAGAGAGCAGTGCAAAACATCAAGCAATGCTTGAAGAGGGTAACTGAAGGCTCACTGCAGACTCGTCTATCCCAAGTCCTGCTTAGCTACTGAATGAGACCCCTCTCACTCACTGTGATCCCACCTGCTGAACTGCTCATGAAAAGAGCACTTAAGACAAGGTTCTCGTTAGTTCACCCTGATCTACATGAACAGGTAGAGAACAGGCAGCTTCAACAAAGTGCATACCATGATAGCACAAATGTGTCACGCGAGATTGAAATCAATGATCCTGTATTTGTATTAAATTCTGGACAAGGTCCCAAGTGGCTTCCCGGCACTGTCGTAGCCAAAGAGGGGAACAGGGTGTTTCAGGTCAAACTTTCAAATGGACTTATTCACCGGAAACACTTGGACCAAATCAAACTCAGATTCACGAACTATCCTGAGAAACCCACCTTGGACCCTACCTTTTTTGATCGGCCAACATACACACCAGTGGCAACTGGCACCACGGTTGACCACAAAGCAGAACCCATCATCCACAGCAGCCCTGCAGTGCCCAACACACTAGGCAGCCCAGCAAGGCCAGCTGCACTGTAGCCCAGCGAGGGCCCAACAAATGATTCACCAACACTAGCTTTCACACCAAGATGATCAACCGGGGCAAGAAGGGCCCCAGATCGACTCACATTGTAAATAGTTACACTATTGACTTTGGGCGGGGGGGGGGGGGGGAGTGTTGTTATATATGCAGACTTGTATTTACTCTGTACAGCCACCAGAGGGCTCATCCCCTGGAGTCCCAAGAGATCCCATAATCCCTTGGGAGCACAGGTATTTAAGGAGGTTTCACAGGTTGGAGAGGCACTCTGGAGACCTGCAATAAAAGACTAAAGTCACACTTTACTTTGAGCTCACAGTGTACAGTCTGACTCTTTCTCCATACACAACAGAGAGAGACTGGGGTAGAGAGAGAGAGACTTGCGGCAGAGGGAGAGAGAGAGAGTCTGGGACAGAGAGAGAGACAGGTCTTAAACGGAGTGGCCTTATGCAGAGTGGTTTATTTGGGAATTTGGAAAGAATGGGATTTTGAAGAAGTGGGGAAGATTAAAATCAATTTAAAAAGTAAATATAGATAAATGATATTTCTAATATAAAAACCTAATTAATTAAGTCAGCTGATGACAGGGCAGCTCAGTCCCATGGATTGCACATCCTGTGGCATGTGGGAAGTCCTGTACGCTTTGCTCAGCTCGGACGACCACGTGTGCAGGAGGTGTCTCCAGCTTCAGCAAATCAAATTCCACGTTTCGGAGCTTGAGCGGCGGCTGGAGTCACTACAGTGCATCCGTGAGACTGAGAATTTTGTGGATAGTATGTTTCAGGATGTGGTCACCCCGCAGTTTAAGAATGTGGAGGCAGAAAGGAAGTGGGTTACCAATAGACACAGGAGGAGTACTAGGCAGGTAGTGCAGGAATCCCCCAAGTGCATCTCGCTCTCCAACCAATATTCTGTTCTAAGTACTGGTGAGGGCGATGGTGCCTCTGGAGAGTGCAGCCAGAGCCAAATCCACGGCACCATGGGTGGCTCAACTGCACAGGGGGGGAGGAAGAAGAATGGTAGAGCAATAGTGGTCGGGGATTCAATAGTGAGTGACCGCAGATGTGACTCGAGGATGGTAGGTTGCCTCCCTGGTGCCACAGTCAAGGTTATCACCGAGCGGCTGCAAGATATTCTGGGGGGAGAGGGTGAACAGCCAGAGGTCGTGGTCAATATCAGTACCAATGACATAGGTAGAAAGAGGGATGAGGTCCTGCAGAGAAAGTTTAGGGAGCTAGGAGAGTGATTAAAAAGCAGGACCTCAAAAGCAGTAATCTCCGGATTACTGCCGGTGCCACGTGATTACAGAAATCGGAGGATAAAGAAGTTGAATGCGTGGCTGGAGAGAGGGCTTTAGTATCCTGAGGCATTAGGACTATTTCTGGGGGAGGTGGGACCTATACAAGCCGGACGGGTTGCACGTCAACAGAGCCGGGATCAGTATCCTCACAGGAGATTTTGCTAGTGCTGTTGGAGAGGGTTTAAACTAGCTTGACAGGAGGATGGGAACCAGAGAATAGATTCAGTGGGGAGAGAAGCAAAGCTGGAATTAAGCAACAGAGAAGTAGAAGTAGAAAGTGAATTTGGAAGACGGAGGAAACAAGGGCTGGAAAATAGACAGCAGGGGAGTTTGGCAGTGCTAAATGGTGTATACTTCAATGCAAGGAGTATAGGAAATAAGGCAGATGAGCTTAGAGCATAGATTGACACTTGGTAGTATATTATAGCTATTACTGAGACATGGCTGAAAGAAGGGCAGGTTACAACATTCCTGGTTACAAGATTTTCAGACGGGATAGAGAGGGGGGTAAAAAAGGAGGGGGTTGCAGTATTAATTAAATAAATAATTACAGCTGTGAGAAGGGATGATATGTTAGAGGGGTCATCAAACAAGGCCACATGGGTTGAATTAAAGAACAAAAAAGGTGCGATCACACTACTGGGAGTGTACTTTAGACCCTCAAGCAGTCAGAGGGAGATAGAAGAACAAATATGTGGGAAAATTGCTATGAAGTGCAAAAACTATAAAGCTGTAATAGTGGGTGATTTCAACTACCCTAATATTAACTGGGGAAAATGTAATGTGAATGGTACAGAGGGTGTGTGGAATTCCTAAAATACATTCAGGAGAACTGCTTTAGTCAATATGTAGCAAGCCCAACAAGGGAGGGGATGGTTCTGGACTTGGTTTTGGGGAATGAAGAGGGGCAAGTGGAAGGGGTATCAGTGGGAGAGTATTTTTGCGCTAGTGATCATAATTCCGTAAGATTTAGGGTAGTTGTGGAAAAAGACAAAGGGGGACCAGGAATAAAAGTTCTCAATTGGGGTAAGGCCAATTTTGCTGAGCTGAGATGGGATTTGGCTAAAGTGGACTGGAAACGGCTACTTGAAGGTAAATCAGTGTCAGAGCAGTAGGAAGCATTCAAGGAGCAGATCCTGAGGGTACAGAGCAAGTATGTTCCCTTAAAAAAAAGGTGGGGCTAACAAATTTAGAGCCCCCTGGATGTCAAGGGATATACAGGGTAAGATAAAGAAAAAAAAGGAAGCTTATGACAGATACCGAGAACTCGATACTGCAGAAACTCTAGAAACACTATAAGAAGTGCAAGGGTGCAATTAAAAAAAATATCAGGAAAGCAAAGAGAAAGCATGAAAGAATGTTGGCAAGTAAAATCAGAGGAAACCCAAAGATGTTTTATAAATACATTAAGAGCAAGAGGATAACTAGAGAAATATTGGGGCCTATTAGAGACCTTAAAGGCAATCTGTGTGTGGAGGCGGAAGACATTGGTAGGATTCTTAATGAATACTTTGCATCTGTTTTCACAAAAGAAAGGGGCAATGCAGACTTTGTAATGAGGAAGGAGGAGTGTGAAATATTAGATGAGATAAATATAGTGAGAGGAAGTATTAAGGGGCTTGGTAGCTTTAAAAGTGGATAAATCCCCAGGCCCGGATGAAATGTATTCCAGGCTGTTAAGAGAAGCAAAAGAGGAAATAGCAGAGGCTCTGACCATCATTTTCCAATCCCCTCTGGCTACAGGTGCAGTGCCAGAGGATTGGAGGACTGCTAATGTTGTATCTTTGTTTAAAAAGGGAGAAAGGGATAGACCGAGTAATTACAGGTCAGTCAGCCTATCTTCGATGGTGGGAAAATTATTGGAAAAAATAGTGAGTCACAGGATAAATCTTTATTTGGAAAGACATGGATTAATCAAGGACAGTCAGCATGGGTTTGTCAAGGGAAGGTCGTGTCTGACTAATTTGATTGAGGTAACCAGGAGGGTCAATGAGGGCAGTGTGTATGATGTAGTGTATATGGATTTTAGTAAAGCTTTTGATAAGGTCCCACATGGCAGACTGGTCACGAAAGTAATAGCCCATGGGATCCAGGGCAAAGTGGCAAAATTGGCTCAGAGGCAGGAAGCAAAGGGTAATGGTTGATGGTTGTTTTTGTGTTTTTGTGACTGCAGGCTGTATCCAGTGGGGTTCCGCAGGGCTCGGTGCTAGGTCCCTTGCTTTTTGTGGTATATATCAATGACTTGGACTTAAATGTTGGGGGTATGATTAAGAAGTTTGCAGATGACATTAAAATAGGCTGTGTGGTTGATAGTGAAGAAGAAAGCTGTGGACTGCAGGAATATATCAATGTACTGGTCAGGTGGGCAGAACTATGGCAAATGGAATTCAATCCGGATAAGTGTGATGTAATGCATTTGGGGAGGTCTAACAAGACAAGGGAATACACAATGGCCCTGAAATTCCATTTTGGCCTTCTCGCGGGCATTTTAGAGAAATGCCCTTAAGCTGCTGCCCACTTTCGACTTTCCGATGCTGAGGCCTCTCCTGACTGCCAGTCGCAGCACGTGCACGTCGATGCGTGCGCAGGCCTACAGCTGGAGTCACATGGCTCTGGGCAGCCAATCAGGTAAAGTATCATAGTTATAGGAGTTCCGCAGGGTTCTAAACTCCTATTACTATGATTGTGATAGAGCTCGAAACACCCAAAACACAGTCCCAAACATCCAAAACACTAATAAAAAATAGAAAATAATTACACTACATTCATTTAAATTAAAGTAATTAATGTCTTAAAAAAATAATTTCCCGATTTTTAAAAAGTTTTTTAAAATGAACTTACCATTGTGTTTTAATAACTTTATGTTTATATGTCTTTGTGTTTTTTAAAGTACTTGCACCTGTAAAAATAGGCTATGCGCCTGCTTTTTCAGGCGCAAGAGTTTTGAGGACACTTGTAAGAGTAAATATCGGAAATTTCCACTTACAAATGTCCTCACTCCCGAGATGCAGCCATCTGTCAAGGCAGAAACTTGATAGATCGAAAATGCCGGACGCGAGGAGGCCGGAATTGTTGGCCCATTAAATGGTATGACACTGAAAAGTGTAGTGGAACAAAGGGACCTTGGAGTGCATGTCCACAAATCCTTGAAGGTAGCAGGGCAGGTAAATAAGATGGTTAAGAAGTCATATGGAATACTTGTCTTTATAAGTCGAGGCATGAAATACAAGAGCAAGGAGGTTATGCTTGAACTGTATAAAACACTGGTTAGGTGCAGTTCTGGTCACCACATTCCAGGAAAGATGGAGTTGCACTGGAAAGGATGCACAGGAGATTTACAAGAATGTTGCCGGGTTTGGAGAATTTTGGCTATTGCTGAAAGTTATCATTTCGGAATACTAGATTAGTTAACCGACGAAAGTATCAATGAATGCATTGTAGCATTAAAAAAGCTATCTATTCACTTTAGGTATACAGGACCGAGCACTGCATGACTGCTTTGTTTGTGGGATGAAAAATGAGGCAATCAGAAGAAAGTTAATGACAACTCCTAACTTGAATTTTGATTTAGCTTGTCAGACAGCTATGTCAATGAACATGGCCAACCAATATTCCTGAGAATTTCATACTTTTTCCAGTTGTCAGACAACCGAAGTGAATCGCCTGCAGGTTAAAAGTAAAAGGCAGTTGGGCCCCAAGGTCTCAGAAACTGGCAATAGTAACAGAGCATTAAAGTCCTGTTGTCGGTGCCTGGGACAACACATTACTCAAAGTTGTCCATATGTGAAGGCAGAGTGTTTCATCTGCAGGAAACTGGGCGTCTTGCAAATGCATGCCGACTGAAGGGTAAACCAACTTTCAAAGCTATAAGTAGAAATCTCCAGAGACTACATAGCATGGAAGAAAAACAACAGGACGAGGAGGTTTTAGAGATACACATCATCAAGAGCATGAGGTTAACTAACAGTGATTCAAAACATATCATCATCCACATAGATGTTGCAGGAACCAAGATACCCATTGAAATCGACACAGGTGCATCCATGAGTGTAGTAATGGAGTTGCTATACCTCGACAAATTGTGTGATTTCCCATTGGAGAAATCCAAGATAGACCTGCGAAGCTACTCGGGAGAGAACATTCCTGTGGTAGGTGGTATCACCGTACCAGTGAAATACAAGGAGCAAGTGCAGAGCTTGCCTCTATTAGTAGTGGCAAGAGACAAGCCTGCCTTACTAGAAATAAATTGGTTGGGATCACTGAAGCTGGATTGGAATGAGATTTTTCGTGTTGAAACTAGATTTGCATCAAAGGATGATGTCAAGAATTATCCGAAGGTGTTCTGCGAAACAGGCAATTCGATCCAAGGCTTCAAGGCAAGTGTCAGGGTACAGAAGGACGCTAGATCGGTTTACTGCAAGCCACATTCCGTACCATATGCACTCAAGGAGAAAGTTGAGCAAGAACTCAAAAGATAAGAGACTGAGAACAGTATTTCTAAGATAGCTTGATGTAATTGGTCTACACCCATTGTTGCTGTACCTAAGTCTGATGGTAAGGTAAGATTGTGTGGTGATTATAAAGTAATCGTAAACCAGGTTCTAGAGGGTAATGTCCCCAATACATTGCCAAATGTAGAAGATTTGTTTACAATGCTGACAGGTGGCTAGATCTTCTCAAAGTTAGATCTTACGAATGCCTACTTACAACTTGAACTAGATGAGGAGTCCAAGTCATGCTTTACTATAAATACTCATATTGGCCTATATCAAATTAATAGGTTACCATTTGGAGTGTCTTCCGACCCTGCCATGCTCCAAGGGTGATGAACCAGATTTTGCAAGGTATTGAAGGGGTAGTATGTTATTTAGATGACCGACTAATTTCAGCACCAAATAGGCAAATTCATAATAACATATTGAATGAAGTCCTCAACCGGCGAGAGAAGCAGAGTAAGAGTGTCTGCTCGCAAGTGTGAGTTATTTCAAAACTCAGTGGAGTACTTAGGGTACAGAGTAGACAAAGATGGTTCACATCCAACAACAGGGAAGCTGGATGCAATCAGAAATGCACCCACTCCCAAGAATGTCACTGAACTTCGATCATTTTTGGGTCTTTTGAACTATTATGGGAAGTTCCTACCAAATTTGGCCACAGTATTACATCCACTGAATGAACTATTGAAAAATTAGGTCCATTGGAAGTAGTCAGAAGAATGCGATACAGCATTCAAGGAGTGTAAAAGCAAATTGGTCGAGAGCGCCATGTTAGTTCACGATGACATATCTAAGGAGATTAAGCTAGCATGTGATGTCTCTCCGTATGGAGTTGGAGCAGTGATCTCTCATGTATTAAGTAGTGAGGAGGAGAGACCAATTGCTTTTGCTTCATGCACTCTCAGTGCCAGTGAGCGTAATTATGCACAAATCGAAAGGGAAGCTTTGGCATTAATTTTTGGGGTTAAGAAGTTCCACAAATACTTGTATGATCATAAGTTTACCATCATTACGGACCATAAGCCCCTGACAGCAATCCTCCATCCAAAGTCCCCAGTTCCAACATTTGCTACAGCCCGAATGCAGAGATGGGCTTTGGTTTTGTCAGCATATAAATATGATATTGAATACAGACGATCAGCTGATCACAGTAATGCTGATGTTATGTCTAGATTGCGTTCCCCATCATCAATTACACCCGATAGGGAAGAAGTGTTCTATTTTTCATACATTGATAAACTGCCAGTCACAGCTGAAGCGATTGGTAGAGCAACCAAACGTGACCCAGTTATGTCAAAGGTGTATGATTATATTGCAAGTGGCTGGCCAAACCAGGTAACAGACAAAGATATTCATCCATTCTTCATTCGTAGGAATGAATTATCAGTCGATAAAGATTGTATCATGTGGGGTGCAAGAGTGGTTATACCAAATAAATTCAGGTCCAAATTATTAGGAGACCTCCATGACCAGCACCTGGGAATGTGCTTGACCAAGCGTTTTGCACGCAGTTACTTATGGTGGCCAGGTCTAGATAAAGATATAGAGTACATCGTCAACCAGTGTATGACATGTCAATCGGTAAGCAAGAAACCACCATCAGCACCATTATAGCCATGGAAATGGCCTCCCAGGATGTGGCAAAGGCTACATATCGATTTTGCTGAGCTAGATGGACAGCAATTGTTTATTGTGATTGATAGCCATTTGAAGTGGATCAAGATGTTTTCAACGTGGAAAATAACAAGTAAAACATTAGACATTTTACAAAGATTATTTTCTTCATTTGGCTTCCCAGAAGAAATTGTTTCTGATAATGGACCACAATTTTGTTCAGATGAATTTGCACAGTTCACGAGCAAAACTGGTGTGAAACATACTAAGGTTCCACCATACTACCCTGCTTCAAATGGTGCAACAGAGCACACAGTACAAATTGTAAAACGTGCCCTCATCAAACAGATGTAGGATACAAATCCAAAGAAACGACAGTTGCCATTGGACCACAAATTGGCTAATTTTCTAATTATGTATCATAATACTCCTCATACTGGTAGAACACCAGCAGAGTTGTTTCTCAAACGACAGCCACGAACCAGATTCTCATTGTTAAAACCAAATGTGGCACAGTCCATAGAAGAGAAACAATTGAGACAGAAAGAGGATCATGATAGAGGTAGAGTAAAAGAGAGAAGTGTGAACTTAAATCAGAAGGTGAGAGTGAAGAACCATCACCATAAGTGGTTAAAGTGGTTACCAGGAAGAGTGGTGAAACTATGTGGTCCTCGCATATATCATGGACAGGTTAGGTTTGTTCACATTGATCATATTTTACCTACAGACATAGAAGTAATTGAAGGTGGGAATGATTCAATTATTTCAGACTCATCAGATAGTTTTGATACAAGTAAAGTACCAGGGGCATATCCTACCTCCAATGTACTGGAAACAAATCCAAGAAGAAGTCAGAATTTAAGTCTGAGTCTGAGTCAGGCAGACAAACAGTCTGAAGTTAGAGAGAGTTCAAATGGAAATCAAGGGCAATCCTTGGAGGAAAATTTCCCTCAGGATCAGCCTCGAATGAGTCTAATTTCAACACCATGTTTGGAAGATTCTGTTCAAGAGCCAAGGTATCCTCTTCGAAACAGAAAACAAGTGGTGAAGCTTGATTTGTAAATATGGCAAAATAAGTCTATATCTTTTGTTATGTATAAGTTATGTATGATGATTAGTTGTTTTGATTAATTCTTCATGAAGGAGGGAGAAGTGTAATATATACAGCTCCACCTGTGGACTACTGTGGCACTGCAGCCACTGCTGTTTACAACAATAAAGAGGGAACAGGTCACCTGACTAGAGTTCCTGATGTTGGAAGCCATCTTAAAGCTGTGTGTGTTTGTGAGTTGCACTGAAGATATAACAGATATGCTGTAGCCTACAGGACTACGGACCAAGAGCTAGAAAGTGGGATTAGGCTGGATAGCTCTGGGTCGGTTCGTGTGGACAAGATGTGCCGAAATGGCCTCCTTCTGTGCTGTAAATTTCTATGATTCTATGAGAGAGAGAGACTGGTGCAGAGAGAGAGAGACTGGGGGAAGAAAGAGAGAGACTGGGGCAGAGAGAGAGAGAGAGATTGGGAGAGAGAGAGACTGGGAAGGGATAGACTGGGGAGGAGAGAGAGAGAGAGAGAGAGAGAGAGAGACTGGGGGGAGAGAGGGACTGGGGGCAGAGAGAGAAACTGGGGCAGAGAGAGAGAGAGACTGGGGGGAGAGGGTGAGAGACTGGTGAGGGAGAGAGAGACTGGGAGGAAAGAGTGACTTGGGGGTGAGAGAGACTAAAGGGGGAGAGAGTCTGGGGGGAGAGAGAGAGAGACTGGGGAAGAGAGAGAGCCCTGGGGGAGTGAGAGAGAGACTGCAGTGGGGAGAGTGAGAGACTCAGGGGAGAGTGAGAGAGACTGGGGGAGAGAGAGAGATGGGGGAGAGAGTGAGACTCGGGGGAGAGAGAGAGAAAGAGTGGGGGGAGAGTGAGATTGACGGGGGGGAGTGTGTGAGACTGGGAGAGGGTGAGAGAGAGAGAGAGAGAGACTGAGGGGAGAATGAGACAGACTGTGAGATGAGTGAGAGAGAGAGACTGGGGGATGAGAGAGAGAGAGATCGGGAGGAGCGAGAGAGACTGGGTGGAGACAGAGCCTGGAGGAGTGAGAGAGAGACCGCGGTGGAGAGAGTGAGAGACTCGGGGGAGAGTGAGGGAGACTGGGGGAGAGATAGAGATGGGGGAGAGAGTGAGAGAGACTGGGGGGAGCGAGAGAGAGAGAGAGACCGGGGGAGAGAGAGAGCAATGGGGGGAGAGTGAGATTGACGGGGGCAGGGGGGGGGTGGTGCAGGAGAGTAAGTGCGACTGGGCGAGAGAGAGAGAGAGAGAGAGAGAGAGAGACTGGGGGGTGAGAGAGAGAAACCGGGAGGAGAGTGAGATTGAGAATGGGAGAGAGAGAGAAAGAGAGAGAGAGAGTGGGGGGAGAGGGAGAAAGACTGGGAGGAGAGAGAGAGAGACTGGGGGTGGGGGGAAGAGTTAGAGACAGGGGGGAGAGTGAGGGAGACTGGGGGGAGAGTGAGAAATAGACTGGGGGAGGGGGAGAGAGAGGGGACAACGTAGAGGGGATCGGATGGAAGAGAGAGAGAGAGGGAACGCAGGGAATTTGGATCACGTTCTTCCAACCCCCACCCCCTGGACACTCACAACACGTTCTCCCTCTCCTCCCACTACACCTGGTTGATTTCTCGGAAAGCTCGGTGTGTGTGCGAAAAGTGACATCATTGGAGTTGATGAAATCTGGAAGTCACGAAATTGTCACTATTAACTTCATACCTAATAAACCTGTTAACAATTCGTGACCACACACAATGCCCCATCTATGGTGCGGCTGGGGGGGGAGGCGAGGGGCGCGGGGGGGAGGGAGGGTAAAGTCAGGAACTTGGGTTGGGGGGGGCAGGAACTAGGACTGGGCTGTGGGCAGGAACCTTGTCTAGGGGGGGCAGGAACTTGGGCTGGGGGGTGGGCAGGAACTAGGACTGGGCTGGGGGCAGGAACCTGGGCTGGGGGGGGCACAGGAACTTGGGTTGGGATGGGGCAGGAACTTCGGCTGGCAGGGACGAGGTCCTAACTTATGAGAGTGAGCTCTCTCCTGTCTGGAGTCAGCAGTCAGAATGGGTCGAATTACACTGTGCAAAATCACTGATTACATAGGCAGGGGGGGTTCTAAATACTTATTCCAGAAAAACTACTGGGTGTGTCTTATCCTCCAAGGGGACCAATCAGCAATCAGGTTATGTGATCAAGGGGACCCAATCAGAGCATCTTTCTGTTGCAAATAAGTGCATCACTAAACGCAAGCTAAATCAGCATTTCAGCTTCAGACCTCGGGGCTGAAATTCAGGGCCAGAAAACTGGCGCACCTACATTTTTTTAAAGTTTTTTCCACCAGGATCGTTGAAGCGGCATCTCCATTGATTTTTGGCACTTAGGCTTTTTTTTGACGTTGGGCCAGAAGTCAGTCATTGTTTAGACAGGAGTTCGGTGCTAAGGCGGGCTGAGGAGCTGAATTTGGGTCGGGACCGGCACTGAGCGGTGGTGACATCACAGCATGTGTGCATCACCACGCTCTCTCCTCTCCGTTAAACTGGAGAGAATCCGTCATTTTATACCTTCGGCCACTGGGCCACCAGGGAGGGTTTCAGCTGGGCCAGCTGGGGGTACCCAAGAGAGGTTGCCAGGCTGTCTGCTGGCGATCCGGCCAAACCCGTGGGCACTATTTTGCCAACCAATCGGGAAGTCGGCTGGCAAAAATAAAGACATGGTGGCCACAGCAGTGGGTCCTCCCTTGAAGGGCCACTGCACTGCCAGGTCACACACAGTGAGGAGAAGGTGCGCTGACAGAGAAAGCTATTGGGGACACTACGTGGCGGGGCAACGATTTTTTTTGATTGAATTTCAGTCTGTGCATTTTTCAGGTGAGGGAGAATGGTGGTGCTCATTTTGATGACGCGCTTGCGGCGATAATCAGCATCGAGGTGGAATTGGGTCCAGGCCGAAAAATCCCTGACCTGAATTTGGGTCGGGGCGGCCAGTTGACCACAAAGCGGCGGACGCGGGATTCCACCACATGGCCGCCATAAACGGGCAGCAACAGGTCTTTTTGAGACCCTGTAATTTGGCCCCCTCATTTTGTCCACCTCTTTATCTTTTTAGCTCCTAAAGTATTTGGCGAAAATTTTGTGCAAAATGTTAGCAGAATATATTCCAGTTTTTGATTAAATATATTTAAATATATATATATATATTTCAGTAATTCCTACATTAATGTTCTATTCAATTTAATTATCCATAATATTCACACAACAGAAATTCAAGTTAAAATAAAGGATTTCTAATTTATGCCCTGCCCTGTTAGAAAGTCAAAATGTTCCTATTGATTCAGAACTTGACTGTAGAGATTGAGACAGTGAACAAATTAAATGACCAAAAATATTTACTGTATTGAACAGGAATTAATAGCTAAGATTACTTGCATATTAAGACTCTTAAGTGCAATATATAGACAAAATGCTTCTAACTTTCTGGTTCCCAGTTGTTTATCTGAAATCCTGACTGCCTCTGATTTTATTTGAATAATTATTATTGGACTCTCACGAGCAGTTGAATCGATAAACTCTATTGATTTGGGTTGGTTATAATAGAATCAATTAAGAATATAGTGGCATATGCAGATAGACTGGAATTTCTGCGATTACCAATGTGGAACTTGACCCTTTCCCCACATCTCTGATATTAACCTGCAGGTTTCTTCAGGCAACTGAGACACCCACCTAAAGCAAACAGGAATCTCAGGAATTGTGAAAGTCAAGATGCTATTAAGTCAATAGGACCATGACAGCATTTTATCTGAGGCCTGAGTGGGGAACCCTCTGCATCTTTCCAATCTGAAACATTGGCCGTGATTTCGCCAACTTTGGCAGTTCCGGGGTGGCCGGGGTCGGTGGCAGGTTGGGACCCCGCTCCTGGCTCCAGCCCGCATTGTGAAAAGAACCTTCTGTTCATGGGGCTTCTGTTGATGGGGCCCACCCTGCGAGGTTCCTGGCCAATTAAAAGGAAGCGGGTCTGATGACGTCGTCATTATTAGCCGGTTTCCATAAAGGGATCATGCCCACAAATATTTTGACAGTTGTGCAAAAACTGACAAACACTGCACAAAGGTGCATGACTGCACCCAGGCTCTCCCATGACTCCTTCCAGATGCTTATGGAGGGAGTCACAGCACACAGGGAGGTTCTCTTCCTTTCCAATGGGCGGAAGAGACCTCCCCAGGACACCAACGCAGCCTGATTGCACACTGTACAGGAGGGCACAAGCAGGGATATCGTTTGGAGGACCTGGCTGCAGTGGCGCAAACCCTTCAATGATCTCAGTGGATCACAAAACGTAACTGCAAAGCCACGCTCACCTTATCCTGCTGTGCCACTCATTACATCCCCATCACTCTGCCTTCCCTACCCTACACCAACAGTTTTGCTGTGCTGTTAATGTAAATATGATGTGAAATTGTGTTGCAATAACACTAAAAAAAACTGAAATCTTTGATGATGTTTCTGTAGTTTGAACTGCAGAATAGTGATGTCAGTGCACCAGCTCCTCGTATTCACATTGCTAAATCCAGTTTCCTTATCCTGATGGCAGAATCATGCAGAACGACAACAACAACTTGTATTTATATAGCGCCTTTGATGTAGTAAAATGTCCCAAGCCGCTTCACAGGAGTGTTCAAACAAATTTGACACCGAGCCACATAAGGGAATATATGGGCAGGTCAAAGAGGTAGGTTTTAAGGAGCATTTTAAAGGAGGAGAGAGAAGTAGAGAGATTTATGGTAAAAATCCCAGAGCCTAGGGCCTAGACAGCTGAAGACACAGCCGCCAGTGCATTCGCATCTTCATGGGTCTTTGAATCTGCTGTCAAGGTAAGGGAGCTAGTTTTAACACTGTAAGAGGGTGAAAGGATGCAAAATTCACAAGAACCCCTCCCAGTGTTTGGGCTCATTCGAAAGAAAATTTAATTTGGGACTATCTACCGGAAAGTTTGGAACCCTAAAGTGCTTATGGGAGAAACTACGAACTTTAATTGAATTTTGGACTTTTAAAAAGACAAATTCAAGGCTGTGGGCAGGCCTAAAGAACTAACAGGAGACAACTTGATTATTGAGGCTGTCTGGGCATTGGGACTAACATTACTTGTCTGGAGAAATGGGTATTCGAGAATCCTTCTCCACTAGAGACATTAACATTACAACAAATAACCCAGAGATAGCCAACCATCAACCTGAATCTGGAAAACCATTTCAGCATATACATCACAAAGAGGCCCAATCCAGCCTGTATGCGAAAAACTAAGCACAAAAGGACATTGCGATTACCAAGCTAATATTTCCAACAGGAAACAGTTTTCGAAACATATTAACTTTTAACGAGCCCGCCAAAATATTACAAAGAGAAGTCAAGCCCGCCAAATTCAAACAAAGAATCCTGGACTTATTTGGCGCGCAGATTAGAATCACTCAAACCGTATAATTGGCCCCCTGTTTTAACAGAGGGTATGACACACTTTACCATACAACCGAGACCACGTGTATGTCATCAAGAAGGGAGAGAAACCAACGCGACAGTTGTAAACTAACTTCTCCAGCCTCGAAGTCCTGAAGTCCTGAAGGAAGGAAGAACATCACCATCGCGGCAGCAACTGACCACAGCCAAAGTGGTCGCAACTGAAAACCACCGCGATCGACCAAACTCAAAACAAAACTCCAACAGGAAGAAACCAAAGAATCAAAAGTTTCCACTCTACAATCTAAGGCCTGACTACCAACAGGTGAAAACATTACCTAAAGAGACTTTGAACCTATTTCTAACAAAGAAAACTGGGTAATTACCCCATAGATCCAAAACGCGCCTTATCGCATCAGCGGACTCAACCCAACTGAAGATTGCGCAGTAAGAAGTCTTCTCCGACGTTCGGGGTACAGCAAGCAGAATCTACAGATTTCAACGAACCCCAAAATCGCGAACTATCGCTAACTGACCAGAAAGGATTGGTAAGCATAGTCCCTGCCTGCCCTGGAGTCTAACCTAGCTAGTATTAGGTATTGGGAGGTGGGAGGTGTAATTTTTATTGTAACCCCCTTCGAATGTGTAATGTATTGTTCTTTATTAGAGTGATTATAAGTTTGACACTGTATTTTCTTGTCTTTAATAAAATCAAAGTTTTTTGCACCAAATCAGTTGTCCTTTGCACTTTATCACATCCCCCAAATAAATCCAGAATCTCAAACCCAGGGAGTGGGAGCGATTCGAACCGCTCAAGTAGGTCAGAGGTGCACCTGACCCCCAGGACCACCCACTTACAAGGGAAAAGCTGGGGCTCTCCCCCATTCTGAAGTGCAGACGGACAAATGAAAAAGTGCCTAGAACTGTCTTAAGAGAATATATAAATTATTAGATAAGTAATTTTCGACTGTGGAAGTTGGTCAAGTGGAGTCTAGGGGCTGAATTTTCCCCACCATTCTGTGTCTTTTTTTGGCATACGTTGTTTTTTTTTGGAGCAGACTAAAATCTGCAAGTTTCTCCAAAGTTTCTGCACCATTCTAAAGTACTTAAATACGATTATTTTAGTTCCCGAGTTTTTGACGTCACTGGGGATGGAAGCTGCCAGGTGCGCCATTTCTGGTCATTGAAGCGAGTTTGCCAAGTAGGATTTTTTTCAAAAACGGCGCAATGCACCCTTCTGAAAAACCTTACGTACACGTAAGAAAATCGGCGCAGGGAAGAGAAAATCGGTGCAGAGCTGAAGACACGACACTGGGGATGGGGGGCCTTTCAGCCCAGGATAGCAGCAGCACGGGTGGGGGCAATTGGCCCGGGATAGCAGCAGCACCAATGGCTCTGACTGTAAATTCATATAAGCCACTGAGGAAAACTATTAGGTACATTGGTGCACTACAGGTGTAATTAAGAGAACGTCTGGGATGCTTTTCAGATGTCACAACCAGTTTTTCTGCCATATCTTTCTGGCCTGTTACATCCTCCATATATTCACATTATGGGGTGATGATTGAGTTTATAAAGAGAAAAATCAATTAAAAAAATTAGGCACTTGGAATGCTGACACTTGTTATGAAAATAAAAGTTCTTGGAGAAAGAAAAATCAGCAATGACACTACAGGAAAAATTCAGCGGCACCGAGGGCGGGGATGGGAGCGGCATCGGGGGTGGTGGGGGAGGGGAGCATTCAGCCCGGGATAGCATCAGCACCGGGGACATGCACAGAGCAGGGTGCAGTCCATGGACTAAGGAGTCAACCTTTTGCAGGGAGAGGGAAGGTGTGAGTGTTTTCTCTGAGTTGTTTCATTTCATTTGCAATTAAGAAAAAACAATGGGGTTGATCTTAACAATGCCTAATTTAGTCAGAGTGTTTTGCATCATGGCGATGCAAAGGAGAAGATTAATAAGACAACAATATGTCAGGAACCAGAGAGCTCCCAGAATGATGGCGAGGAGGCCTTACCCGCATCGGGTGTACAGGGAGAGGTGCCTGAGTGAGGCAGACGGCATTCGCAGGCTGCGCGTTCTTCAGAAGGAGGTGATCACAGAGATCTGCCAACTTATCAGGGCAGACCTGCAGCCTAGAAGCGGGAGGAGGACTGCACTACCCATAGAGGTCAAGGTGACTGCAGCACTTGCCTTCTGTATCTCCGGCTCCTATCAAGCATCAATTGGGGATATATGTTGCATCTCGCAGCATGCTACACATAGCTGCATTCAAAAGGTGACTACTGCACTGTATGCCCACAGGGATGACTATATTAAGTTTACATGACCAACCAGGCAATGCGTGACAGGGCTGTGGGCTTCTCGAGGATTGCTGGCTTCCCCAAGGTACAGGGTGCGATAGACTGTACCCACATCTGCTTGCGAGCACCTTTGCACCATTCAGAGGTTTACAGGAACCGGAAAGGGTTTCACTCACTAAATGTCCAGTTGATCTATGACGATATGCATCGGATCGTGGCAGTTGGTGCCAGATGCCCAGGGAGCACCCATGATGGTTTCATCTTATGCGAGAGCGCAATATCTACCATTTTTCAGCTGCAGCCAGAAGGGCAGAGCTGGCTGCTAGGGGACAAGGGTTATGGGCCCGTCACCTGCCTCATGGCCCCTCTACACAATACCTCGATAGAAGCCAAATATCAGTACAACATGTCCCACATAACCACATGCAGCATAATTGAAAGGACAATTGGAATAGTAAAGCAGCGTTTCCATTGCAATATGCCCCTGAGATTGTTGGTCAGTTCACTGTCGTGTGCTGCATGCTGCACAACTTAGCCATCATGAGGCATCAGGCACTAGAAATTGAAGAGGAACCTCAGGCGAGACGGATGAGGAGGACAACGAAGAGGCTGATGAGGAGGAGGAGGAGGGGGACAAGGAGGAGCAGCAGCAGCAGCAGCAGGAGGAAGCCATGCCACCACCTCAACCCGCAGGACGATGGCGGTGGAGGGAGGGCCCTCGTTCACCTATAGCCATTGCAAGAGTCTTACGTCAGTGACTAATCCTTGAACGCTTTGCTGCATGAAGGCTGAGCGGCACATTTGATCATTCACCATATTGACTGTTTGTTGCGTTAACTTAAAGAATAATGTTCATTGTTATGTATGAATAAAGAGTCTGACTGGATACTGTGAGCTCAAAGTAAAGTGTGACCTTAGTCTTTTATTGCAGGTCTCCACAGTGACTCTACAGCCTGTGAGGCCTCCTTAAGTACCTGTGCTCCTAAGGGATTGTGTGATTCCTTGGGACTCCAGGGAATGAGCCCTCTGGTGGCTATACAAGGTATATACAGGTTTACATTTATAACAGTTCATGATTCTGGTTTAATTGAAAAAAGAATTACACTTATTAAGCATTTTTACACTTGTATTTAACTTAACTTTAATAAAAATATTTTTGTTACAAACTTTAAACATTTCCAATCAGATCATGTACAAACTTTAAGCATTACTTACAAACTTTAAAGTTTTCCATTAAGATCAGTTAAATAACAATAACATAAGAACAGCAGTAACAACAACAACAACAACAGCAGCAAACAAACTTTAGCTGCAGCCATCCCTCCTCCCCCTTATTCTAAGACCTCTGGCCATGCTTGCCTTTGCTTCCTCTACCCTTGGCCAGTGGCGCAGGCCTTCTCCCCCGCAACTATTTCTTGTTGGCGGGTGTGGGCAGACCCAAGAGACAGCATGGTGGAAGGCCTGACTTGGGCCTCTTCAGCCTCTTCCTCGGCCTGTGGATGAACTGGCACTCTACCTGAGGTTGATCTGGGGATTGGAGTGTGAGTGGCAGCAGTTCCTTCCGTCATTCGCCACAGGGCAATGATAGCCTGGGCATGTTCCCTTATTGCAGCAGCTATCTCCGACATTCCCTCTCTAATCTGCCCCAACAGTGTATCAGTTACCTCCGACATTCCCTCCCTAATCTGCCCCGACAGTGTTCCCATTTCTCCCAAAAGTGTTGTTACTTCTGACGACAATCCCACTATCTTATGACTCACCCCACCCATGGAGTTCAGAAGTGATTGGGTAAGTTCAATGCTCTCCCCACTCATTGTCATGAGCTGAACCACGTCTGTTGGATCCTGCATTTCAGGAGAGTGCTCTCAAGTTCTCTTTCCCCTCCTCACTCTGGGTGTGGCTCACCGTGAAATGTCCCGCCATAGCAGTCTGAAAAAGGATTGGCACATCCACGTGTGGCACCACCTCCTCCAGATTCAGTGTCAAAGTCTCAATATTGGGGCTTTCCCGCTCCCCCTGATCCTCCTGCTCATCCTTGTCCTGATCTTCCTGTGGAAGTTCTGCATTAAAGACTTCATCCTGGTCAGGCTCCTCCTCGAGTCATTGTTCTTCTGTGGCAGGGGCTTGTGATTCCTCAGGGATGGGCGCAACTTCTGCAAAATATAACAGAGTAGACGATCGTTTAGCAGCAGAGGAGGGGGCATGGTGGCATGAGTAGGCTCACACAGCGCAGGCAGCAGGCTCATTTGAAGGACCACAATGAATGATAGCACATTGCATCAACCGAAACGTTGCTGAAGGAGAGTACATCCCATAAACTAAAGCGTGGCTAGCCCACGCAGTACTTAACATTTAGCCAAGCTAGACAGTGGAATTTGCACGGCTTACCCTCTCTCTGTAAGCTGAGCCCAGCTTGTGCACTGGTTCTTGACCTTCTAGAGCCAGCACCAATCATACCAGCGATCCTCGCTTCCAGGGCTGTCAGTGGGTGCCCATTTGCCGAACCTCCTCAAGTTCGTGTTCACTCTCTGTTGTTGTGCGCCACCTTCCTCTACAAAGATGAAAATAGAACTTTTTACGAGAAGGGCTCTGTTGTGGTGGCACACACAGATGGTCACATTTACAATTGTAATTCCAGTGCATAAATGAAAATATTACTTACACAAACTATTTGGCCAAGGTCCTGCCATTTTTTTTTGCACTGCTTGCCAGTCCTCGGGGCGGTCACCACCGCAGAGAAATCATCTCCAACTTTGTCCCAACGTTTGTTCATTTCTTTTGGCTTTAGTCTAACTGGACCTTTGTTCTGAAGCTTGTGCCATCTGCTCTCAATGATAGAAACCAAGGCCTCAGTTTCATCTGGTAGAAAATTCCTGGTCTTAGTCTCATGATCCATATTGCAGCTCCGATTTTTCTACTCACAAGCAGTTCTGAAAGTGTGCGGGCACACCCCTCATGTGGAAAGCGGGAATTTTTTTTTTGGGTGTCATTCGGCCCGGGATAGGAGCGGTGGGGAGGGGCCTTTCGGCTCGGGATAGAAGCGGCAGGGAGTGGGTGGGGGGCTGCCTTTGGGCCTTTCGGCCCGGGATAGCAGCGGCAGCGGGGGTCTACTATTGCTTATGTCTTGCTACATCTTGTATGTTTCACTTTCCAACCTCAGCTCTTCACTTTGTCCCTCGTTACCCTGGCAACCTCAGTTTTGGGTGCAGACGTTAAGCACGTTAAGTGGGGGGGGGGGGGGCCCAGTCGGCCACTAAAAAAATTGGACGTACCTCTACAGCTGCACCCAAAAAAGTCCATGTGGAAAATTGAGCCGATTGCATTTACTGCATCCAAGTTATAGTTTACTTTCAATATAAAGACCCCCTAAGTACATGAATTTCTTTAACACTTTTAACTGGAAGATTTAAAGCCAGAAAATCAAACAACTAGTATATTCATACATTCAGAAATGATTATATACAATGTATCGGCTGAAATAATACGTAATTAATTTTCATCATGCTGTTACCTTTCTAACATAACTTTTGATTCTGTGTTATTCTTTCACTTGCTGGTGCAGACAGTAGAGCAAATGACTTTATTTGACACACAAGGTAGGGAGATGGCTGTTAAACCCCAAGATAAGTGTTCTTTGACCTGACAATTGTTTGGCCATTTGCCTGCTTTCTATTCTCCTTCCCCGCCCTCTGCTATTGTTTTTAGTAGATAGCAACAGTTACCCTGGTGATTAATGTGTGTTAAATGGTTGCAGATTTTTTGCTGATATCTTTGATTCATTGAACATTCATATGGAAAGAAAGCTGTGTGTGATATTTGGCAAGGCTCATTTGTTACTGATTAAAGAAAATATTCTGTTCTTTTAAACCATTGAATTATCTGAACCAGAGAAAACACAATGAAGCTAAGTTATTTTCTGGAGTAACTATAACCACTATTAAATACCACTATTATTTTAATCATACTGACCAACGTTATGATCATAGTGAATACTTCTGCTATATGAATAACTCCAAAATGCTGTGAATAATTCTAGTTTGCAATGCATACAATTTTAGGGCTGTGTATACTTCAGCTCAGTCAAGTATATGTATGTCTCTCTTATTTCTCATTGTCAAAGGGCAGAACATGTGCTAATAAATATGTGTTGTGAGTTGCATAGCAATTATTTTGCAGCTGAAGTGCTTCACCTCTCCAATAAATAAAAACATTCCATATATTTTTGGCGTTACTATAAAACTTAGTATTTTTATATCACTATCTTAGTGTTTCCATATTCAGTGCTCCATTTACAGTTCTTACCATTTGTGTTTCACAAATATATTTTGGAAAGGATACAGAAGCAAATCAAGTAAACCAGGGCATAAAATATATATCAAACGTATATATTTAAAACTTATATTATTTATACCTTGGCACAATTATTGCCGTTTTTTTGTTGTATGCAAATAATTTATGAAAATAACAGGAAATTCACCTAATGTCATTACCATATATTCAATGGTTTCCTTTGTTACTTACAGATTCTTAATGAGACTGAAGAATCTTCACTTCAGTGAAGAAAATTCATCGCAACCCTCCTGCCTTGTAATTTAATCACTGTATACCCAGGAAAGTACTGACAGTTGTCCCATGGAAGCTATTAAAGTTCCTGTCCAAGGTTAAATGAAATTGCAGTTTATCAGAGAAGCATTGAGAAAATAAGGGAATCTGTTCATGGCTGTTGATTAATGCCAAGCCTGATCAACACAAGGGGGTTCATTAAGCTATACATCATGTGGGCAATTTAACATGTCATTGTGCCTGCTGTCTGCTTTCTCTGTACATTGTGTTATGCACCCTGGTTGCATCAGCAATTTGACATAAAGGTTTGTATTAAATAATTTGTGTAAATAGATTTGCATTGTATTATTATGTGTTCTAAGTATTTTGCATTACATGTTATTTCATTATTTAGGAACTGTTAAATGAAAAATAGAGAAACTATGGGCAGCTGCATCTTTTTTCAATTGTGTTTTAATTGAGTTTTAACCAGAAATGTGGGCTTTGGTTTGAAGCAACTTTTTCCTTGGTTTGAGATACATAATATATTTGTTCTGTACAATAATTTAATCTGGTAAGCTACTTTGGAAGTAACATGGAAATACATGCTGGTAATGTTTTAAAACATTATGTATTCCAGAAATAAAGAATTGATTCGAACAGGTATTTTGCTTAATTCAACTTCACCAGTATTTATATTATCATCTCATCTTTTTTTATTGTCCACAAAAATGAACTTTTGTAATTAATGATCTGGATTACAATTCACCAAAATGGGTAGAATTT
The DNA here is from genome assembly GCF_044704955.1 of Pristiophorus japonicus. NCBI lineage: Eukaryota > Metazoa > Chordata > Chondrichthyes > Pristiophoridae > Pristiophorus > Pristiophorus japonicus. Next base: position 132,858,136 of record NC_091981.1, on the reverse strand, counting down.
ACAGTGAATGGACTCGCTGAATGTTAAAGAGATTTGCATAGGAGAAATGTGCAGGAGTGGATTACTGAACAGTTTATGAATTGTACACAGTTGTCAGTAAAGGAATTAATTCAGTGATTAGTTTTAATAATTTTTGGCATAAATATGAAAAAATCACAATGAGAATTATTGGTGAGAAGCATGATTCAATTTGTTCCCAAAACACTATTTTGCCTTTTCTCCACCTTGAAGAAATGTTTTGACATATATACTAAACATGCCCAACCCAGTCATCAAGGGGTAATAGGGTAAAACTTCTGTGTATTGTCATGACACTTATGTTTCTTTAGAACAGGCAAATATAAATGTAGCTGCACAATTACCAGTTCTTTGGAGTTTACTGTAAGTGGTCACTATGCCACATATCTCTAAAATCTATTCCGACATTGGACACAGAGATAACTTTACTAACTATAGAATTCTGATTCCTAAAATATTGGATAACATATCCATTTTATACTTAAGTATTTTTCTTTGTTGAACAGAAATATATAAATTCAGTGGACATTATTCCAATAAGATCATTGCTATTTGACTTTTAGTGTAGAGGCAGTGTAGAATTTTAAATTTAAAAAATCTACAATAAATTTAATCAGTCAAATGCATAACTATGTTAAAAATAATCACATTAGAATATAGTCACTTTTTCACCAATGTCAGCTCCTTAGGTATGCATTGACAGTAAAGTTTTTTTTTCACCTTGATTTGAGTTGCAGTACATAGATTAAATTAAAATATTCTGCCGTTTGAGCATTTGAAATGTTTTAAAGCTATAACATACATGAAATATTGCTTTTAGCAATAAGATAGTGTATTATTTGTTGGTGCCATTAATTACCAAGGATTTGTTTACCAGACAATAATTAATTAGACCTCTGGGAAACTCAAGAGTCAAACATGAATCAAGGCAGACACTTGACTTGATAAGGAGCAGTGAAAGTTGCACATAATTAAGCAGGGCACTTGAGACCAATTGTTTGCAGAATGATTTGCTTGGGCTAATTGACACTAATTATTTAATCTGATTTTCTTTTTCCCAGTGTTTCTTCAGCCAATATGCTGTTCTTTGTTAGCAAGATGGATGCATCAGGCTTTGCAAAGGTGCTTTTATAGCACAGAAACTGGAAAGCAAAATCATTACAAAAGTGAACATGTTTATTTTACAAGGTTGCAAATTTGCTAGCGAGAAGTTGTGAAATATGGGCACCACAAATAGATTAAAACCTAAAGTTCAAACAACTCTATATACAATACATTTCCAAACAAAACATTGCATTATTTAAATTTGTAATGTTGACACTTAAGCTTTTTCTTGCATCACATAAGTGCTTAATTTTGTCTTAATCATCACAATATATTTAAGGATTTTAACTAAATACATTGTATATATTTTTAATTTATTTATTCATTTATTGCCCATCCCTAATTGCCCTTGAGAAGCTGGTGGTGAGCCGCCTTCTTGAACCACTGCAGTGAAGGTACTCCCACAGTGCTGTTAGAGAGGGAGATCTAGGATTTTGACTCAGTGATGATGAAAGAACGGTGGCATATTTCCAAGTCGGGATGGTGGTGACTTACAGGGGAACTTGCTGATGTTCCCATGCGCCTGCTGCTTTTGTCCTTCTAGGTGGTAGAGGTTGCAAATTTGGGAGGTGCTATCGAACACGACTTGACAATGCATCTTGTAGATGATACACTGTGCAACCACGGTGTGCTGGTGATGGAGGGAATGAATGTTGAAGGTGGTGGATGGGGTGCCAATCAAGCAGGCTGCTTTGTCCTGGATGGTGTCGAGCTACTTGCGTGTTGTTGGAGCTGCACACATTCAGGCAAGTGGAGAGTATTCCATCACACTCCTGATTTGTGCCTTGTAGATGGTGGAAAGGCTTTGGGCAGTCAGGAGGTGAGACACTCACCACAGAATAGCCAGCCTCTGACCTGCTCTTGTAGCTACTGTATTTATGTGGCTGGTCCAGTTAAGTTTCTGGTCAATGGTAACCCGCAGGATGTTGATGTTGAGGGATTTGACGATGATATTGCCATTGAATTTCAAGGAGCGGTGGTTAGACTCTCGCATGTTGGAGGTGGATATTATCTGGCACTTGTGTGGTATGAATATTATTTGCCACTTATCAGCCCAAGCCAAATGTCATCCAAGTCTTGCTGCATGCAAGCACGGACTGCTTCATTATCTGAGAAATTACAAATGGAACTGATCACAGTGCAAACATTAGTGAACTTCCTCACCTCTGACTTTATGATGGATGGAGGTCATTGATGAAGCAGCTGATGATGGTTGGGCCTAGGACACTGCCCTGAGGAACTCTTGCAGTGATGTTCTGGGGCTGACCTGATTGGCCTCGAATGGCCACAACCATCTTCCTTTGTGCCAGATATGGCTCCAGCCAGTGGAGAGTTTTCCCTTGATCTCCATTTTATTAGGGCTCCTTGGTACCACACTCAGTCAATGCCTTGATGTCAAGAGCAGTCACTCTCAGCTCACCTCTGGCATTCAGCTCTTTTGTCAATGTTTGAACCAAGGCTGTAATGAGGTCTGGAGCTGAGTGGTCCTGGCGAAACCCAAACTGAGCATTGATGAGCAGATTATTGGTGACTAAGTGCCGCTTGATAGCACTGTCAATGACCCTTTCCATCACTTTGCTGATGATTGAAAGTAGACTGATGGGGCAGTAATTGGCTGGATAGAATTTGTCCTGCTCTTTGTGGCCAGGACATATCTGGGCAGTTTTCCACTTTGTCGGGTAGATGCCAGTGTTGTAGCTGTACTGGATTTGCTTGGCTAGATGTGCAGCTGGTTCTGAAGCACGAGTCTTCAGCACTACAGTTGGGATGTTGTCGGGATCCATAGCCTTTGGTGTATCCAGTGCGCTCAGACACTTCCTGCTATCACAAGGAATGAATCGAATTGGTTGAAGACTGGCTTCTGTGATGGTGGGGACCTCAGGAAGAGGCCAAGATGGATCATCCAATTGACACCTCTGACTGAAGGTGGTTGCAAAGGCTTCAGCTTAGTCTTTTGCACTCACATGCTTTGCTCAACCATCATTGAGGATGGAGATGTTCATGGAGTCACCTCCTTCCATTAGTTGTTTAATTGTCAACTACCATTCATGACTGCATGTCACATGACTGCAGAGCTTTGATCTGATCTTCTGGTTGTAGGACTGCTGTTAAGCGTGTATGTAATCCTGTGTTGTAGTCTTACCAGGTTGGCACCTCATTTTTAGGTATGCCTGGTGCTGCTCCTGGCATGCTCTTCTACACTCCTCATTGAATCAGGGTTGGTCCCCTGATTTGATGGTAATGGTAGAGTGAGGGATATGCAGGGCCATAAGGTTACAGATTGTGATGGAATACAATTCTGCTGCTGCTGATGGCTCACAGCACCTCATAAGTGCCCTGTTTTGAGCTACTAGATCTGTTCTGAATCCATCCCATTTAGCATGGTGGTAGTGCCACACAACATGTTGGAGGGTGTCCTCAGTGTGAAGATGGGACTTCATTTCCACAATGATTGTGCGCTGGTCACTGCTATCATTGCTGTCATGGACAGATGCATCTATGACAGGTAGGTTGGTGAGGATGAGTTCAAGTATGCTTTTCCCTCATGTTGGTTCTCTTATCACCTCCTGTAAGCCCAGTCTGGCAACTATGTCCTTCAGGAATCGGCCAGCTTGTTAGTAATGGAGCTGCCAAGCTGATTGACATTGCCTGGAGGTGCTGAAACAGACACCTGCAGGTTTAGCACTCAAGCACTGATTAGAAGCAATTTTTGAGGAGCAGTATATTTGGGCTCCATGCACCCAATTCCACTGAAGGTGTGAAGTGTGCTGGCTGACACACAGTGGCAGAGAGGGTGTTAGGGCAAGTGTTACCCACCAAAATGCCATGCAACCTTATTAATGAGCTCGAACAGGCAACGTAAGTGGCAACCAGCCTGTTCATGATCCATAGGTAGTCGTTCCTAGCGCGCACTTCAACTCCTTTACTGAGATGGTGTCTTGCGCTAAACACAGGCTAAACCATCGTTTCAGCTCACTTTGGCCATCTCGGTGGCTCTAAACACCTAGAGAAGCCAGCAAAAATCACCCCCAATGCCTTGAATTAGTACCTCACCACATCTCGAAGAAATGTCTCAAAGTACTTCACATAAATTGCTTTTAAAGTGGTCGTTGTTGCCATATAGTCAAATCCAGCAGCCAATTTGTACACAGCAGTGTCCCACTAATGAAAAGAATGATAAGTTAATCAATTTTAGTAGTATTGGTTGAGGGAAGAATGTTGGCCAGGAAACTAGGAGGACTCCCTGTTCTTTAACATTTACCTGAACAGGCAGTTAAGTCCTCAGCTTAACATGCCATTTGAAGGTTGACACCTCTTGCAATGCAGCACTCCCTTAGTACTGCACTAAAGTGCCACTTAGATGTATGTGCTCAAATCTGTATCCAAGCATTAGAGGCAGTTTAAAAAAGAGCAACCAAACTGAATCCTAGCTCAAGGCATCTGAGCAATGAGAAAAAGTTGAAGACCCCAGGATAGTTTACTAAGGCAAGAAATAGCTTGAGGGAGATACTATTCAAATATTCAAAATATATAAGGGGAAGATATATTTGAGATTGTCACAAATTCTAAAATCAGGGGACAAGCGCTCAAACTTCGAAGAAGGAAGGTACATAGTTTAGGTTTTACTACTTCGGTGAATGTGTGGAATGGAGAAAGTTTTTAAATTAGGCTGCACTCCACTGACAATGTATTTGAGAGATCAATAATGCAAACCTTTGAAACTTGACTTAGAAATTCCTCCAGTTATTACATCTATGCCGTGCACCAATTGAGCACTTACATGGAGGGATTTGCGAAGTTTGTGCTAACTTCCAGTGCTTCTGCTAAATTTCCATCCTTGTGTAATCGGGAATAACCAACAGTTCCAAAGCACTTGGACTGGGTCATGTTTAACCTGTTGATGTGTTGTTACAAACTAATAAGGATACATCATGCTAAATTCTGCAACCTTAGATTTTCTGTACATGTTGCATGTTCAATGCACAATAAAAGCTGATACTTTTAATGCAGCAGTAAAGAGAGCCAGCAGGATTGCACAAGAGAATAAAGCAGCCACAAAACTACTGATGGAGCATGACACAAACACTTGCATAAATGACAGCGTCAAGCTGCAGCAGCAACATTTTTTTTCCAGTATGGTGACTAGTTTTGAATACAAGGCATCATTGACTGTCCACATGTAGCTATCCAGGCATCGGGAGATTCAGATTGTAGACATTTGGGGTGCTTGAGTAATGTTTTAGATTTTTTTTGGACCACTTTTGAGGGAGGTAAGGTTGAAGACATTTTACATTATATCCCAGGAAGGTTTTGTTAGATTTTGTTAGCAATGCTAGATTTTGCCAGTACTGCTTGAGGTAGTCAAGCCAGATCTGGTAATGGACAGCAAGGCTGGTCACATGCCGCAATCTTGTCTGCAGCACACAGATTTGAGTTCATGTAGTAAACTGCTGTACTGAATGAATGGTGGTGATGGTTGTTTCTCCACTAATAAAAGAGGCTGTTAAAAATATGAGGCAAGGCAGTTGTGAAGCATTTCAACAGTGGTGCAAAGTCGGTACAGAATGTGAGCCAAAAAGAGCAAGTTGAGAGGTTGAGAGGGCACTTGCCAGGAATGGTTTTTTTGCTGGGCTTTAAAGTAAAAGGGAGGAGTTAAGACTAGGCAGGGGACTGTCTAAGAGCAAAATGATGAACACAGGATTGCAATGACCTGGATGCTTATTGAGGGCTTTGAGGTGGTGAGGCCATGTATGTGGAGAGTGAGGTCAAAGGAAATGACAAAGGCAGAGAAACTGGGGGAGATGGGACGACAAGTTCTTGTACAGGTTAATTTTTGCCAAGGATGAGCAGCCCCTCAGGTAAAAGATTAAGTTATAATTTGCATAATCTTGCTGGCTGTTGTTCTAAATTATTAGTACCTAATATTTTGCTGTCAGTTCTTGTGCATATAGATATTTAGGCATAAATCCTCACAAGCAACTTCATAGCACGTCCAAAAATGGCACATTAACATGAATTGCTGTTTGTACTTCATTTGGACCATCCTACTTGATAAATTTGTGTTAACTTATTTTGCTGTTCCCAAAAACTGGAACAACCTTTTCACCAAAGCAACCCTTTCTTTTCTTCCTCCTCTAATCTATTATTACACACTATTTCTCACTCCAACACTGGATTCAAAACTATGTCCATTTCATATTGCTTCAATGGCCAGTTTGATGCTTGACTTCCATGTTTAATGTTCATTAATTTGCTAATAGTTCCACTTTAAGTTAAAAATGAGCATTCCTATATATAAATGGGAGAATGATAAGATACATCTTACCTCAAATAAAGAGCAGTTACACTGGAAAAAAAACATGAAAAAGAGGAAAGGGTGTTTTGCCTATCAAGCCGATTCAATCTGTGGACCATGTAAAATTTGCTCTACCACTAATTTTACACAACCCATTTAATTTCCTGAGCTAGTAGTAGAAGTGCTGAAATTGGCTTCAGTAACTCGGCTAAAGAAAGAGAATATCAGCCAGGGTTTCTATTGCTGATTGACATCCAAGGACTCCTGCAGGAAGCACGAGTGTGCCACTTTGCCTGCCTTTTGAACAATAGATGCTTTCTTACATACAGTGAAAGAATTGTAGTCGGCAAGATATTAAAAGTGAATTAATTTTATGGAGTTGCTCAGTGTAGAGGTATACATGTTTAATGTGTTTTCTTGGTGCAGTTGCTCATGTTTCATGTAATGTACAGTAATCCTGAAAGACTAGGATATGGGAAGGCATTACAGCATGAAAGAGGCCATGTAACAATGATCAAGAGCTTGTTTGATCATACCTGCAAAATGCACCATCCATTTCTGCTGGCTCTGACACACGTCCTTGGGAATGGCTTGGAAGCCTTGTCGATCTGGAACAGCAGGGAGACAAATGCAAAGCTGTGCCACCTGCTATAGCCTTGCAGCAATGAGCTTGCACATGCAGAGACAGCAATGGTGAGCTGTGGCCTGAAACATGCTTGCACCTTCTTGCAGACATGCTGAAAGCTGACTTACGGGATGGTGCCCTGGAGTGGCACAGTGGAAAAGCAGTCATGAAGCATCTGGAGGGGGTCATGTATTGGACTGCTTGTCCAGTTTTAGGGAAGGGCAGCAAATTGGATTAAAAAAACTGGTTCGAAGGCAGGAATCAGAGATTTGGACCAGATTTTAATTTGGAGACGGGTAGGGAGCGGGGTGGTTGGGGTGGGGGGGGGCGGGTGCAGAGGGAGGGGAATGGCTGCAATGCAGTCAGGAAACCGGGGAGAAAGTTTTGAACATTTTGAATCTGTTTACCACCTGCAGCCAGTCTGATGGAGAGGCTGGCTGACTGTTGAGCGGGTAGACCTGCGGCACCAGGACACAGAGGGGAGGGATGGAGGGATTGGTAGGGGGTGGGGGGAGTGGCGGTGGGTTGGAAGGCTGGGGATCTTCGGTGGGGAAAGGGGTTAGGACAGAAAGATGGGAATGGTGTGTGATCGCGGTGGGGTTGGCGAGGCAGTATCGCTGGATCCAGCAGGTAAATGGAAAGGCACTTACCTTCTGGATCTAGCAGCCTTCCCCTCCCTTTACTTGGAGGGTCCCCCGAGGACTGAGAAATAAAGCTTCCAAATGGGGCACACCATCTCATTATAATATTTAAAATGCCAACCCACCTCCTGGGAATGGGTTGGCTGCCCGCTCACTCTCCTGCCTACGTTAAAATAGGAAGTGGGCAGGTTGGGGTGGTGATTCAGATGTTTAACTCTTTAACTCCCACTTGACCCCAACCCACCAGTTTTTGGGGGTTAGAATACCCTCCTCGGAGTTGGGACAGTTTCTCAGAGTGGTTAGAAATGATAAGCGGTGTTCCACAGGGACCACTTCTGTTCACTGTCTACATCAATTATTCAGGAGTTAGAGGGAGTTGTGTCCAAATTTGCGGACAACAAGTAAATAAGAAGTTTAGTAAATAATTCTGAGCACTAAAGGAAGCTGCAAGAGAATACTGACTAAATGGTGGAATGAGCCAAAAATGTCAAATGGAATTCAATGTCATGAAATGTGCAATGGTACATTTTAGTTATAAAAAATATTATGCTTTGAATGAGGAAAGTCAGGGTGATGTGAAAGATCAGAGGGATTTATGGGGTTCAGGTTCACAAGACTTTAAAAGCTGTACCTCAAGTGGATAAGGCCAAAAGGAAAATTAATGGGATACTGGATTTTATGGCTAGGCGTATTTGAATCTATATAAAACCTTTGTAAGACCACAGTTGGAGAGCATGTACACTTTTTGGACTCCACACTATAGGAAGGATGTTGAGGAAAGAGGGAGGGCACAGTGCAGGTTCACAAGGATGTTGCCTGGTATGAGCAAATACAAATACAAAAAAAGCCTGAAAAATTGGAGATGTTTTTGTTAGAACAGGCATGACAAGGACATCCGCCCAAAGCCAACATCATCTTTTTTTTACATATACAGAACATCACTCATGCAAATGGGGTTTCCACTGCACTTTCATTGAAGTTACAGCTGCAGAGTGGGAACAGCTCTGAGGAAATGCTGGGCCGAAGAGTTAGATGGAATTACTCTGGATTTTTTTCAACAAGTTCTTACAACGATGATGCCAAAAATAAAAATCGGGAAACACATTTACAGCACTGAGAATGTTTAAAAATCAGGTCCAAAGTTAAATGTGTAGCAACAACTCCTTACAATTATATAGTACTGTTCATATTAAAGCAAAGAGTGCCTTACAGGTGGAGAGGTGAAAATCAAGCAGGAAAAGGTGCAACTTAGTGTAGTTCAAAGTCACATACTTACTGTATATAAATGTATGTAGTTAGCAAAATCAGATTCAATGGTTGTACCTAAGCAATATCTTTTCAAATTTTGTTTACACTTTCAAAGTTAAATAATTTATCAGACATACAAGTAAGTGAAATCTACTGCCACTTGAATTCATCTATTGTATTGGCTTAAATTCTAATATTGTAAGTGGCGATCTAGCTCACTGGATTTGCTGTATTTTATTAATGCGCTGTCCTTAGAACCCACAACTCCTTAAATGTGTCTCTCATCGTCTTTGTGTCTTTGATCTATGTGCAATTAAAGGTCAGGCAAAAGCCAGTGAAGTAAATGAAATAGTCATAAATGCAGCTTTTAAGCTGTTGCAGTCATAAGTCTTAAATAACGTACATTCTCAGCAATGGTTTTCAGTGCTATATTAAGGACATTATTTGCATTTCTATTAACTTTTATCTTGTCTGTGTCTGTTTCGACATTTAAAGTTTCCTGATTTACGAAGGATGACTTGCTGCACTGTAAACTGATAATTGGATGCTATTGAAAGGTTGTTTTGCATTGATTTAGTTGATGAACAGAGACATTACTGAAGTAAAGCTTTCAGCAGTGGTGGGTCATCTTTGGTCAGGATCAATCTTACCGATTCTGTCCCTGTTGCTTTTTTGCTCTGGCATTGATTTAAACCTCCTGAATTCCGCATCAGTGGATTAAGAGCATTAAATACTGTTATCCCATCAACATATATTTAAGGCATTAAAGATCATATACACCTTCATTCACTTAATTAAGTTTATGTTTTTATTCTACATCAGTTCTTTTCTAACCTTAGTGAGAATGCCTACATTTTCAGATTAAAGGTGGTTTTATGTTAAAAAATTCATATAATCTCCCACTATATGCCAAAGTGCTTCAAAGTCATTGAATTACTATGAAAATGTAGCTATTGTTGCTATGTAGGCAAACATGGCAGCCAATATGCACACAGCAAAGTCCCACAAACAGAAATGAGACAAATGACCAAATAATCAATTTTAATGGTGTTGGTTAACCAAGGCACCAGGACAACTCCCCTACTGTTCTTCGAATAATTTTGTGCAGCCTTTTATATCCACTTGAGAGGACAGACTTGGTTTAATACCTCATCTGAAGGACGTCACCTCTAGCAGTAATCTCCCTTAGGACATTACATCATAATTTGACATAAGAGAGAAAAAAGTCAGTTTTATAAAATGAAGTAAGAAGATTAATACTGTGCAATATTTTTGATATGACAAGAGAAGATATAGAAGTAAAGTTTCATACGTTGATATACATAGAATAGTTTAATCTTAACTCAATTGTTAATGTGCTGAAAAACTTTGAGAAAAAAGCTGAACGCTAAATTAGTATTAATTTCTTAATTTATTTTCATGCAGATCATGCAGCCGTTTGTAAACATTTTTGTTCAACTTCCTTGTCACCAGTTACCAACCTTAATTCAGGAGAGTGGCAAATTCCAGCTTCATAAACACCTCTATGGACACCAGTAATACCATTATTTGATCAATCTGCAGAGCGACATTCTTGAGCATTGTGGCAGGAGACTCCTGACCAGTTTTCACTTCTCTTCACACAGGTGACTTGACCAAGATCAATGAAACTCAGCATCCAAAAAAGGCCAAATTGTATATAAGAAGTCAACAAAGGAATAAGTCATCAACTGCCAAAATACCACTCCAATATAGTGGCCCAGGAATTGTGGTCGTGGGCGGAAGTCTCCGATCTGAAAAATGTCTACGAATTTACCTGGTGGTCCCGGAGGTACAGAAACTTCTGGTCCTGGGCCTCTATGTGAAGGCCCACATATCCCAGGGACTTAAGCACTTTGTACGTATCCCTGGGATGACATGGGTCGGCCCAACCAATCAAAGTAGGGGGATACCTATTCATACTTATGGTGAGTTCCATATATACAGAAGTATGAATGGGAATACCCTAAAAACAAACAAGCACTTAAAATATATACATTTAAAACATCACATATTTAAAATTAATCAAAATGGAATTTAATTAATTATTCAAAACAAAACTTTCATTTTTTGACAAATAAATTTACATATTTGAAAGGATCTAAAAATAAACTGACCTTATTTAATCGGCGATTTTGTGACTGGGTTTTTGGTGCTTTTTCATATTTTTTGGCGAAAACCCGGTCAGCGGAAAATTCGGAGACGTTTTGCGGCGACGCTTTTCAAATACCGCTGGGGAGCGGACCGCTGCCGTGCAAGACTCGAAATATCGCTTCCGCCAAAAATTTGGCTCACAGAGCACCCGTATTTAGCACGAAAAAGATCACCAGGGAAAAAGCTGCGTTGCAGCCCTTGGAGCAGCGGTAAGCATGAAGATGCACAAAAAAGGGAAGTGAAAGTTTTTATTTTTTAATTCTTTTGCAGCGATTCGCTAGATAAGTGTCTTGTAAATGGTTTGTGAATTTTTTTTCTTTTTTCCAATTTATTTTCAGGTGTCTTTCCGCCTTCCCAAGGCTCAACTCGCAGCGGTATTGACCTCGGACTAAAGTTGTCAAGGATCATGGTTTGCGCCACGAATCCTCGTGCAATGCCAATTTTTACCCCTGCTCAAATTAAACCTTGAATTTATAACCTCATAGTGATAGTGTTGCGATAATGGTAATTTTGGCAAAAGAATACAGTTATTGCCGAGAACCGAATTTGTAGCCCTAAATGTTTAAATTATTGTCCTTTAAAAATCTTATGCTGATAAAACCAGCCTTCTGCCTGCTTTTATCAGGTGTAAGAATTTCAAGGGCATTCGCTGGGCAAAAGTTGGGCAAATAGCCTGTGAAGGCCCTTTACCTTCGGATGCATGCGATCTGTCCAAAAGCAGAATAGGTCATGAAATTTCATTAATTAAACAAAGCAAAGAAAAAAATCCACAAACTCTACAGCTTTATTGTAAACAGGAGAATAATTTCAAATGAGTGGCAGAGGAAAGCATCATATGATAAAATAGGTCCACACGAAGAAAAAGCACTTACCCAGTCTTAGTGTACGATTTCCTAATATTTCTGTACTCTGTTATGCCCCCAGTATCTGAACATGGTAAATGTAAAACACACTGGTCTGATGAATTGGATATGGCCACGAAACGGGCACTGTTAAGACCTAACAATGTCAAGCTGCGCCACTTCAAAATGTTCTAGGTAGCATGCAAAATTTGTGCTCAGTCCTCATAAACATGATTATAGTCTTGATTCCAGCGCTAAAACCGCTGCTCATTGGCTTAACACTGAACATATGAATCAATATCAGCGCCATTCTAATTCCCAGTCATGTGTGGCACAGGAAAGGAGGGAGGGAAGGAAGGAAGGAAGGAAGAAAGAAACTGCAAAGCCATGGTGGAGCGTCCTCAAAGGGAGAGACACCAGAGATTTTCTGATGTGACTCTGGAGGCTTGGGTTGTGGCTCTCCTCTTCACATCCACTCGAAGGAAGCCCTCATCACACACCTCCCGAAGGCAGTGCAGGAGTTAGCCACCTATGCCACAGGCAGCACTGTGGTCTCCAGGTTGGCCATCAAGTGCCGAAAGAAATTTCATGACCTCACACAATGGGCCAAGGTGAGTGAAGGCTTCGACAAATGCCATATCCCACCATCTCCACCACAAGCCTCACACACTGCTCACTGCACCACAGCCGCAGCACTCACCTACCAACAATCTCTGCCTATCACCACTCACACCTCACAATCAGAGCTTCAGTACACTCTCACAACCTTACCACTGCTGCAACACTCACACCCACATCTCACACCTTCCACACACTGACAGCTATTCAACTATGGCAGATACATCAACCGAACACATTGCACCACACTCACTCACTCAATCACTTCTCTTTCTCTTGCAGGCAAAGTTTGCACATAACCGGGGTGGGGGGCAGCGGCAGTCAGGCGGGAGGGCAGGTTGACAACACATGGCCTTAGCCAGCTGGTGGAGAGAATGTTGGACATAATTGGGCGGCAGATCGTAGAGGCCGTGGCAACCAGCGAGGTTGAACCCCTTGGGGACAACAATGGTATGGTCATTCCTAATCTTTCTTCTCACATCCCACTTCCCCCTCATCCCACAATCTTGTCTCACTTTCAAGCTGCTGATGCTGTATGCATGCATACCTTGCTTCTCCCACCCCTCACCATAATCCGACTCTTGAGCCTTTCTTCTTTTAGATAATCAACAAGCAGCACCCGAGCAGCCTGCCCCCGAGGCAATGTGAAGGGGAGAAGGAGAGCACGAAGAAGACACAGTGTCACTGCATCTGTCACTCGCAATCAACAGCTCAGAAACTGGCTCTGCACATATTTTGGAGGCTAGTGCAAAAGTGGGATCTGCACAGGGTGAGGCACCGGACACGAGTGGGCTGCAGTCAGGCCAGGGGGAAAAGGTAGTTCAGGGGCCAGCTCCCTGGAGGGCGCGTTTGCACGCAAGTTCTGCTGCACAGGACTCAGATGAAGACCTCAATGGGGCGGTGTTTAGAAGCAGGGTGATAAGTACGCACACCGAATTGCTAGGTGCAATGGCAAGCCTTCGAGAGAGAGCCTCTTAGCAATGTCAAGGAGCATGGAGGAGTCTGGCTCCAACATTGACCGGGGCATTGCGCAGAGCTTGGAGCCTAGAATTTCTAGGATGGAAATGATGGAAGACTCCTGAAGACTCATGTGATGGGCAATGTCACGACTGCCATTGCAGTATAGGTGAAAGTGATCCAACGTCTTAGTGCTGCAGTGGAAACACAGACCGCTCTCTTGCAATCTGAGCATGTTGCCACACAAGCTCAGACTGCTGCCACCGTGACTGGATTTACTACTGTTGACTGGGGCTTATAGAATGATGCAGCAGCCCAGCAATCTGTGCTCTAACAGATTGCTAGCGATGCTGAGGCGCCGCCCAGGGCAGTGGCAGTGGGCCAGTGGAGCAGGAACCTGCCGCCCTCTCTAGGATGACAGCATTCCTGCTCTCACCACTGCCACTCCACCATTGTCCTTGCCGCTGCCTGTCAGCCAGTCAGCCCAGACTGCTGCTGCCCATGCCGAGGTGGTGCAGCCTGTAGCCAGGCTTTCTAGGGTCAGAGCTGCTTGAGGTTGTCCTGCAAGGCCATCTGAAGTTTCCCCCATGGAAACTCAGCAGCCTTCTACCAGCCATGCTGCAGCCACTGGATGGGTACTTCATAGGAGCACTAGGACAGGTAAGGGCACCCGAAAAGTACTAATGGATTTAAAAAGTGATTAGCTCATATCATTACTGTAAATATGTCTGAATTTTTTGATAAATGTATTCATTTTGTTTGGAACTTTTAGTGGTGTCTCTCATTTCAGCTTTGTGCCCAGGAGGACGCTGTGATATTCCATGATACAGGGATGGTATGGTGGGGATATGGTGAGCAACAGGGATCTAGGGTTTCATTCATTGGAATCAGAGACTGATGAGGTGTTCACGGACAGCCGGTCTGGAAGGGGAATTGTCTGCCTGACTCCTCTCTCCAGCCTTGTCTTCCTCCTCTCCCTCATCCTCCTCCTGCGATGGTCCCGCAATCCCTGGTGGCAAGGGCTGATCCCCCATGATGACCAAATTGTGAAACGTGCAGCAGCCCAGCATGAAATGGGACTCCCGCTCCGAGTACTGGAGGGCTCCTCCCGAGCGGTCAAGGCAGCGGAACCATAGCTTCAGTAGCCCAATGGTCAGCTCGATGATGTTCCTGGTGGAAGCATGGCTCTCAGTATATGAGTGCAGGGCACGAGTGGTGGGTTTGCGGAGGGGATTCATGAGCTGGTGCAGAGCAGATAGCCCTTGTCTCCAAGCAGCTAGCCTCGAGTTTGCTGTGATGGTTGGAAGATTGCTAACACATACCGGACTGACACAGGATGAAGGCATCATGGCTGCTGCCAGAATAGCAGACATTGACCATTGGGCGTGCTCGTACACTAACTGCACATTAAGTGAGTGGTAGCCTTTGCGGTTACGGAAGATCTCAGGATTGTTATACACCACCCGCAAAGCCACGTGGGTGCAGTCGATTGTGCCCTACACCGTGGCAAAGCGCACTATCCTGGCAAAGCCACATGCACGCTCGTTCTGCTTCTCTCTGCTTAGCGAGAAGACAACATAGTAGTCCTTTCTCCTGGTATAGAGAGCCTCAGTGACCTCCTGGATGCAGCGACGGATGGTGAACTCTGAGATGATGGCTATGTCTCCTGCTGCAGACTGGAAGGACATGCTGTCGAAGAAATTGTGAGCCACAGTGACCTTGACTGCCACAGGGAGAGCCGTGGTCGCCCTGCTCTCAGGCTGCAGGTCTGGTTTCAGGAGGTGGTAGAGTTCTGTGACCATCTCCTTGATGAAGCGTATCCTCCTAATACACTGCTCCTCGCTTAACTGGATATAAGGGAAGTACTCTCGGAAGACTCTAGGTGGGTAAAGCCTCCTGTTGAGAGCCCTCCTGGCCCTCCTCCTCCTCCCTCTGCCTACGTCTTCTCTCTTTTTTCTCTGCCTCTGCTCCCTCTGCCAAAGATTCTGGAGCGTGAGGGGGACTGTCAGTCGAGCCCCCATTGACTGTGAGCAAATGTTGTAAGCAGAAGACTTGAAATAATATGAAGGCATTCTTCACTTACAACAACACTCCCTGTCACCTTAGAACCTTGCAAGTAGTTTATAAAGCTGCTGGATTTGCAGAAATTTGCACAGAGCCAGTTAAACTGAACAGACATGTCAGCTGCAAGTGATTGCTGATGATCCCTTTAAAGACCATTGCTGGAGCATCCTTGCTGCTGGTCAACACTTGCTCAGCTCATCGTACCTAAGGCCTGCTGTTAAGTGGAGTGGCAAAGTCCAATCTAGCAGATCGGGCATCGTGACTATTGCACATTCATTGACACCACAATCTGTTTCATTTCAATTATTTTCACGATCGCTGATATCAGCAGTGCTGCCAGCCATCCGAAAATGGTGGCCGTGGTGGGACCTGCCCCCAGCTGGCGGAAGAGAGGCGGCCATCAATTTTTCACCGGATTATGGCGGTAACGGATGGCGATAATCCACCCAATTTCTGGACCACTGTTTTTATTAAGCAGTCTTCCCAAAAAGTATAAGTAGAGGGTAGAATTTAACTTTGGCAGGGGTGCAAAATGGGCAGTAGCAGATCGGATGCTCGTTGTACCCATTTTGTGCCCTCGCCGAAGTGGAGCTTCATCCCTGAAGATTGAATGCACTGTTCAAAATGGGGTAAAAATGATTGTTGCGACGTTATCATACAAATGTTTAAAGTGCTTGTAAAAGATTCCTCCCTCCGTTTTTTATGAAGGCATTAACCCATAATGTTAACATGTCAGTTTAAATTGTAGAGAGAAGAATTTGACATGACATGTTAATAGTTCATACGATAATATTGCTCACAGAAATTTCTAACCTGTCTACCTAAATCAGTATTTTAATATCACATAATGGCACATGAATAAATCCTTTCTAAAGTACATATCCCTGAGTTACACTTAAACTGTAGCAATGCCACAGTCCTGCATCTTGAATGAATGTTTAGTCAGGTTTGTTAATAGAACAATGAACCTCACATAGTGACCTCCATCTTACATAAATCCATCCCAACATCACAGAGAGCGTAATGACAGGACACAAGAGGGTTGTTACAAATTGACATCCTACTCGAGCTTTCTCTTGAGTTTGGCATCAAAGGTCACTATTGTAAGTAGACCTCCTGTCCCTTATGATCAGGGTTCACCCGTACTGTCCAATATCTAGTTATAAACTAGCATGACCTGAGTGTAAAAATGAGCTACCCTTGTTGTGTGAATTGGATATTGTGATCCTCACATGTGACCTCATTGCACTTTTCCAATTTTCCAAAACGGTGGGATGATGAACTGTTCAGTGGGACAAGGCCATACATCAATAATTAAGTTACTTTATTTTACAGTCAGCAAGCGAATGTACAAAGTAACCAATACAGGAAATCTTATCCCTTTTCACTAAATGTCAGTTCCTCCTCATAAAAAAGTACTAAAACAGCTACACTGTCCCTGTTAGTAGGCTAAGCAACACTTTTGTTTGGTCAACTCTTTCACTGAGATGGACCAAGGCATGTTCACAGGTAGACTCACCGAACCTCTCGGCTGCCTTGCTCAGATCTTGAAAGTCTGCTTCTATTTTATTTTTTCCTGTAGCTAGAGAGGAAGTTAGAAATCTGAGCTGTGACTCTCTCTCTCCGTCCATGAGTTGTCAATTAAAATGTTCCAAAAGCAAAATACTGCGGATGCTGGAAATCTGAAATAAAAACAGGAAAAGCTGCAAGTACTCAGCTGGTCAAGTAGCAACTGTGGAGAGAGAAACAGAGTTAATGTTTCAGGTCAAATCCCTTATATCAAACACATCTTCCCATCCCCTCGCCTTTCAACATTCCGAAGGGACCGTTCCCTCCGCGGTACCTTGGTACACTCCTCAATCACCCCCAGCAGCCCCTTCCCTTCCCACGGCATCTTCCCGTGGAAATGCAGGAGATGCACTACCTGCCTTTTTACCTCCTCCCTTCCCACTGTCCAGGCCTTCAAACACGTTTTTCAGGTGAAACAGCGATTTATTTGTACTTCTTTCAATTTAAAAAAACTACATCAGCTGCTCACGTTGTGGTCTCCTCTACATTGGGGAGACCAAATGCAGATTGGGTGATCGTTTTGCGGAACACCTCCGTTCAGTCCACAAGTATGAATCCAAGCTTCTAGTCACTTGTCTTTTTTAATTCTCCACTCCACTCCCACTCTAATCTCTCAGTCCTCGGCCTCTTACACTGTTCCAACAAAGTTCAATATAAGCTCGAAGAACAGCACCTCATCTTTCGATTAGGCACTTTACAGGCTTCCGGACTCAACATTGAGTTCAACAATTTCAGACCATAACCTCTTGCCCCATTTTTCCAGACAGCAGCTGTTGCTAATGATTCTGCTATTCCCATTTACACCTCCTCCAGACCCATCTTTTGTTTCTTTACTTGTCCCATTACCATCCCCTTTTGCCTTGCACCATCATCCTCTTTGTCATTTAATTTCTCCTGCCTTCCAGCCTATCACAGACCTTCCCTTTGGTTCTTTCTGCCCTTTCCCTGCCTCTGTATTTGCTTAAATACCTGTTGTATCACCAGTTCTGTTGAAAAGTCACCAACCTGAAAGTTAACTTTGTTTTTCTCTCAACAGATGCTGCGTGACCGGCTGAGTATTCCCAGCATTTTCTGTTTAAGAACATGAGAACATAAGAAATAGGAGCAGGAGTAGGCCATTTGGCCCCTCGAGCCTGCTCCGCCATTAAATAAGATCATGGCTGATCTGATCATGGACTCAGCTCCACTTCCCTGCCCGCTCCCCATAACCCTTTACTCCCTTAGTGCTCAAAAATCTGTCTATCTCCGCCTTAAACATATTCAATGACCTAGCCTTCACAGCTTACTGGGACAGAGTATTCCATAGATTTACAACCCGTTGAGAGAAGAAATTTCTCCTGTTTTAAATGGGCGGCCACTTATTCTGTGACTTTAAGAACATAAGAACATAGGAACAGGAGTAGGCCATACGGCCCCTCGAGACTGCTCCGCCATTCAATAAGATCATGGCTGATCTGATCATGGACTCAGCTCCACTTCCCTGCCCGCTCCCCATAACCACTTATCCCCTTATCGTTTAAGAAATTGTCTATTTCTGGCTTAAATTTATTCAATGTCCCAGCTTCCACAGCTCTCTGAGGCAGCGAATTCTACAGATTTACAACCCTCTGAGACACGAAATTTCTCCTTATCTCTGTTTTAAATGGGCGGCCCCTTATTCTAAAGTCATGCCCTCTAGTTCTAGTCTCCCCCATCCTCTTTGCATCCACCTTGTCAAGCCCTCTCATAATCTTATACATTTCGATAAGATCACCTCTCATTCTTCTGAATTCCAATGAGTAGAGCCCCAACCTACTCAACCTTTCCTCATAAGTCAACCCCCTCAACTCTGGAATCAACCTAGTGAACCTTCTCTGAACTGCCTCCAAAGCAAGTATATCCTTTCGTAAATATGGAAAACAAAACTGCACATAGTATTCCAGGTGTGACCTCACCAATACCCTATATAGCTGCAGCAAGACTTCCCTGCTTTTATTTGCTATCCCCTTTGCAATAACGGCCACGATTCCATTGGCCTTCCTGATCACTTGCTGTACCTGCATATTATCCTTTTGTGTTTCATGCACAAGTGCCCCCAGATCCCACTGCACTTTTCAATCTTTCTCCATTTAAATAATAACTTGCTCTTTGATTTTTCTGCCAAAATGCATGACCTCACACTTTCCAACATTTTTGCCCACTCACTTAGCCTGTCTATGTCCTTTTGCAGATTTTTTGTGTCCTCCTCACACATTGCTTTTCCTTCCATCTTTGCATCATCAGCAAACTTGGCTACATTACACTCAGTCCCTTCTTTCAAGTCATTAATATAGATTGTAAATAGTTGGTGTCCCAGCACTGATCCCTGCCGCACCCCACTAGTTACTGGTTGCCAACCAGTGAATGAACCATTTATCCCAATTCTCTCTTTTCAGTTATTTAGCCAATCCTCTATCCATGCTAATATATTACCCCCAACCCCGTGAACTTTTATCTTGTGCAGTAACCATTTATGTGGCACCTTGTCAAATGCCTTCTGGAAATCTAAATACTCCACATCCACTGGTTCTCGCACAGCTGGGTGGCAGTGCGAGCTGTGAAGAGAATGCTAGGTGGCTGCAGGGGGACTTGGACAGGTTAGGTGAATGGGCAAATGCATGGCAGATGCAGTATAATGTGGATAAATGTGAGGTTATCCACTTTGGTGGCAAAAACAGGAAGGCAGCTTATTATCTGAATGGTGACAAATAATAAAAGGGGAGGTGCAACGATACCTGGGTGTCATGGTACATCAGTCATTGAAGGTAGGCATGCAGGTACAGCGGGCAGTAAAGAAAGCAAATGGCATGCTGGCCATCATATCGAGAGGATTTGAGTATAGGAGCAGGGAGGTCTTACTGCAGTTCTACAGGGCCTTGGTGAGACCACACCTTGAGTATTGTGTGCAGTTTTGTTCTCCTAATCTGAGGAGGGACATTTTTGCTATTGAGGGAGTGGAGCAGAGGTTCATCAGACTGATTCCCGGGATGGCAGGACTGACTTATGAAGAAAGATTGGATCAACTATGCTTATATTCACTGGAATTTAGAAGAATGAGAGGGGATCTCATTGAAACATATAAAATTCTGACGGGATTGGACAGGTTAGATGCAGGAAGAATGTTCCCGATGTTGGGGAAGTCCAGAACCAGGGATCACAGTCTAAGGATAAGGGATAAGCCATTTAGGACCGAAATGAGGAGAAACTTCTCCACTCAGGGAATTGTGAACCTGTGGAATTCTCTACCACAGAAAGTTGTTGAGGCCAGTTCGTTAGATATACTCAAAAGGGAGTTAGATAGGGCCCTTGCGGCTAACGGGATCAAAGGTTTGGAGAGAAAGCATGAATGGGGTACTGAAGTTGCATGATGGCTTGCATCCTAGTGTCTTAGGAGAAGTTGCATGATCAGCCATGATCATATTGAATGGTGGTGCAGGCTCGAAGGGCCGAATGGCCTGCTCCTGCACCTATTTTCTATGTTTCTATGTTTCTATGTTCCCCTTTATCCACCCTGTTTGTTACATCCTCAGAGAATTCCAGCAAATTTGTCAAACATGACTTACCCAACCTACTCAACTTATTTTCATAAATCAACCCCCGCTTCTCTGGAATCAACCTATTGAACCTTCTCTGAACAGCCTCCAGTGCAAATCTATACTTCCTTAAATACGGAGACCATAACTGCACACAGTACTCCAGGTATGGCCTTACCAATAACTTGTACAGTTGTAGCAGTACTTCTCTGCTTTTATACTCTATCCCCTTGCAATAAAGGCCAAATTCCATTTGCCTTCCTGATTACTTGCTGTACCTGCATACTAACTTTTTGTGTTTCATGCACAAAGACCCCCAGGTCCCTCTGTACTGCAGCACTTTGCAATTTTTCTCCATTTAAATTATAAATTGCTTTTATTTCTGCCAAAATGGATAACCTCACATTTTCCCACATTATACTCCAGCTGCCAAATTTTTGCTCACTCACTTAGCTTGTCTATATCACTTTGCAGATTATTTGTGTCCTCCTCACAATTTGCTTTCCCACCCATCTTTGTGCCATCAGCAAACTTGGCTACATTACACTCGGTCCCTTCATCCAAGTCATTGATATAGATTGTAAATAGTTGAGGCCCCAGCACCGATCCCTGCAGCACCCCACTAATCACTGTTTGCCAATCAGAATATGACCCATTTATCCTGATTCTCTGTTTTCTGTTGGTTAGCTAATTCTCTATCCATTCTAATATATTACCCCCAACCCCGTGAACTTTTATCTTGTGCAGTAACCTCTTAGGTGGCACCTTATCGATTGCCTTCTGGAAATCCAAATACACCACATCCACTGGTTCCCCCTCATCCACCCTGCTAATTACATCCTTAAAGAACTCCAGAAAATTTGTCAAACATGATTTCCCTTTCATAAAACCATGCTGACTCTGCTTGATTGAATCATGCATTCCCAAACCTCCCGCTACTGCTTCCTTAATAATGGACTCCAGCATTTTCCCAATGACAGATGTTAAACTAACTGATCCATAGATTCCTGCTTTTTGTCTGCCTCCTTTTTTAAATAGGGGCGTTACATTTGCAGTTTTCCAAGCTGCTGGGACCGCCCCAAAATCCAGGAAATTTTGGTAGATTACAACCAATACACCCACTATCCCTGCAGCACTTGCTTTAACACACTAGGTCCAGGGGACTTATTCACCTTTAGTCCCATTTAGTCCCTATACATAAAGAGGCTGATTTTCGTCTTCAAGTCTAAGTCAGTTCTAAGTGGAAGGTCAGTGAAAATAGCACTCTATTCTCCAGTATAAGCAATTTTGCATAATTATTCAAAGCAGTAGGTGCTGACTCGGACAGGTCCAGGGATGAGAGGAGTGGTGAGAGAAGAAGAAAATGAGTGAAACTTAAATAAATGAGGATAATTAAAGTGGAGTATCACAATGGGGAAACACAAATTTAGCAAGCTTTTGGAAGAGGAACTTAAAACACATCTCCAACCCATCAAAAGCCTTTGCCAAGGTTGAAAGGGGAAGGGATTATAAGGTGGCAGTGAACAACGAATAAAAGAGAATATTAGGTGCAGGCATGAGTCTCCAGGTAAGTGCGAGAACACACAATAAAGTAGAGTCAGCACAGATTTCAAATGGGAAGGTCATGCTTGGCCAACCTTATTGAATTCCTTGAAAAAGTAACAGAAAGAGTAGACAAAGCTAATACAGTGGATGTGAATTACATGGACTTTCAAAAGGGCTTCGACAAGGTACCACATAGTCACCACATGTTAAAAAAATCCATGCACAGGCATCTTCAAGATTTAGTTCAGGACCTGGATTATTAGGTCCTTCATTGAAACACCTGTGAACTTTTTGACGTGGAAGCAAGTCATCCTCGATTCGAGAGATTGCCGATGATGATGATGACATAGTAGACTCATGACTAAGATCAGTGCATGTGGAATCAGAGAACAAGTAGCAGGCTGAAAATCAAACTGGCTAATAAACAGAAAACAGTCAGTAGGGATTAAGGGAAAGTGCTGTTCCACAGCAATCAATACTGGGACCACAGTTGTCCACCATTTACATAAATGATTTGAACTCGAGAATTGGAAGTACAATATCAAAATTTGCAGATGACATCAAATTTGGGGTATAGTTGACACTGAGGAGGCCTGTGACAAAATATAAGAAGACGTCAAAAAAATTGCAGAATGGACATGTTCAAGGCAAATTAATTTCAATATAGGTAAGTGTGAGGTGGTGCATTGTAATAGGGGGAATAAGGAGGTCACCTACTCCTTTGAAAGTAAGTCTAAATGGGGTAGAGGTGCACAGGCATCTAGGGGTACAGATACACAAATCATTAAAAGTAGCAATGCAGGTTCACAAAGCCATAAAATGTGCAAACAAAGCAATGGAGTTCATTTCTAAAGGAACAGTATTCAAAAGAAGAGACGTTATCGCAAACTTATATAAACCAAAATACCATGCAGAGTTCCGATCTCCATATTACAAAATGAATATAGAAGCACTGGAAAAAGATTTACATGAATGATACCAGAACAGAGAGGGTATAATTATCAGGAAATGTTTTCTCTCGAAAAGAGAAGACTGAAAGGTGACCTGATGGAGGTCCTTAAAATTATGGATGTGCAAGCTGACCATGGCACTGTGGTACAGGAGGCCATTCAAGTGGGGGGAGTAAAAAGGATTGTAGTAATGGTAGGCGACAGTAGAGTAAGGGGGAGAGATACTGTTCTCTGCAGCCGCGACTGGGCATTCCAAAGGCTGTGTTGTCTGCCCAGTGCCAGGGTTAAGGACATCTCCTCGGTGCTGGAAAATAGTTGGAGTGGGAGGGGAGGATCCAGTTATCATCGGTCTACGAAGGAACCAACTACAGAGGTAAAACTAGGAAGGAGGTTCTACTGAGGAAGTTTGAGGAGCTAGTGTCTAAATTAATCAGCAGAACGTCAAAGCCTGCACCGCCATTCAATATGATCATGGGTGATCTTTGACCTCAACACCATATTCCCGCTTTCTCCCTGTTGTGTATCTGTAAAGCATGCACGCCAATGTTCCGCCACCAGGGAGTGCATCCCCTGAAGTCCCAAGGGATCCCAGCATCCCTTGGGAGCACTGTATATAAGCCGGCCCCTAAGGCCTGTTCCTCACTCTGGAGTGTCTTAATAAAGACTGAGGTCACTGTTACTTTAACCTCCCTGTGCGCAGTCTCATCTGTGTTAGGAACACAATAACTGGCGACGAGTATACGAATCCAACGCAAAGATGCAGCAAACTCTGGGCATCCTGGAGAAGTTCTCGGAGGGTGAGGACTGGGAAGCCGATGTCAAATGGCTAGACCAGTACTTTGTAGCCAACGAGCTGGACGGAGAAGGAAGCGCTGCAAAAAGGAGAGCGGTCCTCCTCACGGTCTGCGGGGCACCGACCTACAGCCTCATGAAGAATTGTCTGGCTCCGATGAAACCCACAGATAAGTCGTATGAGGAGCTGTGTACACTGGTTCGGGAGCATCTTAACCCGAGGGAGAGCGTGCTGATGGCGAGGTATCGGTTCTACACGTGCCAGGGATCTGAAGGTCAGGAAGTGGCAAGCTACGTCGCCGAGCTAAGGCGACTTGCAGGACAATGTGAGTTTGATGGCTACCTGGAGCAAATGCTCAGAGACTTTTTTGTACTGGGCATTGGCCACAAGACCATCCGACAAAAATCTTTGACTGTAGAGACACGGCCCTCAGTAAGGCCATTGCGATAGCACAGGCATTTATGTCCACCAATGATAACACGAAACAAATCTCTCAGCACACAAATGCTAGTAATGTTCTTAAATTAACTGGAACTGTGTTTGCGAGCAGGAATGTACAGGGCAGAAACCACGAGTCTGCAACTGTCAGCAGGCCTCAGGTGACCCAGATGACTCAGAGTCCGCAACAAAGGATGAATGCAAGGCAATTCACACCTTGTTGGCGTTGTGGAGGCATCCATTCAGCCTATTCATGCCACTTCAAAGGGTGTGTTTGCAAGAGCTGTGGAACAATGGGGCACCTCCAATGAGCTTGCAGACAAGCTGCAAGCTCTGCAAAACCTGCGAACCACCACGTGGCAGAGGAAGATCGGTCCATGGTGGATCAAAGCAATTTCGAGCCTCAGAGAGAGGAGGCAGATGCTGAAGTACACGGGGTGCACACATTTTCGATGAAATGTCCACCTATAATGCTAAATGTAAAATGAAATGGCTTACCTGTAGCCATGGAACTGGACACTGGCGCTAGCCAATCCATCATGAGTAAAAAGATGTTTGAGAGACTGTGGTGCAACAAGGCACTCAGACCAGCCCTGAGCCCCATCCACACGAAACTGAGAACTTACACCAAAGAGCTCATCACTGTCCTGGGCAGCGCCATGGTCAAGGTCACCTACGAGGGCACGGTGCACGAACTGCCACTCTGGATTGTCCCGGCGATGGCCCCATACTGCTTGGAAGGAGGTGGCTGGGAAAAATCCGCTGGAACTAGGATGATATCCGAGCGCTATCACATGTCGATGAGGCTTCATGAACCCAGGTTCTTAACAAATTTCCTTCCCTTTTTGAGCCAGGCATTGGAAACTTTTCCAGGGCGAAGGTGCGGATCCACTTGGTCCAAGAGGCACAACCCATTCACCACAAGGCGCGAGCGGTATCTCACATGATGAGGGAGAGATTGGAAATCGAGCTGGACAGGCTGCAACCCGAGGGCATCATCTCCCCAGTGGAATTCAGCGAGTGGACCAGCTCGATTGTTCCAGTACTCAAAAGTGATGGCACGGTCAGGATTTGCGGCGATTATAAAGTAACTATTAATCGTTTCTTGCTACAGGACCAATACCTGTGACCTAAGGAAGACAACCTATTTGTGATGCTGGCAGGAGGCAAGACGTTCAAGCTCGACCTGTCTTCGGCCTTCATGACGCAGGAGCTGGAGGAGTCTTCGAAGGGCCTCACCTGCATCAACACGCACAAGGAACTGTTCATCTACAACAGATACCCGTTTGGAATTCGGTCGGCTGCAGCGATCATACAGAGAAACATGGAGAGCCTACTTAAGTCGGTACCACGAAGGTGGTTTTTCAGGACGACATATTGGTCACGGGTCGGGATACCGTCGAGCACCTACAAAACCTGGAGGAGGTCCACCAGCGACTGGATTGTGTAGGGCTGTGGCTGAAGAGGTCAAAATGCATCTTCATGGCAACAGAAGTGGAGTTTTTGAGGAGAAAGATCGCAGCGGACAGCATTCGGCCCACAGACGCCAAGACAGAAGCTATCAGGAATGCGCCCAGGCCACAGAATGTCATGGAGCTGCGGTCGTTCCCGGGACTCCTCAACTATTTTGGTAACTTCCTACCGGGGTTAAGCACCCTTTTAGAGCCCCTACATATGTTATTGCGCAAACGTGAGAACTGGGTATGGGGAAAAAAACAAATAATTGCTTTTGAGAAAGCCAGAAACATTTTATGCTCCAACAAGCTGCTTGTATTGTATAACCCGTGTAAAAGATTCGTGCTAGCATGTGATGCATCGTCGTACAGAGTCGGGTGTGTATTCCAACAAGCTAACGTTGCAGGGAAGTTGCAACCTGTCGCCTATGCCTCCAGGAGCTTGTCTAAGGCCGAGAGGGCCTACAGCATGATTGAGAAAGAGGCATTAGCGTGTGTGTTCGGGGTAAAGAAAATGCATCAGTACCTGTTTGGCCTCAAATTTGAGCTGGAAACCGATCACAAGCCCCTCACATCCCTGTTCGCTGAAAATAAGGGGATAAATACTAATGCCTCAGCCCGCATACAAAGGTGGACACTCGCACTATCAGCATATAACTATACCATCCGCAACAAGCCAGGCACCGAGAACTGTGCGGATGCTCTCAGTCGGCTACCATTGCCCACCACGGGGGTGGAAATCCCGCAGCCTGCAAACTTGTTGATGGTGGCACAGCCCGCAGACTTGTTGATGGTTATGGAAGCATTTGAAAATGATAAATCACCTGTCACGTCCTGCTAGATTAGGACTTGTACCAGCCAAGATCCTCTGCTGTCCTGAGTAAAAAACTGTGTACTGCATGGGAGCTGGGCCAGTATCCACGTTGAAATGCAAGAGCTAATCAAGCCATTCCAGCTGCGAAAGGATGAGTTGTCCATTCAGGCAGACTGCCTGTTGTGGGGTAACCGTGTAGTGTTACCCAAAAAGGGCAGAGAGACGTTCATCTCGGATCTCCACAGCAGACACCTGGGTATAGTAATGATGAAAGCGATAGCCAGATCCCACATGTGGTAGCCCGGTATCGACTCTGACTTCGAGTCTTGTGTATGGCAATGCAGCGTGTGTGCTCAGTTGAGCAACGCACCCAGAGAGGCACCACGAAGTTTGTGGTCCTGGCCCTCCGGACTATGGTCGAGGATCCATGTCGGCTATGCGGGCCCGTTTCTCGGTAAAATGTTCCTGGTGGTGGTGGATGCTTTTTCAAAATGGATTGAATGTGAAATAATGTCGGGAAGTACTGCCACCGCCACCATTGAAAGCCTGAGGGCCATGTTTGCCACCCACGGCCTGCCTGACATACTGGTCGGTGACAACGGGCCATGTTTCACCAGTGCCGAATTTAAAGAATTCATGACCCGCAGTGGGATCAAACATGTCACCTCGGCCCTGTTTGAACCAGCCTCCAATGGGCAGGCAGAGCGGGCAGTACAAACAATCAAATAGAGTCTTAAACGAGTCACAGAAAGCTCACTCCAAACCCGCCTGTCCCGAGTACTGTTCAGCTACCGCACGAGACCCCACTTGCTCACAGGGGTGCCCCCGGCTGAGCTACTCATGAAAAGGACACTTAAAACCAAACTCTCACTGGTTCACCCCAACCTGCATGATCAGGTAGAGAACAGATGGCAGCAACAAAATGTAAATGATGGTTGTGCCACTGTGTCACGGGAAATTGATCTGAATGATCCTGTGTATGTGTTAAACTATGGACATGGTCTCAAGTGGATCGTGGGCACGTTGATAGCTAAAGAAAGGAGTAGGGTGTTTGTAGTCAAACTAGACAATGGACAAATTTGCAGAAAGCACCTGGACCAAACGAGGCTGTGGTTCACAGACTGCCTTGAACAACCCACAGCAGACACCACCTTTTTCGAGCCCACAACACACACACAAAGGATCAACGACACCACGCCGGACCAGGAAATCGAACCCATCACGCCCAACAGCCCAGCAAGGCCAGGCTCACTCAGCAGCCCTGCAGGGCCAACAACACGCCAGCCCAGCGAGGGCACAGCCAACACACCAGAACAGACATTTGTACTGAGGCGGTCCACCAGGGAAAGACTCCCGACCACCTCACCTTGTAAATAGTTTTCACTTTGACTTTGCGGGGGAGTGATGTTGTGTATCTGTAAAGCATGCACTCCCATGTTCCGCCACTAGGGAGTGCATCCCCTGAAGTCCCAAGGGATCCCAGCATCCCTTGGGAGCACTGTATATAAGCCGGCCCCTAAGGCCTGTTCCTCACTCTGGAGTGTCTTATTAAAGACTGAGGTCACTCTTACTTTAACCCCGCTGTGTGCATTTCCATCTGTGTTAGGAACACAATACTCCGCATATCCCTTGATGCCTTTTGTCTTGAAATCTATCCATTTCCTTTTTAAATATATTCAGTGACTTGGCCTCCACAGCCTTCTGTGGTAGAGAATTACACAGGTTCATCACCCTCTGAGTGAAGAAATTTCTTCTGATCTCAGTCCTAAATTTCCTACCCTGTATCTTGAGACTGAGACTGAATTACTACCTGAGTCATGCACAAATTAGCATAGGGACAAGCAGATCAGAGAATTAAATGCATGGCTCAAAGAGTGGTGTGGGAGGAAGGGGTTTTGATTCATGGGGTCCTGGCACCAGTACTGGGGAAAGAAGGAACTGTTCCATTGGTACGGGCTCACTTAAACTGGGCTGGGACCAGTGACCTGGTGAATTGAATAACTAGGGCTGTAGATAGGGCTTAAAGCAGTGGGGTGGGGGTGGGGTGGAAAGGGGGCATGTGAGGGGAAATTTAGTAATCTAAAGAAAAAAATCAAGGCAATAGAGCAGTGTAGTGAACAGTGTGTGAGATGAAGGGACATAATAGTGCATCAACAAAAGGTGAAAGCAGGGAATAATGGTAAAAAGTTAAAACTAAAGGCTCTTTATCTGAATGTATGAAGTATCCATAACAAGATTGATGAATTAATGGCACAAATATAGACAATTAGTTTTGATCTAATAGCCATTACAGAGATAAAAACAGAAAATGCTGATAATCCCAGCAGGTCAGGCAGCATCTGTGGAGGGAGAAACAGAGTTAACATTTCAGGTCGATGATCCTTTGTCAGATCTGGCAATTGTTCGAATGAACAGATTCTTAAGGAGCACTGAAAGGGGGAGGCGAGGAAAGAACAAAAGGGAAGGTCTGTGATAGGGTGGAAGACAGGAGAGATTTGAGAGACAAAAGGGATGATGAGCCAGGTTGAGATGGTAATGGCAGAAGTTAGAAAAAGATTCATCTAGATAGGGTGTGAATGGCGGAATAATGACCAGCTGCCATGGGAAACAGATAATTTTTCTTTACATGAGATCTGGGGGCAGGGGGGAGTTAAAACAAGAGGATAGGGAGCAAAATATGGGCAGAGGTTATGGTCTGAAATTGCTGAACACGATGTTGAGTCCAGAGGCTGTAAAGTGCCTAAGTGAAAGATGAGGTGCTGTTCCTCGAGCTTGTGTTGAGCTTCATTGGAACAATGTAGGAGGCCGAGGACAGAGTTGTCGGAGTGGGAATGGAGCGGGGAATTAAAGCCATGATTTGGTTGCCAGGTGACCAGGGTTGGGAATTAAATATTTCAGGTTACAGTTTGAACCTCCCTTATCCGGAACCCTTGGAATCTGGCCTGTTCTTGGTTAAGGGATTTTTCCGGACGAGGGGTGGTCACGTTAAATTGGATGGTGCAGGTACTGAGCAAGGGGTTATCGGGGCTGACTGGCTTAGGGTTGGGAGTGCGGCAGAGAGATTATGGGGTGGGCCGGATCATGGAGTCAGGCCAGTGATTGTGGGAGTCGGTAGCGAGGAAGGACTTCAATTTATTCAATTTGTTCATGTCGGAGTTCTGCGCATGCGCCACCCAGTGACCGGGAATGGTTCTGAATGAGGGGTGGTTTCAGATAAGGGAGTTCTGGATAAGGGAGGTTAAACCTGTACTTGATGTTTCAAAAAGATAGGCAGACTGGTGCAGGAGAGGGCTAGCCCTGATAATTAAGGATGACATAAGGACAGTAGTGAGAAAGGATCTTGGCTCAGAAGACCAGGAAGTAGAATAAGTATGGGTGGAGATAAGAAATATTATCATTATCATAGGCAGTCCCTTGGAGTCGACGATGATTTGCTTCCACTCTAAAAGTGAGTTCTCAGGTGACTGAGGAGTCCAATGCGGGATCTACAGTCTCTGTCATAGGTGGGGCAAACAGCACTTGAAGGAAAGGGTAGGTGGGGAGCCTGGGTTGGCGCACGCTCCTTCCGCTGTCTATACTTGGTTACTGCTTGTTCTCGGCGATAGGACTCAAGGTACTCAGCGCCCTCCCAGATGCTCTTCCTCCATTTTGGATGGTCATGGGCCAGGGATTCCCAGGTGTCGGTGGGGATATTGCACTTTATCAAGGAGGCTTTGAGGGTGTCCTTGAAGCGTTTCCTCTGCCCACCTGAGGCTCGCATACCATGTCGAAGCTCCACATAGATCGCTTGCTTTTGGAGTCACATGTCGGCCATGCGGACGATGTGGCCCGTCCAATGGAGCTGATCGAGCATGGTCAATGCTTCGATGCTGGGGATTTTGGCCTGAGTGAGAACACTGACATTGGTGCATCTATCCTGCCAATGGATTTGCAGGATCTTGCGGAGGCAGCGCAGGTGGTACTGCTCCAGCATTTTGAGGTGTCGGCTGTATATAGTCCAGGTCTCTCAGCCATATAGGAGGGCGTTATATAGAGCCATATAGGCGTTTGTGTCTGCGCACACTCGGAGGCCGAACTCCAAGCCATCGTTCACATCTTCATCAAGGCGTACAAGAGCATAGGCCTTATGCTAAACATTCGTAAGACGAAGGTCCTCTACAAATCTGTCCTCGCCGCACAGCACTACCCCCCGATTATCAAAATCTACGACGCAGCCTTGGACAATGTGGACCATTTTCCATATCTCGGGAGCTTACTGTCAACAAGAGCAGACATTGACGACGAGGTCCAAAACTGCCAGTGTGCCAGTGCTGCCTTCGGTCGCCTAAGCAAGAGAGTGTTTAAAGACCAGGACATCAAATCGAGCACCAAGCTTATGGTAAGAAATATCATGGTTCAGAAAACAGCAGTAGGAGTAGATTATCGGTCCCCTAACAGCAGCTTTACCATTGGACAGAGTATTAATCAAGAAATAATAGGAGCATGTAACAAAGTTAATACAATAATCGTGGGAGACTTTAATCTTCATATAGATTGGGCAATTCAAATTATCAAGGGTAGTCTGGAGGACGAGTTCATGGAATGCATTCAAGACAGTTTCCGAGACAAATATGTAATGTAACCAACCAAGGAACAGGCAATTTTAGATCTTGTTTTGTGTAATAAGATCGGGTTTAATTAGTAATCTTACAGTAAAGGATTCTCTAGGGGAGAGTGACCATAATGTATTAGAATTTCACATTGAATTTGAGAGTGACATTCTTAAGTCCGAAAGTAGAGTCTTAATCTTAAACAAGGCCAATTAATAAATATAAGGGGAGAGTTGGCTAAGGTAGACTAGAAAATTAGATTAAAAGGTGTGACGGTAGGTAAGCAGAGGTGAGCATTTAAAGAAATATTCCAAAATTCTCAATGAATAAACATTCCATTGAGAAGTTAAAAACTCCACAGGAAAAGTGACTGTAAAGAAGTTAAGGATGGTTAACTTCTTAAGGATTTAAAAGAGGCTTATAATGTTGCATAGGATAGTAGTAAGCCTGAGGATTGGGAGAGCTTTAGAAACCAGCAAAGGATGACCAAAAAAATGATAAAAAAAGAGAAAATAGAATGAGAATAAATTAACAAGAAATATAAACACAGATTGGAAGGTCTTCTACAAGTATGTAACTAGGAAGAGAGTAGCAAAAGCAAGTGTTGGTCCTTAAAGGTTGAGACAGGAGAAATTATATTAGGGAACAAGGAAATGGCGAGGCTTTAAACAAATATTTTGTATCTGTCACAGGAGAAGACACAAAAAGTAAACCAAAAATATTGGGGAACCAAGGGGCTAATGAGAGTGATGAACTTAAAGTAATTAATATCAATAGAGAAACAGTACTTGAAAAACTAAAGTGACTAAATGACAACAAATCCCCTGAGCCTGATGGCCTACATCTTAGGGTTCTAAAATAGGTGGCTGCAGAGATGGTGGATACATTGATTGTGATCTTCTAAAATTCCCGACATTCAGGAATGGTCCCAGTGGATTGGAAGATAGCAAATGTAACCCTGCTATTCAAGAAAGGAGGGAGAGAGAAAACAGAGAACTATAGGTCAGTTAGCCTTACAATGGTCGTCGGGGAAATGCTGGAATCCATTAATAAGGAAGTGGTATCAGGGCACTTAGAAAATCATAATATGAATAGGCAGAGTCAACATGGTTTTATGAAAGGGATACTGTGTTTGACAAATTTATTGGAGTATTTTGAGGATGTAACTACCCAGGTAGATAAAGGGGAATCAGTGGATGCAGTATATTTGGATTTCCAAAAGGCATTCAATAAGGTGCCAAGAAAAGGTTGTTATGCAAGATAAGGGCATATGGGATTATGGGTAATCTATTAGCATGGATAGAGGATTGGTTAATGGACAGAAAACAGAGAGGCGAGGTAAACGGGTCATTTTCAGATTGGCAGACTGTAACTATTTTCGGGAATGTGGGCTTCGCTGGCAAGGCCAGCATTTATTGCCCATCCCTAATTGTCCTTGAAAAGGTGGTGGTGAGCCGCCTTCCTGAACCGTTACAGCCATGTGGTGAAGATACTCCCAAGTGCTCTTAGGGAGGAAGTTCCAAGATTTTGACCCAGTGACAATGAAGGAATGGCGATAGAGTCTAACCACCCCCCCTTGATATTCAACAGCATTACCATCGCTGAATCCCCTACCATCATTGTCCTGGGGGTCACCATTGACCACAAACTTAACTGGACCAGCCACATAAATACTATGGCAACAAGAGCGGGTCAGAGGTTGGCTAGTCTGTGGCAAGTGTCTCACCTTCTTACCCCAAAGCCTTTCCACCATCCACAAGGCACAAGTCAGGAGTGTAATGGAATGCTTTCCACTTGCCTGGATGAGTGCACCTCCAACAACACTCACAAAGCTTGACACAATCCAGGACAAAGCTGCCTGCTTGATTGGCACCCCATCCACCACCGGCAATATTTATTCCCTCCATCACTGGCGCACCGTGGCTGCAGTGTGCACCATCTACACGATGCACTGCAGCAACTTGCCACGGCTTCTTCGACAACACCTCCCAAACCCGCAACCTCTACCACCTAGAAGGACAAGGGCAGCAGATGCATGGGAGCACCATCACCTCCAAGTTCCCTTCCAAGTTACACACCATCCTGACTTGGAAATATATCGCCGTTCCTTCATCGTCATGGGTCAAAATCCAGGAACTCCCTCCCTAACAGCACTGTGGGAGTACGTTCACCACAAGGTGCAATGGTTCAAGAAGGCAGCTCACCACCACCTTGTCAAGGGCAATTAGGGATGGGCAATAAAAGGGCAATTAGGGATGGCCTTGCCAGTGACACCCACATCCCGGAATGAATTAAAAAAAACCTACCCAGCTTTATTTCTTAAAACTAAGTCCAGAACTGTCCCATCTGGTTGGGCTAGCTATGTACTGGCTAAAAATGTTCTCCTGAATGCATTTTAAGAATTTTGTGCCCTTTATACCTTTTACACTGAATCTATTCCACTTAATATTAGAGTAATTGAAATCCCCTATTACTGCCCTATTGTTTTTGTACTTCTCAGAAATTTGCCTACATATTTGCTGTTCTATCTCCCTCTCTCTAACTATTTTGGGATTCAAAGTATACTCCCAGCAGTGTAATTGCCCCTTCTTTGTTCTTCAGTTCAACCCATGTGGCCTCATTTGATGATCCTTCTGACATATCATCCCTCTTTACAGCTGTAATTGTTTCTTTAACCAATATTGCAATACCCCCCGTCTCATTTTTTACCCCCTCTCTATCATGTCTGAAAACCCTGTAACCAGGAATGTTGAGCTGCCATTCCTGCCCTTCTTTCAGCCATGTTTCAGTAATAGCTATAATATTATACTTCCACGTGTCCTCAGCTCATCTTCTTTATTCCCTAGATTCTTTACATTGAAGTATATACCATTAAGCAATGCCAAACCCCTTTGTTGTCTATTTTCTAGCCTTTGTTTCCTCTGCCTTCCAAACTCAATTACTAATTTACTGCCTTTCATTTCCAGCTTTGTTTCCTTCCCCCTGCCAAGCTAGTTTAAACCCTCCCCAACAGCACTAGCAAACCTTCCCGCAAGTATATTGGTCCCAGCCCTGTTGAAGTGCAACCCATTCGGCTTGTACAGGTCCCATTTCCCCCAGAATTGGTCAGTCCCAGTGCCTCAGGAATCCAAAGCCCTCCCTCCTGCCCCATCTCTCTAGTCATGCATTCATCTGCTCTATCCTCCTATTTCTGTACTCACTAGCACCTGGCACCGGGAGTAATCCGGAGATTACTACCTTTGAGGGCCTGTTTATTAATTTATTTCTTAGCTCCCTAATACTGCCTGCAGGATCTCATCCCTCTTTCTACCTATGTCATTGGCACCGATATGGACCATGACCTCTGGCTGTCCACCCTCCCCCTTCAGAATGTCCTGCAGCTGTTCAGTAACATTCTTAACCCTGGCACCAGGAACGCAACATACCATCCTGGAGTCACGTCTGCGGCCACAGAAACATCTGTTATCTCCCTTAACTATTTAATCTCCTATCACTTTTGCCGTTGAGTTTGAAGATTGTAGATTCAAGCCCTATTCCAGAGATTGAAGCACATAATCTAGGCTGGCACTTCACTGCAGTACTGAGGTGGATGAAAAAGAAATCGATACAGAGCAGAAGAGTTCTCCCGGTGTCATGGCCAACACTTATCCCTCAACCAACATCAATAAAACAAATTATTTAGTCACTTATTTTATTGATGCTTGTGAGAGACCTTGCTGTGAACAAATTCTGAGCTGCAGTGTCCTGACGAAGTGAAAGGCACTGGATAAATATACATTCTTTCTTTCTCCTGGTAAGAGCCTGGGCAGAGTTAGGAGATGAAGAAGTGAAGCTGTTGGGTGATTGGCATAGGGGCAAGGGAATGGGAAGGCTGGAGTATAGCTAGGGGGAGGACAACAGGACAGTAAATATTGCTCATGGTTGTGTCAGTGAATTGTTGAAATGGTTTGTACTATTTGCAAGTTACCTCTGGTATGGTATGGGGATGCAACATATTTTATTAGGCCAGCATTTCTGTGGAGGCTTTAAGTGGTCTGCTCAGTAAAATATTGCAATCTGATTTTATATATTAAGTTTTTGGTATAGATGTTTCAAAAATGTTAAATTAATCTTGTGTCTACCTTTCAAATCTTCATTCTTGAAGATACATTTGAAATCCAATATATTTATAGATTTAGAAACATATATTTTTGATTTGAAAATAAATTTTCCACTGTAAATTAAATGTAAATTTCTCTCTTTTGAATTGTAATTTGACATTGTACTGTATCATTTTCTTAACAAACTACTCTTTCTCTTGTATGAATAGTTCATAAATCTGAAAATCTTTTGATATTCAGGGAACATTGTAATGCAGAGTACATCCCTCTTGCACAGTAATCAAGAATTGTCATTTCAATTGTACCTTCGAGCTCACTGCCCTATTTTTGTGCGTGTAATGGTATTAGACTAGTGTTACTGCAGAGAACAGGAAGTTTGAAACTCCCTGCTGCTAGCTGCAGCAGTTTTGGACTAAAGTTAGCAGAAAAGGTCAGTGACCTATTCCATTGGGTATCTGAGGGAAGGGTATAATCAAAGGAGCCACATGTTGTCATTCAGTGCAAGTGGATTTTTTGGATTTGATAGGAGAGGAGTTAATTTCCCTGGTGACCTTTGTTTAATAAAATGGTATTATGTGTTTCAGAAAAGGCTGGTTAGCAGAAAATTGGGTATCTCAGCAAGACATTGTCACCTCAGTTAGATAAGTGTTTATAAGTTTATTAAATGGTTTAATTGACATAATGAGATTAGCAGAACATTGGAGATAAGATCCGGCATTTGACAGAGATAATATTTTAAATCATGTTAGCAAACATCTATTCTGTGAAGAGACAAATCAGCCTGCCATAAATTTTTACCTGATAAGAAACACAGCATTTGATATACATCGGCCCAATGTAATCGATGTAGGAAAAACACATTTTGTGACTACAAAGGCTCTTTAATAAGAAGGTAAAGCAATTGATTTTGTTACATTTGTATTTCATAATTATACACTACATATGTGCAACACTATCTATCAAACTAGTTTTGGTGACAGAAGTATATTAAATTGAGGATTATTTTATAGAGGGAATGTATAGGTGGTTCTCCTGCTTATATAATTATTCTGCCTCATTGTCGCTGCTGAGCATTACAAGTTCCAATTTCAGCCAGCATTACTCTTTTTTGCATGAAGTGCCATAGTTAAATCCAAACAAAGTAGATAAAAATAAACAAAATGCAAAAAAGTTAAAAATAGTACTGCACTGTAGAATGTTTAGCGACCTCCTACAGATCAAACAATGGCCAACCCCCCTTGGTCCTAAATCTACGATGTGCCTTGTCCAATTTTAATGAACTGTGCTGTAATCGATTCATATTAATGTTCATAAAGTTAACAGGAATTTATTTACCGCAGCCTAATATTTTCACAATGTATATTTAGTATTATATCAAGGTGTAAAAATGTGATGAAAAAGACGGTATTTTTACAGACGACTCATCTTAACTCAAAGTTGCTTAATTCTAATGATCTGATAATTCAATTTTTTAGCACTAAATTCCAGCTTTGCTGCATTATTTATATTGGTTAATTTAAATTATTGGATAATTATTTTTTTAATGTAAAAGAGGTCTTCAAGTTATCAAGAGTAGACTATAGCAGGAGCACATAGTAAATGCAATGTCCCATTTGCAAGGCCACTGATTTATATTCAACACAGAAAAATGGATATAATTGTAGAAGTTGATCCACAAAACTTTGGTTAAAAATCTCAAAGTCCAATAGAATAAAAGGAGAATTGGACATTCTGTCATCAAAATCCAATGGCCAGAATTATAAATGGATGCAGTAGTGGAACACAATCTCCATAACAACAGTAAAAGTCTTGGAATTCTTCTCATAACAACTGAATTTGATTAATTCAGCCATGGTAAATCAGTAGCTCTATCATGTGATTTCAGTGAGCACCATAACTCTCTCCTGTTGGTCTCTAAAGCCACTAACATTGGAATTACTCAATGAGACAGAAATCTAAGAGTGAAAGTTACACGACACATTTTTGAAACGTAAGCATTTATAATGTATTGTATGTGCTTTTTAAATTCTTCTGTCAGCAATGCAAAGATGTGAGTACAGCAATCAAAAACAACACAAGCAGTGCAATTGTTATCTCAGATTGGAGAAGATTGTGTTCAATTAGTTCATTAATTCTTTCCAAAAAAATTACATCAATAATTAAACCAACATTTTTCTTTTTCAAAACCAATTGCAAAAATGGAGGGAAAAAATGATAAATTGAACAGGGCTCGTAATAAGCATAAAGATAGGTGTGAAAAGACATTTGTTGATCATGTTAGGTAGCACTAAAATTGTGAAAATAATTAAAAAATTGATAAGAATATCCTAGAAATTTTGTAAAATGTCACAGTTCATTTGTGCTGAAGAATGAATCAACCCATATTTATAGTTGTACTATTTTTAAAATTCAGAGACAAAAATAATTTTTTGCATAGCTTGTGAATCTGAAGTGGTTGCAGCTTGGACACCAGAATGTTGCTAAAATAAATTCTTTCAGATAAAAGGAATGATACCACAAGGCAACTGACTAATTGATTAGTCCATAGTTTTAAATGTAGCTTTTACAGATAGGTCTATGTATTTTGGTTTTGCACATACACCAGGTTTAAAACAAACTCTGGGTGGGAATGAATATTTTGTCATGTTGTAGTTATTGTGTGTGATCTTGAGCCATTTAGGAACAACCTCGAAAATGAATTGTTTTTCAGACTGCGTTGAAAATTTCCAATTGTAAAGCTGTTTTAAAGAACGTGAATTATTTTGCCACTATTCTTCTGTCTGCAGTTGGTGTGGTGTTAACTGTGCTTGGGGGGGCACTATTACCACCCACCTCATATCCTGTGTGTAGGTTGAACATTTATGCTCCTTAACCCCCTGTGGATTTCAACACTGCATTACATTGCTACCTGACTGTGCCAAACATTACTACACTCCACAGTCGGCTTCTAAAGTTACTGCTGACCCTGCAGGACACCACCCTTGTGTGTCAGCATTCATATGGTAGGAAATCTGACAGAGATTCATGCACTCAGGAGTTCAATTGGTTGACCATCCTTGTTGTATACTGCGGATATGGATAAATTAGATATTAATGTAGAAGTAAGGTATCATGAGACCTCAGAATAATGTACAAGATCACAGTTTCTATTAAAGGAGCTCAAAGTTAATTGCAGTGTTTATAACTACTAATAGGAAAAATGGGATTACCTAACAAAAAAAACACTTGCGCTTGCATAGTGCTTTATCACATCTCTTAGAAACGTCCGAAAGCCCTTCACATATAATGAATTGCTTCGAAGTGCAGCAACATTTGTGTATGCGAACGGGACAACTATTTTGTGCACAGCAAGAACCGACAACATTTGATGAATGACCAGTTAATCTGTTTTTGTGGTGTTGGTTGAGGGAGAAATGTTGGCCAGAATGGTGACTGGAAAGAACGTTTTGCCATGGAATCTTTAACATTCCCTTGAAGTGCCAGACAAAGCAAGCAGGCCTTAGCTTAATGTTTCATCTGGAGGTGATGCCTCCGGTAAAGCAGCACTCTCAGCACTCCACTGATTATTATAAAAACATGGCCATCAACATTTTAGGATAGCGTCCTAACCTCTACCCCGTTTTTAATGTTGAATATTTCATCAATAGTTTGCTGTATGGGATGTGTTTAACTTTAATTCCCATAGGTTATTTTGGTAAAGCTGGAAAGAATATATGCTAAAGGTGCAATATACTAAGAAATACATTACCATAATATTTTTAATTAAAACTTATGTAACATTATTATTGATTTGAAATTTATAGTTTACACTATTGTGCTGGGTACACCACTTGCATCTTGGCTGCTTAGCCTAAGATAGGTAAGCTGCAGGCTAGTGTCCCAGCACAATGATCCTTTAACAGGATGCACTCTGGAGTGAAAGGATGATAGAAAGGTTTCTACACTTGATTCTTTATTCTCTGCACTCCTGATTTTTGTTACATCATGGGTGAGGATGGGGGGACAAAAACAACAACAACTTGCATTCATATAGCATCTTTAACGTAGAAAAACATCCCGAGGCACAACACAGAGGTGTAATCAGACAAAAATGGATGCTGAATCATAGAAAGAGGTACTAGATGAGGTGACCAAAAGCTTGGTCAGAGGTATGTTTAGAGGAGGGTCTTAAAGTCAAAGAGGGAGGTGGAGAGGTGGAGAGGTTGAGGGAGGGAAATCAAGAGTGTGGGGCTTAGACAGCTGAAGGG
This sequence comes from Pristiophorus japonicus, assembly GCF_044704955.1. Taxonomy (NCBI): domain Eukaryota; kingdom Metazoa; phylum Chordata; class Chondrichthyes; family Pristiophoridae; genus Pristiophorus; species Pristiophorus japonicus. Next base: position 132,818,501 of record NC_091981.1, on the reverse strand, counting down.
TTGAATGCCAATGGTGGGGAAGTGGGTATGCGCAGGAGGCCAAAATTGAAGGAACAGAGAGTTCTGGAAGAAGGAGTTGTAGGACTGGAGGAGATTACAGAGATAGTGAGACAAAGCCATGAAGGAGAGGCTGGTAACATTTCCTTAGACAGGAAGGGAAATTGGGCCGGAATTTTCTCCAAGGAGACTGGGCCGGGAGCCTCCAAGGTAGGTGGGAACCAGGTTTCCCGCAGGCCCTGCCGACTTTAATGGCAGGGCCTCATTTGCATGTGAAGCCTCGGATTCCCGCCCGCAGCCAGCCAGATCGAGAGGCTGGCTGGCTGCGAGCAGGTAGGCCTGCAGATGCCAGGGGATGGTCCGGGGGAGAGACCACAGGGTCTGGGGTGGAGAAGGGTGCAGGGGAAGGCCTGGGGAGTTGGCGGTTAGGGATCACAGATGGGTGCAAGTGGGAATCAGCAGTCAGGGATTGCGGGGGGGGGGTGTTTGGGGGGTCGGCCGGAGAATCTGGGTGGGGGTGGGGGGGATGTCGTCTAGGGATCGGGGATCTGCGATGGGGGGCAAGGGATGGAAGAGAGAGAGAGAGAGAGGATCGGGGCCAACCACTGGAGAATTGTGGCCGGCCTCAGCATTATTGGTGGGGAGGGGGACATGGGGAAGGCCTCATGGTGGGGATTGTAGGCCTGGGAAGGGAATCAGAGGCCTCATGGTGGGGTCTCCAATCACAGGTGGTGGGTTAGGCAGGGAGCCTGGATCTAAGAGGTAGCTATAAAGCCACTTTCCTCCTGAATGCAGCAGTCCCCACCTCGGTTTAACTGCTGGGTTTCACAAATTGTGAAAGACCCGTCCACATGCAGTTAAAATCAAAATGGAGGTGTAAAAAGAGGCTTCCAGCCTCATTATAGTATTTAAATTGACGTACCAGCCTCTGGGAGTGGATTGGTCAGCCGCCCTGCACCTCCCCCACCCCCCCCAGCCCCCACCCCCGCCCCCCATCTTGCTCCTGTTAAAATCAGAAGTGGACAAAATAGGATCAGGTCGGGAATCCCATTTTTAAGAACTTAACTGCCCCCACACCCCAAACCCAACCATTTCTTTTTGGGAAAATTCCGGCCTTGAAATCTAAGTCAGATGGGCTGTTCTTACAGACCACCTAATAACCAATTAGTGACAAGCAGCAATGGTGGAGCTCTGGGAGCAGATAAGCTTAGAGCTACTTTATAGTATAAAAGGAGGCCATTCAGCCCATCATGTCTGTGTCAGCCCTTTGTTAGACCAATCCAAAACCTGCTGACCTGCTCTCCCTATAGACCTGCAACTTTCTCTGTTTTAAATGTTTATATCCTCTTCTCTTAAAAGTTGCAAGGTTCTCTGCCTGAATGACTTCCTATGGCAGAGTATTCCATGCTTTAACAATTCTCTGTATAAAGAAAATTCTTCTAATCACTCTCCTCACTCTTTTAGTGACAATTTTAAATTGATGATCCCTTGTCACCAATCCCCAACCAGAGAAAGTTAATCTTTCCATATTCACTGTATCAAAACCCTTCATAATTGTTGTTAAAAACCTATTAAATCTCCTCTTAGCCTTTCCCTCTCGACTGGAAATAGTCTCAAAATTTCAAGTCTTTCTTATGAATGTAGGATCTCATACCTGGTATCATTCTGGTGAATCTGCAGTGATTCTACGGTGAATGCTGGTGAATCTATGGTGAATCTACAGTGAATCTTCAATGAATCTACGGTGAATCTACGGTGAATCTATGGTGAATCTATGATGAATCTACAGTGAATCTATGGTGAATCTACGATGAATCTATGGTAAATCTACAGTGAATCTACAGTGAATCTTCAGTGAATCTAAGGTGAATCTACGGTGAATCTATGGTGTGAATCTATGATGAATCTACAGTGAATCTACAGTGAATCTACCGTGAATCTACAGTGAATTTACAGTGAATCTATGGTGAATCTATGGTGTGAATCTATAATGAATCTACAGTGAATCTACAGTGAATCTACGGTGAATCTACAGTGAATTTACAGTGAATCTAAGGTGAATCTATGGTGAATCTACGGTGAATCTGGTGAATCTATGGTGAATCCATGGTGAATCTACGGTGAATCTCTGGTGAATCTATGCTGTATGCACTCTTATGTCTTTAACACTTTAAGGAAGCTCACTACCTGGTACAAACAGGCAAAGCAAAGCACGCACCGGGCACGCTCTGCCCATTTGTAACTGAACATTTTGTACAGGAACCAAAAAGCAGTATATGACCTTGATCTACCTGAAATGTCTGTCTGATTACGCTTCTGTTAAGCACCTTGCAATGTTTTCCTACATTAAAAGCTCTATTTAAATGAAAGATGTTGTTGTTGAAAAATAAGCAGCCGAGGTGCCCCCCTCCCCCCTCCTCCTCCTCCCCCCTCCTCCTCCTCCCCCCTCCTCACCCCTCAACTGCTGGCCACCCATTTGTGAGGTGAGAAACAGCGGCCAGCAGTTGAAAATCACCCCTCAGTCTTCCAACTGTCCAGTACAAACTTAGCATCATCTCTTTGCTCTTGTTCCCCCTGCCCCTATTTATAAATCTCTAGGTCTCGTTGTTCCTCCACACCCTTCAGCATGTTTCAACTGAGTTTATACACTCACACTCCTCACTTTCCCCATCAAAATGTATTACTTCGCATCTCTGCATTAAAATGCATCTACCACCTGTCTGCTTATTGCATCAACCTGTTTATGTCTTCCTGAAGTCTTTCCCAGTCCTATTTGTTTGGCAAACGCCTACTTTTATGCTGTCAGCAAATTTCAATGTTGGAATCTGTCATATATGTACTTTTGGGATCACTAGTCACTGGATGGTGTCACTGTTGGAGGCCATTGGGCTGCACGCACGTGTGTGCAGCCCAAGTATAAAAGGCCAGCCATTTTGTATATTAGTCACTTTGGGCCTTAATAAAGCAGAGCCAAGGTCATACCTCTTGGAGTTAAACAGTACTCAGTCTAACAGTTATTGCATATACAACATTTGGCGACGAGGCAACAAGAACCTTTGCATGCAAAAATGAGCACAATTGGATTGTTGGAGTGATTTGTGGAAGGAGAAGATTGGGCAGACTTTGTGAGCCATTTGAACCAGTTCTTTGTGGCCAACAAAATGGAGGAGGTCGGCGACACAGATCGGCGTCGGGCGGTGTTCATCACGGTTTGCGGTCCAAAAATTTATGGTCTGATAAAGAATCTACTCCTGCCTGTGAGTCCAACAGAGAAGATGTATGAAGAATTGCGTACACTGGTACAGGACCACCTTAAACCAGATGAAGGCATCATCATCTCGAGATACAGATTTTACACGCACGTTCGCTCAGAGGGCCGGAATGCGGTGGAATTCGTTGCTGACCTGAGACACCTAGCGGGACCGTGTAAGTTCGGGGCTGTGTTGGCAGACATGCTGCGGGACTTCTTAGTAATTGGCATAAACCACGAGGTAATCCTGCGTAAACTACTGGCAGTGGAGACATTGGACTTGAACAGGGTCATCACAATCGCTCAGTTATGCATGACGACGGATAGAAATCTAAAGCAGATATCAGTGAAAAATCGAAACTCAACAAGTACTGTAAATATGATTGATTTGCCATTCGGCAGAGCCTACCCAACTGCGTACGCGAAACCTGTGGCTGTCCAAAATCCGGCAACGGAAATGCATCCGATTTCTCCGTGTTGGCGTTGTGGGGAAACTCACCGGCACCAGCAGTGCCGATTTAAGCAATATAGTTGCAAAGGCTGTCTGAGAGTGGGGCATCTCCAGCGCCAGTGTCCGCAGATGAGCAAGCGTGCTGCGACACACCACGTCGAGGATGATGTTCCGACTACTGCGGATGCGGATACGCAATCCGAGATACCAGAGGAGGAAGTGTGTGTACTGTTCTCGTTCCTAACTAAGAGCAAACTGATAATGATCAACGTGAAATTTATTGGGGTGCCAGTATCGATGGAACTGGACATGGAGGCGAGTCAATCGATAATGAGCCAGAGGGATTTCGACAAGCTGTGGGATACTAAGGCTGTGAGGCCCAGGCTGAGTCCAGTCAATGCCAAGTTACATACGTGCACAAAAGAACTCATAACGGTGATTGGCAGTGCCACAATTAAAGTGTCGTATGATGGTGCGGTTCACGAGTTACCGCTATGGATTGTCCCAGGCAATGGCCCAATGCTGCTCGGCATTAACTGGCTTGAAAAAATCAGATGCGATTGGAACGACATCAAGGTGTTGTCATTGGAGAAAGATACATGTGCCCAAGTACTGAGAAAGTTCGCCCTCGTTGTTAGAACCAGGCATCGGCAACTTCACGGGAGCCAAGGTGCAGATCCACGTGGACTCGGATGCAAGACCCGTCCATCATAAAGCTCGGGCAGTTCTGTATATGATGAGGGAGAAGGTCGAAATCGAACTGGACAGAATCCAGCATGAAGGGATCATATCACCGGTTGAATTTAATGAATGGGCCAGCCCCATTGTTCCTGTGCTGAAAAGTGATGGCACAGTCAGAATTTGTGGAGACTACAAGGCTATGATCAACAGGGTTTCGAAACAGGATCAGTACCCGTTACCGAAGGCTGATGACTTGCTTGCGACGCTAGCCGGGGGGAAGTCGTTCACCAAAATGAACTTGACGTTGGCCTACATGACACAGGAGCTGGTCGAGACGTCGAAGAGACTTACGTGCATTAACACGCATAAAGGACTGTTTATTTATCACAGGTGCCCTTTTGGAATTCGCTCGACTGCAGCAATATTTCAGAGGATCATGGAGAGTCTACTGAAGTCCGTTCACAGAACCGTTATGTTCCAAGATGACATCCTGATCACAGGTTGTGACTCCGAGGAACATCTGAATAACCTGGAAGAGGTTCTATATCACCTGGACAAAGTGGGACTCAGACTGAAACGCTCGAAGTGCGTCTTCATGGTATCAAAGGTCGAATTCCTGGGAAGGAAAATTGCTGCTGACGGCATCAGGCCCATGGACGCGAAAACCAAGGCCAACAAGAATGCACCTAAGCCGCAGAATGTGATGGAGTTGCATTCGTTCCTGGGTCTACTCAACTACTTCAATAACTTCCTACCTAAATTAAGCACCTTTTTAGAACCACTGCACATAGAAACATAGAAACATAGAAAATAGGTGCAGGAGTAGGCCATTCGGCCCTTCTAGCCTGCACCGCCATTCAATGAGTTCATGGCTGAACATTCAACTTCAGTACCCCATTCCTGCTTTCTCGCCATACCCCTTGATCCCCCTAGCAGTAAGGACCTCATCTAACTCCTTTTTGAATATATTTAGTGAATTGGCCTCAACAACTTTCTGTGGTAGAGAATTCCACAGGTTCACCACTCTCTGGGTGAAGAAGTTCCTCCGCATCTCGGTCCTAAATGGCTTACCCCTTATCCTTAGACTGTGACCCCTGGTTCTGGACTTCCCCAACATTGGGAACATTCTTCCTGCATCTAACCTGTCTAACCCCGTCAGAATTTTATATGTTTCTATGAGGTCCCCTCTCATTCTTCTGAACTCCAGTGAATACAAGCCCAGTTGATCCAGTCTTTCTTGATAGGTCAGTCCCGCCATCCCGGGAATCAGTCTGGTGAACCTTCGCTGCACTCCCTCAATAGCAAGAATGTCCTTCCTCAGGTTAGGAGACCAAAACTGTACACAATACTCCAGGTGTGGCCTCACCAATGCCCTGTACAACTGTAGCAACACCTCCCTGCCCCTGTACTCAAATCCCCTTGCTATGAAGGCCAACATGCCATTTGCTTTCTTAACCGCCTGCTGCACCTGCATGCCAACCTTCAATGACTGATGTACCATGACACCCAGGTCTCTTTGCACCTCCCCTTTTCCTAATCTGTCACCATTCAGATAATAGTCTGTCTCTCTGTTTTTACCACCAAAGTGGATAACCTCACATTTATCCACATTATACTTCATCTGCCATGCATTTGCCCACTCACCTAACCTATCCAAGTCGCTCTGCAGCCTCACAGCATCCTCCTCGCAGCTCACACTGCCACCCAACTTAGTGTCATCCGCAAACTTGGAGATACTACACTCAATCCCCTCATCTAAATCATTAATGTACAGTGTAAACAGCTGGGGCCCCAGCACAGAACCCTGCGGTACCCCACTAGTCACTGCCTGCCATTCTGAAAAGTACCCATTTACTCCTACTCTTTGCTTCCTGTCTGACAACCAGTTCTCAATCCATGTCAGTACACTACCCCCAATCCCATGTGCTCTAACTTTGCACATCAATCTCTTGTGTGGGACCTTGTCGAACGCCTTCTGAAAGTCCAAATATACCACATCAACTGGTTCTCCCTTATCCACTCTACTGGAAACATCCTCAAAAAATTCCAGAAGATTTGTCAAGCATGATTTCCCTTTCACAAATCCATGCTGACTTGGACCTATCATGTCACCTCTTTCCAAATGCACTGCTATGACATCCTTAATAATTGATTCCATCATTTTACCCACTACCGATGTCAGGCTGACCGGTCTATAATTCCCTGTTTTCTCTCTCCCTCCTTTTTTAAAAAGTGGGGTTACATTGGCTACCCTCCACTCCATAGGAACTGATCCAGAGTCAATGGAATGTTGGAAAATGACTGTCAACGCATCCACTATTTCCAAGGCCACCTCCTTAAGTACTCTGGGATGCAGTCCATCAGGCCCTGGGGATTTATCGGCCTTCAATCCCATCAATTTCCCCAACACAATTTCCCGGCTAATAAGGATTTCCCTCAGTTCCTCCTCCTTACTAGACCCGACCCCTTTTATAACCGGAAGGTTGTTCGTGTCCTCCTTCGTGAATACCGAACCAAAGTACTTGTTCAATTGGTCCGCCATTTCTTTGTTCCCCGTTATGACTTCCCCTGATTCTGACTGCAGGGGACCTACGTTTGTCTTTACTAACCTTTTTCTCTTTACATATCTATAGAAACTTTTGCAATCCGTCTTAATGTTCCCTGCAAGCTTCTTCTCATACTCCATTTTCCCTGCCCTAATCAAACCCTTTGTCCTCCTCTGCTGAGTTCTAAATTTCTCCCAGTCCCCAGGTTCGCTGCTATTTCTGGCCAATTTGTATGCCACTTCCTTGGCTTTAATACTATCCCTGATTTCCCTTGATAGCCACGGTTGAGCCACCTTCCCTTTTTTATTTCTATGCCAGACAGGAATGTACAATTGTTGTAGTTCATCCATGCGGTCTCTAAATGTCTGCCATTGCCCATCCACAGTCAACCCCTTAAGTATCATTCGCCAATCCATCTCAGCCAATTCACGCCTCATACCTTCAAAGTTAGCCTTCTTTAAGTTCTGGACCATGGTCTCTGAATTAACTGTTTCATTCTCCATCCTAATGCAGAATTCCACCATATTATGGTCACTCTTCCCCAAGGGGCCTCGCACAACGAGATTGCTAATTAATCCTTTCTCATTACATAACACCCAGTCTAAGATGGCCTCCCCCCTAGTTGGTTCCTCGACATATTGGTCTAAAAAACCATCCCTTATGCACTCCAGAAAATCCTCCTCCACCGTATTGCTTCCAGTTTGGTTAGCCCAATCTATGTGCATATTAAAGTCACCCATTATAACTGCTGCACCTTTATTGCACGCACCCCTAATTTCCTGTTTGATGCCCTCCCCAACATGCTGCTAAGAAAAGGGAACAACTGGGTATGGGGTGCGTCTCAAGACAGAGCTTTTGAGAAAGCCATTAATCTGCTTTGCTCTAACAAGCTGCTGGTACATTATGACCTATGTAAACGTTTAGTATTGGCCTGTGATGCTTTGTCATATGGAATTGGTTGCGTACTCCAACAAGGTAATGAGTCGGGTAAACTTCAACCAGTCGCGTATGCTTCAAAAAGTTTGTCTAAAGCGGAAAGAGCCTACAGCATGGTAGAAAAAGAAGCACTAGCCTGTGTGTATTGGGTTAAAAAGACGCATCAGTACCTGTTTGGTCTTCGGTTTGAACTGGAGACAGATCACAAGCCGCTCATTTCACTGTTCTCTGAAAATAAAGGTATCAATACCAATGATTCATCCGACATCCAGAGGTGGGCGCTGACATTATCCGCTTATGATTGTGAAATTTGCCATAGTCCTGGCACCGAGAATTGTGCCGATGCTTTGAGCCGTCTGCCGTTGCCCACGCCGGAAGTGGAAACGCCACAACCGGCGAACCTATTGTTAGTTATGGATGCTTTTGAGAGTGAAGGAACCCCTGTCACAGCTCAACAAGTTAAGACCTGGACCAGCCAGGACCCAATTTTATCAGCGGTGAAGAGTTGCATCCTCAAAGGTGATTGGTCTGCCATACCCAAGTAAATGTGCGAGGAGACCAAACCTTACATTCGTCGCAAAGACGAACTGTCTGTTCAGTCGGATTGTATGCTGTGGGACAACCGTGTTGTTATGCCCAAGAAAGGGAGAGAGAAATTTGTACGTGAGCTACATAGCACACATCCCGGCATTGTAATGATGAAAGCCATCGCCAGGGTCTCATGTATGGTGGCCGGGAATTGACTCTGAGCTGGAATCATGTGTGCATCAGTGCAACACTTGCATGCAGCTCAGCAAAGCACCAGCAGAATCGTCGCTGAGTCTGTGGTTGTGGCCGTCTAAACCATGGTCCAGGATCCACATAGACTTTGCAGGTCCCTTCCTGGGAAAGATGTTTTTAGTTGTAGTGGATGCATATTCGAAGTGGATAGAATGTATAATCATGTCATCCAGCACATCCACAGCTACCATTGAGAATCTCAGTGTCATGTTCGCGACACATGGTCTGCCTGACATTGTTGTTAGCGACAACAGATCGTGCTTCACCAGTCAGGAGTTTCAAGAGTTCATGAACCTCAATGGTATCAAACATTAAAGTCAGCACTGTTCAAACCTGCATCCAATGGGCAAGCAGAACGTGCTGTCCAAATCATAAAGCAGAGTATGAAGCAAGTAACCCAAGGGTCACTGTAGACCTGCCTGTCATGCATACTGCTTTTTTACAGGACAAGACCACACACGCTTACCGGGGTCTCGCCTGCTGAACTAATGATGAAGAGAGGTCCTAAGACCAAGCTATCTCTTGTACACCCTGCCTTGAATAAGCATGTTGAATAAAGAAGACAAAGTCAGCAAAGGTATCACGATCGCGCAGCTGTGTCACGCGATATTTCTGTACATTATCTTGTATATGTTCTGAATTATGATCAGGGTCCCAAGTGGATCGCTGGTACTGTCATGACCAAGGAGGGCAAGAGAGTATTTATTGTCAAGCTCAAAAATGGACAAACATGCAGGAAACATATGGATCAGACAAATCTGCGGGACACAGACGAACCAGAACAGTCGGAGGAAGAGACAATCGACGACTAACCAACCTACCCCCAGTCATCAGAGGACTCAGCGGTCATCAGTGAATCGGGACTTTCAATCACTGACATGTTCAATGAAAATGGACTTTCAATCCCTGACATGGCCATTGCTACTCCCACCAGGTCAGCCACCCAGCCACCAGTCACAACAGACTCTGAACACTCACCCAAGGCTGGAGTTGAACTGAGACGGTCAACCCGGGAACATAAATCACCGGACTGTATCAATTTGTAAAAGACTGTGTTAATATCTCAGAGGGGAATATTGTCATGTATGTACTTTTGGGGTCACTAGCCATTTGATGGCGTCACTGTTGGAGGCCATTGGGCTGCACGCACGTGTGTGCAGCCCAAGTATACAAGGCCAGCCATTTTGTATATTAGTCAATTTGGGCCAAGGTCATACTTCTTGGAGTTAAATAGTACTCAGTCTAACAGTTATTGCATACACAACAGAATGCCGATGCCAAAATCCAGATCAACTGTATAAATTGAGAACAAAAATGGGCCCAGCACTGACCCCTAGAGTACATTGCTTCTCAGCCTTCAATCAAATACTGAACAAGTAATGATGAATCATTTTGTGACAATTAGGGCTGTTAATACTAAAGTACCTGAAATATCATGCTGGTCGTGATCCTTACCAACGGATCCATCACAGACCCAATCCACGTCCGGACCGGAGTCAAACAAGGGTACGTCATCTCCCCAACCCTCTTCTCAATCTTTCTCACTGCCATGCTCCACCTCGCAGTCAATAAGCTCCCCGCTAGAGTGGAATAAACTACTGAACCAGTGGGAACCTATTCAACCTGTGGTGTCTCCAGGCCAGGCCCAAGACCACCCCACCTCTGTCGTTGAGCTACAGTACGTGGAAGACGCCTGCTTCTGCGCACATACAGAGGCTGAAATCCAGGACATAGTCGACATATTTACTGAGGCATACGAAAGCATGAGCCTTACGCTAAACATACATAAGACAAATGTCCTCCACCAGCCTGTCCTCACCGCACAGCACTGCCCCCCCAGTCATCAAGATCCACGGCATGGCCCTGGACACCGTGGACCACTTCCCATATCTCGGGAGCTTCCTATCAACAAGAGCAGGCATCGACGACGAGATCCAACACCACCTCCATTGCGTCAGTGCAGCCTTTGGCTGCCTGAGGAAATGAGTGTTTGAAGACCAGGCTCTCAAAACTGCCACCAAGCTCATGGTCTACAGGGCTGTAGTGATACCCGCCCTCCTGTATGGCTCAGAGTCAGGGACCATGTACAGTAGACACCTCAAGTTGCTGGAGAAATATCACCAATGATTTCTCCCCAAAATGCTCCAAATCCCCTGGGAGAACAGGCGCACCAACATCAGCATCCTCGTCCAGGCTAACAGCCCCAGCATTGAAGCACTGACCACACTCGATCAGCTCCGCTGGGCAGGCCACATAGTTCGCAAGCCAGACACAAGATTCCCAAACCAAGTGCTCTACTTGGAGCTCCTTCACAGCAAATGAGCGAAAGGTGGGCAGCAGAAACGCTACAAGGGCACCCTGATAAAGTGCGACATTCCCACTGACACCTGGGAGTCCTTGGCCCAAGACTGCCCTAAGTGGTGGAAGTGCATCCAAGAGGGCGCGAAGCACCTCGAGTCTCATCGCCGAGAGCGTGCAGAAATCAAACGCAGGCAATGGAAAGAGCATGCGTCAAACCAGTCCCACCCACCCTTTCCCTCAACGACTATCTGTCCCACCTGTGACAGAGTCTGTGGTTCACATAGTGGACTGTTTAGCCACCAAAGAACTCACTTCAGGAGTGGAAGCAAGTCTTCCTCGATTCTGAGGGACTGGCTATGATGATAATGATGATGACCTAACAGGCTAGCCATGTGGCTGGAGCTCTGTCCAAAAATGATGTCCGCAGCAGAAAGAGTGAGCCGCACTGACCAAGGCAGTGTTACAAATTCAATGATTTTTAAAATTTCATTATATTATTTCAAATTTCAATGTTTGAACAATGGAATTCATTGCTTTTTTAATGCACTGAAAAAAGGTACATTTCTAACTAATTTACTTTTCTTTATCTGATTCCTTAATGCTTTTTAAATTTTACTCGATTGAACTTTCATAGGCTGGGACAAGCAACAACAATAAACTGACAGCTTAATACAGTTGCTAAATACAATAAAGAGTGAAACACAATATTAAAAGTACGATATTAGGGGTAAAATGGCCCCTTTTATTGATGGCTGTTAGCACCACTGGGAGGCACTAACAAGGCACAAAATGGTTACTGCCCCGAAAGTTAAATTGCCCCGGGCAACCTACGTTACTGCCTGGCGATGGCAATGACAGCTTCAGCTGTTGAGTTGCAGTCAGGAACCAGATGGAGAAGCTCTATTTAAAGGGGCCATCTTGAAATATATATTCTGTCAGCCATTACTATTTTCTGCTTTCCAACAGATAGGTAGAGTGGCTGGTGAACCGATAACAGCGATTTTTATCTCAAGAAGTCTTCTGCCTCCTAACTATCCCCCTGTATTATTCAGGGCAAATTTGAAGTTACAACATTTCTGTTGCTTCATGGGGGCCGTGCTGGAACAGGACCTTCTGCTCCGATGTCAGAGGATACTTAGATGAAGACAAAGGTGGCGCCAATTACAGAGAGAAAGGCATAGGGAGAGGGAGAAAGAAAGCCACAAAAAAAGACAGTGAGCAGCACAGGGAGAGGCCCATGGAAAGACCCACAGAGAGGCTCAGGGAAAGGCACAGGGAGAGGGCCATGGAGGGGCACATAGAGAGGCTCAGGGAATGGCACACAGGGAGAGGACCATGAAGGGGCCCATAGAGAGACTCAGGGAGAGGGCCATGGAAGGGCCCATAGAGAGGCTCAGGGAATGGCACAGGGAGAGTGCCATGGAGGGGCCCATAGAGAGGCTCAGGGAATGGCACAGGGAGAGTGCCATGGAGGGGCCATAGAGAGTCTCAGGGAATGGCACAGGGAGAGGACCATGAAGGGGTCCATAGAGAGACTCAGGGAAAGGCACAGGGAGAGGGCCATGGAGGGGCCCATAGAGAGGCTCAGATGCCTTCATCCTGTGCCAGACCAGTGTGCCAGCTCTGTTCCAGCCCCCAAATGAAGCTCGCGGCTGGCTGCTCATAGACAAGGGCTATCCACTCTCCACCTGGCTCATGTCACCCCTCCGCATCCCCAACACTCCTGCCCAGCACTCATACAAATCGAGCCATGCCGCCATCAGGAACATCATACTGCATACAGTTTTGGTTTCCATATTTAAGAAAGAATATACTTGCTTTGGAGGCAGTTCAGAGAAGGTTCATGAGGTTGATTCCAGAGATGAGGGGGTTGACTTATGAGGAAAGGTTGAGTAGGTTGGGCCTCTACTCATTGGAATTCAGAAGAATGAGAGGTGATCTTAGAAACATAGAAAATAGGTGCAGGAGTAGGCCATTCGGCCCTTCGAGCCTACACCACCATTCAATATGATCATGGCTGATCATGCAACTTCAGTACCCCATTCCTACTTTCTCTCCATACCCCTTGATTCCTTTAGTCCTAAATACTCTCAAACTTTAAAAAAAAATCTACAAAATTCACAATGAGGCTCAGTAATTCATCTACCTGGCTGTTAAAATTTTTAAATCAGCCCTTATATTTTGTATCTCTAAACATTCAGGAAGCACTGGAATAATTTTACGGCAGGGTATTTAACATATGACTCTTTATTTGCTGAGAAAATAATGTTTCCCACATTAGAACAGTGACTACACATCAAAAGTACTTCATTGGCTGTAAAGCGCTTTGAGACCTCCGGTGGTCGTAAAAGACACTATATAAATGCAAGTCTTTCTTTTTCATTTGCTGAGAAAATGACTATTTTCTTTGTGGCTGTTTATTCAGTTTTGATAGTGCATTCAACTCAATTAAATTACATGGAATTTTACACCACAAAACAGGCCATTCGGCCCAACTGGTCCGCCACAGTGTTTATGCTCCACATGAGCTTCCTCCCACCCCTTTTCATAGAAACATAGAAAATAGGTGCAGGAGTAGGCCATTCGGCCCTTCGAGCCTGCACCACCATTCAATATGATCATGCAACTTCAGTACCCCATTCCTGCTTTCTCTCCAAACCCTTTGATTCCTTTAGCAATAAGGGCCACATCTAACTCCCTTTTGAATATATCTAACAAACTGGCCTCAACAACTTTCTGTGATAGAAAATTCCACAGGTTCACAATTCTCTGAGTGAAGAAGTTTCTCCTCAACCCGGTCCTAAATGGCTTACCCCTTATCCTTAGACTGTGACCCCTGGTTCTGGACTTCCCCAACATCAGGAACATTCTTCCTGCATCTAACCTGTCCAATCCCTTCGGAATTTTATATGTTTCTATGAGATCTCCTCTCATTCTTCTAAATTCCAGTGAATATAAGCCTAGTCAATCCAGTTTTTCTTCATATGTCAGTCCTGCCATCCCGGGAATCAGTCTGGTGAACCTTCGCTGCACTCCCTCAATAGCAAGAATCTTATCAAGACGTATAAGATTATGAGGGAGCTTGACAAGGTGGATGCAGAGAGGATGTTTCCACTGATGGGGGAGACTCGAACTAGGAGGCAAAATCTTAGAATAAGGGGCCGCCCATTTAAAACTGAGGTGAGGAGGGTTGTAAATCTGTGGAATTTGCTGCCTCAGAGAGCTGTGGAAGCTGGGACATTGAATAAATTTAAGACAGAAATAGACAGTTTCTTAACAGATAAGGGAATAAGGGGTTATGGAGAGTGGTCAGGGAAGTGGACCCGAGTCCATGATCAGATCAGCCTTGATCGTATTGAATGGCGGAGCAGGCTCGAGGGACCATATGGTCTACTCCTGCTCCTATTTCTTATGCTCTTATTATCATCGAGCAGACCATCAGAGTGCTGAAGCAAAGGTTCCACTGCCTTGACCGCTCAGGAGGAGCCCTCCAGTACGCAGCTGTGTGGGTGTCTCTATTCATCATCGTTTGCCGCATGCTGTACAACCTCGCCATCATGAGGGCACAGCCATTGCCACCAGGCATAGCCACACAACCTGAGGAGGAGCAGGACAAGGAGGAGGAGGGGCAAGAGGAGCAGGAGCAGCAACATGAGCGACGGAGGAGGCCGCAAGGCCCTCACGCTGCTGCAAGGGAGGTCCGTGACCATCTCATCAGCCTTCAGTTCCAGAGAATTCCATCTCACTTCCCAGTTCCTCTGGACGTCCCCATGACCACATCCATTTTCCCTTCTATTGCAAAGCCCCAAAACTGAAATGAGAGGCAACAGCAAAGTTTGAACATCTCAATCACAATTTATATCATAATAACAACAAAGGCTTACATAATGTATTAACTAATCACCCTTTTGCATTTCTTTATATCGCTTCTTTGTTTGAACTATTCTGGAGCTCCTCCGCATTGTGCCCCCTGTGGCTGCAGCACGGCTGGTGGAAGGCTGCTGTGTGTCATGGCCAGAGTCTACAGATGGCCTTCAGGATGTCCTCGACCAGCTCTGGGCTTGGAAGGCCCGGCTGTAGACTGCACCACCTCAGGCTGGACTGGCTGGATGACAGGCAGCGACAAGTGCAATGGCGGAGTGGCAGTGGTGGGCTCAGGAATGCTGTCAGCCTGAGAGAGGACAGCAGGTTCCCGCTCCACTGACCCACCGCCGCTCCCCCGGGACAGCACCTCTGCAGTCTGCTGGAGCACAGTTTGGTGGACTGTTGCGACACCATGAGATCCTCGGTGAACTATGGTGGACCCAGCGGCGAGGCCAACAGTGAAAGCACGCATGGCATTCGACTGAGACTGCATGAGAGAAGTCTGAGCTTCCATGCCACCAACCATTGTCTGCATTACACCACTGAGACTTTGAGTTGCTTCCACCTGTGCTGCAATGGAAGCTGCCACATTGCTCATGACATGTGTCATGAGGTCTGGATCTGCATGGTCTCTCTGGGAGTCCACACCATCTGCATACTGCCAATGATGGGCTTCATGGTGCGTGCAGACAAAGGTTGAGAGGCTGGTGTGGAGGAGGTGTAGCAGCTTGTACTCACCTTCACCACCCGACTTAGGTCGTTGAATTTTTTGCAGCACTGGGTGAGGCTTCTCTGCACCTCAGTGCTGGCCGACACCTCCTGGGCCATCTCATGCCACATGGCATAGAAAACCTGCGGTGATGGCCACCTTCCCGAGGCAGGAAAGAGGGAGGCCCACCTGGTCTCTAGTGCCCCCACCAACGCCTCCAGAGCCACATTGCGGAATCTTGTGGCCCTCTACCTTGAAGGGCGATTTGCCGCAGCCAGTTCACCTCCTTCCTGTATTCCACAGATCAGTGCATGAGTTGAGCAATGCTGAAAACAAGCATCAGCAGGTTCAAATGGCCATTCCTTTACGAGCCAGATGGAGCTGGAGTTAAGGATTGAAGGCTGATTGATAAATGGAACTCAGCTGAAATTGGGTAAGTAGCTGTGAATAGCGTCTCTGCAATGCATAGCTAAGGCCATTAGCGCCTCATTTACGCCTGCCCCTCCCCCCGCTCACTCCTGAGGCGAAAACGCCCAATTTGCCACAAATTGACAACCCATCTTGCCGGGCGCTAAAATTTCTGAGTAATAAATCATGCCCCAAATGGGGAGCTACCGAATTTCACCCCCACAATGTATATCCTACATGTATCTAACTCTGAATATAATTCATTTTTACATCTGTAGATAGGCAGAATACATATTGAGTTTGTTTTGTGCATTCGTTAAATCCTGCTACACATGACATCCTTGAGAAACAGCAAGCAGTGCCATTAGTATTGTTCCTGGATATTTCTCTGTCCAAACCAGCAAATAATGGATACAGTTTTAACAAGAGCAGAAAGTGACAGAGCACCAGAATGTACTAATGATTATGAACTGACCATTTTAGGCTACAGCTTGTAACAGACTCATGCAATGGTTTACAATTTCAAATAGTCACCCTTTGTAAAGAAAGTCTTGATTTTAGAGCAGAATGAAAAGTTTACAATTTGCTGAGTGAATCATCATGAAAGCAACAAACAGTAATACATTTGTTATCACGATGAGGGGAGACAGCTGGCCAATTGTTTCCCTTCCAAGTAAAAGTTTGATACAATTGTGTTAAAATACGTATTTGGACTTTTCTTATTTGATTATTATCTAAGAAATCAGTTGTGGTGGCTGGATTCAGAATGCAGATTCAATGACTAGAATTGGTTTGGGTCAAACGAAACCAGCTAGCCAAACTAACAATCCACCACTATTCAAGTTATGTTTCAGCTATTAACTGCTCCTGCTATTCATAATTTCACCATTTGCATCAACATGCAGGACTGTGGTTCAATACACGGTAATACATGTTCCATTCATTTAACAGTTGTTTAAAATGTTCCCATGGAAGGTGACTACAGTAGCTTCTCACTATAGTAGTTATGTGCCACAACATCTAATGTAACTCTCTTATTATCAGAAACACCTTATATTACAGTGAGGGTAATTTTAGCCACCCCTATAACAGTCAGGAGAAGTGGGTCTGTTATTATAATATGGAAATGAGGCTCCGTTCCTGATATTTTGGCAGCCATTTAAATTTAACGTTGGCCGGCTGGGTTTCCCAGAGCTTGGGAAACCTGGCAACCAAAGGGAGGTGGAAGCAGCCGAGTCCAGCAGTTAAATGCTTCTTAAAGCACTGCTCATGAGCCAGGAGGAGCAGGAGGGTTTCCCCTGCCCCTCAAGCAACTCTTCTGCCACATTCGGCTAACCTCCCTCCTCCAAACCTCCCGGTCCATAATTTAAAAAAAAAATTTAACATTAACTCTACTGCGGCAGTACCTCCTTTGGGAGGGGTAGGTATTTTCACAGATTCCGTTGATCATTTAGTGGCCCTGCTAGCAGGTGCTTGCATGTGGGCAGCAGATGAGATGAGGATAGGATCAGGATTCTCCAGCGATTCCTCCCGGTCCCCCCTTCCTCCCGCACCAACCCATGCATGATGTTTCCCGATTCCCGGGGGCTGTCCCCAATGGTCCCTGGCTGGGGCCTTCTAGCGTTGACTTTCCCGCCTGGCAACCAGCCAGCATCTTAGTCTGGACAGCTGCAGGGCGGGAACAGAGTAAAATAATGGCCTGGAAATCCCGGCCTCCCTCGGTCCATACGAAGTGTTTATGGACCTGGGAAGGCATTGCAAAAGCCGGTTTTCAGTGCACAATGCGCATGTGCTGAAAACCGGCTTTTCCGATCTGTCAAGCTGCAGTTTGACAGATCTTCTGCAGATCGGCAGCGAGAACATTTGCATGGGCAAGATTGTGGTATTTACTCATATCTTGTCCAGCAAATGTCCTCAAAACTCTTGCACCTGATAAAAGCAGGCGCATAGCCTACTGTTACAGGCGTAAAAGTTTAAAAACATACAAAAATATAATAAAATTAAATTTTAAAAACACATTTTATTTTTAAAAATTCTGGCCATTACATAAAATTTATTTTAAACCATAATTTAAAAAACTTTTTAAAAACTCGGAATTTTTTTTTCTCTAAGATTAACTTTAATTTTGATTAATTTTAATTATGTGAGGTGTGTTTTTAATTTTTAATTTAGTGATATTGTGTTTGTTTTTTTCTTCTCAATTAATAGCAATGTGAACTCGAAGACACAGACTTCCCATTGCTATTAATTGAGAATACTGTACCTGATTGGTTGAGCAGTCACACGTGACTGCATCTTCTGCATTCGAACCTGGAGGACGGGAGCACGCTTCGCAGCGTGGGAAGAGAAGGCCTCTCCAACGGACTTTTATGCTCCTCCAGGACCACCAGGTACTTGCGTAGAAATTTTTTAGGTCAGAGGCATCCGCCCGCCGGAAGCCTCCAACCGCAATTTCTGGGCCAATAATTAAGGTCCTGCCATTAAATGTAGCAGGACCTCTGTGTACCCGCATTTCAGGGTTTCTGCTCACAAACATGCCTCCGCATTCCATCCTGTCTCCCCGTAAATATTGGGGCCTTTATCTCTGTAATACATCCTCAGACAATGTGCAAAGCTAGTAACAGAACAGGTCTCCTGTAATTACTAAATGCATGTAAGAAAATAGAGGAGAATGGGTTAAAAATAATATTTACATATAATCCACAGCAATTAGTTTGTGTTTTTTATTTATCTTAAACTCCTGCTAATTTGTTATTGCTCACATAATACTTGACAGTCACAGTGCCACTGTAACCAATGTTTTAGCTGCATCCTCACTTCTTAAAAAATGAATTTATTTATTTGTTTGTTTATTTTAGTTAGTATTGAAAAGGGAAGCTTAACCTTTTAGGAAAGCATCTCATTAATGTGAGCGTTTTGTTATTTTTTCTATTTAAGCTGGAAAAATTTAACGTAGATAATACTTCCTCCAGCTCTCTTTGATCTAATCTCTGACAAAGTCAATTTCCTGCAATTAGATGTACTACAAAGAGGAGATGAAGGTATTGTCAGCTAGCGAGAAATGCCAGAAAAAGTACAGGAAAAAATCCTCAAGTTCATTGTTGAACAATTTGTATATTTTTGCTAAAAGTTGTCAAAAGCACAAAGAATATGCAAATGATGTTATTTGCACCATGATCATAGAAGAAAATGTTCAAGTAAGCAGAGGCATGGCTGATAACTGTGTAGGAGGAACACAGAACAGACTGTGCTGCTAGTTGACATAGTTAGGCAGGGGGTAGAAAGCAAAGTCATTATATGCAGACAGTCCAGCAGTGATATATTATTACTGCCGCCCATGTCCAACAGGATTGTAAACTCTCCAGGCTTGGAAATTGTGACTGAAGGTATTCAAACTCGAACAATAAGAACAGTAGCTGTGTAAATCAATTACATATATCATCACCAGACTAATAATGTACCCAGTTCTTTATTATCTTAATCAAATATTTCATTTTTTGATTAAAACATAGTGTTAACACACAATACATTTCCTTTGTGTATAAGTGGCATTTAAACACCATCGTTTCTGTTCGACAGAGAGTGATGTGTAAAAGGCATATTTGCTTTAATAAGATATGGTTTATGCAGGACTGAAATGCTGTTTTTTTATTATGGAAAGCAGTCCAATACTCCTTGAAGTATAAGCAAGTTTAAAGATATGAGATGTGAGTATGATAAGAATGTCAAGTTGTAATTACTTTCATTTGCATGACTAAACTAGGTGTAATTAGCATTGCTTTAAATATATATGTCCAGTTTTGTAAAGATAGGAATTAACCATTTTACTACATTTATTTTTAATCAGCCAAATGTACCTATCATATCAGCTATAATATTATAGTTTATTAACAGAATATCCTTGACTCTAATAATTCAATGGTGTTCATAGAGACAAAAGTGATCAATTTTGAATTATATACATGGCACATGGGCTCAGAAAAGACAAAAGAAAACATAGAAAATAACTTATCGCAATTTTTTTTAGGTATAAAAAAATTGTCATTGCAATCTGTTTGAAACAAAACTATTTTCATATTCAACCAATGTGAAAACTAGAAGCAACAATGAAGAGAAAACACTACTTAACACAAATATGTGAGGTGAGACTAAATGCTAATAAACTACTGTAAACAGTCACAAGTAACTCAGACATCACAAGAGAAAGTGTTTGTTTACAACACAGACAAATGTTGTATTTACACTCATAAATGCATCCAGTGTTTTTTTTCAGCTCTACCTCATATTCAGTTTGTTGTATAATAAAATGGTCAAATGCATACTTCATTTGAAATTGTACATAACATTTAAATCAGTACAGACCCAATATATTGAAAATTGAGAAGAAAATGGCTTTGGTTATTATCTATATACATACTTCTACATAAGGCCTTTTTTAACAATTTTAATTTTTTTAGTGGACTGCCTTTTTGTTGCTAACGTGATCTAACACAAATGGAATCAAGCTATATAAACAGCCTTTGTACTTTGCCTTCGCATTAAATTTGATACGTTAGGTTAGACTGTGACGAATGGAAAAAATGTGCAAATAAATATAAGAGTGAATTAGCCTCTGTTCATTATTGCTGTACAATGAACACTAATTAGTTTGAATGAAAGACAAAGACAAAGACAAGTGCTTAACATTGTTTTTGGAAATAATAACAAAATACTAATTCTGATTATTTGTAATTTGTGATCCAGTAGTCTGTTGCTTTGTGTGTAACATGTCTGAGAATGTCAAACCATAAAACTCAGAGTTTTACTGGTGTTGCACTAGTGTGACTAGAACCTATGCAGGGGCAGCATTCTGCACTGTGGTTTATAGTCCATTTCTCCCTGTTTCTGTGGCTATTACAGTGCACTTAGTCTGGCCGTGTGCCAACATTTAGAAAGGCGTATGAATGTACAGTGTACTTAGAAAATGTGACACAGTTTCAATTAAATCTATATTTTTAATATTGAATGGTTGATCTTTTTTTCAGTCTGCCCACAGACTTGTCATTGGTATTAAATCAGTATATAACAAACCATGGTAATTTATGCTGAATTGTTAGAAACTTTATTGGTTAGTTGTGCTGTGCAAAATTCACAGGATTACGGTTATTACTGTTCCCAGGTTTTTTATTTTAGTTCTATTCCTTTTCCTTCTTCATAGCCATTCACTTCTACGTAATCCTCCTTCTGCTGAGCAATGAGATAAAGAGGATCTAAAGATGATCTACAGCTTCTCCATGGGTTCAACTAGTCGCATTCCAAAGCACAAGCTGGCTGAAAAGATGAAAATGCAACATTCATACTAAAACAAGGTAATTAACAAATTAATGCCAGTTGGGAATTACATTTATGAGCAACTATTTCATTCTCTGCGACTTTCAACTGCTTTTAAAGTAAGTCAGTATTCCCTGAAGGAAGCTCATATTGTTCTCTACATAAAATATCATCTATATAGTAGCATATTTTCAATAGAGCACCTTTCTTTCACCCATTTTTTTTTTCAGACAGAACAGTTAATGAGGTTCTCGTACTCCATTTTCTGAATATTTTCGACACCTACATTACAATTCCTGACAGTTATATTGCCTTTACTTAGCCGGTACAAAACAATTTTTGTCTGATTACGGCTCGGTGGAGGACCTTGGGACTTTTTTAATGTTATACGTTGGTGCTATAGAAATGCAAGTTTATACTGTTGTTATTACTAAGGGATGAATTTTTAAATGTAACCTGATCAAATCAAATTTTATTTCCATGTTTTTCAAAGTGTGAACTATAAGTAATTGGTTGAGGATTTTATAGATCCGTCATTTAAAAGGATATACATTTACAGGCAGTTTTTAGTACTTTTTGTCAGTTTTCACGGTGACCCGAACAATCAGGAAGACTAACGGATAAAAGTCACACCACGCAATACTAGCATTGACACATTAATGAGTTTGTATGAAAATACTCCATTTTATTTGGCATTTCCTTCTTATGGCTCCAAAATAAAACTATACTATCTTCAGGAAGGCATGTTCTGCACGGCTTTTTTATTTGTTTACAAACAGTACAACCCATTGGCAAAAATTGTATCAAAATACATCAATGCATCACATGCAAGTGGTAGCAGTTTGACCAAAATGATGCATGAATTTTGTGGCTTTTCATGCTTCCACCCTTCCAACAGTTTTCCAAATACCTTTTTATGAAGGCAGTGCTATTTCAAAGCAGAAAAAACACATTACGTGCATTTTATTTCTGCACATTGATCTCACAAATCCCCAACATTTAAAAATCTTCATGATTTGAGCATTTTTAAATGAATGTAACAATAAACCAAGAACTTCGCCCCTAAACTAAACCCATGAAAATATCATGCCTAATCCATTAGTGGATTTTCATTTTTCTCGCTGAGAAATTGTCTTGACTTCTGGCCTGATTTCAAACTGATGCAGCTGTCTTTTGATTGCTCTTGTAGCTGAATTTCAAAATCCTTGACTACTCACATCTGTAAACCTGGCTGGTAACTAAATAGGAACAATGACAGAGCACATCGGAGAAATTGCTGGCAGAAAATGCTTTCACATTTTACTGAGAAGAACATATGAACTCTTTGTACCTGACACTTTACACAATAAGCTCTTCGGCTTTGAGAAAACATTCTTTCATGTTCCGACTCTAATCAGTCATGTCTGCCAGCGGAGGAAACAGCGAGGTTCATTGTTACATGCAACTGTCATTTGTTCCATCTCCCTGGTTCTTTCCAGCTTCAATATCTTTGTGGTATTTAGTGAAAGTAATTTTCAGTTAGAATCTCCTGCCCTTTCAGTGAGTTTAAGTATGGCACTTCATCAATGACCGAAGAATTCCTACCTATCTGGAATGTATCAGGGCAGTTGATAAAGCTTCGCAGCACACCCTGTGATAGTACATCCCATCATAAATAAAAAGCAGAAAGGGCCTTTGTCACTGTTTATCTGTGCTGCTTTTATTCTTTGCCCTTGATTTCCTCTTCAGAAAATTGATGCACCCTTAAATTGAAGCAGTGAGCTTGACAGGTGATGGTTAGGCTGATAACTGCTCAGATTTCATCAGCCAGTGTTTTTCTGGTGGTGCAATTGTGGGAACTTTCAACTAGATTACCTGTCATCCACTGCATCAGATAAAAGAGGGACAGTTGAAAGATGCAGCTTTGGCACCGCAACTCATAGGAAATGAGAAGTGCAGGTGAGGCAGCTGTTAAAAAAAAGTAGTTATTTTCTGCCACAAAGTTTCCTCCCAGGAATTTAAATTCTGCGGTCTTTGGGATTCAAAGTCAATGATCAGCAGACCAAGTGTAGGATTTTGATTACAGCTAATTATGTAAAATAGAATTGTAATGAAATAATGCTATTTTAGTCTGCTTTATTCAATCAAAGCATTTAGATGTGTTAATCCTAGCCTTGCAAAGCTAAAGGCTGCAGTAATATGCATGAAGTTTTTTTTAAAGGAAGCTTGGCTGTCAGTGCCTCTTTAATAACAATTATAGTTATGATTAGCTTTAATTTTTTGGTGGGGGTGGTTCTGTCTGTTTATACTGATTTTGCAAATAATTTTGTTTAAACAGCAAGGGTTGATTACATCATCAGGGGAACTCACTTGGAAGGGAGATGAATTAACATCAGCAAAGATGCGGGGGTGCTTTACAATCATGACATTGCAATTCTAAATTTGTCTGCATTTGTCTCCCTGATGATGACATAGGCACTCACGCTTGAACAAGTCCACAGAAATATATTAACAAAAGAATGTTAAAATTACTTGTAATTCTTGATAACTATTTTAAAAGGGAATATTGAGAGTTTAATTGCTCCTTCAAGTATAGATAAATATTATTTATTCACATGCATAATTTTATAGCCTTAACTTAAAATCCATGACAAATGACTCAAAACAAGCACTTTTCCAAAACGGACACATAAGTAACGTATTGCCCCTAACGTGAGTAACAGAAACTGTGTAGTTGAAATCTCACTCCCTAGAGCATTTCATAATTAGGTAGAGCTTTGTTTCTACTTTAAATGCAAACTACTTTAATTTTAAAAATTAACGGTTTAAACGTTTTTATCAATTTTCTGTACTGGTTTTCATAGCTTTTTTTTGACTTTCTATTTTACAAATCTTACTTTGTTCTTTTCATGTGATTTGCAATGTCATGTTTGATAGCTCATTTTATCCAACTGCTCCATGTTGCTGGAAATAGGAAAAGCTGAGTGCTGGATATTTGCAGTACGAATAGAAAATTCCAGGCATACATTGCAGGGAATCAGCATCTGAGAAAGAGAGAGTGGTTAATGTATCAGATGATCATTCTTTACTTGGTTTTTATATTTAATCCTGAATTAAACTACAAATACTGCGTACTTCTTTACCATTAATGTTTTCACTCATTCTTACTATTAGCTGTGAATTTTCTTCAAACCAAATCCCACTCTGCCTCATCGTAGAATAAAGTTCATGTGTAAAGAGGGTATTTATTGTTATTTCCTATTTTGTTTTCATCCAGTGCTTGTTAAAAATCTGTTTATTTTATTTTACTTTTGTTCCTTATTTACATCAATACAACAGTCAGTCCCTTCATTAGTCTCTATGCCTCATTTGGTCAGTATTTCCTAGCTTAATCATAAACACATTCTGAAGGAATCCTTCACTAAACGTATCAAACACCAGAAATCTTTACAAACACATTTACGTTGTTGCTGTACATAGTGACCAGAGGAATAAATGATCGCTCATATCCCCACGAGCATCATCTGGATCATTCCTACATGACCATCATAAACCTTAGATTACCTGCATGGAACATCGAGTTTTGAAGTTTAGACTCTTAAAACACACAATTACATATTACTGATAAAATGATAAGCAATATTAGTAAAGCAACTTAACATTGAAGCATAAATGAATTGTTGCACATCCAATATCTCTTACCTTCCAGAGTGGACTCGGACTGCCCAATATCTATTCATATGTTGGCGTAACTCAAGGGATGCAATATTGGGCTGAATTTTAACGGGAAGGCGGGTTGGTGGCGAGGGGACTCTGAAGCAGTTTAGAAACACCCACGAGAATGGGTTTCATGCAGGCCCTGTCAAATTTAACAGCAGAGCCTGATTTGCATGAGAAGCCTCTGTTTCCCACCTGCAGCTAGCCGTATTGAGAGGTATTAGGCCTCAGGGAGGAGGGAGGGTTTGCATGGTGCCCAGAGCAGGATCGAAGGTGTGTGAAGAGGATCAGGGGCCAGGAGGAGCATGAGGGGAGGGGGGCAGGGGGACAAGGTGGAGTGTCTGAAAGGATCGAGGGCTGGGAGCAGCACAGGGTGGGGGTAGTGATCGGTGAGGATCAGGGGCAGGGAGTAATAAGAAGGAGCGGGGGAGGGGGGGGAGGTGCCGGAGGAGCATGTGGGGAAGGCCTTGTGTAGGGATCGGCGGCCTGGGAGGGGTGGGGGAATCGGAGTCCTGGGAGGGGGGGGAGGGATCGGAGGCCTGGGGCGGGGTGGGGGGAGGGATCGGAGTCCTGGGAGGGGGGGGGGTAGAGATCGGAGGCCTGGGGCGGGGTGGGGGGAGGGATCGGAGGTCTGGGAGGGGGGGGGAGGGATCGAAGGCCTGGGGGGGTGGGGGGAATCGGAGGCCTGGGAGGGTGGTGGGGAGGGATCGGAGGCCTGGGGGGTGTTCTCTGATTACAGGGGGTGAGTTAGGTAGGGACTCTGGAACCAGGAGGTAAGTTTAAAGGCAATAACTTCTTGGATCCAGCAGTCCTCATCTTGCATTAGCTGGTGGGTTTCATGAGGCTTGCAAAACCCAACCATCTAAAGTTAAATTCAAATTGGAGATTAAAGCAGAGGCTTCCAGTCTCATTATAATATTTAAATAGGCGACCCACCTCCTGGCAGCGGATTGCTGCCCGCTCCGGTCCCACCTCCGTCAAAAGTGGAAGTGGGCAGGTTGGAGGAGGGTTCAGGTCGGGATTCAGATTTCCCACATGCACCCCCAACCCACCCATTATTTTAGGTTAAAATTCCCCCCACTGTGTTGCCATTGACCTACTGCAATCTGACACGTGTCTCCCCCTGTGTATCTCCCGTTTTTCAATAGGTGAAAATGAAGAACAGTCTGGTGAGACAAGGTCAATGGCAAATTAGAAACTGGTTTATTTTACAGAATCCAAGTGAACAAAAGTACCAATTTCAGACTTTTTAAAACTTCTCCCTTAATACCATGAAACAATAACAACAACACTATCCAGAATAATGGATGGTTTATTCACTCTTTGTTTTATTTCCTTTCAGGACAGCTTACATAGTATTACATAGTACTGACAGCACAGAAACATTTGGCCCAACAGGTCTATGCCAGTGCTCCACACCAGCCTCCGATCACCCTACTTCATCTTACCTTATCAGCATATCCTTCTATTCCTTTTTCCCTCATGTCATCATAGGCAGTCCCTCGAAATCGAAGAAGTCTTGCTTCCACTCCAAAAGTGAGTTCTCAGGTGACTGAACAGTCCAATACGGGAATTACAGTCTCTGTCGCAGGTGGGACAGAAAGTGTTTGAAGGAAAGGGTGGGTGGAGAAATCTAGTTTGCCGCACGCTCCTTCCGCTGCCTGCGCATGTTTTCTGCATGCTCTCAGCGTCGAGACTCGAGGTGCTCAGCGCCCTCCCGGTCTTTGACCAGGGACTCTCAGGTGCCGGTGGGGATGTTGCACTTTATCAAGGAGGCTTTGAGGGTGTCCTTGAAACGTTTCCTCTGCCCACCTGGGACTCGCTTGCCGTGTAGGAGTTCCGAGTGGAGCACTTGCTTTGGGAATCTTGTGTCAGGCATGCGGACAATGTGGCCTGCCCAACGGAGCTGGTCGAGTGTGGTCAGTGCTTCGATGCTGGGGATGTTGGCCTGATCAGGAACACTGACGTTGGTACATTTGTCCTCCCAGGGGATTTGCAGGATCTTGCGGAGGCATCGCTGGTGGTATTTCTCCAGCAATTTGAGGTGTCTACTCTATATGGTCCACATATCTGAGCCATACACTACATATATAACAACACCAAAATTCTCCATAATCAACTGATGCTGCACAGGACAAAGGGCATCAGCACCCGAGCACATGGCCAGATTTACTTAACTTGACGCTGTACACACTGACTGCCATATAATGTGCCAGGTTGGCACCACCGCCACATCAACACCATAAAATATCCCTACAATGCCTAAGTCATTCCTTTTACACTCGTAAAAGGGGGGTACCGTTGTTTCTCACCATTCACTGCAACTCACTAAACCACTTTCAAAAGTGCACACAGATCTGTCCAAGAACGCAAAGTGTTCAAAATAAAGGTTTCAATGTTTGACACCACATTAACAGAAACTTTACATCAACATTGCATAAAATAAAGAGTTGCTAGTTACATAAAAACATAAGAATATAAGAAATAGGAGCAGGAGTAGGCCATCTGGCCCCTCGAATCTGCTACGCCATTCAATAAGATCATGGCTGATCTGATCTTGGCCTCAACTCCATTTCCTTGTCCTCTCCCCATAACCCCTGACTCATTTATCATTCAGAAATCTGTCTATATCTGCCTTAAATATATCCAATGATTGGACTAGGATGAGTGTGAAGGGTGGCTAGTGAGAGGGGGAAGTGATAATATAGATAGAGAGGGATGGGTGGAGGTCCAAGGTAAGTTGGTATGAGTAAGGATGTGCAGGAATAGGGTAGGGAAGGCAGAGCGATGGGAATGTGATGAGTGGCACAGCACGATGAGGTTGAGTGTGGCTTTGCAGTAACGTTTCATGATCTACTGAGATCATTGGCACTGAGCCACTGCAGTCTGGTCCTCCTAACGACATCCCTGATATTGTGTTCTCCTATGCAATGTGCAATCAGGCTGCTTTGGTCTCCTGAGGGGGTGGGGCCATTTGAAGGGAAGAGAATCTCCCTGTGTGCTCTGACTCCCCTGTAAGCATATGGAGGGAGTCATGGGAGAGCCTGGGTGCAGCCCTGCACCTTTGTGCAGTGTCTGTCTGTGTTTGCGGCAACTCAGTGCTGTAGCACACTAACAGCACTACTGTCAAAATAAATTTGCACATAGACCCTTTAAGGAAACCGGCATCAAATGGCGTCATCAGACCCGCTGCCTTCAATTGGCCAGCAAATGCGCTGGGCGGGCTTAACAATCCCAATCAGGGGAAAGCCATTTTGGACAGCGGGCTAAAGCCAGCAGCGAGGCTGGGACCCGCCACTGACGTCGCCCGCCATGGACCTGCCGAGGATGGGGAAATTGCGGTCCCAGTTCCAATATCATTCTCGTAAACTTTTTTGCACCTTCTCCAGTGCCTCTACATGGGCCCGAAATTGGTGAAGGCCCCTGCCCGCCCAAAGGACCGCCAATAGCTGCTGAGGTACCTGATAGTTCTTTAGGCGGGACATTCATCAACCAGGTCCCTCAAAGGTCAGCAGGCGACAAATGAGGGACTTACACTGCCAATCTGGGCAACAGCTGGCAGGAGCTCCCAATCTCGGTGGCAAAGTCGCTTGCCGCCCAAGTGCCGCCGAGGATGGAGATGGGCCCACGGAAGGTCAAAGACCTGCAAAAAAAAATCATCAGGAAAAAAAACCCATCAGAAGACCTTCAGGGGACCCCATTGAGGTAAGTCTCTGTGGGAAAAAAAATGTTTACCAAGCTTTTTTTCAGGATCTTCATACTTACTGTCGGAGACAAACCAGCCTCCAGCCAGCGGCCTACCCCCATTCTGGCGGCAACTCCCGCCCGCATAAATATGGGAGCTCGGCAGACGGGAGCTCAGTTGCGCCACTCGGCATTCGCTGACGTCAGCGGGCGCTTCCCGGCGGCTCTCCCCTTCCACCCACTCCAGCCCACCTCGAAAGTGGCACTGGGCGGATCTTCCAGAGGAATGTGGGCGGCAGTGGGCGGCAGTCGGCGGCCATCAATTTCGGGCCCTCTCTCTTTTTATGGCATGGAGGCCAGAATTGTTCACAGTAATCCAAGTGTGATCTATCCAAGGTTTTATACAAGTTTACCTTAATGTCCCTGCTTTTCAGTTCTGTCCCTCTAGAAATGAACCCCAGTGTTTTGTTTGCTTTTTTATGGCCTTATTAACATGCGTTGCTACTTTTAGAGATTTGTGTATCTGTGCCCCCGATCCCTCTGCTCCTCTCTCCAATTTAGACACTTATTATCCAATCAATATGTGACCTCCTTATCCATCCTACCAAAATGTAAGACCTCGCACTTATCGAAATTGAAATTTGCTAGTTTTTAAGTGGGAAAACTGATCTGAGATATATTAATTCCCAGTTGCCTTTTTGCAGCCTTTGTTCGACCCGACTGACCTAAAATATAGACTTTTTGCTCCTTTTTGATACTTCTGACCCCAGGAAGCAGAATATCACCAGACTATCATAGCTGAGCTCACATGAATTTGAATAATCTCAACCAGAGGCCCGCCAGCGCCAGTAAGAGCTACAATTTCAGCACGAGCCACTGCCTTCAGGGGAGGTGGAATAATAAAAATATATGAAAAGAAAGAATACACTCATGAAACTCCTGTAGATTATTTTAAATAACATATGCAAGGTAATAGTTTACTTAAAATATCTTACTGATGATGCCTTGAGGCACCTCCCCTGCCATCACTGGTAAGGATTATTATGATAAAGAGATTTTATTGAACGACTTCAGAAAGATTAAAATAAAACCCAGACAAAGTATGAGCATTAGTTAGTTGACATTATTATTTTTTGTAGAAATAAGGATATTTTCGAGCAAATTGTTTATAGTGAAGGTAATCCCTTTTGAGTTCTTGTGTAATGTAATAACCGATGAAGATGACAGCAGTTTATTTGCAATACCTGTATATCACTAGACAACAACATTTTACAGGCGTTTTTATGGCAAGATGAGAATTTGATTGAAAAGCAGCAAGGGTTATTATAAGGTACAAATGTAAATTTACTATTTTCAGATTTATGAAACTTTGCTCTACCAGTGTTTAAAAACTGAATGCCATGTGAATTGGTCACCAGCTTGCCGCAAGTGATAATAGAAAGAAAAACTTGCATTTATATAGCACCTTTTACGACCTCAAGACATTCCAAAGCGCTTTACATCCAATGAAATACTTCTGAAGTGTAGTCACTGTCATAATGTAGGAAACACAATAGCCAATTTGCAAACAGCAAGCTCCCACAAGCAGCAATGTGATGATAACCAGATAATCTGTTTCAGTGATGTCAATTGAGGGATAAATATTTACCAGGACACCAGGGATAACTTCTCTGCTCTTCTTCATAATAATACCATGGGATCTTTTACATCCACCTGAGAAGGTAAATGGGGCCTCAGTTTAACGTCTCATCCGAAAGGCTGCACCTCTAACAGTGCAACACTTCCTCAGCACTGCACTGGGGTGTCCACTTAGATTTTTGTGCTCAAGTCCCTAGAGTGGGACTATGAACCCACAACCTTCTGACTCAGAGGCAAGACTGCAACCAACTGACCCATGGCTGATACAACTATAAGCGAAGAAGCTAATTGCTTCGAGCGTGGGCACTTCCTTATCTGGTGTGGTGTTATTTGAAAGATGTCTCTTTTCAGCTGTATATGCACAATCCTTATTCTAATTGGATGTGTGTAACTACAAATATGAATAGGTATGGGATTTTTACATCATTAAAAAAGAGGCAAGATATTTGTCCATCATTTTAAAAATCATTTATTAAATTAGCAAACTCCCATGCTGTTGCTTATGATAGTCTGAGCTCCAGAACACGATTTGATGTGTAATTGCTAACTCTGCTTGTTCCATTAAGGCCAGGGCTCTAAGTTGGCAAATCCAGGAAATTGTAAAGGTTGTAAACTACTGAGATTGTTCACAGGGCAATTATAATTGCTTGTCATTTTCAGAATCTAGGGTGTAATTTTATTCCCCAAGAACAGGTGAGGTTGGGTTGGGTGAGAAGTTAAATTCGAAAAATTTCAAACCCAAACCAAACCCATCTTGAACCCGTCCACTTCCGGTTTTAATGGAGGCAGGATGGGGGCGGGTGGTGACCAATTCGCTCTCAGAAGATGGGTTGGTTGGTAAACGTTTTTAAGGAGGCTGCGTACCTCCTTAAAGCTTTTTATTTTTAACCTATTTCGGCCAGGGTTCCCAAGCCTCAGGAAACCCGGCAGGTAAAAGGAGGTGAGAAGGGCCGGAGATATCAGGTAATTGCATTTACAGCACTGCTTGTAGACCAGGAGCAGCAGAAATGTTTCCCCACGGCCCAACAAGCTTACCTGCTTCCAACGCCACAATCAGCAACTCTCGCCAGCTCCATGATCTCCCTCCCTCCTCGATCTTTCCCCCGACCACAATCTCTCCCCCGTGACATTGATCTCTCCCTCCCAACTACGATCTCCATCTCTGCCCCCGACCACGAGACGCCCCTGACCGCAATCTCTCCTTCCCTCTCTATCTGCTCTCTGTTCCATAGCTGTGGCCTTGCGCTGCAGCCTTTTCCACCCAATAGGCAGGCAGGCGGGCTATCAGCTGGTAGCCGGGCAGCTGAAAGGCAAGCTGGCTGTTGTGTGGGAAACCTGCAGAATAAAGTTAAAAGACATCCTGCAGTTAATATCTACAGGACATATGGGGGGAAAACTCCTCCTTCCCGTCTCCCCCTAAATATTGGGGCCCAGGTCAATGACTGAGTTTATTTTGCTTTTAATTTAAGATTGCTTTGCATCTGTAACAAAGTGTGGCATTTTGATGTATGATTTCAGCAACCCTTGCTAATTTACAAAACTTGGAAAAATTGACGATCAGATTCAAAAAAGCCCAGGAAAGCTGCCAACTGAAAAAACAGTTGTTGCTTCTCAGTGTCAGTTGTTGCTTCTCAGTGTCAGTTGTAGCTCAGTGGGTAGCACTCTCGCCTCTGATGTTGGAAAGCTGTGGGTTCAAGTCCCACTCCAAGGTTTTGAGCAGAAAAAAATCAGATGAGACATTAAACCAAGGTCCCATCTGCTCTCTCAAGTGGATGTAAAAGATCCCATGGCACTTTTTCTTCGAAGAAGAGGAGGGGAGTTATCCCCGGTATCCTGGTCAATATTTATCCCTCAATCATAGAAACATAGAAACATAGAAAATAGGTGCAGTAGCAGGCCATTCAGGCCTTCTATCCTGCACCGCCATTCAATGAGTTCATGGCTGAACATGAAACTTCAGTACCCCCTTCCTGCTTTCTCGCCATAACCCTTGATCCCCCGAGTAGTAAGGACTTCATCTAACTCCCTTTTGAATATATTTAATGAATTGGCCTCAACTACTTTCTGTGGTAGAGAATTCCACAGGTTCACCACTCTCTGGGTGAAGAAGTTTCTCCTCATCTCGGTCCTAAATGGCTTACCCCTTATCCTCAGACTGTGACCCCTGGTTCTGGACTTCCCCAACATTGGGAACATTCTTTCTGCATCTAACCTGTCTAAACCCGTCAGAATTTTAAACGTTTCTATGAGGTCCCCTCTCATTCTTCTGAACTCCAGTGAATACAAGCCCAGTTGATCCAATCTTTCTTGATAGGTCAGTCCCGCCATCCCGGGAATCAGTCTGGTGAACCTTCGCTGCACTCCCTCAATAGCAAGAATGTCCTTCCTCAAGTTAGGAGACCAAAACTGTACACAATACTCCAGGTGTGGCCTCACCAAGACCCTGTACAACTGTAGCAACACCTCCCTGCCCCTGTATTCAAATCCCCTCGCTATGAAGGCCAACATGCCATTTGCTTTCTTAACCGCCTGCTGTACCTGCATGCTAACCTTCAATGACTGATGTACCATGACACCCAGGTCTCGTTGCACCTTCCCTTTTCCTAATCTGTCACCATTCAGATAATAGTCTGTCTCTCTGTTTTTACCACCAAAGTGGATAACCTCACATTTATCCACATTATACTTCATCTGCCATGCATTTGCCCACTCACCTAACCTATCCAAGTCACTCTGCAGCCTCATAGCATCCTCCTCGCAGCTCACACTGCCACCCAACTTAGTATCATCCGCAAATTTGGAGATACTGCATTTAATCCCCTCGTCTAAATCATTAATGTACAATGTAAACAGCTGGGGCCCCAGCACAGAACCTTGCGGCACTCCACTAGTCACTGCCTGCCATTCTGAAAAGTACCCGTTTACTCCTACTCTTTGCTTCCTGTCTGACAACCAGTTCTCAATCCACGTCAGCACACTACCCCCAATCCCATGTGCTTTAACTTTGCACATTAATCTCTTGTGTGGGACCTTGTCGAAAGCCTTCTGAAAGTCCAAATATACCACATCAACTGGTTCTCCTTTGTCCACTTTACTGGAAACATCCTCAAAAAATTCCAGAAGATTTGTCAAGCATGATTTCCCTTTCACAAATCCATGCTGACTTGGACCTATCATGTCACCATTTTCCAGATGCACTGCTATGACATCCTTAATAATTGATTCCATCATTTTACCCACTACTGAGGTCAGGCTGACCGGTCTATAATTCCCTGTTTTCTCTCTCCCTCCTTTTTTAAAAAGTGGGGTTACATTGGCTACCCTCCACTCCATAGGAACTGATCCAGAGTCAATGGAATGTTGGAAAATGACTGTCAATGCATCCGCTATTTCCAAGGCCACCTCCTTAAGTACTCTAGGATGCAGTCCATCAGGCCCTGGGGATTTATCGGCCTTCAATCCCATCAATTTCCCCAACACAATTTCCCGACTAATAAAGATTTCCCTCAGTTCCCCCTCCTTACTAGACCCTCTGACCCCTTTTATATCCGGAAGGTTGTTTGTATCCTCCTTAGTGAATACCGAACCAAAGTACTTGTTCAATTGGTCTGCCATTTCTTTGTTCCCCGTTATGACTTCCCCTGATTCTGACTGCAGGGGACCTACGTTTGTCTTCACCAACCTTTTTCTCTTTACATACCTATAGAAACTTTTGCAATCCGCCTTAATGTTCCCTGCAAGCTTCTTCTCGTACTCCATTTTCCCTGCCCTAATCAAACCCTTTGTCCTCCTCTGCTGAGTTCTAAATTTCTCCCAGTCCCCAGGTTCGCTGCTATTTCTGGCCAATTTGTATGCCACTTCCTTGGCTTTAATACTATCCCTGATTTCCCTAGATAGCCACGGTTGAGCCACCTTCCCTTTTTTATTTTTACGCCAGACAGGAATGTACAATTGTTGTAATTCATCCATGCGGTCTCTAAATGTCTGCCATTGCCCATCCACAGTCAACCCCCTAAGTATCATTCGCCAATCTATCCTAGCCAATTCACGCCTCATACCTTCAAAGTTACCCTTCTTTAAGTTCTGGACCATGGTCTCTGAAATTACTGTTTCATTCTCCATCCTAATGCAGAATTCCACCATATTATGGTCACTCTTCCCCAAGGGGCCTCGCACAATGAGATTGCTAATTAATCCTCTCTCATTACACAACACCCAGTCTAAGATGGCCTCCCCCCTAGTTGGTTCCTCAACATATTGGTCTATCAACATAACAGCAACAGATTATCTCGTCCTTATCACATTGCTGTTTGTGGGAGCTTGCTTGTGCACGAATTGGCTGCCATGTTTCTGACATTACAATACTCCAAAAGTACTTGGAACATCAGGAACAGGAGTAGGCCATATGGCCCCTCGAGCCTGCTCTGCCATTCAATAAGATCGTGGCTGATCTGATCATGGACTCAGCTCCACTTCCCCGCCCGCTCCCCATAAACCCTTATCGTTTAAGAAACTGTCTATTTCTGTCTATGGCTGTAAAGTGCTTTGAGACATCCAGTGGTCGTGAAAGGTGCTCTATAAATCCAAGTCTTTTTTTCTTTACTTCAAAACAATAACCACAAAGCTTTCGATAATTATGTAGCATTTTATACTGGGAATCGTGGTAGCAATGGAAATAAGATTTTTGCAGCTTAAAATCATATTACAAAATAATACTCAGTAACAAAATGAAATATTAGAAGAAGAAAAATTTGTACTCATATAGCATCTTTCACAGGACATCCCAAAGTGTTTCACAGCCGGTTAAGTACTCTTTGAAGAGTTGTCACTGTTGTAATGCAGGGAAATACAGCAGCCAAGTTACACACACAAGGTCCCACAAAGCAACAAGATAAATAACCAGATAATCTGTTTTAGTACCATTGTTTGGGGAAAGAATATTGACCAGGACCTTGAGAGCACTTCCCTGTTCTTCGAATAGAGTCATGGGATCTTTTACATCCACCTGAGAGAGCAGAGGGAGTCTCAGTTTAACATCTCCTCTGTTAACCCCTAATTAGTTACTCTCACTATTTTCACACGGAGATGAGAAACGAACAGGTGATATGCCGTTTGATGTTGAACTTGGAAAAGTTCAAATGACAATGTTTGCAGTCTTGTCATTTTACTGCTCCTTGTTCAAAATTATCTGTAAGAAACGGTCACTGCTAGGCTAGTCACCAATGTCCTGTCTGTCACCAGAAGCCATTGTCTCATGAGCAAAAAACACAGCATGGGTAGAGATAAGGCCTGCACAACAAGAAATCAGTTGGCTAGATTTTCCTTAACTACCTGAGTATTGAGTATCACCAAAAGTAAATACTAGTGAGGGGATCATACACTGGCAATAGTGTTATGTCTGAATAAAGAGTCTGACCAGATACTGTGAGCTCAAAGTAAAGTGTGACCTTAGTCTTTTATTACAGATCTCCCGAGTGCCTCTCCAGCCTGTGAGGCCTCCTTAAGTACAGGTGCTCCCCAGGGATTGTGGGATCCCCTGGGACTGCAGGGGATGAGCCCTCTGGTGGCTACACAAGCTATTTACAGGTTTACAGCTATAACGACATTCCCCCCCCGCAAAGTCAACAGTGTAACTATTTACAAGGTGAGTCAATCTGGAGCCTTTCTTTCCATGGTTGATCGTCTCGGTGCAAATGCTGGTTTTGGTGAGTCGTTTGTTGGGCCCTTGCTGGGCTGCTGTGCAACTGGCCTTGCTGGGCTGCCTAGTGTGGTGAGTTCTGCTGGGCTGCTGCAGGTGATGGGTTCTGCTTTGTGGTCAACCGCTGTGCCGGTTGCCACTGGTGTGTGTGTTGGAGGGGGGTCAAAAAAGGTAGAGTCTAATGTGGGTTGCTCGGGGTAGTCCATGAATCTGAATTTGGTTTGGTCCAAGTGTTTCCTGTAGATTACTCCATTTGAAAGTTTGACCCGAAACACCCTACTCCCCTCTTTGGTCACCACAGTGCCGGGAAGCCACTTGGGACCATGTCCATAGTTCAACACAAATACAGGATCATTGATTTCAATTTCGCTTGACACATTTGCGCTATCATGATATGTACTTCGTTGAAGCCGTCTGCTCTCTACCTGTTAGTGTAGATCAGGGTGGAATAACGAGAGCCTTGTCTTAAGTGCCCTTTTCATGAGCAGTTCAGTGGGTGGAATCCCAGTGGGCAAGTGGGGTCTCGTGCGGTAACTAAGCAGGACTCGGGATAAGCGAGTCTGCGGTGAGCCTTCAGTTACCCTCTTCAAACTCTGCTTGATTGTTTGCACTGCCCTCTCTGTCTGACCATTAGATGCTGGTTTGAACAGGGCAGATGTAACATGTTTGATCCCATTGCGGGTTATGAACTCTTTGAACTCGGCAATGGTAAAACATAGCCCGTTGTCGCTCATAAGGACATCAGGCAGGTCGTGCGTGGCAAACATGGCCCGCAGGCTTTCAGTGATGGCAGCGGACGTGCTTGCCGACATTATCTCACATTCAATCCATTTGGACTACGCATCTACAACCACAAGGAACATTTTACCCAAGAACGGGCCAGTATAATCGACATGGACCCTAGACCACGGTTTGGAGGGCCAAGACCATAAACTTAGTGGCGCCTCCCTGGGTGCATTGCTTAACTGTGAACATGTGTTACATTTGTGCACGCAGGACTCTAAGTCCGCATCGATAATGGGCCACCACACGTGGGATCTGGCTATCGCTTTCATCATTACAATGCCTGGGTGGGTGCTGTGGAGGTCACTGATGAAAGTGTCCTTGCCCTTTTTGGGTACCACTACCCGATTGCCCCACAGCAGGCAGTCTGCCTGTATAGACATTTCATCTTTGTGCTGCTGGTACGGCTTTGTCTCTTCCTGCATTTCTAATGGGACACTGGACCAGCTCCCGTGAAGCACACAGTTTTTTACTAAGGACAGTAGAGGGTCCTGGTTCATCCAGGTTCTAATCTGTCGGGCTGTAACGGGTGATTGCTCACTCTCGAATGCTTCCATTACCATGACTAAATCTGCGGGCTGTGCCATTTCCACCCCCGTTGGGGGCAATGGCAGCCTACTGAGAGCATCGGCACAATTTTCTGTGCCTGGCCTGTGGCGGATGGCATAGTTGTATGCGGACAATGTGAGCGCCCATCTCTGGATGCGGGCCGATGCATTCATATTTATCCCCTTACTTTCAGAAAAGAGGGATATCAGTGGCTTATGGTCAGTTTCCAATTCAAATTTGAGCCCAAACAGATATTGATGCATTTTCTTTAACCCATAAACACACACTAACGCTTCTTTTTCAATCATGCTATAAGCCCTCTCAGCCTTGGACAGACTTCTGGATGCATAAGCAACCATTTGCAATTTTCCAGATTCATTAGCTTGTTGCAATACATCCCCAACACTGTATGACGACGTATCACATGCTAGTAGCAAACGCTTACATGGATCATACAACACAAGCAATTTGTTTACACATAACAGTTTTCTAGCTTTTACAAAGGCACTTTCTTGGCTTTTGCCCCATACCCATTCGTCTCCTTTATGCAGTAAGGCGTGCAGTGGTTCTAACAGTGTGCTGAGACCTGGTAAAAAGTTACCAAAGTAGTTCAGGAGTCCTAGAAACGACCGCAGCTCTGTCACGTTCTGTGGCCTCGGTGCGTTCTTGATTGCCTCCGTCTTCGAATCGGTGGGCCTGATGCTGTCCGCCGCGATTCTTCTCCCCAGGAACTCCACTTCAGGCGCCAGGAAAACGCACTTCGAACGTTTTAACCTGAGCCCCACACGGTTGAACCCACTAAGAACCTCCTCTAGGTTCTGCAGATGCTCGACTGTGTGCCGACCTGTAACCAAGATGTCGTCCTGGAAGACCACCGTGCGCGGGACCAACTTCAGTAAGCTTTCCATGTTTCTCTGGAATATCACCGCGGCTGATCGAATCCCAAACGAGCATCTGTTGTAAATGAAGAGACCTTTGTGCGTGTTGATGCAGGTGAGGCCCTTCGATGATTCCTCCAGCTCCTGCGTCATGTAGGCCGAGGTCAAGTCCAGCTTCGTGAACTTCTTTCCTCCCGCCAACGTCGCAAAAAGGTCGTCTGCCTTTGGTAGTGGGTATTGATCCTGCAGGGAGAAACGATTGATAGTTACTTTGTAATCACCACAGGTTCTGACAGTGCCATCTCCCTTGAGGACTGGAACAAACAGACTGGCCCCCTCGTTGAATTCGATCGACGAAATGATGCATTCTCATTGCAGCTGGTTCAGCTCGATCGCCACCCTCTCTCTCATCATGTACGGTACTGCTCTCGCCTTGTGATGGATGTGTTGCACCCTCGGAATTAGGTGGATCCGCACTTTTGCTCCTTGGAATTTTCCGATGCCTGGTTCGAACAGCGAGAGGAATTTGTTTAAGACTTGGGCACACGAAGTGTCGTCGACGGACGAGAGCGCTCGGATGTCGTCCCAGTTCCAGTGTATCTTCCCTAGCCAGCTCCTGCCGAGCGTGGGGCCATCGCCTGTTACCACCCAGAGTGTTAGCTTGTGCACCGCTCCATTGTAGGAGATCTTTATGGTAGCACTGCCGATTAAGGGAATTAGTTCCTTTGTGTAAGTTCTCAGTTTAGTGCGAATGGAAATCAGGACTGGCCTTGAGGCTTTGCTGCACCACAATTTATCGAAAGTCTTTTTACTCATAATGGACTGGCTCGCGCCCGTGTCCAGCTCTATTGACACCGGGAGTCCATTTAATTCAACCTTCAGCATTATCAGAGGACACTTTGTGGTAAATGTGTGCACCCCATATACCCGGTCTGAGGCTCTGGTTCGTCGTGATCCGCCGTGGATCTGTCCTCCTCTGTAACATGGTGGTTTGCAGGATTAGCAGGGTTTGCGGCTTGCCTTCACATACGTTGGAGGTGTCCCATTGTTCCACAGCTCTTGCAAACGTATCCTTTGAAGCGGCATGAGTGGAAATTATGATCATCCCCAATAAGGTGTTAATGGCCTAGCATTCATCACCCTTGATGGTGAACTCTGGGACATGTGCGGACGTGCAGCTGCAGGCATGTAAGGCCTGCCCTGCACGTTGCGATTCAAAAACAACATTACTTTGTTCACAGTGCTAGTAGCAGCACTCGTGGGCTTAGAGATTTGCTTGGTATTGTCACTGGTGGCAATGAACGCCTGGGCTATCGCTATGGCTTTACTCAAGGTTGGGGTCTCTACAGTCAAAAGTTTGCGAAGTATCACTTCATGACCAATGCCAAGTACAAAGAAGTCCCTAAGCATGTGCTCCAAATGTCCTTCAAAGTCGCAATGTCCTGCAAGGCGTCTTAGCTCGGTGACATAGCTCGCCACTTCCTGGCCTTCAGACCTTTTGTACGTGTTGAACCGGTACCTCACCATCAGAACGCTTTCCTTCGGGTTCAGATGCTCCTGGACCAGTGTGCACAAATCATCGTATGATTTTTCTGTGGGTTTCGCTGGAGCAAGCAAATTTTTCATGAGGCCATACGTTGGTGCCCCACAAACGGTGAGGAGAATCGCCCTTCGTTTGGCAGCGTTCGCTTCTCCTTCCAGCTCGTTGGCCACAAAGTATTGGTCGAGTCGCTCCACGAAGGTTTCCCAATCATCTCCCTCCGAAAATTTCTCTAGGATGCCCATTGGGCCCATTTTCTCTGCATCTTTGGGTTTGTCATCTGTATCTCGTCGCCAGTTGTTATGTGTGAGTAACGAGTCTGACTAGATACTGTGAGCTCAAAGTAAAATGTGACCGTAGTCTTTTATTGCAGGTTTCCAGAGTGCCTCACCAGCCTGTGAGGTCTCCTCAAGTACAGGTGCTCCCAAGGGATTGTGGGATTCCTTGGGACTCCAGGGGATAAGCCCTCTGGTGGTTACACAAGCTATTTACAGGTTTACATATATAACAAGTAGAACATGCCAGATAAAGCTTCCATTGAAATGAATGGTAGATCCAATAGATTCTGCAAAAGACGAGCGTTTGTCACCAGCAAACTTTCTTTTTGTGCTCTTCCCAGATGGTGCTTAATGTCCAGGTGGCAAAAAAACAAACATCTGCCCACATATCTCTTCTGAAAAACTATTCCACCACATTGGAATATCCAGTCCATGGGTTTTTGTATTTCATTGAATCCTATAATTTTATTATCTGCATTATCTCCCTCTGTCCTTCTTGAACTAACATGGTTACTAATCCATTTCTCCACTGCTATTTGATTCTACCGCATCCAAAGATGAAATAAAATAATTCTACTTCATTCCCCCTATAGTATGCTCAGTGTTTGCCTTTTGTTAAAATCGTAGAATTTTACAGCACAGAAGGAGACCATTTGACCCATTATATCTGTGGCAAATCTCTGAAAGTGCTCCCAGTATTAGTCTCCTTCTCCTGCTCTTACCCCGTCCCCTGTTAACATTTTTCTTTTTCAGCGATTTATTTACTGACCTTTTAAAGCTGTTAGGGATTCTACTACCAGCACTGTTCTGGTAAGACACACGGGGGCCGAAATTCAAGGTCACGATAAGGTCTGTTACCGCCGGAAAGCAGTGGCCACACGGTGTTGTCGTGTGGCCGCCGATTTGTGGTCGAATAGCCGCCAATTGCAAAACATTTCCTCGGGCGTTTCTGCAGCGGTGTGGAGATCCACCCCGCTCCTGCAGATGCAGCCTTAAAGACGTCATCAGAGCGCGCTCCGCAGCCTCTCCACCCCGGATGCTAAATTCATTTTTAAAAGTCAACCGGCCGCCTGTCAGTGCTCCCGACAGTGTTTTGGGTCGGTGCACTGTGCCGGCTCAAGACCGCCAGCGGACATCAAAGGCTTGTTGCGTGCATCCCCATTTTTTTTGCCGAAATTTGTTCGGGCTTCTCAAAACTTTCTCACTCGCCCTTTTCACAGCGGCATCGAATGCTGGTGGCCTGGGGGCCTCAATCTGAATACACAGAAGCCTCATTGTGGAGATTGCGCTTGCAGAGGCAATGGGCTCAATGCCAGCAGCGCAACACCTCCTGCACATTATGTACGGCAGGGAGACACGCAGGAGAAGGCGGCGCCATCTGCAACGGCTCCAAAGGCAGCGGGCAAGGGAGGCAACAGTCCTGGATGGCCAAGAAGGGTCTGGAAATGGCAACAGACCTCAAGGCAGAAAGGTTGGCCTAGGAAAGACTTGCCGTTAGGAGGAGGGTCGGGTACACTGACCCCCCCCCACACCAGATAGTGGGCGAGATAGAAAGAAGGCAGGATGCACAGGAGGCAGAGGCTTGCCAGCAGCAGCCTGCAGAAGGCGAGGAGCAGCAAGAACATGAGGGAGAAGGTAATGAGGCAGCTGCCAGAGGAAGATTTGAGCATGGACGTGGGGGGTGAAAGCCCTATCGTGCAAGGGTCTACAGGCAACAGTTTTCCTTCATGGACCTTACGGATTACCAATGTCTCCGCAGGCTCAGATTCAGGAAGGACATTGTCAGGGAGCTGTGCAATCTCCTGCGGCCAGACCTGCAGCCTCAGACACGGTTGAGGACAGCGCTGAGCGTGGAAACCAAGGTGACCATTGCACTAAATTTCTATGCCACTGGCTCTTTCCAATCTGCAACTGCAGATATATCTAACATTTCTCAGTTCTCCGCCCATCGCTCCATCTGTCAATTGACAGATGCTCTCTGAAAGAGAAGGTTGGAATACATTTCTTTCCTGATGAGCAGGGAGAAGCAGTTGGAGAGTCAGACCGGATTTGTGCACATTGCGGGCTTCCCCAGGGTTCAGGGCGTCATCGACTGCACACACGTCGCATTGGGGGCGCCACAAACCAATGCGGAGATGTTCATCAACCAAAAGGGATTGCACTCCCTCAATGTGAAGCTGGTGTGTGACCAC
The DNA here is from genome assembly GCF_044704955.1 of Pristiophorus japonicus. Classification (NCBI taxonomy): domain Eukaryota; kingdom Metazoa; phylum Chordata; class Chondrichthyes; family Pristiophoridae; genus Pristiophorus; species Pristiophorus japonicus. Next base: position 132,776,332 of record NC_091981.1, on the reverse strand, counting down.
CAGCACAAGATCATGGCAGTTGATGCCCGGTATCCTGGCAGCAGCCACGATGCTTTCATCCAGCGCCAGACCGGTGTGCCCGGTGTGTGTGCTGGGCCAAACCAAGATTGCGGCTGGCTGCTTGGTGACAAGGACTACCCACTCTGCACTTGGCTGCTGACTCCCCTTCGCAACTCCATGACTGCTGTGCAGCAAGCCTACAATGACTCTCTTTCAGCCACCAGATGCTTAATTGAACAGTGCATCGGGATCCTTAAGCAAAGGTTCCTTTGCCTGAATCGCTCTGGTGGAGTGTTGCAGTACTCGCCTGAGCGGGTCTCCCGATTCGCGGTCATCTGCTGCATGCTTCACAACCTGCCAATCATGAGGGGCCAGTCGTTGGAGGATGAGCCAGCAGTAGCACCTGAGGAGGAGGACCAGGAGGAGGCACAGGAGGAAAATGATGATGATGAGGAGGAGGAGGACGAGGATGTGGGTCGACGGCCACCCAGGAGGTATCATCGCCATCCAAACCTTGCAAGGGAAGTGCAGACCCATCTGATTGCTGCTCATTTCCGATGAGCTAATAGCAACTTCACCCTTCATCTTTGCATCTCCATGGCCATCATAGTGAGCCCTTTCACAAATTATTTCCCACAGTGAGATGATACATCTGCACAGATATGGGAAAACAGAAAATAAAGATTTATTACAGAATAAAGAACATACACATAATCATTTCTCACCCTTTTGCATCTCCTTATAGCCCCTCTTACGCAAGCCTATTCTGCTCTGTGTCGCAGGGTCTCCCTTGTGGCTGCCTCATGGTCTGGGAAGGCTGCTGTCTTTCCTGTGTGGAAGCTATAGATGTCCTTCGAGGACGTCCTCGACCAGCTCTGGCCCTGGAAGGGCTGGCTGTAGACTAGTCAGCACCCTCCTCGGTGCATTCAGTCGGCCTTGGCTCGGGCAAGTCCATGCTTCTAGGCAATGGCGGAGTGACAGGTCTGGGGTCAGGAATGGTGTGATCCTGAGAGAGCACATCATCATCATCCTGGTCCGAGGAGCCTGCATCACTCCCCAGGGGCAGCACATCACCATCGCCACCTATCTGAGGGAGCACAGGTCGGTGGTGTGGCACCACACCGGAAGGTCCCCCGCGGACCATGGTGGACCCAGCCATAATGGCAATACTCAGATCTCGCATGGCTTTCAGCTGAGACTGCATGAGAACAGACACAGTCTCGAAGCCACCAGAGAGAACAGCAGTAAGACGCTCCGTGGTCTGTTGCCCAGAGTGCATAAGAACGTTCTGAGATTCCTGGGCTCCTGCCATCCTCTCCAAAGCAGCACTGAAACACTCGTTCCCTTGTGCCTGTGTTTTAATGGCAACTGCCACAACCCCAATGAGACACGGCTTCATAGCAGAATCCGCCGGTCTCTCTGGGAGTCCACCATTGTCTGCACACTGGCAAAGATGGGCTCCATGGTGTGCGCAGAGCTGTCCACAATGCGAGAGGTGGACTCCTCCACGCTCCTGACTACTTGCGACAGGCTCTCGGGCACCCTTGCCGCTGCCCCCAACATCTGGAAATGCATGGCCTCCACCCTTCTTTCATAAGCCCCAACATCGATGGGCTCATCTGAGTCCTCTTCAGCAGAACACGCGTGTGCACTCGCCCCCTGGAGAGATGGCACCCAAGATTCCCTTTGCCCTTCACCAGGCTGCAGCCTGCTAGACCCCAGTGCAACACCCAGTGCAGATCCCTCTGCTATCTCTAACTGATTGGATCGTGTACTCCCAGTTTCTGAGCTGGCGTGTGTGACTGTAGGAAGCAGTGACGCGGTGCTGCCAGCAGTATCCCCCTCTTCCTCCACCTCATTGGACATCACGCCAACATATGGAGTGGCCTCCAGGGTGTCATCCAGGCTCGCGCTCCCAATGGCCTCTAGGGTGTTGGCATGGCTATGGCTGCCAGTGCCCTCTTCGCTCTCGTCCATGCTTTGTCTCCCAATGTCCTCATCAGCCTCCTCATGGCCATGGCTGCCACTGTTCTCAAGGCTGTCTGACTGGCTTGGCCTCCCAATATCCTCATGAGCTTCTCACAAGCCTCGTCTCCCAGTGCCCTCAAGGCTGTCGACCTGGCTTGCCGTCCCAGTCGCATCAGCGCTAAGTCCCTGGTCTTGGCTCACACTCGGGCTCTCATCTGCAAACATAAATGGCACAAGGGCTGTCTTGAGGTGGAGGTAGGGCATTGACGCATGCAGGCTGCAACTTGCACACTATCATAAGCAAACGCGCAGTAGGCGCTGGCGCTTTCAGGCAAAGATGGCATTAAAGTAAGGCCTTCACTTACACATGCTGCCCCCCGCGGGATTGGCACAACTGGCAGCCACAGGAAAGGCAACAGGTGGGCCCACTAGCACCTGGACCCTTTCTTCCAGTGCAGTGAGCTGCTGCATGACAGCCTCATTACCATCAGTCCGCTGTTGCTCCACTCGGTTGTGAGCAACCTTCGCCTGCAAAACAAAGAATGGTTGCTGAGTAACAGTTTCATGAGGCCTCAGCAATGAGTGCACAAGTGTGTGTCCTTGACATGCAGCTGTAACTGTGACATGAAAGGGAGCCTCCATTGCAAAAATGCTCACATAGATATATATATATATATACAGGCCTCAACAATCAAATACTGCTTCAGTGACTATATAGTGAAGGTGGGAAATAACAGAAGGATGAAGGAGAGGCTTGCGGATGGAAGGTCAAGAGTTGGGGGAACGTGTACTCACTTTCATCAGGCAAATTATGTCATTCAGCCTTTTGCGGCATTGGGTGGCAGTCCGGTCATGAATGGAGGTCCCCGAGACCTCCTCAGCAATCTCTCTCCAGACATTCGTGAAAACTTCGCGAGTTGGTCTGCCTGCATTAGGGTTTTGGTCCCGCCTCCTTCCCTCCACAGCCTCCATGAGAGTCTCCAGTTCAGTGTCGGAAAATCTGGTTGCCCTCCTTGCTACTGGTGCATTAGCCATGTCCTTGACTCAAACGCCTTCCCTGCTCAGGGCCTAGCTGCAAACCCTGCCCTTTCAAAAGACCAGGGAGCAGCTGGCTCATTAGCAACAAATCAATAATAGGTGAGTTTCGCGGTACAAATGCCCCTCCGCACCCACAGCGCTGCAAACTGCCAACCAATACTGCTTGGCTCCATTTTTTCAGCAAAAATGCTGAATTTCGATCCAATGGCTGCTGCAACCATTGCGGCAATATTGACGAGCAAAAAGCGGTAGGGGCGCCCCGTTTCGAGCGGAGGTGAATTTCTACCCCTACATGTGTTCACAAACTTTGAGTATTAAAGTTTCTTTGGTTACTGACTTTGACCAGTGGAAATAGTTTTTCCCTATTTATCTTACCAAATCCCTTCCTAATTTTGAACAGCTCATGACTGGTGATTTTCGTTCCTGTTTATTGCTTGACAATTTATGTGTCCTCTTGCTGCTCATGATTTGTCATGATTTTATGTAATTGAAAGTTGATGCTTTCAGATGGAAGTGTATTGCAAAATTTGTGTACAGCATTATTGTCAGGACTATTGATTTATGGGCCCCGATATTTGCCAGGCCGTGTGTTCAGAGTGGGACCAGGAGTTATGGATAGGCTGAACCGTCTTTTACATTTTTTCTCCAGGTTTCCCGCTCGACAACCAGCTTGACTGACAGGTTGGCTGCGTGTCCGATGGGAAAGCGTGCAGCAGGAGGAGGCAGCGGAGGTACAGGGAAGAGATCACAGGTGCAGAGATCAGGGGGCGAGGGGGTAAAACATGTTCGGGGTGAGGTGGTGGTCTCGGGAAGGAGAGATCGCAGCAAGGTACAGCATGGTTGTGCCGGGGTAACATTGCGTGGGTTGGTGATCACGGGAAGAGTAGGGAGTCGGTGGTCGCGGGGTTAACGAGAGTCGGAGATCGCTGGGGTGGGGTGGGGGGTCGGGGAGGTCAGTGGGAGTTGGTGATCATAGGTTTGGGGGGATCAGACAGATTGTGGGGGGGTTTACAGGGTAATTTTTTGGGCCCGGAGGAAACAATCTGACTCCTCTTGGCCCATTAGAAGACCTGATGAATTTGATTCTGCTCACCTCCTCTTACCCGAGGACAAGGAAACCAGGCCGACATTAATTAAAAATAGAAAGCATGTTAAAATGGAGGCACGCAGCCTCCTTAAAAACTTTCAATGGCCGACTCGCCTTGTGGGAGCGGATTGGTCCCCCGTCACGCCTCCGTTAAACTGGAGGTGGTTGGGTTCGAGGTGGGTTGGGGCAAGTTTGAAATTTTAAAAATGTTAACTTCCCACCGACCCAAACCCACCCGTTTCTGGGGATTAAGATTGCCCCCATGGTTACTGAAAAAGCCAAATTGCATTTCACTGCGTGATATTTTTATCGGTGACTCTGATTTTGTCAATTTTTCCTGAAAACTAAATGAGTGGCATTGATGTTACTTACCTATGTGCTCAATTTTTATTTCTTAACTTTTTTAAAGCCTAGGCTACATAGCAGGCCACATTTGCCATGTTGAAGGTAAGTATCTGAGCCAAGAAAACAAGCTGTTTATGCCATTTTCCTGAAGGTTCCACCAGTCTCCAGCTGGAGTTACAGCAGGAGACTGGGAAAATTCCCATGGAATTTCAGGGCGTCTATATCTCTCTTTCTTTCTGAAACAGTAAATGAACAAATGGCTGTTGGAGGGCACAGGACTTACAAACAGCACGCCCTCCAGGAAAGACTTGCCCTGCTGTCAGTCACATTAAAACATCTAAAACTTACCTCAGGAAAGATTATGTTGTAACATTTTATGAATTAGTGCTCCTAAAACAGAGTTTCATATGACACGATGTTCCAGGGCCCACTGCTCTAGCTCTTTTCTAGCCCGACCTGCAGAGGGGTTCTCTCGCAGGTCGGGGGGTCACGATGTTCCAGGCCCCGCCGCTCCAGTTCCAGCTCTTTTCTAGCCCGACCTGCGGAGTTGTTCTCTCACAGGTCAGGCTGTAAAAGAGCTGGAGTGGCAGACCATTACAACTTCCAGTGCGAGCTGCTCAAAGTGTGCAACGATTTCGATGTGGGCAATTGAGTGACCTCATCAAAACCCAGGTCGCCGTTTGGAGCGTGGGCAGTAGCATTGGCGGGGCCCAGGTACAGCGGAGGAGTGGGAAGGTCGGGGTGAATGAGCTGCAAAAGATCGTGGCGGAGGAGCGGTGAGAGATCGTGGCGGAGGAACGGTGAGCGATCGTGGCGGAGGAACGGTGAGAGATCATGGCGGAGGAGTGGTGAGAGATCATGGTGGAGGAGTGGTGAGAGATCGTGGCGGAGGTGCAGCGAATATTTTTGTGGCGGAGGAGTGGCGAGAGATCATGGCGGAGGAGTGGTGAGAGATTGTGGTGGAGGTGTGGCGAATGTTTGTGGCGCAAGAGCGATGAGAGATCATGGCGGAGGTGCGGCAAATAAGGGTACGGGGCCTAAAAGAGCCGAGAGCCCAGGGGCAGCACTGGCCAGCCCACACTGCGATATGTGCGCGCACTAGGTCCGTGCAGCAGATCAGGTCTCCAATCGTCCTGGTTAACCCTTGTCACTGGATAAAGGCTTAGCTCTGTCAAGCTCGTGTGGTGGCTGATATGCAACGGTCACCACACGTTAAAAAAATCCACGCACTGGCAGCTTCCACACCTTCAATTGGAGTTCAGGACTGGAATATCAGGTCCTTCATTGAAACATCTGTGAACTCATGTGGAAGCAAGTCATCCTCGTTCGAGGGACTGCCTATGATGATGATGGTGATGTGACAGGAGTGAATATCAAGAACTCAGTCATGGATGGCAATACATTCTGATGCTTTTAGTCCATTAAAATTATTTGGCGGAAAATCAATCGGCATATGCTGAATTCTCGATGTGCTCCCTCATTGCAAGAAGTTGTGCACTGGGAGTGCTAAATTGTAAAACAGCATCTATTTACATCAAATAAAAGCTCAGATTTTTATCCGCTTAAAATTCCTAGGAGGTGTGGCTTATAAAACATGATTCCCTATAAGCAGGCTTTCTATCTTCATAAAGTTTTCTAAAATCTACCTCAAAAAAGATAATTTACCACAGATCAAAATTTAGAGTTCATGGTTTACGTTCTCTTCATATTTTTACCTAACGTTCTTCTGGATTTTTCCACTCAACTGCAATGAAGCAAGGCTTCAAAATAGCAAGTGCTGATACTGTAAATGTTCAGTTGACTCAGAAGAGAAAGATCCTTAATTACATTTGAAGCCAAAATAAAGAGGGGAGGTACTTGCTATGACTGCCCACATTGGTGGAAATTTTTGAATATGTTGCATTGCTTCAATTGCCCTGTAGCCAGCCAGTCATGCTCTGCTGCTGAAGGTGTGCAATTTTTGCAACTGCATGCTTACCTTTAATTGGTGCTTAACAAGCCCTTAACAAGCCAAAAGAATTAGCCCTTGGTCTGTACATTAAAGTGCATTAAGCCATATTATTCCCCAGAGGAATTTTAGGAGCATGGGAAAAAATGAAAGTATGATCTGTTAACATTAATCCGTAAAATTGCCATGTGTTAATACACATTTAGCATTTACGCTACCAATAACACACAGAGGAATATTCCCATGTTGATCATAATGCTAATGGCCTGTCTTGTTTTAACATAGCTCAGTTTGACCAATAGTTTTGGAAACAGATAAATATAGCCCAAAAGAGAAATAAAAAGGACAGAGTGACTCATTGAAGAAACAGAAAGAAATTGCAAAATAAAGGGTCATTGAAATTAAATGGAACAGGTGGAAAACAAGAATTGAAAAAGCCAAAAATAAACAACAGTAGTGAAAGGAAGCTTAACAATAAATTAGAGCTAGAAATAGACATGAGCAATGACACATCTAGAGAAAATAGAATACAGAAAATAGAAAGGAAATGACGCACCTATAAAGCGCCATTCATAACTTCAGGATGTCCCAAAGCATTTCACAGGCAATGTACTTTTGATGTTTGTTCACTGTTGTAATGTAGGCAGTCATTTTGTGCGCAGCAAGAGCCCACAAACAACAATGTGATAATGACCAGAAAATCTCCATTTTAATGATGTTGGTTAGGACACTGGAAGAACTCTCCTTTAAATAGTGCCATGTCTTTTACGTTCACATGAGAGGGCAGATAGGACCTCGGTTAACCGTCCGAAAGATGGCATATCCAACAATGCAGCACTCCCCCAGTACTGCACTGAAATATCAGCCTGGATTATGTGCTCACGTCTCCGGAGTGGGGCTTAAAGCATGATCCCATGATCTTCTGATTCATCATGGTTGACAGGGCCCTCAGCCGCGCCTGTCCCATTTTCCTCACTTTTGTTCTCATCCCCTTCCCCTTCCTTCCAGGTTCCCCTTGTCCTCACCTTCCGCCCCACCAGCCTCCTACTTCAACACATCATACCCCACCATTTCCATTATCTTCAACTTGATGCCACCCCCAAACACACCTTCCCCTCCCATTCCCTTTAAGCCTTCTGAAGAGACCGTTCTCTCTGCGACACCCTGGTCCACTCCTCAATCACCCGCAACACCTTCCCACTGCACCTACCTGTGCAAGCACAGGAAATGCAACACCGCCCTTTTACCTCCTCACTTGCACTGACCACATTTGATCAGCTCCGCTGGGCAGGTCCCATAGTTCGCATGCCAGACACGAGACTCCCAAAGCAAGTGCTCTACTCGGAACTCCTTCACGGCAAACGAGCCAAAGGTGGGCAGAGGATACGTTACAAGGACACCCTCAAAGCCTCCTTGATAAAGTGCAACATCCCCACTGACACCTGGGAGTCCCTGGCCAAAGACCACCCTAAGTGGAGGAAGTGCATCCGGGAGGGTGCTGAACACCTCGAGTCTCATCGCCGAGAGCATGCAGAAACCAAGCGCAGGCAGCGAAAAGAGTGTGCAGCAAACCAATCCCACCCACCCTTTCCCTCAAAGACTATCTATCCCACCTGTGCCAGAGACTGTGGCTCTCGTATTTGACTGTTCAGTCACCTAAGGACTCATTTTAAGAGTGGAAACAAGTCTTCCTCAATTCCGAGGGACTGCCTATGATGATGATGATCACTTCCCACCATCCAGGGCCCTAAACACTCCTTCCAGGTGACACAGTGATTTACTTGTACTTCTTTCAATTTACTATACTGTATTCACTGCTCACAATGTGGTCTCCTCGACACTGGGGAGACCAAACACTGATTGGGTGATCACTTTGCGGAACAGCTCCATTCAGTCCGTAAGTGTGACCCTGAGTTTCTGGTCGCCTGTCATTTTAATTCTTCACCCCACTTCCACTCTGACCTCGGCCTCCTACACTGTTCCAATAAAGCTCAACGGAAGCTCAAGGAACAGAACCTCATTTTTTAATTATGCACTTTACAGCCTTCTGGACACAACATTAAGTTCAACAATTTCAGATCATAACCACTGCCCCCATTTATTTTGGACAGCAGCTGTTCTGCTATTCCCATTTTTACCTCCTCCAGACCCATGTTTTGTTTCTTTACTTGTCTCATTACCATCCCTATTTGCCTTGCACCATCATTCCTTTTGTCATTTAATCACTCCTGTCTTCCACCCTATCACAGACCTTCCCTTTTGTTCTTTCCTCCCCTCCCGCTCCTCTTTCCCAGCTTCTGGACATGCTTTAAACCTGTTATATCTGTAATTTTTCCAGTTCTGATGAAAGGTCATTGACCTGAAATGTTGGCCAGAATTTTCTGGGGTCCGTGTGAGCACAATCGGAGGCGAGTCAGGTGGGAAATTTGAAATAAGTTGGAGGGGATCGGGAACCCGCTGTCATCCCGCCCCCATGTGCCTTTCCCTCAGGCGCATTTTCCGGTGCAGCAACGACCAAAATGGCAGAGGCGGGCGACCTAATTTAAATCATTATCACCTTGTTGTCAGATACTGAAGCACCTTTTTTGACCTACCTTTCAAATTTCCCTGGCTGACCATGGGATTCTCAGAGTTCGGGAACCATGTCTGTCGGTCTGAGGCGGGAGTTGAATGGCCATTGTTTCAGCTGGTTAGTTGACAGCATGAAATGTACTTTTAAAGCTCCCCCATCACAGCTGATCACTTTCCTCAGGCAGAAGCTGTTGCTGAGTGAATTCCCAGCACAGATTTAGCTTTCTACAGGCTTTACAGTAAAGTTGCCATCCAGTCTCACTTCATTGGTAGAAACTATCACTCCATTGACAGATTTGCTTCTCTCATCTCTACTTTATCTGCCATCTATTCCATCAGCATGGGTGCCATTTATAGTGTCTGACTTTGGCCCTCAGAATCGGACCACGATGAGCCCCAACACCAGCAGTATCAGGCACACCAGCAGCACCAACAACACCACCAACCTTCTCCTCAACCACTTGATGCTGCAAAGGATGGAGGCCATGAGTACACGGCTGCACCACGCCAGAGGCGATACCCCCAACACAGGGTATACAGGCAGAGGATGAGCTTCTTCAACATGACAGAACAGCTGTGCTACAGAAGACTCAGGCTATCAAGCCAGGTCATCACACAGATTTGCAGCATGCTGAAGCAAGACCTGCAGCCCAGAGGACCTGGTGGACACTCCTTACCAGTGGCTATTAAAGTCACAGGCGCCTTCAACTTCTTCGCCTCAGGCTCCTTCCAGGGATCTGCAGCAGACATTTGTGGCATCTCACAGTCGGCCGCCCACAGATGTGTCACACAGGTCACTGATGCCCTCTTTGACAAGTCAGACAATTATATCAACTTTGCCACTGATGAAGCCAGTGTCACTGAGCGGGCGCGCGGCTTTGCCACTCTAAATGGCTTCCCACGGGTACAGGGTGTCATCGACAGCACACAGTGGCCATCAGGGCAATCCACATCACCCAGCAGTCATTGTCAGCCGCAAGGGCTTCCACTCCCTCAATGTGCAGCTGGTCTGGAACTATTGGAAGATCATCATGCATCTGTGTGCCAAATTCCCTGGCAGCAGCCATTTTTCTTTTGTCCTTTACCAGTGCACCCTCCCTCAGCTCTTCGCTCCTCCAAGGAGTTTTCCAGCTGGCTGCTTGGAAACCAGGGCTATCCACTGAAGACATGGCTCATGCCACCCTTGAGGAGGCCAAGTACTGAGGCACAGGATAGTTATAATGACAGTAACATTTCCACTTGATATGCCAAAGAGCAAACAATAGGCATGCTCAAAATGTGCTTCAGATGCCTTGACAGATCTGGAGGAGCCCTTCAGTACGCACCAGCCAGAATCATCGTGGTCTGCTGCGCCCTTCACAACAGAGCGCGGCAGCGAAGATTGGCGCTGCATGAGGAGCAAGGCACTGAGCACACAGCCTCTTCAGAGGAGCAGGAGGAGGAGCATCAGCTGGAAGATGAGGACAATCGGGAGTTGGAGGCACCAGTGTCCCAGATCCTATCAGTACCCGAGCACATTGCTGCCCGGGAGGCCAGAGATGGCCTCATCATGGCCAGATTTACTAAACTTTGCACGGTACACTCATATGGCTGCCACATGCTGCACCAGGTTTGCACCACCCCACAGCAACACTAGGGACTCCAGAATCATTGTGGATTCCAAACAATGACCAAGCCATTCCTTGCACACTGATCACCATTGCTGGAGGTACTGTTATGTCTCACCATTCACTACAACTCACTAAGCCATTTCCAAGGGTGCACACAAATTTGTCCAAGTGATGAAAATAAAGATTTTTATGGTTGACATCACATTAATGGAAACTTGGCATTAACATTGAATAAAACACCTAAGTGGCTACCCTTGTGAATCTACTTGTGTGTCATCTTTTTCTTAAGTGTGCTTCTACAAGGTGCTATCCCTGTGGCTTCAGTAGAGATAGAGGCAGCCTGCTCACTTCCCTGCTGCGACTCTTGATGGAACTGCGGGAGAGTAAAAAGATGAGTTAGATATGCTGTATGAAGAATGGATACAGATACTAGTGGCACAAGGTGACCATTCAGTGGCTGATGACATCAATCCCCATGTGAGTGACTGCTGTATGCCATGAAGCTTTATGATATGTATTCTATCACCAGGTTGCTGAGATGTCACCCTCTCTCTGCCTCCCACCTCCAGCTGCTCGGCCACTTCCGATACTTCTAACGCAGTCTCCTCTGCTGTTGTGCGGGTGGCAAATGATGGAAGGCCACCTCCAGTTCTCTCTCTCTCCCTCTTTTTGTGCACTCTCTTTTCCTGCAAGGAGGGAAAGAAGAGAAGGTTGAGTGAGAGTGATGGAATGAGCGTAAGGAATGGATGAGTTACATCTTTAGAATGCCTGTGAAACTCTTTCGCCTGGTAAAAGCAGATGTAAAGCTTGCTTTTATCAGCGGTTTAAATGAATATAAAAATATATATATTTAATTATTTACACATTAAAGCACCTGTAAAATAAGTTAAGGTTATTTTTAGCCCCTTTAAAATGTTTAAATTTATTTTTCAAAAAATTAATTTTTTGTTTTAAATCTTTAATTAAATGGTATTTAAATTAATTTTAAATATATATATTTTAAAAATGTAATTATGTTTTTTATGTGATCCCCATTCATGCTTTTGGGGATTCCGTACCAGTTACATCGGGGGAACAATGGAATTTTCGGGCCATTGTAATTCATTGTTCATTAGTTTTTTTTTTATACTCACATTAAGCATAGTTCCATATCTATAGTACAAAGTAACCAAATACTATTATAACATACAATATTTGCAGCACTTATTGCTTAATATAATGTTTCATTCACAGGACAATGGGCTCAAGTTTTGGCCTGAGTTGGTCCTATTTTTTTGGAGCAACTAGTTTAGAATGGAGCATCTGAGAAATTGCAATTCTCAGCATTTAGTTTGCTCCAGTTCGAGTGAGTTGGAATAGTTTCATTTGAGAACAGATTTTTTTTTCAAAAGGGGACATGTCCAGTCACTTACACCTGTTTTGCAAGTTTAGGCAGCAAAAACTTACTCCAAACTAACTTAGAATGGAGTAAGTGTAGTGTAGATTTTTGTACGCTCAGAAAACCTTGCCGACACTTACAAATCAGGCGTAAGGATCGAGAGATGGGGGGGATGCGGGGAGGTGGAAAGTTTACAAACATTAAACACTTCACTTTTACAAATAAAGAGCTAACATTAATAATAAATGCTAAATAAATCAATAAATCAACCAATAAATCAATCAAAAAATAAATAAATACAAAAATAATAAAAAAAATAAAAAATAAAAAATTAAGTTTCTACTCACCTACTGCAGCATCGGGAGCCCTCCAACAGCATGCTGGGATGTCCCCCAACCGCCCGCCCCATCACAGTGTCTCTCTCTCTCTGTCAGTGTCTCTCTGTGTTTCTGACAGCGAGAGGTGGGGGGAGAGAGGGGGAGAGGGGAGGGAGGGGGGAGGGAGGGGGAGAGGAGAGGGGAGAGAGGAGGGGGGAGAGAAGGGGAGAGGAGGGGAGGAGAGGGGAGAGAGGAGAGGGGAGAGAAGGGGAGAGGAGGGGGGAGAGGGGAGGGGAAGGAGGGAAGGGGAGAGGAGAGGGGAGAGAGGAGGGGGGAGAGGAGGGGAGAGGAGGGGAGGAGAGGGGAGAGAGGAGAGGGGAGAGGAGGGGGGAGAGGAGGGAGGGGGGAGGGAGAGGAGGGGGAGGGAGGGGGAGAGGAGAGGGGAGAGAGGAGGGGGGAGAGAAGGGGAGAGGAGGGGAGGAGAGGGGAGAGAGGAGAGGGGAGAGGAGGGGGGAGAGGAGGGGGGAGAGGGGAGGGGAAGGAGGGAAGGGGAGGCTGAATGACAGGGAGGGAGGGGGGAGGCTGGACGGGAGGAAGGGGGGGGAGGCTGAAAGGTCCCCGCCGCCACCGACGAAGAAGATGCCGGGCCACCGCGCCAACACTTCGGGCGGGGCCCACCCCCAGCGAGATGCCGGTCGGGCGGGCCCCACTGACGATGGTGGGGGGGGGGGGGAGAGGAGGTGGGAGGGAGGGGGGGAGAAGCTGAATGGGAGGGAGTGGGAGGAGGCCAAACGGGAGGGAGGGGGGGGAGAGGCTGAACGGGCCGGGCAGCAGCCGACAACACTTCAGGTGGGGCCTGCCCCCAGTGAGATGCCAGGTGGGCAGGCCCCGCGGACGACGTGGAAGGAGGGGGGGCGGAGAGGAGGGGGAAGGGCGAAACGGGAGGGGGGTGGGGGGGATCTGAATGTGAGGGAGGGAGGGGGGAGTTGAATGGGAGGGGGGGCAGCTGAACAGGAGGAAGGGAGGCCCGAGTCCCGATCTTCGCCTGGGGAGCCCATTCGGCCAGGGCTAGGGCCGGTGTGCTTCGGGCCCCTCCGACGCAGTCTCAGGGGCGAGAAGCTACTGCACATGTGTGCACACTCTAGCGCGCATGTGCAGAGGTCCCGGCACTGTTTTCAGTGCCGGCACCTGGCTCCGCCCCCGACCCTTTGTACTGCGCCACGCCGAGCACGAAGACGTCCTGAAGAGACCAGAGAATCACAAGGTAAGTTTTCGGCGCCCTTTTTATTCCAGAAAGCTTTGCAGAGGGTGGAAACTTGGGCCCTCCGATCCTAATTCTGCCCTCTTTTTGTAGTGGAATCCACTTTGACATCTACTAAATCCTGCAGTCATCCATTTGTAATGTAGCCAAGTTTGCTGACGATACAACGATGGGAGGAAAAGCAATGTGTGAGGAGGACACAAAAAACCTGCAAAAGGACATAGACAGGCTAAGTGAGTGGGCAAAAATTTTGCAGGTGGAGTATAATGTGGAAAGTGTGAGGTCATGCACTTTGGCAGAAAAAAGAATCAAACAGCAAGTTATTATTTAAATGGAGAAAGATTGCAAAGTACCGCAGTACAGCGGGACCTGGGGTACTTGTGCATAAAACGCAAAAGGATAGTATGCAGGTACAGCAAGTGATCAGGAAGGCCAATGGTATCTTGGCCTTTATTGCAAAGGGGATGGAATATAAAAGCAGGGAAGTCTTGCTGCAGTTATACAGGGTATTGGTGAGGCCACACCTGGAATACTGTGTGCAGTTTTGGTTTCCTTATTTACGAAAGGATGTACTTGCTTTGGAGACAGTTCAAAGAAAGTTCACAAGCTTCATTCTGGAGATGAGGGGTTTGATTTATGAGGAAAGGTTGAGTAGGTTGGGCCTCTACTCATTGGAATTCAGAAGAATGAGAGGTGATCTTATCAAAACGTATAAGATTATGAGTAGTCTTGACAAGATGGATGCAGAGAGGATGTTTCCACTAATAGTGGAACTTGAGCTAGGGGACATAATCCTGGAATAAGGGGCCACCCATTTAAAACTGAGATGTGGAGGAATTTCTTCTCTCAGAGTGTTGTAAATCTGTGGAATCCGCTGCCTCAGAGAGCTGTGGAAGCTGGGACATGGAATAAATTTAAGACAGAAATAGACAGCTTCTTAAACGATAAGGGGATAAGGGGTTATGGGGAGTGGGCAGGGAAGTGGAGCTGAGTCCATGATCAGATCAGCCATGATCTCATTGAATGGCGGAACAAGCTCGAGGGGCCATATGGCCTACTCCTGTTGCTATTTCTTATGTTCTTATGTTCTTATTGTCCCAAGTCCCCTTTCAGCAATTCAACATAGTTAGTGTTAACAGTTCATTGGTTATGACTCTAACTCAAGCATCAGCATGTCTTGATTCTTCTACTGTATTCCTCAGATATTATCAAAATTTTATTGTTGTTCTGTACAGTAGATGCACTATTTTCCAAAATCATAATTTTGATCAATTATTCTATCCACTGCACCATTTGATCAATTTTTCATTAACTTCCTCTGAGATTTGTTGGCCAATCCCACTTTGATTTTGTGAAATAGGCCCTAAATTTCTGTTGGATTAGCAAAAAGGAATGAATGGCATTGTTTTCAGGTCTCTTAACTTTGCTGAACCAAAGAAGGTGCACCGAGTATCTATTTCCTCCCAAGTGTCTCCAACATAACCTCTATTCTCTTCAATTTACTTAACATTAAATAGATACCGTTTTTCTGTATTAATTTTAATTGAGAATTATAAGTAACCTATTTTATTGCTTGACATATACTAGATTTCCATCTTTGTTCTGATAAAACTATAAACATATTGAATTCATTTCAGGTTTTCTGACAAAATATCTTCAATAGTAGGTAAAGAGTTGAACTCTTTTGCAACAAAATCACATTTGCTTTAACAAAATGTCATTGTATCAGGTGTTTCAGTTTGGTATGTGACAATTTTACAGCTTTACAAGTGAAAAGAAAACCATATATGCTGTAAATCTGAAATAATACCCCAAAAATGCTGAAAAAGCACAGCAATTTGATCAGCATCTGAAAGAGAAAAATAGGTTATTATTTCAAGCATGGCTCAAAAGGTTGGTGTTCTAGATAGAAGAATAGGACACTGGCCCCAGAATTTTTACAAAAACGTCTTCAGAGGGATTGAAGGGATGTCATAATGATAACATCCGAGAGTTGTGAGGAAGAACAAATTGCTGGACCCAACTGTGCCTGGACCACGGAAAATCAGCCATGTCACTGTGCGTCTTGATATTTCAGTCTGTACGCTGCAATGAAGATTGCCAATGGCCTGAAAACAAAGTAGTCTCTGAGATGGTGGTGGGGTGTGAAAGGACCAACATCTAACGTGCCTCCTGGTGTGTTTCCTGTCTTGTGTACAGCTAAGAAAGATAACCCTAGATGGCCCAGAAAAGAGTGGGTAAAAGGATTTCCCATTTTGTATAGTTTGGTTCCTTGGTAGTGTCTCTCCAATGGCTGCTGCTGGATCGTCTTCAGCAAAAGATTTGGCATCTCTTCAAGTCTTTCGCGAAGATGTTTGTTGTCTCAGGATTGGATTCATCAGACCTGGATGAAAATATAATTTATAGACATGTAAGCATTGGAAATGGAAAAGAACTGTTGTCACCATCAGAGAGCTACAGGATAATTTATTCAATTCAAATGCAGCTGAATAATGTAGACGCAGGACAGTTCATATAATTTTAAGATTTTACAAAATGCTGTTTGACAAATGCAAACTTTTCAGCTTGAAAACATGTTGGCTGCGAAATTCAACCACATAGCGCCAGTAGTTTTGGCCTTTTCTTAAAAAATGGTGGCCGCCTCGCTTCTGCCCACTTCTGCACAACTTGCACTGTTTGCCATCTTGGTGAGGGTGATAGCGCGGACAGTACGTGCGTGCACTTCACGAGAGACCCCCCCCCCCCCACCCTCTCCAGCACTACTTAAAGGGATATATCCAACTTGCAGGTAAGTTGCTTACTGCTTTTGTACTGGCTATTGCAGAGTTTGTAGGCATACTGGGTTACTGGAAGAGAATTAAAACATGTTAAAGTGTGCAGGGAGTGCTGCTGGACATTGGGAAGGCATTGTCTGCAACTGAAAGGCCTCTGAGTGCACCACTTGCTCCCAGTCATGGAGGCTTGAGTGGCAGTCCACCTCACCCTGCAGCATAACAGGGAGATGGAGCAGAGGCAGCAAAGAAGACAAAGTCGGAGAAATTCGTGAGCGCTATATTTGGCCCGCTAACTTTTGAAAACTAAAAATTAGTGGCAGGCGCTAATGATTCTCAGCTTTCTATAAATGTGGTGGTAGCGCTCCAGGAAGAAAGTGGAACACTAAATCAAGCACTCCACTTCCTTCCTGCTGTGCTAAAGGACACAGGCAGGACGGTAGTGGTGCAGCGCTGCATAATGCTGAGTGCAGCGCTGCCACAATCCGAAGCTCCTTCCTTCCATTAAAGGAAAGGGCCATCGCCGCAGCCTCTGCATTGGGGCCTGTTAACTGATCCCCGACTGTAGTAGCGATCCGGCACGATCAGCCCCATGCACTCCAGCAGAGTGCCAGCACCATCAGTCCCATGGCCTCCAGCAGAGTGCCGGGCCGATCGATCGCGGCCAAATAGGAATTTTAAAAATCGCAAATAAGCATTTGAGCAATTTTTGTACTTGCTGCAATAACATCCCCTATAACTTGCATCCCCGAAGCATCCGGTCTCCGGAACAACGCCTCTTGCAGCTGTCAATGTTGTCGCCCGATGATGCTACGGAGGGTGGAACCGAAGTTCAGGTCCGGGGCGCTACCAGGGCGCTGCGCACGACAATAACGTCACAATCTCCGGGCGCAGGAAATTATGGTGCAATGTGTTACCACTACCGCAAACCTCTTGGGCAGGTTAGCGGGAGTCATTCATCTCGCCGTGCCGGTCGGTAAGTCGTTAGTGCACTGTTATTGCCACCAGGGCGAAAACAGGAGGCGTAAAGGAGGCCAATTTTAATCCCAAACTGCTCGCAGAGGGTGGAGGAGGAGGGGCAGGAGGGCTCTAAGCAGACTTTACCCACCCAAGGTCTTCAGAGAGCACTTCTCCTACCTGCACTTAAGCCAGGAGCAGTGTATTCCGCTTCACCAAGGAGGTGGTCACAGAACTCTTGGAACCAGCCCTGCAGCCTCAGAGCAAGGTGAGGACAGCACTGCCAGTGGCCCTTAAGGTAATCATGGTCCTGAATTTTTTCACCAGGGGTCCTTCCAGGCTGGAACAGGCAACATAGCTAAGATCTCGCAGTTCACCATTCATCGCTGCATCCGGGACAAAGAACTTCATTGTCGTCTTTCTAAATAGAGAGGAGCAGGAGGAGAGCACACAGGGCTTTGCCAAGATAGCAGGCTTTCCCATAGAGCATGATGCCATCAACTGCACATACGTGGTTTTGTGGGCAACACATCTCAATGGTGAGATGTTCCATAACCACAAAGGGTTCCACTCACTTAATGTGCAGTGGGTGTGTGACCATGCCCAGCACATCATGCTGGTGAATGTCCTTGATCCTGGCAGCAGTTCTGATGCTTTCAACCTGCACCAGTCTGTTGTACCAGCATCTTCCAGCCTCCTCGTCAAACTCGAGGGTGGCTGCTCGGAGACAAGGGCTATCTGCTCTACACCTGGCTGATGACTTCCCTGTGCAATCCCACCACTCGTGGCCAGCACTCGTATAATGACAGCAGTGTTGCCATGAGGAATGTCATCGAGCAGACCGTCGGGCTATTGAAGCAAAGGTTCCGCTGCCTTGATAGCTTGGGAGGAGCCCCCCAGTACTCACCAGAGCGGGTGTCCCAATTCATGGTGGTCTGCTGCATCCTTCACAACCTGGCCATCAAGAGGACGCTGCCCTTGCCATTACGAGTTCTGTGATCACAACAAGAGGAGGAGGAGGAGGAAGAACAGAAGGAGAAAAGGAGGAGACAGATTACAAATCCCTGTTCTGGATGGACTGTCCTTGAGCATGTCATCAGACTCCAGTTCACCTGAATGAAACCCCCAGATCCCGTTGCTCTGTCATGGAACATCACAACATCCTCTTGGGCATAATGCTGAATGAAATCCACAATAAAACAAACATTCCAAACCACATTTGTAAATCATTCAACCCAATACTACATGACAAAGTCAACTAATCAGCCCTTGTGCATTCCCTTAGCACCTGTCTTCCGTGTGGCTTTGCCTGTCCTAGTGCTCCTACACAGTGCTACCCCAGTGGCAGACATCATGCGCAACCAGCCTACAAGATATCCATGCTGTTACACTGGGAGCTTTGGCCTGGATATCTGACAGATATTGATATTTGATTTGCTTTGCTACTTCAAACAAAAGAAGAAGAAGACCCCAGTGGCTGCAGCATGGCTGGTAGAAGGCTGCTGACTTTCAGTGGGGGAGACTGCAGATGGCCTTGCAGCAAGACCTCGAGCAGTTCTGGGCCTAGAAGGTCCGGCTGTGGACTGCACCACCTTGGCATGAGCGGAAGCAGTCTGGGCTGGCTGGCAGGCAACAGCGAGGCACTGGCGCAGTAGCAGTGATGGAAGTACGAATGCTGTATTCCTGAGAGGACAGCAGGGTTGTGCTCCACGGAGCCATTGTCACTCCTTAAAGCGGCACCTCAGGAATCCTACTAATCTGTTTGAGGACTGTTGTGATACTCTACAAGCACCTTTCATCACTGGTAAATTCAGCCACGATGGCAGCAGTCTGAGCTTGCATTGCAGCAAGCTAAGTTTGGATGACCGAAATTTGAGCTTCCACTTCAGTGCTCAGACATTGGGTTGCTTCTGCTTGTGCTGAAATATCGCCCATCAGACCCTGTGGTTAGGTCCACAAGTGCTCTAATGGAGTTGCCCATCATTCCATCCTGGAAATCATGGGCTCCAAGCTCTGGAGAATGTCCTGTGCAAAGCTGGTGCTGGACTCCTCCATCCTCCTTGATAGTGACAACAGGCTCTCTAGTAGCCTGCCAATGCACCAATATCTGTGTGCATGCCATCAGCTTTGTTCTGTAGGCCGTCCCATCATGTCCTCATCTGAGTCCCTGCAGCAGAACTCGTGTGCGACCTCACCTCCGAGGAGCTAGCATCTGCGTTACCCTTTCCCGCTGCCCTGGCTGCAAGCCACTCATGTCCGGTGACTCAACCATGTGCTGAACCCGCCTCTATACTACCCTCTAAAGTACATGCAGTGCCAGTTTCTGAACTGGTGCCTGCGACTGTGAGATTGACTGATGGTGTCTCTTCTTCTCCATCACTCTCCTCTTGCTCCTCCTGCACTGGCTGGCCGGGTTGGAGTTCCTGAGTATCTGAAAGGAGAAAGGCACAGGGGTAGGATTGTGATGAGGGGATCGGGGGTGGTGGGAAAGCAAGATGTGCATGCTTACACTATAGCAACTTGCAAGTGAGAAGAGATTGTGTGCTGAGGGGAAAGTGGGATGTGAGAAGGAGGATTAGGTATGAGCATACCATCATCTTCAGTGGTTTCAGCCTTCCCGATCGCCACAGCCTCAGTGACGATCCCTCCAACAATATCGCACATGGTCTCCTCCAGCCAGGTCAGGATATACAGGGTCTGGCCCATCCCCTGCTGGTTAGCTGCTGCTACTTAAAGTGATGGGCCACCTTGCCATAGAAAGTGAAGTGTGTCAGTGAGTGTGGTGCAATAGGTTTGAATGATATTGGAGAACCTTGGTGCCCTTTCTCTGCCCTGTTGAGCCATTACTGAGTCACAAGTTACTGAGCCTTGACAAGTTGCTGAATGCAGAATGCACCTCACCTTTAAGAGGTGCATACAACCTTTAAAAATTGAGGCTAACTTTAAATATTGCGAGCCTTGCACGAGCTTCAGCCCCCTGCTGGGGTGCACGCATCAACCATGGTAATTAGCAGGCAGCATGAAGGTCGGGTGCTGCCTGCGTTACATTCAAGGAGCGCAGGCCGATTGTGCATTGCGATCCCCACACCCGTTTTCAGGCCGAATCGAATTTTTAGCTCATTGCTTTCAAGCTGTTCCTTTGCCCATAATTTTCTTACCACTAGCAGTATACAATGGCATATTTATCAGCATAGGTAATAGTGCTTAATTTAATTTATTGAGACAATACATTTGAATAATTTTAAGCAATATCTGGTTGTCTGTTCTAGATTACTGTTATTTATTGGCCTAACTAAAGATCAAATTGTTATATGTCAGTCTAACTTGTTTTATTATAACAGGTTGGCTTCATATTAACTTGCATTGCAAGTGAATTGGGACCATGGAATTTATTTAACAATAAGTGCATTTTCACTATTTATGCAGTTTCACTGTAATGAATGACTTTTTAACAATAAAGCAGGAATGCGTTGTTTTGAAATGTGCAATTCTAAAGAATGGATTTCATTAGCGGTAATGAAAAATTACCAACTGGTAATGATGGACGTGAAATAATTGCCAGATTTTGCGATGGATAATGATGGCGAACTGTCAGCGTTCACTGTTAGTACCCTTCTGAAACTGACCGCAACTTCAGGATGTAGTGCATACGCATCTAAACACAGAAATCCTGAAGTAGCGGTCAGTTATTCACTGCTCCAACACAGGCGCTGTGGATCTCCCAAATCCGGCAATCAGTGAATTCAGTGAAACTGACGAAAACCTGAGCTTTTCCGCGGTATCATCATCATAGGCAGTCCCTCGGAATCGAGGAAGAATTGCTTCCACTCCTGATGTGAATTCTTTGATGGCTGAACAGTCCAATACGAGAGCCACAGACTCTGTCACAGGTGGGACAGATAGTCGTTGAGGGAAGGGATGGGTAGGACAGGTTTGTCGCATACTCTTTCCGCTGCCTGCGCTTGATTTCTGCACACTTTCGGCGTTGAGACTCGAAATACTCAACGCCCTCCTGGATGCACTTTCTCCACTTAGGGCGGTCTTTGGCCAGGGACTCCCAGGTGTCAGTGGGAATGTCGCACTTTATCAGGGAGGCTTTGAGGGTGTCCTGGTACAGTTTCCGCTGCACACCTTTGGCTCATTTGCCATGAAGCAGCTCCACATAGAGCATTTGCTTTGAGAGTCTCGTATCTGGCATGTGAACTATGTGGCCTGCCCAGTGAAGCTGATCAAGTGCGGTCAGTGCTTCAATGCTGGGGATGTTAGCCTGGACGAGGACACTGATGTTGGTGCGCCTGTCCTCCCAGGGGATTTGTAGGATCTTGCGGAGACATCATTGATGATATATCTCCAGCGACTTGAGGTGTCTTCTGTACATCGCCCATGTCTCTGAGCCATGTAGAAGGGCAGGTATTACTATAGCGCTGTAGACCATGAGCTTGGTGGTAGATTTGAGGGCCTGGTCTTCGAACACTCTTTTCCTCAGGCGGCCAAAGGCTGCACTGGCGCAGTGGAGGCGATGTTGAATCTCCGCATCAATGTCTGCTTTTGATGATAAGAGGCTCCCGAGGTATGGGAAATGGTCCACGTTGTCCAGGGCCACGCCATGGATCTTGATGACTGGGAGGCAGTGCTGTGCGGCGAGGACAGGCTGGTGGAGGACCTTTGTCTTACGGATGTTTAGCGTAAAGCCCATGCTTTTGTATGTCTCAGTAAATACGGTGACTATATCCTGGAGTTCAGCCTCAGAATGTGCGCAGACGTAGGCGTTGCCCGCGTACTGTAGCTCAACGACAGAGGTTGGGGTGATCTTTGACCTGGCCTGGAGGCGGCGTAGGTTAAACAGCTTCCCACTGGTTCTGTAGTTTAATTCCACTCCAGCGGGGAGCTTGTTGATTGCGAGGTGGAACATGGCAGCGAGGAAGATTGAGAAGAAAGTTGGAGTGATGACGCAGCCCTGTTTGACCCCGGTCCGGACGTGGATTGGGTCTGTAATGGATCCGTTGGTAAGGATCATGGCCTGCATGTCATCGTAAAGCAGGCGAAGGATGTTGACAAACTTTTGGGGGCATCCGAAATGGAGGAGGACGCTCCATAGACCCTCGCAGTTGACAGTGTCAAAGGCCTTTGTAAGGTCGACAAAGGCCATGTATAAGGGCTGGCGCTGCTCCCTGCATTTTTCCTGCAGCTGTCGCACTGCAAAGATCATGTCCATTGTGCACTGTGACTCCGGGAGGAGCTCCTCGGCCACAGGGAGAAGACGATTGAGGAGGACTCTAGCCGACAATTTTCGCAGTGGCTGATGACAGGGAGATTCCCCTGTAATTGCCGCAGTCGGACTTGTCCCCTTTTTTAAAGATGGTCGCGATCACTGCATCTCTGAGATTTCCTGGCATGTTCTCTTCCCTCCAGATGAGAGAGATGAGGCCATGTATCCGCGCCAACAGCACCTCTCCACCATACTTTAGCGCCTCAGCAGGGATTCCTTCCGCTCCAGTAGCCTTGTTGTTCTTGAGCTGTTTTATGGCTTTGCCTACCTCGTGCAACGTTGGGTCTTCACTGAGTTGGTGGCGGGTCGCATGCTGCGGGATGGAGTTGAGAACACTCGAGTCAAAGGCAGAGTCTCGATTGAGGAGATCTTTGAAGTGCTCCTTCCATCGGTAATATCGCTGTTAAATACCTCATTAAATGTTAAGCCTTGTTGGAATAGGTGTAACTGGGGTTTTAACAGCAGATTGACGAATTTTTATATTTGTGGAATGTCAAATTTCTCCATTATGATAAAAATTACAATTTTTAAAAAAGTAATTTTTAAAACGTTTGTTCGTGACACTTCACTTTTTACTTTATCCCCATGTGAAAGTCCCAAACTTAATTTTGACCGATAATTTTTCAAAGTGAGGATAAAAGCTGCTATTTTATTTCCTGGGGTTTGCTGTCTGTGAGAATTCTTCAATGTGATTGGCTGCTTTGACAGCTTGATGATCTCACTGCTGCATCCCCTATTCACAGTGCTACAATCAATTACACGCTGAGAACCCTTAAGTTTTCACCATAGAGATCACAAGATCTCTTTCCTAGGTCAGCAGCGAGGGTCTTTGCTTTGCCGCTGACCACAAATTTTGGACTTTTAATGCTTGTCAAATAGCTAACCTGCCATTTAACTTGTGTTAATGTCACAAAGTTCATTACGATAGCTATAGAGTGCACAAATGTTTATGAAAATTGGTCAACAGTCACAGAGGTAGGTTTAGTAACTAGTCCCTATATGTGCTTACTTGTGCAATGATGAAATGTTCAGTTCTGGACTCCACACCGCAGGAAGGATACATTGGCCTTGGAGTGGGTGCAGCGCAGATTCACCAGAATGATACCGGGACTAAAAGGGTTAAATTATGAGGACAGGTTGCACAGACGAGGCATGTATTCCCTTGACTATAGAAGATTAAGGGGTGATCTAATTGAGGTGTTTAAGATGATTAAAGGATTTGATAGAGTAGATAGAGAGAAACTATTTCTTCTGTTGGGGCAGTCCAGAACAAGTGGGTATGCTTAAAATTAATGCTGGGGCGATGTCAGGATCAGGAAACATTTCTTCACACAAAGAGTAGTGGAAACCTGGAACACACCCTAAAAAGCTGTTTAGGCGAGTTCAATCGAAAATTTCAAAACTGAGATTGATAGATTTTTGTTAGGCAAGGGTATTAAGGGTTACGGAGCCTTTGCGGGTAGTTGGAGTTAAGATGCAAATCAGCCATGATCTAATTGAATACTTTTCTGCTATTAAGGTTTACTTTTTGTTTTGGAAAAGATACAAAATAAATCTGTACTAATATGTGGGCAAATGCTAAAATTCAGTGACAAGTGTAGCAAATTGCCAGCTGTCTGCTTGCAGTGGAGCCGCCTGCAGTCCTATGTTTCCTGTACAGTTTGCATGGCACAAAAAAGGCTGGAAGATATGATGTCCATTGCAAAGGCTTCTTCCTTAATCACATGGCAAATACAGTACAACTTTAGTTTTGTCTTTAGTTTGTTTCATTGCCAGCCAATGTGAATTGTCTGTGATGACCTTTAAAACCATGTCATTCAAATGGATTGAGCATCTCACAATGTCATAATGAGATTATTTTGTCAAATCCTACTATTATATGTTAATGAACACAAACACTGTAATAATCACTGTTGTAACACAGAGGATTAATTTATTATACATGCTATGTGGGAAGACTTTAAAAAATCTATGTCGACCTTCTGAGTGGCAAAGGGCAATAATGAACTTGCATTATACTGTCCGTGCAGAAGCATCAATTTTAGAGTGCCAGTGACTTTTTATGACTTTACTTTAATTCATTCCAAATGTCCTGTCAGAGTTATTTGAAAATACATCAGTTTTACAGAGGAAAATTTTAGAAGGCAAATTTTTGACTGTAAAACAGCTGTGCCTTCAGTACAATGCATTAAGTGGTTTATTCCTTTTAGATAGTTAAATTGTGCATGAAATGTTGCCTGATGTAAGGCCTCCAAATCTGGCCTGATTAGTGAACATCTGTTACATTGGAAAAAATTCATGTCTACCCTAATTAGCTGTCAGGCTGATGTACATCAGGTCTGATGGTGAGGGATCCTCCACTGTGTAAGTAAAACAGGTTTCTCTCCTATACTGTCACCTGCCCTATCTAATCTCTTTCTGTAGTGCACCTCTGTAATTAGAGATTGCATGAAATACAATGGAGCAGGCTTTGGTCAGCGTTAGTCCCATCTGTGCATTATCTTTATTCCCAGTAACCATAGCTTTCAGAAAGCAGTTCCTCTACTTAGCCCATCACATCTAGATCTGATCACAAACTACTTCTTCTAAAGACGAAGATGGTCTTCTACACCCAGTGAAGACTGAAAGAAAATCCATACTCATCTGACCACTTTGTCTTCATTTAATAAGGGCAGATTTTGGCAGAATATGAAACATAGTAGTAAATTGTAAGATTGTCAAGGAACACTGTCATCAATTATTGACAGAATTATTACTGTTGTTCAGAATGAAGACAGGTGAGCATTTTGTACTGTTGAAACAAGTCGCACAGTTGAGCTAATATGTCATTTTTAGTATGACCAAACTTTTCATAACTAGTTTCCTATAAAGCAAGTAAATTGTATTTTAAAAAAACTATGCAAGATGAAGGATTGCATATTATATAAATTCACTTGTCAGATTTGGAGAATCCAAAAATCTAATTCCGTTTAAAAAAAAAATGCATGAGTTTGCAGAACCATCATTAAACTACCAATAAATTTATAAGTCTTTCAGAATGCAGACAGTAACAGGGAACTAGATATGTCTCACCACTTAAGCATCTAGGATTGGTCTTATACAGAACATTTGGGTGGCAGGAATTGGATGCACACCCATCCTCTTCACTACATCATAAAAGGGGGACTTGCATCCACAATCAGGCTGCAAAGTCAAATGGTAGCTTCAATTCATTAATATACATCACGTGCCAATATGACGAGTGATGTTTTCTGCAATTTTCAATTATGCTTAAGTTTATGGGAAAGAATCTCCCGAATTATAATGGAAATATTTGGCATTACACCATTGCCGACCACAGTACAAGGAAACAGTGAAGTGTAGATTGGTAACGTAAAAACATAGGAACATAGAAAATAGGTACAGAAGTAGGCCATTCGGCCCTTCGAGCCTGCACCGCTATTCAATATGATCATGGCTGATCAAGCAACTTCAGTATCCCATTCCTGCTTTCTCTCCATACCTCTTGATCCCTTTAGCCGTAAGGGTCACATCTAACTCCCTTTTGAATATATCTAACGAACTGACTTCAACAACTTTCTGTGGTAGAGAATTCCACAGGTTCACAATTCTCTGAGTGAAGAAGTTCCTCCTCATCTCGGTCCTAAATGGCTTACTCTTTATCCTTAGACTGTGACCCCTGGTTCTGGACTTCCACAACATCAGGAACATTCTTCCTGCATCTAACCTGTCCAATCCCATCAGAATTTTATGATTCTATGAGATCTCCTCTCATTATTCTAAATTCCAGTGAATATAAGCCTAGTCGATCCAGTCTCTCCTCATAAGTCAGTCCTGCCATCCCGGGAATCAGTCTGCTGAACCTTCGCTGCACTCCCTCAATAGCAAGAATATCCTTCCTCAGATTACTGCACACAATACTCAAGGTGTGGTCTCATCAAGGTCTTGTCCAACTACAGTAAGACCTCCTTGCTCCTATTCTCAAATTCTCTAGCTATGAAGGCCAGCATGCCATTTGCTTTCTTTACTGCCTGCTGTACCTGCATGCCTACCTTCAATGACTGATGTACCATGACACCCAGGTCTCGTTGCAGCTCCCCTTTTACTAATCTGTCACCATTCAGATAATAATCTGCGTTCCTGTTTTTGCCACCAAAGTGGATAACCTCACACTTATCCACATTATACTGCGTCTGCCATGCATTTGCCCATTCACCTAACCTGTCCAAGTCCTCCTGCAGCCTCCTAGCATCCTCCTCACAGCTCGCACTGCCACCCAGCTTAGTGTCATCTGCAAACTTGGAAATATTACATTCAATTCCTTCGTCTAAATCATTAATGTATAGGTTTCTAGGTGGCTCCAGGATATTATAGGGGGTGAATGGCAGTGGCGCAAAATGGAAAACTAGCAAATCGGCAGTCTGTTGTACACTGTACTCACAGTTAAAGTCATGGACTAGAGAACGGGCATGGTATAAAACGGTTTCAAACTTGACATCTGAAAATTTTATTTTTTGAAAACTTAAAGGTTTCTCAAAAAAATGAAGCATAAAGCTGCTTATTGACTATAAATGGATAGAATATCATCCCAAAACAATGTTAATAAAGTGGTGGCACAGTATTGTGCAGTGAGGACACATTGTATATGGAGTAGTGGGATGTCTGTTTCAGGGGCCAGATTTGGTCTGACATCTGGTTTTATCCCTGACAGGAGCCTGGCAGAATAGCTACAGCTTCACCGGGACCCGGATATGCCAGAAGAGTTACTCTGCCATTTTCTGTGGCGTTGTTTGGGGATGGAGCCTCTGCTTGCTCCAAACAAAGCTGCCAATTTGGAAGAGGGGGGGTGGGGTGCGTTGCTGAGGGTTGGAACTGCCAATACTGGGAGTTCCTACCACATCAGTCTTAGTGACCTGGTATAAATTGGAATCAGCCTGTCAAGTGAGGTAGCGTACCAGGCATCTGATAGGTGGAACAGGGATAAAACCAGATGTCAGACCAAATCTGGCCCCTGAAACAGACATCCCTCTACTCCATATACAGTGTGTCCTCGCTGCACAATACTGTGCCACCACTTTATTAACATTGTTTTGGGATGATATTCTCTCCACTTATAGTCAATAGGCAGGTTTATGCTTCATTTTTTTGGGGGTGGGGGGTTTCCTGACCATGATCATGCCCTGGAAAGGCGGGGGCGGGGAGGGGGCACTTATAAACATTTTCAATGCATGCCCCATTGGCACAGGAGCTTCTGGGAGCGCAGGCTGACATTTCTGGGAGGAGAAGCCCCACACCAACTCAGCCCACATTTTTGCGGCCATCTGGAGCAAGTAGATGCTGAAGATAGCCCTATACGAAAAGGCTGACCTCCCACTGACCCCACATAATCCGGCAGACACAGTGGAGGTCACTGGTGAACTTCATCCCAGCATAACTGCTAGAATTGAATTCCCAAGCAGTTTCAGAGCTAAAAGACAATCTTGCGGGAAAAGTAATATTAAAATGTGAACAGCTAGCAAAAACAGACCTACTTTTGTCCTACTTTAAATTATTACATATAAACTACAATTATATTAAGATTATTACATGAAATAATTGTCCTATAATATTGTGAAGAAGAAACTGGAGAAAAAGTCTTCAGGACTTCAATTATCTTCTTTTAATTATTAAAAAAAACGGTTAATGTTATTTTAAGGATTTTTATTAAAAAGCTACACGCAGTGTAAATTGCTTGATAATACTGGTCACTGTTTTTTTTCAAATAAGTGAAATGTTGAAATGAATAAACAAAGGAGAGAAATATGAAAATACATATTTGCTTAGTATTTATTGGTGGCTGAAAGGCTTCTTTCAGACACACAGAATTATTACACCAATTGCAAGTCATCAGTCCTCAGGGCGTGTTGGTGATTGCTTCATATTCACAGTTAAGCCAGCAGTGGAACTAGTGCTCTCAAAGTCCCTAGCACAGCTAGTGAGCCTGACATTTAAAGTGTTGATTTTTCTGCACTTATGCTAATTGTTGTAATTTTCCTGATGAACCACTGTCCTGGTACCCTGATGTAGCCAAGATAGTTGTACATTTTTTATGCAGGCCTCCTTGCCATTTGGTCTGTGTAGTGTCAGCTTGGAGTGCTACTGAAAGCAGACAAAATTGCAAGCAAATTGCATCAGATTGCCAACATTGTGAAAAGGTAAATTGCTTGCAAATCTATTTAAACCACTGCCCTATTTTCATCAGCTTCAGTACTTGGTATTCATGATTGCTTAATTGGTGACCTTTCCTATTGTGTAGTGCTTTATGGTGTAATGGAAAGCGATCTTTACCAAACCAATTACCCTTTTTTCTCAGCACTACATTTATTGCTTTGATTGCAACTGCCAGTCCTTTGTAAATGAACTTTCTGATTTCAATTATGTTTTTAAATGTAAGATAGCAAAAGTAGCATTTGCATTGTTTAGTGTTCTATTTTCAAACCTTTTTATTGCCTGCAAGAACTCGGAAAATGTGCTGTACGGGTTACTCTCCATCTGTCACACGGATCTCTCAGTGATATTATCACACAACGACTTCTTGCATTGCAGTTCAATTAGCTAAGGATAGGAGAAATATTTTGGCACCTTAACGCATACACAAAAAACACTCAGTATCAATTGTTAGCTTCTGGCCACCTCTCTTACACTCTCAATTTTTTTGCATCCACCATTCACTGTGTTATTAACTATTTTAAAATGGAATACATTTGAAGTAGAGTACATGTTTCTCACTAGGGGGGCGACATTCCTCTTTTCATAAAAATGGGAGAAAGGCACATTTTTTTTCACCAACCACGAACAAAACTGTGTGAATGCTCAGCTTTCAAACATGCAATTTGTATGAATCCACAAAAAAGTAGCAGCCAATCGCAACCCACTAGCAATAATGATCCATCAGTGTTTCACAAGCACCTAACAAGCCACTCAACAGTAAATGTGAAAACGTTTGATAATCCAGTCTAGGAGTGTTCACTGTTGGAGAAAATGCCTGAACACCAAAAGAGAAAAGTCCAATTTAACAGTGAGGCCTTAGCAAGTGCTGGTAAAAACAGTAATAGAGCAATGCAAGCACATCTTAGTGAAGGACAGCTCATTGGTGTGCAAAGGATGACAAACCATGGCAATTTGGGTCAAAGTTGCATTTACCACTCGGAAGATCAGGCAGGAGATCTGGAGAAAAGTGCACATCTCAAAGATGCGCTCAAACATAAAACATGAATGTTACTGTAAATTAATAGCACAAAACACAAAGGGAGCTTGAAAATTAATAAAATAAACACTATCAAGGATGCAGCGAGGCATTAGAAGTGAAAATACTACTGTTATGAAGTTGACATTATATCTGGCATGATGGAAGAGAGAATGCACTGCCAGAAGGTATTTTAATGGGCCAAATTATGCTGAACCCAAAAGTCCATGTGCTGCAATCCCACTGAGGTCAGTGGGAAAACATCTCATTTCTAATGGGTGCCCGGGCCAATATAGGTGCAACTCCAGCACCCATCTCCCATGTAGCTGGAAAATTGTGCTGCATACCTGCCATTCGGGTAGGGGATGGGCAAGGCCAGTCCTGGAGACCACTTCCATCTTGCCCTCACCCTCTGTGTTAGAGGGCTGATGCAGATTTGTTTTTAATGGCCTTTCTTTTGTTTAATGACCTAGCCTTCCCTCCTCCTCGCCCCATTAGTAAGGTCTGCCTGTGTCCATTTAGATGCCAGCTCCATTTAAGTAATGCCTGTTGAAATTAGGAACATCCAGCTTAGAGAGACCCTGCCCATGACTTTGCCCCCTTGACATCATTGGCCTTGTAAGGGATGGGAGAAGATTGCATTCCTTACAAGGTTGACTAGGAAATTCTGGAATTGGCAGGGATTAAGCACAACCGGCTCCCTGACCTTTTCCAGTAGGTTGCCCCAGAGTTATGGTGGAAGTCTGGCAGAATCCTTGAGGAAATCCAGGGCCCCTGTCCCTAGCCCCATTTCTCTTATGTTTAATTACAAAACTGATACTCAGTAGGAGGGCATAGTGTGCAACAGATTGTGCACATCCACACTTTAAGGAGCCAAGTCCATATGAGGAAGCCATAGTTGATTTATTTGGAAAGATTCGATTACAAGGTATAAAAAGAAAATCTGAAATGCAGAGAGAAACTATATGACATACACAGCAGACACATTAGCATCTGAATAGAGAAAAAAATCGGTGTAGATGCTATTACAGAATTGAGTTTAAACGACATTGCGACTGTGGAGATTGGAGGAAAGACAGTATTAATGGTTTTGTAGTGGTGTATTTAAAATAAACACTCGACACCAGGACTGGGTTCAAAGATTCAAGTGGTCTTTATATTGCATCGGTGGGGAGCCTACCTGCTGGTTTGTCTGTAGCCAGGCTTCTCCGATGATACAAAGTTCCAAACAATCTTTTATACACTTAATGATGTATGTCAGCCTTGTGCACAGCCCCCCTATGCTGTTTAATTGGCCCAAAGCCCACGTGCACAATTGCTGATTGACTAATTCCCTTTTGCGTCACACAATCATTCGCCTATGTCTCATACCAGATGGAGTTTCTCCAAAGTGTTATTTTTGACCCCTTGCTTTGTTTAACTGCCCCTCTGGGCCTCCTGTGGTTCAACAGGTTGGCTATTTGTAATTGTCCTCAGGTTAAACAGCTTGTAACACTGAATCATTTGGACATGTTATTTCTAGCGCTATCTCATCTGCCTATTAAGCAACTTAGAAAGTTGATCACTACAAAAGCCTATTTTAGCTCTTTTTAGTTTCGAGACCCATTCTTAACCCTTTAATTAGAGCAGTGCTTGAAAGCCACACTTCAGTCTCCCCTTTTGGTACTTGGCTACCCAGCCCAAGATTATCAACCTAATTTTATTTCATCCTGTGGCCCCTGCTCCATTCTGTGGTGGTCAGCCATGTGGTTTGGGGGACTCGGGATGTGGCCTACGTCTCAAAGTATTTCAGGGTACTTGGCTAACAACTTTCCCTGTTCCATAATTAAAGTTTTTGCTTTCCTTCTCCGTTGTCTCTTTCTGCATGCCATACATAATTCAATTCCCCATCTAGCTAGCGCTAACTGTATGACCACCAATACATAAGGGGCTATACGAATCCATGAATGGATATTCACATTCATTCCCCAATTCTATACATGTTCCCATCATTGAGTGTCCTTCAGGGTTTCTTCAATGTCCTTTGAATGCTGTATGGAATCTTCCAAAATTTCATGATAATACCGTATGCTTTTCTCAGTGTACTTTTTCAATTGCATCAAACGTTCTTTGAGACAGGGAGTGTCTTGCCAACTTGGTATCTCATATTGTTCCATTTCATCATCCCATCTTGGATTGTTTAAAGTGATGTTCTCGATGTGTTCCTCTCTTCGTGGGAATAGGTATCGATGGCCTATTTTGACCACAGCTTTAGGCGTAAAACAGAAATTAGGTTGTGGGATCGCACATATAACATTACCATGCTTGTACTCATTTTCCTTGGTAGATATGCAATATGTCCCACCATCCCGGGCTGCCACCTCAGTCCCTCCCTGACTAAGGGGGCTGATTTCCAACGTGCAATCAACCGTCTGAGTGAACCCGCAGGCGATATGTTGCCCTCCTTCTATGGGGTGTGCGCACACTATCGCATCCAAATATTGTGTGCGGCCATCTATGTGCACCCCTTGGAATGGGCCACTTAGTTTCACTGCATAGAGGGGCATATCGTGGAATAAAACCCAGGATTGACCTTGTATCTCGCCTATATTCTGTACTGCCCACAGAGGTTCGGCCTCCGCGCCCTTTATCTGTGGGTTAGCTAGGACCATGCCTATCAATTTCACTTCTCTAGTAATACAATTACTTGGGGACAAGAACACTTGTGTTGTCTTACGAACATCACAGAGGGTAGTTCGTCCTTAGTCCATTTGGACAACAGCTCATTACTTATCCGATCGGGTATTTTTCTCTGTTTCATCTGGTTTACATTGTATCAGATATTCCCTGGTAACCACGTGCCATATATTGCACATGTGAGTTCTTTATGCGTTTCTTGGGCTAAAGTATGTAGTCGCACACTAATCTTATTGATGGTCTGGGCATGGGGCTCGAGGATCTCCTCGATGTGCAGCATTTGTATGGTGACCTCATCCCGTTTCTGACAACTGAGAAGTCAGACCGATTCCCCTTATTAAGAGGGTTCTTAAGCATTGAGCTAAGTCTTGGACCTCTTGGTCTATACTGGCTATGTCAAATGTGTTGACGGTTGCCACCCCTGCCACATACCCTGCTCCTGCCATCTCTAGTACTCCCCTCCTTTTTCTGTTTAACCACCCTTGGGGGTCCCTGTAACTGTTTCTCCAAAAATGTTCCCATAATGCTGTGGTGTGGCTATCACATCGCTTAGGTAAAGTTATCCTGCAAATATTGAGGGCAATTTTAACAAATCTGTGGGCACTTCAAAATACCCCACTTTCCTGGTTTGTTTCATCGCCAGGCCTCCCTGGGCACCTTCTGTTACTTCAGGACAAGGCAGAGGAGCTGATGAGGCTGGTCCCCATCCTCTTTTTATTCGGTACTTTCCATTTCTTTGCTCACATACACCGCTTTCATCATACACATCCCGGCGTTGCCGTCGAGGGGCTAGATTTTACACTTTTGTGTAGATCACCCAAAAATGGGCATTATTTCTGGCGTGGGTGGTAAAAATGGGTTTTCAGATCACCGGCTTGTCGCCCATTCTCAAGGCCCCTAGTCTCCATTTTTTAAATTGGGCGTTACCGCGAGCGATATGAAATGAGCGGCAGCATTAAATCTCTCTGACCTTCTGCCGTAAAATATCGCCGTCCTTCGCAATGGCATGGCAACGCTCGAGTCCCGCGATTCAGGAGGTTAAGGGTCATCATGACATGCGCATAAGAGGAGAAAGAGAGAGAGGGAGCTCAGAGGGACTGAAGGTGTGTGTGGATGTGGTGTGGCTGCTGGGAGGAAAGAGGGAGAGTTTAGAGCTTGAGAGCAAATTGGGAAAAAAAAATTAGATGTTATCAGCCAGATATTTGTCTGAATTTGGTGCCTATAATGGAGGGAGAGGAGGAGGCAGCACAGCACGCTGTAGAGACTGACGCTGGCGAGAGCAGTGAGCTGGGAGAGGAGCACATTGGAGGGCGGAAAAGAGTGAGGAGGTTATCGGACGAGACAAATGCCTCCCTCCTGCAGGAGGTCGAGTTATGCTGGGGTGATTTGACCCAGGGAGGGCGTGGGAAGCCCACCCCAAAGGCCTACCAGAAGATATGGACCAACGAGGGCAAACACTGCCGCAAACGATAGAACGAATTTGTCGGATCTGCAAAAGTAAGGATTACATTTATTTACATGTACTTATGTATTTATATAATTTGATTTGTAAGAGTCATGAGTGACTATCATCAGATATGAGGTCTTTCACTTTTACCGGGAATGTTGTACTCAAAGCCTGCTGTCACGGTGTACGTCTTTAGGTAAAGAATGATAATTATCATAATAATCATGATTACATCTGTCGGTTATGTGTTGTATCAGTCTCTGTGACAGTACCTAGCAATGATATCATGCAATGATCTCATGCCATGTCATCCTGTTACCTTTTACAGAAAAAGCTATCGATGATGAGGTCTGTGCTGAGGCGAACGGGTGGGGGGCCACCAGTCACAAGCGACATCACTGACATAGAGGAGTGGGTGCTTGCACTCGTGGGGAAGCACACCCGGATGACCAGGCAGGCATCTGCAGACCCTGAAGTGATGCCACATGAGTAAAATAGACACCATTGCGTGATGTAAATTCAACAGATGCTACACCCACTCATAGCCGAACAATAAGATATGATAGATGATTTCTAAAATTGTCCTATAAATAATGCTGGCCGAATGAAAATCATTGCAATGCAGAATGTGTTGATGGTCGTGGAATGTGATGTCTGTGATGATTTTGATAGCGGTGGTGCTTTTGTTGTGCACATGCTGTGTGTAGCGCTGGACTCACCTTGTGATCCTAGCACCCCAGTCTCCTCTAATAACCTCATTTGTGTTTTGCAGTTCAGCCAGCAGCGCTGCCCCAGGCAAGACCACAGAGGCCAGAAGGTGGGGGCGAGGGGCCAGATTCGGCGGACAATCCTCCATCTGGTGCTGAGGAGCTCCGATTCTCGCCCGTCAATCCACTGGGTCTGTTCTCTAAGAATGAGAGTGCGGACTTCGAGGAATCTGCATCGCCAAGCTCCAGAAGGCATTCCACCCCAAGGCCATCTAGTGCTCCTCCGGCCATTCGTGCCTCTACTCTGGAGGTACCGGCCCCAAGCACCTTGCCACAGGGCATCCCATTTATCCCCAGGACGGCACCGACACCGTGGAGATTTCATCGATGCGGCAGGTCTGGTCCATGAGCGCTTCATGAGAGCAGAGAGATGATACAGGAGGACTGTAGACATTGGTGACCAGATCTTCGATGCATTGGGGGGAATATCCCGACAACTGGCCACCATGACTGAATACGTTCCACGGATGGCGGATGCCCTGGATACGATAGCCAAGAACACTGCTGGCACAGGCCTCCCAGTGGTCCCAGAGCGCAGCACTCCACCCCTAGGTTTCGCACTACCAGTGCCAATGACACATGAGAGGCAGGACCAAGATCCTGCTTTTGGATCCGAGAATATCCCCACCTCGCCACTCCCTGCTCCCGTACCCGTGCAACTACCGCCTCTGCCTTCATCCCCCCGCCCCCAGTGAGGCACCGCCTGAGAGTTCTTTGGCCAGGCGGCATGGAGCGAGCAGTGGAAGGGGTAGAGATGGGGAGAAGAAGGGGAGGGAGGGGAAGGAAAGTGGGGTGCATGTCGCAGGTGATAGCTGTGTTATATCTCCATCTCAGTGTATGCAATTTGTTGTAATGTATGGGGGGAGGGGGCCACCCTCCTGCTTTGCATTTGTATTCTGTGTTGCTGGACATGTTGACCATTTGATTGATGTCAATGGTCGAAAAAGTTGGGTGGGGGTGGGGTTTCTTTGTCACTGATACTTGCGATTTCAGACCAATGGTCGTATAAAATGTTTTTTATTCAACATAACCTTGTTGCGCATTGTCTCAGATAGCTGGACTGTCAGACACTGGTGATTCCGTAACATGAAAGGGTTAAATAAAATTTAACTTAAATCAACTTAAACTTTAACTGGCACCAAGGTGATGCCCACCATTGATGTCTGAGCTGCACACACACAGCAGTGTATCAGCGTTGTTCTTTCAGGCACATCGCTCATTTATGAGCACCTGACCTAAGAGTATTGCAGCTATGTAGCCACACGGGCCCTTCCCTGCGGTCTGGAAGGGGTCGTGGGCATGGTTGCATAGTCAGTCTGATTGTCTGGCCCTAGCTCAGCATCCAGCCTCTCGTTCTCCTCTTCCTCTCTCTCCTGAGGTGGACCATCAATCCCTTCTGGCAATTCTTGTCCCCTCCTGAAAGCCAGGTTGTGCAGCATGGAGCACATGACCATGAATTGAGCTACCTGATCAGGATTGTATTGCAGCTCCCCTCCTGAGTGGTCTAGGCATCTAAAGCACTACTTAAGCACAGTTATTGTTTTCTGGACCACCTTGCGTGTGTCTCTGTGGCTCTGGTTGTATCGCTTCTCGGCCTCGGTGTGGGTGTCATGCAGGGAGGTCATCAGCCAGGTGTCTAGGCCATATCGGTTGTCACCAAGCATCCATCATTGTCCTTGTGGCTGACTCTTAAACATGTCAGAGACAGTGCTCTCATGCAAGATGTGAGCCTCATCGAAGCTGTCCGGACATTTGGCATTCACTGCCATTATTTTTTGGCTGTGGTCGACAACTAGGTAGACCTTCAGGGAGTGAAATCCTTTTCTGTTACGACAAAGCTCTGGGTCCTGAGAAGGTGCCCGCATAATGATGTAAGTGACGATGTATTGCTCCCTGCACCCTGGGAAACTTAGCAATGCAGTAGAATGTTCCAGCCCTGTCAGTCTGAGTCTCCGTGGTCAGAGGAAAGCCGATAACGTCCATGCTACACACTTACAGGGCTTCAGTGACCTGTCTAATGCAGCGATGTGTGGCATGGTGAGACAGAGGGGAAATATCGACCGCGGAGGCCCGAAAAAAAACGGACGCATAGAAAGACAGTGCCGCGGTGACCTTGACCTCGACCGACACTGATGTCCTGATAGCTGGCTGCATATCTGGCCTGATGAGCTCACATATTTCAGTGATCACCACCTTGTGGAAGCGCAATCTCTGAAGGCAGGTGTGCTCGGACACGTCGAGATAAGACCTCTTCTCACTGTAAGTGCGGCGTGTGTATGGTCTGGACCTCCTCCTCATTCTGGCATGTCTTAGATTGGGCACATAATGGTGTGCGTTAGATATTGTGCCATTTGCACTCTGCAGCATCTGCGTAGTAATCGATGCAGGCTGAGAAATGGCTGGCCCCATTGCAATGAAAGTATAATAGCGATTGATCAGAAGCAATCATTTCCACACTAAAATACACCTACAGTAAAACCCAATTGTCCAGAGTCTCAAAAGATGTCTGTGAGATGGTCACTTCACCTGAGAAAAACTCCAGAGTCAATCCAAACTCCCCCGAAGTTGAAGCAGCCTTTTCAATGAAGCGACCTACGATTTGAAAAATGGTGGCCACACCGCTGTGATTAGTTCAGAAAGGTTCCACTTTTCACAGTAGCAGTGAGGTTGGGGATGGCATCAAACAGAAAATTAGGGATGCATGCAATAAAGATACAGCAGTTATCATGGGTGACTTTAACTTACATATAGATTGGGCTAACCAAACTGGTAGCAATATGGTGGAGGAGGATTTCCTGGAGTGTAGAAGGGATGGTTTTCTAGACCAATATGTTGAGGAACCAACTAGAGAGCTGGCCATTCTAGACTGGGTGTTGTGTAATGAGAGAGGATTAATTGCAATCTTATTGAGCGAGGCCCCATCGGGAAGAGTGACCATAATATGGTAGAATACTTCTTTAAGGTGGAGAGACACTGTTAATTCAGAAACTAGGGTCCTGAACTTAATGAAAGGTAACTTCAACGGTATGAGACGTGAATTGGCTAGGATAAACTGCTGAATGATACTTAAAGGATTGATGGTGGCTAGGCAATGGCAGACATTTAAAGATCACATGGATGAACTTCAACAATTGTACATCCCTGTCTGGCGTAAAAATAAAACAGCTCAAAATTAGCTCAACCGTGGCTAATAAGGGAAATTAGGGATAGTGTTAAATCCAAGGAAGAGGCATATAAATTGGCCAGAAAAAGCAGCAAACCTGAAGACTGGGAGAAATTTAGAATTCAGCAGAGGAGGACAATGGGTTCAATTAGGAGGAGGAAATAGAATATGAGAGAAGCTTGCCGGGAACATAAAAACTGACTGCAAAAGCTTCTATAGATATGTGAAGAGAAATAGATTAATGAAGACAAATGTAGGTCCTTTGTAATCAGAATCAGGTGAAGGCGTCGGTGGCAGTCGGGAGCAGCGTGAGGAGGTGTGTGGAGAGGCCTATAAAAGGCACAGCAGGGAGTCCTGGGCCCAGCGTCGAGGAGGTGCGTGGAGAGGCCTATAAAATGCACAGCAGGGAGTCCGGGGCCCAGCGTCGAGGAGGTGTGTGGAGAGGCGTGCCGCTGCAGCTACAGGGAGAAGGCAAAAAAGAAGTAGAAAGAAACAGAAAGGTGACGTCACAGCCAAGGGGGTAAGTGATTGGCTGGATTGGTGAGTAGTTTTTCTTCTTTCTCTTCTATAACAGTGAGTAAACTTTAGCATTGTTGTTGCTTATCTAAGGGTTAAGTCATGGCAGGACAGCTCGGTCAGGTGTTATGCTCCTCCTGTACCATGTGGGAACTCAGGGACGACACCAGTGTTCCTGACGACTACGTGTGCGGGAAGTGTATCCGCCTCCAGCTCCTGACGGACCACATTGCGGAGTTGGAGCTGAAGGTGGATTCACTCTGGAGCATCCACGATGCTGAGAATGACGTGAGTAGCACGTGTAGCGAGTTGGTCATACCGCAGGGAAAGGGTCCACAGACAGATAGGGAATGGAAGACCAGCAGGAAGAGCAGTGCAAGGAAGGTAGTGCAGGGGTCCCCTGTGGTCATCCCCCTGCAAAACAGATACACTGCTTTGGGTACTGTTGGGGGGATGACTCATTAGGGGAGGGCAGCAGCAGCCAAGTTCATGGCACCGTGGCTGGCTCTGTTGCACAGGAGGGCAGGAAAAAGAGTGGGAGAGCGATAGTGATAGGGGATTCAATTGTAAGGGGAATAGATAAGCGTTTCTGCGGCCGCAACCGAGACTCGAGGATTTGTTGCCTCCCTGGTGCAAGGGTCAAGGATGTCTTGGAGCGGGTGCAGGACATTCTAAAAAGGGAGGGAGAACAGCCAGTTGTCGTGGTGCACATTGGTACCAACGACATAGGTAAAAAAAGGGATGAGGTCCTACGAAACGAATTTAAGGAGCTAGGAGCTAAATTAAAAAGTAGGACCTCAAAAGTAGTAATCTCGGGATTGCTACCAGTGCCACGTGCTAGTCAGAGTAGGAATCGCAGGATAGCGCAGATGAATATGTGGCTTGAGGAGTGGTGCAGCAGGGAGGGATTCAAATTCCTGGGGCATTGGAACCGGTTCTGGGGGAGGTGGGACCAGTACAAACCGGACGGTCTGCACCTGGGCAGGACTGGAACCAATGTCCTAGGGGGAGTGTTTGCTAGTGCTGTTGGGGAGGAGTTAAACTAATATGGCAGGGGGATGGGAACCAATGCAGGGAGACAGAGGGAAACAAAAAGGAGACAAAAGCAAAAGACAGAAAGGAGATGAGGAAAAGTGGAGCGCAGAGAAACCCAAGGCAAAGAACAAAAAGGGCCACTGTACAGCAAAATTCTAAAAGGACAACGGGTGTTAAAAGAACAAGCTGAAAGGTTTTGTGTCTTAATGCAAGGAGTATCCGTAATAAGGTGGATGAATTAACTGTGCAAATAGATGTTAACAAATATGATGTGATTGGGATTACAGAGACGTGGCTCCAGGATGATCAGGGCTGGGAACTCAACATGCAGGGGTATTCAACATTCAGGAAGGATAGAATAAAAGGAAAAGGATGTGGGGTAGCATTGCTGGTTAAGGAGGAGATTAATGCAATAGTTAGGAAGGACATTAGCTTGGATGATGTGGAATCTATATGCAGAACACCAAAGGGCAAAAAACATTAGTGGGAGTTGTGTACAGACCTCTAAACAGTAGTAGTGATGTTGGGGAGGGCATCAAACAGGAAATTAGGGGTGCATGCAATAAAGGTGCAGCAGTTAGAATGGGTGACTTTAATATGCACATAGATTGGGCGAGCCAAACTGGAAGCAATACGGTGGAGGAGGATTTCCTGGAGTGCATAAGGGATGGTTTTCTAGACCAATATGTCGAGGAACCAACTAGGGGGGAGGCCATCTTAGACTGGGTGTTATGTAATGAGAGAGGATTAATTAGCAATCTCGTTGTGCGAGGCCCCTTGGGGAAGAGTAACCATAATATGGTGGAATTCTGCATTAGGATGGAGAATGAAACAGTTAATTCAGAGACCATGGTCCAGAACTTAAAGAAGGCTAACTTTGAAGGTATGAGGCATGAATTGGCTAGGATAGATTGGCGAATGATACTTAAGGGGTTGACTGTGGATGGACAATGGCAGACATTTAGAGACCGCATGGATGAACTACAACAATTGTACATTCCTGTCTGGCGTAAAAATAAAAAAGGGAAGGTGGCTCAACTGTGGCTATCAAGGGAAATCAGGGATAGTATTAAAGCCAAGGAAGTGGCATACAAATTGGACAGAAATAGCAGCGAACCCGGGGACTGGGAGAAATTTAGAACTCAGCAGAGGAGGACAAAGCGTTTGATTAGGGCAGGGAAAATGGAGTACGAGAAGAAGCTTGCAGGGAACATTAAGACGGATTGCAAAAGTTTCCATAGATATGTAAAGAGAAAAAGGTTAGTAAAGACAAACGTAGGTCCCCTGCAGTCAGAATCAGGGGAAGTCATAACGGGGAACAAAGAAATGGCAGACCAATTGAACAAGTACTTTGGTTCGGTATTCACTAAGGAGGACACAAACAACCTTCCGGATATAAAAGGGGTCAGAGGGTCTAGTAAGGAGGAGGAACTGAGGGAAATCCTTATTAGTCGGGAAATTGTGTTGGGGAAATTGATGGGATTGAAGGCCGATAAATCCCCAGGGCCTGATGGACTGCAACCCAGAGTACTTAAGGAGGTGGCCTTGGAAATAGTGGATGCGTTGACAGTCATTTTCCAACATTCCATTGACTCTGGATCAGTTCCTATGGAGTGGAGGGTAGCCAATGTAACCCCACTTTTTAAAAAAGGAGGGAGAGAGAAAACAGGGAATTATAGACCGGTCAGCCTGACACCGGTAGTGGGTAAAATGATGGAATCAATTATTAAGGATGTCATAGCAGTGCATTTGGAAAGAGGTGACATGATAGGTCCAAGTCAGCATGGATTTGTGAAAGGGAAATCATGCTTGACAAATCTTCTGGAATTTTTTGAGGATGTTTCCAGTAGAGTGGACAAGGGAGAACCAGTTGATGTGGTATATTTGGACTTTCAGAAGGCTTTCGACATGGTCCCACACAAGAGATTAATGTGCAAAGTTAAAGCACATGGGATTGGGGATATTGTGTGCTGACATGGATTGAGAACTGGTTGTCAGACAGGAAGCAAAGAGTAGGAGTAAATGGGAACTTTTCAGAATGGCAGGCAGTGACTAGTGGGGTACCACAAGGTTCTGTGCTGGAACCCCAGCTGTTTACATTGTACATTAATGATTTAGACGAGGGGATTAAATGTAGTCTCTCCAAATTTGCGGATGACACTAAGTTGGGTGGCAGTGTGAGCTGCGAGGAGGATGCTATGAGGCTACAGAGCGACTTGGATAGGTTAGATGAAACATAGAAACATAGAAACATAGAAAATAGGTGCAGGAGTAGGCCATTCGGCCCTTCTAGCCTGCACCGCCATTCAATGAGTTCATGGCTGAACATTCAACTTCAGTACCCCATTCCTGATTTCTCGCCATACCCCTTGATCCTCCTAGTAGTAAGGACCTCATCTAACTCCTTTTTGAATATATTTAGTGAATTGGCCTCAACAACTTTCTGTGGTAGAGAATTCCACAGGTTCACCACTCTCTGGGTGAAGAAGTTCCTCCGCATCTCGGTCCTAAATGGCTTACCCCTTATCCTTAGACTGTGACCTCTGGTTCTGGACTTCCCCAACATTGGGAACATTCTTCCTGCATCTAACCTGTCTAACCCCGTCAGAATTTTAAATGTTTCTATGAGGTCCCCTCTCATTCTTCTGAACTCCAGTGAATACAAGCCCAGTTGATCCAGTCTTTCTTGATAGGTCAGTCCCGCCATCCCGGGAATCAGTCTGGTGAATCTTCGCTGCACTCCCTCAATAGCAAGAATGTCCTTCCTCAGGTTAGGAGACCAAAACTGTACACAATACTCCAGGTGTGGTCTCACCAATGCCCTGTACAACTGTAGCAACACCTCCCTGCCCCTGTACTCAAATCCCCTTGCTATGAAGGCCAACATGCCATTTGCTTTCTTAACCGCCTGCTGCACCTGCATGCCAACCTTCAATGAGTGATGTACCATGACACCCAGGTCTCTTTGCACCTCCCCTTTTCCTAATCTGTCACCATTCAGATAATAGTCTGTCTCTCTGTTTTTACCACCAAAGTGGATAACCTCACATTTATCCACATTATACTTCATCTGCCATGCATTTGCCCACTCACCTAACCTATCCAAGTCGCTCTGCAGCCTCACAGCATCCTCCTCGCAGCTCACACTGCCACCCAACTTAGTGTCATCCGCAAATTTGGAGATACTACATTTAATCCCCTCATCTAAATCATTAATGTACAGTGTAAACAGCTGGGGCCCCAGCACAGAACCTTGCGGTACCCCACTAGTCACTGCCTGCCATTCTGAAAAGTGCCCATTTACTTCTACTCTTTGCTTCCTGTCTGACAACCAGTTCTCAATCCATGTCAGTACACTACCCCCAATCCCATGTGCTCTAACTTTGCACATCAATCTCTTGTGTGGGACCTTGTCGAACGCCTTCTGAAAGTCCAAATATACCACATCAACTGGTTCTCCCTTATCCACTCTACTGGGAACATCCTCAAAAAATTCCAGAAGATTTGTCAAGCATGATTTCCCTTTCACAAATCCATGCTGACTTGGACCTATCATGTCACCTCTATCCAAATGCACTGCTATGACATCCTTAATAATTGATTCCATCATTTTACCCACTACCGATGTCAGGCTGACCAGTCTATAATTCCCTGTTTTCTCTCTCCCTCCTTTTTTAAAAAGTGGGGTTACATTGGCTACCCTCCACTCCATAGGAACTGATCCAGAGTCAATGGAATGTTGGAAAATGACTGTCAACGCATCCACTATTTCCAAGGCCACCTCCTTAAGTACTCTGGGTTGCAGTCCATCAGGCCCTGGGGATTTATCGGCCTTCAATCCCATCAATTTCCCCAACACAATTTCCCGGCTAATAAGGATTTCCCTCAGTTCCTCCTCCTTACTCGACCCCCCGACCCCTTTTATAACCGGAAGGTTGTTCGTGTCCTCCTTCGTGAATACCGAACCAAAGTACTTGTTCAATTGGTCCGCCATTTCTTTGTTCCCCGTTATGACTTCCCCTGATTCTGACTGCAGGGGACCTACGTTTGTCTTTACTAACCTTTTTCTCTTTACATATCTATCGAAACTTTTGCAATCCGTCTTAATGTTCCCTGCAAGCTTCTTCTCATACTCCATTTTCCCTGCCCTAATCAAACCCTTTGTCCTCCTCTGCTGAGTTCTAAATTTCTCCCAGGTTCGCTGCTATTTCTGGCCAATTTGTATGCCACTTCCTTGGCTTTAATACTATCCCTGATTTCCCTTGATAGCCACAGTTGAGCCACCTTCCCTTTTTTATTTCTATGCCAGACAGGAATGTACAATTGTTGTAGTTCATCCATGCGGTCTCTAAATGTCTGCCATTGCCCATCCACAGTCAACCCCTTAAGTATCATTCGCCAATCCATCCCAGTCAATTCACGCCTCAT
Source organism: Pristiophorus japonicus (assembly GCF_044704955.1). Lineage (NCBI taxonomy): Eukaryota > Metazoa > Chordata > Chondrichthyes > Pristiophoridae > Pristiophorus > Pristiophorus japonicus. Next base: position 132,732,555 of record NC_091981.1, on the reverse strand, counting down.
ACCTTCAAAGTTAGCCTTCTTTAAGTTCTGGACCATGGTCTCTGAATTAACTGTTTCATTCTCCATCCTAATGCAGAATTCCACCATATTATGGTCACTCTTCCCCAAGGGGCCTCGCACAACAAGATTGCTAATTAATCCTCTCTCATTACATAACACCCAGTCTAAGATGGCCTCCCCCCTAGTTGGTTCCTCGACATATTGGTCTAAAAAACCATCCCTTATGCACTCCAGAAAATTCTCCTCCACCGTATTGCTTCCAGTTTGGTTAGCCCAATCTATGTGCATATTAAAGTCACCCATTATAACTGCTGCACCTTTATTACACGCACCCCTAATTTCCTGTTTGATGCCCTCCCCAACATCACTAATACTGTTTGGAGGTCTGTACACAACTCCCACTAACGTTTTTTGCCCTTTGGTGTTCTGCAGCTCTACCCATATAGATTCCACATCATCCAAGCTAATGTCCTTCCTAACTATTGCCTTAATCTCCTCCTTAACCAGCAATGAGTGGGCAAATGCATGGCAGATGAAGTATAATGTGGATAAATGTGAGGTTATCCCCTTTGGTGGTAAAAGCAGAGAGACAGACTATTATCTGAATGGTGACAGATTAGGAAAAGGGGAGGTGCAACGAGACCTGGGTGTCATGGTACATCAGTCATTGAAGGTTGGCATGCAGGTGCAGCAGGCGGTTAAGAAAGCAAATGGCATGTTGGCCTTCATAGCGAGGGGTTTTGAGTACAGGGGCAGGGAGGTGTTGCTGCAGTTGTACAGGGCCTTGGTGAGGCCACACCTGGAGTATTGTGTACAGTTTTGGTCTCCTAACCTGAGGAAGGACATTCTTGCTATTGAGGGAGTGCAGCGAAGGTTCACCAGACTGATTCCCGGGATGGCGGGACTGACCTATCAAGAAAGACTGGATCAATTGGGCTTGTATTCACTGGAGTTCAGAAGAATGAGAGGGGACCTCATAGAAACGTTTAAAATTCTGACGGGGTTAGACAGGTTAGATGCAGGAAGAATGTTCCCAATGTTGGGGAAGTCCAGAACCAGGGGACACAGTCTAAGGATAAGGGGTAAGCCATTTAGGACCGAGATGAGGAGAAACTTCTTCACCCAGAGAGTGGTGAACCTGTGGAATTCTCTACCACAGAAAGTTGTTGAGGCCAATTATATTCAAAAAGGAGTTAAATGAAGTCCTTACTACTCGGGGGATCAAGGTGTATGGCGAGAAAGCAGGAATGGGGTACTGAAGTTGCATGTTCAGCCATGAACTCATTGAATGGCGGTGCAGGCTCGAAGGGCCGAATGGCCTACTCCTGCACCTATTTTCTATGTTTCTATGTTTCTATAATGGGGAACAAAGAAATGGCAGACCAATTGAACAAATACTTCGGTTCTGTTTTCACTAAGGAAGACACAAATAACCTTCCGGAAATACTAGGGGACTGAGGGTCTCGCGAGAAGGAGCAACTGAAGGAAATCCTTATTAGTCATGAAATTGTGTTAGGGAAATTGATGGGATTGAAGGCCAAGAAATCCACAGGGCCTGATAGTCTGCATCCTAGAGTACTTAAGGAAGTGGCCCCAGAAATAGTGGATGCATTGGTGCTCATTTTCCAACTTTCTATAGACTGTGGATCAGTTCCTATGGACTGGAGGGTAGCTAATGTAACACCACTTTTTAAAAAAGGAGGGAGAGAAAACAGAGAATTATAGATCGGTTAGCCTGACATCGGTAGTGGGGAAAATGTTGGAATCAATTATTAAACATGTAATAGCAGCGCATTTGGAAAGCAGTGACACGATCGGTCCAAGTCAGCATGGATTTATGAAAGGGAAATCATGGCTTGACAAATCTTTTAGAATTTTTTGAGGATGTAACTAGTAGAGTGAACAAGGGAGAACCAGTGGATGTGGTGTATTTGGACTTTCAAAAGGCTTTTGACAAGGGAGTTAGATGTGGCCCTTATGGCTAAAGAGATCAAGAGGTATGAAGAGAAAGCAGGAATGGGGTACTGAAGTTGCATGATCAACCATGATCATATTGAATAGTGGTGCAGGCTCGAACAGCCGAATGGCCTCCTATTTTCCATGTTTTTCTGTTTCAATGTCCCACACAAGAGATTAGTGTGCAAAATTAAAGCACATGGTATTGAGGGTAATGTATTGACGTGGATAGAGAACTGGTTGGCAGACAGGAAACTAAGAGTAGGAATAAATGGGTCCTTTTCAGAATGGCAGGCAGTGACTAGTGGGGTACCGTAAGGTTCAGTGCTGGGACTCCAGCTATTTACAATATACATTAATGATTTAGACAAAGGAATTAAATGTAATATTTCCATGTTGGCCGATGGCACCAAGCTGGGTGGCAGTGTGAGCTGTGAGAAGGATACTCAGAGGCTGCAGGGTGACTTGGACAGGTTAGGTGAGTGGGCAAATGCATGCAGATGCAGTATAATGTAGATAAATATGAGGTTATCCACTTTGGTGGCAATAACAGTAAGGCAGAATATTATCTGAATGGTGTTTACTCGTTGGAATTCAGAAGGATGACGGGTGATCTTATAGAAACATTTAAAATCATGAAAGGGATAGACAAGATAGAGGCAGAGAGGTTGTTTCCACTGGTAGGGGAGGCTAGAACTAGGGGGCACAGCCTCAAAATACGGGGGAGCCAATTTAAAACTGAGTTGAGAAGGAATTTCTTCTCCCAGAGGGTTGTGAATCTGTGGAATTCTCTGCCCAAGGAAGCAGTTGAGGCTAGCTCATTGAATGTATTCAAGTCACAGATAGATAGAATTTTCACCAATCAGCCATGATCTTATTGAATGGCGGAGCAGGCTCGAGGGGCTGGATGGCCTACTCCTGTTCCTAATTCTTATGTTCTTATGTTATGTGACAGATTAGGAAAAGAGGAGGTGCAACGAGTCCTGGGTATCATTGTACATCAGTCGTTGAAAGTTGGCATGCAGGTACAGCAGGCAGTGAAGAAGGCAAATGGCATGTTGGCCTTCATAGCGAGAGGATTTGAGTATAGGAGCAGGGAGATCTTACTGCAGTTGTACAGGGCCTTGGTGTGGTCACACCTTGAATATTGTGTACAGTTTTGGTCTCCTAATCTGAGGAAGGACATTCTTGCTGTTGAGGGAGTGCAGTAAAGGTTCACCAGACTGGTTCCCGGGATGGCAGGACTGACATATGAAGAAAGAATGGATCAAATAGGCTTTTATTCACTGGAATTTAGAAGAATGAGAGGGGATCTCATAGAAACATATAAAATTCTGACGGGATTGGACAGGTTAGATGCAGGAAGAATGTTCCCGATGTTGGGGAAGTCCAGAACCAGGGGTCACAATATAAGGATAAGGGGTCAGCCATTTAGGACCGAGATGAGGAGAAACTTCTTCACTCAGAGAATTGTGAACCTGTGGAATTCTCTACCACAGAAAGCTGTTGAGGCCAGTTCTTTAGATATATTCAAAAGGGAGTTAGATGTGTCCCTTACAGCTAAAGGGATCAAGGGGTATGGAGAGAAAGCAGGAATGGAGTACTGAAGTTGCTTAATCAGCCATGGTCATATTGAATGGTGGTGCAGGCGTGAAGGGCCGAATGACCTACTCCTGCACCTAGTTTCTATGTTTCTATGTTTCAGAGCGGTGTTTTGGGCGAGCGATATTGTGGGTTAAATATGTGCAAGGTGGTGAAAGTGACGCTGGGCGATCTCCTGAGCGTTAGTTTCTGCAAATGATCTTTACGACATAAAAAAGTGGACGGTTGGTATTATTAAATCTCGGCGTTAATTACGTGCGGAAAGTAACGCTGGGCGATATTATGGCATTGGTTTCGCCCATTCTGATGATTCCGCCCCAAAAAAGTATGCGGGCGGTATTATTTTTTCCCGACATTACGTACATGGGGAAAGTAACACTCGGCGATAAGTGTCCGAAAAATGAGCATCAGTTTCCATTTTGTGGCTAAATGTCCGATATCTGGACGTTATACCTCATTTCAACGTTAAAATGGACGTTCAGTGGGCGTTATGCATGCTGCAATAATGGAAAATCTAGCCCAATGTATTTAAGGATCACCGTATCTACTCGTAGCGTCTTATTTCAGACGAGCCTGGGCGCGTAGCCCCCATCAAAGTACCAATAGATTTATCCCGCGGAATTCCTTTTTAGTACTACCCTAAATCTTACATTCCCCGCCCCCACCGGCGTTTGGAACATGATTTCTGTCCCATCTTCACAGCTTCCGCCGTCCACGCATCGCACTTGGTGTTCAAGATGTTCACACCCCTCCAGATGTCTTGGTATATAATATAGGGACCTATCCCCACTGGCGAGAGTGAGGGTTGTGAGAATCATCCTTTGGGTTATTGCCATATCGATTAACATGTGGATTAAAGCATACTCTGGTCATCACTCGGGGTTATTATTTCTTCTTATCCTATCCTAACTCTTCCCTTTCTAACCGGTCCTGCTGGGATCGATCAGTGATCCAGCGGACCCATATCCTGTTGTCATCCATGACTATATCTGCCAGTGCTCCGCGGGTGCCTCTGAAGCAAAATAGTTAAGACATCTACTAGTCATCTACCTGCGGTTTGATTTAATTTCGACTGTCTCCTCAGCCTTATACCTTTTTAATTGTTTAATTTTAATTCCAGTGTTTCCATCTACCCTTACCCTTCATTTCCACATGTATCACTGGTCAGGATTGCCTCATACGGTCCGGTCCATCTAGGGGCGAACCCCACGTCCTACTTGAACGAACACTAGTTCTCCCACCCCCGGTACAGATCCTACTGGTCCCTTACTCTGAGCTTCCTGATCCTTAATAGTCTGCTGTACCTTCACCTCCTGCCATAAGTCTCATAACTGCTTGTCTAAGAGTCACACATACTTTCGAATGCGATCCCTTATTGGACCTAAGTCCTCACTACCGGTAGAGACTCCTTCCAGTAGGCGCATGGCCTGTCCAGTCATAAATTCGTACGAGGTCAGTCCAGTTGTCCGATTTGGTGTTGCCCGAAGGTGCATTAGTATACATGGGAGGATGTCTACCCACCCCCATCCTGTTTCTGTAATGGGCTTGCCTACGGCGGTTTTTAACATACGATTCATTCGTTCTACTATTCCCAAGCTCTGAGGGTGGTACGGAATGTGAAATCGCTGCTGAACCCCTAACAATTGGCAGGCTTCCTTCATGATCTTTCCCATGAAGTGTGTACCCTGATCAGAATCTATCTGAAGGGGAACTCTCCACCGGGGAATTATGTCTTACGCGAAGATCTGGGCCACAGTTCTCGTGCTACAATCTCGGGTGGGGAATGTCTCCACCCATCGGGTGAATTGATCTATCACTACCAAACAATATATCTTTCCTCGGCTTTGGGGAAATGGTCCCATAAAGTCCATCTGTAAATTCTCCCACGGGCCTTTGGGTCATGGCTGATGTGCCATCTTGACCCTTATTGGTCTTCCCGGATTATATTGACCACACACTATGCAACATTGTCAATGATTGGCTACATCTCTTCCTAACCCACTCCACCACCAGTCCATATTAGCCTGCAAATCATGCCATTGCGCCCTCCATGGTCGGGTCCGTGGTATATATACAGCAGTTCTGAATGATTACAGTCAGGCGCTACCACCCGTCGATCCTTCCTCCATATTCCATCCTAGTCCCTAATTCTTGTTCTTCTATGCTTGTGTCCTCCTGTAGCTTGTGTATATTAATTTCCCCAGGTCTTATGGTGGCTGTTGCAATCATAGTAACTGGTTCCATGCCTGCAGCTTCTTTGGCAGCCTCATCTGCTAACTCATTGTGTCTTTGCTGGGCATCTTCTACCTTCCTGTGGGCTTTTATCTTTATCACTGCTGCTTCCACGGGTTCCTGGGCAGCTTTTACTAATCAACTAACACTATTCTTGTGTTTTATCTGTCCTCCTCCCGAGGTTACGTACCCCCTCCTACTCCAAGCTGTCATATAGTCATGTACTACTCCAAACGCGTACTAGCTATCTGTATAAATATTAACCCTTTTTCCCTTAGCTAATTTTAACGCCTCAGTGAGGGCCACCAATTCTGCAACTTTTGTTGATAAGGTTCCCTCCAATCCTCCTTTTGCTACAATTTTTCCGTCTTGATTAATTACAGCCCAACCTGTATGGGGTTCTCCATTTATATACCTGCGTGCTCCATCTGTATATAAGGTTTGGTCCGGGTTCTCCATGGGTTCATCCAACATGTTTCCCTGTATGTCATCATCTATTGTCAGTTGACATTCATGTGCCTCTCCCTCGGATAGTATACCGTCTGCCGGATTCACTCGGCCATCCCTCACCATCTGTACTGACTGGTTGTTAGTTATGAGGACCGCTTCCCACACAGCTCTTCGGCTGTCTGAAATGGTCACAGTTTACTGGTATTCAATAACTCCACTAGAGTATGTTGCCTGTGTAGCACTATCTGTCCGGATATTACCACTGGTTCACAGACCCTGACTGCCCAGGTTGCACAGTCTAATGCAGCCACACACCGAGCCATTCCACTGACCACTGGTGTTTGTTGCCTGGAGTAATACGCAATTGGTCGCATATTTCCTCCATGCTCTTGTGCCACCACAGCATTATGCCTTCTATGCTGCAATGTACATGGAAAGGTCGGGTTATATTTGGAAGTCCCAGGGCCAGTGCTGATACTAAAGCGGTTTTTAGTTCGGTATATGCTACATCTTGCTCCGGTCCCGATTCCATTTTATCCATGGAGCTCTTCCTTCCCTTCACCAACTTCTGGATGGGTTCTGCAATAGCCGTGAAATGGGGTATAAAGTTCCGACAATAATTAAACAGTCCGAGTATCTTTTGCATCCCCCTCACCGTAAGTGGTCTTGGCATGCCACTTATGGCTACCTTTCGGTCCTCGGGGTAGAACTTTGGAACCTTGACTTATTTCATGCCCTAAATATCGCACCTGGGTAAGTCCTACATGAGCTTTCTTGGCGTTCGCATTAAAGTCAGCTTGTTCCAAGGTCTGTAGGGTGCACAACAGTGCTCCCATATGCTCTTCCTGACTTTCAGATGCAATCAGAAGATTGTCCACATACTGCACCAGGGTGCTTCCATACTGTGTCAAATCTACGTCCTCCAGTGTTTGACTCATTACCCCATGAAATATATTGGGACTATTGTGGAATCCCTGTGGGATTCTTGTCCAAGTGTATTGCTGGTCCCCCACTGTAAAGGCTAACTTATCCTGGGACTCACATGCCAGGGGGATCGACCAGAACCAGTTGGCTATACCTCGGACCGTGAAGATCCTGTGTTCGGGTTTCAAGCCGTTGAATATAGTCGATGGGCTGGCTACTATGGGATGTTCTCTCGGGGTTGATTTATTTAGAGCCATATAATCATAGTCAGATGGTATGATCCGTCCGGCTTCTGGACCGACCATACCGGGGAATTGGTAGTGGAAGTGGCTTCTCTCAACACTCACATTTACCAACTCTCGAAATATCTCCTGCACTGCCATCCTCGCTTCAGGTTTTATTGGATATTGGCGATGAGCGTTGTGGATAGTGCCTGGTATTAAAATGGGGTCTGTTTTTACCCACCTGCATTCCTCTTTTTTACCTGCTCACATTCCGTTAACAGCTTTGCATAGTATTCCCCATTTCCCCTCTTTCGTTCAGTCTCTCACCAAAGGTTTCACACTTCCTACTTTTGTTACATACGGGGCTAGAACCCTATTTCCCCCACCCGTTGCTTTTGTCCACAGGAGTCGACCCATATAAATTGTCTATTCTTGGATCAATTAGTATGTTTGATTCATTCAGAATATCTACTCCTAAAATAGTTCCTGCCGGGTTTTTGCATACCCATAACTGAACTGGTAATAATACTTCTACCTCTAAGAGCTGTGTTTCACTTTTATATGCTCTTGTTTGGTTTCCCCCCACTCCTTGGATAAGTTTGAAGTGGTTGGTGAGGGGGAAGTTTAAATTAGCTATTGACACTGACACCCCTGTATCTACTAACATATCACACTGTCGGCCCCCTAACACCGCGGTTATGTACATGCGGGGTCCTGTCGCTTCCCGGGGGTCAATGCTACCTACACTTTTGTCTGTGCCGGATACTTTATGATCTCAATCAGCTTGTCTCTGGTCATGTTATCCATATTGGACACTTGCTCATTTGGGGTAGGCTTCGCTGTCCTCTGGGTCCCTGCCCCTCATTACCTCCTCCCTTTGCCCAACAATCCCTGGCCTCATGCCCGGGCTTGTCGCAATTGTGACATTGTCTTGCTATCTTACTTGAAGCTCTACACTCATTATGCCGGTGCCCAGATTTGTTACAGTTTTAACAGACTTCTGGTTTCCCAACCGCCCTCACTGCCCCTAATTCTACCGCAGCGGCCACCTTTATTTGCTTTGGTTGTCTAATTCGGTAACCCATCCTACCAGGTCATCATATGTTTGCATTGTGAGCAACCCAGTTTTTAATATGGCTTGGTGGGCACTGCTCAATCCATCTTTGTACATCTTTTGAAAAGCTAGATTGTCCATGTTAGGTTGTGGTATGCCTGACTGGGCCAGAAAACTGGTCCATTTTTGTTCTCCATATTCATGCAATGATTCTTTTATTTTACATAAGAACATAAGAAATAGGAACAGGAGTAGGTCATACGGCCCCTCAAGCCTGCTCCGCCATTCAATAAGATCATGGCTGATCTGATCATGGACTCAGCTCCACTTCCCTGCCCGCTCCTCATAACCCCTTATCCCCTTATCGCTTAAGAAACTGTCTATTTCTGTCTTAAATTTATTCAATGTCCCAGCTTCCACAGCTCTCTGAGGCAGCGAATTCCACAGATTTACAACCCTCTGAGAGAAGAAATTTCTCCTCATCTCAGTTTTAAATGGGCGGCCCCTTATTCTAAGATCATGCCCTCTAGTTCTAGTCTCCCCCATCAGTGGAAACATCCTCTCTGCATCCACCTTGTCAAGCCCTCTCATAATCTTACACGTTTCAATAAGATCATCTCTCAACCTTCTGAATTCCAATTAGTAGAGGTCCAACCTACTCAACCTTTCCTCATGAGTCATCCCCCTCATCTCTGGAATCAACCTAGTGAACCTGCTCTGAACTGCCTCCAAAGCAAGTATATCCTTTCGTAAATATGGAAACCAAAACTGCATGCAGTATTCCAGGTGTGGCCTCACCAATACCTGTAGCAAGACTTCCCTGCTTTTATACTCTATCCCCTTTGCAATAAAGGCCAAAATTCCATTGGCCTTCCTGATCACTTGCTGTACCTGCATACTATCCTTTTGTGTTTCATGCACAAGTACCCCCAGGTCTTGCTGTACTGCAGCACTTTGCAATCTTTCTCCATTTAAATAATAACTTGCTCTTTGATTTTTCTGCCGAAGTCCATGACCTCACACTTTCCAACATTATACTCCATCTGCCAAATTTTTGCCCACTACCTTAGCCTGTCTATGTCCTTTTGCAGATTTTGTGTTTCCTCCTCACACATTGCTTTTCCTCCCATTTTGTACCATCAGCAAACTTGGCTACATTACAGTCCCTTCTTCCAAGTCATTAATATAGATTGTAAATAGTTAGGGTCCCAGCACTGATCCCTGTGGCGCCCCACTAGTTACTGATTGCTAACCCAAGAATGAACCATTTATCCCGACTCTCAATTTTTTGTTAGTTAGCCAATCCTCTATCCATGCTAATTTGTCACCCGGGGAGAATGACATATACGTAGTTTTAACCTGGTCTGCTATTGCTGGGAGAGCAACTGCCTATCCCTGGGATTGGACTGCAGGAGCTCATGGTATGAACTTTACCTTAATGGGGGTCACTGGCAGTTGTTTCTCATAGGAGGGTGGTCCGACCCACTCGTGGTCTTGATTGTACTCAGCTGCCTTTCTACCTAAGACCCCCCAGTCTATATCGTTGTCTTTTTCTTGTGTCCTGATGGGTGTTGTCGCCATCACAGTTATTGTCGGTTTATCGCTATTTCGTCGCTTTTCAGTCAATAGTCTAGTCTTAATCATAATACGAACGAGTGACTAAAATGAGGGCTTTCTCCTCCTTTTGTTTCTTTTCTGACTCCCACCATTTTCTTTGTTCAGCGGGTAGGTCGTTTGGTTTCCAATTTTGTTTAATCTTTATTTAAATTAGTTTTCAATTTTTGTCTGTTAGGTACCATGTCAGAGACCCCTCTGGTTCCCACTCGAGTTTCTCACTACCCATGGCTATTGGTTGTCAGCAATACGTCCCTTACTTACTCGGCCTGAGTGAGACCGATACTTGCAACCTATTTGTTGTCAGCGGTATGTCCCATATTTACTCCTCACAAGTGAGACCGATACTTGCAACCTTATTGGTTGTCAGCGGTACGTCCCTTACTTACTCGCCCTGAGTGAGACCAAATTTGCAACATATTGGCTGTCAACGAGACATCCCTTACTTACCTCGTCTTGAAGTTGGTCGAAGGCTCAGCGTTGCTGGAGGAAGGGAGGCCTAGGCGTTGCTGGAGGAAGGGAGGCCCAGAGGGAAGGATGACGCGCGAGGTAGGCTCGAACCTGTTCTTAGAGTTGGTCGAAAGTTCAACGTTGCCAGAGGAAGGGAGGCCCGGAGGGAAGGATCGCGCATGAGGTAGGCCCCAACCTGTTTTTGAACCTGGTCGAAGGCTCACCACCACTGAGATTGCCTGGGGTGTCGGGGGTCGCTTTGAGCAGTTGAGTCGACCGCTGCAAGGTTGATCAGGCCTCCCTTCCTCCAGCGACATCCCTGGCCTTCCTTCATCCACCGATGACATCTTGGACTCCCTCCTCCAGCACGCGGTGAACACAATGGATGTGACCATTCTGACCTCTCCTTCTTCATTCTGAACATCTTAATCTCTCCTCCTTCCACTCTGAACACCCTGGCCTCCACCCCACAAAATGGACCTCTGGCCTTCCCAATACCTGCACCCAGCCTAGCCTCGGATCACCTACCATCTCACCGAAGGGCACTACTGAGTGCCGAGCTTATGGCCAAATCTCGCCGTAGGCAATTAGGCCATCCCACATTAAAAGAACTCATGCACAGGCATCTTCCACCCTTCAATATGAAGTTCAGGACCTGGAACGTCAGGACGCTCATGGACAACTCCTTACTTACTCCTCACGAGTGAGTTCGTCACTTGCAACTTATATCAAGTATCAATCGCAACATTACACAGACACACTTCTATATAACTGATCATAATTGTTTCACCTGGGATCTTCCGCTGACTACTTGAAGTCTCGGCCAGACCTGCAGATTCGGATCTCTCAGACAGCTGACACCAGACAGATTTCTGCCCTTGTGCTAACTGTGCGTGTTAATTAAAAAGTACTCACGCCTTTGACATGGCTTCCATCTGCCGTTGTCCGCCATCCACTTGAAATCCTGCCAACTATGCCAATTGTAGTGGAGTATTTAAAATAAACACTCAACACAAGGTCTGGGTTCAAAGATTCAAGTTGTCTTTATATTGCACCGGTGGGGAGACTGCCTGCTCGTTTGTCTGTAGCCAGGCTTCTCCGATGATACAAAGTTCCAAACAATCTTTTATACACTTAATGATACATGTCAGCCTCGTGCACAGCCCCGCTATGCTGTCTAATTGGCCCAAAGCCCACATGCACAATTGCTGATTGACTAATTTCTTTTCACGTCACACAGTCATTCGCCTATGTCTCATAGCAGATGGAGTTTCTCCAAAGTATTATTTTTGACCCCTTGCTTTGTTTAACTGCCCCTCTGGGCCTCCTGTGGTTCAACAATTTGGCTATTTGTAATTGTCCTCAGATTACACAGCTTGCAACAGTTAATCATTCTGTTATGTTATTTCTAGTGCTATCTTTTCTGCCCTTTAAACAACTTAGAAAGTTGACCACTACAAAAGCCTATTTTGGCTCTTTTTAGTTCCGAGACCCATTCTTAACCCTTTAATTATAGCAGAGCTTGAAAGCCCCACTTCAGTATGTACCATATTAATTAAGTAGCCTATAATTTGCATAATAGAGTATAACCTCTTCACAACACCTCTCTGAATAATATTATGCTGCTTTTCATGTTACTTTTTAATGGGCCCTGCATTACACAATAGCTTTACATATACATTATGGAGTCAACTCTTCCTGTGGAGGGCACACTCAACTGAACCTGATCCACTTAGTTTTCCCACTCTCTTGTCTTAAGGTTTCATACTCTCATGCGCTCCTGCTGCAGTTCCATTCTTTTGGATTCCTCAACACTGGTCTTCCATTTTCTTTTTTTTAAGTGAACAGGAGAAAGTGCAGCATAGCCCAGGGAAGTAAACACTAAGCAGCCATTGGCCTAGAAATTTGTTCAAACTAAAGCTACCCCTTGTGAATTGTTGGTATCGGGTGGAGGCTCAAGATGTTGATTGCCTTTATTGAGTTGTATGGCGATACAAATCTTAGTGATCCTGAGTTCAAATAGAGTTTGGTACAGCAACAGAACTACATTGAGCAGCCACATGTAGCCACGCACACAACAGTGGAAATAGGTTTAGGGACTGTGGAGGAGTCGAACACTTAGACATGCACTGTCATCTCCCATATTGTTTATACTGAATTCTGCCATTGAGCACTTGACAACTCCAGCTTCATCCACAGTGAAGGCCTCAGTTTGGAGGCTATAGGCAGCAGTAGAAACACTAATGTCTCCACTACTGCTGCAAAGATTTTGGATTCCAAAATCCAAGATACAGTCATGACCGGTTTCAATATGCTTGGAGAGCAGTTGCAGTCAGCCAAGAGGAATGAATTTTGAAATTGCATAATCACCACTCTTCACACAGATCAATGTGCATTGTGACCACTATGGATTTGTGTGGAGTTGGAAGTTGCCAGTTTGGCACTTATGTAAGTGACAGTTCTGTGCCATCAGATATCCCTACACAAGTCATAGTAGGCATTGCCTCTAAAAGTACTGGGCTGACAGCAACTCCAACAGCAGAGACCCCTGGCACTGATGCAGGTCCATCAGGGTTAGTTATCTGGTCATTGTCACATTGCTGTTTGTGGGAACTTGCTTGTGCACAAATTGACTGCCGCATTTCCTACATTACAACAGTGACTATAGTTCAAAAAGTATTTCTCAACGCAAGGTCGATGAACGGCACCTCATCTTTTGTTTAGGCACTTTATAGCCTTCTGGACTCAACATCGAGTTCAACAATTTCAGAGCATAACCTCTACCCATCTTTGGCTCCCTCCCACACCACCCCCCGCAGCCCCCCACCCCCGCTCCCCCCACACCCTCACCTTGAGCTTATGTTTTTTTCTCTTTGTCTCTAATGGTAGCTGGTCATTATTGTGCCATTCACACCCTAACTTGACTAATCTTTTTCTAACTCCGGCCATTACCATTTCAATTTGGCACATCATCCGTTTTGTCTCTCTAATCTCTCCTGCCTTCCACCCTATCACAAACCTTCCCTTTTGTTCTTTCTTCCCCTCCCCCTTTTAGTGCTTCTTAAGAATGTGTTCTTTTTGAAAATTCACCAGTTCTGACAAAGGGTTGTCGACCCGAAACATTAACTCTGTTTCTCTCTCCACAGATGCTGCCTGGCCCACTGAGATTTCCAACATTTTCTGTTTTTATTTCAGATTCCAGCATCTGCAATATTTTGCTTTTGTAAAAAAGTACTTCATTGGCTGTAAAACCCTTTGGGATGTTCAGTGGTCGTGAAAGACGCTATATAAATGCAAGACTTTCTTTCTTTCTATCTTTTGTATCCCTTGAAGCTCACTTACCAGTGCTATAACTACATGTAGGAGAGCACTTATTAACAGGGCACACCCATGATCAACACGGCAAAGTTCGAAACACACAAGGGACAAGCACAGCAGCAATACACATAAACATATACCCCCTCTAGCACTGCAAAAGTAAATTATATTAATTGTTTTAAAATATGTTACAGTCTATCATTCTTTAATTGTGCAGAAACTAAGGCAACAAATGAACAGGGTTGGTAAATATCAGTGATTTTAAATAACTGCAAAAAGTAGTGTCAGTTTAGATCATTTCATAGTACTCCTACCTCTGAATCTGATAGTTGTGGATTCAAGTCTCATACCAGGACTGAGTAACAATTTTCAGGCAGTAGACCATTGGTTCATCTAACCTACCCATTCATCTTCCTGGAATATTATATTGATGCATTTCTAACTCTAATAACTCTGAGCTCTATTTGCTGTCAGGAAATTGACTAGTCCTTTCTGAACCCTGGCGTAAATGTTGTTCCACCACCTTTGTTGTACCATGTTAATTACCCTTTTACTGGAAACATTTAACCCAAATTTCCCAATTTTTGTTGTCCTTAATTTGAACCTATAATCCTTGTACACAGCAGAGAAATGTAATTGAATCTACATTGCCCAAACTACTCGTAATCTTAAAAAATCCCATCAGGTCGCCCCTCAATCTTCTCTTTTCAAGAGAGAAAAGTTTCAGTGTAGCGAACCTCTCATCGTTGCTCTGTCCTCTTAAATCTGGCACAAATCCAAAAGCTCTCCTTTGCTCCCCCTTCAATTTCTTAATATTTTTTATTAAAATCTCAGAACTTTAAATTTCTTATATCAGATTGCAGCTGCAACTTCTCTTCCCACAGCTTCTCTAAATTCTTTGGATTAGCCATTGTTCCCAATTTGGTGTCATCTACAAATTCGACACACTGGGAGTGATATTCAGAGGGCGTTTTCCCACTTGTCCACCATAACTTTGGTGGAAGAGCCGCAGAAACCCTGGAAAAATGGCATATCCTTTGCTTACTTCTGGCATAGATAAAGAACGCTTGTGTGTTCTTATTTATGTTGCCTTTATATTTTGCTGATGTTCTTTATTAATGTCTCATCAGTTTTTCCCGCATTTCCTATTTAGCCTTTATAGATCTTCCCTGAACATTTTTAAATTGTGTACTTTTTCTTCTTTTGAATGCCTTCCATAACTTTATTGGCTATCCAGGTTATTTTGAATCTTTATTCTGTCTCTGAGGGGGGTTGATTTTTATTGCAGGCACCAAATCGGTGCCGGATGGACAGGAATTGTTCACCTGCGAGAAATTGTGATAAGCTCAAATTATTTTGATGTTTGGGCCTCGTTATCCTATCACAGGTGAGCTGCCCACGTGTTTTTCAACATTAACGGACAGTTTACCATTGAGGGGGGGATGAATCATAAAAAGAAAGGCAGCATCTCTTAAAGTGAGGACAGTAGGTTATGCTGCGCTGAGATCACACTGAGGAAATGTCTCAAGGAATGACAATACGATTTTCAGATGCAGCCCTGGAGATTTTGGAAGTGAGGGTCCCCTCAACAAAGACTCATATTCCCAGGCAAATCCTGCGGCAAGCCTGGAAGGACATCTTGCAGAAGGTCAGTGGCATCAGCCTCACTCACCTCAGGACATGTAATAACCTTACACGTTCAGCCAAGCTAGGAATTATTTCTTATCATGATTCCTATTCTGCATCTTGCCACCTCGCATAACCCCACGCCCCTCCACCCCACCGAAGTACTCCCATCTCCCGCTGCACCTGCTTATACTCTAATGAACAATGGGAAGTAAGTCTTTCCTCCTCCTACTTGTAGTTGAACTTTCAGTAGCTCCTGTTGCCCTCACAGCAAGCACATGATGCATGCAACATATTGCTTGCTGTTACATGGTTGCACAGGGAAAGCCATGCATACTTTTCTTTTCCT
This sequence comes from Pristiophorus japonicus, assembly GCF_044704955.1. Classification (NCBI taxonomy): domain Eukaryota; kingdom Metazoa; phylum Chordata; class Chondrichthyes; family Pristiophoridae; genus Pristiophorus; species Pristiophorus japonicus. The sequence continues at coordinate 132,716,756 of NC_091981.1, read as the reverse complement.
TACACCCACATATCACCCGCCTGTCACTCTCCTGCTCTGTGACCACTGACCCATTCTGACCACTGTTTATTTAATGTCACACATCAGCATTGCTCACAATACATTGCAAGCCTTACATGGACTCACTCACTAATAAGCTCCTCTTCTTTCTGCAGGACAAGTTGGCATTCATTGCCAGGGAGCAGGCTGGAACAGGAGGAAGGCCCGCTCACATCCTGATTTCAATAGAGCAGGAAGCCCTGGACATTCAGCGCACACTCGTCCATCTCAGCTTCGGGGATGGAGAGCCGAGAATAGTGGATCAGCAGGGTCTGTGATTCATTCTCTTTTCTTCTATTTGTTCTTGTTGTTTGATTCTTTCAGGGAGCTGTCCAAACTGTGGATGCTTTGTCACTCCCACATGAGTGAGGCTCCCTAACTCTTCATTCATTTTTTTTTCTGCTTCCTGGTCCCTCTGCAGAATTGGGTACTTCAGAAGATGGCCAGCCGAGCCAGCATCACCAGCCTGCACCGTCACCCACCTCAGACCTCAGCATGCACCAGCTCAAAGATCAGCACCCCACATGGGAATGATGGTGAGTTAGAGGGATCTGCACAGAGTGAAATTCACATCACAAGTAAGCAGGATCTGTCAGTGGTGGAAAGGACAGCAGAGGACAGAGGTGGACGGTGGGCAGGCCTGGGTCCAAGCATTGCTGAAGCGTGGTGATGAAGACCTCAACGCCCCAGCCTTTTACAGAAGGATCTTGAAAATGTACCAACAGATAGATATTCATTGGACAATCTGCCAAGGAGCTACCACATCATGGCTGAGAGTATGGAGGGAGGCACTTCGAGCATGTGTTAATTTCAGTACAAGGAATGAGTTCCCTGCAATCTACCACAGAGCATGTGCTGTCCTCTATGGAAGGTGCAGTGAGGCCGACAATGCAAGAGCCCTTAACATCACCAATGGTAGATTTGATCAAAGGCCAAACTGCTAAAGTTTAAGCTGTGGCCTCTACTATCTTCTCCAACCTGGAAATGCTGTGTAGCATTCACTGCTGTGCAGTGTTCACAGACTGGCGGATCGAATGGAGAGTGGCTTTGATCAGGTCACTGACCTCCTGCAGTCTGCTCCTATGCAGAGCAGTGGGAGAATAGATGATACACCGCCCCATGGGAGTGGTACTGGCTCTGTGGGAGCTGCAGATGCTGCCCAGTCTCAGGAGAGTAGTGAGTCTGAGTCTGAGTCAGACCCTTGTCCATTGTTGCCCCCATTCAGTGAGCCAGATAGCCTCAGCAGCAGCCGAGATACGGCAGTCTGCAGCTGGTCATCACAACCACAGCTGCCTTCCACCAGCCACGCTGAAGCCACAGGGGCAGCACCACGTAGGAGCACAAAAGTTAGGAAAAGCACACTAGGATAAAACATTATTGGGCAATACCTGGGTGAATATTCATTTGAGTGGAATTTGTTAATTTAGCATTGAAGAAAATCAGACTTTCATCACTATCAATTTGTGCAGATTAGTTCATTAAGATCTGTAGGTCTTTCATTGTGTGGTGTGTCATGTTTGCAACCTTCACATAACTCTAACCTTTATGTAACAACACTGTACACTGTATACACCTGAGAAATGCACACCTTGACCACAGGGGGTGAACTTGTGGGAGACACTCCTCACCTGGTCTTCCAGGTATATAAAGGGAGGTCCCACGCAGGGTCAGCACTTCTTGGTCCTGGGAATAAAGGTTCAGGTCATGTAGTGACCTTGTCTGCAGTACATGCCTCATGTGATTCTATAGTAAGGTGTAAGGACACTACATTTGGCGACGAGAAACAGGAATCAACGACCCACAAGGGTGGTCACCGGTAGCACAGAGAAACGGTACTGTGTTGGTGAGGACTGGGACGATTTCATTGAGAGGCTCCAGCAGAGCTTTGTCACGAAGGACTGGCTGGGAGAGGAAGCGGCTGGGAGGGCGCATCTACTGACCAGCTGTGGATCCAAGACGTATGCGCTGATGAAAGATCTGCTCGCACCCGAGAAGCCGGCGGACAAGTCCTTTGAAGAGCTCAGCACACTGATCGGTGAGCACCTCAAACTGGCGAGCAGTATACACATGGCCCGGCACCGGGTCTATACACACTGGCATCAGGAGGGACAAAGCATATCAGACTTTATTGCGGACCTTCGCCATTTGGCCAGCCTCTGTAAGTTCACAGACGCCTGCAGGGGGGAGATGTTAAGGGATTTCTTCATTGAGGGCATTGGTCATGCCAGGATTTTCAGGAAGCTTATTGAGACCAAGAACTTGACTTTGGAAAGGGCAGCGTTGATAGCTCAGACTTTCATGGCAGGGGAAGAGGAGACCAAGATAATTTATGCGCGCAGCCCTGGTTCCAACGTGGCGATGGACCAGGGAGTTAACATTGTAAACGCGACTCAGAACCCCGCAGGCAGGCAAGGGCAATTCGACACCGCCCAGGCAGCAACAGACTCTAGGGTGGGCCAGCAACAGAGACAATGGCAGGGGTATCGACAATTCACGCCATCACAAGGGTCAATGCGTCCCGGGATGGGGCCATTGACACTCACCAACAGAGTGCTCAGGAATAATCAAGGCGACAATCAGAGAGGAATGCCTGGTAACAGTTCCTTTGTTCACAACAATCTCAGCTCATGCTGGAGGTGCAGTGGCAGACATGCTGCGAAAACCTGTAAGTTTCAACAATTTATCTGTAGAAACTGTAACTTCTGTGGACATTTGGCCAGAATGTGCAGAAAGCCCATAGCGAGGCTAGTTTACGAGGCAGAGGAACCAGACGAGGGGTCTGCAAGGCAGGTTGATGCTTGGGGCAAAGCTATTGATGCTGAAGTTCAGCGGGTTCATGTGGCAGACATCCACAGCTCATGTACCAAAATGCCACCTATGATGATGAAAGTCCTATGGCATCCCGGCACACATGGAGCTGGACACAGGAGCCAGCCAGTCACTTATGAGTGCCCAACAATTTGAAAAACTATGGCCACTCAAAGCTAACAGGCCCAAACTGGAACGCATTGACATGCAGTTACGGACGTACACCAGAGAGATCATCCCAGTGCTAGGCAGTGCAAACTTGGTGGTCACACACAATGGATCGGAGAACCGGCTGCCACTCTGGATTGTCCCGGGGAATGGTCCCGCGCTCTTGGGAAGGAGCTGGTTAGCCGAGATGAACTGGAAATGGGGGGATGTGCACGCCATTTCATCTGTGGAGCAAAGTTCATGCTCACAGGTCCTACAGAAATTCGAGTCACTCTTTCAACCAGGTGTCGGGACCTTTAAGGGCACCAAAGTAGTGATACGCATCACCCCGGACTCCAGACCAGTGCACCACAAAGCCAGAGCCGTGCCGTATGTGATGTGTGAGAGAATTGAGAGTGAGTTGGACAGGCTGCTAAGAGAGGGCATAATTTCGCCTGTTGAATTCAGTGACTGGGCAAGCCCCATCATTCCTGTCCTTAAAGCGGATGGCTCGGTCAGGATTTGTGGCGACTACAAGGCCACCATCAACCGAGTGTCACTACAGGACCAATATCCGCTTCCGAGAGCGGAGGATCTTTTTGCCACGCTGGCAGGTGGCAAGCTGTTCACCAAGTTGGACCTCACTTCAGCCTACATGACTCAGGAACTGGCTGAAGAATCCAAGCTTCTGACCACCATCACTATGCAAAAAGGGGTATTTGTTTACAACAGGTGTTCGTTTGGCATTCGTTCAGCGGCCGCTATCTTCCAGAGGAACATGGAAAGCTTGCTTAAATCCATTCCTGGAACAATCGTATTCCAAGATGACAACCGAATCACGGGTCGAGACACCAAGGAACACCTCTACAACCTGGAGGAGGGGCTACGCCGACTGGACCGAGTAGGCTTGCGACTAAAGAAGTCCAAGTGTATGTTTTTGGCCCCAGAGGCCGAGTTTTTGGGCAGGAGGGTTGCCGCAGATGGGATCCGGCCTACCGAATCGAAAACGGAGGCGATCCGTCATGTGCCCAGGCCCGGCAACACATCGGAGTTGCGGTCATTCCTGGGACTCTTGAACTATTTCGGAACTTTCTGCCGAACTTAAGCATATTGTTGGAGCCGCTACACGTGCTCCTGCGTAAGGGTTGCGGATGGTTTTGGGGGGACTGTCAAGAACGGGCATTCAATCGGGCGCGGAACCTGCTTTGTTCTAATAAGCTGTTGACCTTGTACAACCCCTGTAAGAAACTGGTTTTAACATGTGATGCATCATCCTATGGGGTTGGGTGTGTGTTGCAGCAGAGTAATGATGAGGGCCAACTCCAACCTGTGGCTTATGCCTCCAGGTCGTTCTCCCAGGCAGAATGGGGATATGGGATGGTTGAAAAGGAAGCACTCGCATGTGTCTACGGGGTGAAAAAGATGCACCAGTACCTTTTCGGCAGAAGGTTCGAGTTAGAAACGGACCACAAGCCGTTAACATCCCTGTTGTCTGACAGCAAGGCTGTCAATGCCAATGCATCAGCTCGCATACAGCGGTGGGCCCTCACGCTGGCTGCGTATGACTACACCATCCGGCACCGGCCATGCACCGAAAATTGCGCTGAGGCGCTCAGCAGGCTCCCACTGGCGACCACTGAGGGGGCGTCGGAGCAAAGCGTGGAGATGGTCATGGCCGTTGAAGCTTTCGACACTGCAGGCTCCCCCATCACAGCATGCCAGATCAAAATCTGGACCAACAGAGATCCCCTCCAATCCCTGATAAAGAAATGTGTCCTGACTGGGGATTGGGCGCCCGCACACGGAGCGTGCCCCGAGGAAGTCAAACTGTTTCACAGATGGATGGACGAGCTCTCCATCCAAGCTGACTGCCTGCTATGGGGCAGCCGGGTAGACATGCCCCAGAAAGGAAGGGAAGCATTCATCAGGGAACTCCACAGCGAGCACCCAGGCATCGTGCTAATGAAGGTCGGTGCCTGGTCACATGTATGGTGGCTGGGAATTGACTCAGACCTGGAACACTGGGTTCGCAGGTGCACGACGTGTGCTCAGCTGGGCAATGCCCCCAGGGAGGCCCCACTCAGCCCGTGGCCCTGGCCTACCAGGCCATGGTCACGTATTCATGTAGACTACGCGGGCCCGTTCATGGGAAAAATGTTCCTGATTGTTGTCGATGCATACTCAAAATGGATCGAGTGCATCATATTGAATTCGTGCACGACATCCACCACTGTGGAGAGTCTGCGTATGGTCTTTGCGACCCACGGCTTGCCGGACATCCTAGTAAGTGACAATGGCCCGTGTTTCACTTGCTATGAATTCCAGGAGTTTATGTCGGGTAATGGTATCAAACACGTCAGGACAGCGCCGTTCAAGCCCGCTTCCAGTGGCCAGGCGGAACGTGCGGTTCAAATCATAAAACAGGGCATGCTCCGGATTCAAGGACCTTCCCTTCAGTACCGCCTATCGCGCCTCCTGCTGGCTTGTAGGTCCCGCCCGCATTCGCTCATGGGAGTCCCGCCCGCGGAACTACTCATGAAATGCACGCTTAAAATGCGGCTGTCCCTCATTCATCCAGCTCTGTCAGACATTGTTGAGGGCAAGCACCAGTCCCAAATCGAGTGCTATGATCGCAACTCAGTGGGGCGATGCATAGAAATCGATGACCCGGTATTCATTCTCAATCATGTTTTGGGACCCAAGTGGCTTGAGGGTACTGTAATTGGCAAAGAGGGGAATAGGTTCATAGTGGTCAGACTTAACAATGGGCAGATATGTCACAAACATCTGAACCAAGTAGAGAAAAGATTCAGCATGGACACTGAGGAACCTGAAGAAGATCATGAGATGTTACCCACACCACTGCCAGTGAACGAGCAACAAGGACATTCACCAGCATGCACAGTCTCTGCGGCTAGTCCGGACAGGCCAGAATCACCTCAGGCGACAGAGATGCATGCCAAGGCCCAATCACCAGAGCCCCAACTGCGGCGCTCCACAAGAGAGCGTCGACCGCCTGAAAGACTCAATCTTTGACCCAAAGATGTTGGGGGGAGGTGATGTCATGTTTATAACCTTCACATAACTGTAACCTTTATGTAACAACACTGTACACTGTATACACCTGAGAAATGCACACCTTGACCACAGGGGGGTGAACTTGTGGGAGACACTCCTCACCTGGTCTTCCAGGTATATAAAGGGAGGTCCCATGCAGGGTCAGCACTTCTTGGTCGTGGGAATAAAGGTTCAGGTCACATAGTGACCTTGTCTGCAGTACATGCCTCGTGTGATTCTATAGTAAGGTGTAAGGACACTACATGGTGGAATTTGTATGTTTCATGCAGTGATTTCATTTGTCTGGGAAAGGTGGGAGAACTGGGCTAGATGTAAGGGAAAAATGGCACTGGTGGGGCAGGGGCCTGCAATTCAATGGAATCACTGGTTGATCACTTGGTTTTGGATTGCTCACACTACAACATGTTTCTGGTTTGCAGGTTCACTTTCTTCTTCCAGTTCCTCCTCCTCAGAATCCTGCAAGACTTCCACCGTCAACAGTGAAATTATCGAGGAGGCACTGTGCCACCATCATATGCCACACCGCAGGCAGGCTGTATTGCTGTGCTCCTCCTGATCGTTTCTTCAATATTCCAAAGACGTGCTCAATGATGTCTCATGTACTCCCATGGCTATTGTTGTACTATTATTCAGCAGGAGACTGTGGACATCAGAGTGATATCATGAGACTTAGATAGAGCTCAACCCTTGCTGCAAAGGAGCCTTTCATGAACATGCTGGTCTTATTTGAAAAGTGCAGGCACTGTGGATTGTCGCAGTACAGCAGCATCATAGAACCCTCCTGGAAAAGTGCACACACATATGCATAGTTTTAAGTCTGTCACTACCTGCATTGAATGGCGCCCTTCCTGTTCAAGAAGGCCATAGGCTCCTGGAGTGGTGCCCTGAGGGTAACATATGTGCAGTCGGTGCTTCCCTACACTTGAGGGAGGCCTACAATAGCTGTAAAGCCAGCAGCTCACTTGTGCTGGCTCCTGCTGTCCATGCCGAAGATGTTGAAACAGCCAGTCCTCCTGAAGATGGCATCCATAATCTGCTTGATGCAGGTGTGCATGGCTGACTGGCCATCATGATCTTGATGGCCACAGGCAAGGCATGGCCACCTCTCAGTGTGGGACGGTTTCTATACTAGGACCAATTAATCATGCAAATGGCAGGATATGCACTGTATAATGTAGTTTTCCCATTTTCACTGTGTCAATCTCCCATAAGAACATAAGAAATAGGAGCAGGAGTAGGCCATACGGTCCCTCTAACCTGCTCCGCCATCATTAATATCATGGCTGATCTTTGATCTCAACTCCACTTTCCTACCTGGTCTCCATAACCACGGATTCACCTAGAGTCCAAAAATCTATCTCTCTCAGCCTTGAATATACTCAAAAATTCAGCATCCACAGCCCTCTGGGGTAGAGAATTCCAAAGATTCACAACCTTCTGAGTGAAGAAATGACTCCTCATCTCAGTTTTAAATGGCCAACTCCTTATCCTGAGACTATGTCCCTTAGTTTTACACTCTCCAGCCAGGGGAAACAGCCTCTCAGCATCTACCCTGTCAATCTGCCAGAGAATCTTATACTCTTCAATGAGATCACCTCTCATTCATCTAAACTACAGAGAGTATAGGCCCAATCTACTCAATCTCTCCTCATAGGACACACCTCTCATCCCAGGAATCAATCTAGTGAACCTTTGTTGCACTGCCTCTGAGACATGTATCTCCTTCCTCAGCTATGGAGAACAAAAATGTAGACAGTACTTCAGGTGTGTTCTCACCAAAATCCTCTAAAATTATAGTAAGACTTCCTTACTCTTGTACTCCAACCACCTTGCAATAAAGGCCAACATGCTATTTGACTTCCAAATTGCTTGCTGTCTTCTTTTTAGGCAGTTTCTCGGAGTCGAGGATGACTTGCTTCCACACTAAAGATGAGTCCCCAGGTGACTGAAGAGTCCAATGCGGGACCTACAGTCTCTGTCACAAGTGGGGCAGACGGTGATTGGAGGAACGGGAGGTTGGGGTGCCTGGGCTGCTGCGCACTCCTTCCGCTGCTCTCGGCAAAGAGACTCGACGTGTTCAGCGCCTTCCTGGATGCTTTTCCTCCACTTTGGGCGGTTTGGGGCCAGGGATTCCCAGGTGTCAATGGGGATCTTGCACTTTTTCAAGGAGGCTTTGAGGGTCTCGTTGAAGCGTTAACTCTGCCCATCTGGGGCTCACTTGCCATGTCGGAGCTCCAAGTAGAGTGCTTGTTTTTGGAGTCTCGTATCGGGCATGCGGATGATGTGGCCCATCCAATAGAGCTGATTGAGCGTGGTCAATGCTTCAATGCTGGGGATGTTAGCATAAGCGAGAACACTGATGTTTGTGTGCCTATTCTGTCAATGGATTTGCAGGATCTTTCAGAGGCAGCGTTGGTGGTACTTCTCCAGTGTTTTGAGGTGCCTGCTGTACATAGTCCATGTCTCTGAGCCATATAGAAGGGCAGGTATCACTACTGCTCTGTAGACCATGAGCTTGGTACCGGGTTTGAGGTCCTGGTCTTCAAACACTCTCTTCCTCAGGCGACCGAAGGCTGCACTGGCACACTGGAGGCGGGGTTAGACCTCATCATCGATGTCTGCCCTTATTGACAGTCGGCTCCCAAGGTATGGGAAATGGTCCACATTGTCCAAGGCCTCATCGTGGATTTTGACAACCAGGGGGCCGTGCTGTGTGGCGGGGGCAGGTTGGCAAAGGACCTTTGTCTTATAGATGTTTAGTGTAAGGCCAATGCTTTCTCCTGTATGCTAACTCCTGTATTTCCTGTACGAGGATACTGAAATCTCTCTGAACACCAACATTTCATAGTTTCTCACCATTTAAGTAATATGCTGTTTTACTATCCCACTACCCTATCCCACTACTGCTGCAATTTCTGATGGGCAGAACAGAGGTAGGGATTCGACGCAATCAACTCCCACTCTCTACCACATTACATTAAAGCAATTGAATATCTGATAATAGCATCATCTTGTTGCATAAAACTGGGAAACTAATTTGAACAAAAAATCTTCCCCTTAAACAGTCATTCCCATTTGAAGTGCTTGTGTATCTGGAATATGGTGTCACTGACACTAGTAACGTTCCACGAGCTCATCTCAGTGCTTTCATTCTTTGTGTGTGAACATAGGCAGTGAGTATCGGCAGACTATTCAACTATGGAGAGGATCCTAACCAGGCATTATCTTGTCCTCCTCCACCATCCATACATGCACTTTCCATTAAGGTTAATAATCATGAGCAGGATCCCTGGTTGATACTTTACCCCTCCCTAGCCCCAAAGGCACCAAGACCAACTGCAGTATTCTCACTGCCACCCCAGCTGAGATTACCTAAATTAGCCCAGGCCAGGTATCCTGTGTAGCTCAGAATCACATGAGCAATTCACTTGCCAACTAAACTACTAAGGGAGCCTTAATAATTTTGTGAAACTATTTGTTATATAAATACAAGTTGTTGTTGTTGTTATTGTTTGCCCTTTGCAATATGGTCAGAATTGTACAATATTCTTAGTTGATTAAATCTCAGATTTATTAGAAGATAGAAATTGTGCAATATATTAGTCAAGTAAGGAGTTTTAAGGTTTAGAAAAAGGGTAGTTGTGCAATACAAAATTAGATTAACATTTTCTATTGTTAATTATTGTGTAGCAATTATTAACTATTAGTTGGTGCCAATTTTCATCCTGATAAAGTTTAATAATCTGCCTTCAATATTATACAAGAAACCATGGGCATTGCTGAACTATTACATTTAGATTGACATGTAAGCTGGAGTGTGTTACAGCCATTGTAGTGTAAGGGGATTCAGATGCTGTCTGACCATGAGCATGAAGATTTAGCAGTTTATCAAATGACATTGAGTATCTTCTATTCTTGAAGCACAGTCTAGTCTATATAATGTAACGTATACAGGTGGCACGCACAGTTTTATTCCATTTTAGACATATTTTTAGTTGTTGATGGGTGTCATGGTAGATGGTGATAAATGACAGGTCCCCAGTGATTAAATCACATCATTTGAACTGAAGTACCATTGCTGCATCTCATTCAACCCACAGTGAATATAAGCTTCCAGTTCACTGTATATAACAGGAATGCAGCATGATCTGCATATGTTATGGCATGGTACACGAAACGCAGAATAAGAATTGCTATTTTATTGTGTTCTAGTTCATTGGTTTCGTTTGTTAAAGTGGTTGTGCAGCAATAGATTGAAAGCCAGATAAATTGGTTATATTATTATTCACTGTCTTGATCGGATATGTTTGTGTCCACAAAGGCCCTTTTGAAACACATATCTTGTTTAAATAAATTGTGTCCACTTATAAATTTCTAACTTTTTTTTGATACTTTTTAAACAGAGATTCAGATGTTCATCGGCTATAATTCATCTTTAGATTGTTCTAATTACCACGTAAGTAGCTCTATATCATTTATTGGAAACAACTGAAAATATACAAAATCTGCATTAGAATTGTGCTCGATTTATTTCCATAATTATTGCATTTGATACAGCTGGTTAGTTACACAATGGGCCTCCGGATGCAGTGATTTCCATTGAGGCTGTTTAGGAACACACAGGCCCATCATTTAGTGTTGATATTGTTGGGCTGTCAGAATTGATCATAGCTCTTGATGGAACACCTCAGGCTTCTTTATGGAGTACATCAAAATGACACTTCACATTGTTTAAGTAGGAGTGATCTGTTAGTTTATATTTTATCTAAAACAGCAGAGTAGATGACCTCCCTGTGGGCCTAAATACATGAATCCTAGGAACATGTTATAATTAATAGTATGACTTGAGGGAAATTCATAACAAGGGGCCGAAAAGCTGGGCAGACTGGCTTGACAGAAAGGAGGAAATTCCAGTACAGATTAGCTTATTTTTTTAACCAAGCCCATCTCCTACTACAAACATTATATATTGCTTCCTTGTTAACTACTGCTCAGGCCCAGATGCTCCAGGCTCTGTCAGCGAGTGCTGTAAATTTTGTCTGAGTCAGGGCAATTCTGATTGATCTCTGAGTGTAAAATCGATAAGGGGATGCTGTCATTTTTGTAAAGGATGGGCTAGAAAGGGAAAATAAATTAAGACTCCACTGAATATCTATCTGTAGTGCTCATTAATTCAGTGTGGCCTGCACTTTGTTAATGTTGTGTCCACAGCTTTAATCTTCCAGGTGCTCTTTCTGCAGATATTCAACAACAGCAATCCTTTCTAATATTATGCATATTTCATCTGCATTTTGGAGAGCTTCCACAGTAGGAATGCAGCATTCGCCCACTTTACTATCCTGATTCCTGATTACATTTAATCCTATTTATTATTTTCGCAGATGCATCACTTGAGCGTCGATTAATTTTAAAATGGAAAACCTTTGTCTTTCTCACATGCCTTTCATTAAAACTAATATCTGCTGTGTAGTCATTTGTCTTGACTTGTTATATGAAATAAAGACTACCAAGCTTTTTCCCTTATTCAGGACAATAAGATTAATTTACTTTTCTCATCTGCTCCTATCACTTTTTTATGCTGCCAGTTCTTCCTTTACTGATAATCATTCAGTTGTACTCGAAGTTTGCTTGTTCATCTCCACGTCTCATTGTCCTTTCCTTTTGTTAGTGTGCTGTTATCTTGGTGGTAATTTTAATCTAACTTGCCATGGGATTGGGTGGAACGTCAGTTTTATATCCCGCCCAGTAAAATCGGGTGGGGTGTAAAACCAGTGTTGTACCGATCCCGTCACCCCCATCCTTATCTCTAACTACACCTCATCCTTTCCTCGACTGCTCACTTTCTGAATCATTTTACGTACTTATTTTAGGCATTATTTTTCTTCTTTTCCTTTATTGTTTAATTTGCTCTGTGCTTTTCATGACATTTCATATTCTTAGCTGTAATTTTCTTCTGCTGCTGCTTTACTGCTAATCAGTTTAAAGTTTATTTTTCCTCTAGCACTGTCTATGTAATTATAGATTATCTGGTCAGCTCAGGTTTTACTAGACAATGTTAGCTTCACAGTCTCTGGTCTCAACACTTAGCCAGCCCCTTTGGCTAAATTTGATGATTTTATCTTCTAGGACTGAACTGCCGTTAAACTTTCTCAGTGACCTCACATTTACTTACCCTCTATCTATCTCTATTTTTTTTTTATCTCCACTTAGCGTTCTTATCTCAGTTTAAAGAATCCTTTGAGAATAATGACATAATTCCCATGAAAGATACATTTGACCCTCCATATGACATTGAAAACACCTACAATAAGTTGGGATGTGAAGGATACAGATTTGGTGCTGGTGAATTTTTGATAATAGTAAAATAAGATAGTTTTGAAAAGTAAGATGTGAAGAAATTGCTATTTTACATTTCCTGCAATAAAATGTAAATTGAAAATAAATTGCTGTTTTACAGGCCAATTGCAATATTTCTGTAATCAACGAACCCTTTAGAAAAGACTTTATTTGAAAATTCTTCTTAAAAATAGATTGCTTGTTTGCATGCAAACAATAATTTAGAAAGCAGAAAGAGGGAGAGAATTACCCTGGTCACCGTGTGTTAACGGCATTGTAAACACAGCAGGAACATTTCCTGGCTGGTAATGTCTGCATGGGTTCTCCTGATCTCCTGCTGTAACTTTGGCTACAAACTGATGGAACCTCCGGAGAAACGGCATCAACAGCTGAACTCCCACCAGAGAACCACGATAGAAATTCCAGCCGCCTATATTCATTGCCTCCAGCTAAATCATAAACTTATCTGGTTAGAACACTTTTACAACTTTTTTAGAACTACCAACCATAAAGAAGCTGTTTACAAAGTTATTAACACACAATGATCAGATATGTTTTGGATGTTTCACATAATGTGTTAGAAAATCATGGGTCAGCCAGCAATAAAAAATTGAAGGCAAGAATGATAGTACCCATATAGAGAGCAGAAAATGTTGGCATTTTTAACATTTATTTGAATATAATTATGAATATTATGTTATGAGTATTTTCCACACAGTTTTGTTTTCCTGAACTGGGTAACTTGTTATAAGTAACTACAGCTTAGATGTTGCTGACAAATGTGCCAGTAATATCTCTTAGTTTTGCTTAGCTTGTGTTCAGTGTCTGTGAATGTACATGAGAAACACATGTGGACATGCAATATATGTGTGTAAACTAGGCAAAGAAATCTTGTCACTGGAAAATAAGTCCCAGGTTTTCAAATATTTGTATTAAAATATACAAACACAATACACAATTCCACTGCACATTAAATATTTGTACCATCTGGGCAATTTCCTACATTCAGGGTGGTCAAAAGTACTTCTGGCTGAAATTCAAACCACACTTAGCCTGTGAATCAATACACAAATGTACTGGAATAATTACATAACTTTTATGTATTACATACATCAAATTAGTGCTAATTAAACATGTTAATGCCAGTATCAACAGAAGCACACCTGCATCATGCAACACACTTGTATCTTAACATTCATTCATTCATAGGCAGTCCCTCGGAATCGAGGAAGACTTGCTTCCACTCTTAGCATGAGTTCTTAGGTGACTGTACAGTCCAATATGAGAACCACAGTCTCTGTCACAGGTAGGACAGATAGGCACTGAGGGAAAGGGTGGGCAGGGAGCCTGGTTTGCCGCATGCTCCTTTCATTGCCTGCACTTGATTTCTGCATGCTCTCAGCGACAATACTCGAGGAGCTCAGTGCCCTCCCGAATGCACTTCCTCCACTTAGGGTGATCTATGGCCAGGGACTCCCAGGTGTCAGAATGGATGTCGCATTTTATCAGGGAGGCTTTGAGGATGTCCTTGTAACGTTTCCTCTGCCAGCCTTTGGCTCGTTTGCCATGGACGAGTTCCGAGTCGAGCGCTTGCTTTGGGAGTCTCGTGTCTGGCATGCGAACTATGTGGCCTGCCCAGCGGAGCTGATCAAGTGTGGTCAGTGCTTCAATGCTGGGGATGTTAACCTGGACAAGGACGCTAACGTTTGTGCGTCTGTCCTCCCAGGGGATTTAACAACACCAACAACAAAGAATCATAATTTTGAGATCAAATTAGGAAGGCATTGTAAAGTAGATTGTAGGCTGGATTTTCGACTTTTAAGATTTCGGGGTGATAATGGCGGTGAGGCGCTCCTGATAATGCCTGGAAAAAGTTTGTGGTTCAGTCAGCAAAATTGCGCAGCTGGGCCCTGAGTGTGGGGCGGAGCGCTAAAGGGGGTGTTGCACACCTCTCTTAGGGTGCTAGGCCGGCTTAGCATGCAAAAATCCCGAGCCAAAGAGTCGGCCTCAGAGCACTCTGAGAGAGGCCTGGGGGGGAAAAAACGGCAAAAAAAACACCAAAAACATTCCCAAAAGAAACCTCACGTCACCACTGCATACATCACAAAAAAAATAAAATAAAAACAATCACACTTACCTGAGGTCGACATTACTTACCTCTGTGGGGATTTAGCCGCTACAGGTCGGGCAGCCCACAGGAGGTCCCAGCACGGAGCTCTACACAGCGCTACGGGTCGGGTGGGAGGCAGAAATCGAGCCCCCGTCGCAACCAGAGGTATTGCACACTGGCTCACCTCTTCCGGGCGGTAATGCTTCGCGTCCCACCGAAACCAGCCCCGAAAACCCTGACGGGCCGCTGAATGCTGGCCGCTCGCCCAGAAGAGTTTACCGCCACCATTGCCACCCCTCCGGGATGAAAATAAAGATGGCATCGAGCCGAAAATGCAGCCCCATATGTTTCCAGTGTACAACATAACTGCAGCAGTGCATCTTTCTCTTTCTCTTACCAAATAACCTCTCTGGCGTTATACAGCTTGCATTGGTTTATATGAAACCATTTTACTCACTTCAGCAGTTGGATCGCATAAACCATAGGACTTGCCTTATCTATGATTTATATGGTCCTTTATATAATGGCTCAAATGCTCCTACTCTGGCCATTACCTGATCCCCTACCTTCCATTCCTTTGTTACCCGTGGTTCCAACAACATTTTATTATGTTGGTGTTGCCTTCCCATAATGTTAGCTGCCTCCCAATGCAGCCCCCTCAGATTATCATACAGATCTCTGACAAACCTGTCATGTGTGACCTTTTTAACCTGTGTTTCGGTCAGGACTGGGTCAGCACCTGCTGAGACACCAGCGAGTTCACACAGGAGAGAGGCCATTCACCTGCTCTTGAGTGTGGGCAGGGATTCATTCGGTCATCCCACCTGCTGCAACACCAGTGAGTTCACACTGGGGAGAGGCCATTCACATATTTTGAGTGCGGGAAGGGAGTCACTCAGTTATCCAACCTGCTGACATACCAGCGAGTTCACACTGGGGAAAGACCGTTCCCCTGCTCCGACTGTGGAAAGAGATTCACTCTGTCATCCGACCTGCGGAGACATCAGCGCAGTCACACTGGGAAGAGGCCGTTCACCTGCTCAGAGTGTGGGAAGTGATTCAGTCGATCATCCCACCTACTGAGACACCAGCGAGTTCATAAGTAACTGCAGGGATTGGATTCTGCTGTTATTGCTGCTGTTAATCACATCCCGGACTCAATCGTATTCATTCTGACAATTGGGGTTTATAAATCCTGTAACGCTGATGTTAATAACTCCTGTAACTGGACTGGAGTTTAATATTTGGGATATCGACACATAAATCAGTGTTGCTTTCAACACATTGCTGTGGATTTTTGTCTTTCCCACCTGAGTGTTTAGCATCACCTGGCTGGAGCTGAGAAAGGACAACCTAGGGGGAGGATCTTACGGTGGGAACAGAACTTCAGCCTGAGCACAGTCCTTCAAGGCCACACTAAGATTTGCTTTAACAGTATGTGTGCACTATATACGAGTCCAGTCACTTATGATCAACGTATCCTATTTTATCCAGATCCAACTCCTTCTCTATCATAATTTCAAAATATGGACCCACATGTTCTTTTAGTACACCAACATTTTCACGCCCACCATCATTTTTAGAAACTAAAGGAAGTATTTTGTATCTCCCCAGATCTGCACCCTCTACAACCAGCTTCTCCCAGCTTCCCCTCTATTTCACCTCCAGAGCTTGCTGGCCTGCAAATTCCATCCAGAATTCTGCTGTTTCCCTTCCTATTTCTGAACTGCGTACACCTTGATTCTCATCATAGCTCTCTGGAAAACCCTTTTGTTCTAAATCTCTCTGCCTCTCTCCTCCTTTCAGCAGCTCCTTAAACCCTACCGCTTTGAGCAAGCTCTTGTTCACCTGTCCTAATATCTCATGTGGCACGATGTTGCATTTTTATTTATAATGCTCCTGTGAAGCGCCTTGCTACATTTTATTACATGAAAGGCACTATATAAATGCAAGTTTGTTTGCTCTTGATGTTCCTGCGCGTCATAAGAACAAAACAAATACGAGCAGGAGTAGACCATTTGGCCCTTCGAGTAAAACCATTGTTGGTCGGGTCAGATTGTGGCCGTCCCTTCCCTTCTCCCTGAATTCACTCTAGTGCCCCAAGAACATGAACCCCTTCCTCCTTCTCCAGCCCTGCAGCCCCACATTGACCTGACTCATATTTCCCTCCATAAACAGCCCAGTGCAAAACCATCCGCGAGCCTCCAGCTCGATGAATTGTTTTTTAGTTTAGTGCTTCACTCTTAATATGTCCTTTATAAATGTATTTGTCTCCATGTTACTGGTTCAGACCATGGGTATTTTCTGCTCTGCTTTCCTTCCATGAGATGGTCTCACCTGTTCCAGGATGTTCTTCCCTCTGGCACTGGGGAGGGATCTTACCATTCGGACCTGGCTCAGGGCTGCAGAAGGGTCTGTCTATTCCCCTGACTGTAGAATCTCCCACCACTATCACTCTCCTAATCCTGTGCTCCACCTGCCTCTCCCTCCCCACCCCACCCGGGGTGGCCTCCTGCTACCTGGTGCCACACTGTTACTCAGGAAGACCATCCTCTGAGTCACTGTCTCTAACCACCTCACACTCCCCAATACCAGGTGTCTACTGGACAGTTCCAGTACTCGGGCTCCCTCCACCTGTGACTGTGGTGCCCCCCCTAGATGGTCACTCACTTCCTTCTTTCTACTCAGCCCTTGTCCTATCCCCTCTTCCTCTGTGAGCTGCCGGTTCTTGCTCGAGTTCTTGAACATTTGTCAGAACAAAAATTGTATTTGAAGTAGTTTGTGAACCTACTTGATTCCATTCTCATTGGATATATTCAAGAGGGAGTTAGATATGGCCCTTATGGCTAAAGGGATCAAGGGGTATGGAGAGAAAGCAGGAAAGGGGTACTGAGGGAATGATCAGCCATGATCTTATTGAATGGTGATGCAGGCTCAAAGGGCCGAATGGCCTACTCCTGCACCTATTTTCTATGTTTCTATGTTTCTATGTTTAGTATATGAGTCGGGGTCCTCATCGACCTCCCTTTCATCAGCTCATGCGGGGAGTGTCCCGTATTTTTAGAGAGACTGGCTCTGATACTCATCAGTACTAGGGGTAGGCTCTCATCCCATTTCTTCAGCATCTCATCTATCTCTTTCCTAAGCCTCTCTTTTAAAGTCCGGTTCAATCTTTCTACTGGACCCGCTGATTGGGGGTTATACGCCATGTGTCACGTTCCCTGTATTCCTAGCAGTTTCAGGGTGGCTTGCATTACTAGTCTGGTGAAATTACTTCCCTAATCTGATCAGGGGCAGTCCCCACTGAGAAAACACTTCCCTCACCAGAACCTTTGCTGTGTTTAGTGTTGTGGCCGCCCTACAAGGAAAAGCTTCTACCCATTCAAAAAGAGATCCACTAATACCAGACAATATTTATTGCCCCTACTTGTGGTGGGCAGTGGCCCAATGAAATCTACCTGCATAGACTGCCATGGCCCCTCTACCCTCCTCGTGTGCCCTGACGGAGCCTTCCTCCGGTGGGGGTCTGGATTATTGGCTGCACACACTAAACAGTTCTCGCAATAATCCCTTACATCTTCCCTGAGCTGGGGCCAGCATCCCAGGACCTCTACTTTATTCCAATTCACTTCTGGTCCAGCCCCCAGACCACCATGAACTAGCTGCAAAAATTCTTCCCTGCACTGCACAGGCACAACCCTA
Source organism: Pristiophorus japonicus (assembly GCF_044704955.1). Lineage (NCBI taxonomy): Eukaryota > Metazoa > Chordata > Chondrichthyes > Pristiophoridae > Pristiophorus > Pristiophorus japonicus. The sequence goes on along the minus strand of NC_091981.1, from coordinate 132,698,536 downwards.
ACCCTAACCCAATCCATCTATTCCCCTTGAATAACATTTTCTGTTTCACAGATACGCCTGCAGCTCCGAAAGGTCCCTCCTACCTTATCCCTAATCACCATTTTAAGATCTGCATCTTGCAGCTGAGCCCATTTTAAATCGGGCGGCAATTGTACCTCCTTGGGTCCCTCTTTTCCCTTTACAGCCATGATCTGTCCAGATCGGTACGGGTCCCAAGGTATCCCTTCTCCCGCTCCTGCTTTGGCCAGTATATCAGCCTTCTGATTCCCTTCCCATTTAGGCTCTGTCTTGGAATGCACTTTAAACTTTTGGATGCAGTAATCCTGCTGATTACTACCTGTGACATCTAGAATGACTTTTAACAGAAGGGTCATCACCGACGGCTTCCCATCTGATGATTTGAACCCTCGCCTAGCCCATATCGTGCAGGATTTACAAGTGAACATAGAGTCCAAACATATCATATAGGGGGTTGGGAATTCACTAGGGTGTGTGACTATATACGTTATGGCCACCAGTTCGGCCTGCTGCGCACTTAAAGTGTTGGAGAGTTTTATGGCCTTCTCTATCCCTGCCTCTGGATCATAAAGCCCGCAACCTGTCTTTCTTTCTCTATTCATCACTGAACTAGACCTATCCACATAAATGTCTCTACCTGTCAGGTGTTCCCCGGCCCAGAATCCCACATCTACATCCCACACTCCTTCTACTGAACACACATGAGCCGTCCTCGGATAAACCAGATTCGGTGCTAGCTTTGGTTCTCCTAGCCTCTCCACTTTTAGGTCTAGCTGAGAAAGCAACAATGTCCAACAAGCAATCCTGTTACTGCTCACTGTCCTATCCTTCATTCTACTGTCCAGTAACATTTGTGTCGGGGTGTGACAGGTCAGTAGGGTCACTGTAGCTAACCCTGTGAATGACCGAAAATGTTTGACTGCCCAAAAGGTCGCTAAAAGATGCTGCTCACAATTAGAAAAGCTCTTTTCTACCTCTATGAGAACTCAAGAGACATAGGCCACCGGTCTCAACCTGCTGTGTCACTCCTGAAGCACTCAAACTGTCCCCAATAGCCACTATCTCCAGGCAAAAGTCCTGGTCCCCATTTATTGCTCCCAACACTGATGCCATCTGTAAGTCCTCTTTTAACTGAATGAAAGTTCCCTGACAACTCTCACTCCATTCCCACTCTACGCCCTTCCTCAGAAGCCTCAGCAAAGGAGCTGCCATGGCTGCATATCCTTCGATAAACTCCTTACAGTAACCCGTTATTCCCAGGAACGATCTTACCCCAGACACGTCCTTTGGAACGGATTGTTCCTGGACTGCCTTTCTCTTCGCTCCATCTATAGCTCTCTCTCCTGCCCTAATGGTCAAACCTAGAAACTGCACCTCCCCTTCTCCAACTTGGGCTTTCTTCGGATTTACTTTGAAACCTGCTTCTTTTAGCAAACCCAATAGTTCACTCATTAATGACCCGTGATCCTCCGCACTTCGGAGAATGATAACAGGTCATCCACATATTGGATCAGCTGGTCAGGCCATGTTTTGGTGGAAAATTGAGGGAATGTTGTGAAAGTCTTGTGGAAAACATGTCCATGTGTACTGCTGTCCGTTCAAGGTAAAGGCGAATTTACACTGGTCCTCCCGCTTCATGGGACTGGACCAAAACCCATTTGAAATGTCCAGCACGGTCCCAAGGTTGTTGCGGCTGCGGGGTTACTCCCTATCAGATTGGCCACTGCTGCTACCATGGGCGCACAGGCTGGAATATTTCTATTCAGGACTCGGTAATTTACCGTGGCCCTCCATGATTTATCTACCACAGAAAGTTGTTGAGGCTAATTCACTAAATATATTCAAAAAGGAGTTAGATGAAGTCCTTACTACTAGGGGAATCAAGGGGTATGGTGAGAAAGCAGGAATGGGGTACTGAAGTTGCATGTTCAGCCATGAACTCATTGAATGGTGGTGCAGGCTAGAAGGGCCGAATGGCCTACTCCCGCACCTATTTTCTATGTTTCTATGTTTCTATGTTTCTATATTTCTATCGGGCTTCTTTACCGGTCACAGGGGTGAATTCACATGGGTAGCTATCGTTCTTAATAAACTTGGTTCCATCAGGGAATTTATAGCAGTTTCCAAATCTTTTTCTGCTTCCCGGGGAAAATTATACTGTTTCTGGGGCCATGACATTGGGTCCCCCTCTACCTTCACCTCTACCCCCATCACCCTCCCGCAATCATGTTTGTACGTGGCAAACGCGTTCATATTCTCCCGTACATGCCCTTGATATCTGGCCGGGACGCTATCGACTAATCATTCCAGGTCATAACTCCCTTTTGGCTTCATCGTGCAGGTGCTGCCTTTATCTTTACTGTCCCTGGGAATCACTACAATCTCACCTGTCCTATCTGCATCAATTGCCCCCCATAGACAGTTGCTTTTCATATCCACTATGGCGTGGTGTGCCAACATGTAGTTGGCCCCGAGAACTCCCGAACTGGGCTGTTCCCACCATCAAATGCATTCCCATTTAGTTACATTGTGTCCTAATTCTATCATTAAGGGTTTCGACACTGCTCCAGCCTGCTCATTACTCGTAAAGCCTGCCAGTGTAAATAGGACCCTGCTCGACCATGGGGAAGTGGTCGGATTCGGTGAGTGGACCACCGTACTAGAGGCTCCTGTATCTACCAAATTCCTTCCACTAACAGTCTCCACTTTCACATCTACACATTGTCTGCCCCACTCACCATAGACACGCCTGGGATCTATCCGCATTACTTGCCTCCTGTCTCCATTCCCTTTTACTCCTCACATTCCCTTTCACTTCGTGCACCTTCCCCCTTTGTTTCTCCTCTTCCCCTTGTCCTGACTTGAAAGCTAGAGTCAGCTTTCTCCACCTTCGTATTGTGGAGGTCCTCTGGGTCAAACATGACTCGGCCCTGGCCCTGATACGTGCAACGGCCACCACATGTTAAAAAAATCCACGCACAGGCATCTTCCACTCTTCAAGATTTAGTTCGGGATCTGGAATTTTAGGTCCTTCATTGAAACAGCTGTGAACTTTTTGACGTGGAAGCAAGTCATCCTCGATTCGTGGGACTGCCTATGATGATGATGATGATTCACAGCAAACTGTTGGACACTATGGTTCTCAGCCAATGATTTCTGGGAGCCACTATTAAGTCTGCACGAACTAGATTCCCTCCAGTGGCCCTCAAATAAATCGGCCATGGCCTATCTGCAAACATATCTGGCGACTCGCCTACTTGCTGTTTAGTGTGCTCTACCTGCCAGAATGAACGACCTTGGCTGTGCCTTAAAGCTACCAAAATTTCTTCTTTTAAGCCATACATGGTTCCTCCCCCTAACTTAGTGGCTGCCGACAAACTCTGATATAGCTTCCCATCCAGGGAGAACAATATCAGCTTCCTCATCTCCTCTTCGTTGCAGTTATTAATGCCCCTATCTGCTCCAGATTGCAAAATGAACGGAGGCATCCCTTCCCTGCTTCAGTTTAACCCCACCCGTCAGCATTTCCTGCAGCTGAAGCGACATAAATGGGAGCACCTAATCACTCTGCAACAGTGCCGGACCACCGCCTAGGTGTGGACCGAACTTCTGCTGTCTTGAGAGACACATCGGTCTCGGGGGTCCCAGTGCCTCGGGAGCCGGCCGATGCTCACAATACTGGGGCCCATCGTCTGATTCCTTCCCCTCTCGATCCCAGTATTCCCCAACTTCTCCAGGTGCCATGAGACAAACCATCCCTTTGGCCCCATTTAGCTCTGAGGTTAACTGATGGATCCTTTCCTTACAAAGCCCGTGATCTGCCTCCTCATGACCCTGATTCTGAGCTACTTTGTACGCTATTTTTATATTTCTTAATCGTTCCTCCGTTTCTTTGGCTCTTTCTAGATTTCTTTCACTTTGTTCGCAGCAAGTCTGCCGCTGCCTCTTGCACTCGGTTACCTGACACTGTAAGTATTCTAGATTGTTCCGCGCCATTTCCTCCTTCACTTTTTGCTCCTGCTTTTCCTCACTTAAATCTTTCATCAGCCGTTCTACTATGGCGTCCTTATCACTTATTTTACTTTCCAGTTCCCTTTTCTCGTCCTCCAGCTGTCTCATCCTTTCCCTGAGAAGCTGTGTTTGTTTCTGTAAGGACATTAGCCAAATCACCTTCTCTCTCGACCTTTTATGGTTACTATTAACCGTCTACTCTGCCGTCCTCAGAGTGTAACATTTCTCGTGCCCATGGCTTAGAAATATCTAACTTATTACAGATATACGAAGCTACCTTAGCCTCCATAGAATTCCTATCACTGCCACTAGCTGCCCACTCTCACGTTTTTCCCTGCGGAGAGTCCAGTTCCTTTGCCTCTGGCTTGGAAATATTTAACAACCACTTCAGCCTCCCTGAGACCACCTCGGCCTCCCTGAGACTGTCTCACTCTGTGCCTGTTTTTGTTCCACTGGTCGCCATTTCTGCAAGGTTTTTGCTTTCCTCACAGGACTCTGGGATTTACAGGAACAAAATATACAGGACACAAAGTTTTAGGCTCAACCCAAAACTATTCATTTATTAAAACCAACAAAACACGGACAAAACCCCTTAGAAATTTGGTTAAACATACAAACACCCAAAACGGCTGGTCATCACTGATGTCGAGTGTGGGCCCTGAAGCTGGGAATGACCGGTCCCCATCCATCTTCACCTGACCTCGAGAGCGAGAGAGTGTATTCCTGTGTGTTTCCCTTTTGATGTCCTTCCGTCTTAAAATCTTTTTGTCACAAAGCCCCCCCCCAACCATAGTTTCAGTTGCTGGGCTTCTGAATGGCCGACATTCACACATCATCAACCGGTAAGTCAACCACCGCAGAGTCTCATCATCATAGGCAGTCCCTCGGAATCGAGGAAGACTTGCTTCCATTCCAAAAATGAGTTCTTTGATGGGTGAACAGTCCCATACAAGAGCCACACACCCTGTTACAGGTGGGACAGACATTCGTTGAGGGAAGGGTTGGGTGGGGCTGGTTTGCCGCATGCTCCTTCCGCTGCCTGCGCTTGACCTCTTCACGCTCTTTGCGTTGAGACTCAAAGAGCTCAACGCCCTCCAGAATGCAGTTTCTCCACCTCGGGCAGTCTTCGGCCAGGGTCTCCCAGGTGTCAGTGGTGATGTCGCACTTTACCAGGGAGGCTTTGAGGGTGTCCTTGTAACGTTTCCGCTGCCCACCTTTGGCTCGTTTACCATGAAGGAGCTCCACATAAAGCATTTGCTTAGGGAGTCTCGTATCTGGCAAGCAAACTATGTGGCCTGCCCAGCGAAGCTGATCGAGTGTGGTCAGTGCTTCAATATTGGGGATGTTAGCCTGGTCGAGGACACTGATGTTGGTGCGCCTGTCCTCCCAGGGGATTTGCAGGATCTTGCAGAGACATTGTTGGTGATATATCTCCAGCAACTTGAGGTGCCTTCTATACATCGTCCATGCCTCAGATCCATACAGGAGGGGGGTATTACTACAGCCCTGTGGATGATGAGCTTGGTGGTAGATTTGAGGGCCTGGTCTTCAAATACTCTTTTCCTCAGACGGCTGAAGGCTGCACTGGCACACTGGAGGCGATGTTGAATCTCCGCATCAATGTCTGCCTTTGTTGATAAGAGGCTCCTGAGATATGGGAAATGGTCCACGTTGTCAAGGGCCGCGCCATGAATCTTGATGACTGGGGGGCAGTGCTATGCGGCGGGGACAGGCTGGTGGAGGATCATTGTCTTACGAATGTTAAGCATAAGGCCCATGCTTTCATATGCCTCAGTGAATATATTGACTATATCCTGGAGTTCAGCCTCAGAATGTGCACAGACGCAGGCGTCGTCCGCGTACTGTAGCTTAATGACAGAGGTTGGGGTGATCTTGGACATGGCCTGGAGGCGGCGTAGGTTGAACAGCTTCCCACTGGTTCTGTAGTTTAGTTCCACTCCAGCGGCGAGCTTGTTCTTTCCTCCCCTCCTTTTCCCATCCCTTTCCCTGCCTCTGTATTTGCTTTAAAACCGATTACATCGGTAAAATGATCCAGTTCTGATGCAAGGTCACCAAGCTAACTTTGTTTAATTCTCCACAGATGCTGCCTCACCTGCAGAATCTGCGAGATTGAAGATGACTCCTCATCTTTGTTTTCCCCTCCCTGAAATACACATTTAATGTAGTTTCCTCTTACTGTTGATGGGTGTGTCTGGTCGTCGACTCGCAGATAAACGTTTTTCTGATTCAGGCCATGAAGTTAATCAGACCCCATTGTTTGAGTGAAACCTAGAGCCTTGTCCAGAAGCTAATTTCTCCGATTAAATCAGTCGAGGCTTGCATAAGATTCCAGGCCATATATTTCCATGAATGCTCCTTTTCATAGTCAATCAGAAAAGCTTTAAAACATTCCAATGTCGAGTATAAATGTCCTTCATCGATTCAAAACCGTAGTTGGTTGTCACCTTTTCCTGTGCTTCAAGTTTATTCTCCAAACCCTGGCATCTTCCTGTGCCCTGAACCAAATATCTTTGCGAACCTTATGCACCTTCCACCCGACCAGCCTCTATATTCAACGGATCATCCTCCGCCATTGCCAACACTTCCAGGGCGATGCCACCACCAAACACATCTTCCCCTCCACTTTCAGCATTCCGAAGGGACCGTTGCATCTGTGATATTCTGGTCCACTCTTCCATCACCCCCAACACCCCTCCCCTTCCTACAGCACCTTCCCATACAAGTGCAGGAGGTACAATGCCTGTCCTTTCACCTCCTCCCTTCCCACTAGCCAAACACTCCTTCCAATGAAATTGCGATTTATTTGTATGTCTTTCAACATCAAGATCAACAATTTCAGTTCAAAACCACTGCTCCACTTTTTTCAGTCAGCAGGATCTGGTAACAATTCTGCTGTTGCCATCTACAGCTCCTCTAGACCCAACTTTTGTTTCTCGACTTGTCCATGGTCTTGCACCATCGTCCCTTTTGTCATTTAATCACTCTTGCCTTCCGCTCTGCCACAAACCTTTCCTTTTGTTCTTTCCTCCCCCTCTCCTTTCCTCATCCCTTTCCCTGCCTCTGTATTTGCTTTAAAACCGATTACATTGATAAAATTGTCCAGTTCTGATGCAAGGTCACCAAGCTAACTATGTTTCACTCTCCTCAGATGCTGCCTGACCTGCTGAGTATTTTCAGCATTTTCTGTTATATTTTGGCCTTAACCAATGCTACTTTGTAATTGGAACGTACTTTAGAGTGAGCAAGAATGGCTCAATGTAATGGGATTTGCCTTTTCTCACTGTTAGAAAGGCCATACCATCAGCATCTCCCTGATTACCCAGCGAAGATTGAGAATTGAGCACTCCTGCTCCTCCTTGCCCCACAATGGAACGATTTCAACCTACCTTGAGTGCCACTTCATCCTCCTGGCAGCTGCTGACCTGTGGTTATCTGGAGGGAAAGCTGTGTCGAATTCCCTGCTCAGGTAAAATCCAATAATGGAACCCTGATTTGCATAATTTTATGTAGCTCCCACCTGCTTCCAGCGGGTGCCTCAGTCACCAAATTTGCAGTGAGTGGTTAAAATGATGGCCAGCTTGATTCCAGCTGGAATGGGCTGATAAGGCTGAATGCTCATTTTAAAGACCCCTCCCCACCCTGTTCCTGTCAGGCGAAGTGGGTTAAAATTTTCCACATTGTTTCAAATCATCAGGACCGAAATTGCTTAACCGTCGAAATTCAGCAGTTCAGGGATTTTTTTCGAGCAGGGTGGAAGTAGCCTCATCATGGGGGCAGAAGTGAAGGTGGTATAGAGTATCCGAGGCTGTCAGTCATCAGTGCCGTGCTGACGACGTCATCGCACTGGCACGTCACAACATCTCTTCCCTTCTGCTAAAGGGGAGGGCTGCTGCGAATTCTGCAGCCACTTTAGTGGCAAACACTGGGCCACCAGGGAGGGTTTCAGCCGGGCCAGCGGCCTGGCACCCAAGAGGGGGTGCCAAGCTGCCTGTTGGCGGCCCATTCAGAACCCACGGCCATAATTGTCGGACTAACCTGGCAGCCGGCCGACAAAAAAAGATATGGCGGCCGCGGTAGTGCGCCCTCCCCTTTAAGGCGGCCGGGCCGCCATGTCACAGAGAGTGCGTCGAGGGCATTGATCAGTGGCGGGGCCGCTCCCGCGGGTCAATACCGGAAAAGGGGCAATTTCCCAAGAGGCAATTTCGTGAGGGCCGGTAAGGGGTCGGCACGTGCACGCCGCGGCGGGAAAATGGGAGGAGCAGTCCCGAACACTGCTCCAAAAGTAAAGGAGGGCAATTTCCAAAATGGCAGCCCCTCCACAGAGAGTCGGCGGCCATTCCACGCCGCCCCATGGCCGCCACTTTCAGGCAATTTTGAAAGGGGCAATTTCGGCCCCATAGTCTCCTCCTAGCACACTGCCTCTGAGTCAGAAGGTTGTGGGTTCAAGTCCCACTCCAGGGAGTTGAGCACAAAAATCTAGGCTGACACTCGTGCTGAGGGAGTGCTGCACTGTCAGATGAGACATTAAACCAAGGCCCTGTCTGCTCTCTCAGGTGAATGTAAAAGATGCCATCGCACTATTTCGAAGAAACATAAAAACATAGAAAATAAGTGCAGGAGTAGGCCATTCGGCCCTTCGAGCCTGCACCACCATTCAATATGATCATGGCTGATCATTCACCTCAGTACCCCATTCATGCTTTCTCTCCATACCCCTTGATCCCTTTAGCCATAAGGGCCACATCTAACACCCTTTTGAATATATCTAATGAACTGGCCTCAACAACTTCCTGTGGTAGAGAATTCCACATGCTTACAACTCTCTGAGTGAAGAAGTTTCTCCTCATCTCAGTCCTAAATGGTTTACCCCTTATCCTTAGACTGTGACCCCTGGTTCTGGACTTCCCCAACATCGGGAACAATCTTCCTGCATCTAACCTGTTCAATCCCGTCAGAATTTTATATGTTTCGATGAGATCCCCTCTCATTCTTCTAATTTCCCCACCACCGATGTCAGGCTGACTGGTCTATAATTCCCTATTTTTTCTCTCACTCCTTTTTTAAAAAGTGGTGTTACATTAGCTACTCTCCAGTCCATAGGAACTGATCCAGAGTCTATAGAAAGTTGGAAAATGACCACCAATGCATCTACTATTTCTAGGGCCACTTCCTTAAGTACTCTGGGATGCAGACTATCAGGCCCTGTGAATTTATCGGCCTTCAATCCCAACAATTTTCCTAACACAATTTGCTGACGACTAAGGATTTCCTTTAGTTCCTCCTTCTCATTAGACCCTCAGTCCCCTAGTGTTTCCGGAAGGTTATTTGTGCCTTCCTTAGTGAAGACAGAACCAAAGTATTTGCTCAATTGGTCTGCCATTTCTTTGTTCCCCATTATAAATTCACCTGATTCTGACTGTAAGCGACGTACATTTGTCTTCACTAATCTTTTTCTCTTCACGTATCTGTAGAAGCTTTTGCAGTCAGTTTTTATGTTCCCTGCAAGCTTACTCTAATATTCTATTTTCCCCCTCCTAATTAAACCCTTTGATCTCCTCTGCTGAATTCTAAATTTCTCCCAGTCCTCAGGTTTGCTGCATTTTTGGCCAATATATATGCCTCTTTCTTGGATTTAACACTATCCCTAATTTCCCTTGTAAGCAACGGTTGAGCCACCTTCCCCATTTTATTTTTACGCCAGACAGGGATGTACAATTGTTGATGTTCATCCAGGTGATCTTTAAATGTCTTTGCCTATCCACCATCAACCCTTTAAGTTTCATTCGCCAGTCTATCCTAGCCAATTCACATCTCATACCGTCGAAATTACCTTTCCTTAAGTTCAGGACTCTAGTCTCTGAATTAACTGTGTCAATCTCGACCTTAATAAAGAATTCTACCATATTATGGTCACTCTTCCCCAAGGGGCCTCGCACAACATGATTGCTAATTAGTCCTCTCTCATTACACAACATCCAGTCTAGGATGGCCAGCTCTCTAGTTGGTTTCTCGACATATTGCTACCAGTTTGTTTAGCCCAATCTATATGTAGATTAAAGTCACCCATGATAACTGCTGTACCTTTATTGCACTCATCCCTAATTTCCTGTTTGATGCCATCCCCAACATCACCATGATTGTTTGGTGGTCTGTACACAACTCCCACTAGCATTTTCTGCCCTTTGGTGCTTTGCAGCTCTACCCATACAGATTCCACCTCATCCACGCTAATGTCCTTCCTTACTATTGCGTTAATCTCCTCTTTAACCAGCAATGCTACTCCACCTCCTTTTCATTTCAGTCTATCTTTCCTGAATATAGAATACCCTTGGATGTTGAGTTCCCAGCCTAGGTCACCCTGGAGCCATGTCTCCATAATCCCAATTACATCATATCTGTTAACAGCTATCTGCGCAGTTAATTCATCCAATTTATTACGAATGCTCCTCGCATTGAGACACAGAGCCTTCAGGCTTGTTTTTTTAACACTCTTTGTCCTTTTAAAATTATGTTGTAATGTGGCCCTTTTTGATTTTTGCCTTTGATTTTTCTGCCCTCCACTTTTACTTTTCTCCTTTATACTTTTTGCTTCTGACCCCATTTTACTTCCCTTTGTCTCCCTGCATAGGTTCCCATCCCCCTGCTCTATTAGTTTAAATCCTCCCCAACAGCAATAGCAAACACTACCCCTAGGACATCAGTTCCAGTCCTGCCCAGGTGCAGACCATCCGGTTTGTACTGGTCCCACCTCCCCCAGAACCGGTTCCAATGTCCCAGGAATTTGAATTCCTCCCTCTTGCACCATTCCTCAAGCCACGTATTCATCTTAACTATCCTGCTATTTCTACTCTGACTAGCACGTGGCACTGGTGGCAATCCTGAAATTACTACCTTTGAGGGCCTACTTTTTAATTGAACTCCTAGCTCCCTAAATTCAGCTTTTAGGACCACATCCCGTTTTTTACCTATATCATTGGGACCTATATGCACCATGAAAACTGGCTGTTCACCCTCCCCTCCAGAATGCCCTGTAGCCGCTCTGAGACATCCTTGACCCTTGCACCAGGGAGGCAACATACCATCCTGGAGTCTCGTTTGCGGCCGCAGAAACGCCTATCTATTCCCCTTACAATAGAATTCCTTACCACTATAGTTCTCCCACTCTTTTTCCTGCCCTCCTGTGCAGCAGAGCCACCCTTGGTGCCATGAACTTGGCTGCTGCTGCCTTTCCCTGATGAGCCATCTTCCCCAACAGTACCCAAAGTGGTATATCTGTTTTGGAGGGAGATGACCGCAGGGGACCCCTGCACTGCCTTCCTTCCACTGCTCTTCCTGATGGTTATCCATTTCCTATCTGCCTGTGTAACCTTTTCCTGCGGTGTGACCAACTCACTAAACATGCTATTCATGATATCCTCAGTATCGCGGATGCTCCAGAGTGAATCCATACGCAGCTCCAGTGCCACAATGCGGCATGTCAGGAGCTGCAGCTGGATACAGTTCCCACACACATAGTAGTCAGGGACACTGAAAGCGTCCCTGATTTCCCACATAGCACAGGAGGAGCATGACATGGGTCTGGGCTCTCCTGCCATTACTTAACCCTTAAATTACTTAATTTGGCAACAATGACAAGGTTTCTTACTGCTAATAATAATAAAAAGAAAAAAGATAAAGAAAAAGAAAACTACTCACCAATCAACCAGCCAATCACTTACCCTCTTGGCTGTGACGTCACACTTCGATTACTTTTTACTTGAACAGGGGAGTTATCCCCGGTGTCCTGGACAATATTTATCCCTCATCAACATAACAAAACCAGATTATCTGGTCATTATCACATTGTTGTTTGGGGGCCTTGCTGTGCACAAGTTGGCTGCCGCATTACAACAGTGACTACACTTCAAAAATACTTCATTGGCTGTAATGCGCTTTGAGACATCCGGTGGTTGTGAGAGATGATATATAAATGTAAGTCTTTTTTTCTTTCATTCTGTGCTACATTAAGAATTCATTAGCATCATTATTATTGGATTAATAATAAATTTCAATAATACTATAATCTATCCTGGAAACAAAACTTGCCATGTACACTATTGATATGATGCTTCGCAGTCCAACCCAATAATCCCACATATATATCCCATATCGCTTTCTGTCTCATGCTACTCAAATTTATATTGGAAATCATAGTTTACATATACAGTTAAGATTATAGTTAGGGGATTCTTACAGGAGACAAAAAACAAAATTACAAATATGAAAACATTTCAGAATGACATTAATAGATGCAATGTAGCAAGGCACCACTAAAGTAATTTAACCTTATGAGTTTGCAGAGGACCAGTGAATAAATGAATGATTTAATAGTGGGATATAAGTAAGTTGTGCAATGTGGAATAACAAGGTAGCATGTGGCTTTCATATCCATCTTGAAGGCAAAGTTTGTTTCAGTGAGCTGATTGTGGTACGGAGGGATAATTGTGGTTAGTACTTCAGTTAGGAACAAGAAGCGAGATTGCTTGCCCCCGAGGTGAAATTATAATAGATAATATTTTATAATTTATGCAGAACTAGGAACATTGCACTTGGCTGCTCATTTTGATGAGAAGATAACCAATACAACAGAAAGGTCATAAACTAAAATGTAATTCTAGCATCCACAGTGTATGCAGAACAGGATATGTTAGTTATTGTTATACAGGCATTTGCTTAAGAAAGCTCCGTCTTTCACTGGTTGCAATTCTTAAAAGCTAAACATTATGGCTATCAGATGGCAGTGTTTTGGGGAGTTTGCTCAAATAATTCAGGAATATACTGATCCCTGGTTGGCATTGGGGACACATTGCAGGAAGAAATCTGTTTGTGGCATTTATGATTGGACCAACACAGAGGTATTTCAGGCAAAACTGAACATTTCCACAGATCATGTGGAAAGCAGACTGCTGTGATGTATGCTTTTGCCTATTCAGTGTGTTCAACAAGGTCCAAATAGTTAAAAAAAAACTTTCTATGGTTACATAGCTCAGAGAGATTCTCACAGTCCTGTTGAAATGGTAGTTGAATGACAGAGGCCTGGATTTTAATGTTCAGACGTGTTGGCAGTGGAGAGAGGGGGAGCCTATGATGCGTGAGAAACCCTGAAGTATGTGAAGCGCATCCATCAGGGGCATTTTAACACAGCCACTGCATTAACATATGATTCCTGGGTTTCCGCGGGTGTGATGACGACCCACATGACACAATCTCAACACCAGTATTTAAAGGGACAATCCAAACATGCAGGTTAAAGCAGTTGGAGGTGAAAAGGAGAGAAGAAGTGTTGCAATGGAAGGTAGAAGGTAACAGGATGTGCCCTGCATCAGCGATACCTCCCTGGATGTGCTGTTGGGGGGCTGTGAGGACACGGAGGGATGTGAGGACCCGGAGGGATGTGCTGTTCCCTAGCAACGGATCATCGAGAAGGCATGGTTGGCGGTGGCACAAGAGGTCAGCAGCCAGAGCATGGTGCCACACTCCTGGATCCAAGGCATTTACCTGGTGGTCTCGGAGGTGCCCTGGATTCCGCTGGGGAGGCCTTCTCTTCCCGCGCTGCAAAATGCACTCCCGTCCGGAGGATTCCCACGCAGAAGATGCAGTCATGTGTGACTGCTCAGCCAATCAGGTACGTATTCCACAGCTTTCCCATTACTAGCAATGAGAACTCTGTATCTATGAGTCCTCATTGCTATTAATGGAGGAAAAAAAACTAATAAAAAATAAAAAAATGACCTCACATAATTAAAATTAATTGAAATTTAAGTTAGAAAAAAACAATATTTTTCCGATTTTTAAAAAAGTTTTGTAATTCGGATTAAAAATAAACTTACCTAAGTGGGCAGAGTTTTTAACAATAAAATGTGTTTATTTTATTTTATTTTATTATGTTTATGTATGTTTTTAAACACTTATGCCTGTAAAAGTAGGCTATGCGCCTGCTTTTTCAGGTGCAAGAATTTTGAGGACATTTGCTAGGCAAGATATGCGTAAATCCTACAATCTTGCCCAAGCAAATGTCCTCGCTGAGAACCGGCTTTTCCGACATCTTCCCGGGTCTGCAGACACTTTGTGTGGACATTGGGAGGCCGCGATTTCCAGGCCAATGTTTCAATCTCTGGTCTTTTGAGTTCTTGCTCGACTCTCTCCTTGAATGCATATGGTACGGGACGTGGCTTGCAGTAAACTGGTCTAGCATCCTTCTGTACCCTGACACTCGCCTTGAAACCTTGGATCGGACTGCCTGTTTCGCAGAACATCTTCGGATACTTCGAGATGACATCATCCTTCGATGTAAATCTCGTTTCAACATGAATAATCTCATTCCAATCCAGCTTCAGTGATCCCAACCAATTTCTACCAGGCTTGTCTCCTGCCACTACTAAGAGAGGCAAGCTCTGAAATTGATCCTTGTATTTCACCGATACGGTGATACGACCTACCACAAGAATTTTCTCTCCTGAGTATCCTGAGTAGCCTCGCAGCTCTACCTTGGATTTCTCCAATGGGAAATCACGCAATTTGTCGAGGTATAGCGATTCTGGTACTATGCTTACGGATGCGCCTGTGTCGATTTCCATGGGTATGTTGGTTCCTGCAACATATACTTGGATGATGATACTTTGCGAATCGCTGTGAGATACCATTGTGCTTCTGATGATGTTTATCTCCAAAACCTCCTCAGCAGCAAATAGTGAGTAAAAATAAATCTGACTTCCTTCTCTCACCACTCCTTTCCTGAAGATGATAACTTATGCTGCGCTATAATTTCATGGGTGCTGGCAACACTCCCCCACCTCACCAGATGATCATACTTTACATGATTTTTAGTGTTGTGTAGCTATTGGACCAAAGGAGGCTTCATAATCAAGCCAAATCCCATCCTTATACGATGCCTACACATGTCCAACAGGGATTAGTTGATAGCAATCAGGAGTGGGAATCCCATTTAAATTTTCCCCTCACTAGTCTGCAGATGTTAAGGTCAGTTGTAGCAGCCACTTTGATTGAGATGAGCTACAGACCAGTGGTCAAAGCTTTTTGTTCCGTTAGTCTCAGTACCACAGTATGTGGTGCATTTACCCAGGTGGCTGGCGCTGCTCACCCTTTATAAATGTGCAGTTTGATATCAGCAAAGTAAAACTTACCACAGAAAGTCTTGCACTTAGCAAACTTTGTGGATAGCATTTACATCCTTTGGTTTGGAATATTTTTATATATTCGGTCTAGAATTGCTGTATTGAGGGTAGGGGTTTATTTAGTGCAGAAATGGGAATATGTTTGAAACTACATTAGTTACTAGAATTGTCTTTACCTTACCAGAGCTATTTTGGGGACCATTGCTTCTTTTGTTTCCAAGAGGGTGGGGCTCCATTTTAAACTGTCAAACTATGTGTTACGCTCATAATAAAGTGATACAACTGAGTACTGTATGCAATGAGTAAGTGTGACCTTAGCTCTTTAATGAAATTCCAGAGTGTTGGTACAGCAAAGCTGGCCTGCTTATATACAGTGCTCCCAAGGAATGCTGGGATCCCTTGGGACTCCAACAGGTACGCCCTCTGGTGGTGGTATGATACATGTTGTCAAGGGTTACATACATAACATCACTCCCTCCCAAAGTCAATAGTACACTTATTTACAGGGTGAGAAGATCTGGGGCTTTTCGCTCCCTTGTCAATCGTCTCGGTACAAATGCAGGTGTGGGTGAGTTGGTTGGTTCTTCGCTGGGCTGCTGGGCAGCCGGCCTTGCTGGGCTGCTGGGGATGGTGAGTTCAGCTTTGTGGTCAACCGTGATGTGGTTGCCACTTGTGTGTGTGTTGGAGAGTCGAAGTTGGTGGTGTCCTCTTCGGGTTGCTCGTGGCTGTTTGTGAATCGCAATTTGGTTTGGTACAAATGCTTTGTGCACGTTAGTCCATTGGTCAGTTTGACCTGAAACACCCGACCCCCTTCTTTGGCTATGACCGTGCCAGCAAGCCATTTGGGACCATGTCCATAGTTGAGTATAAATACAGGGTCATTGACTTCAATATCGCGTGACAAGTTTGCGCGATCATGGTGCATGCTTTGTTGATGCCACTTGGCCTCGATGTGATCATGGAGATCAGGGTGAACAAGATCATTGGCATAAGAACCAAAGAGGAGATGAAGAGAATTTTTTTATGTAGCGAGTTGTTATGATCTGAAATACACTGCCTAAAAGGGTAGTGGAAGCAGAAGAAATTGCAGGGAAAGAGCGGGAGAGTGGGACTAATTGGATAGCTCTTTCAAAGAGTAAGCACAGACATGATAGGCTGAATGGCCTCCTTCTGTGCTGTAAGATTCTATGGAGAATATTGCTTCAAGGTTAAGAGGCAATTTTAATTTTCCCAATCAGTATGGTTACCCATACTACATGCATTAGTTTCTCTAGTCTCACTGAGAGAGACTTTTTATTCTTTTCTAACATGGATGTTGAGCTGATCTCTTATTGTCTTTGTTTCTAATTTCCTCTCTTTTCTCCTGAAGGTGCTAATTCTTGCCAGACTATGGCTCCATGGGTGCCACTAGCTCTTTCGTACCTCATGCAAGTGGGCATTCTTCATTTCTAAACCTAGACTGTGAGTGTCAGTGGGCAATTTTAACATGAAGGTCATCACAACTAAGTCCAATCCTGTCCTCAGCTATCAGCAAAATCCAGTAGCTGGCAATTAGGAGAGATATATTGTTTCCCCTCACAAATTTAGGCTCCCAGGCTGATTGTTTTGCCTCTATTTGATATCTGCTAATGCAGCACAAATTAGAGATCAAGTCTCGGATCTTCTGGTCTATGTGACTCTGTATCACACTACACAGTGTATTTACCCACCAAGCTATTTGGCAAGCTACTGCTAATTCTCTGTTGGTTTATGTTATGATCTTGCCATCAGATGAAAATTTTAATTGTTCAGTAATATATTCTTCCTCCTTAATATGCTGGGTTTGTTTATTTATCTTCTAGTTGTATGTTGTGCATGCTTTAAAGGCTCTAAAACCGGAAATAAAAATGAAAACTGATACATTAAGACAATATAAAGCCATCGCCTGAAATTTCTGTGAGGTTCTCCCGATCTCTTGTAGTAACTTGGATGGACAATCAGCATAAACAGCCAAAACAGCTAAAAACAGCAACTTAGCTGTTTTTGTAGGATTTCCTCTGATTTTCTGCCGAAGTTACAGCAGGAGAGTCCGATGGAAATTCTTCACCATAAGTGTCGATTGTTGAAAAAGTGTCTTTTTGATTTCAATCTTTGTTTTAATGAACATTCAGAAAGGAACCTATCTGGATCATTTAACTGGGTTATTTCATATCAAGGTAACATGTAAAACACTTGTACAGTGGTAAGTATGGTGAATAGTTTTTTCACACATACTCTTTCAATCCCACTGTCCAAAAAACTTCACTGCTCTTTTGTGGATTCCATGCTGGAATGCCGCTCATTAATCTGATTCCAGCCTCACCAACAACACAATAGCAAGAAACTAGAATCAGTTCAGAAATTTACTTGCAGGAGAATCCTTCAAAACTGGAACTGGAATCTCCCATTTGAATCTCACTTATCAATATGTAGATTGGACAAACTTGTCTTTTGTGGTAATAAATCAAACTTGTTTTTTGTGTTCGATATACAAAATAGTCCATGGATAATGTGCATCTCCTAATTTCTTTAATCAAGCAGTCTTTCAAATCTGACAGCTATAACTTATTTTTCTTTCTCTTAAACTCAACATTGTTGCATTTTCTTTATTCAGTCCGAGTATCCGAGTACTAAATTTAAAGCATTCTGTACATAGATCCATTGCTGATTCAAACCACCCTTAAAATTCAAATGGGCTGTAACCAGACTGGAACACTGTCTGATATCCGAAACATGATTTTTTTCTCTTTCTTCTTTGATCTAAGTTTGTTGATTGGGAATGATTCTGTTGAACTGCTGTGAAAGCACTTGGCACTCTACAACTTAATAATATGTGTTTAATTGTGTTTATAAATTATACATTTTGTATATTCCAGTTAATTTGTGTTCTTTCTTCCTTCCTATTGTACTATAATCATTGTTATAAGCAGTCTTTCCAACAATGCTTTCGTAAAGGATGTCATTTAATCTAGTATTACTTCATTATTAGGTCCGTGCTGTCCACGATTGCTTTGGTTTTGCCTGTTGACGTACAGAAAGTGAATAAATCAGTGAGATAACTAATATTTTATATGTGTTCACCCATGCTGATGTTTTCCTCCCTCCCGCCCACTCCATTCCTAATATTTATAGGGGCCATTTTAACCGTAGCAGGACCACCAGCAGCCGCAAATCCTGCTGGTCAGCTGTTCAGGGGCAAAATCCACCCCAGAGTTTCATACAGGATTTTGTACTCCAGCTTTCCCTGGAGGGCAAGCTTTGGGTTTGTTCAAGGGAACAGAAGATTTTGAGGTGACCTAACTGAAGTTTTCAAGATTATAAAGGAGACTAATAACGTTGATCCAACAAATTATTTACAATGCCAAATGGTAAGAGACAGTAAGAAAGGATGTCAAACAGATCCTTTTTACCTGCACAGTAATAGACCTCTGCAATAAATTACCAGAGAGGCTACTAAAGCAACTAAGTCTGTTCTGGAGAACGTGTGAAAGGATATTATGATAAGGTGAGTGGGTGGAGCTAGCCGATGGAAAAGGCCAAACTGTTGGAACAAATGGGATTTTCCTGTTCCTAAAATGTCTTATTTTTAGTGCTGCCCTAGCTATGTACAAAAATGAATGGCTCAGTGGATAAATGCACTATGTGATAGTGAGCCATATAGATCGCATGAGCTGAATTTTTGGTCTTCTGCCAGCCTGTTAGGGCCCTAGAGGGGTGGAAAGGCGGCGGTAAGCACTTCCGGGCGGGCGGGCGGCCAGCTATCAGCATCCCGCCAGGACTTTTGGGGCCAGTCTCGACGGGGTGTGGAGCATTACTGCCCAGAAGAGGCAAGCCGGTGTGCAACGCCCCTGGTTGAAATACAGGCTCGATTTTTGGCTGCCGCCCAATCCATAACACTCTGAAGAGCGCCCTGCTGGGACTGCCTGTGAAAGCGGGTGATCCGAGCTGTAGCAGCTGCAGTGAGGTAAATAATGTCGATCTCAGGTAACCGGTTGTTTTTTAATTTATTTCTTTTGTGATTTATGTTGTGGTGGCGTGAGTTATTTATTGGGAATGTTTTTGGGTGTTTTTTTCAGGTTTTGTTCTTCCCCCAGGCCTCTCTTACAGCGCTCTGAGGCCGGCTGTTCAGTTCAGGATTTTCACTTGCTCAGCCGGCCGAGTGTTCTAAGAGAGATGTGCAACGTCTCCCCTAGGGCTCTGCCCCACACTCAGGGCCCAGCTGTTGAATTTTGCTGACTGAGGTGAAAACTGTTCCCGGGCGCAAACTTTACCACCCCGTCGCCATTACTGCCCCGAAATGAGCAGAACCGAAAATCCAGCCCATAGCTCCCAGGTTTCGTCCAACAGGGAATTAGCTGATCTCAGCTGAGCCAGGAGTATAGTTGATACATTCAGCCTGACAATTGTCGGCCTGGGAAGGGGGAAAATCAGTTTGTGTTCCAACACCTAGTCACTCCAATGATCCATACTGGAAAGCGCACCCACATGGTTGTCAAATGAGGACAGGATTAGGCTCGTTATGGTGCACCCCACAGTCCAATAGATTCATTATCTAGCCTCATATATGAAACATGGCTATTAGGTAAGCTTCCAGTATTATCAACATGAAACTCTTTTGAGTTTACCTGCGAAAACATAAAACATGTATCCGTGCCACCCGACCTGGATGACACACACAAGACATTTACAAGGCCCTTTTTTGTTTTTTTTTGTTTTTTTTTGTGGTTTTTTTTTGGGCACTAAAATCAAATTTTTCCTTTTTTCCAGTGCCCCCTATAAAAGGAGAGGGGGACACTAAAAGCACCGGCAATTAAAACAAATTAAACTTAAAAAACGTAAAATCAAATTAAAATTTGGTTGCCGGGCGTGATGATGCACTCCAGTCCCTCCGGTGCCCACCTCTCGCGGAAGGCCGCGAGCGTACCGGTGGACACCGCGTGCTCCATCTCCAAGGACACCCTGGACCGGATGTAAGAGCGGAAGAGAGGCAGGCAGTCAGGTTGAACGACCCCCTCGACCGCCCGCTGCCTGGACCGGCTGATGGCACCCTTGGCCGTGCCCAGGAGCAGTCCTACGAGGAGGCCTTCGGACCTACCCGCTCCCCTCCGCACAGGGTGCCCAAAGATCAGGAGAGTGGGTATTATCAACATGAACCAGTGACTTGAGGAGAGCAGTTGAGAAAATAAGGAAAAAGATTAAATGGGGTCATCTTTCCTACTTTGCTCAAGTGCACCTCTAGAGGGTACACCAGGATTTGTATTGTCAGTACTCATGCAGCTCCTTCCAGGTGCTGCAATATCCCGTCTTATTCATTAAAAAGAACAGAATAGGAAGAAGGAAATGAATAATAGAAAAGAAAATCATAAAATAGCTTATTTTTATTGAATGTCACAATATAGGCACATTTCAAAAATTTTAAAACAACATTTTTCTTTATTGATTTTTACTCCTGTTGAATTGATTCAGGTTAACAACTCAGTACACTACTGTGATCTTTGGAAATTATAGAAAATAAGAGGCTTTATCATCAGAATATGCTTTTTATAATTAGCATCATGTGATTAGTTTCTCCCTGCCCCCCCCCCAGTTGTTTTAGCTGATTTAGTGCTCTCTTTGGTGAAATATATTTAAATCAGCCATCATACACAGAGATTGCTGCTTAGCTGAATCTGAATTCATGAAACTGACATTGAAATTGACAAATGGTACTAGTGGAAAATGAGCATTTCTTAAAATGTTTTATTTATGGCTGTGAAGTCCTATTTAGGACACATGTAGCTACTTTTTTGTTGCAAGAGGTTATAAATACAGCAATTCCGTCTAGATGCATGATTACTTTCTATGACATTTTGTACTAAAGCAGACTTCTTTCTTCGCCCTTCATCTAACATAATCTATATTTTCATTAATATCCAGTTTGAAAAATTCTTTGTTTTTGCTAATGAATTCTCAACAATATTCACAATGAAAGCTCCAAACACTTATCCTGCCATCTTCAGCGCCTGGCACAGTATCGGCCTATTTGGAAATGACATGGGTAAAAGATAGGACTCTTTTCTGTAAATAATTTGTTATTAGTAGACTCCATATTAAGCTTTGATTTATTTTCTGCTGTTTGGAATAACTAAGAAAATAATTTTTCTGGCTCATGTAGTCCCAAAACTGTGGAAATACGGAAAAATTGTATTTTCATAATTGATTATTTGTTCCATTTTCCTAGCCTAAACAACTAATAAAATTATTTTTAATGAAACACATAAAACAAGTGTTCTAAGCACAATCACAAATATGCCTCTGTTATATATATTTTTAATTCCATTGTTAAATCTGACTGTCATTTGCACTTAAGTTTACACATTAATCTCACTCAGTCAAAAAAAACATGACATCCTCACTCAGTATACTCTACATTCAGTCTCAGAATGTAGGAGTGTACCAAGTAAGGATCTTTGTTTGATGGGTTTCAGTTCTTCATGTTTTTTGCTCTTGTGTTCCTCTATTAATAACAGTATTACAATGGTACCCATTTGTATGCAGGTCATTCGTGACAGATAATTCTTTTCTCCAAAGTGCAAATGGTAAAGACCTATTAACCATCTGATAACTCCAGATTTTAGTACCTGATCGAGATTAGAAACCTAAATAATGGTCACTGTGAGGCAATTGCTCGTGGACTCCACATTAAGCTCTGCTTTATTTTCTGCAGATCACACTATCTGAGCAGGGAATTTTTCCAGCATCATTCAGTTCTATTGGCCTCTCCCATAACTTATCCTCCATATTTTATACAAAATCCTCATTTGTTCTGTTTTTTTATATACTGGTATGCTTTTTCCAGTCCTCAAATCTTTTTGTTGCTGTTCTCCTCCTTTCACATGGGCTTAACCTTAACAATGAGGTCACTCAGCTGGCTGCACTCCTAATAATAAATACAGAAAAATAGAAGGTTGCTTTGTTATCAATTTAGCTGCTACACTTTGTGTCTTTTTCCTTTGTTAACAATTGGGTTTGTTTGAAGCATTCCTCGAGAGTAATCATAATCTCATGTAATACTCCCTTTTTGATCTTTAATCTTTATTATCACTTTCACCATGTTCAACAATAGGCTTACGCTCACAGCACCTCCTCCTTCTAACATTAGGGTGTGGCATGTACGTCCTTTAATTGTTAGATGCGTGCCAACAGTGGTTGAGTACATTAACATTCAAATTCATACATCTGGTAATACTGATACCCTCACATTCGTTACCTCTTCTGACAACTTGTAACCTATTTATTCTCTTTAAACTATTGTACACAACATCCATCCAGATAACATAACTTTTTTTTATTACAGAATACGACAAGGATAGGTTAACAGTTGAACCAGGTCAGAGGTCAGGCCTAATTGAACTGCCTTTCTAATCACAATTCAGACCTCAAGTTAGCAAATTATATCACAAACCTCTGAAAGAGTTGATACAGTGGCTTTTCAAGTTAGACATGATGTGTAAAATTGGCCAACAAGAGTTTTCTGAGGAGTGCCCACCATGACTTGTCACATCATCTTTCCTTTACTCCTGCTACTTTTGCAAAGACTCATCCAGGGTCAAAAATCTTCTTGGTGTTATACTATGGACTGCTGCAGAGAAACAGGGCTTGCTACACAGCCTCCAGCTGTGTACTTACACCCTCGGCCCCCTTCACCTGCCCCAGCCATTCAGAATAACATTGCACCATAAAATATTCATGAACAGCCCAATGCTCCAGCCGAGGGCTCGCTTCTGCAGGTGGCTGTCACGTCAGTAATTGCCCGATACTTCCCTCTGCAGCGTAAAATTGTTTTCATTATGTGTCATGAACATTGAGCCAAGCAAATCCCTCTTGAGTGGTTTCCCAAGGGCTTGAGGGAGGAGGTACTTAACTTAAACAGGCGCTTTTGGCCTAGGAGGAAAGGCAACCAGTGGAAGCTCATCATTAACTGCACTTCTAACAACAGCAGACAAACAGAAGGCTCATGCAAAACTCTCATAAAGATTATCCTAAATGTCTCAGTTACTGGAAAGGGTTTCAGTGGGTTTAGCTGCTCTTGCGATACTTAGGGCTATGTCAAGCAGAGAAGAGAATCACTTTCCACCTGACTGCAGTTCCCATGGTTTGCTGTGCAAGTGGATAAGCAGGTCTCAGCAATAAACTTCAGCATTGTGAGACAATAATACACAGTCAGGTCCCTCCATTTTGATTCAAGGGTGTCTTTTTCTTTTCCCCCTGCGGCGGACTAATCACAGCTGCAGTTTGTATAATTGCAGCAAAGACAGAAATGTGTTTAAGAAGTCATTCTGGGCTTTTTTAATGAATACTGGAATTTGAAAAAAGACAACAAACAGGATGTTCAATAAATAAGATTTAATTTTCAGATAATGATCAGCAGAAGTGCTTGGGTGATTGATGTGGGAGAGATGCTGGTGAGAAAGGGTATAGAAGATGAAAAAAAGGAAGCAACAAGTGGGATTAAACTCTTGTTTAAATGCAACACAGGCAGCTGATATATAGCAGGAGGATCAATTGTAGAAAAAAAAGTTGCTGGCATTAGTAGCTTGTAGCCTGCTGTGCGTTTTGGTTTTGGTAATAGCCCTTGTAAAAGCACATCAGAACCCTAATAATTGGACACAACTTCATCCATCCAAGTTCAAACTGAGATTTAGAAAACTCTGGGTGCCACATATTGTAAATTATGACCCAAAGGTCATGAACTCTGGGGCTAGGGTGGGCTGGGTTGAGGAGATGGATTTATAAATCAGTAGGATGCATTCAGAAACTTGTTGAAGCTCAGCTTTAGTTTACATGGATTAAAGTAAATTGTACATGTTCTTATTGCAAATAATGGCAATAAACTTTTTTGTATGGTTACTACCAAATGCAGAGGTTGATCTTGGGTACACATGGCACGCAAGTCGTGGAAGCCTTGCATTTTTCATAGCATTACAAAGCTCAGTTATTCACTATTTGTTTAATACAGCCACATGTGATAAAGTCATCCAGCAGTGTCCAGGAAGACTGTTAAAAGGCAGTCATCTGGAAAACATTGTTTGCCTTTCTAGTTGGATATGTTGAATTTCTATTCTGGGTACTTCACTGCAGTTTGGAACTATTCACGAGCAGCAATTTCAGACAGCCCATCAGTAGCCTGATGTAAATCTTCCTGTCTCCTGAATGACTACTGTAGTGGGCTTCATGCCTGGCTGCCTGGCCTGACTGTCAATTTAGTTTCATTCTGTCAGTCTATGAAAAAACTGGAAATCATGCAGTTACCTTTTCAGTGGGGTGCACTTGACTAAAAGGTTGCAGTTTCTTCAAAAAAAAAGCAGGGGAAATGCAATTCCCAGCTATCTGGTGATCAGGGTGGTGAAAGTTCAAATGGACATGGGTTCTCACTAACTTTTCTGAATTCGGATAATGACTGCTTTGCGTCGATGGAGGCTGCTGTGACTTTGAATGTTGTATTATGCCTGTTACTTTCTGAGTGAAAGACACTTTAAATGGTTAGGTATATCATTGCCAAAAAAGGGCTAAAAGGTTCTGTCACCATTTTAAGAAGGAATTGGGCCTTTTTTCTCCTTATTTCTGAAACTCCATTCTGGACAGCTGTTAGTGACTTACCAAACTTTTCATATGGATATGTATGTTAATGACAGGCAATGAACTGGAGATGAAGAGCCCCAAACACAGGCCGATCTCTTCAGTGCACATCAAAAGACAGCACAAAAGGGGCAGTAAAAGAGGCAGCGATGGTGGAGCCTCCACTTTTGTGCGCTGAATTAGTTCTGCAAGCAATGAAACTGATCTTTTCTCCTTGCCAGAAAAGTCTGGTGATTTTTGTGAGTGCTCATTAGCACAAGAGGCGTTTGTGAAGATAATTGACTGACGCTGATAGTGCTGGCTGTCACAACAGGACGAGTGCTGTATGTGCCACATGCTTCAGCTGTTGTTTATGATTTTTTTTCAACCACCTCAGATTAAAAGATGTTTCAAACGTGCTTACGTGTTCTCACAGCTACAAGTCCAAGTTTTGTACTAAGACAGGACATTTTGATTTCTTCTGGCAGAGTGAAAGAAAATTACAACAGTCTGAACATGGGAACAGATGCAGAGTTGAGGTTTATTAACTCAAAGTGCTTTGCCTCACCCATATAGTCTAATTGCCTGGAAAATACGATCTTTACATGGATTATTGTTAATTTGAATTGAAATGGGCCAACTGTTGTGTATCCATAATCAAGAAAAAATATTCAGGTCTGAAAAAAGCTGCCTTTTGAAAGCTCAGGATTTAGGTGTATAAGTTTGGTAATGAAACAGACTGCACACATTTCCCTGGCCTGGACTTGCTTTATTTCCAGACCATTTTAAACAATTACTATAACCTCCTTGCACACTTGGAACCACAATTATTAAAGGAATCAAATGAGATCTCTTTTTCCACAAGAAATACCATATTATCTGATAATTGTCTCCATTTCCAAATTTAATTTGTACTCTGGAATGGGTACTATTTGGAACTATGCAGACTTTTATAAGCTTATTTGTTATATTTTTTCAGTCTTTTGCCTATAATCTCTGTTTGGCATCCAGAGATATCTGCTTCCCATTCGAAACTCATGTCAAATGGTATAATTTTAATTAGTTTTTTGACTGTTAGTACTCTGAACATCACTGAATTATTTAAAATCTGATCCATCCTAAATCTTTACTGCATTATACAAATACTGCAGAAAATATTGATTTCTTCTAGTATCAAAACGAAAACATCAACATTGCCTGCCCTGTTTTCTTGATGAGCAATATGCAGTTACTGAGCCAACTTTGTATTTTTTTCGAAAATATTTTGGCCTGTTTAACCGTTTAAAGTAAACAAGCAAGGAAGTATCTTTGCTAATTTATGGCAGCCCTGTTCCTTCTGCTAGGATGCCAGCAAAAGAAAATTAGCTTTCAGTTTCTCTCCTCTCGCACACAGATACACACGCTTGCATGGACACAAGAAAAATTTCTTTTCTTCTGTCAGCATTCCTAACAAACAATAGTTAGATTAGTGGAAATGAGGGCCTCCACAGAGAAAGGACATTCAGCCACAGAAGCCTCCCTGCAGGAACAGCTGGTAGGGGTTAATGGCTGCTGAACCTCACAGCCAGGGCCTATTCTCTATTGTGTGTTCAACTCCTGGGAAGGAGGGAGACTTGTGACAGCTTCTGGGGTGCAGAAGATCAGAGGTACATTGACTAGGTCAGGGAGGTAGTTTTCAGAGACGCAGGATGCAGAGCTGAAGTGGATTTGTAATAATTGTGACCAAGATTTATACATTATTTAGAAACGTTAGAGGGAAAGGATTGTGTGACTAAAGTAAGTGTAGACTGAGTTTTAAAGACTTTTTATGATTATACATGGATTCTGCTTAACACAATATTCACTTGAGAACAAGAATTGGCTGAATTCTTCTAAGACACTCAGAGAGAACACATCCCTTTGTCCCATCTTTATAAGCCACCTAGCTCGCTGGATATGATAAAATTATGACATGAGGAAAATTGCACAATTTAGTATGAAGAATGCTTGCACAAATACTGTCATCCTTTGGCTGTTCCCTACCTTAAAATGCACCAATGATAGCTAAAATGACAGACATTTGACAGGTATCTGTAAGCACAACCCAGGCAGCTCATTAAAGTTTTTCTTTATATGCATCAGCAGTCACAAAAGCAAAAACCCATTAGTATTCACTATTTTGCAGATTAGAAGAATTAGGGCTTCAAACGTTGGCTTATACCAAGCAGTGTCATTTGTGAAGTGATGTTTGCTTTATTATTCCCCATTCTCCCCCTCTGAAACCAGCCTGACATGACTTGCGATCCACACAGGGCATAATGAGCAAAATAAAGAACTGGATTGTGGATGAAAAGAAACACATTCCCTTTTTACATGACTGGAATGACAAAGAGGGGAGACTTTATATGTACTCTTTAGGCTCATTAGAGTGCTGATTATGATAGCTCTCTAGTGTAATCTTTAATCGAGTTTGACACTAGATTTGCCCCGTTACAAATCCTGTCATGCAAATTGAGCCATTTGTGTTGTTTGATATGGAAAGATCTGCTATGAAATGAAAGATTAGTTCACAGATGAGACACTGGGGAATGCTGCCCTTGTGCTCTGAGCAACTGATTACAAGGATGAGAGCAACCATTTTTATACTGCTGCTCTCATTTGGAAAGCAGATTAAATTAACATGAGGTTTTTTCTACCCACACATTGAAATGGCAAATAAACAAAAAAAGTTTCATCCTAAACCCACTATTTTCTTTGTGAACTTATCAGAAAGAAATTATAGTGAAAGGAAATTACAAATATTTGCAGATCCATTTGGAGAAATGTACACCTTGCTTAAACGTTATATATTTGTAAAATAATAGCTGAAACATATACTCTCTATATTTAAAAAAAAGTGAAGTATAGAGAGACAGTTCTGTGTGTGACTGAGAATCAAAGCAAATGATTACATCTAAATAACACGAATACAATTTACTATAAAGTGACGCACTAAAAAGACATTCTCTACAAACTTGATTTCATGTCTTTTATTATGAAGGGTAGTGCTATACCGAGGGGACCTGAAATTGAGGTCAGAGGCTTCCGGTGGGCGAATGCCCCTGAACCGCAAGTAAAATCCGTACTTACCTGATGGCCCTGGACCTACAGAGACTCGCGCTCCTGGGCCTGCAGGCATAGGCCTGCGTAAAGGCCCATGTATCCCAGGGGCA
Organism: Pristiophorus japonicus; assembly: GCF_044704955.1. Lineage (NCBI taxonomy): Eukaryota > Metazoa > Chordata > Chondrichthyes > Pristiophoridae > Pristiophorus > Pristiophorus japonicus. The sequence continues at coordinate 132,670,506 of NC_091981.1, read as the reverse complement.
CACGAGGTTCACAAGCATCTCTTGGATCATGTGGGCTGGCCCAAACAATCATAAAGGGGGATTCCCATTATGCTTATGGGGATTCCATTTATGTACGGAATCCCCATAAGCATATTAGGAATCACATAAAAAAATAAATTTTCACACAACCTAAATAAAAATAAATCATCATGTTTAAAATGAATTAAAATACAATTTAATTGAACACTTAAAATAAAAAAAAAATTTTTGAAAAATAAATGTAAACATTTTTAAAGGAGCCAAACATAACCTAAACTAATTTTAAAGGTTTTTGAATGTTTAAATTATTTTAATATTTATTTAAACCCCCATGCTGGTAAAAAGAGACCTTACACCTACTTGTACCAGACGTAAGAGTTTTGTGGACCCTTGCTGGACAGTAGTTGGGCAAGTAGTCCAACTCTTCACCAGCGAATGTCTATTTCCTTCGGATTCATACAATCTGTCAGATCGCAAGTTCTGGGTTTTCGCGCATACGTATGTGTGTACACGGTCATAGGCCAATTTATATGGTTTTGGGAGAGGTATGAGAGTCATAGATACAGATGTTGTATCAATCGTCACAACGTATCAATAAATGTAACAGAGTGGAGCAAATCAAGTATATATTTGTACTAAATCTAGAACGAGGGAGCATAGGTTAAGAATAAGGGGTCACCCATTTAGAATTGAGATGAGGAGAAATTTCTTCCCTCATAGGGTCGTAAATCTGTGGAATTCTCTGTCCCAGAGAGCTGTGGAGGCTGGGTCATTGAATAGATTTAAGGTGGAGATACACAGATTTTTGAACGATAAGGGAATAAGGGGTTATGGGGGGAAGGCAGGGAAGTGGAGTTGAGCCCAAGATCAGATCAGCCATGATCTTATTAAATGGTGGAGCAGGCTCAAGTGACCAATGGCCTACTCCTGCTCCTATTTCTTATGTTCTCATGAAACTGGTCCCACTTCATGAACATGAAGTTTACAGTTTAGCTATGTAAGTTACTATGTTATGAGCAATACTTAAGGACAGAGACAAATGGAAACAATACGCATACTGACCATATAATGTGAGGCCATGGCAACACCAGACATGCTTGACTATGGTCTTGTGGTATTCCAGCTTGTTTTTAGCTTTGCATGAATATATTTGTTGCAATCTCTGATAGCTCATATTCTCTCATTTTTTCCTACTGATTTTTGGTTCCCATTCTAATTCCCACTTCTTGTAGCCACCATTATTGATTTTCTTAATTTTAGCAAAAATGTATTTGAATAAATGGTGGTGGAATGTCAGTAGGAAGTGCTAACAGGCTATTCATCTGTGGTTAGTGCTACTCTGAGGATTCTGATTCCACCAAAAATGGATTAACAAACAGTAGTAAAACATTTGAGAAAAGGGACATTATAATATTACATCATTCATAAAGGCCAATCAAGAAAAACTCATGCATACTTACATAATTTTTTGACTGTGACTGAATGTGTGCCATTTTGTCGTAGAATGGACAAAGGAGAACCAATGGATATGGTGTATTTGGACTTTCAAAAGACTTTTGACAAGGTCCCACACAAGAGATTGGTGTGCAAAATTAAAGCACATGATATTGGGGTAATGTACTGACATGAATAGGGAACTGGTTGGCAGACAGGAAGCAGAGAGTTGGGATAAATGGGTCCTTTTCAGAATGGCAGGCAGTGACTAGCGGGGTGCCGCAGGGCTCAGTGCTGGGACCCCAGCTATTTACAATATACATTAATGATTTAGATGAAGGAATTGAGTGTAATATCTCCAAGTTTGCAGATGACACGAAGCTGGGTAGTGGTGTGAGCTGTGAGGAGGATGCTAAGAGGCTGCAGGGTGACTTGGACAGGTTAGGTGAGTGGGCAAATGAATGGCAGATGCAGTATAATGTGGATAAATGTCAGGTTATCCACTTTGGGGGCAAAAACATGAAGGCAGAATATTATCTGAATGGCGACAGATTAGGAAAAGGGGAGATGCAACGAGACCTGGGTGTCATGGTATATCAGTCATTGAAAGTTGGCATGCAGGTACAGCAGGCGGTGAAGAAGGTAAATGGTATGTTGGCCTTCATAGCTTCATAGGGAATTTGAATACAGGAGCAGGGAGGTCTTACTGCAGTTGTACAGGGCTTTGGTGAGGCCTCACCTGGAATATTGTGTTCAGTTTTGGTCTCCTAATCTGAGGAAGGACGTTCTTGCTATTGAGGGAGTGGAGCGAAGGTTCACCAGACTGATTCCCGGGATAGCAGGACTGACATATGAGGAGAGACTGGATCGACTGGGTCTGTATTAACTGGAGTTTAGAAGGATGAGAGGGGATCTCATAGAAACATATAAAATGCTGACGGGACTGGACAGGTTAGATGCAGGAAGAATGTTCCCGATGTTGGGGAAGTCCAGAACCAGGGGACACAGTCTAAGGATAAGGGGTCGGCCATTTAGGACTGAGATGAGGAGAAACATCTTCACTCAGAGAGTTGTTAACCTGTGGAATTCCCTACCACAGAGAGTTGTTGATGCCAGTTCATTGGATATATTCAAGAGGGAGTTAGATATGGCCCTTACGGCTAAAGGGATCAAGGGGTATGAAGAGAAAGCAGGAAAGGGGTACTGAGGTGAATGATCAGCCATGATCTTATTGAATGGTGGTGCAGGCTCGAAGGGCCGAATGGCCTACTCCTGCATCTATTTTCTATGTTTCTATGTTTCTATTCACAGCAGGTGCTGCACTGGGAAATAGATCTGCTGCACCAGAGTCTGCTCGCTGGGCATGACAGAGGAGCAGTACACGAGGAGGCTCAAAAACAACAGGCAGACTGTGACTGAATGTGTGCCATCTGGTCCAAGCAGGCCTGCAAGGGAACAATCATCCACATTCCACTAACAGTGGTAGTGAAGGTCGCAACTGCTCACAACTTTTACAATACAGAGGACGTTCCAGGCACCCACAGGGACACATCAGGAATCAGGTGCTTTGCTGTACCACTCCATTGAAGATGGAAGGTGGTATTGGTTCCTGTTTTGGCGAAAGCTACTCTATGGGATCAGCTGGAGAGTGACTTGTTCTCCACGTTCTATGAAGCAAACAGTTGATGCATTAATAGTAAATAAGCAAATGTATCCATATGGGCACCACATTCACATTTCATGGACTCTTATGAACTTGAGCTCAACCAGTGTGCATGGAAAAATGTATATAACATATCTTGCAAATCATAGATTGTTTGAATAATATGGAGCATGCCATTAGTTTTGTCCTCCAATCTCCAATAGCCATGATGCCTTCTGTCCTCTCATTCTGCAACAGTGCTTTAATAGCTTGCTCATACAGTGTCAGTAACGTATGGTCTGGGGAACCAGCAATTGTTCCACCCTGTGCTGTCCGATTATAAGAACATAAGAAATAAGAGCAGGAGTAGGCCATTTGGCCCCTCGAGCCTGCTCCGCCATTCAATAAGATCATGGCTGATCTGATCATGGTCTCAGCTCCGCTTCCCTGCCTGCTCCCCATAGCCCTTTACTTCCTTATCACTCAAAAATCTGTCTATCACTGCCTTAAACATATTCAATGACCCAGCCTCCACAGCTCTTTCGGGCAGAGAATTCCATAGATTTACAAGCTTCTGAGAGAAGAAATTTCTCCTCATCTCAGTTTTAAATGTGCGGTCCCTTATTCTGAGACTATGTCCCCCAGATTTAGCTTCCCCTATGTGTGGAAATATCCTCTCTGCATCCACCTTGTTGAGCCCCCTCATTATCTTATATGTTTCAATAAGATCACTTCTCATTCTTCTGAACTCCAATGACTACAGGCCCAACCTACTCAACCTTTCTTCATAAGTCAACCCCCTCATCTCCAGAATCAACCGAGTGAACCTTCTCTGAACAGCCTCCAATGCAAGTATATCCTTCCTTAAATATGGAGATCAAAACTGAACGCAGTACTCCAGGTGTGACCTCACCAATACCCTGTACAGTTGTAGCAGTACTTCTCTGCTTTTATACTCTATCCCCCTTCCAATAAAGACCAACATTCCATTTGCCTTCCTGATCACTTGCTGTACCTGCATACTAACTTTTTGTGTTTCATGCACAATGACCCCCAGGTCCCTCTGTACTGCAGCACTTTGCAGTTTTTCTCCATTTAAATTATAATTTGCTTTTCTATTTTTCCTGCCAAAGTGGATAACCTCACATTTTCCCACATTATACTCCATCTGCCAAATTTTTGCCCACTCACTTAGCCTTTCTATATCCCATTGCAGATTTATTGTGTGAAGTGTACCTTTAAACACAAGAGCAGTGAGATTGAAATATGAAGGCCAATTCTGCACTCCTGTATTTCCCGCAGGGAGCATGTCGTGGGGCACACAGACTGTGATTTTCTGTCCATTACAGAAATAACTTGCATTTATATTTCACATTTCACAGGAGTACCAAAGTGCTTCACAGCCAATAAATTACTTTTGAAGCATAGTCACTTGTAATGTAGGAAACGTGGCAGCCAATTTGTACACAGCAAGGTCCCACTAACAGCAATGTATTAATGACCAGATACTGTATTAGGTGTTGGTTTAGTGATATATGTTGGCCAGAATACTGGGAGAGCTCTTCTTCAAAATAGTGCTATGGGGTATTTTACATCCACCTGGGATAGCAGATGAGTATCTCATGTGCTTTTATGTCCTGTGCTGCTATTTAGCAGTAATAGTCATGCCACACTTTGTGCTATTCAATACGCTATGTAACTTCTTTCTAATTTCTATCAATGCCTTTCTGGTGCTTGACCAGAGTTCACCATCTTTCAGATACACTCCAACAATCGCCTCTTCCTTTTCATGCTTGGTCACTAAAAATGTCATTTTGGCACTTCATTACAGATATTACAAGGACTTCCAGAGCCTAGCTGATAGAATCGGATATTTTCTGCTGGTGTTCAGCTATTTTCTATTACAGTTGCACACTGCACAGCAAATTTTCCAACATCTATACTAGGTAAGTGGCTCCTTAGCCACTTGAGAAGTGTTAAAAGATCATTATTGCACATACATCATGATTGGCTACTAGTTCGCATTACTGCTAACAAAATTGCATTCTTAATAATCCTGCACTTCCCCACAATTTTGTTAGCAGTTAATTAATTCATCCATTTCATCCATTTTTTCAAAACAAAAGAAACGTCGCTTAATGACCATTTTCCATCCCTCCTCTTCATCGCGGATTCTATTGCTTACTGTTAATTTACAGGAGGAAGAACCTGATGACAACTTAATAAAATAAATTGTATTGAATCTCAGCATTCCTTGACAGACTATAAATAAAAGTCCAGAAGGAAAATGGAGACCAGTTTAATTGCCTGCCAAGACCATCATAAGATTTCTCTCCTGTTGCTTACTGCCAGATTTGTTGGGCAGCAATTAAACAGCCTGAACTTCGCTCGCATGGGCACTGACACATTGACACAATTTCTGGTGGGTAGAAGCAGCAGTGGTGCAACTACCCAACTCAAATAGCAGATATTTTATTGAAATAGGGATAAAGGAATAGAGCCATGCTGCACATCATTTCCGGTTCGTCTTAAATGGACATCTATGGTTGCTAGGCAGTGAGAAGTATTCTGGAGGTCATGAAAAGAGCACTGTAATATTAGGATATATCTGTTTTAGCCATTTAAGAACATAAGAACATAAGAAATAGGAGCAGGAGTCGGCCATTTGGCCCCTCAAGCCTGCTCCGCCATTTAATATGATCATGGCTGATCTTTGATCTCATGACAAGGTATACTCTATCCCCCTTGCAATAAACATAGAAACATAGAAAATAGGTGCAGGAGTAGGCCATTCGGCCCTTCGAGCCTGCACCGCCATTCAATGAGTTCATGGCTGAACATGCAACTTCAGTACCCCATTCCTGCTTTCTCACCATACCCCTTGATCCCCCGAGTAGTAAGATCTACATCTAATTCCTTTTTGAATATATTTAGTAAATTGGCCTCAACAACTTTCTGTGGCAGAGAATTCCACAGGTTCACCACTCTCTGGGTGAAGAAGTTTCTCCTCATCTCGATCCTAAACGGCATACCCCTTATCTTTAGACTGTGACCCCTGGTTCTGGACTTCCCCAACATTGGGAACATTCTTCCTGCATCTAACCTGTCTAAACCTGTCAGAATTTTAAACTTTTCTATGAGATCCCCTCTCATTCTTCTGAACTCCAGTGAATACAAGCCCAGTTGATCCAGTATCATTTCTTGATTTGTCAGTCCCGCCATCCCGGGCATCAGTCTGGTGAACCTTCGCTGCACTCCCTCAATAGCAAGAATGTCCTTCCTCAAGTTAGGAGACCAAAACTGTACACAATACTCCAGGTGTGGCCTCACCAAGGCCCTGTACAACTGTAGTAACACCTCCCTGCCCCTGTACTCAAATCCCCTCGCTATGAAAGCCAACATGCCATTTGCATTCTTAACCGCCTGCTGTACCTGCATGCCAACCTTCAATGACTGATCTACCATGACACCCAGGTCTCGTTGCACCTCCCCTTTTCCTAATCTGTCACCATTCAGATAATAGTCTGTCTCTCTGCTTTTAACACCAAAGTGGATAACCTCACATTTATCCACATTATACTTCATCTGCCATGCATTTGCCCACTCACCTAACCTATCCAAGTCACTCTGCAGCCTCATAGCATCCTCCTCGCAGCTCACACTGCCACCCAACTTAGTGTCACCGCAAATTTGGAGATACTACATTTAATCCCCTCGTCTAAATCATTAATGTACAATGTAAACAGCTGGGGCCCCAGCACAGAACCTTGCGGTACCCCACTAGTCACTGCCTGCCATTCTGAAAAGTACCCATTTACTCCTACTCTTTACTTCCTGTCTGACAACCAGTTCTCAATCCATGTCAGCACACTACCCCAATCCCATGTGCTTTAACTTTGCACATTAATCTCTTGTGTGGGACCTTGTCGAAAGCCTTCTGAAAGTCCAAATATACCACATCAACTGGTTCTCCCTTGTCCACTCTACTGGAAACATCCTCAAAAAATTCCAGAAGATTTGTCAAGCATGATTTCACTTTCACAAATCCATGCTGACTTGGACCTATCATGTCACCTCTTTCCAAATGCACTGTTATGACATCCTTAATCATTGATTCCATCATTTTACCCACTACCGATGTCAAGCTGACCGGTCTATAATTCCCTGTTTTCTCTCTCCCTCCTTTTTTAAAAAGTGGGGTTACATTGGCTACCCTCCACTCCATAGGAACATCCAGAGTCTGTGGAATGTTGGAAAATGACTGTCAATGCATCCGCTATTTCCAAGGCCACCTCTTTAAGTACTCTGGGATGCAGACCATCGGGCCCTGGGGATTTATCGGCCTTCAATCTCATCAATTTCCCCAACACAATTTCCCGACTAATAAGGATTTCCCTCAGTTCCTCCTTCTTACTAGACCCTCTGACCCCTTTTATATCCGGAAGGTTGTTTGTGTCCTCCTTAGTGAATACCGAACCAAAGTACTTGTTCAATTGGTCTGCCATTTCTTTGTTCCCCGTTATGACTTTCCCCGATTCTGACTGCAGGGACCTATGTTTGTCTTTACTAACCTTTTTCTCTTTACATATCTATCGAAGGTTTTGCAGTCCATCTTAATGTTGCCTGCAAGCTTCCTCTCGTACTCTATTTTCCCTGCCTTAATCAAACTCTTTGTCCTCCACTGCTGAGTTCTAAATTTCTCCCAGTCCCCGGGTTCGCTGCTATTTCTGTCCAATTTGTATGCCACTTCCTTGGCTTTAATACTATCCCTGATTTCCCTTGATAGCCATGGTTGAACCACCTTCCCTTTTTTATTTTTACGCCAGACAGGGATGTACAATTGTCGTAGTTCATCCATGCGGTCTCTAAATGTCTGCCATTGCCCATCCACTGCCAACCCCTTAAGTATCATTCGCCAATCTATCCTAGCCAATTCACGCCTCATACCTTCAAAGTTACCCTTCTTTAAATTCTGGACCATGGTCTCTGAATTAACTGTTTCATTCTCCATCCTAATGTAGAATTCCACCATATTATGGTCACTCTTCCCCAAGGGGCCTCACACAACGAGATTGCTAATTAATCCTCTCTCATTACACAACACCCAGTCTAAGATGGCCTCCCCCCTATTTGGTTCCTCGACATATTGGTCCAGAAAACCATCCCTTATGCACTCCAGGAAATCCTCCTCCACCGTATTGCTTCCAGTTTGGTTAGCCCAATCTATATGCATATTAAAGTCACCCATGATAACTGCTGCAGCTTTATTGCATGCACCCATAATGTCCTGTTTGATGCCCTCCCCAACATCACTACTACTGTTTGGAGGTCTGTACACAACTCCCACTAACGTTTTTTGCCCTTTGGTGTTCTGCAGCTCTACCCATATAGATTCCACATCATCCAAGCTAATGTCCTTCCTAACTATTGCATTAATCTCCTCTTTAACCAGCAATGCTACCCCACCTCCTTTTTCTTTTATTCTATCCTTCCTGAATGTTGAATACCCTTGGATGTTGAGTTCCCAGCCCTGATTATCCTGGAGCCATGTCTCTGTAATCCCAATCACATCATATCTGTTAACATCTATTTGCACAGTTAATTCATCCACCTTATTACAGATACTCCTTGCATTAAGACACAAAGCCTTCAGGCTTGTTTTTTTAACACCCTTTGTCATTTTAGAATTAAGATGTCGTGTGGCCCTTTTTGTTCCTTGCCTTTGTTTACTCGGCCTTCCACTATTGCTTTTTACCTTTCTACCATCTGTTTCTGACTCCATATTACTTTGCCCTGTCTCGCTACATAGGTTCCCATCCCCCTGCCATATTAGTTTAAACACTCCCGAACTGCATTAGCAAATGTTACCCCCAGGACATCAGTTCCAGACCTGCCCAAGTGCAAACCGTCCCTTTTGTACAGGTCACACTTCCCCCAGAACTAGTTCCAATGTCCCAGGAATTTGAATCCCTCCCTCTTGCACCACTGCTCAAGCCACGTATTTATTCTAACTATCCTGCTCCCTCTACTCTGATTAGCACGTGGCACTGTTAGCAATCCAGAGATTACTATCTTTGAGGTCCTACTTTTTAATTTAACTCCTAGCTCCCTAAATTCAGCTTGTAGGACCTCTTCCCGCTTCTTACCTATATCGTTGGTACCTACATGTACCACGACAACTGGCTGTTCACCCTCCCTCTCCAGAATGCTCTGCAGCTGCTCTGAGACATCCTTGAGCTTGTACCAGGGAGGCAAAATACCATCCTGGAGTCTCGATTGCGGCCGCAGAAACTCCTATCTATTCCCCTTACAATAGAGTCCCCTATCATTATAGCTCTCCCACTCTTTTTCCCGTCCTTCTGTGCAGCAGAGCCACCCACAGTGCCATGAACCTGGCTGCTGGTGCCTTCCCCTGGTAAGTCATCTCCCCCAACAGTATCCAAAACGTATATCTGTTTTAGAGGGAGATGACTGCAGGGGACTCCTGCACTACCTTCCTGCTCTTGCCTTGTCTCTAGGTCACCCATTCACTATCTGTCCTAACCCTTACCTGCGGTGTGACCAACTCACTAAATGTGCTATCCACAACATTCTCAGTATTGCGCATACTCCAGAGTGAGTCCAGCCGCAGCTCCAGTGCCTTCATGCGGTCTGTCAGGAATTGCAGCTGGACACACTTCCCGCACACATAGTAGTCAGGGACACTGGAAGTGTCCCTGACTTCCCACATTGCACAGGCTAACATTCCATTTGCTTTCCTGATTACTTGCTGCATCTGCATACTAACTTTTTGTGTTTCATGCACAAGGACCTGCAGGTCCCTCTGTACTGCAGCATTTTGCAATTTTTCTCCATTTAAATTAAAATTTGCTTTTCTATTTTTTCTGCCAAAGTGGATAACCTCACATTTTCCCACATTAAATTCCATATGCCAAATTTTTGCCCACTCACTTAGCCTGTCTATATCCCTTTGCAGATTTCTTGTATCCTCCTCACAATTTGCTCTCCCACCCATCTTTGTATCATCAGCAAACTTGGCCACATTACATTCGGTCCCTTCATCCAAGTTATTAATATAGATTGTAAATAGTTGAGGTCCCAGCACCGATCCCTGCGACACCCCACTTGTTATGTCCTTACTATACAGTATAAATGCACACGAGGCCCATACTTGAGAGAAGATCACTCTGTGACCAGTTACCTTTATTACCAAGACCTCAAGTGATGAAGGTGGGTAGAGCTTCCCCTTTTATACCTGAAAGTCCAGGTTAGGAGTGTCTCCCATAAGTTCACCCCTTGTGGTCAATGTTCTCAAGGTGTACAACTTAGGTCAGCTTATACATGGGTTACAATGGTAGTTGAATACATGACATCACCTCCCCACCCAAAGTCTTATTGGGTAATGATTCACATAAACCCGGACGCCAGGCCAGTACACCACAAGGCCAGAGCGGTGCCGTACATGATGCGGGAAAAGATCGAATGCGAATTGGACCGCCTGCTGAGGGAAGGCATCATCTCGCCAGTTGAATTCAGTGACTGGGCGAGCCCGATCGTGCAGGTGCTCAAGGCGGATGGGTTGGTCAGGATATGTGGCGATTACAAGGCCATCATCAATCAGGTATCATTCCAAGACCAGTACCCGCTACCGAGAGCGGAGGACCTCTTTGCGACGCTATCCGTGGCAAACTTTTTTCAAAATTGGACCCGGCCTCAGCTTACATGACCCAGGAGCTGGCGAGTGAGTCGAAGAAGCTGACCACCATCACGACACACAAAGGGTTGTTTGAGTATAACAAATGTCCGTTCTGGATTCGTTCGGCCGCCGCAATCTTGCAGCGAAATATGGAAAGCCTCCTCAAGTCGATTCCAAGGACAGTGGTTTTTCAAGACGACATCCTTGTCACGGGTCGCGATACTGAAGAACACCTCCACAACCTGGAGGAGGTGCTACGCAGACTGGACTGGGTAGGGCTGCGACTGAAAAAGTTGAAGTGCGCCTTCTTAGCTCCAGAGGTAAAATTCCTGGGGAGGAGGGTAGCAGCAGACAGGATCAGACCCACTGCATCCAAAACGGAAGCGATCCAGAGAGCACCCAGACCCCATAACACGATGGAGCTGTGTTCATTCCTGGGGCTCCTGAACTATTTTGGTAACTTTCTTCCCAAATTGAACACGCTGTTAGAGCCGCTACATGTGCTCCTATGCAATGGTCGTGATTGGGTCTGGGGGGACAGCCAGGAAATGGCTTTTGATACAGAACGCAACTTGTTATGCTCCAACAAACTGTGTAAGAAACTTGTTCTAACGTGCGATGCGTCATCTTATGGGGTCGGGTGTGTGTTGCAGCATGTGAATGCCAATGGTCAGTTACAGCCAGTAGCTTATGCCTCCAGAAGTCTGTCCCAAGCAGAAAGGGGCTACGGGATGGTAGAAACGGAAGCGCTAGCATGTGTATATGCAGTAAAAAAAAATGCACCAGTACCTGTTTGGCAGGAAATTTGAGCTGGAGACAGATCACAAACCCCTAACATCCCTTTTGGCCGACAACAAGGCCATAAATGCGAATGCATTGGCCCGCATACACAGGTGGGCACTTACGTTAGCCACCTATGACTACACAATTCGGCACAGACCGAGCATTGAAAACTGTGCCGATGCACTCAGCAAGCTCCCACTAGCCACCACTGACAGAAATGTTATGTCCTTACTATACGGTATAAATGCACACGAGGCCCATACTTGAGAGAAATTCACTCTGTGACCAATTACCTTTATTACCAAGACCTCAAGTGATGAAGGTGGGTGGAGCTTCCTCTTTTATACCTGAAAGTCCAGGTTAGGAGTGTCTCCCACAAGTTCGCCCCTTGTGGTCAATGTTCTCAAGATGTAAAACTTAGGTCAGCTTATACATGGGTTACAATGATAGTTAAATACATGACACCACTAATTACTGTTCGTCAACCGTAAAATAACCCGTATATCCTGACTCTCTGTTTTCTGTTAGTTAGCCAATCCTCTATCCATGCTAATATATTACCGCCAACCCTGTGAACTTTTATCTTGTGCAGTAACCTCTTATGTGGCACCTTATCGAATGCCTTCTGGAAATCCAAATACACCACATCCACTGGTTCCCCCTTATCTACCCTGCTCGTTACATTCTCAAAGAACTCCAGCAAATTTGTCAAACATGATTTTCCTTTCATAAAACCATGTTGACTATGCTTGATTGAATCATGCCTTTCCAAATGTCCTGCTACTGCTACCTTAATAATGGATTCCAGCATTTTCGCAATGACAGATGTTAGGCTAACAGGAAGCAGAGAGTCCGGATAAGTGGGTCCTTTTCAGAATGGCAGGCAGTGACTAGTGGAGTGCCGCAGGGCTCAGTGCTGGGACCCCAGCTCTTTACAATATACATTAACGATTTAGATGAAGGAATTGAGTGTAATATCTCCAAGTTTGCAGATGACACTAAACTGGGTGGCGGTGTGAACTGTGAGGAGGATGCTAAAATGCTGCAAGGTAACTTGGACAGGTTAGGTGAATGGGCAAATGCAAAGCAGATGCAGTATAATGTGGATAAATGTGAGGTTATCCATTTTGGGGGCAAAAACACGAAGGCAGAATATTATCTGAATGGCGGCAGATTAGGAAAAGGGGAGGTGCAACGAGACCTGGGTGTCATGGTTCGTCAGTCACTGAAAGTTGGCATGCAGGTACAGCAGGTGGTGAAGAAGGCAAATGGTATGTTGGCCTTCATAGCTATGGGATTTGAGTATAGGAGCAGGGAGGTCTTACTGCAGTTGTACAGGGCCTTGGTGAGGCCTCATTTGGAATATTGTGTTCAGTTTTGGTCTCCTAATCTGAGGAAGGACGTTCTTGCTATTGAGGGAGTGCAGCGAATGTTCACCAGACTGATTCCAGGGATGGCTGGACTGACATATGAGGAGAGACTGGATCAACTAGGCCTTTATTCACTGGAGTTTAGAAGGGTGGGAGAGGATCTCGTAGAAACATATAAGATTCTGACGGGACTGGACAGGTTAGATGCGGGAAGAATGTTCCCGATGTTGGGGAAGCCCAGAACCAGGGGACATAGTCGTAGGATAAGGGGTAGGCCATTTAGGACTGAGATGAGGGGAAACTTCTTCACTCAGAGAGTTGTTAACCTGTAGAATTCCCCTGCCGCAGAGAGTTGTTGATGCCAGTTCATTGGATATATTCAAGAGGGAGTTAGATATGGCGCTTACGGCTAAAGAGATCGAGGGAAATGGAGAGAAAGCAGGAAAGGGGTACTGAGGGAATGATCAGCCATGATCTTATTGAATGGTGGTGCAGGCTCGAAGTGCCGAATGGCCTACTCCTGCACCTATTTTCTATGTTTCTATGTTTCTATGTCTATAGATCCCTGCTTTCTGTCTGCCTCCTTTTTTAAATAGGGGCGTTACATTTGCGGTTTTCCAATCCGCTGGGACCTCCCCAGAATCCAGTGAATTTTGGTAAATTACAACCAAAGCATCCACTATCTCTGCAGCCACTTTTTTTAAGACCCTAGGATGTAAGCCATCAGGTCCAGGGGACTTGTCCGCCTTTAGTCCCATTATTTTACCGAGTACTACTTCTTTAGGGATAGTGATTGTATTAAGTGCATCCCTCCCTATAGCCCCTTGATTATCCACTATTGGGATGTTTTTAGTGTCTTCTACCGTGAAGACCGATACAAAATATTTGCTATTTCCCTGTTCCCCATTATTAATTCCCTAGTCTCACCCTCTAAGGGACCAACATTTATTTTAGCCCCTCTATTCCTTTTTATGTACTTGTAAAAACTCTTACGATCTGTTTTTATATTTTGTGCTCGTTTGTTTTCATAATCTATCTTCCCTCTCTTTATTATTTTTTAAGTCATTCTTTGCTGGCTTTTAAAAGTTTCCCAATCCTCTGGCCTCCCACTAGTCTTGGTCACTTTGTATGCCCTTGTTTTCAATTTGATACCATCCCTTATTTCCTTTGTTAGCCACGGATGGTTATCCCTTCTCTTACAGTCTTTCTCATTGGAATATATTTTTGTTGAGAGTTATGAAATATCTCCTTAAATGTCTTTATTTTTCATCATATTTTTTCCTGATAGTATTTAGGCTTTCATGTGCCTTTGTGCCAGTTGTTCTAATTTATTTACTTTTTGCCCCAAGTACCATTAATGGCACCAATGGGTTTCTCATTGGGAATTCCTCAACTTAAGGTGATTGGAAGAAGAGGAGGACCTATGGAAGAATAACAGACAAGTCAGGCTGTAGACACAATGCTCTGTGCCCACCCACTGGTGCCTAAACGTCTGAATCTGATGAACATACCATGCCTTAATGAGCTCCTCTTCACTTTACTTACTCCAGCCTTAAAGGTTAGTTGGATTTAATTTTTACAAATGTTCACTTTTTGACGTGAACAAATAAAACTACTATCCCTAGTGCAAGTGTGCCGACTCCTCACACAACATCCAAAAGCAGAGTTATGTCATTGTCTTACTGGTCCAATGACTACAACTTGTACAATTATTTTTATATAGGCAACTACACTGAAGTATTTTCTTAAGTACTGTAATAACAAAATAACTGCTAGCTAATTTGTTAATATTTTAAGAAATTTAAAAGCAATATACTGCGGATGCTGGAATCTGGAATAAAAACAGAAAATGCTGGAAATCTCAGCGGGTCAGGCAGCATCTGTGGAGAGGAAGCAGAGTTAACGTTTCAGGTGGATGACCCTTCGTCAGCATATTATTAATACTTTTATTAATAATATTAATTTGTATTTTATAGTTGATTTAAAATTTGAGTTGTCAAAAACAAAGATGGACAAGGGGATTTAACAACTGAGTGGTTAGTTAAGGTTTCTTTAGAGAACAGGAACCAAGCATGCAAGGGCGAGATGTTCCCTTCTCTGAACCATTAGGGTTTATAGAACAATCCAAGAGATTTCATGATCAATTTTTTCTGGTGCTAGTTCATAAATGACAAGGTTTATTGAATTCAAATTCACAATTTGCCATGATGGGATTATGAACTCACAATCTATGGGTTATTCATCCAGAGTCATTATACTATTATACCATAATATAATTAGACTGAACATCGGTGAAGTGTAAACATTTCATCCCATTATCAGACACTTGGTTTCATTGGGCTGAAGTTTCCCCAGGAGTTGCACCTTTTTTTTTGGAGCAACTTGATTTTTCTGGACTATCTTTTTAGTTGCAATTCTGGCCATTTAATTTGTGGCAATGTAAGTGAGTTCGTTAGGTTTTTTTTCAGTTCAGTTTTTTTTTCAAAAGGGGGCGTTTCCAGCCACTTAGCCCCCTTTTAGGTGTTTGGCCAGCAAATAGTTGCTCCAAACTAACTTCGGCCAGCGTATGTTGCCACTTCTGTCCGCACAGAAAAACCTTACCTAGAGTTAAGGAATCGGTGCAAGTAATTACATTTAAAGTATCACCAAGCACTAAATAAAGCACAAAAAATAAGAAGCAATTAATTAACAAATAAAATAGAAGGGACCCTGCCCCTATAGCACCAAAACCAAAGTAATAAGCAATCACTAAATAACAAATAAAAAAATAGAAGGAACCTTGCACCTAAAGCACCAAAATCAATCAGTAAATAACAAATAAAAAGTAGAGGTCCTATCTTAGGGAAAGCAGCGGGCCACCAATGAAGGAGCCCATTTGCCCAGGGCTAGGGACGGCGTGCTTTGGGCCCCTCCCACACAGCCTGCAGCGAATACTCACAGATTCGGCGTGCTTCAGGCCCTTCCCACACAGCCTTCAGCACGTACTCACAGATTCGGCCTGCCAGGAGTTACTGCACATGCGCGCAGACTCTAACGCACATGTGCAGAGGTCCCAGCGCTGTTTTCAGCGCCGGGACCTGGCTCCGCCCCAAATCTATTGGGCCACACTGCGCCACGACCGAAGAGAGGCTGGGGAGCCGCCAGAATACCGACGTCTTTTTTCAGCCAATACATCTTATCTGAGGTCTGGTTTTTAAAAACTTAAGGCTGTACTTAAGATGGGGTCTGACCAAGGCTCTGTATAACTGAAGCATCATTGACCAAAGGGTGGGACAACAATGATACCAGGAAATAAGAGGAAAATAGCCCATTACTATATCCTATTTCCATATAAAGACTAAATAACTCTTGCAATATCTAATTGCCTACAAGGACAAAGCAGCAGGCAAGTCGTAGCAAAGAAGTAAGCTTTTACATACTTGTCTACCTCTATTACTACTATTTCTACACAGTACAAATTGACCATTTGTTCTCTAGCTGCTACCCCTGGGGCTGCCAGTGATATACTGCTCATGTATGCCTGTGAATAGGAGAATCAGTGTAGGTTCAACGGGCTGGATTTTCGGTTTGTTGCTGCCTCTGAGTTCACCCCGGAAGGGCGGCAATGGCGGCAGTAAGCCCTTCCGAACGCCCCTGGTTGCGACACCGGCTCGATTTTTGACTCCCACCCGATCCATAGCACTCCATAGAGCACCGTGCTGCGTCCGCCTGTGAAAGCAAGCGGTCTGACATGTCGTGTCGGCAGTGAAGTAAGTAATGTCGACCTCAGGTAAGTGTGATTGTTTTTTTGGGGTTTTTTGCAATTTATGTTTTGGTGGCATGAGTTATTTATTGGGAAAGTTTTGGTGGGTGTTTTTCATGTTTTTTTTTCTCCCTGGCCTCTCTTAGAGCGCTGCGAGGCTGGCTATTTAGCTCGGGATTTTTGCTTACTCAGTCGGCCTTGCGCCCCAAGAGAGGTATGCAATGCCTCCCTTTGCACTCCGCCCCACACTCAGGGGCCGAAATTCATCAGCCCACCGCCCGCTGCCGCCAACTGCCGCCCACTCCCGCCAACATTCCTCCTGAAGATCCGTCAGTGCCACTTTGGAGGTGGCCTGGAGCGGTCTGGGATGGGCGGGAGGGGAGAGTGGCCGTGAACCATCCGCTGACGTCAGCGGACGGCCGAGTGGCGCAACTGACCTCCCGCCCGCCGAGCTCCCAGATTCCTGCGGGCGGGAGTCAGCGGGACTCGGCGGTAGAACAGGGGTGGACCGCTGGCTGGAGGCTGGTCTGTCCCCAACGGTGTGTCTGAAGAACCTGCAAAAAAGGTAAGTGAACATTTTTTTTTAAATTTTCCACAGTGACTTACCTGCATGGGGTTCCCTGGAGGTCGTCCAATAGTTTTTTTTATTTTTTATTGGTGATTTTGTTTTCAGGTTTTCGACCCTCCGTGGGCCCGTCTCCATCCTCGGCGTCATTTGGGCGGCAAGCGCCTCTGCCGCCGAGAATGAGATCTCTCGTCCACTGCTGCCCAGATTGGCGGCGCACATCATCCATTTGCTGCTCGCTGACCTTCGAGGGACCTCGGGCATGAATATCCTGCCCAAAGTACCGTCCGGTACCTCGGCGGCACTTTGGGTGGCACTTGGGCAGGCGGAGGCCTTGATGAAAATCAGCCCCTTAAGGCCCAGCTGCCGAATTTTGCTGACTGAGGTGCAAACTGTTCCCGGGCGCAAACTTTACTGCCCCGCCACCATTACCGCCCCGAAATGAGCAAAACCAAAAATCCAGCCCAACCTGTCATGTCAATCCAAATACAGTTAACCACCATAATTTCTTTTGACATCTTTAGTGCTCCAGCATTACTGTAGCTGCACCACCTCTGTTGTGCCTGACTTAGAATCATCTTAATATTCCCAAGTAAATCCTTTTGATTTCTCTCCTTGCCTCATTTAATAAAATCACTTTTGGGTTGGATGAAGATGACAGTGAAAAAATAAAGAAGAGCAAAATGGAAGAACTGTCTAGCTCAAATAATACCCATACTTTCCAGTAGTTCTACCTCATTTTCAGCAATTGTTTGAAGGTGCACAAGAATCCTGACTGATGCCTTTCCAGCAGCTGCTAGTGTTCTGTTTCCAGGATGAAAAACATGCAAATCAACATGTTGTCTGGCATCGAGTGGATGAATTCAAGGCTGTTTACAGCCACTGAAAGTTTATCATTAGTCGGAGTAGGCAGCATTGGGAATAATGAGTTTTATTTGGTCAGGCTGAAGGACAGGCTACGGTGTGTGGCCCAAATAAGCGTGTTTTATACAAATGCACAGTGCACAAGGAATAAATTGAATGAACTGCAGGCGTGAATTCAAATTGGAGGGTATGACATTGTAGCCATTACTGAGACATGCTGCAAGACGGTCAGGACTGGGAACTAAATATACCAGGTTATAAGGTCTACAGTAATGATAGGAAAAATGGTTGAGAGGGAGGCGTAGCTTTAGTGATTGAGGAAGAAATCACTTCAATAATAAGAGAGGACATGCAAGAGTTAAGCAGGCATTGGAAACTTTGGGGAGAATTTTAACCTAAAAAAAGGTGTGGTTGCAGCCTGGGGGTAGTTAAATTGTTAAAAAGGCGATTCCAGTCCTGATCGCACCTCCAACCTGCCCACTTCCAGTTTTAACAGAGACGGAATGGGGGGCAGAACGGGGCGGGCAACCAACCTGCTCCCGGGGGGGGGGGGAACGCCAATTTAAATATTATAATGAGACTGGAAACCTATTTTTTAACCACCATTTTGGTTTTAACTGCATACGGATGGATTTCACACAATTCGTGAAACTGCTGCATCCAGAAGGAAAGTGCCTTTATACCTACCTCCTGGATCCAGGGTTGCTGCCTAGCCCACCCCCTGCAATTGGAGATGGCTCCACGAGGCCTCCGATCAACCCCAGGCCTCCCGCATCCCCCTTCCCCCCCTCCCCCCACCACCGTGTCCTCCACCCCCTGCCAACGGTGATGCTGAGGCCGACCACGATCCTCCGGTGGCCAGCCCTGATCTTCTCTTGACCCTCCCCGATTACCCAGCCCCAATCCTCCCTGCCCCATCCGCCCTCCCCACCAACCGTCTGTTCGAACACTGTGCAAACCCTACCCCCACACCTCGCTCTTTCCTTCCCATCTCTGTTTGATGCCCCAATCCCCCAAGCCTATTAACAGCATGGCTCGATCCCCGATCGCTGGCTGATACACACATTGTGTATAGACCTTCTCGTAGCAGCTGTGAAGTGTTAGATTGTATAAATGCAGAAATTAGACAAGCGTGTGGTACAGGCAGAGTGGTTTTAATGGGGGATTTTAACTTTCATGTAGATTTGGATAAGCAGACTTGCACCTGTCAGAAAGGTAGTGAATTTCTTGTGTGTGTCTGGAATAGTTTTCTACAACAATATGTCCTAGAAGCAACAAGGGGGCAAGCCATATTAGATTCAGTAATGAGTAATGAGCCAGACTTAGTGAACAGCCTAATGGTGTGTGAACATTTATCCAACAACGATTATAACAAGAATGAGTTTAACCTAGTATAAGGCAAACTTCAAAGGGATGAGACAAAGTGAACTTGGCAAATCTGTTAATGGGTAAAACAATGGAATATCACTGGGAGATATTCAAAAAAGAATTGAATGTGAATGTGAATGTGAACCAGTTTATACCCCTGACGGGCAAGTGCTCTACTTGCTAACATAAACCGCGATCAATGAATAAAGAGGTAAGGGACAGCATAAAACTAAAAGATAAAGCATACAACAATGCAAAAAATAGTGAATGGGAACGATACAAAGAACAGCAAAGGGTCACAAAACAGATATTAAGAGCTACAAAAGGGAATCAGAGACTCAATAAAATGAACGTAAGTAAAATAACAATAATGAAGAAAATATTGGCACTAAAGAGTGACAAATTCCCAGGACCAGATGGTTCCTGTTATGTATTTCACCCCTTGTAACCTGCATGACACCAGAGAGCCTACCTGTTGAAGTCCCAAGGGATCCTAGCATCCCTTGGGAGCACAGTATATAAGCAGGCCACCCACGAGGTACCTGCACTCTGGAGTCTTATTAAAGGAGCTCATTACACACAGTACTCAGTCTGACCATTTATTACGAGTATAACAATTGGCGATGAGGTAATGAACAACTGTGCGAAAGTGCAAAGAACAGTCGGTATCCTGGAGAAGTTCTCAGAAGGGGATGATTGGGAGGCTTCATGGAGAGACTCAACCAATACTTCATGGCCAATGAGCTGGAAGGGGACGAGAACGCGACCAAACGAAGGGCGATCCTCCTAACTGTCTGTGGGGCAACAACCTATGGCCTCATGAAGAATCTCCTGGCCCTGGCAAAACCAACATGGAAATCCTACGAAGGACTATGTATGCTGGTCCGGGAGCACCTAAATCCTAAGGAAAGCATTTTGATGGCGAGATATCGGTTCTACACGTGTCAACGATCGGAGGGTCAGGAAGTGGCGAGCTACGTCGCCAAACTAAGGCACCTTGCAGGACACTGAGTTTGAGGGATTCCTAGAATAAATGTTCAGAGACTTTTTTGTACTGGGCATCGGAAACATGAGACAAACCTTCGCAAACTGTTGACTGTAGAAACTCCGAATCTGAGTAAAGCCATAATGATAGCCCAGGCATTTATGTCCACCAGCGACAACACCAAGCAGATTTCACAGAACAAAGAAGTTTCGGCCAGTACTGTGCATAAAGCAATGTCGGTTTTGAGCAGAAATGTACAGGGCAGAACGTACACACCGGCTGCTGTGGCCCGACCTCAATTGACCCAGAGTCTGCCATCATCTGTTAATGTGAGGCAGTTAACATCCTGTTGGCACTGCGGAGATGATCATCGGCCCCATCAATGCCGCTTTAAGCACGATGCATGCAATGGTTGCAGGGTTTGCAGCTCGCCTGCACATTCGCAAACCCTGCAAACCCTGCAAACCACCACGTTGCAGAGGAAGATCGATCCACAGTGGATCAGATGGAATTGGAAACTCCTTCGGAGGAGGCAGAGGTGTACGGGGTACATACATTCATGACGAAATGCCCGCCAATAATGTTGAAAGTTGAACTGAACGGTATTCCAGTGTCTATGGAGCTGAACACGAGGGCAAGTCAGTCCATGAGTAAAACGGCCTTCGACAAGCTGTGGGGGAAGAAGGCACACAGGCCCAAGCTCAGCCCCATTCACACGAAGCTAAGGACTTACACAAAGGAACTTATCCCTATAATTGGCAGTGCTGAAGTCAAAGTCTCCTATGATGGAGCAGTACACAAACTCCCACTGTGAATTGTGCCAGGGGATGGCCCCACGTTGTTTGCCAGAAGCTTGCTGGGGAAAATCCGCTGGAACTGGGATGACATCCGAGCGCTTTCGTCCGTCGACGACATCGCATGTACCTAGGTTCTAAGCAAGTTCCCTTCGTTATTCGAGCCAGGCATTGGAAGCTTCTCGGGGGCGAAAGTGCAGATCCATTTGGTTCCCGGTACGCAACCCATCCACAAAGCTCGGGCGGTACCGTATATGATGCGTGAAAAAGTGGAAATCGAGCTGGACAGGCTGCAACATGAAGGCATCATCGCGCTGGTGGAATTCAATGACTGGACCAGTCCGATTGTTCCAGTACTCAAGGAGGATGGTATGGTTAGAATTTGCAGGGATTATAAATTAACGATTAAACGTTTTTCACTGCAGGACCAGTACCCGCTACCCAAGACAGATGACCTATTTGCGACCCTGGCTGGAGGGAAGATGTTCACCAAGCTGGACCTGACCTCGGCCTACATGACACAGGAGCTGGAGGAGTCTTCGAAAGGCCTCACCTGCGTCAACATGCACAAAGGTCTGTTTATCTACAACCGGTGCCCGTTCAGGATTCGGTCGGCAACAATGATCTTCCAGCGGAACATGGAGAGCCTGCTAAAGTCGGTTCCTTGCACCATGGTCTTCCAGGATGACATATTCGTTTCAAGTTGGGACACCATGGAGCACTTGAAGAATCTGGAAGAGTTCTTAGTTGGTTGGATCGCGTGGGGCTCAGGTTGAAACGTTCGAAGTGTGTTTTCCTGGCACAGGACGTCGAATTCTTAGGAAGGAGAATCACAGCAGACGGGATCAGACCCACCGACGCCAAGACAGAGGCCATCAAGAATGCGCTGCGACCACAGAACGTGACGGAGCTGCGAACATTCCTGGGACTCCTTAACTACTTCGGTAATTTCCTACCTGGGTTAAGCACCCTGCTAGAACCCCTACATGTGCTACTGCACAAGGGAGATGACTGGGTATGGGGGATTTCAAAAGAGGCTGCCTTTAAGAAAGCCAGAAACTTATTGTGTTCTAACAAACTGCTTGTCCTGTATAACCCATATAAACGATTGGTGTTAGCTTGCGATGCGTCGTCATACGAGGTCGGGTGTGTGTTACAACAGGCTAATGAATCGGGGATTTTGCAACCAGTTGCCTATGCATCCAAGAGTTTGTCCAAGGCTGAAAGGGCCTACAGCATGGTTGAAAAAGAGGCTCTGGCGTGCGTTTACGAGGTAAAAAAAATGCACCAGTACTAATTTGGCCTCAAGTTTGAGCTTGAAACTGACCACAAGCTGCTCATATCGCTGTTCTCTGAGAGCAAAGGGATTAATATCAATGCCTCTGCCCACATCCAAAGATGGGCACTCACGCTGTCGGCACACAACTATGTAATCCGCCACAGACCAGGCACAGAGAACTGCGCTGATGCTCTCAGTCGGCTACCATTGCCCACTACTGGGGTGGAAATGACACAGTCAGTGGACTTGCTCATGGTCATGGAGGCATTTGAGAATGAGAAATCCTCCGTTACTGACCAGCCAGGATCCTTTACTGTCCCTGGTAAAAAAAATTGTATCCTCCATGGGAGCTGGTCCAGTGTCCCAGTGGAGATGCAGGAAGCGATTAAGCTGTTCCACAGACACAAAGATGAGCTGTCCCTGCAGGCGGACTGTCTTTTGTGGGGCAATCGCATAGTCTTGCCCAAGAAAGGCAGAGACACATTCATTTGCAAACTGCACAACACCCACCCAGGCAGGCATCATAATGTTGAAAGCCATAACCAGATCCCATGTGTGGTGGTCCGCCATCGACTCAGATTTAAAGTCATGTGTGCGCCAGTGCAACACTTGCTCTCAGTTGAGCAATGCACCCAGAGAGGCATCGCTAAGCTTGTGGTCCTGGCCATCCAAACCGTGGTCGAGGATCCATGTAGACTATGTAGGCCCATTCCAAGGCAAAATGTTTTTGGTTGTCGTGGACGCTTACTCAAAGTGGATTGAATGTGCAGTAATGTTTGTAAGCACATCCACAGCCACCATTGAAAGTCTACGAGCCATGTTTGCCACGCACGGCTTGCCTGATGTCCTAGTCAGCGACAATGGGCCGTGCTTCACCAGTGCTGAATTCAAAGAATTCATGACCCGCAACGGGATCAAACATGTCACATCTGCCCCGTTCAACGGACAGGCAGAACGGGCAATTGAGACCATCAAGCAAAGCATGAAACGCGTATCGGAAGGCTCCCTGCAGAACCGGTTGTCCCGAGTACTGCTCAGCTACCGCACCAGACCCCACTCACTCACCGGGATTCCCCCAGCCGAGCTGCTCATGAAAAGGGTGCTTAAAACAAGGCTCTCTCTGGTCCATCCTGATCTACATTATCACGTGGAGGACAAGCGGCATCAACAAAGTGTGTACCATGACCGCGCTAATTTGTTATGTGATATTGAGATCAATGATCCTGTGTTTGTGCTCAATTATGGACATGGTCCCAAATGGCTCGCTGGCACGGTCACAGCCAAAGAGGGGAATAGGGTGTTTCAGATCAAACTGACCAACGGACAAACTCACAGAAAAGACTTGGACCAAATCAAATTGCGGTTCACCAACAGCTATGAACAACCTGAAAAGGACACCATGAACTTTGACCTTCCAACACACACACAAGTGGCAACTGACATCACAGTTGACCACGAAACCGAACTCATCATCCGGCAAGACCGGCTGCCCAACAGCCCAGTGAAAACTGACCAACCCATCCACACCCAGCATTTGTACCGAGACGATCGACAAGGGAGCGCAAAGCCCCAGATCGTCTCACCTTGGAAATAAGTGTACTGTTGACTTCACGAGGGAGTGATGTTATGTATTTAATCCTTTGTAACTTGCATTACACCTGACCACCAGAGGGCCCACCTGTTGGAGTCCCAAGGGATCCCAGCATCCCTTGGGAACACAGTAGAGAAGCAGGCAACCCACGAGGTACCTGCACTCTGGAACCTTAATAAAGGAGCTAAGGTCACACTTGCTCATTACACACAGTGCTCAGTTTGACCATTTATTATGAGTATAAATGATATGTCCTTACCATACAGTATAAATGCACATGAGGCCCATACTTGAGAGAAGGTCACTCTGTGACCAGTTACCTTTATTACCAAGACCTCAAGTGATGAAGGTGGGTGGAGCTTCCCCTTTTGCACCTGAAAGTGCAGGTTAGGAGTGTCTCCCACAAGTTCACCCCCTTGTGGTCAATGTTCTCAAGGTGTACAACTTAGGTTAACTTAAACATGGGTTACAATAATAGTTGAATACATGACATCACCTCCCCAGCAAAGTCATATTGGGATCACAGGTTAAGTCTCTCTGGTGGTTTACACTGTCCTGTAGAGTGCCTGAGTTGGGGCTCCGGTTGTTGGGCGCTGGCCTGAGTGTCTGCTGTTTGCGGTGCCTCAGGTCTGTCTGAACTGCCCACAGTGACTGGGCTCTCCTCCACTTGGTTCCGTTCTTCGGTCACCTGTGGTGGAGTGAACTCTATATCGTGTTCTTCCTCTGCTTCTTCTATGGGGTTGCTGAACCTCCTTTTAGTTTGATCCACGTGTTTGCGGCAGATTTGTCCATTGGTAAGTTTAACTACCAGAATCCCATTCCCTTCTTTGGCAATCACAGTGCCTGCAAGCCATTTGGGCCCTGCAGCGTAATTAAGGACAAAAACAGGGTAATTGGAATCAATACATCGCGCTCTCGCATTCCTGTCATGGTAGTCAAATTGTGACTGACGCCTGCTCTCAACAGTTTCTTTCATAGTAGGGTTATAAGGGATAACCTGGTTTTGAGTGTCCTTTTCATTAGCAGCTCTGCGGGTGGAACCCTGTGAGCGAGTGTGGTCAGGATCTATTGGCCAAAAGGAGGCGTGATAAGTGGCTTTGGAGGGAACCCGCTTGGATTCTGAGCATCCCCTGTTTGATTATCTGCACTGCTCATTCCGCCTGGCTGTTTGAGGCTGGCTTGAACGGTGCCTGACATGGTTGATTCCATTGCCTGCCATGAAGTCCTGGAATTCAGTGCTTGTGAAGCATGGCCATTGTCGCTGACCAAGACATCCGGTAGACCATGGGCGGCGAACATTGCCCGTAGACTTTCTACCTTGGCAGAGGATGTGTTTGAATTGAGAATGTCACACTCGATCCATTTGGAGTAGGCGTCTACTACAAGCAAAAACATTTTTCCCATGAAAGGACCTGCGTAGTCCACATGGATACGTAACCATGGCGTAGCGGGCCAGGACCAGGGGCTAAGGGGGCTTCCCTGGGTGCGTTGCCCAGCTGGGCACATGTGTTGCACCTGCGAACACAAAGTTCCAGGTCTGCATCTATCCCTGGCCACCAAACATGTGACCTGGCAATTGCCTTCATCATGACAATGCCCGGGTGCTCATTGTGAAGTTCTCTGATAAACACTTCTCTGCCTCTCTGGGGCATGACTACTCGGTTCCCCCACGGTAGGCAATCGGCCTGAATCGAAAGTTCATCCTTGCGTCTGTGAAATGGTTTGAATTCCTCAGGGCATGCCCTGAACGTGGCTGCCCAGTCCCCATTCAGGACACATTTCTTAACTAAAGACAGTAGCGGGTCTTTATTTGTCCAGACTTTAATCTGACGGGCTGTCACAGGTGAGCCTTCGCTTTCGAAAGCTTCAACAGCCATGACCATCTCTGCATCATGCTCAGTTGCCCTCTCAGTGGTGGCTAGTGGGAGCCTGCTGAGTGCATCGGCGCAGTTTTCAGTGCCTGGTCTGTGCCGAATTGTGCAGTCATAGGCGGCTAACATAAGTGCCCACCTCTGTATGCGGGTCGATGCATTCGCATTTATAGCCTTGTTGTCGGCCAAAAAAGGGATGTTAGGGGTTTTTGATCTGTCTCCAGCTCAAATTTCCTGCCAAACAGGTACTGGTGCATTTTTTTTACTGCATATACACATGCTAGCGCTTCCTTTTCTACCATCCCGTAGCCCCTTTCTGCCTGGGACAGACCTCTGGAGGCATAAGCTACTGGCTGTAACTGACCATTGGCATTCACATGCTGCAACACACACCCGACCCCATAGGACGACGCATCGCACGTTAAAACTAGTTTCTTACACGGGTCATATAACATTAACTGTTTGTTGGAGCATAACAAGTTGCGTGCTCTATCAAAAGCCCTTTCCTGGCTGTCCCCCCAGACCCAATCACGACCTTTGCATAGGAGCACATGTAGCGGCTCTAACAGCGTGCTCAATTTGGGAAGAAAGTTACCAAAATAGTTCAGGAGCCCCAGAAACGAACGCAGCTCCGTCGTGTTACGGGGTCTGGGTGCTCTCTGGATCGCTTCGGTTTTGGACGCAGTGGGTCTGATCCCGTCTGCTGCTACCCTCCTCCCCAGGAATTCTACCTCTGGAGCTAAGAAGACACACTTCGCCTTATTCAGTCGCAGCCCTACCCGGTCCAGTCTGCGTAGCAGCTCCTCTAGGTTGTGGAGGTGTTCTTCTCAATCGCGACCCGTGACGAGGATATCGTCTTGAAAAACCACCGTCCTTGGAATCGACTTGAGGAGGCTTTCGATATTTCGCTGAAAGATCGCGGCGGCCGAACAAATCCCGAACTGACATCTGTTATACTCAAACAACCCCTTGTGTGTCGTGATGGTGGTCAGCTTCTTGGACTCACTCGCCAGCTCCTGGGTCATGTAAGCTGAGGCCGGGTCCAATTTTGAAAAAAGTTTGCTACCGGATAGCGTCGCAAAGAGGTCCTCAGCTTTTGGTAGCGGGTACTG
Source organism: Pristiophorus japonicus (assembly GCF_044704955.1). NCBI lineage: Eukaryota > Metazoa > Chordata > Chondrichthyes > Pristiophoridae > Pristiophorus > Pristiophorus japonicus. The sequence goes on along the minus strand of NC_091981.1, from coordinate 132,643,410 downwards.
GTCTTGGAGTAACACCCGATTGATGGTGGCCTTGTAATCGCCACATATCCTGACCGACCCATCTGCCCTGAGCACCGGCATGATCGGGCTCGCCCAGTCACTGAATTCGACTGGCGAGATGATGCCTTCCCTCAGCAGGCGATCCAATTCGCATTCTATCTTTTCCCGCATCATGTACGGCACCGCTCTGGCCTTGTGGTGTACTGGCCTGGCATCCAGGTTTATGTGAATCACTACCTTGGCCCCCATGAAAGTGCCGATGCCGGGTTGAAATAATGAGTCAAATTTGTCCAGTACCTGTGAGCATGATACTCGCTCCACAGAAGACATTGCATTGACATCGCCCCATTTCCAGTTCATGACAGCAAGCCAACTCTTCCCCAGTAGTGCAGGACAGTCCCCCGGGACACAAGAACATAAGAACATAAGAATTAGGAACAGGAGTAGGCCATCTAGCCCCTCGAGCCTGCTCCGCCATTCAAAAAGATCTCCTCGTACATCAACGTGGCTGCAGGCTTCCTGCACATACGCGCCAAGTGACCGCTGACGTTGCAGTTTCTGTAGGTATATTGCTGATACCTGAAAGCTCTGGCTGGGTGTTTGCCTCCGCACCTCCAACATGAGCTGGAGGCCCTGTTGTTGGAAACAAAAGGTCCATTACCAGTCGATCGTCTCTGACTGTCTCTGTAACTGTCCTTAAGCGCACCATTAACAGGTGTTGATGGCCCCATTACTGGCCGCATTGTCTATTGCAATGGCATGAATCGCCATTCAGCTAGCCTTTGTCTCTGTTGAATTCCCCCTTTGGGTTCGACTACATGCTGGGGCATGTCCGATTGCCCTTGTCTGCCTAGAAAACTCTGTGCCGCGTTAACAATGTTGACTCCCTGGTCGTTTGCCGCATTTGAGCCAAGATTTTTCTCATACATCATTCTGGTCTCTTCCTCCCCTGAGATAAATGTCTGGGCTATCAGAGCCGCCACTTCCAAGGTCAAGTTTTTGGTCTCAATCAGTTTTTTGACATACACTGTTTTTTTTGGAGCAGACTAAAATCTGCAAGTTTTGCCAAAGTTTCTGCACCATTCTAAAGTACCTACGTCCAATTTATTTAGTTCCCGATTTTTTGACGTCACTGGGGGCAGAACCTGCCAGGTACGCCATTTCTGGCCATTTATGCGAGAATTCCAAGTAGGATTTTTTCAAAAATAGCGCAGTGCACCATTCTGAAAAACCTTACCGACACTTAAGAAAATCGGCGCAGAGAAGACACCATTGTTTTAGCGGAGCTGAAGCCACGGCACCGGGAACGGGGGACCTTTTGGCCCAGGTTAGCAGCAGCACCCGGGGCAGGGGCCATTCAGCCCAGGATGGGAGCGGCATCTGCGGGGGGGTGGGGCAGTGGGGGGGACATTCAGCCCGGGATAGGAGCGGCACCGGGGGTTCCTTTCGGTCTCGGACAGCGACAGCACCGGGCGCATGCACAGAGCAGGGTGCAGTCCATGGATTAGGGCACCAACCTTTTGCAGGGAGAGGGAAGGTGTGAGTGCTTTCTGTGAGTAGTTTCATTTCATTTGCAACTAAGAAAAAACAATGGGACGATCCTAATGCCTAATTTAGTAAGCGTGTTTTGCATCATGGCGATGCAAAGGGGAAGATTAATAAGACAACAATATGTCAGGAACCAGAGAGCTCGCAGAATGATGGCAAGGAAGCCTTACCCGCAGCGGGTGTACAGGGAGAGGTGCCTGAGTGAGGCAGACGGCATTCGCAGGCTGCGCTTTCTTCAGAAGGATGTGATCACAGAGATCTGCCAACTTATCAGGGCAGACCTGCAGCCTAGAAGCGGGAGGAGGACTGCACTACCCATAGATGTCAAGGTGACTGCAGCACTTGACTTCTATGCCTCCGGCTCCTTTCAGGCATCAACTGGGAACATCATCATCATCATAGGCAGTCCCTTGAAATGAGGATGACTTGCTTCCACACCAAAAAAGGATGAGTTCACAGGTGTTTCAATGAAAGACTTAACATTCCAGGTCCTGAACTACATATTGAAGGGTGGAAGATGCCTGTGCGTGGATTTTTTTTAACGTGTGGTGGCCGTTGCACACCAGCCACTACACGGGTTTGACAGAACTAGGTCTTGGACCAATGGCAAGGAGTAACCAAGACAATTGGAGACCAGCTCTGCTGACGGACCTAGTGCACTGGGGACGTATGCTGCATCTCGCAGCATGCTACACATAGCTGCATTCGGCAGGTGACTATTGCACTTTATACCCGCAGCGATGACTACATCAAGTTCACATGACCACCGAGGCAATGCGTGACAAGGCTGTGGGCTTCTCGAGGATTGCTGGCTTCCCCAAGGTACAGGGTGCGATAGACTGTACCCACATCGGCTTGCGAGCATCTTTGCACGATTCAGAGGTTTACAGGAACAGGAAAGGGTTTCACTCACTAAATGTCCAGCTGGTCTGTGACGATATGCATCGGATCGTGGCAGTTGGTGCCAGATGCCCAGGGAGCACCCTTGATGCTTTCATCTTATGTGAGAGCGTAATATCTGCCATTTTTCACAAGCAGCCAGAAGGACAGAGCTGGCTGCTAGGGGACAAGGGTTATGGGCTTGCCACCTGCCTCATGACCCCTCTACGCAACACCTGAATAGAAGCTGAGCATCAGTACAACATGCCTCACATAACCACACGCAGCAAAGGACAATTGGAATACTAAAGCAGCGTTTCCGATGCTTGGACTATTCTGGAGGCTACCTGCAATATGCCCCTGAGATGGTCGGTCAGTTCACTGTCGTGTGCTGCATGCTGCACAACTTAGCCATCATGAGGCACCAGGCACTGGAAGTTGAAGAGCAACCTCAGGCGAGAGGGATGAGGAGGACAACGAAGAGGCTGATGAGGAGGAGGAGGAGGGGGATGAGGAGGAACAGCAGCAGCAGCAGCAGGAGGAAGCCATGCCACCACCTCAACTGGCGGTGGAGGAAGGGCCCTCGTTCACCTATAGCCATTGCAAGAGTCTTACGTCAGTGACTAATCCTTGAACGCTTTGCTGCATGAAGGCTGAGCGGCACATTTGATCATTCACCATGTTGACTGTTTGTTGCATTAATTTAAACAATAATGTTCATGATTCTGGTTTAATTGAAAAAAGAATTACATTAATTAAACATTTTTACACTTGTATTTAACTTAACTTTAATAAAAATATTTTTGTTACAAACTTGAACTTTTCCATTAAGATCAGTTAAATAACAATAACATAAGAACAGTAACAACAACAACAATAACAGCAGTAAACAAACATTAGCTGCAGCCATCCCTCCTCCACCTTATTCTAAGACCGCCGGCCACATTTGCCTTTGCTTCCTCTATCCTTGGCCAGTGGCGCAGACTTTCTCCCCCTGCAACCAAGCTGCTTTTTTCGAGCATCTCCGGGACAGCGCATTTCTTGTTGGCGGGTGTGGGCAGACCCAAGAGACAGCATTGTGGAAGGCCCAACTTGGGCCTCTTCAGCCTCTTCCTCAGCCTGTGGATGAACTGGCACTCTACCTGAGGTTGATCTGGGGATTGGAGTGTGAGTGGCAGCAGTTCCTTCCGTCATGCACCGCTGGCCAATGAAAGCCTGGGCATATTCCATTATTGCAGAAGCTACCTCCGACATTTCCTCCCTAATCTGCCCCGACAGTGTTCCCATTTCTCCTGAGAGTGTTGTTACTTCTGACGACAATCCCGCTATCTCATGACCCACTCCACTCAAGGTGTCCAGCAGTGATTGGGTAAGTTCAATGCTCTCCCCACTCATTGCCATGAGCTGAGCCATGTCTGTTGGATCCTGCATTTCAAGAGAGCGCTCTCAAGCTCTCCTTCCCCTCCTCACCCTGGGTGTGACTCGCTGCAACCCACTGGGACCCGCAGCCTCGGACTGTGTGAAACAATGGAATGTCCCAAAACTCGGAGCAGTCTGAAAAGGGCTTGGCACATCCACATGCGGCACCAACTCCTCCAGATTCAGTGTCACAGTCTCAGTATTAGGGCCTTCCCGTTCCCCCTGATCCTCCTGCTCATCCTTGTCCTGATCTTCCTGTGGAAGTTCTGCATTAAAGACTTCATCCTGGTCAGGCTCCTCCTCGAGTCATTTTTCTTCTTTGGCAGGGGCTTGTGATTCCTCAGGGATGGGCGCAACTTCTGCAAAATATAACAGAGCAGACGATCGTTTAGCAGCAGAGGAGGGGGCAGGGTGGCATGAGTAGGCTCACACAGCGCAGGCAGCAGGCTCATTTGAAGGACCACAATGAATGATAGCACATTGCATCAACCAAAGCGTTGCTGAAGGAGAGTACATCCCATAAACCAAAGCGTGGCTAGCCCACGCAGTACTTAACATTTAGCCAAGCTAGACAGTGGAATTTGCACGGCTTACCCTCTCTCTGTAAGCTGAGCCCAGCTTGTGCACTGGTTCTTGACCTTCTAGAGCCAGCACCAATCATACCAGCGATCCTCGCTTCCAGGGCTGTCAGTGGGTGCCCATTTGCCGAACCTCCTCAAGTTCATGTTCACTCTCTGTTGTTGTGCGCCACCTTCCTCTGCAAAGATGAAAATAGAACTTTTTACGAGAAGGGCTCTGTTGTGGTGGCACACACAGTTGGTCACATTTACAATTGTAATTCCAGTGCATAAACGAAAATATTACTTACACAAACTATTTGGCCAAGGTCCTGCCATTTTTTTTTGCACTGCTTGCCAGTCCTCGGAATGGTCACCACCGCAGAGAAATCATCTCCAACTTTGTCCCAACGTTTGTTCATTTCTTTTGGCTTTAGTCTAACTGGACCTTTGTTCTGAAGCTTGTGCCATCTGCTCTCAATGATAGAAACCAAGGCCTCAGTTTCATCTGGTAGAAAATTCCTGGTCTTTGTCCCATGATCCATATTGCAGCTCCGATTTTTCTACTCACAAGCAGCTCTGAAAGTGTGCGGGCACACCCCTCATGTGGAAAACGGGAATTTTTTTGGGTGCCATTCGGCCCGGGATAGGAGCGGCGGGGGGGGTCTTTGGGCCTTTGGACCTGGGATAGCAGCGGCAGCGGCACCTGGGGTGGGGGGCCATTTGGCACGGGAGAGTAACGGCACCAGGGCTCTACAATTGCTTATGTCTTGCTGCATCTTGTATGTTTCACTTTCCAACCTCAGCTCTTCACTTTGTCCCTCGTTACCCTGGCACCCTCAGTTTTTCAACGCTGACCTTAAACTCCACCCACAGAGCTTAAGGACAATCTGCATCGCTGCAAATTCAGTTTATTCCAGCGAAACTTGGAATTTTTGTTCTTGGCGCAGTCCACCACAAATAAATCAGACGTACCTCTACAACTGGGCCAAAAAAATTCCCTGTGGAATTTTGGGCCCAGAGAGACTATTTCCGCTGGTTGGGGAGTCCAGGACTAGAGAGCATAGTCTAAAAATTAGAGCCAAACCTTTCAGGAATGAAATTAGGAAACACTTCTACACACCTGCTAAGTATTTCCAACATTTTCTAGTTTTATTCCAGACTGTAAGTTCGTATTGTGAAATTGCCAAATGTCTTTATTTTCTCGGGTTTTCACAAAATGAATCATTGTGGCAACTGTTGCCCTTGTGTTGGGAGCACACTATTCTTGGATGATTTTCCTGGCAGGACCGCAAGTGTATTCACAGCAAAATGACTGCAAAGACCTTGCAGGGCCTCCTTGAAAAGCATAGGTTTCAGTCAGGTCCAGGTGCATTCTACTTATCTTACAGCAGCGACTCCACTCACAAGTCCATCAACATTCCTTAGATATATTCATTTTCCCATGGTATATTTTATTTATAGCATCCAGGAATTCACATGAAACCAGGAAACCAGTGATACCTTCTGTGCTACATTGTCACACCTGCCCTTTTACCTCCTCTGTTCCCGCTATCCAGGGTCCCAAATACTCCTTCCAGGTGAAACAGCGATTTACTTGTACTTCTTTCAATTTACTAAACTGTATTCGCTGCTCACGATGTGGTCTCCTCTATATTGGGGAGACCGAGTGTAGATTGGGTGACCGCTTTGCGGAGCACCTCTGGTCAGTTCGCAAGTGTGAGCCCGAGCTTCCAATCACCTGTCACTTTAATTCTCCACACCACTCCGACTCTGATCTCTCTGTCCTCGGTCTCCTACACTGTTCCAACGAAGATCAACACAAGCTCGAGGAATAGCACCTCATCTTTCGTTTCTGCACTTTACAGCCTTCTGGACTCAACAATGTATTCAAAAATTTCAGAGCGTAACCGCTGCCAATTTTTGGCTCCCTTCCCCCCCCTCCCCGCCCGCGCCCCACCTCCCCTCCCCTGCCCCCGACCCCCTCAGAGTCTGATTCTTTCTTTCTTTTTTTCTCTTTGTTTTTAAAGGCAGTTGGTCATTATCCCACCATTCACACCCTATCTTGACTAATGTTTTTCTAACTCCTGGCATTACCATTTGAATTTGGGCCATCATCCCTTTAGTCTCTCTAATCTCTCCTGTCTTCCAACCTATCAGAGACCTTCCCTTTTGTTCTTTCTTCCCCTCCCCCTTTCAGTGCTTGTTAAGAATCTGTTCTTTTCAAACACTCTCCAGTTCTGACGAAGGGTCATCGACCCGAAATGTTAACTCTGCTTCCTTTCCACAGATGTTGCCTGACCTGCTGAGAATTCCAGCATTTTCTGTTTTTATTCCAGATTCCAGCAGCCGCAGTATTTTGCTTTTGTATTAGTGAGTATTTGAACATGAGGATATCCTGGTGTTCTCATCTGAGGTCCATACACCTGTAATTTACAGCAGGTGTATTGCATTATTCCACAATGCTGAGATGTCATCCACTACGAGTTTGAGAGGGGCGCAAGTTTACTGGTATTTTCACCACAGAGGAAGAATTGGCATGGAGAATGAGATAACTCGGCTTCTGGAGATGAGGAATGTCCTCAGAGGGAAGGAGCCACAGCTGTTCTGGGAGAGAATAAATTCATCAAACAATATCATTATTAATTAATCACAGTCAACACTTCATCGATTTGTAGAACTTCTTCAAGAAGCTTATTTATTGAAGCAGTCAGCTATAGAGTAAACAGCTGTTTCTGCCACAAATACATGGGCCGGAATCTTCCCAGCCCTGCGAGTGTGGGTTTGGAGGCGGGACCACTGTCAAAATGGCCCTGATTGACAGTGGGTCAGGATCCCGCTCTAAACTCGCCTTCATACGAGTTTCTCAGCTGTCAGATCTGCAGTCAGAAACTCACACAAAGGTGGGTTTAGAGCAAGTGGCGGGACAGTTAATTTACATTATTAAAGGTACCTAAATGGTAGTTAAGATGGTTAAAAGCAGGCATTCACAATTTTACAAAACTTTTGACGGGTTTGCCGTCCTTCGGGTTTCACGCCAGGTCAGTGTATCGGGTTCTCAGTGACTCTCTATTGCTTTGCCAAGTTGACAGCTGCAGAAATGGTATAAAAGCTACCATTTCACAGCTGTTCACTTTCCAATGTCAGAATCTGAAGCCGTCAGGCTATCGAAGAGAATTTTGAACTATATGCAGGTTGGAAGTGTTTGCAGTGAACTCTCTATCCAGTGTCACCTCCTTGGAGCAACCTCTCTCACCATTGCTTGTGTGCTTCTGTCATCTCAATCTCATCTGCCATCTATTCCAGCAACATCGGTGCCCTTGACAAAGTCTCAGAATCCCACTACGATCAGTCCCTAAACACACCAGCAACACCAACAGCAATACCAACCTTCTCCGCAATCACCTGATGCTGCAAAGTCCACAGGGCATCAGCACCCGACCACATTGCTGCCCGGGGGTCCAGTGATGGCCCAACCATGGCCACATTTACTTCATTTCATGTTGTGCATGTCAAAATGGCCACATGATGCACCAGGTTGGCACCTCCCCACACCAGCTCCATAAAGCATCCCTGCAATGTCCAACCCATTCCTTTCACACTTATCACTACTGTGCAGGGTACCCTTATGTCTGACCATTCATAACAACTCACTAAACCACTTCCAAAGGTGCCCACAAATCTGTCCAAGAACACAAAGTGCTGAAAATAAAGATTTCAATGTTTGACAACACATGGGGCTAGAACCTCCACTGTTGAGCTTATCACCCAGCTGGCCACCATGACCGAGTACATTCCGCGGATGGCGGAGGTCCTGGATGCGATAGCCAGGAACACTGCTGGCACAGGCCTCCTAGTGGTCCCCGAGCACGGCACTCTACCCCTAGGTTCCGCATCACCACTGCGAACAACAGATGAGAGCAAGGACCAAGATCCTGCTTCTGCATCAGAGAATGTTGCCCCCTCAGCACCCCCCACTCCCGTACCAATGCAACCACCGCCTCTGCCTTAATCCCCCCCCTATGAGGCACCGCCTGAGGAGCACCTAGGCCAGGCACCGTGGAGCAAGGAGGGGAAGGGGTGGAGGAGGGGAGAAGAAGGTGGGGGGGGGGGAAAGAAAAGTGAGGTACATGTCCGCAGGTGATGGCTGTGTTATATCTCCATCTGGGTGTATGCAATTTGTTGTAATGTATGGGGGCTGGGGACCACGCTCCTGCTTTGCCTTTGTATTCTGTGTTGCTAGACATGTTGAACATTTGATTGATGTCAATGGTGGAAAAAGTGGGGTATGAGCGACAGTTGGGTTTTATTGCCTGTGATATTTATTATTGTGTTCATAATAGTGTGGTGTAACTGAGTACTGTAGACATGAGTAAGTGTGACCTTAGTTCCTTTATTCTAACCCTAGAGTGTTGGTACAGCATGGGAGACCTGCTTTTCTACAGTGCTCACAAGGGATGCTGGGATCCCTTGGGACTCCAACAAGTACGCTCTCTGGTGGCGGTATAATACTGGTTACATAGGGTTGCATACATAACATCACTCCCTCCCAAAGTCAATAGTACACTTATTTACAGGGTAAGACGATCTGGGCCTTTCGCTCCCGAGTCGATTGTCTCGGTACAAATGCAGGTGTAGGTGAGTTGGTTTGTTCTTCGTTGGGCTGCTGTGCAGCGGGGTCTTGCTGGGCTGCTGGGGATGGTGAGTTCAGCTTCGTTGTCAACCGTGATGTCAGTTGCCACTTGTGTGTGTGTCGGAGGGTCGAAGTTGCTGGTGTCCTCTTCAGGTTGCCCGTGGCTGTCTGTGAATCGCAGTTTGGTTTAGTCCAAATGCTTTCTGCAAGTTAGTCCATTTGCGAATTTGACCTGAAACGCCCTACTCCCTTCTTTGGCTATGACAATGCCAGCAAGCCATTTGGGACCATGTCTATAGTTGAGTACAAATACAGGGTTATTGACTTCAATATCGCGTGACAAATTTGCACCATCGTGGTACATGCTTTGTTGATGTCGCCTGTCCTCAACGTGATCATGGAGATCAGGCTGGACAAGAGAGAGCCTTGTTTTGAGCGCCCTTTTCATGAGCAGCTCGGCTGGGGGGAACCCCGGTGAGCGAGTGGGGTCTGGTGCAGTAGCTGAGCAGGACTCGGGACAGGTGGGTCTTCATGGAGCCTTCCAACATGCGTTTCAAGCTTTATTTGATGGTTTGAACTGCATGTTCTGCCTGGCCATTGGATGCGGGCTTGAACAGGGCAGATGTGACGTGCTTGATCCGATTGCGGGTCATGAATTCCTTGAATTCAGCACTGGTGAAGCATGGCCCATTGTCGCTGACAAGGACTTCAGGCAGGCCGTGCGTGGCAAGCATGGCGTAGGCTTTCGATGGTGGCAGTGGTCGTGCTTACAGACATTATTACACACTCAATCCATTTTGAATAAGCATCCACAACAACCAAAAACATTTTGCCTAGAAACCGGCCAGTAAAGTCAATGTTGAACTTAGACCACAGTTTGGAGGGCCATGACCATAAACTTAACGATGCCTCCCTGGGTGCATTGCTCAGTTGAGAGCAAGTGTTGCATTGGCGCACACAAGACTCCAAATCTGAGTCAATGCCGGGCCACCACACATGAAATCTGGCTATAGCTTTCATCATTACTATGCCTGGGTGAGTACTGTGTAGGTCACGTATGAACATTTCCCTGCCTTTCTTAGGCAAGACCACGCGATTACCCCACAAAAGACAGTCCGCCTGTATGGACATTTCGTCTTTACGCTGCTGGAACGGCTTGATCGCTTCATGCATCTCTGCTGGGACGCTGGAACAGCTCCCATGGAGGACACAGTTTTTTACAAGGGAGAATAAGGGATCCTGCCTGGTCCAGGTCCTGATCTGGCGAGCCATAACGAGTGACTTTTCGTTTTCAAATGCATCCATCACCAAGAGCAAGTCTGCAGGCTGTGCCATTTCTACCCCGGTGGTGGGCAATGGAAGCCGACTGAAAGCATCAGCGCAGTTCTCTGTGCCTGGTTTGTGGCAGATTATATAGTTATATACAGACAGCGTGAGCGCCCATCTTTGGATGCGAGCAGAGGCATTGTTATTAATCCCTTTGCTCTCTGAGAATAGCGATATGAGTGGCTTATGGTCAGTTTCTAACTCAAACTTAAGACCAAACAGATACTGGTGCATTTTTTTTTAGCCTGTAAACACATGCCAGAGCTTCTTTTTCAATCATGCTGTAGGCCCTTTCGGCCTTGGACAAACTCCTGGAAGCATAGGCGACCGGTTGCAATGTTCCCAATTCGTTTGCTTGTTGTAACACACACCCGACCCCATACGAAGACGCATCTCAAGCTAGCACTAAATGTTTACATGGGTTATACAGAACAAGCAGTTTGTTGGAACATAACAGATTTCTGGCTTTCTCAAAAGCAGCCTCTTATGATTTCCCCCATCTCCCTTGCGGAGCAACACATGTAGGGGTTCTAGCAAGGTGCTTAACCCGGGTAAGAAATTACCAAAATAATTGAGGAGTCCCAGGAACGACCACAGCTCCGTCACGTTCTGTGGTCTCGGCGAGTTCTTGATGGCCTCCGTCTTGGCGTCGGTCGGTCTGATGCCGTCTGCCACGATTCTTCATCATAAGAACTCGACCTCTGGTGCCAGGAAAACACACTTCGAGCATTTCAGCCTGAGTCCCACATGATCTAGCCGACTTAGAACCTCTTCCAGGTTCTTCAAGTGTTCGATGGTGTCCCGACCTGTGATCAATATGTCGTCCTGGAAAACCACGGTGCACGGAATCGATTTCAGCAGGCTCTCCATGTTCCTTTGAAAAATAGCCTCGGCCAATCAAATCCCAAACGGGCATCTATTGTAGATGAACAGATCTTTGTGCATGTTGATGCAGGTGAGGCCTTTCGAAGATTCCGCCACCTCCTGCGTCATGTAGGCCGAGGTCAGCTCCAACTTGGTGAACGTCTTCCCTCCTGCCAGCGTCGCAAATAGGTCGTCTACCTTGGGTAGCGGGTACTGGTCCTGTAGCGAAAAACGGTTAATCGTTACTTTATAGTCTCCACAAATTCTGACCGTGCCATCGCCCTTGAGAACCGGAACAATCGGACTGGCCCACTCGTTGAACTCCACCGGCGCGATGATGCCTTCTCGCTGCAGCCTGTCCAGCTCGATCTCCACTTTCTCTTGCATCATGTATGGCACTGCCCATGCCTTGTGGTGGATGGGTTGTGTACCGGGAACCAAGTGGATCTGCACCTTCGCCCCTGAGAAACTTCCAATGCCTGGCTCAAACAACGACAGAAACTTGCTCAGAACCTGGGCACATGAGACGTCATCGATGGACGAGAGCGCTCAGATGTCGTCCTAGTTCCAGCAGATTTTCCCCAGCCAGCTTCTGCCGAACAGTGTGGGGCCATCTCCTGGTACAATCCATAGTGGGAGTTCTTGCACTGTTCCATCATAGGAGACTTTTACTGCTGCGCTGCCAATTACAGGAATCAGCTCTTTAGTGTAAGTTCTCAGCTTGGTATGAATGTGGCTAAGCTTGGGCTTTTGTGTCTTGTTGCACCACAGCCTGTCGAAGGCCTTTTTGCTCATGATAGACTGACTCGCACCCGTGTCCAGTTCTATGGATACTGGAATTCCGTTCAGTTCAACTTTTAACATGATCGGTGGACATTTTGTGGTGAAGGTGTGTACCCCGTACACTTCTGCCTCCTCGGTTCGAGTGCCTAATCCAGTTTGATCTGCCATGGATCGATCTTCCTCTGCAACGCGGTGGTTTGCAGGGTTTGCAGCTCGTCTGCACATTCACTGGAGGTGTCCCATTGTCCCACAGCCTTTGCACGCATAGTGTTTGAAGCGGCATTGATGGGCTCAATGATCACCTCCGCAGCACCAACAAGGTGTTAACTGCTTCGCATTAACGTTTGATGGCGGACTCTGGGTCATCTGAGGTCATGCAGCTGCAGGCGTGTATGTTCTGCCATATACATTCCTGCCTGAAAACGACGTTACTTTGTGCACAGCACTTGCCGAAACCTCTTTATGCTGCGAAATTTGTTTGGTGTTATCGCTGGTGGACATAAATGCCTGGGCTAACGTTATGGCTTTACTCAGGTTCGGTATTTCAACAGTCAATAGTTTGCGAAGGATAACCTCATGGCCAATGCCAAGCACAAAAAAGTCTCTGAGCATTTGCTCCAGGAATCCATCGAATTCGCAATATCCTGCAAGGCACCTTAGTTCGGTGATGTAGCTCGCCACTTCCTAGCCTTCAGACCATTGACATATATAAAATCGATACCTTGCCATCAGAACGCTCTCCTTCAGATTTAGGTGCTCCCAGACCAGCGTACACAGTTCTTCATACGATTTGGTTGTTGGTTTCACCGGAGCAAGAAGATTCTTCATGAGGCCATAGGTTGTTGCCCCGCAGATGGTGAGGAGGATCGCTCTTCGTTTGGCAGTGTTCTCATCCCCTTCCAGCTCATTGGCCACAAAGTATTGGTTGCGTCACTCCACGAAGGCCTCCCAATCGTCCCCTTCTGAAAATTTCTCCGGATGCCAACAGTTCTCTGCATTTTCGCATGATGGTTCATTATCTCGTCGCCAGTTATTGTATTCATAATAGTGTGGTGTAACTGAGTACTGTAGACCTGAGTAAGTGTCAGGTCTACACTCCAGAGTGTTGGTACAGCATGGGAGGCCTGCTTAAATACAATGTCCCAAGGGATGCTGGGATCCCTTGGGACTCCAATAGGTATGCCCTCTGGTGGCGGTATAATACTGGTTACATAGGATTGCATACATAACACTTATGATTTCAGACCAAAGTTGGTATAAAAATTTTTGTTATTGAACATAACCTTGTTGCACATTGTCTCAGATAGTTGTACCGTTTCACACTGGTGATTCCTTAACATGAAAGGGTTAAATAAAACTTAACATCAATCAACGTAACCTTTAACTGGCACCAAGATGATGGGCACCATTGGTGTCTGAGCTGCACATACAGCAATGTGTCAGCGTTGTCACTCATATCAACACTCTTTCAGGCAAATCGTTCAGATATCAGCTCCCCACGTAAGAGTCTTGCAGCTATGTAGCCACCATGAGTCCTTTCCTGTGGTCTGGAGGGGGTCGTGGGCATGGTTGCAGAGCCAGCCTGATTGTCTGGCCCTAGGTCAGCATCCAGGCCCTTGCCATCCTCTTCCTCTCTCTCCTGAGGTGGAGCATCAGTGCCTTCTGGTAATTCTTGTCCCCTCCTGATAGCCAGGTTGTGCAGCATCGAGCACACGACCATGATCTTGCCTACTTGCTCAGGGTTGTATTGTAGCCCCCCTCCTGAGTGGTCAAGACATCTGAAGCGCTGCTTAAGCACAGTTATTGTTTGGTGACCCCATTGCATTGAAAGTATAATAGCGATTGATCAGAAGCAATGGCATCCTCACTAAAATAAGTCTGTTGAGATGTTCACTTCACCTGAGAAGAACTCCAGAGACAATCCAAACACTGCCGAAGTTGAGGCAGCCTTTTAAATGAAGCGACCTGTGATTTTAAAAATGCCAGCCACACCGCTGGCGTTCGTTCAGAACAGTTCCACTTTTTCTGGGTGTTTTTTTGGGTGAGCGATATTGTGGGCGATATGTGTGCAAGGTGGTGAAAGTGATGGTGAGTGATCTCCTGGGCATTAGTTTCGCCAAATGTGCTCTTTACAACAAAAAAAAGTGGGCGGGCGGTATTATTGAATCTAGGTGTTATTCCTTGCGGAAAGTAACGCTGGGCAATATTATGGGTGTTGATTTCGCCCATTCTGATGATTCCGCCCCAAAAAAGTGGGCGGCCGGTAATATTTCTTCCCGACGTTAAGCACATGGGGAAAGTAACGCTCGGCGATAAATTTCCTAAAAATGCCCATCAGTTTCCATTTGTGCCAAAATGGGTGATATATGGGCGTTATACGTCATTCAGCGGTAAAATGGACATTAAGTGGGCTTTAAGCATGCAAAAAAAGTGGAGGTTCTCGCCCATCAAGATTAACTATACATGAACATTGGCTAAAGGACCCAAGTGCCTACCCTTGTATGTTGTTAGTTGGTATGATTGGACAAGGATGAGAGTGAGTGTGAGGGGTGGCTAGTGAGATGGGGAACTGATAATGTAGATAGAGAGAGCGGGATGGGTGGAGGTGTAAGGTAAGTTGGTGTGAGTAAGGATGTGCAGGGGTAGAGTATGGAAGGCAATGGTGAGGCCATCACTGGGCCCCCAGGCAGCAATGTGGTCGGGTGCTGATGCCCTATGTACTTTGCAGCATCAGGTGATTGTGGAGAAGGTTGGTGTTGCTGTTGGTGTTGCTGATGTGTTTCGGGGTTGATCGTGGTGGGATTCTGAGGTGATGGGGATGTGATGAGTGGAACAGCAGGATGAGGTTGAATGTGGCTTTGCATTAACATTTTGTGATCTGCTGAGATTATTAAAAGGTTTGCACCACTGCAGTCTGGTCCTCCCAACGTCCCTGCTTGTGCTCTCCTGTGCAATGTACAACCAGGCTGTGTCCTGGGGAGGTCGCTTCCACCTATGGAAAGAGAAGAGGACCTCCCTGTGTGCTGTGACTCCATAAGCATCTGAAGGAAGTCATGGGAGAGGCTGGGTGCAGCGTGCATCTCTGTGCAGTGCTTGTCAGTGTTTTCAGCACCTCAATGCTGCAGAACACTGACAGAAGAACTGTCAAAACCATTGTGGGCATTGTCCCTTTAAGGAAACCGGCTGATGACGTGTCATCAAATGATGTCATCAGACTGGCTTCCTCTTAATTGGTCAACAAGCCTGCAGGGCAGGCTTAACAAGCCCAATCATCAGAAGATTCAGGAAGAGAGCGGGCCCGAGTCGGGAGCAGGCTTTCCACACGCCACCAACCCCGGCCGCATCGATCCCACCTCGTGTGGAGAAATCGCGACCATGGACTGTTTAACAGTGCTGTAAGCGGGAACTTTGTAATTGACTATAATGGAAATGGAAACCGGTTAGTGCTCTTTGGCCAATTTAAACGATTGCCTAATCGATGGGCGTTTTAAGTAATGGGGATTATATCCCCTTGCAGCTTTCTTTGATCTTCAAAATAAGTTACTACGCCTCAGATGATTTAAATATAAAGCTAGGGGGTGTAGTGTCCTAGTATTGTTGGCAAATTTGGCACTACTATCTTTAGCCTTATATCCAAATCATTGATGTAAACCATGAACAGAAGCTGTGCCAGATAAGCAGCATGTGGGATACTGTTACCCACTTCCAACCACTCTGAGACACTGCCATTAATTCCTACTCTCTATTTCCTCTTTTCAAATCAATTTTTAAATTAAATGTTCTACCCTGCTGCTAATTCCACACCCTTTAATCTTCTACAATAGTCTCTTGTGTGGTATCTTATCAAAGGCTTGATGAAATTCCATGTACACCACATTCACTGCAACATTCACTGCAATTCTTAATCCCTAGCAGCGAACCCGGGGACTGGGAGAAATTTAGAACTTAGCAGAGGAGGACAAAGGGTTTGATTAGGACACGGAAAATAGAGTATGAGAGGAAGCTTGCAGGGAACATTAAAATGCACTGCAAAAGCTTCTATAGATATGTAATGAGAAAAAGGTTAGTAAAAACAAACGTAGGTCCCCTGCAGTCAGAAGCAGGGGAAGTCATAACTGGGAACAAAGAAATGGCAGACGAATTGAACGAGTACTTTGGTTCAGTATTCACAAAGGACGACACAAACAACCTTCCGGATATAAAAGGGGTCAGAGGGTTGAGTAAGAAGGAAGAACTGAGGGAAATCCTTATTAGTCGGGAAATTGTGTTGGGGAAATTGATGGGATTGAAGGCCGATAAATCCCCAGGGCCTGATGGTCTGCATCCCAGAGAACTTAAAGAGGTGGCCTTAGAAATAGCGGATGCATTGACAGTCATTTTCCAACATTCCATAGACTCTGGATCAGTTTCTATGGAGTGGAGGGTAGCCAATGTAACCCCACTTTTTAAAAAAGAAGGGAGAGAGAAAACAGGGAATTATTGAGCGGTCAGCCTGACATCAGTAGTGGGTAAAATGATGAAATCAATTATTAAGGATGTCGTAGCAGCGCATTTGGAAAGAGGTGACATGATACGTCCAAGTCAGTATGGATTTGTGAAAGGGAAATCATGCTTGACAAATCTTCTGGAATTTTTTGAGGATGTTTCCAGTAGAGTGGACAAGGGAGAACCAGTTGATGTGGTGTATTTGGACTTTCAGAAGCCTTTCGACAAGATCTCACACAAGAGTTTAATGTGCAAAGTTAAAGCACATGGGATTGGGGGTAGCGTGCTGACGTAGATTCAGAGCTGGTTGTCAGACAGGAAGCAAAGAGTAGGAGTAAATGGGTACTTTTCAGAATGGTAGGCAGTGACTAGTAGGGTACCGCAAGGTTCTGTGCTGGGGGCCCAGCTGTTTACATTGTACATTAATGATTTAGACGAGGGGATTAAATGTAGTACCTCCAAATTTGCGGATAACACTAAGTTAAGTGGCAGTGTGAGCTGCGAGGAGGATGCTATGAGGCTGCAGAGCGACTTGGATAGGTTAGGTGAGTGGGCAAATGCATGGCAGATAAAGTATAATGTGGATAAATGTGAGGTGGTAAAAACAGAGAGACAGACTATTATCTGAATGGTGACAGATTAGGAAAAGGGGAGGTGCAACGAGACCTGGGTGTATGGTACATCAGTCATTGAAGGTTGGCATGCAGGTACAAAGCAGGCGGTTAAGAAAGCAAATGGCATGTTGACCTTCATAGCGAGGGGATTTGAGTGCAGGGGCAGGGAGGTGTTACTATAATTGTACAGGGCCTTGGTGAGGCCACACCTGGAGTATTGTGTACAGTTTTGGTCTCCTAACTTGAGGAAGGACATTCTTGCTATTAAGGGTGTACAGCGAAGGTTCACCAGACTGATTCCCGGGATGGCGGGACTGACATATTAAGAAAGACTGGATCAACTGGGCTTGTATTCACTGGAGTTCAGAAGAATGAGAGAGGATCTTATAGAAACGTTTAAAATTCTGACGGGTTTAGACAGGTTAGATGCAGGAAGAATGTTCCCAATGTTGGGGAAGTCCAGAATCAGGGGTCACATTCTAAGGATAAGGGGTAAGCCATTTAGGACCGAGATGAGGAGAAACTTCTTCACCCAGAGAGTGGTGAACCTGTGGAATTCTCTACCATAGGAAGTTGTTGAGGCCAATTCACTAAATATATTCAAAAAGGAGTTAGATGTAGTCCTTACTACTAGGGGGATCAAGGGGTATGGCGAGAAAGCAGGAATAGGGTACTGAAGTTGCATGTTCAGCCATGAACTCATTGAATGGCGGTGCAGGCTAGAAAGGCCGAATGGCCTACTCCTGCACCTATTTTCTATGTTTCTAATCCTCTATTCCTTTGATATGAAGAAAAGGAGGATGATGATGCGATGGAAGGCTCTCAGAGTTACATGTCACAGAAGACTTTTCCTTACACTCCCATATCCACTCACTAGGGTGTACAGACCAAGAGGTCTTACTTAGACTATTCTTAATGTCAATACGTCAGAAGATTGTGATTCCACTCTCTGCCACACCTCCCCCCAGAGGCTATTGGAGAGAATTGCCAACTGCTGAAGACTTAGAGACCACATCGAGCAGGTGAACAACATCATCAGTACCAGTCAAGCTCACCACTGCCTTAATATTTGTTGTAATTGGATCCTCCAGGCAACATCAGACCTTTTCCATATTAACCAGGCAGCTGCTTACTTTTGCATTAAGAGGATCACTGGTGCTCTATTCAGGAGGGCTGTGTAATTCATGTTTCCCAACGGAACCAGAGAAACAAAGATAGAGAGCTATCCAGCTCTACAGATTGGCACAGTTCCCACAGGTGCTTGGGTATGTGGCATTCAAAGCCCTCTATGACAACCCCATCAGTTTTATAAGCAGGAAACAATGTTATCCTATCAATATGTAGCTACTGTGAGGTGCCAATCACTTTATCATGCATGTGAATGCTCAATACCCAGGAAGCTGTCATGGCACTTTCACCATGCAACAACTATAGCAGCCATCATGACTTTGGAGCTATGTATCAGGATGGTTACTTGGTGATCAGGGCTATCCCTTGTAGTCATCAGAATGCTCACACAGATAGAGGGTAACAACAGATATAGTGAGGCCATTGCAACTACAAGACGTATCACTGACAAAACTATAGGCATTCTCAAGACTCGCTGGATACCCTGCAATACAGCCCAGGGAGATTCTCCAAAATCATTGCAGCACGTTGTGTATTACATAATATTATGATGAAGAAAACCTTTCTGTTTCCAGAAGCGGAAGGGTAAGATGATGAAAATTGGGGATGAGGGTGCAGGGGAACGCTGGGGGCACAAAAATCCTGCATCCCCATAGCATGGGGAGGATTCACAAGAAGGGAAAGAGATGGATTTGGATAGCCAGCACCAGAGAAAGGAGGACATAATTTACAGCCCAGTGCTTTCAATGAACAAAGGTTTCCCTGGTTGAGCACTGAAGAAACTGGGATTACACCTATGCTCCATTTATGCTCCACACGGGCCTCCTCCCACTACTCTTCGTCTAACCCCAGCAGCATAGCCTTCTATTCCTTTTTCCCTCATGCGCTTACCAAGCTTCCCCTAAATGCATCCATGCTATTTCCTCAACTATTCCTTATGATAATACTTCATTCTTTGGGTAAGGAAATATCTCCTAAATTCACTTTTGGATTTATTAGTGACTATCTTATGGCCTCTAGTTATGGTCTCCCCCACAAGTGGAAACAGTTTCTCCATGTTGACCTCATCAAACCACTTTCATTAGAGAAAAGAGCCCCAGATTGTTCAGTCTTTCCTGATAGTTATAAACTCTCAGTTGTGGTATCATCTTGTGAATCATTTTTGCTCCTTCTCCAATGCCTCTATAAATGTTATTATAATATGGAGACCAGAACTGTGCAAAGTACTCCCAGTGTGGTCTAGTCAAGCTTCGTTACAAGGTTAACATGACTTCCCTGCTTTTCAATTCTATCCCTCTAGAAATGAACTCCAGTGCTTGGTTTGGTTACTTTATGGCCTTTTTAACATATGCCGCTACTTTTAGTGATTTGTATATCAGTACCCCAAGATCCCTTTGCTCCTCTACGCCATTTAGATTCTTAGGGGGAGTAATTGGGGTCGTTTGTGCCTCCTGTTAGCACCTCTCACCCGAGTGCGGCGCTGTTAACAACTCCTGCAAAATTCCACGGGAGTTTAGCGGTGGCAGTAACCGGTAGCATCCAGCTCCTCTGTGTCGGCGATGACGACATCATCACCGTGCACAGTGACTCGTTTTCGCCCCAGAGCAAAAATTCGGTATGGCCTCCTGAAGCTGCGCTGAGCGTTGCCAGCGACAGCTTCAGGGGGTGCATACCTGGCAGCTCGTGTGGCGCTAGTTAAAGGGAAGGTGGTGTGCACGTGAATAAAAAAATCAGCCGACTTACCTGTCGCGGCCCGTTGCCGCCTTGAACGCGGGGTTAGTGTCGTGATTTGACAGCCCGGCACTCCACGAGTGATGGCACATCACCCCACTGCCCAATGGTCCAGGTAGGGCTCCACAGAGTCTGCAGCTTGGCCCTCCCTTTTAATGAAGGGGAGGGCCCCTCCTACATGGCTGCGATACACGGTTCAGTGTGTCGTGCTGTGCCCGTTTACTTCGCTCCCTCCCTGTTAGCGCCCCAGAGAGGAAGTGGAATGCATTTTTTTGCGCTACACTTCCTGTCAGGGTGATAACCCCAATTTTGTGAGTGGGGCGGGACTTCAGCGCCTGGCACAGGAAGTCCTGTCTCACGGATGTTACCGCCCCTAAATGGAACACTACGCAATTTCCAGGCCTTATTATCCAAACAGTAGGTGGCCTCCTTATTGTTCCTACCAAAATGCATCTCTTTGCACTTGCCTATGTTGAAATCTATTTGCCAATTAAACGCCCATTCTATTAGCTGATTAATGTATTTTATCACATGTATTAGCTATGTTTACTTTTTCTGTTACTTCTTCAAAGTTGGTCAGGCATGATCTTCCCTTTTGAAATCTTTGAATCTCTCCTATCACTGACACTAAGCTAACTGATCTATAGTACCCTTGACTTGTTCCATCTCTTTTTAAATATAGGAATAACATTAGCTGTCTACCAGTCATCTGGCACTATTCCCTTTTCTAATCAATTGTTTTATATATATGCAATAGTGCCTCTGCTATCTCCTCGCTAACTTTTTTTAATATGCACAGATGCAATCCATCCGGACCAGGGGAGCGAAATTGCCTCTCGCCCTGATTGGGGTCGGTAACCTTCTGGGCCGGGACTCTTATAGCTCGGCCCAGATGTCTCGCCCCGACACAGAATTGGGCCGTACGCCCCTCAAAGGAAGTGCTACGCAGAGCAGGCCAATGCTACGTAGACGCTCCGCATAGTGATGACGCGCTACAATACCCCTCCCCTTCCATTAAAGGTGAGGGTGGCTGTGTACTCTGCATGGCCCTTTGGTGACTGCCACTGGGCCACCAGGGATGTGTGAGACCGGGCAAGACGGAGTGCCGGGCTGCACGATAGTGGCCCAGTCTACGCTAGGGCCAGCATGGTCGGGCAGACCCGAGAGTCGGACAACCAACAAAGATGGGGACCCAAGGCATTAAATGCTTCCCCTTTAAATAACGCCCAGGAGCAACTCGCAAAGCTGCCGTTGACATCCGCCCGCACCAGCCTCGTGGCCCGCGGGAGCAATTTCCCTCACAGGGCGGAAACCCCAAACCTCCGGGGCAATTTCCCAGGAGCCGGTAGCGACCCCTCCCTCAGGCAAAAATTGCATTGTTATCCCATTGCAATCCCCCCCGGTGGCACAAAAAAAGGGACAATGTTTTATCCCAGGGGTTTTATCTTTGTTAAGTTTGATTAATTTATCAATTATCTCCCCCCTCTCTACATTAAATGTCTTTATAGCTTTTTGGATCTCTTCTAATGTCATGCCCACCCAGCTAATCTCTCTGGTAAATACTGAAGCAAAATAACTGTTCAATATTTCTTCCATTTTGCTGTCATTACCTATGAGTTTAGCGTGTATATCCCTTAGTGGTCCTATCCCTATCCTTATTTCTCTTATTATTATTTATGTGTCTGTAGAATACTTTACTATTGCTTTATATATTCCTTAATAATTTAATTTTGTAGTTTCCCTTTGCTTTCCTTATTTTTTTTTGACTTCTTTCCTAACCTCTTGTCATCCTCTCCTTTGTTGTCTATGTACAAATTCTGTGCCTTCTTCTTTAATTTAAATGATCTCTGTATTAATCCATGGGGGGAGAAAGTTGCTCGTTGCGCTGTTGTCCCGGGCGGAGCGGTAAATTTTGCAACGACAAATGGTCTGCATCTGCCGCCGCAAAATTCATCAGCTGGGCCCTGAGTTTGGAGGGGAGCGCTAAGGGAGGCATTGCACACCTCTTTTAGGGTGCTAGGCTGGCTGAACAATTGAAAATCCGGGGCTAAACAGCCGACCTAAGAGAGGCCTTGGAGAGGGAAAGAAAATCTGAAAAAAAGCCACCAAAATCATTCCCAATAAATAACTCATGCCACCACAACAAAAATCGCAAAAAAAACCAAAATCACTACCTCAGGTAGACATTACTTACCTCACTGTTGCTGCAAAGCTTGGAACACCAGGTTCCACAGGCATTCCCAGCAGGGCACTCTACAGAGTGGTATGGATCGGACGCGATCCAAATATCATGCCGATGTTGCAACCAGGGACGTTGCACTCCGGCTCGCCACTTCTGAGTGGTAATGCTCCACGCCCCCTCGAAACCAGCACCGAATGTCCCGGTGAGGTGGTGGCAGCTAGCCACTCACCCAGAAGTGCTTACCGCCGCCATTGCCGGAGCAGCAGAAGACCGAAAATCCAGCCATGGTGTTTCATTATTGGCTAGTTTGTTCCTATTTTGTAAGGGTATATATTTCTCCTGAACCTTCCACCACTTGCCCTGCTCAGACCGTCGTGGTGATGATATGGCTCTCATCAGCAAATCACACCTTGGTCTGTCGCCCTACTCATCCAGCACTTTCTTCTCCTTTGAGCATCTCACCTTATTCCACCCCTCTCACCGAAAAGTTTTGTTCTCTACCACACACCCAAGTACCATAAAAATGTTATTACCGATATTTATTCACTGATTTCCTTCCTCAGCCTCTGTCCTCTCACCTGTCTCCTCCACCCTCACCTTCGACAAGTATGAGGAGCTCATGGACTTATTTGTCTCTAAGATTGAGACCATCTGTTTAGCTGCCTCTCCCACTTCCCTTCCTTCCTCTAACCCACTGGGCCAAACTTCCCCCTGCCCTAGCCCTGAACTCACATCTTTCTCCAGTTTCTCTCCGATCTCCCCTCATGACCTCTCCACGCTCATCTTGTCCAGACCGACTTCCTGTTCCCTCGACCCTATTCCCACCACACTTCCTTTTCTGGCTCCCATGTTAGCTGACATTGTTAACGGTTCTATCTCCTCTGGTACTGTCCCCTTCTCCCTCACGTCTGCTGTCATCACCACTCTCCTCAAAAAAACAACTCTTGACGCCTCCGTCCTTGCAAACTACCGCTTCATCTCTACCCTCCCTTTCCTCTCCAACTTCCTTGAATGTGCCGTTGCCTCCCAAATCCATGCCCATCTTTTGCGCAACTCCATGTTTGAATCCCTCCAATCAGGTTTCCTCCCCTGCCACAGTACTGAAATGGCTCTCATCAAAGTCACAAATGGCATCCTTCTCCAGTACTCTTTCTTTACTAATATTAATAACTTTTATTTTCCTCGCTCTATTTAGACCCTTGGTTCCCCACAATTCCCAGTATTTTCTTTGTGTCTTCTATTGTGAAGGCAGACAAAAACGGGAGAATTTTCACATGAAAACATAGGTGGGTTGGTGGGTCATCCCGATTATCCTCATCATCCTCCTCATCCTCCTCCTTTTCCTCATCCTCCTCCTCCACCCCACCACTGGCCAAGAGCTCAGCCATGCCTTGCCAAGAATGGCCAGTGCCATCTCTTCCAGGGGGTGAGGTGGAGCTAAGAATGGAAGGTGTGCATCGTGTTTGGTACAGATTGTTGGTAGGTGAGTGATTGCGGGGGGGATTCATGCAATGAGTAGTGGGTGAGGTTAGTGGTGCAGTTGGTAGGAGACAGCTTTTGAAGATGCATTCACTGACCTTGACCAGTGGTCTGACATCATGAAACTTCTTTGGCCACTGGAGCCAGGTGGTATGGCAAAATTGCTGGCAGTGATGGCCTCAGTGATCTGGTCCCACATTATTCTTTCAGGAAGGCCTCCTGGGCACTGTGGGTAGAGGACCTCTCTTGCAGTATTGACTCATTGCACAAAGCTGGAGTGTTGCGTGCGACCTGGATGCCCCTTCCCTGGCTTGTTGAATAATTTGTATTAGTGCTGAAGCACTTTCCCCCTTTTTTTTTAGGTGTGGGAGGCAATTCAGCTTGAAGAACTAAGGACTGCCATTTGAGAATTATTTTCAATGTTAAATTTTTGGCAGAAGCAATTGAACTCTGAGGGATAAAAACTGCCTATTTTTAAATGATTTTTTTTCATTTTAGAAGGCAGTTCCCTTTTAAGGGACCGGCACTGCTTTCTAAAATAACAGCTTTGCTTTAAGAAAAGGCTGCTCTTGCTCCAAGGCTACATTGGGTCTTCTGCTGAGAGTAGCGCCCAAACACCAGCCTCACATGGTAAGTTTAGTGCTGTGCTAATTTTAAACAGCAGGCAGCACCCAAATGCCTGCGCAATTAATTCGGGCGACCATTAACTGTGGCCCATGGTGGCACCGGCAGCTTTTCGACGCACTGGAATTTTTAGTCCTGTATTCCAGAAGTCAGCGGACAGTGTCCTAACTCACTACATCAACCACACAATCCCATATACCTCTGTTAATATTAAATATAAATGTAGCCGTATGAACTTCACAGGAAACAAATCATAGAACAGTTTTAAGAAGAAATACTTTGTTGTCTATTGTATCCTGCACAAGATGGCAACACATTCTGGTATTAGTAGTGACTTGTCAGAGGGTAACAATCAACCAAATTGATATATAAGAAACAGAGGATATGCCGGCCAGAAATGTCTGTATTCATTACCTGAATGCAAATGTACATTTACCTGACTCCTGATCTTTTCTCCTGTCTCAACGAAGTTGGCTGTGGTGGTGGAGTACAGAAATTCATCATCGGCAGGTTAGGTCCCAACATATAAGGAGCAATTGGTATATTAACAACCGTTGGTCCTTCAGGTTGTTGCTGGCTGCTGACTGTCAACAGATGGTACTTGTGGTCTTATGCATAAAAGTACCTGATCCTGTACAAATTATAAGAATATTCAGCTCTGTAAAATGTAGCAAAAGTGGACTTAAAAATGAAAACATATGACGTATTTACTAATTTGAGTCCATGGGTTCCTGAGCAGTTAAAGGGAGGGCTGCTAAGGTGGGTGGTTTCAACCAATTATATAGTGGCTACAAGCTCTGGCACCCTCTTTCTGTTTTGTTCCAAAAATTCTGGCACATCGGCAGTGGAAGTAAGGGAGTAAGGGTGCCAGAAGCATATTCTGCTGCTTCTCCCATTCCCGCACCCACAGATTCATCTTGACCTCTGACCTGCTCAGGCACGAGTAAAGAGACTAGCTGTTTCAGCTGGGAAAGATTGAGCACCTGTTGTTAGCAGCTCAATTTTATACAGACTAACTTCTTTACTCTCTGCTTTAAGGCATTTTAGCCTGCTTTGAGATCGTTTTCTGCCGCCACATTTCAGACAATACATTTAAATGAGTTTTTGCTATTGAAGATCATTATTTTAGGTAGCTGATTGCTCATAACAAATCATTAATTATTGCTGTTCATGATCTCTGCTATAAGGAACTGTCTATAATTACTGTACGTGAGCTGTCTTCTTGCTGGATGATTCAGCAGCACTGCTGTCTGATTCTAGATTTTGTTTCAGCTGGAAGTCTTAACAGCACTGCCAGTAAATCAATAGCTCATTCTAATATTTTGTGCCTATTTTCTATTCTAAAGAAGTATCCTTAAAGTACAGTATATCACAAGTTTACTGATGAAAAAAATCCATGTTGGTGATATATAAAGGCATAAACACTAATAAGCAAATCTAACTCAACTTGTCTGACCTCATTTAGGTGTGTTGAGATAATTAGGAAAATCCTGATCAGCAACAGACAACCAATTCAACATAAGTCAAATCAATAGACAGAAAATCCTCTCGTGTCATCAGTAGCCTTGATGTCTTAGCCAATTATGTAGGTCCTATCAAGAAGTGCCGCATCTGGAGGTAATGAAAGAAATCATTCTGAAGATGAAAAACACTTACTAGTGACTGATAGGATTGAACCATGTTCTCATTAAGAAGTTGTGAGAAGCACTAAAGGCCTTTGTCATGTCAGGAACCAAATCTTTCAGTTATAGCTACAGGAAGATCTGGATTAAGTCAGGAAGCAAATTAGCTCTGAGTCCCAGGGGAATGTGGGTGCCATTGCAGATATCCCTCCTTACTTATGGTAACTTAAATGAATTGATCAAGTTATAGTAAAGGGGAGTATCAAGGGGGAGGAGAAAAATGAAAAGGGGTGAAAGTAGAGACAGGGGCACAATGTTCCTACTCCACTCTGCCAGCGCCCTCAGTCTGCAGTTGTAGGCACCACTTAATTAAAATTCAATTCTAATGAGGACAGTTATGCAGTGCTACAACCTGCCCTCCCAAGCCACATTTTTGGGTATATAGAAACATAGACATAGAAAATAGGTGCAGGAATAGGCTATTCGGTCCTTTGAGCCTGCAACACCATTCAACATGATCATGGCTGATCATGCAACTTCAATACTCCATTCCTGCTTTCTCTCCATACCCCTTGATCCCTTTAGCTGTAAGGGCCACATCTAACTCCCTTTTGAATATATCTAACGAACTGGCCTTAACAACTTTCTGTGGTAGAGAATTCCACAGGTTCACAATTATCTGAGTGAAGAAGCTTCTCCTCATCTCAGTCCTAAATAGCTTATCCCTTATCCTTAGACTGTGACCCC
Source organism: Pristiophorus japonicus (assembly GCF_044704955.1). Lineage (NCBI taxonomy): Eukaryota > Metazoa > Chordata > Chondrichthyes > Pristiophoridae > Pristiophorus > Pristiophorus japonicus. The sequence goes on along the minus strand of NC_091981.1, from coordinate 132,616,789 downwards.
TAGTTCTGGACTTCCCCAACATTAGGAACATTCTTCTTGCATCTAATCTGTCCAATCCCATCAGAATTGTATATGTTTCTATGAGATCACCTCTCATTCTTGTAAACTCCAGTGAATATAAGCCCAGTCGATCCAATCTTTCTTCATGTGTCAGTGCTGCCATCCCGGGAATCAGTCTGGTGAACCTTTGCTACACTCCCTCAATAGCAAGAATGTCCTTCCTCAGATTAGGATACCAAAACTGTGCACAATATTCAAGGTGTGGCCTCACCAAGGCCCTGTACAACTGCAGGAAGACCTCCCTGTTCCTCTCGCTATGAAGGCCAACATGCAATTTGCCTTCTTCACCGCCTCTATACCTGTAAGCCAATTTTCAATGACTGATGTACCATGACACCCAGGTCTCGTTGCACCTTCCCTTTTCCTAATCTGTCACCATTCAGATAATATTCTGCCTTCCTGTTTTTGCCACCAAAGTGGATAACCTCACATTTATCTACATTATACGGCATCTGCCATGCATTTGCCCACTCACCTAACCTGTCCAAGTCACCCTGCAGCCTCTTAGCATCCTTCTCACAGCTCACACTGCCACCCAGCTTAGTGTCATTTGCAAACTTGGAGATATTACATTCAAGTCGTTCGTCCAAATCATTAATGTATATTGTACATAGGTGGGGTCCCAGCATTGAACTCTGCAGCACCCCACTAGTCACTGCCTGCCGTTCTGAAAAGGACCCGTTTATTCCTACTCTTTGCTTCTTGTTTGCGAACCAGTTCTCTATCCACATCAATACATTAGCCCCAATACCATGTGATTTAATTTTGCACACTAATCTCTTGTGTGGGACCTTGTCAAAAGCCTTTTGAAAGTCCAAATACACCACATCCACTGGTTCTCCCTTCTCTACTCTACTAGTTACATCCTCAAAAAATTCTAGATTTGTCAAGCATGATTTCCCTTTCATAAATCCATGCTGACTTGGACCGATCTTGTCACTGCTTTCCAAATGCGCTGCTATTACATCTTTCAACCATACTTCGACCATGGTCTACGGCAGGAGTGCCCAAGCTTTTTCTTTTTATAGATCGCTTACATGTGTACCTTGGAGCTTCAGTGACCACATATAAAGCTTCAATCCATGTTCCTGTTTATTTACCTATTTCTCAAGTTACTGGTAACAATAGATGTTGGTGCTGTGATTCAGAATTAATCCACCAATGAGGCAACAATGCTAATAACAACCTTTTCTAGCCCTTCAGGTCCAAAATTGAAACAGGACAATCCAGCAAATAAAATTTATAGGAGTAAGTTTTCATCTTCACTGCATGGGCGCTAACCTGGCAAAGCGGATTACCCACCTGTTATAGAACACATCCTATTGAAGTCAATGGAAAGAAAATTGGGCAGGTTCTATAACAGGCTGATGCTCTGCTGTACCACATTATTGCCAATGTGGTGAAAAAAAAATACCTCATAAGCGCAAATAGAATTAAGCTGCTTGGGCTTTGTGGCCATATTGAGATTCAGGGCCTAAACGTAGCCCTTGGGGCATAATTTTGAACCTCTACAAAGGTACCTCAATTTAAAAGAAAGCTCATTACATGGTAATCCACTCTAAAACTGGTCCAGGATATTGGACCAAGAAGCATTCAAAACACAAGCAGAAATCATGGTGACATGTCTACTTTTAAAGCATTGGCCCAGCCGAGTAATGAAAGAGGTATAAAAGATCATGTAGATATATCCATTGAACCATAACGTTTTATAGCACAAAAAGAGACCAGTTAGTGTCTGTGCTAGCTCTTTGCCAGAGCAAGCCAAGACTATTGCCACTGTCCTCTCTCGCCATAGTCTGTACATGAACATATGAAAAGACAGACAGGGAAAGAGCGGCTAGTCCTTCGAACCTGTCCCAAACAGTCATGACGCATCTAATTATCATGATTCGCAGTGTTTCCTCCCACTTGTGGTCATGTAATATCCTGGGAGAGGCAGATCAAAAAAAAATGGAAATTCCTCTCCAATCCCCTAAGGTGATCAAAAGGAGTTCAGAAGATCACAGTAACCATAAGCTACAGACTCAATGTCCTATCCCCCATTTGTATGCAGTGGTCTTAGCCGCAGAAAGGAACTTATCCTGCTCCTTTTTAAAATGGTGCCATGAATCCGCACTCACCACATGAGTTGGCAACTTGTTCCAAGTGGCTTCAACTCTCTGTGTAAAGAGAAACCCCCTAACATCTAACCAAGTTCTCTGCTTTCATAGCTTATATGCATGACCACTCCTGCTCCTCCAAACCCCACAAAGTGAAATTTAAAAAACGTGTCTGTTTGGGCTTCTACATCTGCGCAGCAGGTCCTGTCTCACTTCAGTCTGGCGGAAAAGTCACAGTGGCTTCCTCGCTAAGGCTTGAGTTAAAATTGCAATTGAGGCCAGATGGCATCCTCAGAAAAGTCAATCAGGTTGGTGAGACATGACTTATCTACCTCTTCCTTTTGACAGAAGCACAATAAATGCCTTGGGGAAACTTGCTTTATAAAATGGTTATAAATCATCATCATCATAGGCAATCCCTCGGAATCGAGGAAGACTTGCTTCCACTCTTAAAATGAGTCCTTAGGTGGCTGAACAGTCCAATACGAGAACCAGAGTCCCTGTCACAGGTGGGACAGACAGTCGTTGAGGGAAGGGGTGAGTGGGACTGGTTTGCCGCATGCTCTTTCCGTTGCCTGCGCTTGATTTCTGCATGCTCTCGGCGTTGAGACTCAAGGAGCTCAGCGCCCTCCCTGATGCACTTCCTCCACTTAGGGCGGTCTTTGGCCAGGGACTCCCAGGTATCAATGGGGATGTTGCACTTAATCAGGGAGGCATCGAGGGTGTCCTTGTAGTGTTTCCTCTGCCCACCTTTGGCTCGTTTGCCGTGAAGGAGTTCCGAGTAGAGTGCTTGCTTTGGGGGTCTCATGTCTGGCATGCGAACAATGTGGCCTGCCCAGCAGAGCTGATCAAGTGTGGTCAGTGCTTCAATGCTGGGGATGTTGGCCTGGTCGAGGACGCTAATGTGGTGCTCCCAGGGGATTTGTAGAATCATGCGGAGACATCGTTGGTGGTATTTCTCCAGTGACTTGAGGTATCTACTGTACATGGTCCATGTCTCTGAGCCATACAGGAGGGCGGGTATTACTACAACCCTGTAGACCATGAGTTTGGTGGCAGTTTTAAGGGCCTGGTCTTCAAACACTCTTTTCCTCAAGCGGCCGAAGGCTGCACTGGCACACTGGAGGCAGTGTTGAATCTCGTCGTCAATGTCTGCTCTTGTTGATAAGAGGCTCCCGAGGTATAAGAAATGGTCCACGTTGTCCAGGGCCGCGCCATGAATCTTGATGACTGGGGGGCAGCGAAGACAGGTTGGTGGAGGACCTTTGTCTTACGGATGTTTAGCGTAAGGCCCATGCTTTCGTATGCCTCAGTAAATACGTCGACTATATCCTGGAGTTCAGCCTCTGTATGTGCACAAACGCAGGTGTCGTCCGCATACTGTAGCTCAATGACAGAGGTTGGGGTGGTCTTGGACCTGGCCTGGAGACGACGAAGGTTGAACAGGTTCCCACTGATTCTGCAGTTTAGTTCCACTCCAGCGGGGAGCTTGTTGACTATGAGGTGGAGCATGGCAGTGAGGAAGATTGAGAAGAGAGTTGGGGCAATGACTCATCCCTGTTTGACCCCGGTCCGGACGTGGATTGGGTCTGTAATGGATCCATTGGTAAGGATCACGGCCTGCATGGCGTCGTGAAGCAGGTGGAGGATGGTGACAAACTTTTGGGGGCATCTGAAACAGAGGAGGACCCTCCATAGACCCTCGCGGTTGACAGTGTCAAAGGCCTTTGTAAGGTCAAAGAAGGCCATGTATAAGTGCTGGTGCTGTTCCCTGCATTTTTCCTGCAGCTGTCGCACTACAAAAATCGCGGGGCACAATGGTTATAACTGCTGGTAACATGGATATCAATGCTTCGTAATATTTATAACTCTCTTGTATCACAATATTATTGCTAGGTACTAATAGTATTTGTGTTAAGATTGAAGCCATAGCCTTAAGTCTGAAGCTCCTGGGAATGATCAAGTAGATACTTTCATTTAAGCAGAATCATACAAACTTCACCTAGTAAAGAATTGAAAAATGACATTTTGATACTGGACATTTGATAAATCTTACTGAATTAGTGGATTCATTGCATATCACATATTTGTTGAGGATTTTCAGTTTAGTAGGTAGCCCAGCAACTCCAGTTGGAGCTCTGTCAATTGATCTTTTTGGGGAAGATTTTCCTGTTTAGTATTTGAAATTAAAACATTGCATGGATGGAGTGCATTTGGTAAATCAGGCATCCCACCCAATTTTCCGTTCATTTAAATTAATGGATGGCGAATAGGGTGGACTGCATTACAAGCATTCAATCCACACCAAATGTTCCGTTTTGTGCTGCTTTACTCAGAAGCATTAAAGAGGAATATTTTCCCTGTTATCGCAATTCAATAAGTTTTGTTAGTTCTTATTGAGACTGCTACCTGGAGCACCTTATGGCAACAAGCATTATCATCTGTGAAGTGATAGGAATTGACATTCTGTGGCTTACTCCATTTAAGTTGTTTCTCGTGTCAGCTGATCATGGTGCAGCATTGAAAGTATTTGTGGAGTAAATAGATTGTGCCAGCGACAGACTCAAGCATTAATAGTGGTGACTGATCTACAAGAGGGAAAATTATTTTGTTTTTAAGTCTTGATCATAATAAGTGCCAAGTTCATGAAAAAATATTTTACCCATAAAAATGTCATCACTATGCAGAAATGCTGCAGGGCAAGGAGGAAGAACATTTCAGAAATGGAATTTAACTCTGAGAATTAATTGTGCAATGCAAATTTCAAAAGGCGCACTTTTTTTATCATGTAACATCTATAATTTATTTTGTAAACTTCTAATAATTATAGTAACATTGAATTCATTAAATGCATTTGATGTCTTAACTCATAATTGTCTATGAGTAAACTTAAAACTACAATATATGTACACAAACAGAATCATTATAAAACTGCAATTCAACTGAAAAGTGTCTGAAAACTTCATAAACTGCAAGAGAATTTGGACAATTTACAGTCATAAAGATTTCCTCCATTAGCTGTTATACAATATACAATGTGCCTAGTGTCCAGGTATAGAGTGTTAAGGCATATAAACCAGATTTTTAACACTTGGATGTGTGGGAGGAAGCATTTTCCACACGTCGTCTACCATGATAAGATTGAAAATTCTGCTGGCAGCAGGTTATCATTTCTGATCAAAATTCATTTGTATTAATTCAAGTAATCAGATGTAAGCGATTTGATTTATGCAAATTACACTTTTCCACTACATAAAGGTGGTAAACAACCAAAATCCACGTCAAACAAAACACACAGAAGACATCAACATTTTTCATCAATAGGAGTTCAGTTCTGGTGAAATAATTATAAAATGAAGACCATGCTAGTAAACAAAAAATAAATACTCATCATGTTAGGTGTCAACTCAGTTTGTGAATGAGGGGTGAATGTGCCCATTAAACAAGCAAAGAAATGTCATACAATCTTATCATGCATCTGTCCACTAATATTACCAGCAATAATTTGTACCACAGCGCTGGAAACCTGATGGTGCCACCACAGGCCGCTGTTAATGGCTACCAAAACTAATGGTGCTGGCAGCACCGGTATATTGGTGTTGCTTCCTAATTAACATTAGCGCAGTGCTATTCTCACTGTGCAAGGGCGGTTTTTGTGGCGGTTGTCTCAGCAGAAGGCCCAATGTAACATGACCATCGTGTCATTGCAGCAAGAACAGCCATCTCTTAAAGCAAGGCTGTAATTTCAGAAAGCAGTGTGGTCCCTTAAAGGGGAAATATCTTCCAACATGAACATTTTTTTAAATCATTTAAAAATAGGCAGTTTATAGCCCTCAAAGTCTTAAAAAAACACGTTAAAAATAATTCCAAAATGGCAGTTTTTGGCTCTTAAAATTCTTAAAGCCTCTCACAACAACAAAAAGGGAAAAGTGCTTCAACACTAACATGGGACAACGGATCTCTTAGGGAGCGGAACTGTGATAAAAGAATGCAGCAGGCCCAAGATCAGAAGCAGCAGACCTGTGAGGGACCGGAGCTGGGATAAAGGAGCAACTCAAAACAGGTAGAATTTGAAAGAGTGACATTAGAGTAAAAAACCTAAAGTGACGTCAGCACAAGAAAAAGAGCTGATTGGTGAGTAGCTGGTCAGTGTTTTTTTAAAGTTTTATGTTTATTTCTTTTAAGTTAGCTCTTAGTCTATTAAATAGAGGCATGGCAGGGCAGCTCAGTCCCACGGAGTGCACATCCTGTGCCATGTGGAAACATCAGGATGCTTCCCCTGTCCTGAACAACCACATGTGCAGGAAGTGCTGGAGGAGCTCGAGCTCCGGGTTTCAGAGCTTTTCCTTTTCTTGATATATGTTAATGACTTGGGTGTGCAGGCACAATTTTGAAATTTGCAGCTTACACAAAACTTGGAAGTGTAGTGAACAGTGTGGAGGGGAGTCGTAGATTTCAGGAAGACATAGACAGGCTGGTGAAATGGGCGAACATGTGGCAGATTAAATTTAATGCAAAAAAAGTGTGAAGTGCTACATTTTGGTAGAAAGAATGAAGAAAGGACATATAAACTAAATGGTACAATTCTAAATGGGGTGCAAGAACAGACAGACCTTGGGGTACAAAAGCAAAATACTTTGGATGCTGGAATCTGAAATAAAAACAGAGAATGCTGGAAATCTCAGCGGGTTCGGCAGCATCTGTGGAGAGAAAAACAGAGTTAATGTTTCAGATCGACGATCCTTCGTCGGAACTGCCAAATGTTCGAAAAGAACATATTCTTAAGCACTGAAAAGGGGGAGTGGAAGAAAGAACAAAGGGAAGATCTGTGATAGGGTGCAAGGCAGGAGAAATTAGAGAGACAAAAGGGATGATGGGCTGAATTTGAAATGGTAGTGATAAAGGTTAGAAAAAGGTTAATCTGGATACGGTGTGAATGGCGCAGTAATGACCAGCTGCCATTATAGACAAAGATTTTTTTTAAAAGAAGAAAAAAAACATAAGAAGGGGGGAAGGGAAAGGGAGCCAAAGATGGCCAGAGGTTATACTCTGAAATTGTTGAAGATGTTGAGTCCAGAAGGATGCCTAAACGAAAGATGAGGTGCTGTTCCTCGAGCTTGCATTGAGCTTCATTGGAACAGTGCAGGAGGCTGAGGACAGAGAGATCAGAGAGGGAGTGGAGCGGTGAATTAAAGTGACAGGCGACTGGAAGCTCAGGTTCACACTTGTGGACTGAATGGAGGTGCTCCGCAAAGCGGTCACCCAATCTACCCTTAGTCTCCCCAATGTAGAGGAGACCACATCGTGAGCTGTGAATACAGTTTAGTAAATTGAAAAAAGTACAAGTAAATCGCTGTTTCACCTGGGAGTAGTATTTGGGGCCCTGGACAGTGAGAACGGCAGAGGTAAAAGGGCGGGTGTTGCATCTCCTGCGCTTGCACGGGAAGGTGCCATGGAAATGGGAGGGGCTGCTGGGGGTGACTGTGGAATGGGCCAGTGTGTCACGGAGGGAGCGCTCTCTTTGCAACGCTGAGAGGGGAGGGGAGGGGAAGATGTGATTGATGGTGGGATTACTCTTGAGGTGGCGACAATGGTAGAGGATGATCCGTTGAACATGGAGGCTGCTGAAGTGAAAGGTGAGGATGAAGGGAACTCTGTCATGGTTCTGAGAGGGATGGGAAAGAGTGAGAGTAGAGGTGCGGGAAATAGAAGGGACACAGTCGAGGACCATGTTAACCATGGCAGAGGGGAATCCTTGGTTGAGGAAAAAGGAAGACATGTTAGAGGCACTAGTGTGAAAGGGAGCATCGTCAGAGCCGATGCGATGGAGACGCAGAAACAAGGAGTCCTTACTGGATGCGGGGTGGAAGGAAGTGTAGTCCAGGTAGCTGCGGGAGTCAGTGGGCTTATAGTGGATACTGGTCAAAAGTCTATCCCCAGAAATGGAGACAGAGAAGCCGAGGAAGGGAAGGGATGAGTTGGAGATGGACCATGTAAAGTGAGGGAAGGGTGGAAATTGGATGCAAAGTGAATGAAATTTTCAAGTTCAGGGCGAGAGCAGGAAACGGCACCGATACAGCCATCAATGTACCAGAAAAATAGGTGAGGGAGGGGACCCAAGTAGGACTGGAACAAAGAATGTTCCACATGTACCACGAAAAGGTAGGCATAGCTAGGACCTATGCCGGTTCCCATAGCAACGCCTTTAATTTGAAGAAAGTGAGTGAAGTTAAAGGAGAAGTTGTTTAATGTGAGAATAAGTTCAGCCAGGCAGAGGAGGGTGGTGGTGGATCAGTGCCGGTTGGGCCTCTGCTCGAGGAAGAAGCAGAGCGCCCTCAGACCATCCTGGTGGGGGATGAAAGTGTAGAGGGATTGGACAACCATGGTGAAAAGGAGACGGTTGGGGCCAGGAAACTGGAAACTGTAAAAGTGATGGAGGAGTCTTGGATGTAGGTGGGAAGACTGTGGACAAGGGGAGAAAAAATGGAGTTGGGATAGGAAGAAATCAGTTCCATGGGGCAAGAACAGGCTGAGACGATGGGTCTACCGGGGCAGTCCTGTTTGTGGATCTTCGGAAGGAGGTAGAAACAGGCTGTGTAGGGTTGGGGAACTATGAGATTGGTGGTTGTGGAGGGAAGGTCTCCAAAGGAGATGAGGTCAGTGACGGTATGGAAAATGGTGGCTTGATGTTCAGTGGTGGGGTCATGGTCCAGGGGGAGGTAGGAGGAGGTGTCAGAGATTTGGTGATCAGTCTCTGCAAGGTCGAGGTCAGTTCAACAGCGTCACCCTTGTCAGCAGGTTTAATGACAAGGTTGAGGCTGGATCTGAGCGAGCGGAGTGCTGCAAGTTCAGAGGGAGGTAGGTTGGAGTGAGTGAGGGGAGCAGAGAAATTGAGACAGCCGATGTCCTGTCGGCAGTTTGCAATGAAAAGATCGAGAGAGGGTAAGCGGTCAGAGGGAGGGTCCAGGTAAAGCGAGTATTCTGAAAGCATGAGAAAGGGTCAGCTGTGCAGGGGGGGGGGGCTCCTGGCCGAAGAAGTGGGCACAGAGGCGAAGGCGGCGGAAAAAGAGCTCATGCCGAGCTCGAAATTCATTGAGGTTGGGACTGATTGTTTGGGGTCAGAGAGAGGAAGGTCAGAGATGTTTGTGAAAGCACGGCAGGGGGTGAGATTAGAAGAAGGGATGGGATCAAAGGGAAGTGGAGGAAGAACGAAGAGGGGCATTGGTGTCCAAGAGGTTGTCAAAGTTTACGATCCTTGACACCTGAAAGGAAGGAAGAAAGTTTTTTGTTAAAGCGCCGGATGAGATGAAGGATGAAATGGAACGGTGGACCAGGACAGCTTAGAGATGGAGTGAGTCTGTGCTGCTGAAGAGAGAGGTTGAGAGCATGCAAGTGCTGGCACATAGCATTGAGTGGATCCCAGGATGTGGCGAGAGCAGTGGTTCGAGGAATGCTGACTATCTCAGAGATATCTGTAATCCTGGGTAGATCCAAAACATGAAGGGTGGAATTTCAGTTGGAATCCACATGGATTAAGGTTGAGTTGGGGACAGTTACTGAGGAAAGGGATGTGTCTGTGAAAGTGGGTCTTGGCAGATATTGAATCAAACATGAGAAGGGAAACAGAAAGCAAAGAAGATGACTAAGGTAAAAAAGACAAACAGAAATCCCGTCTAAGGGAAGAGCAGAACATCTTCAAGGTGGGCATTCCTAGAAGAGAAGCAGCAGTGAATTAAACACTAATACAAAAGCAAAATACTGCTGATGCTGGAATCTGAAATAAAAACAGAGAATGCTGGAAATCTCAGCGGGTCAGGCAGCATCTGTGGAGAGAAAAACAGAGTTAACGTTCCGGGTCGACGACCCTTCGTCAGAACTACCGAATGTTCGAAAAGAACAGATTCTTAAGGGGCACTGAAAGGGGGAAGGGAAGAAAGATCAAAAGTGAAGGTTTGTGATAGGATGGAAGGCAGTAGAAATTAGAGAGACAAAAGAGAAGATGGGCCGAAATGAAATGGTAATGATAGAGGTTAGAAAAAGGTTAATCTGGATAGGGTGTGAATGGCATAGTAATGACCAGCTGCCGTTATAGACAAAGAGAAAAAAAGAGAAGAAAGAAGATAAAAAACATAAGATAGGGGAAAGGGAAAGGGAGCCAAATATGACCAAAGGTTACAATCTGAAATTGTTGAACTCAGAAGGCTGTAAAGTGCCTAAATGAAAGATGAGGTGCTGTTCCTCGAGCTTGCGTTGAGCTTCATTGGAACAGTGGAGGAGTCCGAGGATGGACATATCAGAGTGGGAGTGGAGTGGAGAATTAAAGTGACAGGTGACCGGAAGCTCAGGGTCACACTTATGGATTGAATGGAGGTGTTCCGCAAAGCGGTCGCCCAATCTATGCTTGGTCTCCCCAATGTAGATGAGACCACATCGTAAGCAGCGAATACATTATAGTAAATTGAAAGAAGTACAAGTAAATCACTGTCTCACCTGGAAGGAATATTTGGGGCCCTGGGGTATCTGTGCATAAATCGTTGAAGATGACAGGGCAGGTTGAGAAAGCAGTTAAAAGACTTATGGGATCCTGGGCTTCATAGATAGAGGTAATGAGTACAAAAGTGTGGCAATTATGATGAACCTGTATAAAACACTGGTTCAGCCTCAACTGAAGTATTATGTCCAATTCTGGCCATCACACTTTAGGAAGGATGTAAAGGCCTTTGAGAAGGTGCAGATAAGATTTACGAGAATGATTCCAGGAATGAGGGACTTCAGTTACATTGATAGACTGGAGAAGCTGGGGTTGTTCTCCTTGGAGCAGAGAAGATTACGAGGAGGTTTGATAGAGGTGTTCAAAACCATGAGGGGTCTGAACAGAGTAGATAGAGAGAAACTATTCCCATTGGCAGAAGTGCCAAGAACTAGGGGACACAGATTTAAGGTGATTGGCAAAAGAACCAAAGGTAATGTAAGAAAAAACGTTTTTACACAGTGAGTGGTTGGGTATCAGAATGCACTGCCTCAATCTTATCTTTCAAAAGGGAGTGGAAAAGTATCTGAAAGAAAAAAACATTGCAGGGCTACGGGGAAAGGGCAGGGGAGTGGGATTAGCTGAGAGTTAGCACGGGCCTTCTTCCGTGCTGTAACCGTTCTGTGATTCTATAATTCTATGAAATGGCTCAGCAAGCCAGGGAAGGGCACCCAGTGTTTCACACCTAATAGTAAAGCTTTGTGCAGGAGGTAAACACTCCAATAGAAGTCCTCTACTCACAGGTACCAGGAGGACTTCCAGAAGGAAGGATGTGGGACCAGATCACCGAGCCAGTTACTGCCAGCAGTGTCGCCGCCATCACCTGGCTCCAGTGACCAAAGAAGTTTCATGACGTCAGACCAGTGGTCAAGGTCAGTAAATGTGTTGTGTATGGAGAAAGAGTCAGACTGAACACTGTGAGCTCAGAGTAAAGTGTGACCTTAGTCTTTTATTGCAGGTCTCCAGAGTGCCTCTCCAACCTTTGAAGCCTCCTTAAATACCTGTACTCCGAAGGGATTATGGGATCCATTGGGACTCCAGGAGATGAGCCCTCTGGTGGCTGTACAGAGTAAATACAAGTCCACATATATAACAAAATGCATCTTCAAAAGTCGTCTCACTCCAACTGCACCATCAGTCTCATACACTTCTCAATGCATGATTCCACCCCCACCCCCAGTCACTTACCGAACAACAATCTTTATCAATCATGAGGAACACCTCCCATTCCTAGCTTCACCTCACCCCCTTGAAGGAGATGGTGCTGGCTATTCCCGGAAGCCACTTGGCTAAGCCTTTGGCCAGTGGCGGGCTGAAAGGCTACAAGATGCTGGTATCATCAGACATTATTCTCCTTCCAGCATGCACTTCTTGATTTTCCGCTTTCCCTTCACCACAACTCCACCCTTGTGCCTTCCTCAGTTCACACACAGTGATTGACCAAGAAGAGGGAGAGGAGAGAAGAAGAAGAAGAGGAAGAAGTGTAAGAAGAAAACACTCCCAGCCACCAGCTTCTCAAGGTCATCCTGCAAGGCCATCTGCAGTCTCTTACACTGAAAGTGAACAGCTTTCCACCAGCATGCTGCAGCCACTGGGGTAACACTGCATGACATCGATAGGATAAAGGCGCTCACAAGACAGTCACTAAGGGAATGCACAAGGGTGATTAGTTGATTTCTTGATGTCATATTGGATGGATAGATGTATAACGTTGGATTGGAAAGTTTGCTTTGTGGTGGCTTTTGTTTCAGCATTGTGACCAAGAGAACACTGCGATGGTCAGTAACAGAGGGAAGGTAAGGTGTGGGACAAATGTTGAAAGGGGAATTGGGGTTGCAGGCACTGGTACCGCAGGCAGATGATTCCATCTTGGATATCTTGGCCAGAAAGGGGTTGCCTGGGCTGCATCATTCCTTCCACTTCCTCCTCTTCTGCACTTTCCTCTTCTGCATCTTCCTCTTCCCCATCTTCCTCTTCCCTCTGCGAGCGGATGCTGCAAATCTGAAATAAAAGCAGATCGTGCTGCAAATACTCAGCAGGTCAGGCAGCATCTGGACAAGAGACACGAACTCTGTTTCTCTTTCAAAGGATAAGGCCTTCCTTTACCATCTGAGACCTTGCAAGTTTCCAGCAGCACTCTGAGCAATCCCTGCATACTTTAAAAACTTTTAACATATATTGCACCAAGCCACTGCTTAAATAATATGTATAAAATCCAGTCCAAAACTCAAATGCAAACTTATCTGAATGACGTGTCTATCCCTTTAAGAAGAGCTGACAATGTTTCTGTCAATCTGCTGTTTTTCAGAGCGAACTTTGGATCCAGCGCTAAACTCAGTGCAAATGTCCAAGATCGCAGAGCATGATGTGACATCGGCATTGCATGCTGCCTTATGTCACACTCTCTAGATTTGCATGTTTGTCTTTTCCAGGATTCTGGTGCAAATGGCTGGTGGTAAGTAGCCCAATTATCCCCCAAAGTACTTTATTATAAGAGCATCAATGTCCCCATCAAAAAAAACACATTGGGCTGGGTTTTCCTTACCTTGGTGGATCTGGAGCGGGTAACGTCAGTGGTGCATCCCTACCCCATTGCTGGCTCCATCCCACTCTGGAAAATGATTTTCTGTTGATGGGGCTTGTTAAGCCCTCCCAATGTGTTTCCTGCTCCAATTAGTGGAAGCAGGTGTGATGATGTTACTCATGACACGCCATCAGCCAGTTTCCTTAAAAGGCCATGGCCAACTTTCTTTTAACATTTGTGCTATCAGTGCTCTACAGCATTAAAGTGCTGCAAACACTGACAAGCATTGTACAGAGGTGCAGGGCTGCACCCAGGTTCTCCCATGACTCCCTCCAGATGCTTATGGAGGAAGTCACAGCACACAGGAAGGTCCTATCCCCATCCGATGGGTGGAACAGACCTCCCCAGGAGACCAACACAGCCTGGTTGCACATAGTACAGGAGGGCACAAGCAAGGATGTCGTCAGGAAGACCTGAGTGCAGTGCCGCAAACCTTTCAATGATCTAATTAAATCAGGAAACGTTATTACAAAGCTACACTCACCTTCATTCTGGTGTGCCTCTCCCCATCACTCTGCCTTCCCTACCCTACCACTACACATCCTTACTCAACTTACCTTGCACCTCCACCCATCTCTCTCCATCTAAATTATCACATTCCCCTCTCACTAGCCACCCCTCACATCACCCTCATCCGAGTGCAATCATACCAATTACCAACACAGAAGGGTAGCCACATGGGTGTTTTAACCAATGTTCATGTAAAGTTTCTGTTAATGTGGTGTCAAACATTGAAACCTTTATTTTCAACACTTTGTGATCTTGGACAGATCTGTGTGCACCTTTGGAAGTGGCTTAGTGAGTTGCAGTGAATGGTGAGACATAACGGTGGTGGTGAGTGTGAAAGGAATGGGTTGGGCATTGTAGGGATGCTTTATGGTGTTGGTGTGGGGTAGTGCCAACCTGGCACATCATGTGGCAGCCAGGGTGTATAGCATCAAGTGAAGTAAATCTGGCCACGGTGAGGCCATCCCTGGCCTCCTGGGCAACAATGTGCTCAGGTGCTGATGCCCTGTGTCCTGTACAGCATCAGGTGATTGCAGAGAAGATTGGTGTTGTTGGTGGTGCTGCTGACGTGCCTGGTGCTGCGGATATTGGGGATGATCATGGTGGGATAGTGAGGGCCAATATGCATGTTGATGGAATAGATGGCAGGTGAAGTACAGATGACAGAAGCATTCTGTCAATGTTGAGAGAGTTCTTCCAATGAGGTGATACTGGATGGAGAGTGGAAAGTGGAAAGCCTGCAGAATCTGTGCTGGAAATGGACTGAGAAACAGCTTGTAGTTAGGAAAGAGAATATCTGTCAGGTGGGAGCTTTTACTGTACATACTGTACTGGAGCAATGGCCACTGAATCCCTGCCTCAGATTGACAGCCAAGGTCCCCAAACAGCGTGATTCCCGTGCCCATGAAGTTAAAGTGAAAAGTTAATTTAAAAATGCCTGTTAAAAATGCCTGTCAGCTAGATGGCAATGAGTTTAATTGGGTTGCCCACCGCTGCCTGTCAGATCTGCTCAACGCTGACAGACCCGACATTGGGAAAGGCACATTGCGGTGGATACCGACCCGCTAAAAAAAAACACTTTCTCACCTGACCCATCACCGATCCCAGCCGCTGACCCCCCTAGAAAATTCCAACCAACAATATGGGGGAAAATTCGGTATCTTAAAGCCTCCAATTAGCACCTGGTAGGGGGGGCGAATCCAGCGACGTACCCCAAATCTGGCCAGCCTGTAGCACCACCACTACGCGTTAGCACCGGGGTCTTCAGCGCCAGACAGATCGTGACATCAGTGAGCGTGCAATGTTCACTGGGTGCCCAATCTGCAAAATTCATTGTCGCCCCCTGCCTTAGCATCTCGCCCCAACAGCGACAGGGAGAGGAGGCATTGAGCAGTTGGATGCCAGCTCCAGGGGCGCTACTTAAAGGGGTCATGAGCAATAAGTTGCAGCTGTCAGGTTAGTGCTGTTTCACTGCTTCCTTGTCAGTTTGACATTATGCAACAGTTGAATTCAGTCATTTAAAGGTTGTTTAGTCACCAGAGTGTTGTGGCTACTAAAAATTAATGACATTTTTATTCTCACAACATATCAAAGTGTTACATTAGAATGTAGCATATATGATCCTCCCCTTTAAGAATGGAAAAGAACCTGTGGCAATGATGACTTGCGATTAGACTGCACCTGATATTGTTTAGTACTTGAGTCTACCGTCACTGAGCTAGGCCATTAGCGTTTGATTAAACACTCCAATCCTTTCTTTGAGCAATGAGACTTAATTTTGCGTGCAGCATGATTCATTAGTGCCTGGTGCTAAATCTCAAACTTTTCTATTGTTACCGCCCATTCCTGGCTGGCCAGATTTGGGGTACGTCGCTGGATTCGCCCCCCCTACCAGGTGCTAATTTCTCCCTCATGACCAGAAGAAGGGTGACTTTCAAATTCCACCTTCCAGAACAGGGACTGTTCTGGCTTTTTAAAATATTTTAAACCATGTTCTGTTATTTCATATCTAACATATTTAAATATTATCATTGCACATTGTATATCAAGAATTGCAATACTCTACATGCAATATTTAATGCAAATGCAATTGTCTTGGTCAATCAGTGTTTTCATAAGTTCAACTGTTTTTGGTGTTCAAAATTCCTACAATGCCTTCGCAAAATTCTTCCTTGTTTTACTTCTGGTGTAATGTGATCTGAGCAAAAATCCTTCCCTCATATCTCCACAGATGCTGCTTCCACATCCACATACAGGGGTGATGAATACAACTGGACATTAACAACATCTCAAAGTAGGAAGAGGATAATGTGTCAGCTCCTCGCAGAGAGCGATGGTGTTAAAGCTGAAGAAGATGTTGAAAACCAAGAATAGTAAGAGTGGGAAATGGATCATTTAGAGTGTGATTGAATTATGGGAGGGCACCTTCTATTTCGAGACATTATCCTCAAAACTAACACATCTGAGAGGAACACCATTACCAGATTCCTACAGTCCTAGAGCTTGCAGGAGAGGCATTTTTGTTACAGATATTAGATGTTAGAATGTTAGATATATTGTTGACGTTGTACACTATAGATTCTACCACATGCATAGGAACAAGTGTACATTGCAACATGTTTCACAATATTGTAGGATACAATTAATGTAGCAGCTCATCTCTCCAGTTGATGCACTGTAAACACCATCGTCTGTATCACATTGGGTCGTCATCATTCAGACCGCCAAAGAGGAAGCTGATAACCACCTTAACTAAATGTTTGGGCCCCATCCAATGTTACCCCATACAAGATGTGTTGGCCTGGGATTTACGGTAGGTAATAACAGCGAATGTACGTGGAGTGTAAAATATCTCTATTTTAATAAAAATTACAATTTTTATGAACCTTTTAAAAAATATATATTTTTTTGTTTGTTCATCTTTATTTCAAGTTTACCTTTTTCCCATTTGAAAGCCCTAATCTTTGTTTTGCTCTCTATAACATTTTTTTAAAGTTAGGATAAAAGAGCTTATTCACTTCCTGGTTCCCGGTCTGTGATAATTCTGCATTGTGATTGGCTGCTTAGACAGCTTGTTGACATCACAGCAGATTACATTCGGGGATCCCCATTAACTTGCACTGATCTCAACTGAATGTCAGAAAAGCCGAACTTCTCGCCACAGAGATCACAAGATCTTTGTGGGAAGCTTACTTCGGGGCCAATGACGAACGCCTTTGCTTTGTCGCTGACCACAAGTTACGGGTCATTTTTAAAACTGATGTGTTAATTCTTGAAGTTATATGTTTATTGCAACTTCATTTATTCATTTTACAATCAGATCATTTTTACAATAAAATCTAGTCTTTACTAAGTAAAGCGGGGCTGGTTCCAAAACATCTCTGTCCTGTGCCTTCTTTCTTCAGCATTATAGATTTCTTTCAGATTTCCTATTTTTAAACAACAGATCAGTCCCAGTTTCACAGTAGAATATGACAGATGCCTATTAATACTTTCTGCAATCTGTCTTGTGTAGCTCTCTTTTATATGCAGGGTCCTGCCTTCATTAATCTAATGCAGCTTGTAAATTAGATTGTACCATTTCACAAATATATAAGTTATTTGTCATTCCCATAAATATTCACGTACACATTTTGCAAATGTGACCATTCCTTCACTGCAACTATATAACTAAATTGTGAAATGTTAGCTTTCAGCAATGTATGAAAAAGTCTGATTTGCCAATATAGTAACTCATAGAAGAAATTGCATGATATATTTATTATATGATAAATCTAACATTAAATTTCAATGGAAAAAAGGTTGTCCTTGCTATCCAATAAACAGCATATTTTTAACCCTGGCTTCATTGAGCCTTAATTCCACACCTGGTGGAAGACTGGAGTGATGGCGGAAAATTGCAATGAGTCCAAAGTTGATTGGACACTCCCCCTAATAATTGGCTAAATTGGTGGTTTGTCAGCGGGCAATCATCTTCAGTTAGTGATATCAGCACGTCGCAGAACAGAGACTATTACCTCTCTGTTTCAAAACACAGGCTGTAGCAAGCATCAAATGCATGCAAAGTTATCCTAATTTTAAAAGTGCATATTAGCTCTGCAGCAGCCCAATCAGGATTACTGTTCATACATTTACACATTTTGCAAGGTATGCATTTAAAAATCCAAGGCTGCAGTGAAACAAATGTTAACTGCAGTTTTCAGGCTATAAGTTAAGCTATTGACCTCAGCTGCAATCAATATTATTGACGGTGCAGAAACGTTACAGTGAAATCCTTAAATTGTTCAAGTTTATAGTTTAGATTAGTAAGGTAGAATGTTGCCTATGTTAACTTTCAGTAATAAAGTAGCAAAGATGTTCTAGTATCATTGGCAGTCTTCCTTATGCTTTGAGATGGACCTAAGGATTTTCTTTTTTTTTGCAGTTGCATGACTCCAGCTGTGTCCTACTTCTGGCAATTTTGAGCTGATTTATGGCTTTTCCTACCTCGTGCAATGTTGGGTTTCACTGAGGTGGTGGCGGGTCGCATGCTGCGGAATGGAATCGAGAACACTCGAGTCAAAAGCAGAGTCTTGATTGAGGAGATTTTCAAAGTGCTCCTTCCAGCGGGTCCTGACAGCCTCGGTGTCCTTGATGAGTGTTTTCCCGTTCTTGGCCAGGAGTGGGGTGAGGCCTTGTGTGTTTGGACCGTATGTGGCCTTGACTGCAGTGAAGAATCCTCGCATATCATGGCTGTCGGCCAGTTGTTGTATCTCCTGTGTTTTCTCCATCCACCACCTGTTCTTTAGGTCCCAGGTTTTTTGTTGGACCTCAGCCTTAAGCTGTCTGTAACGTTGCTTTGCTGCTCCCGAGTTGGGTTGTTGCTTGAGGCTCAGAAATGATCTGCGCTTGTGATCTATTTGTTCTTGGATCTCCTGATCATTTTCATCAAACCAGTCCTGGTGTTTTCTGATTGAGTGACCAAGTGTCTCTTCACAGGCACTGGTTATAGGAGCCTGGAGGGCAGGCCAAGCGTTGTGGGCATTCAGCATCTCAGGATCATTAAGGCACACCAGATTAGCTGTGAGGCACTGGCTGTATAGGGCTCTCTTAGCTGGGTCCTTAAGTGCCCCGGCATTGACTTTTTTACGGCACTGCTTCTGCTGTCCCCTCTGCTTTGGGGCTATGTTAATATCAATAATGGATCGAATAAGGCGATGGTCCGTCCAGCAGTCGTCAGCTCCTGTCATGGCGCGGGTGATACGCACATCCTTACGATCCCTAGCTCGGACGATGACATAGTCGAGTGTTTGGAGCGAGGGTGTTGCCACGGTGCCTTGTATTTGTCCCTCTGGTGGAACAGGGTGTTGGTGATGAGGAGTTCATCCTCTAGACATTTTGTCAGGAGTAGGGTACTGCTGGAGTTGGCTTTACCTACCCCCTCTCTGCCAATCACGCCTCCCCAGAGGGCAGTGTCTTTGCCGACCCTGGCATTAAAGTCACCTAGGAGGATCAATGTGTCGCCCCTGGGGATGCGGGACAGGGATGTCTCAAGGTTGAAATAAAAACCCTCTTTTGCCTCATCCATTGCATCGAGTGTTGGGGCATGTGCACGATGACTGTGGCGCATTGGTTCCGGGATAGGGTAAAACAAAGAGTCATGAGGCATTCGTTAACCGCCCAGGGGGAGTCTTTGAAGTGGTCGACCAGCTCATTTTTGATGGCAAAGCTGAATCCATGAAGGTGGCATTCTTCCTCTGGTTTTCCTTTCCAGAAAAAGGTGTAACTTCCAGCTTGTTCCTTGGACAAGTCCAACTGCGGCAACTACAGGGGAATCTCCCTGCTATCAACCACTGGGAAAGTTGTCGCTAGAGTTCTCCTCACCAGTCTTCTCCCTTGGCTGAGGAGCTCCTCCCAAAATCACAGTGCAGATTTTGTCTCCTACGGAGCACAACGGACATGATCTTTGCAGTGTGACAGCTGCAGGAAAAATGCAGGGAGCAGCGCCAGCCCTTATACATGGCCTTTTTCGATCTTACAAAGGCCTTTGACACTATCAACTGTGAGGGTCTATGGAGCATCCTCCTCCATTTCGGGTGCCCCCAAAAGTTTGTCAAAATCCTTCGCCTACTCCACGACGACATGCAGGCTGTGATCCTTACCAACGGATCCATTATAAACCCAATCCACGTCCGGACCAGGGTCAAACAGGGCTGTGTCATCGCTCCAACCCTCTTCACAATTTTCCTCACTGCCATGCTCCATCTCAAAGCCAACAAGCTCCCCGCTGGAGTGGAACTAAACTACAGAACCTGCTTAACCTACTCTGCCTCCAGGCCAGATCCAGGCCTGTATCTGCACAAAGTCTGAGGCTGAACCCCAGGATATAGTCAATGTATTCACTGAGTCATACAAAGGCATGGGCCTTACGCTTAACATCCGTAAGACAAAGGTCCTCCACCAGCCTGTCCTCGCCGCATAGCACTGTCCCCCAGTCATCAAGATTCACCGCGCGGCCCTCGACAACATGGACCATTTCCCATAACTCGGGAGCCTCTTATCAATAAGAGCAGACATTGATGCGGAGATTGAACACCGCCTCCAGTGCGCCAGTGCAGCCTTCGGCCATCTGAGGAAAAGAGTGTTCGAAGACCAGGCCCTCAAATCTGCCACCAAGCTCATGGTCTACAGGGTTGTCGTAATACCCGAGCTCCTGTATGGATCAGAGGCATGGACGATGTACAGAAGGCACCTCGACTTGCTGGAGTAATATCACCAACGATGTCTCCGCAAAATCCTGCAAATACCCTAGGAAGATAGGCGGACCTACATCAGTGTCCTCATCCAGCTAACATCCCCAGCATTGAAGCACTGACCATACTCGATCAGCTTCGCTGGGCAGGCCACATAGTTCGTATGCCAGACACGAGGCTCCCTAAACAAATGCTGTATGCAGAGCTCCTTCATGGCAAATGAGCCAAAGGTGGGCAGCAGAAATGTTACAAGGACACCCTCAAAGCCTCGCTGGTAAAGTGCGACATCACCACTGATACCTGGGAGACCCTGGCCGAAGACCGCCCGAGGTGGAGAAAGTGCATCCGGGAGGGCATTGAGCTCTTCGAGTCTCAACGCCGAGAGCGTGAAGAGGTCAAGTGCAGGCAGCGGAAGGAGCTTGCGGCAAACCAGTCCCACCCACCCCTTCCCTCGGCGAATATCTGTCCCACCTGTAACAGAGTCTGTGACTCTTCTATTGGATTGTTCAGCCACCAAAGAACTCACTTCGGGAGTGAAAGCAAGTCTTCCTCGATTCCGAGGGACTGCCTATGATGATGATGACTTCTGACAGTGGCAGGTTCAACAGTCCCAACCGCCCTCACCAAGCCCTACCAACTAGTAACAAACAAAACACAAGTTGAACCATGGAGTAAATTTTTTTCTTTAGCTCCTGATCATTAAGCATCACTTGGGCAGTGTGCAGCAAGGAACTTCTAGTGGAGAAGATTGCATGTCACTCATGGAACCCACCTAATTTTTAAATGAATAGAAGGAAAATCAAGCATATTTTGTAACAGACCGGCCATTCTCCCGACACAGTTTGCCTCTCTGCACTCCACCTAGGTCTGTTTAATGCCTATTTAGGAAAGATGAAAAACAACCCTTCGATATCTATACTCCACGGCCCCCATATTGGTGCCCACTGCCGCCTGCTGCTGCCGACTGCCGCCAGGTTTTGCTGCCGTTTTCCTCTCGCTCTCAGTTTCCTCTTGGGCTGGAGTGGGCGGGAGGGGAGTACCGCCGGGAACCGCCCGCTGGTGTCCTCTGGCGGCCAAGTCGCGTAAGTGACCTCCCACTCACCGGGATGCCAGATTGGTGCTGGCGGGAGTCGGCAGGAGTCGGCTCCAACAGGGGGAAGGACCATTGCGTGGAGGCTGTTCTAATCCCAACGGTAGGTATGAAGACATGAAAAAAAAGGTTAGTGAACATCTTTTTTTTTAATTTTACAGCGGCTTACCTGGATAGGGTCCCCTGAAGGTGTTCCGGTGTTTTGTTTCCTTTGGTAATGTTTCTTACTTTTCAGAGTTCCCCACTCCCTGGGCCCGACACCATCCTTGGTGGCACTTGGGTGGCAAACTCATTTGCCGCCTAGATTGAGAGTTCCCGTCTGCTACCGCAATTGATGGCGTAAGCTGTTATTTTGCCATCGAGCGGAACTGCCACCTCTTGTAGAGGAATCTTTCAGGCAAAGTACCACCCGGTCTCTCGGCGGCCATCGGCGGTCCTTTGGGCGGCAAATGGGCGGGCCTTGCAGCTCATGTAAACAGGGGCCTATATTTTTTTTTTAATGGGTATTTGTGCGAGCAGGTAGAGTTGAGGTAGAAGATCAGCCACGATCTTATTGAATTGCGGGACAGGCTGGAAGGGCCAAATGGCCTACTCCTGCTCCTTTTTCTTATGTTCTTATTTCTTTACATATTCATCTTACTTCCTGTGTTACACTTTTATAATAGCAAAACCCATATGTCAGAATGTCACAATGAACACCTTATCTAAACATGCCAATATTTAATTATCATGGTTTGCTGAAGTATTAAAATTAGTCATTGTTGTCTGAAAAATATTGTCTTCTTTTTTTTCTCAGTAACTGAAATTTCTAGTGACCTATTAAAGGCCGTAAACAAAATAAAATGACATATTTTAAAATAGCATGATTCAATTTATCCATTGAATAGTTTTAATACCCTCATTAAAGTTTTTATTGATCCCAAAAGCCTAGGTGTGCATTGTGATATTTTTACCCAGAGTGGTGACTCTTTCAGCTGAAGGCAGGGCCAGCATTCTGTATAGCTTGCACAACATCCCTGGATGCATCACTTGTATTTAAGATAGCCAAATTCTACATTTTTATCTCTTCATTTCTGTCATGTATCCTACATGGCTACGGTTTGTACTATCACAAAGTGTGCCACCAGAGGGCACAGCAGTGGGAGACTTGCAGGTTACCTGTACAGGTGTGCCGGGCCTAATATAAAAGACAGGCCACCAGGTGTGATCCTCTCTCTGGAGTTATCAATAAAGGACTAAAGTCACTACAGTTCAAGTACAATACATTGCCTCATGGAGTCATTATCATAGCATCCAAGGACATAACAATTGGCGACAAGATTACGGACTTTCACGCGAAAATGGTTATCCTTGGTACGTTGCAGCAGTTCGCCAATGGTGATGATTGGGATGCCTTTGTGGAGATGCTCAACCATTTCTTCACAGCAAACGACCTGGCAGGAGACAATCCGGCCACACTTTCTGGTAAGCGCAGAGCTATCCTGCTAACCAGTTGTGGGCTCACCGTCTATGGCCTCGTCAGGGACTTTGCTGGCATCAGTGAAGACAACGATCAAGATGTACGAGGAGCTCGTAACACTGATCCATGAGCAATTCAAGCCCAAAGAGAGCATCCTCACAACCAGACACCGGTTTTACACCCACCGACGGTCCGAAGGCCAGGAAATCGCGAAATACGCCGCAGACCTCAGGAGGCTGGCGGCACCGTGTGTTTTCGGCAACCACCTCAACGAAGCACTGCGGGACATTTTTGTCATTGGAATCGGCCATGAGGGCCTTCTTCATAAGCTACTGTCGGCGGATACCACAGTCATACTGCAGAAGGCCATCGCTGTAAGCCAGGCATTCATGACCTCGACCTGCGGCTCTCGACAGATGACTCACCCTCAGGACTCAAACCCGGCAGGTACTGTGCGCAGAGTGGCACCTTTTAGAGGCTGGACTGTAGAACGCGAACCTTCTCAGGGAAGAGAGAACATGTCCCCGAGCCTCTTAACTCAGAGTCTGCCAAGAGAGGCTAATCGAGTAGCTCCATGCTCGCATTGTGGAGGAAATCACAGGGCTCACCAGTGCTGTTTTAAAGATTATGTGTGCAAAGGCTGCAGCACAAAGGGCCACCTCCAGCGAATGTGTAAGAGAAATATGACTCACTGCGTCGATGAAGAGTCTGCAGATGGCCATGAATCCAACGTGAATTATGAAACAATAGGCAGAGATGCAGCTCAGCCCCGCGACAAGGTTTACCTGCACCACCGAGTGTTCCCCGTTGAGGATGGAAGTCGAGATAGATGGCTTTCCAGTCTTCATGGAAGTGGACACGGGGGCAAGCCAGTCAGTAATGAATCAAGAAGCCTTTGAGAGACTATGGGACAATCAAGCTGAACGACCCAAGTTGGTCCTGGTTCAGGCAAAGCTGCGCACCTACACCGATGAACTTATCCCAGTCATTGGTGGTGCGGATGTTAAGATACTCCATGATAGCACGGTGCACAAGTTACCTCTGTGAATTGTTGCAGGTGATGGACCAACATTACTCGGAAGAAGGTGAATGGAGAAGATCCATTGGAAGTGGGAAGCCTTCACCCCTCCAGCGATCGACGTCCTCTGCGCTCACAGGCAAAGCAAGCCCCCACCTGAGGTTGGATCCGGCACCAGAGAGCAGACCAGCACAGCACCCGAGGCACAGACCACCCAGCACGACTGCGTGGAGATGATCCAGCTGGGACGAGTGCACCTTCCAGCTCCAGTGGCAGGACTCCGGAGATAGAAAATCGGATCCAGAGGCGATTTCCCAGCTTCGGAGGCAGAACCCGGGGAGAAGAGGATCACCGCAGTCGACATTGTGGATGGAGGAAAGATGGCACCTGAACCACGAGGTGATGTGCTGGAGAAAAAGATGATGGCGGCCAGACCACGAGGTGCAGCGCTGATGGAGCAACACGTGGCACCAAATGGAGAAGTGGATTGGGGTAAAAAAAGCAAGGCTCTCGTAAAGGAAGCCAGCAACCCACCACACTTAAAGGGACAATTCCACACACTCAAGCAATGTAATAGCAACTGTGAGTTAGAGATAAAATGTCTAACTGATGATCAGAGTTGTAAATGCAATAAGCAAGGAAAAGTCATGCGATCATGTAAAATGTATAATTGATGATCAGAATTGGGTAATGCAACAAGCAGGGAAAAGTCGCCCGATCGCGATCGGAGCTACAGGGTATTCACAATAAGTAATGAAACATTGTGCGATGTAGGATTTCAACTGCACACAGCCAATGCAGCGGGCAAACACCCATCAGGAGCACACAGGTCCAGCGAGCTACCCAACTCTGCAGCCTGCGTCCCTGGGACCAGAGTTATGCACCATGGAGTGTGACCACAAGCAGCCAATACATACGAGCAGCAGAACAAGTGATCTCAGGAGGCAAAGGCACCGGTATCATATCCTGCCCCTGATCGGCTCCACCTCTTAGGCAACTGATGGCACCATCTGCCACGAGCCTTAAAGAGCAAACTCTGCTAAGGCACAGCCCCCAGACCCCATCGCCACCAAGGTCATACCCGGAAACGAAGGGTCACCCGCTACAATCCTCCCAAAGGGGACCGGGACCAGCCAGGATCCCAAATCAAACAATGCCCAGGCTAGCGGGTCAGCAATTCCCTGTGCACTGCTAGACCACAGCTCATCAAGGAGCAGCAGCGACCCAGGGCGCAAAGAAAGGACAGGGAGGTCACAGGCATCTGTGAACCCGCCCGGCGCTCGGAACAACGGCAACAGCCCCAAGAGCAGGCAACTTGAGCCAACCAAGTTCCCACTGCCAGCACTGGGCACCGCGCCGCCACCAGACTGTCTGGACAGCATTCAGCAGATCTGGAACTAGTTTGTCCTTACGCACCGGTCACCGACCCCCAGTACGTACCGATAATGAATCTCACCAGTCTAACGTACTTGTCTCACAACTGAACCACAAATGTAATGCAAACTTGTTTTTCTGGACTTGAATGTATATGAATGCAATGAGCCTCCGGCATAATCTATATGTGGGGAGAGGAGAATGGAGTAGTTAGGGACACACACAAACAGCAACCACCAGCACTCTACTGCACCAACCACTCACCCAAGATTGAAATGACCCGCCAAGGGTCAACCAGATAGAGCTAAGCCCAGAGCACAGTCAATGCAGAGGCGATTTGCACTAAAGGCTTGAGAGAGAGTGATGTCATGTATCCTACATGGCTACTGTTTGTACTATCACAAGGTGTGTCACCAGAGAGCGCAGCAGTGGAGACTTATATGTTACCTGTACAGGTGTGCCTGGCCTTGTATAAAAGGCAGGCCACCAGGTGTAATCCTCGCTCTGGAGTTATCAATAAAGGACTAAGGTCACTACAATTCAAGTACAACACATTGCCTCATGGAGTCATTATCAGAGCATCCTAGGACATAACAATTTCTAACAAGTTCTATGTGGGGGGTTTTCAAAATTATTTCAAGAAAATTTCAAAAGTTTTATTCCGCTTAAAATTGTTATAATTTTTTTAAAACAGAGAGGTTTGTTTTTGTGTGTGCATGGGGTCAATTTTCATGTGATCTCTTTTGTCAGCTCCGGAAGTAGGCCGAGCAAGCCCAACTTGCTCAGTGGCCTGCACCATTTTCATGCTCAGGTCTTAATTTAATATTCATGGAACACTGCTCATGCATTTGGGCCACTGACAGGCAGCTCGCTAATTGGGGAGGCGGGAAATCCAACAGCTTCTCCGTGGAGCCGAGCTGGCATTTCCTGATTCAAGAAGGAAGGAAAGGGAAGATTGAAAGAAAGGAAGATCGAAAGAGAGGAAAGAAGGAAGGAAAGAACTGTATCAATTGCACACCCATTGTTAGTTTATAATTGTAAATACTCGATAAATTTCTGAAAGCATATTATGCTAAAGAGAGAAAGAAAGACACACACGCATATACTGGGGCTGGCTTGCAAGCATAAAGCTAGTTGGAGCTGAGCACTGCAAGGGTTCCAACTAGCCATCTGAGTCAGAGGGGGACTTGTCTCATTTTCTAGGTTGTCTCATTTGCAAGGTACAACAAAGCTGCAAGTACAAAACGTGCAACATGTTCTTAAAGGATTTGCAGGTTCTTAAAGGATTTGCAGTTCCTACAAAGGGACCACACCTGAAATGTTAGCTTAACCTGGTCATTCCACAGATACCTTTTATAAATAAACCAATAAGGGGACACCGAATTGCTTCAATATCATCAAATAATAAACAAGCAAAACTGCCCACCATCAACATTCTTTGGCTCACCATTGAACACAAACATAACTGAACCAGCCATATAAATACCATGGCTACAAGAGCAGGTCAGAGGATGGGTATTCTGTGGCATGTGTCTCACTTCCTGGCTCCCCAAATCCTTTCCACCATCTACAAGGCTCAAGTCAGGAGTGTGATGGAATACTCTCCACTTGCCTGAATGAATGCAGCTCCAACAACATTCAAGAAGCTCAATACCATCCAGGACAAAGCAGCCTGCTTCATTGGCACTCCATCCAACACTTAAACATGCATTCCCTCCACCACTGGTGTACCGTGGCTGCAGTGTGTACCTATACGATGCATTGCAGCAGCTCATCAAGACTTCTTCGACAGCACCTCCCAAACCCACAATCCCTTCCACCTAGAAGGAGGAGGGCAGCAGGCACATGGGAACACTATCACCTCCAAGTTCCCCGCCAAGTCAAACACCATCCTGACATCGAAAATATATCACTGTTCCTTCATTGTCGCCAGGTCAAAATCCTGGACCTCCCTCCCTAACAGCACTGTGAGAGTACCTTCACCACAAGGACTGCAGCGGTTCAAGAATGCGGTTCACCACCACCTTCTCAAGGGCAATAAGGGATGGACAACAAATGCTGGCTTTTCCAGCAATGCCCACATCCCAGGAATGAATTTAAAAAAAGAGACAAGACCGTTGATTGACCTGTTGAGGGCTTCCAGCATTTTCTGTTTTTGTTACGGTAAATCAGCGACCCCAGTGTTATTCCTTACATGATATTAATACCCCTGGTGGTATAAAACAGTGTATCCTCATCTAAAATACCAATTAGGCTATTGAGACACAATTTTGAAGTGTTGATGGTGTTCATAAGCACTTTGGGGTGGAAATTCAGTCGCGTCTCTGTTGCGGCACTAATCCAGGTGGAACAGTAAATTTTATGCTGGCAAATGGTTTGCTTCTGACAACAGCAGGGTCTTCTGATGGCTGAATATGAATCGGTTGGTCATTGATGGTGTCTTCGTCAAGCTGTTCCGGTTCGTCTGTGTGCCGCAATTTCATCTGATCAATGTGCCTCCTGCATGTTTGCCCATTAGTGAGCCTGACAATAAGCACCCTGTTACCCTCCTTGGCCGTAACAGTGCCAGTGACCCACTTGGGGCCTTGACCATAATTTAGCACATACACAGGATCATTAATAGAGATGTCGTGTGACACGGCAGTGCAATCATGATACCACTGCTGACGTTGACGTCTGTTTTCGACATGATCATTAAAATCAGGGTGGACAAGCGAGAGCCTGGTCTTCAGACCTCTCTTCATCAATAATTCAGCAGAGGGGACCCCGGTAAGCATGTGGGGTCTCGTCCTGTAACTAAGCAGCATGCATGACAAGCGAGTATGCAAAGAACCGTGAGTTATGCATTTCAGGCTCTGCTTGATGGTTTGGACGGCCCGCTCCACTTGACATTGGACATGGGTTTGAATGGTGCTGACCTCACGTGCTTGATATCATTGAGTCTAATAAACTGTTGAAACTCCAAACTCGTGAATCACGATCCGTTGTCACTCACAACGATGTCGGGCAAATCATGAGTGGCAAACATGGCATGGAGGCTCTCAGTGGTGGCTGTGGATATGCTGGATGGCATGATCACACATTCTATCCATTTTGAATACGCATCCACTACCACCAAAAACATTTTGCCCAGGAAAGGACCCACATAGTCGATGTGGATCCTCAACCATGGTTTGGATGGCCATGACCACAGACTTAGCGGAGATTCCACTGGCGCATTGTTTAACTGCATGCAAGTGTTGCACTGATGCACACATGACTCCAAATCAGAGTCAATGCCAGGCCACCAAACGTGAGACCTGGCAATGTCCTTCATCATCACAATACCAGGATGGGTACTGTGTAAATCCTGTACAAATCTTTCCCTGCCTTTCTTGGGCATAACAATACGATTACCCCATAGCAAACAATCAGATTGAATGGATAGTTCGTCTTTGCGACGGTTGTAAGGTTTGGTCTCATCATACACTTCCCTGGGAATGGCCGACCAATCACCACTAAGGACACAACGTTTTACAACTGATAAAATTGGATCCTGGCTGGTCCAGGTCATAACTTGTTGAACAATGACAGGCGACCCTTCACTCTCAAAGGCATCCATGACCAACAGTAGGTCTGTGGGCTGTGGCGTTTCCACCTCCGGCGTGGACAACGGTAAACGGCTCAATGCATCAGCACAATTCTCAGTGCCAGGTCTATGGCGAATGACATAACCATAGGCAGATAATATCAGCGCCCACCTCTGGATGCGGGACGACGCGTTGGTATTGATACCTCTATGCTCTGAAAACAAAGATATGAGCGGCTTGTTCAAGCTCGAAATGAAGCTCTGGTGCATCTTTTTAACCCCATATACGCAGGCTAAAGCTTCTTTCTCTACCATGCCATAGGCTATTTCCGCTTTAGACATGCTTCTTGACGCGTACGCAATGGGTTGTAGTTTGCCCGATTCATTGGATTGTTGGAGCACGCAATCAACCCCATGTGATGAAGTGTCACAGGCCAATACTAAACGCTTGCACGGGTCATAATTTACCAGCAATTTGTTGCAACAAAGCAGATTTCTAGCCTTCTCAAAGGCACTGTCTTGAGATACACCCCAAACCCAGTTGTCGCCTTTTCTGAGCAGCATGTGCAGTGGCTCTAATAATGTGCTCAATTTAAATAAGAAATTACCGAAGTAGTTGAGAAGATCAAGGAACGAATGTAGCTCTGTCACATTCTGGGGTCTGGGTGCATTTTTGATGGTATCTGTTTTCGAGTCCATAGGGCTGATGCCATCTGCAGCAATCTTCCTTCCCAGGAATTCGACTTCCAGTGCCATAAAGACGCACTTTGAACGTTTTAGCCTGAGTCCCACTTTGTCCAAACGACATAGAACCTCTTCTAGGTTGTGCAGGTGTTCGGCAGTGTCACGACCTGTGACCAGAATGTCATCTTGGAACACCACGGTTCTAAGGACTTCAGTAAACTCTCCATATTTCTCTGAAATATGGCTGCAGCCGAGTGAATTCCGAAAGGACACCTGTTGTAAATGAACGGGTATATTGATGCACGTAAGTTTCTTCGACGATTCAACAAGCTCCTGTGTCATATAGGCTGACGTCAGAGCCAATTTGGTGAATTACTTTCCTCCGGCTATCGTTGCAAACAGGTCATCAGTCTTTGGTAATGGGTACTGATCCTGTTTCGAAACTCGGTTGATCGTAACCTTGTAGTCTCCAAAAATCCTGACAGTGCCATCACTCTTTAGCACAGGAACAATGCGACTAGCCCATTCATTAAATTCGACCGGTGAAATGACCCCTTCACGTTGGAGTCTGTCCAGTTCGATTTCATCATGTACGGGACCGCCCGGGCTTTGTAATGGACGGGTCTTGCATTCGAATCCAGGTGGATCTGCAACTTGACTCCCGTGAAGTTGCTGATGCCCAGTGCAAACAACGAGGGAAATTTGCTCAGCACTTGAGCATATGAAGCATCATCCACCGATGACAAAGCTTTAATATCGTTCCAGTTCCACTTTATTTTTTCAAGCCAAATCTTGCCGAACAGCGTTGGACCATTGCCTGGAATGATCCACAGTGATAGATCATGAACCGTCCCATCGTATGACACCTTGACTGCTGCACAGCTTGTTATGTATGTAAATTTTATTAGTGTGTAAGACTTACCACCAGGGGGCGCACATGTTGGAGACCCAAGGATTACCTGCACACCCCAGGTAAGCAGCTATAAAAGGCAGTGCTGCTTTCTCACTCTGCAGTTACATTAAAGAGACCAAGGTCACAACAGTTTGAGCTTACAGCATGCAGTCTTGTGGAGTTATTCTGAACATAACAATTGGCGACGAGTAAGAAATCATGAAGTTCACGCAGTTATGGCTGCTGTTGGTATTCTTGAGAGATTTGTTGAGGGTAATGATTGGGAAGCCTTCGTTGAGCGTCCTCACCAGTAATTCGTGGCCAACGAGCTGGATACGGAAGATACCGTGGTCAAGTGCAGGGCGATTCTCTTCACTGTTTGCGGGTCCACAATATATGGCCTCATCAAAAATCTGTTAGCACCGACGAAACCAACGAACAAGATATATGCAGAGTTGTGCATGCTGGTTCGAGAACACCTCAAGCCGAAGGAGAGCATCTTAATGGCCAGGTATCACTTTTACACGCACCATAGCTCCGAGGGCCAGAACGTGGCGAGTAATGTCACCAACCTAAGATGCCTTGCGGGACCATGCGAATTTGCTGGATTTTTGTGGGAAATGTTGCGGGACTTTTTCGTGCTTGGATTCGGCCACAAGGTCATTCTTCGCGAACTGCTGTCTGCCGACTCCCGAGATCTGAGCAAGGCCATCACGATAGCCCAGGCTTTCATGTCCACGAACGATAACACTAAACAGATATCTTTGCAGCATCGAAGCTCATCAGCAAGTACTGTGCATAAAATAGGCAGAACTGTACATGGCAGGGCCTACACACCTGCAGAGGCCGGACCTAGGATGACTCAGAGTCCACTGTGTGGCGTGAATATTAATCCATTAAACCCATGTTGGCGCTGCAGAGGTAATCATAGAGCCCATTAATTTTGATTCAAGCACTACATGTGCAAGGGCTGTGGAACAATGGGGCACCTCCAGCGAATGTGCAAACGTACTGTGACTCACCACGTGGCAGAGTCGGCAGAAGATGACCGATCCGGCGCGGATCACGTGAACGAGTAAGAGAGACAACTCAACCCAAGGCTGAAGAGGAAGTGCATGGAGTACACATCTTCACCACCAAAAGCCCTCTGATAATGTTGAAAGTCAAATTAAACAGCATTCCAGTTTCCATGGAATTGGACACGGGGACGAGTCAGTCAATTATGAGCCAGAAGGCTTTTGAGAAATTGTGGGGCAACAAGGCAGAAAGGCTAATACTAAGCCCGATTCACACAAAGCTGCACACTTACACCAAAAAGCTCATACCAGTCATTGGCAGTGCAGCAGTGAAGGTATCGTACAATAGAACTGTGCATGATTTATCACTATGGATTGGACCAGGCGATGGCCCAACGCTGTTCAGCAGAAGCTGGCTAGGAAAGATCCGATGGAACTGGGACGACATCAAAGCACTGTCTTCGGTGGATGATGCCTCGTGCGCCCAAGTGCTAAACAAATTCCCGTCATTATTTGAGCCAGGCATCTGCAACTTCACAGGCGCCAAAGTCCCTGATGCATGGCCCGTTCATTACAAGGCCCAAGCGGTTCCATATATGATGCGAGAGAAAGTCGAGATCAAGCTGGACAGAATTCAACGAGAGGGAATCATATCGCCAGTCGAGTTCAACGAGTGGGCCAGTCCAATTGTTCCGGTGTTGAAAAGCGATGGGATGGTAGAATTTGCAGGGACTACAAGGTAACGATCAACCGAGTCTCGTTACAGGACCAGTACCCACTACCCAAAGTGGATGACCTGTTTGCAACGCTACCAGGGGGAAAGTCATTCACCAAGCTGGACCTAACCTCTGCTTACATGACACAGGAGCTGGCTGAACCTGCCAAAATATTGACATGCATCAACACACACAAAGGACAGTTCATATACCACAGATGCTCTTTTGGGATTCGCTCGGCTGCGGCCATCTCCTAGAGGAACATGGAGAGTCTGCTGAAATCGGTTCTGTGCACCATGGTGTTTCAAGACGACATCCTGATCACTGGTCGCAACACCACTGAACACTTGCACAGCCTGGAAGAGGTTTGAAAGTGACTGGACAGAGTGGGACTTGGGCTGAAACATTCCAAGTGTGTTTTCTTGGCGCCAGAGGTCGAATTTTTGGGGAGAACGATTGCGTCGGATGGCATCAGACCCACGGACTCCAAGACAGAGGCCATCAAGAATGCACCCAGACCACAGAATGTGATGGAGCTGTGTTTGTTTCTGGGACTCCTCAACTATTTTGGTAACTTTCTACCGGGGTTGAGCACTTTGCTAGAATCTTTGCATTTATTGCTATGCAAGGTTAACGACTGGGTTTGGGGTAAATCTCAAGAGACAGCCTTTAAACGGCCAGAAACCTGCTATGTTCTAACAAGTTACTTGTATTGTATGACCCGTGTAAACGTTTAGTACTAGCTTGTGATGCATCTTCGTGTGGGATCGGTTGTGTGTTACAGCAAGCCAATGTGTCAGGCAAACTGCGACTGATTGCATATGCGTCCAGAAGTTTATCCAAGGCTTAAAGAACCTACAGTATGGTTGAGAAAGAAGCATTAGCATATATATACGGGGTTAAGAAAATGCACCGATACCTATTTGATCTCCGGTTCGAGCTCGAAACCGACAACAAACCATTCATTTTGCTGTTCTCAGAAAGCAAAGGTGTTAATACCAATGCTTCGTCCCGCATCTAAAGATGGGCACTAACATTATCTGCGTATGACTATGTAATTCGCCACAGACCAGGCACTGAGAACTATGCTGTTGCCCTCAGTCAGCTACCATTGCCCACCACCGGGGTGGAAATGGTGCAACTCGCAGACTTGCTTCTTGTAATGGATGTTTTTGAGAGTGAGAGGTCACCCGTCATGGCTCGCCAGATCAGGACCAGGACCTGTGCTATCACTAGTAAAAAGCTGCTTCCTTAACGGGAGCTGGTTGGCTGTTCCCAGGGAAATTTAAGATGAAATTAAGCCATTTTACCGAAGCAAAGATGAAATGTCCATCCATTCAGATTGTCTCCTATGGGGGAATCGCGTGGTTTTGCCAAAAAAAGGCAGGGAAGCGTTTATACGCGACCTACACAGTACCCACCAGGCATAATCATGATGAAGGCTATTGCCAGGTCGCACGTTTGGTGGCCCAGCATTGAGTCAGAATTGGAGTCATGCGTACACCAATGTAACACTTGCTCACAGTTGAAGAATGCACCAAGGGAGGCCTCACTGAGACTGTGGTCATGGCCCTCCAAACCGTGGTCCAGGTTCCACGTAGATTCCGCTGGCCCCTTTCTAGGAAAGTTGTTCCTTGTAGCAGTGGACGCTTACACTAAATGGATTGAATGTATAATGTCATCATGTATGTCCACTGCCACCATTGAAAGCCTTTGGGCCATGTTCGCCACCCATGGTTTGCCAGACGTCCTTGCTAGTGACAATGGATCATGTTACACCAGCTCGGAATTCAACGAGTTCATGACCTGCAATGGCATCCAGCATGTCAGGTCTGCTCCGTTTAAGTCCGCATCCAATGGTCAAGCGGAACGGGCAGTCCAAACTATCAAGCAGAGCTTGAAACGCGTGACGGACAGTTCCTTGCAGACCCGGTTATCTCGGGTTCTGCTCAGCTATCGGGTGCGATCGCTGACTGGTCTTCCCCCTGCAGAATTGTTAAAGAAGAGAGCACTCAAAACCAGGCTCTCCTTAGTCTACCCATTTCTCAATGATCATGTAGAAACCCGGCGTCACCGGCATAATGTGCACCATGATCGCTCGGTGTATCGCGTGACATTGAGGTTAATGACCCTGTGTTTGTTCTTAATTACGGTCATGGTCCCAAATGGTTGCTGGCACTGTTTTAGCCAAGGAGGGGAATAGAGTGTTTGTTGTCAAACTTTTGAATGGACAAACATAGAAACATAAAAAATAGATACAGGAGTAGGCCATTCGGCCCTTCGAGCCTGCACCACCATTCAACAAGATCATGGCTGATCATTCACCTGCAGAAAGCATTTGGATCAGACCAAACTGCGATTCACTGACAGTTTGAAGGGGACATTACCATCATTGATCCACCAACACACACCCAACCAGCAATCGACCTCGCTGTCAACCGCGAGGATGAACCCACCATGCCCGACAGTCCGATCTGACCAGCCACGCTGCAGTGCAGCAATGATCCGACCGACTCACCCATGCCAGGACTTCAACTCAGGTGATCAACCCGGGAACGTAGAGCCCCGGATCGCCTTAACTTGTAAATAACTTGTATCTAAGACTTTGGGGGGGGAATGATGTTATGTATGTAAACTTTACTAGTGTGTAAGACTTGCCACCAGGGGGCGCACCTGTTGGAGACCCAAGGGTCACCTGCACACCCTTGGCAAGCAGGTATAAAAGGCACCATGCTGCTTCCTCACTCTGGAGTTACATTAAAGAGACCAAGGTCACAACAGTTTGAGTTTACATTATGCAGTCTTGCGGAGTTATTCTGAACATAACACTGCCAATCACTGGTATGAGCTCTTTGGTGTCGGTACGCAATTTTGCATTTACTGGACTCAGCTTGGACCTTGGTGTCCCGCAGCTTTTCGTAAGTCCTCTGGCTCATAATTGACTGACTCGCACCCGTGTCTAATTCCATAGATACCGGCACGCTGTTCAATCTTACTTCAATCATTATCAGTTGGCTCTTTGTCAGGAATGAATGTACACTATACACTTCTTCCTCGGGTATCTCGGGTTGCATTGCCGGATCCGCTCCGGATCGGTCATCATCATGGTGTGTCGCAGCACGCTTGCTGAGCTGCGGATACATCCGCTGAAGGTGCCCCATTTTCTCACAGCCTCTACAAATATACTGTCTGAAACGGCACTGATGAGGTCGATGATTGCCTCCACAATGCCAACAGGGTGAAATCAGATTCGTGCCCAATGGCGGACTTCGAGCAGCTACAGGTGTTGCAAACACAGTTGGGTGGGCCCTGCCAGGTGCAGCTCTGCCAACCGATGACACAATCTGGTACACAGTACTTGCCGTGGAGTTCCGACTCTGCGAGGATATCTGCGATCGTATTGGCACTGTTCAGATCCAGCGTCTCCGCAGCCAGCAGCTTCTGCCAGATCACCTCGTGGTTTATGCCTATTACAAAGACGTCGCGCAGCATGTTTTCCAATGCGGTTCCAAACTTACACGGCCCAGTGAGACGTCTCACGTCAGCAACAAATTCCACCATGTCCTGGCCCTCAGAACAAGCGATATCTTGAGATAATGATCCCTTATTTAAGTTTGAAATGGTCCCAAATCAGAGAACACAATTCCTCATGGGTCTTTTCTGTTGGACGTGCAGGTGAGAGCAGATTCTTTATGAGGCCATAGATTTTTGGACCACAAACCGTGAGGAAAACCGCCCTGCGCCTAATTGCGTCAGCGTCTTCATCTGTCTTGTTGGCCACGAAGTACTGGTCAGAGCGATCTGTAAAATCCTCACAGTCTTCTCCCTCCACGAATTGCTCCAGGATTCCAACGGTGTTAATTTTTTTTTGTGTGTTAAAGTTCGGATTGTGCCTCGTCACCAAATGTTGCATATGCAATAACTCAATAGGCTTAGTACCATCAACTCAATCAGGTGTGACCTGACTCTACTTTATTAGCTCTCAAAGTGAGGATTAAACATAGAGGCTTTCTTTATATACAAGGGCTGCACATGTGTGTCTGTGGCCCAATGACCTCCGACAGTCGCTCCCCCTGGTGGCAGGTAAACCCAGGCATACATACATTACACTCCCAAATAGGAGATCCTAGATATCTCTGCGGCAGAGCCCTGGAAGGATCCAGAGGGAAAATGGCTGAGGGCGGTGGTGACTTTGACAGTCACTGGTAAAGCGTAGCCACCAGGTCCAGCAGGGAGCAGGTCTCCTTCTAGGAGGCTGAAGATGTCTGCCACCTGACGTGACAACCTGAGCTTCCCGAGACACTGCTGTTCAGACATTTCAAGGAAACTCAGCATCTACCTGCATACTATTTTGCGGATAGTGCCTCCTGTGAGCTGCACCTCTGTGCTGGTCCCCCCTCTGCTGGTCCCCTCTTGGTGTGCAGAATGCCGTTGCTGCTGCTGGTCATGTTACTCTTCATCTGAGGTCCATTCGAAGGGAATAAGCAGTACCCATCCTGATATGATCGATCAAACCTTCAAAGTGTAGATCAAACATCCAAAGTATAGAAAGTCAATGCTCAGCAAAAGCACTGTGAACAGGCCTTTCCCAGGTAAGAAACCAGATGAGTATTTATTGCCATATTTCCCTCAGATTGAATCAGCCTCCTTAACTGCCGCTGTGTACCTACCTTGCTTTCACTGATGAGTTTCAGGAAACCCGGGAAACCCGTGGACCTGACAAAGTCAAAAATCTGTGTCAATATTGCTC
Source organism: Pristiophorus japonicus (assembly GCF_044704955.1). Classification (NCBI taxonomy): domain Eukaryota; kingdom Metazoa; phylum Chordata; class Chondrichthyes; family Pristiophoridae; genus Pristiophorus; species Pristiophorus japonicus. The sequence goes on along the minus strand of NC_091981.1, from coordinate 132,579,711 downwards.
TAATTAAGCAATTAACATATGTTAATTGGCAAATCGACTGTCCCAAGGGGGTTGCACATGTGTAGCCTAACGCGCTGGCATGAAGTCACCAGGCTTAAAAGGGTTAAATTATGAGGACTGGGTTTGTATTCCCTTGAGCTAGAAGATTAAGGGATGATCTAATTAAGGTGTTTAAAATGATTAAAGGATTTGATGGTGTTGTGTATCTGTAAAGCATGCACTCCCATGTTCCGCCATCAGGGAGTGCATCCCCTGAAGTCCCAAGGGATCCCAGCATCCCTTGGGAGCACTGTGTATATAAGCAGGCCCCAAAGGCCTGTTCCTCACTCTGGAGTGTCTTAATAAAGACTGAGGTCACTGTTACTTTAACCTCCCTGTGTGCAGTCTCATCTGTGTTAGGAACACAATAACTGGCGACGAGTATCCGAATCCAACGCAAAGATGCAGCAAACTGTGGGCATCCTGGAGAAGCTCTCGGAGGGTGAGGACTGGGAAGCCTATGTTGAACGGCTAGACCAGTACTTTGTAGCCAACGAGCTGGACGGAGAAGGAAGCGCTGCAAAAAGGAGAATGGTCCTCCTCACGGTCTGCGGGGCACCGACCTACAGCCTCATGAAGAATCTTCTGGCTCCAGTGAAACCCACAGATAAGTCATATGAGGAGCTGTGTACACTGGTTCAGGAGCATCTTAACCTGAGGGAGAGTGTGCTGATAGCAAGGTATCGGTTCTTCATATGCCAGCGATTTGAAGGTCAGGAAGTGGCGAGCTACGTTGTCGAGCTAAGGCGACCTGCAGGACAATGTGAGTTTGATGGCTACCTGGAGCAAATGCTCAGAGACTTTTTTGTACTGGGCATTGGCCACGAGACCATAGAAACATAGAAACATAGAAAATATGTGCAGGAGTAGGCCATTCGGCCCTTCGAGCCTGCACTGCCATTCAATGAGTTCATGGCTGAACATGCAACTTCAGTACCCCATTCCTGCTTTCTCGCCATACCCCTTGATTCCCCTAGTAGTAAGGACTACATCTATAGAAAACTTTTGACTGCAGAGACACCGACCCTCAGTAAGGCCATTGCGATGGCATGGGCCTTTATGTCCGCCAGTGATAACACCAAATAAATCTCTCAGCACACAAGTGCTAGCAATGTTCATAAATTAACTGGAACTGTGTTTGCGAGCAGAAATGTACAGGGCAGAAACCACGAGTCTGCAACTGCCAGCAGGTGACCCAGATGACTCAGAGTCCACAACAAAGGATGAATGCAAGGCAATTCACACCTTGTTGGCATTGTGGAGGCTTCCATTCAACCTATTCATGCCACTTCAAAGGGTATGTTTGCAAGAGCTGTGGGACAATGGGGCACCTCCAACGAGCTTGCAGACAAGCTGCAAGCTCTGCAAAACCTGCTAACCATCACGTGGCAGAGGAAGATCGGTCCATGGTGGATCAAAGCAATTTCGAGCCTCAGAGAGAGGAGGCAGATGCTGAAGTACATGGTGTGCACACATTTTCGGCTAAATGTAAAATTGAATGGCTTACCCATAGCCGTGGAACTGGACATTGGCGCTAGCCAATCCATCATGAGTAAAAAGATGTTTGAGAGACTGTGGCGCAACAAGGCACTCAGACCAGCCCTGAGCCCCATCCACACGAAACTGAGAACATACACCAAAGAGCTTATCACTGTCATGGTCAAGGTCACCTACGAGGGCACGGTGCATGAACTGCCACTCTGGATTGTCCCGGGTGATGGCCCCACACTGCTTGGAAGGAGCTGGCTGGGCAAAATCCGTTGGAACTGGGATGATATCCGAGTGCTATCACATGTCGATGAGGTCTCATGTATCCAGGTTCTTAACAAGTTTCCTTCCCTTTTTGAGCCAGGCATTGGAATCTTTTCCGGGGCGAAGATGCGGATCCACTTGGTCCCAGAGGCACGACCCATTCACCACAAGGTGCGAGCGGTATCTCACATGATGAGGGAGAGAGTGGAAATCGAGCTGGACAGGCTGCAACATAAGGGCATCATCTCCCCAGTGGAATTCAGCGAGTGGGCCAGCCCGATTGTTACAGTATTCAAAAGTGATGGCACGGTCAGGATTTGCGGCGATTATAAAGTAACTATTAATCGTTTCTCGCTGCAGGACCAATACCCGCTACCTAAGGCAGACGACCTAATTACGACACTGGCAGGAGGCAAGACGTTCACCAAGCTCGACCTGACTTCGGCCTACATGACACAGGAGCTGGAGGAGTCTTCGAAGGGCCTCACCTGCATCAACACGCACAAGGGACTGTTCATCTACAACAGATGCCCTTTTAGAATTCGGTCAGCTACAGCAATCTTCCAGAGAAACATGGAGAGCCGACTCAAGTCGGTACCACGCACGGTGGTTTTTCAGGACGACATATTGGTCACGGGTCGGGACACCGTTGAGCACCTACAAAACCTGGAGGAGGTCCTCCAGCGACTGGATCACGTAGGACTGTGGCTGAAGAGGTTGAAATTAATCTTCATGGCAACAGAAGTGGAGTTTTTGGGGAGAAAGATTGCGGCGGGCGGCATTCGGCCCACAGACACCAAGACAGAGGCTATCAGGAACGCACCCAGGCCACAGAACGTCACGGAGCTGCGGTCGTTCCTGGGACTCCTCAACTATTTTGGTAACTTCCTACTGGGGTTAAGCACCCTCTTAGAGCCCCTACATGTGTTATTGCGTAAAGGTGAGAACTGGGTATGGGGAAAAAAACAAGTAATTGCTTTTGAGAAAGCCAGAAACATTTTATGCTCCAACAAGCTGCTTGTATTGTATAAACCGTGTAAAAGACTTGTGCTCGCATGTGACGTGTCGTCATACGGAGTCGGGTGTGTATTATTACAACAAGCTAACGTTGCGGGGAAGTTGCAACCTGTTGCCTATGCCTCCAGGAGCTTGTCTAAGGCCGAGAGGGCCTACAGCATGATTGAGAAAGAGGCATTAGCGTGTGTGTTCGGTGTAAAGAAAATGCATCAGTACCTGTTTGGCCTCAAATTTGAGCTGGAAACCGCTCACAAGCCCCTCATATCCCTGTTCGCTGAAAACAAGGGGATAAATTCTAATGGCTCAGCCCGCATACAAAGGTGGGCACTTGCGCTATCAGCGTATAACTATACTATCTGTCACAGGCCAGGCACCGAGAACTGTGCAGATGCTCTCAGTCGGCTACCATTGCCCACCACGGGGGTGGAAATGGCGCAGCCTGCAAACTTGTTGATGGTGGCACAACCTGCAGACTTGTTGATGGTCATGGAAGCGTTTGAAAATGATAAATCACCTGTCACGGCCCGCCAGATTAGGACTTGGACCAACTAAGATCCTCTGCTGTCTCTAGTAAAAAAACTGTGTATTGCATGGGAGCTGGGCCAGCATCCCCGTTGAAATGCAAGAGCCAATCAAGTCGTTCCAGCGGCGAAAGGACGAGCTGTCCATTTAGGCAGACTGCCTGTTGTGGGGTAGCTGCATAGTGCTACCCAAAAAGAGCAGGGAGACATTCATCTCGGATCTCTACAGCACACACCCGGGTATAGTAATGATGAAAGCGATAGCCAGCTCCCACGTGTGGTGGCCCGGTATCGACTCTGACTTAGAGTCCTGTGTACGGCAATGCCGCATGTGTGTTCAGTTGAGCAACGCGTCCAGAGAGGCACCACTAAGTTTGTGGTCCTGGCCCTCCAGACCATGGTCGAGGATCCATGTCGACTATGCGGGCCCATTTCTCGGTAAAATGTTCCTGGTGGTGGTGGATGCTTTTTCAAAATGGATTGAATGTGAAATAATGTCGGGAAGCACCACCACCGCCACCATTGAAAGCCTGAGTGCCATGTTTGCCACCCACGGCCTGCCTGACATACTGGTCAGTGCCGAATTTAAAGAATTCATGACCCTCAATGGGATCAAACATGTCACCTTGGCCCCGTTTAAACCAGCCTCCAATGGGCAGGCAGAGCGGGCAGTACAAACAATCAAACAGAGCCTTAAACGAGTCACAGAAGGCTCACTCCAAACCCCCCTATCCCGAGTACTGCTCAGCTACCGCATGAGACCCCACTCGCTCACAGGGGTGCCCCCGGCTGAGTTACTCATGAAAAGGACACTTAAAACCAGACTCTCACTGGTTCACCTCAACCTACATGATCAGGTAGAGAGCAGGTGGCAGCAACAAAATATAAACGATGGTCGCGCCACTGTGTCACGGGAAGTTGATCTGAATGACCCTGTGTATGTGCTAAACTATGGACATGGTCCCAAGTGGATCGCGGGCATGGTGATAGGTAAAGAAGGGAGTAGGGTGTTTGTAGTCAAACTGGACAATCGACAAATTTGAGAAAGCTCCTGGACCAAACGAGGCTGCAGTTCACAGACTGCCCTGAACAACCCACAGCATACACCACCTTGTTCGAGCCCACAACACACACAAAAGATCAACGACACCACGCCGGACCAGGAAATCGAACCCATCACGCCCAACAGCCCAGCAAGGCCAGGCTCACCCAGCAGCCCTGCAGGGCCAACAACATGCCAGCCCAGCGAGGGCACAGCCAACACATCAGAACAGACATTTGTACTGAGGCGGTCCACCAGGGAACGAAAGGCTCCCAACCGCCTCACCTTGTAAATAGTTTTCACTTTGACTTTGGAGGGGGAGTGATGTTGTGTATCTGTAAAGCATGCACTCCCATGTTCCGCCACCAGGGAGTGCATCCCCTGAAGTCCCAAGGGATCCCAGCATCTCTTGGGAGCACTGTATATAAGGCCTGTTCCGCACTCTGGAGTGTCTTCATAAAGACTGAGGTCACTGTTACTTTAACCTCCCTGTGTGCAGTCTCATCTGTGTTCGGAACACAATAGATAGGGTCGGTAGAAACTATTTCCTCTGCTGGGGGGAATCCAGGAAAAAGGGGCATAACCTTAAAATTAGAGTTCGGCCATTCAGGGATAATATCAGAAAACACTTCTTCAAGCAAAGAGTAGTGGAAATCTGAAACTCTCTCCAGTTGATAAATTTCAAAACTGAGATTGATAGATTTTTGTTAGGCAAGGGTATTAAGGGTTACGGAATCAAGGAGGGTAGATGGAATTAAGATACAGATCAGCCATGATCAAATTATATGGTGGAATAGGCTCGAGAAGCTGAATGGTCTACTCCTGTTCCTATGTTCTTGTTATTTTAGACTTACAAATTAAAGACATGGGAATCACTAATATCCCTAGCCATTACACCCTTGGCAACCATTCCATTTGGCAGCAACAGTGTTACTGTCCACAATTCTAGAGATGATACTTTAGCCAAATCAACACTTCAACCAAATTTTAAAAAGGAATAAGTCTCTTTAAAAAAGCTGAACATTCTGTAGCTCCACTTAATTTGCAATCTGAAGATAGAAACTTTAATTCTCAAGGCTGCTTGTAACTAAGAAGTTCATTTACTTCAGTTGAAGTAAGTTTATTATGTTCTCAGCATGGTTCCTACATAAATTACTGCAGAAAAATGAAACGTTCCAATGAAATGAAAACCAAAATTTTGATCACATCTCCATTATTGTTGTACCATGTAACTGGAAGATAGAAGGCAAATCAGGTGGAGCTTGATCTTAGCCTAGCAATTCCTATAAATGTAGCAGGTTTACAGATTCGCAACATATTTTCTTTTGGGGTATGAGAGGTCATTGATACACAAATCAGTAACCAATTGTACTTTATAATCTGGCGGAGATTAACAAACAGTTATATTTTAGTTAGCAAGCAGATATACAACCAAATGCTTCTATTCTACATCATGCGTTGATCAGACCCTGATCATTCCTGAGCATTCCTGGTGAGTGCTCCGGTAGCTTTGAGAAGTCATTCCACCCTTGCGATGATGATCCTTTTATATATAGGACGAGTATCCTTTTGCGAGACAGCTGTCTGCCTTGAGGTTAACAAGGTTAACAGTCATCCTGGTCAAACCCTCAGTTCTGCTAACATCTGTTATCTTGCTTCCTCGTTAGAAGACAATGGCTAATTTTGTGCTAGGCTGCAGTTTGCATGAACTGGAACAATAAGTTGCATTAGCCTGCTAGACAAGTAGCAGTCAGCCCTCAGCCATTATCATACATCACCCCACTGGAATCACACTTCCAGTAGACTAACATGAATGGGCATTAAAAAACACAATGTATGCTAATTTAGTGAAAAAAGCAGGAAAATGCATGACTTTGACCACTACTGCTGCTTTGGTTGCTCCTTAGGGTGGACTCACACAGCAGTTTCAACATCACAGTAAAGCAGTTTCCACTTCACTGTTGAATGAAACAATTGATGTCAGATATCTCAAAGCAGATCGTACGAGCCCGCCCCCCCCCCCCCTCCCAAGTGACGCCTCCCAGGAGCTGCAGGTCCCAAGCATCAGTAATAATACTGTCTTCTACAATTTAGGCTCAAGAGTACAATGTATATTGAGGGTATGGCTAGAACTTTGCCGGCAAGTCAAGAGAAAATAGAAATTTAACAAAAGGAACTTTGGAGAATTAGTTCTTTCCCAGGAATAAATGCAGGAACTCTGTTTAATTGGTCAATTTAGCAATCTGTCCTGTGCATATCTGTTGTGACGTTATAATCACACATGACTCATGACACAAAGGTCCTCATAGCCATTTCAAAAGAGGAAGTAAGACTGGTTTGAAGGAGCCAGTATGAACTGGCTTTCCAAACCCATAACAAACTCCAAGAGGCATTTGCTTTTAGTTTTCTTCCTACAGTGTCAATGGCCTGTGAGTTGGCCAGCTTAAGGTGCAATTCAAGCCGGGTAAGCTGATCAATATTTGTTTTCCCCTTTCCCGACATCTACATGACACTCCATCTGGTGGCTCAGCTGGCAATTGACAAAGACCCAACTATAGAGGCAATCATCTGGACAGTACACAAGTGCCATTTGGGCATCCAGTATTTATGTTGTCAAAATACCATATGGCTTTTGCGCTCTGTAACAAGCATTGTGACTTTGATTTACACTACGATGATCTCAGATTTACATCATCTTATCAATAGTATCCTTTAAGACATAATTAGCTTTAAAATTTAGAAGTATTAATTTGTAACTGGAGCATCTTGCAAGTACGTAGATTCATCAATTAAGCACAACAAAACAAGTAACCACAATAAAGTTGCTCCTCTTTGAAGGCACTTTGATTTTGCCTATTATCCTCATGTAAAATTCTATTTTAGTTTATGAACAAATTAGGAGACAGCTGTAATTATGATTGCTTTAGGGCTATAACAAATGTTTAGTTCACAGGGAGGAGGGTTGTTATTAAAGGCGCCATAGCTTCATCCTGTTGTTTAAATGTACCTGTTTTTACATGTTTGGCTTTGTTAAAAAACACCTGTACAGTCTTGTGAGGCATCCTCGTCAGCCAGTGCTTTCCCAAAATGCTTCATTCAGATCATGCCAGCAAGACCACAACTGGCAATCCTGCGAAGTGATTAAGCTCATTCTCTCATCTGTTGTGGCGCCAGTTTGCTAGGTGCACAATTCTTTATAGGAACAGAACAGTCATGTGACAGGTCTGACCGGAGATTCCAGATGCTAATCATTATGGTTACTATAAATTATCTTTGAATTTTAGCCAAAGGCTAGTGACATTGATTTTGCAACAAAAGTATTTTTTAAACTTACCTCGGTTAACCTTGCAATAGATTGGGTAAGAAAAAAGCTTTCCTTGCTTTACATTTTCTTCAAACAATATTTGTTTCAAGCCTGATTTACATGCTACACACTGATCTTTTAGTTTAGCAATATAGTGTAATGTAGTGTGCAGCAGAGCATGCCCATTTCACGTCCAATTTATTCTTGTAGTGATGGTTGTGGAACTTTTATGTCCCCTGGCAGCGACACTATGGTGTTAGCATTTGGATGATGCAAATGGGAATGGTTGGTTTGGAAGTGCATTCCGGCCTCCAATGTCGGTAATTTACCCCTCAAAAATGAAACAAATGGCCCATTGCAAATAGCAATAATGGATTTATGATATTAAAGCTACAGATCAGTCTTAACATTTATCTCTTCAACACAGACTCCAAAATTCAGCTCGAAAATTTTCTTTCAGGATTTTTCTTTCCATTGCATTGGGCAAGCACTGTCAGCAGAGCACCTATGTCCAAACAATGTGAAAGAAAGAAAAAAGGAATACTTGCTTTTATATCATGCCTTTCACGACATCAGGTTGCCTCAAAAGTGCATTACAGTGAATTAAGTACTTTTTTTTTTAAGTGTAGTCACTGTCATAGTGTAGGAACACAGCAGCCAATTTTTAGTGATGTAGGTTGAGGAATAAATATTTGGCAGGGTAACTGGGGAGGACTCCTCTTCATCGAATAGTGACATGGTATCTTTTACATACAATTGAGTGAATTTAATGTCTTTACAAAAGACAACACCTCCAACAGTACAGCACTTCCTCAGTACTTCACTGAAGAGTCAGCCTATATTTTTGCACTCGATTACTTGGAGTGGTTTTGAGTTGAAGTCACAGAGCTAACTGTCTGCCACTGTTGGGAGCAGGTTTCCTTTCATCAATTCTGAGACTGGCTGCTGATGGCAATGTGCATTATCTCAAGGAATTTTATATAGATGCCTCACCTCAAACATGAATGACATTTGTGGTGAGTTCCATGGTGTACTTGCTTGAAGGAAGCATTGTAGCAATGAGAAAAATGGGGAGGGAATGTTTGGAATAATTTTTTTTTCTCAGACATTATAGAGCTAATTGTTAAATAATGTACAAAGTAACTTGAGCTCATTGTGGTAGCATAATTAATTACTTGCAATGTGATTTCAAATTGGCAGTGATGCAGTGTTTTATAACTTTCATTTCAGTATACCGTTAAATATTTTTGTTTGCATCATAAGGAATTCAACCACACATAACAGCATTATTTAATGAGAATGAGCGAGCATCCACTGCAAACATTTTTAGAGTATATAGCTGAATGCTGCATATTCTGGTGTGTAGAGATGGTCAAATGCTCTGAGTACACTGTTAGGCATCTGTTTATCTCTATCTATTTAACTCCATTTACCTATTCATCCTTTTATGTGTCTGTCTACCTATCTATCTATCTATCGCCCAACATTTATAGCGGGCCCATGGTGTCAACTCGATTTTCCTGCTATGTGCGGTGGACAGTGCAACCAAGACGTTTAAAAAGTTGTCAGAGTAACCAGTTTTGCATGAATTATATTCTGGTATTGGTTATTATTTTTTCAAAAGCATTGGTGCCAATCTACTTAGCTGCTGTCCTCGAGTATCTGACGGCCAAGATCTTGGAGCTGGTGGGCAATGCGCGCGGGACAACAAGAAGTCACGCATTATCCCCACCACCTGCAGCTCAACATCTGCAATGACGAGGAGTTCACCAAGTTGACAAGAAGTGCTCAGAGCAGTCGCAGGAGTTCCAGGGGCCCCAAAGAGTGCAGACTGTGGGTAGGCTGGAGGCAGCACACTGCCTGATGCACATTGCAGACATCTAAGAATGACCTACATCACAAGCTGCTCAAACTGCCCTAAATAATCCGGGAATGTTCAGTGTTTATGACAGCGGGGTCTGGGTGAGCAGCAGGTGAGTGTCACAGGCTCAGGACTGGATGCAGGTTTTCATTGCCGTCTATGATGATGACAAATGGTTGGTGCCATTTGTACATGTACGTGGCTGTACATTATTATTATATAAATATTAGGTAATCTCCTGCAGTAATGCACATGGTGAGTAAAGACCAAATGTCGTCTTCAGGTGAAAGCGGGGTTAGAGGGCAGGGAAGGATTGGAACAGGACATCCAGACATAACTCAGGCCTCATCTTACAAGTCATGCATTCTGTCCTTTTTGTACTCTTCTGAAAAAAGATGACAATTACAGATGGTCCCTTAAGTTGTGGAATCTGCATATAAATATACAGTGGAGGAGCAGGTTGCCACAAACTGTTGCAATATACTTGCAGTATTCAATATTGCAGTATTTAAATGTTGTTTTATAGATGGAAAATACGGGGTGCGCACCACTATCTCCCATGTGCACTCCCAGTGAGCAGGGCTTCATGCTGGCAACAGGCATTTAGAAAATCATCCACGACAAACACATTCTATTCTAGTTGAGGGGCTGAGTGATTGCGGTTTACTAAGAATGTTAAGCAATTATCTACTGCTGAGTCTCAGTTTGTTTTTTTCTCCGCTACACAGCAACTTAACCTTGTGTGAGTCATCAAAGGATGTCAACTTGCTTCCTGTCAAACAAACACTGCGGTATATGTTTTGGTTAGGATGCAAGAGTAAGGTGTGACCTGACCTGGAATTCTATTTATGTACTTTTATCCTCTCCAATTCTCTCCCTTTATAGCCTGAAGGTGCTGAGTCGTGCTAAGGTACAAGACCACAGGTGCTGGCTGCTTTCCAGTACTAGCACAAGTGGTCATTCTTCAAAAAGCAAAAGACTACATATGCTAGAAGATTGAAATAAAAGCAGGGAATGCTGGAAACACTCAGCAGGTCAGGCAGTATCTAAGGAGAAAGGAGAGTAGGGTTAATGTTTCAAGTCGAGGACCTTCCGTCAACCTGGAGTGATGTTAAGAATGGGAGGGACAGAGCCAGGGAAAGCGGGAGCAGGGGGTGTGTGCGGGATGAAAAATAAAAGACATGCCTGTGATTAGATGGAGGACAGAAGGTGACAGAGTGATAATGGTGTAACACAAAAGAAAAAAGAAAGAACTTGCATTTATATAGCGCCTTCCACGATTTCAGGACGTCCCAAAGCATTTTACAGCCAATTAAGTACTTTTTGAAGTGTAGTCACTGTTGTAATATAGAAAATGTGGCAGCCAATTTGTGCATAGCAAGCTCCCACAAACAGCAATTTGATAATGACCAGGTAATCTGTGGTAGTGATGTTAATTGAGGGATGAATATTGGCCAGGACACTGGGGATAACTCCTCTGCTCTTCTTCAAAATATGTCATGGCATCTTTTACGTCCACCTGAGAGAGCAGACGGGTCCTCAGTTTAATGTCTTATCTGAAAGACGGCACCTCTGATAGTGCAGCACTCCCTCAGTACTGCACTGGAGCATCAGCCTAGATTATTGTGCTTAAGTATCTCGAGTGGGTAATCTGAGAAATTAGAGAAAGAAAATATGTGCATTCGAAACTCAGAAGATGTATAACTATTTATAGAAGAATACCAGAAAGGGAGAGAAACATGTAAATCTAGCAAAGTGGATAAGGTTCCAGTGGCCCGGGAGTGTGGTGGAAGTAAAAGGCTAGTAGATACCAGAGATGCAGACCATTACCCTGGTTTGTGTAACAACAGGGGATCCTCATTCCAAGCACCAGCCCACAACCTCACTCATTCCCGGAATCACTGGTGCACCCATCCCTTCGGCATTGGTCATTCTTCAAGTCTGACCGCAGATAAGAGGAAAGGGGTAGTATAGTAAGGTTATACACTGGTCTTTCACCTCTCAGATCTGGGATCTCAAATACAACTGAAAATGTTCTCAGTCTGCTGACTGTCATGGGACTTACATGAAAACAATTTGAGTAATGTCAGCCCAGTTCTTAGTGGACATGGGGCCACTCCACAAACTGTTACCAATATGGCACAAAATTGGCAATTAGACTGGATGACTTCTCTTGGAATTTAAAAATGTCTTGCTGGTACAGTAGAGAGCAGGGGGAAATGTGTTTTGATCTATATCTAACTACCATACCTGACCTGGGAGTGCCTGAAATAAAATCTTCCATTCACCAACACAAGTATCTTTTATCTTCATGTGCATAATATATAGCAAATAGATAATGTTAAAAACTATGTTACACTACCATACTAGTGGTACGGCGGTGTAGTGATTATATTTCTGGACTAGTAATCCAGAGGTTTGGACTAATAATCCAGAGAATGTGTGTTCAAATCCCACCATGGCATTTTGAGAATTTAAATTTTGTTTTAAAATATCTGGAAATTAAAAAAACTGATGATATCTGTGAAAGTGACCATGAATTTGTTAGATTTTCTTAAAAAGCCAATTGGTTCATTAATGTATTTTAGGAAAGGAAACCTGCTGTCCTTACTCAGTCCGGCCTATATGTTACTCCAGTCTCATGCCAACATGACAGACTTTTAACTGTCCTCTAGTAAGCCATTCAGTGGTATCAAATCCCTTCAAAGAGCCCACCATTATCATGTCAAGGCAACTAAAGATGAGCAATAAATGCTAATCTTGCCAGCAACGTCCACATTCCGAGAATGAATTGAAAAAATGCTTTTCCGAGTATGGGACATCAAACTGCACCTGATCCTGTCCTCACCCACTATACATACAGATACTTTCCAACAGCAGTCACTGGACAATAATCAGCAGTAGGAATCTCACTGATTTCCCTTTTCCTTATGCTAGGGACATTAATGCTAATTGTAAGTCCATTTGTTATAATGGACGGAATATTCTGCACGACACTCTGACCTCTGGAACTACACATTCTTAACATATGTACCTGGCAGAGCTTCACAACAGAATTACAAATTCATAAAATATATTCTTTAATGTACCGTTCATGTAACACAACATGCCAAGGAGCTTTAACAGAGGGTCAGGAACCCCCAACCAGATGAAGGAGGGAAGTTAGAGGGGAGGGCATGTGGTCAAAGACATGGTCATAGGTGTGATGAGAAGTAACTAAGTGAAGGGGTTTAAGTAAAGAATTTCAGAACATGAGAATGGCTGAAGGTTCTGCCACTGATTGTGAAAGGTCAGCGTCAATCTGCACACAAAAGACCAGAGTTAGAAGAGTGGAGGCTGCATACTGAGCTGCAACATTGGAGAAGAAAGCTGAGGTAGGATAGGGTAACGCCATGGAAGGATTTGAAAATAATTATGAAGATTTTAAAGATAATGCTTTGGGGGACATCAGGGCTTGAAATTTCCTGTCGGATAACACCAAGTAACTTGAGAATGTGGGGTGGACAATCAGGTGCAAAGCCATTCTACTGGCTATCCATTACCAACGACACTTCAACATTTTACACTAGAAGGGATATTGGGAACATAATACAACCATCCAAATATGGATCAGCATATTGGCCCAAAAATTGGCAGTCAAAATAATGACGAGGCTAATAGCACTCATTGTTATTTAAGTGAAAATGCCACAATGACATGATAAGTATCAACCTCTCTGGCACTGAAAATTAACCATTACAACTGTGGATTCTCATTCTGTTTTAATGGTTGGAAAACATTTTTAATTCTTCCTCTTTGTTTCTTTCTGAATCCAATCTTTCTTTCTCGTTATTTTGCTTTCTGTACCTGATTTGACATTGGTTTCACCATTCTAACTTACATGTCTTTGTTCAGGCCTTGCACTGTTCATTTTACAATCCTTCAATCTGATTGTTCAAGGAGATGCACAGTTCATTGCCATGTTCACTCAGATCCCAGGTGCCCTGTAGAGGACAATGTGCCGTTTCCATCTCACACTTCCAGCAACATACAGTGCACATTATCACTGACATTGAACAGACAAGGACAAGTCTAACAGTGGGTGCTGTTTGTTGGCCTGCCACAGCAATTTGTGGGCCGTTATGATTGCAAGAAAATAAGAGAAAGACAATATGCAACGTACTTTCTATCATTTGCATCCAAGAAATTGGGGATGCCTGTGTGTCCTTGGTATCCAGCTTTGCTAAGGGTCATGTGAGGAGATTAAGGGTTAGAAATTGCGAAGTGCCCCGTTTGGGGTGATAACTTTGCGGAAGCGCAAAAGTATCGCCGGGCACTACCCAATTTTAAGAGACACAAACTTCCGGTTTAGCGCTCCAGGAGGGAACTGGAGCATTACCATTTCCCTTAGAGTGCTAAACCAGGTAAGAGGGCTGTTAGCGTTAGAAATCTGCACAATGTTGAGTGCAGCGCTAGCGGGATTGGAGGTTCCTTCCCTCTCTTAAACGGAAGGGCCATTGCTGCGGACTCTGCAATAAATTGAATCCCCTGCTTGCTGACGGCAGCTGCGATCCACGACGATCAGCCCCAAGCACTGGAACAGAGTGCAGAGCAGATCAATCGTGGCAGAGTAAAATGTTAAAAAAATGCCCTGAGGGCTGAATTTTTTTTACCCTACCTTACTGGCAATGCCTTTAAGTACCACTCCACAAGCAACCGGCCTACCTTGTAACACCTCCTGCAGCTGCCGGTGTTGATGCCCACCGATGCTGATGCCCACCGATGCTGCAGGGGGCGGAACCGAAGTTCGCATCTGCGGGGGTACCAGGGAGTTGTGCACCAGATGACATCACGATCTTCGGGGTGCAGGAGATCGTGGCGTTAAGGTTTACCACTGCCACTAATCTGCATGGCAAGTTTGTGGGCATCGGTACTCTCACCGCGACCAGTCGGAGAGCCGGTAATGCCCTGTTATTGCCCCCGGAGGCTCTAATGGGAGGTGCAAAGAAGGCCAATTTCTCCCCCTCAGATTTCAGCAATGCAAAATCTGGCCAGGTGGAATGGGTACCAATTGAAAAGAATTCTGGTGGTAGTGATCATAATTCAGTTAGATTTAGTGCAGTTATGGAAAAGATGAGGAGTAAAAGTTTTCAATTGGGGAAAGGCCAATTTTACTAAGCTCACATGTGATTTAGCAAAAGTGGACTGGAAGCAGCTACGTTAAGGTAAATCCAGTGTCAGAGCAATGGGAGCCATTCAAGAAGGAGATGGCGAGGGTTCAGAGAAAATATGTTCCCATAAAAAAAAGGTGGGACTCCCAAATCTAGAGCCCCCTGCATGTTAAGGGGCATACAGGATAGGATAAGGCAAAAAAGGAAAGCTTTTGTCAGATACTGAGACCTAAATACTGCAGAAAGCAGACATGTGTTGCGCACACATCCCCAGCTGTAGCTTGGAACGATCCGGATGCATAGAATTAGAGTGCAGCCGTAACCTTCACTTCAACTGACAAAGCAGTCCTCCTGATGCTTCTAGGCTGCAGGTCTGCTTTCACCAACTCACAGATCTCAGTTACAACTTATTTGCGGAAGCGCAGCCTTCTGACACAGTCTGCATCACTCAGGGTGCAGGTACGAATGCCTGTCTCGATATACCCGAGGTGGGTAAGGCCTCCTGCCCAGCACCCTCTAAAACTTCGCTGAATAACAATGGCGCCTTTCTGCGTGATTTTTCAATGTGCACTGCTTTCTCTTAACTCACCAGAAGGTTTTTCGGGAGTGGCCAGATACGCCGACCTTTGAAAAATGATAAAAACTGGCACAGACATGAGGTAACGCCCCCTATGACGTCAAAAAAAAGCAAACCTAAAAAAGTTATAACGAACTCAGTTACGTTGGCGCACATTCCTTGGGGAAACTTTAATTTAAAAACTTATGCCAAAAAAAGCGGCGTGTACCAAAAAAATGGTATAAGTGACCGGGGAAAATTGAGCCCATAAAAGTGACTTGTGTATTGAGGCGGAAAACGTGGGTGTGGTTCTTAATGAATACTTTGCGCCTGTCTTCACAAAACAGAGGGACAATGCAGATATTATAGTTAAGGAGGAGTGCGAAATATGAGCTGAGTTAAACATAGTGAGAGAGGAAATATTAAGGGATTTAATTTTTTGAGGAGGTAACATGGAGGGTCATAAGAACATAAGGACATAAAAATTCAAAGCAGGAGTAGGCCATACGAGCCTTCGAGCCTGCTCCGCCATTCAATAAGATCATGGCTGATCTTCGACCTCAACTCCATTTTCCTGCCCGATCCCCATATCCCTTGATTCCCCTAGAGTCAAAAATTCTATCTCTCTCAGCCTTGAATATATTCAAAAATTCAGCATCTACAGCCCTCTGGGGTAGAGAATTCCAAAGATTCACAACCCTGTGAGTGAAGAAATTCCTCCTCATCTAAGTCTTTAATGGCCGACCCCTTATCCTGAGACTATGCTCCCTATATTAATGGCTTGGAAGAAGGGACCGAGTGTAACGTAGCCAAGTTTGCTGATTATACAAAGATGGGAGAAAAAGTAATGTGTGAGGAGGACACAAAAATCTGCAAAAGGACATAGACAGGCTAAGTGAGTGGGCAAAAATTTGGCAGATGGAGTATAATGTTGGAAAGTGTGAGGTCATGCACTTTGGCAGAAAAAAAATCAAAGAACAAGTTATTATTTAAATGGAGAAAGATTGCAAAGTGCTGCAGTACAGCAGGACCTGGGGGTACTTGTGCATGAAACACAAAAGGTTAGTATGCAGGTTCAGCAAGTGATCAGGAAGGCCAATGGAATCTTGGCCTTTATTGCAAAGGGGATGGAGTATAAAAGCAGGGAAGTCTTGCTACAGTTATACAGGGTATTGGTGAGGCCACACCTGAAATACTGCATGCAGTTTTGGTTTCCATATTTACGAAAGGATATACTTGCTTTGGAGGCAGTTCAGAGAAGGTTCACTAGGTTGATTCCGGGGATGAAGGGGTTGACTTATGAGGAAAGGTTGAGTAGGTTGGGCCTCTACTCATTGGAATTCAGAAGATTGAGAGGTGATCTTATCGAAATGTATAAGATTATGAGGGGGCTTGACAAGGTGGATGCAGAGAGGATGTTTCCACTGATGGGGGAGACTAGAACTAGAGGGCATGATCTTAGAATAAGGGGCCGCCCATTTAAAACTCAGATGAGGAGGAATTTCTTCTCTCAGAAGGTTGTAAATCTTTAGAATTCGCTGCCTCAGAGAGCTGTGGAAGCTGGGACATTGAATATATTTAAGACAGAGATAGACAGATTCTTAACTGATAAGGGAATAGCGGGTTATGGGGAGCGGGCAGGGAATTGGACCTGAGTCCATGATCGGATCAGCCATGATCGTATTAAATGGTGGAGCAGGCTCGAGGGGCCATATGGCCTACTCCTGCTCCTATTTCTTATGTTCTTATGTTCTTATGTTAGTTCTAGACTCTGCGGCCATGGTAAACAACCTCTCAATAGCTGCCTTGTCAATGCCCCTCAGAATATCATATGTTTCAATGAGATCACCTCTCATTCTTCTCAAACTCCAGAGAGTATAGGCTAAATTTACTCAATCTCTCCTCATAGGACAACCTTCTCATCCCAGGGATCAATCCAGTGAACCTTTGTTAACATAAGAACATAAGAAATAGGAGCAGGAGTAGGCCATTTTGTCCCTTGAGCCTGCTCTGCCATTCAATAAGATCATGGCTGTTCTGATCATGGGCTCAGCTCCACTTCCCTACCCTCTCCCCATAATCCTTTACTCCCTAATCGCTTAAATATCAGTCTATCTCCACCTTAAATATATTCAATGACCCAGCCTCCACAGCTCTCTGGGGCATGGAATTCCACAGATTTACAACCCTCTGAGAGAAGAAATTCCTCCTCATAGTTTTAAATGGGCCCCCTAGTTTAGATTCCCCCATGAGTGGAAACATCCTCTCTGCATCTATCTTGTCGAGCCCCCTCATTATCTTGTATGTCTCAATAAGATCACCTCTCATTCTTCTGAACTGCAATGTGTATAGGTCCAACATGCTCAACCTATCATCATAAGTCAACCCCCTCATTTCATGAATCAACCGAGTGAACCTTCTCTGAACTGCCTCCAATGCCAGTATATCCCTCCTTAAATAAGACCAAAATTGTATGTAGTACTCTAGGTATGGCTTCACCAATACCCTGTACAGTTGTAGCAGGACTTCTCTGCTTTTATACTCCATCCCTCTTGCAATGAAGGCCAACATTCCATTTGCCTTCCTGATTACTTGCTGTACCTGCATACTAACGTTTTGTGTTTCATGCACATGGGCTCCCAGGTCCCTCTGTACTGCAGCACTTTGCAATTTTTCTCCATTTAAATTATAATTTGCTTTTTTATTTTTTCTACCAAAGTGGATAACCTCGCACTTTTCCATATTATACTCCATCTGCCAAATTTTTGCCCACTCACTTAGCCTGTCTATATCCCTTTGCAGACTTGTTGTGTCCTCCTCACAACTTGCCTTCCCACCCATCTTTGTATCATCAGCAAACTTGGCTACATTACACTCGGTCCCTTCATCCAAATCATTAACATAGATTGTAAATAGTTGAGGCCCCAGCACCGATCCCTGTGGCACCCCACTAGTTACTGTTTGCCCACCGGAAAATTACCCATTTATCCCAACTCTCAGTTTTCTGTTCATTAGCCAATCCTCTATCCATGCTACTATATTACCCCAACCCCGTGAACTTTCATCTTGTGTTGTAACCTTTTATGTGACACCTTATCGAATACCTTCTGGAAATCCAAATACACCACATCCATTAGTTCCCCCTTATCCACTCTACTCGTTACATCCTCAAAGAACCCCAGCAAATTTGTCAAACATGATTTCCCTTTCATAACTGTGAGTTCAGCGAGTTGAGAGTTCAGCAAGCCGGGAGGTTGGTGAGTCGGAAGGTCGGTGAGTCGGGAGGTCGGTGAATCAGGAGGCCCTGTGAGTTCGGCGAGTCAGAAATTCAGTGAGTCGGGAGTTCGATGAGTCGGGAGGTCGGTGAGTCGGGAGGTCAGTGCATCAGGAGGTCCTATGAGTTCGGTGAGTTGGGAGTTCGGCGAGTCAAGAGTTCGGTGAGTAGGGAGTTCGGTGAGTCAGGAGGTCGGTGAGTCGGGAGGTCGGTGAGCCGGGAGTTCAGTGAGTCAGGAGGTCAGTGCATCAGGAGGTCTTGTGAATTCGGTGCGTTGGGAATTAGGTGAGTCCGGAGGTCGGTGCATCAGGAGGTCCTGTGTGTTCGGTGAGTTGGGAGTTCAGTGAGTTGGGAGTTCGGCAAGTCGGGAGGTCGGTGAGTCAGGAGGTCAGTGAGTCGGGAGGTCGGTGCATCAGGAAGTCCTGTGAGTTCGATGAGTTGGGAGTTCGGTGAGTCCGGAGGTCGGTGAGTTAGGAGTTCGGCAAGTCGGGAGGTCGGTGAGTCGGGAGGTCGGTGAGTCGGGAGGTCAGTGAGTCGGGAGGTCAGTGAGTTGGGAGGTCGGTGAGTTGGGAGTTCAGCAAGTCGAGAGGTCGGTGAGTTTGGAGTTCGGTGAGTCCAGAGGTCGGTGAGTTGGGAGTTCGGCAAGTCGGGAGGTCGGTGAGTCGGGAGGTCGGTGAGTCGGGAGGTCAGTGAGTCGGGAGGTCCTGTGAGTTCGGTAAGTTGGGAGTTCGGTGAGTTGGGAGTTCGGCGAGTCGGAATGTCAGTGAGTCGGGAGGCCCTGTGAGTCCAGTGAGTCGGGAGTACGGTGAGTCGGGTGGTCGGTGCGTCGGGAGGCCCTGTGAGTTCGGTGAGCCGGGAGGTCGGTGAGTTGGGAGGCCCGGTGAGTTTGGCGAGTCGGGAGGTCGGTGAGTCGGGAGGTCGGTGAGTTGGGAGGCCCGGTGAGTTTGGCGAGTCGGGAGGTCGGTGTGTCGGGAGGTCGGTGAGTCGGGAGGTCGGTGTGTCGGGAGGTCGGTGTGTCGGGAGGTCGGTGAGTCGGGAGGTCGGTGTGTCGGGAGGTCGGTGAGTCGGGAGGTCGGTGTGTCGGGAGGTCGGTGAGTCGGGAGGTCGGTGTGTCGGGAGGTCGGTGTGTCGGGAGGTCGGTGTGTCGGGAGGTCGGTGTGTCGGGAGGTCGGTGTGTCGGGAGGTCGGTGAGTCGGGAGGTCGGTGAGTCGGGAGGTCGGTGTGTCGGGAGGTCGGTGAGTCGGGAGGTCGGTGTGTCGGGAGGTCGGTGAGTCGGGAGGTCGGTGTGTCGGGAGGTCGGTGAGTCGGGAGGTCGGTGTGTCGGGAGGTCGGTGAGTCGGGAGGTCGGTGTGTCGGGAGGTCGGTGTGTCGGGAGGTCGGTGAGTCGGGAGGTCGGTGTGTCGGGAGGTCGGTGAGTCGGGACTTCGGTGAGTCGGGAGGTCGGTGAGTCGGGAGGTCGGTGAGTCGGGAGGTCGGTGAGTCGGGACTTCGGTGAGTCGGGGCGTCGGTGAGTCGGGAGGTCGGTGAGTCGGGAGGTCGGTGAGTCGGGAGGTCGGTGTGTCGGGAGGTCGGTGAGTCGGGAGGTCGGTGAGTCGGGAGGTCGGTGTGTCGGGAGGTCGGTGAGTTGGGAGGCTCTGTGAGTTTGGCGAGTTGGGAGGTCAGTGAGTCGGGAGGTCGGTGAGTCGGGAGGTCGGTGAGTCGGGAGGCCCTGTGAGTTTGGCGAGTTGGGAGGATGGTGAGTCGGGAGGTCGGTGAGTCGGGAGGTCGGTGAGTCGGGACGTCGGTGAATTGGGAGGCCCTGTGAGTTTGGCGAGTTGGGAGGATGGTGAGTCGGGAGGTCGGTGAGTCGGGAGGTCGGTGAGTCGGGACGTCGGTGAATTGGGAGGATGGTGAGTCGGGAGGTCGGTGAGTCGGGAGGTCGGTGAATTGGGAGGCCCTGTGAGTTTGGCGAGTTGGGAGGATGGTGAGTCGGGAGGTCGGTGAGTCGGGAGGTCGGTGAGTCGGGACGTCGGTGAATTGGGAGGATGGTGAGTCGGGACGTCGGTGAGTCGGGAGGCCCTGTGAGTTTGGCGAGTTGGGAGGATGGTGAGTCGGGAGGTCGGTGAGTCGGGACGTCGGTGAATCGGGAGGCCCTGTGAGTTTGGCGAGTTGGGAGGATGGTGAGTCGGGAGGTCGGTGAGTCGGGAGGTCGGTGAGTCGGGACGTCAGTGAATCGGGAGGCCCTGTGAGTTTGGCGAGTTGGGAGGATGGTGAGTCGGGAGGTCGGTGAGTCGGGACGTCGGTGAATCGGGAGGCCCTGTGAGTTTGGCGAGTTGGGAGGATGGTGAGTCGGGAGGTCGGTGAGTCGGGACGTCGGTGAATCGGGAGGCCCTGTGAGTTTGGCGAGTTGGGAGGATGGTGAGTCGGGAGGTCGGTGAGTCGGGAGGTCGGTGAGTCGGGACGTCGGTGAATCGGGAGGCCCTGTGAGTTTGGCGAGTTGGGAGGATGGTGAGTCGGGAGGTCGGTGAGTCGGGAGGTCGGTGAGTCGGGGGGTTGGCGAGTCAGGAGGCCCCGTGAGTTCGGGAGGCCCAGAAGTCTGAGTGTTCGGGAGTCTGAGGAGCAGGAGGCCCAGAGGTCGGCAAGGAGTTCACTTCTAGCAAGGAGCTCACAGCCCTCCGCCGGGCAGGTAAGTGATTAGGTGTTTGATTGGTAACTATCTCTCTTTCTCTTTCTCTTTTTAACCAGATAAGTCTAAATAGAGAGACGATGGGGTAGCTCAGTCCTGTGGAGTGCATGGTCTGCGGCATGTGGGAAGTCCTGGACACTTCGCGCAGCCTAGACAACCATGTGGATAGCATGTTTCAGGAGGTGGTCACCCCGCAGCTTAAAAGCGTGTAGGCAGAGGAGAAGTGGGTGACCACCAGACAGATGAAGAATGCTCGGCAGGAGTCCCTCCCCACCGAGACCATCTTGCTTTCCAACTGATATTCGCTTTTGAGTATCGGTGATGACGATGGTGCCTCTGGGGAGTGCAGCCAGAGCCAAGTCCAAGGCACCACGGGTAGCTCAGAATAAAAGAGCTGTAGTGGTAGGGGATTCAATAGTTAGGGTGACAGAGAGGCGTTTCTATGGCCGTAGACGTGACTCCAGAATGGTATAGTGCCTCCCTGGTACCAGGGTCAAGGATGTCACCGCGCGGACACAGAGCATTCTGGGGGGAGAGGGTAAACAGCTAGAGGTCGTGGTCCATATCGTGACCAATAATATAGGTAGAAAGAGGGATGAGACCCTGCAGGCAGAATTTAAGGAGCTAAGAGGAAAATTAAAGGGTAAGACCTCAAAGGTAGTAATCTCCGGGTTACTACTGGTGCCACGGATTGAGTACAAGAATAGAAGGATAGAGAGGATGAACACGTGGCTGGAGAGTTGGTGTAGGAGGGAAGGCTTTAACTTCCTGAGGCTTTGGGACTGCTTCTGGGGAGATGAGACCTGTACAAACCAGATGGGTTGCACTTCAACAACGCCGGGAGCAATGTTCTCGCAGGGAGTTTTGTGAGTGCTGTTGGGGAGAGTTTAAACTAGCTTGGCAGGGGGATGGGGACCTGAGAACAAATTCAATAGGGAAGGAAGTAAAGCTGAAATTGGATAGCTAGAAAGTGAATCTGTAAGACAGAGGAAACAACGATTAGTAAGTAGTAATCAATGAGGTCTTCCTGTGCGAAATGGTGTATATTTTAATGCAAGGAATATAGCGAATAAGGCGGATCAGCTAAGAGCACAGGTTGACACTTGGGGGTGAGTGCACTGCATGACATGTTAGTGAATGATAGGGCCTCGATATTAACAGCCTCAATGATGGCTGGGAGAGGGTCGCGGGGAGGGTAATAATAAAAAACTGCGAAACATGTCCCCAACCCGTAGCGTATGCGGCCAGTCGTTGCTATTTTACAGCGGCGGGTAGCATACCATGTGAGTGTCCCACAGTCGAGAGGAGGGACACTTCATTAACATATTTAAATCTGGCTCCTACAGTGCAATTGCCATTACAGAGACATGGCTGAAAGAGGGACCGGTTTGGCAGCTCAATATTCCTGGTTACAGGATTTTTACACAAGACAGAGAGGGGGGTAAAAATAAGTGGGGGGTGGTGAGTGGGTGCGGGGGGGGCATGGTATTGATTAACTAAACTATTACAGCGGTGAGGAGGGATGATATGTTAGAGGGATCATCAAATGAGGCTATATGGGTCGAATTGAAAAATAAAAAAGGTGCAATCACACTGCTGGGAGTGTATTATAGACCCCCAAACAGTGAGAGGGAGATAGAGGAGCAAATATGCAGGCAAATTGCTGTGAAATCCAAAAACCACATGGCAGTAATAGTAGGGGATTTTAACTATCCTAATATAGATTGGGACAAATATAGTGTGAAGGGTATAGAGGGTGCAGAATTCTTAAAATGCATTCAAGAGAACTTTTTTAGTCAGTATGTCACAAGCCCAACACAAGAGGAGGAGGTTTTGGATTAAGTTTTGGGGAATGAAGCTGGGCAGGTGGAAGGGGTATTCTTGGGAGAAGGCCATAATTCAGTTAGATTCAAGGTAGTTATGGATAAGGACAAGGATAGACCAGGAATAAAAGTCCCAAATTGGGGAAAAGCTAACTTTGCTAAGTTGAGAAGTGATTTGGCCACAGTTGACTGGAAACCGTTACTTGTAGGTAAATCAGTGTCGGAACAGTGGGAGGCATTCAAGGAGAAGATCCGGAGGGCTCAGGTCAAACATGTGCCCTTAAAGAAAAAGGGTGGGAATAACAATTCTAGAGCCCCCTGGATGTCTCGGGACTTACAGGGATGGATAAAGAAAAAAAGGGAAACTTATGTCATATACCGACGGCTAAATACTGTGGAATCTTTGGAGGAATATAGAAAGTTCAGAAGTAAAATTAAAAAGGATATTAGGAATGCTAAGAGAGAGCATGAAAAATTCTTGGCAAATAAAATTAAGGAAAAGCCAAAGATGTTCTATCAATATATTAAGAGCAAGAGGATAACTAAATAAAGGGTAGGGCCTATTAGAGACCATGAGGGTAATTTCTGTGTGTAGGCGGAAGATGTTGGTATGGTTAATGAATACTTTGCGTCTGTTTTCACAAAGAAAAGGGGCAATGGAGATACTGCTATCGAGGAGGAGTGTGAAATTCTGGATGAAATTAACATAGTGAGAGAGGAAGTATTAAGGGGTTTAGCAGCTTTGAAAGTAGATAAGTCCCCAGGCCTGGATGAAATGGATCTCAGGCTGTTGAGCGAAGCAAAAGAGGAAATAGCAGAGGTCTTGACCATCATTTTCCAGTCCTCTTTGGATTTGGGCATGGTGCCGAAGGACTGGAGGACTGCTAATGTGGTAGCCTTGTTAAAGAAGGGAGAAAGGGATAGGCCGAGTAATTACAGGCCTGTCCGCCTAACCTCAGTGGTGGGAACATTTTTGGAAAAAATCCTGAAAGACAGGATAAATCTACATTTACAAAAGTAAGGATTAATTAGGGACAGTCAGCACGGATTTGTTAAGGGAAGATCGTGTTTGACTAATCTGATTGAATTTTTTGAGGAGGTAACCAAGAGGATCGATGAGGATAGTACATATGATGTAGTGTATATGGACTTTAGCAAAGCTTTTGATAAGGACCACATGGTAGACTGGTCAGGAAGGTTAAAGCCCATGGGATCCAGGGCAAAGTGGCTAGTTGGATGCAAAATTGACTTAGAGGTAGGAAGCAAAGGGTAATGATTGATGAATGTTTTTGTGACTGGAAGGATGTTTCCAGTGGGGTTCCGCAGGGCTCCGTACTGGGTCCCTTGCTTTTTGTGATATACATCAATGATCTAGATTTGAATATAGGAAGTATGATTAAGAAGTTAGCAGATGACACTAAAATTGGCTGTGTGGTTGATAATGAAGAAGAAAGTCATGGATTGCAGGCAGATATCAATCTACTGGTCAGGTGGGCAGAGCAGTGGCAAATGGAATTTAATTCGGAGAAGCGTGAGGTAATGCACTTGGGGAGGGCTAATAAGGAAAGGGTATACACATTAAACGGTAGGCCACTTAGAAGTGTAGATGAACAAAGGGACCTTGGAGTGCTTGTCCACAGGCCAGGTGGATAAGGTGGTTAAGAAGGCATATGGAATGCTTGCCTTTATTGGCCGAGACATAGAATACAGAGCAGGGAGATTATGCTTAAATTGTATAACACTCTGGTTAGGCCACAGCTGGAATACTGCATGCAGTTCTGATCACCATATTATAGGAAGGACGTGATTGCACTGGAGAGGATGCAGAGGAGATTTACTGGAATGCTGCCTGGAATGGAGAATCTTAGCTATGAGGACAGATTAGATAGACGGAGTTTGTTCTCATTGGAACAGAGGAGGCTGAGTGGAGACCTCATTGAGGTGTATAAAATGTTGAGGGGCCTGA
The DNA here is from genome assembly GCF_044704955.1 of Pristiophorus japonicus. Taxonomy (NCBI): domain Eukaryota; kingdom Metazoa; phylum Chordata; class Chondrichthyes; family Pristiophoridae; genus Pristiophorus; species Pristiophorus japonicus. The sequence goes on along the minus strand of NC_091981.1, from coordinate 132,554,741 downwards.
ATATAGTCGATAGCAAGGGCCTATTTCCCTTGGTGGAGGGATCAATTACGAGGGGGCATAGTTTTAAGCTGGTTGGTGCAAGGTTCAGAGGAGATTTGAGGGGAAGCTTCTTCAAGCAGAGGGTTGTGGGGGTCTGGAACTCACTTCCATTGAAGGGTGATGGATGCAGAAACCCTCACCACATTTAAAAGGTGCTTCGATGGGCACTTGAAGTATCATAACCTGCAGGGTTATGGACCTGGATCTGGTAAGTGGGATTAGACTGGATAACCTCTTGTTGGCTGGCGCAGATACGGTGGTAAGTACTGCAGGGAATCGAATATGGCCAGGGTGATCTCCTGGACTAGTTTCGATCACCTGGATGGGTTGGAGAGGAATTTTCCCAGATTTCTTTTCCCGAATTGGCCTGGGTTTTTGTCTGTTTTTTTGCCTCTCCCAGGAGATCGCGTGGCTCCAGTTGGGGTGAAGTGTAAAATGTAGCAGTGCAAGGGATGTCGCAGTTGTGTGGGGCTTACTGGTTGGGCCGGATGCTCTTTACCTTTCCACCATTATTCATAGGTTTATATATAACCTTCAGGGCTGCTGACCAACGGCTCTTTGTCAGCCGGCGTGGACACGATGGACCGAAATGGCCTCCTTCTGCGCTGTAAATTTCTATGTTTTTCTGTTTCTATAAAACCATGATGACTCTGCTTAACTAAATTATGCTTTTTCAAATGTCTTGCTATTGCTTCCTTATAACTGGTCTATAGTTTCCTGCTTTCTGTCTGCCTCCTCTTTTAAATACATGTGCAATTTTCCAATCCGCTGGGACCTCCCCAGAATCCAGGGAATTTTGGTAGATTACATCCACTGTCTCTGCAGCCACTTCTTTTAAGACACTAGGATGCAAGCCATCAGGTCCAGGGGACTTGCTACCTTTAGTCCCAATATTTTACTGAGTACTTCTTTAGTGACAGTGGGCTAGAATTGCCCAGCGCCCAATTGTCCCCCAAAATATTGCTAAGATTCCCAAAATTATCGTTGGCGAAAAATTCCAAAAAAAAGAAAAAAATCCGTCCAGCGAAAAAAATCCGGCTTGCACCCCGATTCTCGGCGAAAAAATTGAATCTTGGGCTGATTGGGCGGTTCTTAAATAAAATGGGCGATAATCACTTAAATTACTAAAAATTTACACTGAGGCTGCGGGTTGGGCCTAGGAGGAGAAAAACACAAAAAAAATGTTTTCAAAAAACATAAAATTAAAAAATCAGAAAAACATTCTCAGGACCTTTTTCATTAAATCACTGCAAGAAATTTTTTTAATGATTCGTAAAAAAACAATGACTTACCTTTTTTTGCAGGGCTGCTCACCTACCGCCCAGCTCCGCTGATTCTCGTGGGCATTTGTGCATTTGTTTTATCAACCTCCCTTCTGGTCACCGCTGAGCCAAAACTCGGGCGATTCTTAATGGACGGTGCACGTTGGCGGTCCGCTCCCCAGTGGGACTTCGAAACCGTCGGTGGAACTCAGCTGGGGAATTTTTCGGCGATGCGGTTCTCGCCCAAAACGGCCAATATCGCCAAGAAACCGGGAAGTGAACCACTGGAAATTCTAGCACATAGATTGTTTTAATTTCCTCCCCGCTGTAGCCCCTTGATTATCCATTATTGGGATGTTTTTGTGTCTTCTACCGTGAAGACCGATACAAAATATTTGTTCAATGTCTCTGCCATTTCCCTGTTCCCCATTATTAATTCCTCAGTCTCATCCTCTAAGGGACCATCATTTACTTTAGCCCCTCTATTCCTTTTTATATACCTGTAGAAACTCTTACTGTCTGTTAAAAATTTGGCACCGTAACGATCGATTGAGCTATAAGTTTTTTTGGAGAGCTAAATAAATTTAAGGCCATTTTGCTAGTTTCGCCAGTGGTGTAAGGCTGTCCTTAAAAAATAAGGGCCGATTTTTTTGAGAACCGTTTTTGTGATGTCAGTCGGCGTCAAAACCAATGATAACGCCGTTTTTGAGAGTTTCCCTAATAAGGACATTTTTAAGGAAAATGTGAAATACTGATTGACAAAGCTTGCCTTACCTAGTCAAGTCCGATTGAAATTGGCGGTAACGGCGCCATCTTGGGAAACGGAGCTTCTGCAGAAATGTACTGAACAAACTCTCATGGTTTTTAAAAATCATTTTTTTTTTTAAACACACATTTCAAACAACTCTAAGGTCATCATCATCATCCATGGTGGTCCCTTGAACGAGGATGGCTTGCTTCCACATGAGTTCACAGATGTTTCAATGAAGGACCCAATGTTCCAGTCCTGAACTTCAACTGAGGGGGTGGAAGATGCCTGTGCATGGATTTTTTTAACATGTGGTGGCCGTTGCACACCAGCCATCACACGGGCTTGACAGAGCTAGGTCTTGGTCCAGTGGCAAGGGTTAACCAGGACGACTGGAGACCTGCTCTGCTGCACGGACCTAGTGCGCACACATATCGCAGTGTGGCCGGCCTTAGCTGCCCCTGGGCCCTCGGCTCTTCTGGGCCCCGTATCCTCATTCACCGCACCTCCGCTACGATCTCTCGCCACTCCTCCGCCACAAATTCTAAGGTAGGCCCCACATGTAACACATATTCGCCTTTTTAAAATAAAATCTACTCAAAATCATTGGAAGACGAAGGCAAGACTTACCCAAGTGGCCGTGCACCGAGACCGGGGAGGAGAGGTACTTTCCCGGGGGGAGGTGGGAGCCGAGCACCGAGCTCATGTGTCTGGCCGAGGGAGCGATCGTGCCGGCCGGCCCGCCGACCATGTGTGCCTCCATGCCGAGCCCGGTGAGCAGCAGAAACGGGACGTGAACAGTTTAGTGGTGGCCGAAAGCTCTGCCACTCATAATCGGGTCAGTGGGAATTTTTTAAATCTATCCTTTTCTGCAGTTCCCTAGCTTACACTTGGTTGTCCTTCTTTATACTCAAGTCAATAAGCTCTTGGCTAACGATCAGGTGTTCTGAGTGCCTCCTCCAGTTGCCTCTCCGCAGCAGTGTGACTGCCTTCACCGAGGTTGTTCAAACATGTACTGTTCAATGGTTTCACACTTTGCTGCTCCAACTTCCTAAGCCACCTTAAGCCATAACCCTATTTAATGGGGGTCATTTTGGTTACAAACCACAGCAGTGTATAAACTCTTGCATTTAGAACACTTTAACAAGCACAAATATTTGATTTTTACAGCCTGTTTATAGTACAATTGATAGAAAAAATAGTCTGAGTGAACTGAGCTGCATTCACCATTATCATTACCCAGAGCTGTCTTCTCCCTGTGGCCAAGGAGCTCCTCCCCGGAGTCGCAGTGCGGATTTTGTCCCCTACGGGGCACAACGGACATGATTTTTGCAGCACAACAGCTGCAGGAAAAATTCAGGGTACAGCACCAGCCCTTATATTGACCTTCTTCGATCTTACAAAGGCCTTTGACACTGTCAATCGCGAGAGTCTATGGAGCGTCCTCCTCCACTTCGGATGCCCCCAAAAGTTCGTCAACATGCAGGCCATGATCCTCACCAACGGGTCCATTACTGACCCAATCCATGTCTGGACCGGTGCTAACCAGGGCTGCCTCATCGCCCCAACCCTCTTCTCAATTTTCCTCGCTGCCATGCTCCACCTCACAGTCAACAAGCTCCCCGTTGGATTGGAACTAAACGACAGGATCAGTGGGAACCTGTCAACCTTCGCCATCTCCAGGCCAGGTCCAAGACCACCCCAACCTCTGTTGTCGAGCTACGGTACGTGGACGACGCCTGCGTCTGCGCACATACAGAGGCTGAACTACAGTACATAGTTGACGTATTACTGAGGCGTACGAAAGCATGGGCCTTACGCTGAACATCCGTAACACTAACGTCCTCCACCATCCTGTCCTCGCCGCACAGCACTGCCCCCCAGTCATCAAGATCCACGGCGCGGCCCTGGACAACGTGGACCACTTCCCATACCACGGGAGCCTCTTATCAACAAGAGCAGGCATCGATGACAAGATTCAACACCGCCTCCAGTGTGCCAGTGCAGCTTTCAGCCATCTGAGGAAAAGAGAGTTTGAAGACCCAGACCCTCAAAACTGCCACCAAGCTCATGGTCTACAGGGCTGTAGTAATATCTGCCCTCCTGTATGGCTCGAGACATGGGCTATGTACAGCAGATACCTCAAGTCGCTGGAGAAATACCACCAATGATGTCTCCGCAAGATCCTACAAATCCCCTGGGAGGAAGATGCACCAACTTCAGCGTCCTCGGCCAGGCCAACATCCCTAGCATTGAAGCACTGACCACACTTGATCAGCTGCACTGGGCAAGTCACAATGTTCGCATGCCTGACACAAGACTCCCAAAGCAAACGCTCTACTCTGAACTCCTTCACAGCAAACAAGCCAAAGGTGGGTAGAGGAAGCATTACAATGACACCCTCAAAGCCTCCCTGATAAAGTGCAACATCCCCACTGACACCTGGGAGTTCCTGGCCAAAGACCGTCCTAAGTGGAAGAAGTGCATCAGGGAGGGCGCTGAGCACTTCGAGTCTCATTGCCGAGCGCATGCAGAAAACAAGCGCAGGCAGCGGAAAGAGCGAGCGGCAAACCAGTCCCACCCACCCCTTCCCTCAACGACTATCTGTCCCACCTGTGACAGGGACCGTGGCTCTCGTATTGCACTGTTCAGCCACATAAGAACTCATTTTAAGAGTGGAAACAAGTCCTCCTCGATTCCGAGGGGTTGCCTATGATGATGATGACCCAGAGCTGTGCACATGCAGATGGAATTTAACTTTTAAAGAGCCTCAAGTATATGCTTTTAGTGTTGGACATGCACAGAACAGGCGATTTTGTTTTCTTTTTTTGCACATGCACAGAACAAGCGTTATTTTTAACGCAAAAAAATGTATCTCCATCCTTAAAAACAGTTGTACTTTAACACTGCACCAAAATTTTTAAAACTTTTGGTGAAACTTAGGCCTTATTTTTTTGCCGTTATTTCGGCATTAAAAAACGGCCGTTATTCGCAAATAACGGAAAAAAATGTTGCTATTCTCAAATGTGGAATTTCTAGTCCTATATTTCTTGCTAGTTTACTTTCATAATCTATCTTCCCTCTCTTTATTTTTTTTTAAGTCCTTCTTTGCTGGTTTTTAAAAGTTTCCCAATCCTCTGGCCTCCCACCATTGTTGCATCATGTCTGAAGCATGTATGTCCTTTCTCAGATAAGGAGAACAAAGCTGTGCAGTACTCCAGGTGTGGTCTCACCAAAGCCCGGTATAATTGTAATAAGACTTCCTTACTCTTTTATTCCAATCCTCTGGTCAACATGCCATTTGCCTTCCTAATTGCTTGCTGTACCTGCATGTTAACTTCCTTTCTTTCCTGTATGAGGACACCTAAATCTTGCTGAACACCAATATTTAATAATTTCACACCATTTAAAAAATATTCTGTTTTTCTATTCTTCCTACCAAAGTGAATAACCTCATATTTCCCCACATTATACTCTATCTGCCATCTTATTGTATCCTCCTCACAGCTTATCTTCCCACATTGTTTTGCATCGTCAGCAAACTTGGATACATTGCACTCAGTCCCTTCATCTAAATCATTAATAGTGATTGTAAATAGCCAAGGCCCAAGCACTGATCCTTGCGGCACCTTATAAGTTACAACCCGCCAACCTGAAAATGATCCATTTATCTCTGGTCTCTGTTTTCAGTCTGTTAATCAATCGTCCATCCATGCTATTACATTACCCCCAGCCCCATGAACCCTTATCTTGCGTAACAACCTTTTATGTGTCACCTTATCATAGAAACATAGAAACATAGAAAATAGGTGCAGCAGTAGGCCATTCGGCCCTTCTAGCCTGCACCGCCATTCAATGAGTTCATGGCTGAACATGCAACTTCAGTACCCCATTCCTGCTTTCTCACCATACCCCTTGATCCCCCTAGTAGTAAGGACTTCATCTAACTCCTTTTTGAATATATTTAGTGAATTGGTCTCAACAACTTTCTGTGGTAGAGAATTCCACAGGTTCACCACTCTCTGGGTGAAGAAATTCCTCCTCATCTCGGTCCTAAATGGCTTACCCCTTATCCTTAGACTGTGTCCCCTGGTTCTGGACTTCCCCAACATTGGGAACATTCTTCCTGCATCTAACCTGTCTAACCCTGTCAGAATTTTAAACGTTTCTATGAGGTCCCCTCTCATTCTTCTGAACTCCAGTGAATACAGCCCAGTTGATCCAGTCTTTCTTGATAGGTCAGTGCCGCCGTCCCGGGAATCAGTCTGGTGAACCTTCGCTGCACTCCCTCAATAGCAAGAATGTCCTTCCTCAGGTTAGGAGACCAAAACTGTACACAATACTCCAGGTGTGGCCTCACCAAGGCCCTGTACAACTGTAGCAACACCTCCCTGCCCCTGTACTCAAATCCCCTCGCTATGAAGGCCAACATGCCATTTGCTTTCTTAACCGCCTGCTGTACCTGCAGGCCAACCTTCAATGACTGATGTACCATGACACCCAGGTCTCTTTGCACCTCCCCTTTTCCTAATCTGTCACCATTCAGATAATAGTCTGTCTTTCTGTTTTTACCACCAAAGTGGATATCCTCACATTTATCCACATTATACTTCATCTGCCATGCATTTGCCCACTCACCTAACCTATCCAAGTCGCTCTGCAGCCTCATAGCATCCTCCTCACAGCTCACACTGCCACCCAACTTAGTGTCATTCGCAAATTTGGAGATACTACATTTAATCCCCTCGTCTAAATCATTAATGTACAGTGTAAACAGCTGGGGCCCAAGCACAGAACCTTGCGGTACCCCACTAGTCACTGCCTGCCATTCTGAAAAGTACCCATTTACTCCTACTCTTTTCTTCCTGTCTGACAACCAGTTCTCAATCCATGTCAGCACACTACCCCCAATCCCATGTGCTTTAACTTTGCACATTAATCTCTTGTGTGGGACCTTGTCGAAAGCCTTCTGAAAGTCCAAATATACCACGTCAACTGGTTCTCCCTTGTCCACTCTGCTGGAAACATCCTCAAAATATTCCAGAAGATTTGTCAAGCATGATTTCCCTTTCACAAATCCATGCTGACTTGGACCTATCATATCACCTCTTTCCAAATGCACTGCTATGACATCCTTAATAATTGATTCCATAATTTTACCCACTACCGATGTCAGGCTGACCGGTCTATAATTCCCTGTTATCTCTCTCCCTCCTTTTTTTAAAAGTGGGGTTACATTGGCTAACCTCCACTCGATAGGAACTGATCCAGAGTCAATGGAATGTTGGAAAATGACTGTCAATGCATCCACTATTTCCAAGGCCACCTCCTTAAGTACTCTGGGATGCAGTCCATCAGGCCCTGGGGATTTATCGGCCTTCAATCCCATCAATTTCCCCAACACAATTTCCTGACTAATAAGGATTTCCCTCACTTCCTCCTCCTTACTAGACCCTCTGACCCCTTTTATATCCGGAAGGTTGTTTGTGTCCTCCTTAGTGAATACCGAACCAAAGTACTTGTTCAATTGGTCTGCCATTTCTTTGTTCCCCGTTATGACTTCCCCTGATTCTGACTGCAGGGGACCTACATTTGTCTTTACTAACCTTTTTCTCTTTACATATCGATAGAAATTTTTGCAATCCGTCTTAATGTTCCCTGCAAGCTTCTTCTCGTACTCCATTTTCCCAAACCCTTTGTCCTCCTCTGCTGAGTTCTAAATTTCTCCCAGTCCCCGGGTTCGCTGCTATTTCTGGCCAATTTGTATGCCACTTCCTTGGCTTTAATACTATCCCTGATTTCCCTTGATAGCCATGGTTGAGTCACCTTCCCTTTTTTATTTTTACGTCAGACAGGAATGTACAATTGTTGTAGTCCATCCATGCGGTCTCTAAATGTCTGCCATTGCCCATCCACAGTCAACCCCCTCAGTATCATTCGCCAATCTATCCTAGCCAATTCACGCCTCATACCTTCAAAGTTACCCTTTTTTAAGTTCTGGACCATGGTCTCTGAATTAACTGTTCCATTCTCCATCCTAATGCTGAATTCCACCATATTATGGTCACTCTTCCCCAAGGGGCCTCGCACAACGAGATTGCAAATTAATCCTCTCTCATTACACAACACCCAGTCTAAGATGGCCTCCCCCCTAGTTGGTTCCTCGACATATTGGTCTAAAAAACCATCCCTTATGCACTCCAGGAAATCCTCCTCCACTGTATTGCTTCCAGTTTGGTTAGCCCAATCTATGTGCATATTAAAGTCACCCATTATAACTGCTGCACCTTTATTGCACGCACCCCTAATTTCATGTTTGATGCCCTCCCCAACATCACTACTACTGTTTGGAGGTCTGTACACAACTCCCACTAACGTTTTTTGCCCTTTGGTGTTCTGCAGCTCTACCCATATAGATTCCACATCATCCAAGCTAATGTCCTTCCAAACCATTGCCTCAATTTCCTCCCTAACCAGCAATGCTACCCCACCTCCCTTTCCTTTTATTCTATCTTTCCTGAATGTTGAATACCCCTGGATGTTGAGTTCCCAGCCCTGATCATCCTGGAGCCACGTCTCCGTAATCCCAATCACATCATATTTGTTAACATCTATTTGCACAGTTAATTCATCCACCTTATTGCGGATACTCCTTGCATTAAGACACAAAGCCTTCAGGCTTGTTTTTTTAACACCCTTTGTCCTTTTAGAATTTTGCTGTACGATGGCCCTTTTTGTTCTTTGCCCTGGGTTTCTCTGCCCTCCACTTTTCCTCATCTCCTTACTGTCTTTTGCTTTTGCCTCCTTTTTGTTTCCCTCTGTCTCCCTGCATTGGTTCCCATCCCCCTGCCATATTAGTTTAACTCCTCCCCAACAGCACTAGCAAACACTCCCCCTAGGACATTGGTTCCAGTCCTGCCCAGGTGCAGACCGTCCGGTTTGTACTGGTCCCACCTCCCCCAGAACCGGTTCCAATGCCCCAGGAATTTGAATCCCTCCCTGCTGCACCACTGCTCAAGCCACGTATTCATCTGTGCTATCCTGCGATTCCTACTCTGACTATCACGTGGCACTGGTAGCAATCCTGAGATTACTACTTTTGAGGTCCTACTTTTTAATTTAGCTCCTAGCTCCTTAAATTCGTTTCGTAGGACCTCATCCCTTTTTTTACCGATGTCGTTGGTACCAATGTGCACCACAACAACTGGCTGATCTCCCTCCCTTTTTAGAATGTCCTGCACCCGCTCCGAGACATCTTGACCCTTGCACCAGGGAGGCAACATACCATCCTGGAGTCTCGGTTGCGGCCGCAGAAACGCCTATCTATTCCCCTTACAATTGAATCCCCTATCACTATCGCTCTCCCACTCTTTTTCCTGCCCTCCTGTGCAACAGAGCCAGCCACGGCTCTGTTATCGAATGTCTTTTTGAAATCCAAATAAACTACATCCACTGGTTCCCCTTTAACTACCCTGCTAGTTACCCTGCTAATTTTCTACCACAGAAATTTGTTGAGGCCAATTCACTAAATATATTCAAAAAGGAATTATATGTAGTCCTTACTACTAAGGGGATCAAGGGGTATGGCGAGAAAGCAGGAATGGGGTACTGAAGTTGCATGTTCAGCCATGAACTCATTGAATGGTGGTGCAGGCTCGAAGGGCTGAATGGTCTACTGCTGCACCTATTTTCTATGTTTCTATGTTATCCTCAAAATTTCAAATAAATTTGTTAAACACAATTTCCCTTTCATTAAACCATGTTGACTCTGCCTATTCATATTATGATTTTCTAAGTGCCCTAATATCACTTCCTTAAAATGGATTCCAGCATTTTCCCGATGACTGATGTCAGGCTAACTGGCCTGTAGTTCATGTTTTCTCCCTCCCTCCTTTCTTGAGTAGCAGTGTTATATTTGCTACCTTCCAATCCACTGGGACCATTCTAGAACCAAGGGAATATGGGTCGATGAGGGTAGCACGTTTGACGTAGTCTACATGGATTTTAGCAAGGCTTTTGACAAGATCCCACATGGTCGATTGATCAGAAAAGTAAAAGCTCATGGAATCCAAGGGAAAGTGGAAAGTTGGATTCAAAACTGACTCAGTGGCAGGAAGCAAAGGGTAATGGTTGACGGGTGTTTATGTGACTGGAAGGTTGTTTCCAGTGGGGTTCCACAGGGCTCAGTACTGGGTACCTTGGTTTTTGTGATATACATCAATACTTTAGACTTCAATGTCGGGGGCATGATTAAGAAGTTTTCAGATGCTACAAAAATGGTCTTGTGGTTAATAGTGAGGAAGAAAGCTGTCGACTGTGAGGAAGATATCAATGGACTGATATGCAGAAAAGTGGCAAATGGAATGCAATCGGAAGAAGTATGAGGTAATGCATTTGGGGAGGGCTAACAAGGCAAGGGAATACACATTAAATGGTAGGAAACTGAGACGTGTAGAGGAACAGAGGGACCTTGGAGTGCATGTCCACAGATCCCTGAAGGTAGCAGGACAGGTGAATAAGGTGATTAGGAAGGCATACGGGATATTTTCCTTTATTAGCCAAGGCACCGAATACAACAGCAGGGAGGTTATGCTTGAACTGTCTAAAACATTAGTTAGGCCAGAGCTAGAGTACTGTGTACAGTTCTGGTCCCACATTACAGGAAAGATGTGATTGCACTAGTGATGGAACAGAGGAGATTTATGAGGATGTTGCCAGGACTGGAGAACTTTAGCTATGAGGAAAGATTGGATAGGCTGGGATTACTTTTGAAACAGAGTAGGCTGAGGGGAGACTTAATTTAGGTGTCTAAAATTATGAGGCGCCTAGACAGAGTGGATAGGAAAGACCTATTTACCTTAGCAGAGTGGTCAATAACCAGGGGTCATAGATTTAAAGTAGAAGGATTAGAGTGAAGTTCAGGAGAATGTTTTTCACCCAGAGGGTTTTAGGGGTCCGGAACTTACTGCCTGAAAGGGTGGTGGAGGTAGAAACTCTCATGAAGTGCCAGAATCTACAGGGCTATGGACCAAGAGCTGGAAAGTGAGATTTGGCTGGATAGCTCTTTTTCAGCTGGCACAGACATGATGGGCCGAATGGCTTCCATCTGTGCTGTAAAGTTCTATGATTCTATGATTGAATTGTGGTACTATATACGCTGTTGGCAAGGTACTTCAGTGAATTTGTTCCTTGGTGCTGACCCCCACACAAGATATTTAAATGTCCCTGAATGCCAGAATTGGCCCAGGAACCCAGACGTCGGCAAAGAGCAGGCAGATATTTCATCCCACAGAGGATTTGCCCCGAGATAGCTCCAGAGGAATTTTGGGTCCCTCTTTCCATCACATGTTACATAGTCTGCAGCGATGCACGTCTGAAACCATTTAATTTCAATGAAACATGATGGGAGAGTAATTCGGGTAATTTGAACCTCCCATTAACACCCCTGGAGGGTACTAATCGGGCGCAAACGACTTTTCACCCGGGAATAGCCCGCTACCGACTCCCATAAAATTCCACGGGTAATAGCGGTGGCACTAACCGGTGGCACCCCACTCCTGTCAGTAGCGCCCCAAGCCATTGCGCCAGCAATGACAACGTCATCAACGTGCACAGCGACCCGTTTTTGCCTCGGGTGAATATTTGGTAGCCCCTCATGAGGCTACCGCAGCGATGCCCGAACAAGCTTCACGGGGCAGGTACCGGGTTTTAAGCCACTCGCAGGCGAAAATTAAAGGGGAGGTGCGATGTTGACATTTTTTTCAAATGGCCGAGTTACCGGTTGCGGCTTTGCCATCTTCAAATTGCGGGGTCCATGCCGTGATGTTGTAGCCCTGCACCACTTCTGTTCCGGGCTGCTGCCACGACACCCCGCTCCCCAGTGGTATAGTGGTAGCCCCTTCTCCCCAATGCAGAGTCCACAGTGTGCCCTCCCCTTTAATTGAAGGAGACGGCCCTATGTTCCCGCCAGCGCAACGCGCCTCTCCGCGTAGTGCTGGAAAATTTCTCATAAATGGAGCACTGATTATTTTTTCACTAATGTACTTATTGACATAGTTAGTGGGACACGGATGAATTTTAATTTGTCATCAAATCACCTTAACTGCAATCTTCGTGCTCCTGATTCCACTAATAAAGGTTAAATACTTTAATTTGGCTATAGCTGTGTTGATTAACAAACCAAATTATTTAAACAAGACCTCAGCTACTCAACATATTTAAAGTAAAGTGCCTAAAGTTTAGAGACAGGTTTCCAATTGCTTTAATCAAAAATGCTCGTTGTTGAGCTTGAAAAAAAATGAAAGAATTTAATAAATAGGTTTATTGTCAAAACTGGCATGCATTATTAATATAGTAATGATAGTGGAATAGCTTACAACTCAGATAGATAGATTAGGATTTATTGGCCAGGAACCCTTGAACAGTTTTATCAAAAGCCCATTCCTATTTTGACATTTGTTCTGCAATAAATCATACAGCAGAAATCTATTAGTGGACAGTAGTAGTAGATAAATGGAGACGGGGGAAGGGGGTCATCAGAAATGTTTCTGTAATGTGGTTTGGCAGTGGTGTAAATCCACATTTTAAAGTTTACAAATGATTATTTTACTAACTAAGTCTGTTCCCATTTTCCAATTTGATAAATTAAACCTCCTAAATTGCAACCGATGAGGATGAAACAAAGTTTTCAATTTTAAAACAAAGGGCAGAGAAATGAACAGGATTCAGTATCACTAGAAAGTATAAAACAGCCTGCATTAAAAATAACAATAAAAAGTGTGACATATAAGAAAATATATTAATATTTTTCTAAGGAAGTGCTTGATCAGCTGTTCACTTGATATGTGTAGTGCACATGGATGCAAGACCCATACTGATCATGAGCTGTGACAGGCCAGCGTTGAGGGTGGACTGCTGATGATTTGGAATCCGAGAACATTCATGTTGTCACTCGTAGAATGGATAGTGTCTTTATAAGAAAATATTGCCAAGTAGAAATTAGACAAGTATGGAGTTTGAATTTGCTCTGAGCACTAGAGTTGGTTCTTGCACTAGTTGTTTACTAAACTGTAATCATTTTGTGAGCTAGAATTCATGATTGGATACTAAAGGCCGATTTTAACTCAGGGTGGGAATCGAGGGTGCTGGAGCCAAAACATGAGGCAAGCCATCTCGTCCCCCAGAGCGTGCATCCCAGGAAATGTTAAGTCCGAGACCACATTTGCATGTCTGAATCTGACTGTTGCCCAAAGCCAATGGGGGTCAAAATTGGTGGGGGACACGCAGAACTGTTCCACGGCAAGGTAAATTCGGATTCGGGAGTCAGTAAGTCCAGGATTATATGGCAGGAGTGGAAAGCCCATGACATGGGAGACCCAAGGTATCATTGTGAGGCCAGAAAGAGCAGTTCTTTTCAGTTCTTTTTAGTTAAGCCAGATTACGAATCAAAATACTGAGCGAAGCAGGCCTGACACCAGCTCCACTCAGAGCCAACAAGTTCATGGAAAGGTCCATAAACAGGCCTTAGGCCCATTATTAATATATTCATATGGAATGTAGGCCATTTAGCCCCTCGAGCCTGTTCTAACATTCAATGAAATCATGGCAGATCTGTGACCTAACTCCATATACCTGCCTTTGCCCCATATCCCTTAATACCTTTGGTTAACAGAAATCTATCAGTGACCAGATAATCTGTTTTAGTGACGTTGATTGAGGGATAAAAATTGGCTAGGACACTGGGGTGAGCTCCCCAGCTCTTCTTCAAAATAGCGCCATTGGACCTTTTACGTCAACTGAGAGGGCAGTTGGAGCCTCAGTTTAATGTCTGATCTGAAAGACAGCACTCCCTCAATACTGCAGTGGAGCATCCGCCGAGACTTTTGTGCTCCCTTAATCTTCTAAATCCCAGGGAATACAGCCCTAGTTTGTGTAATCGATCCTCATAATTTAACCCTTTGAGTCCAGGTATCAGACTACTAAATCTACACTGCACTCCCTCCAAGGACAATATATCCTTTCTAAGGTGTGGTGCCCAGGATTGAACACAGTACTGCAGGTGTGGCCTAACCAGGGCTTTGTATAGCTGTAGCATGACTTCTAACCCCTTGTATTCTAGTTCTCTAGATATAAAGGTCAGCATTCCATTAGCCGTTTTTATTATTTTTAAACCTGTCCATGTACATCTGTACATCTCTTTGGCCATCCACTACTTCTAGCTTTTCACCATTAAGAAAGTGCTTTGATGCATCCTTTTTAGGTCCAAAGTGGATGACCTCACACTTTCCTATATTGAAATCTATTTGCCACAGTTTTTCCAATTCATTTAATAGATTAATAATATATTTGTAATTTTATGCTTCCATCTACACTGCTTACAATGCCGCCTAGCATTGTGCCATCGGCAAACTTGGATATGTGGCTCACTATCCCATCATCTAAGTTGTTAATAAATACTTGAGGCCCCAACACAGATTGTACTGGTCACATCCTGCCAATTAGAGTACCTGCCCATTATCCCTACACTCTGTCACCTGCTACTCAGCCAATCTCCTAACCAGGTCAATAATTTGCCTTCCATAAACTTCCAAATTAGTTAACAATCTCTTATGAGGGACTTTATCGAATGTCATCTGGAAGTCCATATAAATAACATCCATAGACATTTCCCTGTCCACTACTTTAGCCACCTCTTCATAAAATTCGATCAGGCTCATGACCTACCCTTTACAAATCCATGCTGGCTCTCTCTGATCAGCTGAAAATTTTCAAGGTAGTCAGTCAATCTATCCTTAGTTATAGTGAGCAGGGGGCCAAAATTGCACTCCACTCCAAACTGCGCGCACCTTTCGAAATAAATGGTTATTCTCCACCCCAATCCTTGGGGCAGAGAATAGAGCGAAATTGTCACCTTTGAAGTTTTTAATTTTTCTGGGTGGTGTTTGGGGTGGCTGAGGGGTGGAAGTGGATCGGGAGCAGGGGGGAGGTGGGTCGGGAGCAGGGCGGAGGTGGGTCGGGAGCAGGGGGGAGGTGGGTCGGGAGCAGGGCGGAGGTGGGTCGGGAGCAGGGCGGAAGTGGGTCGGGAGCAGGGGGGAGGTGGGTCGGGAACAGGGCGGAGGTGGGTCGGGAGCAGGGGGGAGGTGGGTCGGGAGCAGGGGGGAGGTGGGTCGGGAGCAGGGCGGAAGTGGGTCGGGAGCAGGGGGGAGGTGGGTCGGGAACAGGGCGGAGGTGGGTCGGGAGCAGGGGGGAGGTGGGTCGGGAGCAGGGGGGAGGTGGGTCGGGAGCAGGGCGGAGGTGGGTCGGGAGCAGGGGGGAGGTGGGTCGGGAACAGGGCGGAGGTGGGTCGGGAGCAGGGGGGAGGTGGGTCGGGAGCAGGGGGGAGGTGGGTCGGGAACAGGGCGGAGGTGGGTCGGGAGCAGGGGGGAGGTGGGTCGGGAGCAGGGGGGAGGTGGGTCGGGAGCAGGGGGGAGGTGGGTCGGGAGCAGGGCGGAAGTGGGTCGGGAGCAGGGGGGAGGTGGGTTGGAAACAGGGCGGAGGTGGGTCGGGAGCAGGGGGGAGGTGGGTCGGGAGCAGGGGGGAGGTGGGTCGGGAGCAGGGCGGAAGTGTGTCGGGAGAAGGGGGGAGGTAGGTCGGTAGCAGGGGGGAGGTGGGTCGGGAACAGGGGGGAGGTTGGTTGGGAACAGGGCGGAGGTGGGTCGGGAGCAGGGGGGAGGTGGGTCGGGAGCAGGGGGGAGGTGGGTCGGGAGCAGGGCGGAAGTGGGTCGGGAGCAGGGGGAAGGTGGGTCGGGAGCAGGGCGGAAGTGGGTCGGGAGCAGGGGGGAGGTGGGTCGGGAGCAGGGCGGAGGTGGGTCGGGAGCAGGGCGGAAGTGGGTCGGGAGCAGGGCGGAGGTGGGTCGGGAGCAGGGCGGAGGTGGGTCGGGAGCAGGGCGGAAGTGGGTCGGGAGCAGGGCGGAGGTGGGTCGGGAGCAGGGGGGAGGTGGGTCGGGAGCAGGGCGGAAGTGGGTCGGGAGCAGGGGGGAGGTGGGTCGGGAGCAGGGCGGAGGTGGGTCGGGAGCAGGGCGGAGGTGGGTCGGGAGCAGGGGGGAGGTGGGTCGGGAACAGGGCGGAGGTGGGTCGGGAGCAGGGCGGAGGTGGGTCGGGAGCAGGGGGGAGGTGGGTCGGGAGCAGGGGGGAGGTGGGTCGGGAGCAGGGCGGAGGTGGGTCGGGAGCAGGGGGGAGGTGGGTCGGGAGCAGGGGGGAGGTGGGTCAGGAACAGGGCGGAAGGCAGCGCTGTCATCAGCGTGACGCGGACATGCCGCATTGCGCTGACACGTAGCAACGTCCCTCTCCTTCAGTTAAAGGAGCGGGCCGCTGCAAACTCTACAGCCACTTTAGTGGCACCCACGAGGCCACCAGGGAGGGTTTTGGCCGGGCCAGTGGCCTCTTAGAGGAGGTACTGGACCTTAAGGAGGGGGGCAATTTCGGCCCCTAGTAATTTCCCAACAAGAGGCTAACTGGTCTATATTTCCCTGGTTTCCCGCTCTCACCTTTCATAAATAGCGGAGTGGCATGTGCTATTTTCCAATCTAAAGGAACAGTGCCTGAATCAAGAGAACTTTGGAAGATCATAGTTCGGGCATCTTCAATGTGCTCACCAACTTCCTTTAAATCCTGGGGATTTATTACTCTTTAATGCCATTATTTTCTTCATTACTGTTAATTTGCTTATGTTACTTTTATTGAGTCTCCATCCCTGATTCAATATTAGTTTCATTGGGACGTCCGTCATGCTATCCTCTTCCTCCACTGTGAATACTGACACAAAATACTTATTTAACATGTCTGCCATTTGCTCATTTTCATTCATAATATCACCATTAGCAGTTTTTAAGGAGCCCACATTGCTCTTAACCAAAGTACAAAAGCAAAATACTGCGAATGCTGGAAATCTGAAATAAAAACAGAAAATACGAGAAATACTCAGCAGGTCAGGCAGCATCTGTGGAGAAGAAAGAAAGAAAGCAAGACTTGCATTTATATAGTGCCTTTCACGACCACCGTATTTTCTGGAGTGTAGTCACTGTTGTAATGTGGGAAACATGGCAGCCAACTTGCACACAGCAAACTCCCACAAACAGCAATGTGATAATGACCAGATAATCTGTTTTTGTTATGTTGATTGAGGGATAAATATTGGCCAGGACACTGGGAATAGCACCCCTGCTCTTCTTCGAAATAGTGCCATGGGATCTTTTACATCCACCTGAGAGCGCAGATGGGATCTCGGTTTAACCTCTCATCTGAAAGACAGCACTTCCACCAATGCAGCACTCCCTCAGCACTGCACAGAGAGAGAAACAAAGTTAACATTTTCGGCAAATGATCTTTGGTCAGAATTGGAAAATGTTGAGAAGTAACAGGTTTAAGCAAGTACAGAGGCAGGGAAAGCGGGAAAGGAGGAAAGAACAAAAGGGAAGGTCTGTGATAGGGTGGAAGGCAGAAGAGATTAAATGACAAAAGGGATGATGGTGCAAGGCAAAAGAGGATGATAATGGGACAAGTAAAGAAACAAAAGATGGGTCTGGAGGAGGTGTGAATGGGAATAGCAGAATTATAGCTGTTACCAACAGCTAGTGTTCAAAAAAAGGGGAAGAGGTTATGAGCTGAGGGTCTGCAGGGGTCTTCAGCCAAAAGTTTTGTAGTTCCCATCATCATAGATCTAATATACAGCTAACTCTCTTCATGCTACAAGACATTAAGAAATGGCTGAGTGCACTGGGTGCAGCAAAAGCCCTCACAAAATCCTGGTGATAGTGGTAAAGACCCATGCACCAGAATCAGCCTCCCCACAATCATAAATGCAGTCATAGAAGGAGCCATCAAAAGTGCCATCAAGTAACACCTGCACATCAATAACCTGTTAATTGATGTTCAGTTCGGGTTCTGCCAGAACCAATTGGCTCCAGACATGGACATAATAGCTGAATGCCAGAGGAGAAGTGAGAGTAGCTGCCCTTGACATCAAGGCAGAACTTGGCTGAGTATGATACCAAGGGGCCCTAGCAAAACCCTCCAATAGCTAGAGCCATATCTAATGTAAAGGAAGATGGCTATGGTTGTCAGATGCCAGTCATCACAGCCCAGGGCATCATTGCAGAAGTTCCTCAGGGTATTCAGCTTCTTCATTAATGACTATCACTCTTTCATAAGATCAAGCTGGGGCTGCTTGCTGATAATTACAGTATTCAACTCTGTTCAAAATTCCTCTAAATATGTCAGTTGACAACAGGACCTGGATAACATCCAGACTTGGGATGACAAGTGGCAGATAGTATTGGTACCACACAAGTGCCATGTACTAACCATCTCAAACAAGAGAAGGCCCATCTAACTCCTCTTGATCAATGGCATCACCATTGGCAAGCCAATATCTAGAGGGTCGCCAATGACGAGAAACTGAACTAGACCAGCCATATCAACACCAATGTGACAAAAGCAGAACAGAGACTGTGATGAATGGCTCACTTCCTGACCTCTAAAGACATATCTACCATCCACAAGGCTCAACTCAGGAGTGGAATGGAATACTCACTGTGTGACTGCAGCCATGAGTTATGGATATGTAAAATTCATAAAAGGAAAATCAAAATATTGTATTGTTTGTACAATATCCTACATTTATTGCTAATAGGGCAGCTTAAATACAGGCCAGTCATCATCATCATCATAGGCAGTCCCTCAGAATCGAGGAAGATTTGCTTCCACTCTAAAAATGAGTCCTTTCGTGGCTGAATAGCCCAATATGAGAACCACAGTCCCTGTCACTGGTGGGACAGATAATCATTGAGAGAAGGGGTGGGTGGGACAGGTTTGCCGCACGCTCTTTCCACTGTCTGTGCTTGATTTCTGCATGTCTCGGCGATGAGACTCAGGTGCTCAGCGCCCTCCCGGATGCACGTCCTTCACTTAGGGTGGTCTTTGACCAGGGACTCCTAGGTGTCGGTGGGGATGTTGCACTTTATCAGGCAGGCCAGTAGTTCAGTGATAAAGGTTCTATAACTGTACCGGTAGTAGCAGAATAAAAAAGGAACACATATTCATGCAACTCAATCAGAAATTGCAACCTTGGCATGGTTAACAACTAATTCTCTTGCGTGTTGAGTTATTGGCCCTGAAATTCCGGTAGACCTCTTCCCGCGGGCAAACGAAAGAAAAAGAGAAAAAAGATGCGCACTTACCTGTTGCTACTGCGCCCGTTGGAACTTCCGAGCCTGAGGCCTCTCGTGACTGTGCGTCGCTGCGCGTGCACGTGGGGACGTGCGCAGGCCAGGATCTGGTGACAGCAACCAATCAGGTGTGGTATAGATTCTCATTCATAGTAATAGCAGTTCCGTAAGTCCAGAACTCCTATTACTATGAATGAGAAACCCGCTTCAACCGCCCAAAACACCATAAAAAATAGAAAACAAAATACATATTTAACATTCATTTAAATTAAAGTTGTGATAAAAAAATATTTCCCTGACTTTTTAAAAAGTTTTTTTAATTAAGCCTTAAAATAAACTTACCGTAGTGGGGAGGGTTTTTAACAATAAAATGTGTTTTTATAACTATTGTAAAATGTTTTTGTGTATTTTTACACTTGCGCCTGTAAAAGTAGGCAATACGCCTGCTTTTTCAGGAGCAAAATTTTAAAGGACATTTGCTGGGTAAGATATTCGTAAATATCGGAAATCTTGCCCTGCAAATGTACTCACTCCTGATATGCGTTGGATCTGTCAAGCCAGAAACTTGACAGATCGGAAAAGCCGGTTTTCAGCGCATGCGCATTGCGCGCTGAAAACCGGCAATTTCAGGGCCATTGTTCCTTCCCCTCACCACTCGCCTCCACCAGGCCCCCCCCCCACCCCCAACTATTTTCTCCCTTTCTCTTCCCTCCTGAAGACAGTGACTCACGTTAGGATATGGTTCCACGTGTGTCAGTAGCCCTCTGGTACCTTGCCTAAGTGGCCATTCTTTATGTAGAACGTGAGTTTTGGCAGGCTATTTGATCATAGAGAGCATCAGAACTGAGTCGGACCATTGTCCACACAAGCGCACTTTCCAATAGGAATTTTAAAAATGTAAAAAATAATGTTTGCTACTTCTTTACTCTCTGCCGGCTAAGACAATTGCTTAGAAACATAGAAAATAGGTGTAGGAGTAGGCCATTCAGCCCTTTGAGCCTGCACCACCATTCAATAAAATCATGGCTGATCATTCCCTCAGTACCCCTTTCCTGCTTTCTCTCCATACCCCTTGATCCCTTTAGCCGTAAGGGCCATATCTAACTCCCTCTTGAATATATCCAATGAATTGGCATCAACAACTCTCTGCGGCAGGGAATTCCACAGGTTAACAACTCTCTGAGTGAAGAAGTTTCTCCTCATCTCAGTCCTAAATGGCTTACCCCTTATTCTTAGACTATGTCCCCTGGCTCTGGACTTCCCCAACATTGGGAACATTCTTCCTGCATCTAACCTGTCCAGTCCCGTCAGAATTTTATATGTTTCTATGAGATCCCCTCTCATCCTTCTAAACTCCAGTGAATGCAGGCCCAGTCGATCCAGTCTCTCCTCATATGTCAGTCCTGCTATCCCGGGAATCAATCTGGTGAACCTTCGCTGCACTCCCTCAATAGCAAGAACATCCTTCCTCAGATTAGGAGACCAAAACTGAACACAATATTCCAGGTGAGGCCTCACCAAGGCCCTGTACAACTGCAGTAAGACCTCCCTGCTCCTATACTCAAATCCCCTAGCTATGAAGGCCAACATACCATTTGCCTTCTTCACTGCCTGCTGTACCTGTAAGGCAACTTTCAATGACTGATGTACCATGACACCCAGGTCTTGTTACACCTCCCCTTTTCCTAATCTGCCGCCATTCAGATAATATTCTGCCTTCGTGTTTTTGCCACCAAAATGGATAACCTCACATTTATCCACATTATACTGCATCTGCCACGCGTTTGCCCACTCACCTAACCTGTCCAAGTCATCCTGCAGCCTCTTAGCATCCTCCTCACAGCTCACACCGCCATCCAGCTTAGTGTCATCTGCAAACTTGGAGATATTACACTCAATTCCCTCATCTAAATCATTAATGTACATTGTAAATAGCTGGGGTCCTAGCACTGAGCCCTGCGGCACTCCACTAGTCACTGCCTGCCATTCTGAAAAGGACCTGACTCGGAAGAAGTTTCTTTGGAAACGTCTTATCCTGGGCCCCCTGAATTGAATCTGCCAACATCATCACAGCCCCCATCCCCCGCCACCCCCCTCCCCACAGCAGCAGCCCTCGAGGTGCCCTGCTGCAAGACGACTTGGCCCTGTTACTAGAAAGGTGAGCATAAGTGGGAAAGGGGGGGTTACGATAAGGGGGGATAGAGGCAAAGGGAAGCATGGCCACAGGTAGGGGGATATTCACTCAGTTGTGGGGGGGGGGGGTGCTAATTAAAATTGTTGACTGTTGGAGGTGGGGGAAGAGATGGCTGTTATAGTTTGTTGAAAAATGTTTTTACCTCCAATGTTAAATTATTAAAAATTTTTATTGAACTTTACAATTGTTGTGCAATGTCTTCTAATCATCATCATCATCATAGGCAGTCCCTTGGAATCGAGGAAGACTTGCTTCCACTCTTAAAATGAGTCCTTAGGTGGCTGAACAGTCCAGACGAGAATTACAGTCCCTGTCACAAGGGGGACAGATAGTCGTTGAGGGTAAGGGAGGGTGGGACATATTTGCCGCACGCTCTTTCCGCTGCCTGCGCTTGATTTCTGCATGCTCTTGGTGATGAGACTCGAGGTGCTCTGTGCCCTCCCAGATGCACTTCCTCCACTTAGGGCGGTCTTTGGCCAGGGAGTCCTAGGTGTCGGTGGGAATGTTGCACTTTATCAGGGAGGCTTTGAGGGTGTCCTTGTAATGTTTCCTCTGCCCACCTTAAGCTCGTTTGTCATGAAGGAGTTCCGAGTAGAGCGTTTGCTTTGGGAGTAGCGTCTAAATTCCTGGGCAATTATGGCAGTGCGGCGTTCCGACCTGTCGCTGTTGGAGTTGTCCATGAGGGTCCTAATTCCGAAGTTCCGAACTTCATGTTAATGCAGTGGAAGATGCCTGTGCGTGTGTTCTTTTAACATGGGGTGGCCTTTGCACACCGGTTTAACGTAAAGTTAAACATCAATACAAGGGTTGCAAACAATGGCCCGGCCAGGCAAGGATGAAACATAATGTAACGCAACTGTAACTATCACCAACGTAACTTCACGCAAAGCGTTCATTTATGAGCTGCTGACGCAACAGTCTTGCAGCTGCGTAACTACCATGGGGCTTTTCCAATGGTGTGGGGGGGGGTGGCGCATGGGTCCATGGTCAGGCTGATTTTCCTCCCCGAGGTCCTCGTCCTCCTCCCCGTCCTCCTCTTCCACCTCCTCTCTCTCCTGAGGTGGACCGGTAGCTCCCTCTGGCAATTGTTGTCCTCTCCTGATAGCTAGGTAATGCAACATGCAGCACACCACAATGAACTCAGCGACCTGCTCAGGGTGGTATTGTGGGTGGCCTCCTGAGTGGTCCAGGCATCTGAAGCGCTGCTTCAGAACTCCAATTGTCTTTTTGACGATATTGCATGTGGCTATATGGCTTTCATTGCAGTGCTTCTCGACTTCTGTATGAGTCTTTTGCAGGGGGCTCATGAGCCAGCTGGCAAGGCCATATCCTTTATGTTATGTATGTTAACTAGGTTTTACCTGCCACCAGTGGGCGCAACTGTTGGAGTTCTAATGGTCACTGGCAGACACGTGCAAGCCGTGTATATAATATTGACAGCCATGTTGAATCCTCACTTTGAGAATAAATAAACTGGAGTAAGGTCATGCCTGAACTAGCTCACCGTACTTAGCCTCGTGGAGTTATTCGATACTTAACAATTGGCGACGAGTTAAAAATACAAACTTTCACACAACCATGTCTGTTGGAATTTTGGAGAGATTCGTGGAAGGGGAAGAGTGGGTGGATTTCACTGATCGCCTTAACCAGTACTTCGTAGCCAACAGATTGGAAGGAACCGATAACACAATTAAGTGCAGGGCAGTTCTCCTCACTGTTTGTGGGTCAAAAGTTTATGGCCTTTTCAGAAACTACTCTCACCGACTCGACCAATGGATAAGACTTATGATGAATTGTGTACGCTGGTTCAGAACTACTTTAAACCAAAGGAAAGCATCATCATGGCGCGGTATCGTTTCTATACGCACAATCGCTCCGAGGGCCAGGACATGGCGGAATTTGTGGCCGACCTGAGATGTCTCGCTGGGCCGTGCAACTTCGGAGTTGCTTTGGAGGAAATGCTGCGGGACTTTTTCGTGCTTGGCATTGGCCACGAGGTCATCCTTCGAAAGCTGCTGGCTGCTGAATCTCTAGACCTAAGCAGGGCCATCATGATCGCCCAGGCATGCATGTCCATGGACGAAAACTCGAAACAGATATCTTCCTAGCATCGAAACTCACCTGCAAGTACTGTGCATAAAATAATATCATCGGCAGGCAGAGCTGCACATGGCAGGGCTTACTCATCTGCGTTCATACGTCCTGTAACTGCTCAAAGTCCGCCATCGGTGGTGAATCAAATCTCGCCTTGTTGGCATTGTGGGGGCTATCATCAGGCCCATCAATGCTGATTCAAGCAATACATGTGCAAAGGCTGTGCAACAATGGGGCACTTACAACGAATATGTCCGCAACCGAGCAAGTGTGCTGCGACACACCACGTGGCTGAGGATGATCGATCCAGCGTGGATCAAGCGGCACAGGCAACTCAATCTGAAGTACAGATCGAAGAAGTGTATGGGGTACATTCTTTTACCAAAAGTCCTCCGATAATGCTGGAAGTTAAATTAAATGGGGTACCAGTATCCATGGAATTGGACACGGGTACGAGTCAGTCAATATTGAGCCAGAGGGCTTTCAAAAAGCTGTGGGACACTAAGGCAAAAAGACCCAAACTGAGCTCAATCAATGCGAAGCTGTGTACCTATACCAAAGAGCTCATACCAGTCATTGGCAGTGTAACAGTAAAGGTATCGTACGATGGAGCTGTGCATGATTTATCGTTGTAGATCATTCCAGGCAATGGTCCAACGCTGTTCGGCAGGAGTTGGTTTCAGAAAATTAAATGGAACTCATCATCATCATAGGCAGTCCCTCGAATCGAGGATGACTTGCTTCCACGTCAAAAAGTTCAGGTGTTTCAATGAAGGACCTAAAATTCCAGGTCCGAACTAAATCTTGAAGGGTGGAAGATGCCTGTGCTTGGATTTTTTTTAACGTGTGGTGACTGTTGCACACCAGCCACCACACGGGCTTGACAGAGCTAGGTCTTGGTCCAGTAGCAAGGATTAACCAAGGTGACTGGAGACCAGCTCTGCTGCATGGACCTAGTGTGCACACATATGGCAGTATGGGCTGGCCCATGCTCCCCCTGGGCCCTTGCCTCTTCTGGGCCCCGAAATGAAACTGGAATTATATTAAAGCCTTATCATCAGTGAATGACGCTTCGTGTGCTCAAGTGCTGAGCAAGTTTCCCTCGTTGTTCAAATCAGGCATTGGTAACTTCACGGGAGCCAAGGTGCAGATCCACCTAGGCCCAGATGCAAGACCCATCCATCACAAGGCTCGGGTGGTTCCGTACATAATGAGGGAGAAGGTTGAGATTGAACTGGACAGACTTCGACGGGAAGGAATCATATCACCAGTCGGGTTCAGCAAATGGGCCAGTCCAATTTTCCCGGTGTTGAAAAGTGATGGCACTGTCAGGATCGGTGGCGACTGCAAGGTAACAATCAACCGAGTCTCGATACAGGATCAGTACCCGTTACCCAAGGCTGACGACCTGTTTTCAATGCTAGCAGGGGGAAAGTCGTTCACCAAATTGGACCTGACCTCCGCTTACATGACACAGGAGCTGGTCAAATTGTCGAAAAAACTGACATGCATCAAAACGCACAAAGGACTGTTTATATACCACAGATGGCCTTTCAGAATTCACTCGGCGGCAGCCATATTTCAGAGAAACATGGAGACTTTGCTGAAATCCGTCCCAAGAACCATCGTGTTCCAAGATGACATCCTGATCATCGGCCGTGATTCCACCATACACCTGCACAACCTGGAAGAGGTTATACGTCGTCTCGACAGAGTGGGACTCAGGCTAAAACGTTCCAAGTGCGTTTTCATGGCACCAGAAGTCGAATTCCTGGGAGAAAGATTGCAGCAGACGGCATCAGGTCTACAGACTCGGAGACAGAGGCCATCAAGAATGCATCCAGACCCCAGGGTGTGACGGAGCTGCGCTCGTTCCTGGTTCCTCTCAACAATTTTGGTAACTTTCTACCTAGTTTGAGCACATTGCTAGAGCCCTTGCACATGTTGCTGAGAAAGGGTAACAACAGGGTTTGGGGCACATCTCAAGACACAGCCTTTGAGAAGGCCAGGAACCTGCTATGTTCCAAACATTTACTGGTACACTGTGACTCATGTAAGCGGTTAGTGTTGGCCTGCGAAGCCTCATCATATGGGGTCGGTTGTGTGCTCCAGCAAGCCAATGTATCAGGCAAACTCCAACCAGTTGCATACACATCCAGAAGTCTGTCTAAGACTGAAAGAGCCTATAGTATGGTTGAGAAAGAGGCTTTAGCATGTGTATATGGGGTTAGGAAAATGCATCTAAACCTGTTTGGGCTTGGTTTGAGCTTGAAACAGACCACAATCCGCTCATTTCATTGTTTTCTGAGAGAAAAGGTATAAACACCAGTGCCTCATCCCACATCCAAAGATGGGCACTGACATTATCCGCTTATGATTATGTCATCCGCCACAGACCAGGCACTGAAAACTGTGCTGATGCGCTTAGCCGGCTACCATTGCCCACAATCGGGGTGGAAATGCCGCAGCCTGCAGACTTGCTGCTGGTCATGGATGCCTTCGAGAGCGAGGGGTCATCCATCATGGCTCGCCAAATTAGGACCTGGACCAGCCAGGATCTTGTACTGTTAAGTGTAAAAAGATGTGTCCTAAATGGAAATTGGTCTGCCATTCCCAGGGAAATGCAGGATGAAATTAAGCCTTATAGCTGCCACAAAGATGAATTGTCTGATTGTCTGTTTTGGGATAATCATGTTGTTATGCCAAAAAAAGGCAGGGAAACTTTTGTTCGAGATCTACACAGTACCCATCCAGGCATTGTCATGATGAAGACCATTGCAAGTTCTCACGTTTGGTGGCCCGGCATTGACTCAGACTTGGAGTCATACGATGTGATTGGCATCACGGAGACATGGCTCCAGGGGGACCAAGGCTGGGAACTTAACATCCAAGGGTATTCAGCATTTAGGAAGGATAGACAGAAAGGAAAAGGAGGCGGGGTGGCGTTGCTGGTTAAAGATGAAATCAATGCAATTGTAAGGAAGGACATTAGCCTGGATGATGTGGAATCGGTATGGGTGGAGCTGCGGAATACCAAAGGGCTGAAAACGCTAGTGGGTGTTGTGTATAGACCACCAAATAGTAGTCGTGAGGTTTGCGACAGCATCAAGCAAGAAATAAGGGATGTGTACAATAAAGGTACAGCAGTAATCATGGGCGACTTTAATCTACACATTGATTGGGCTAACCTAACTGGTAGCAATGCGGTGGAGGAGGATTTCCTGAAGTGTATTAGGGATGGTTTTCTCGACCAATATGTCAAGGAACCAACCAGGGAGCTGGCCATCCTAGACTGGGTATTGTGAAATGAGAAGGGACTAATTAGCAATCTTGTTGTGCCAGACCCCTTGGGGAAAAGTGACCATAATATGGTAG
This sequence comes from Pristiophorus japonicus, assembly GCF_044704955.1. Lineage (NCBI taxonomy): Eukaryota > Metazoa > Chordata > Chondrichthyes > Pristiophoridae > Pristiophorus > Pristiophorus japonicus. The sequence goes on along the minus strand of NC_091981.1, from coordinate 132,527,825 downwards.
AATTCCTTATTAAGATGGAGAGTGACAAAGTTAATTCAGAAACTAGGGTCCTGAACTTAAGGAAAGGTAACTTCGACGGGATGAGGCATGAATTGGCTAGAATAGACTGGCAAATGATACTAAAAGGGTTGACGGTGGATAAGCAATGGCAAACATTTAAAGATCACATGGATCAACTTCAGCAATTGTACATCCCTGTCTGGAGTAAAAATAAAACGGGGAAGGTGGCTCAACCATGGCGAACAAAGGAAATTAAGGATCGTGTTAAAGACAAGGAAGAAGCATATAAATTGGCTAGAAAAAGCAGCAAACCTGAGGACTGTGAGAAATTTAGAATTCAACAGAGGACGACGAAGGGTTTAATTAAGAAGGGGAAAATAGAGTACAAGAGGAAGCCTGCAGGGAACATAAAAACTGACTGCAAAAGCTTCTATAAATATGTGAAGAGAAAAAGATTAGGAAAGACAAACGTAGGTCCCTTGTAGTCGGATTCAGGTGAAATCATAATGGGGAACAAAGAAATGACAGACCAATTGAACAAATATTTTGGTTCTGTCTTCACAAAGGAAGATACAAATAACCTTCCGAAGGTACTAAGGGACAGTGGGTCTAGTGAGAAGGAGGAACTGAAGGATATCCTTATTAGGTGGGAAATTGTGTTGGGGAAATTGATGGGATTGAAGGCCGATAAATCCCCGGGGCCTGATAGTCTGCATCCCAGAGTGCTCAAGGAAGTGGCCCTAGAAATAGTGGAGGCATTGGTGATCATTTTCCAACAGTCTATCAACTCTGGATCAGTTCCCATGAACTGGAGGGTAGCTAATGTAACACCACTTTTTAAAAAAGGAGGGAGAGAGAAAATGGGTAATTATAGACCGGTTAGCTTGACATCGGCAGTGGGGAAAATGTTGGAATCGATCATGAAAGACGAAATAGCAGCGCATTTGGAAAGCGATGACAGGATCGGATCAAGTCAGCATGGATTTATGAAAGGGAAATCATGCTTGACGAATCTTCTGGAATTTTTTGAGAATGTAACTAGCAGAGTGGACAAGGGAGAACCAATGGATATGGTGTATTTGGACTTTCAGAAGGCTTTTGACAAGGTACCGCACAAGAGATTGTTGTGCAAAGTCAAAGCACGTGGTATTGGGGGTAATACACTGACGTGGATAGGGAACTGGTTGGCAGACAGGAAGCAGAGAGTCGGGATAAATGGGTCCTTTTCAGAATGGCAGGCAGTGACTAGTGGAGTGCCACAGGGCTCAGTGCTGGGACCCCAGCTCTTGACAATATACATTAATGATTTGGATGAAGGAATTGAGTGCAATATCTCCAAGTTTGCAGATGACACTAAACTGGGTGGTGGTGTGAGCTGTGAGGAGGACGCTAAGAGGCTGCAGGATGACTTGGACAGGTTAGGTGAGGGGGCAAATGCATGGCAGATGCAGTAGAATGTGGATAAATGTGAGGTTATCCATTTTGTGGGCAAAAACACGAAGGCAGAATATTATCTGAATGGCGGCAGACTAGGAAAAGGGGAGGTGCAACGAGACCTGGGTGTCATGGTTCATCAGTCACTGAAAGTGGGCACGCAGGTACAGCAAGCGGTGAAGAAGGCAAATGGTATGTTGGCCTTCATAGCTAGGGGATTTGTATATAGAAGCAGGGAGGTCTTACTGCAGTTGTACAGGGCCTTAGTGAGGCCTCACCTGGAATATTGTGTTCAGTTTTGGTCTCCTCGTCTGAGGAAGGACGTTCTTGCTATTGAGGGAGTGCAGCGAAGGTTCACCAGACTGATTCCAGGGATGGCTGGGCTGTCATATGAGGAGAGACTGGATCAACTGAGCCTTTATTCACTGTTTAGAAGGATGAGAGGGGATCTCACAGAAACATATAAGATTTTGATGGGACTGGACAGGTTAGATGCGGGAAGAATATTCCCGATGTTGGGGAAGTCCAGAACCAGGGGACATAGTCTTAGGTTAAGGGGTACGCCCTTTAGGACTGAGATGAGGAGAAAGTTCTTCACTCAGAGAGTTGTTAACCTGTGGAATTCCCTGCCACAGAGAGTTGTTGATGCCGGCGAGAGGTGGGAGCTGCATGAGTTGGAGAGGCCTATAAAGGCCCAGCTTGTACAGCTCCAGCCGGGAAAAAAAGCAAAAAAGAAGTAGAAAGAAATCAAAAGGTCATGTCACAGCCAAAGCGGTAAGTGATTGGCTGGTGATTGGTGAGCAGCTTTTCTTTTTCTTTTTTTTCTTTTTTATATCAGTAAGTAACCTGTTAACATTGTTGTCGCCAAATTAAGTGTATCTAAGGGTTAAGTCATGGCAGGAGAGCTCGGTCACGTGATATGCTCCTCCTGTACCATGTGGGAACTCAGGGACACTTCCGGTGTCCCTGACGACGACGTGTGCGGGAAGTGTATCCACCTCCAGCTCCTGACGGACCGCGTTGCGGAATTGGAGCTGAGGATGGATTCACTCTGGAGCATCCATGAGGCTGTGAATGGTGTGTGTAGCACGTGTAGCAAGTTGGTCTTACCGCAGGTGAAGGGTCCACAGCCAGATAGGGAATGGAAGACCAGCAGGAAGAGCAGTGCAAGGAAGGTAGTGCAGGGGTCCCCTGCGGTCATCCCCCTGCAAAATAGATACACCGCTTTGAGTACTGTTGAGGGGGATGACTCATCAGGGGAGGGCAGCAGCAGCCAAGTTCATGGCACTGTGGCTGGCTCTGCTGCACAGGAAGGCAGGAAAAAGAGTGGGACTGCGATAGTGATAGGGGATTCAATTGTAAGGGGAATAGATAGGCGTTTCTGCTGCCGCAACCGAGACTTCACGATGGTATGTTACCTCCCTGGTGCAAAGGTCAAGAATGTCTCGGAGCGGGTGCAGGACATTCTGAAAAGGGAGGGTGAACAGCCAGTTGTCGTGGTGCACATTGGTACCAACAATATTGGTTAAAAAAAGGGATGAGGTCCTACGAGACGAATTTAAGGAGCTAGGAGCTAAATTAAAAAGTAGGACTGCAAAAGTAGTAATCTCGGGATTGCTACCAGTGCCACGTGCTAGTCATAGTAGGAATCGCAGGATAGCTCAGATGAATACGTGGCTTGAGCAGTGGTGCAGCAGGGAGGGATTCAAATTCCTGGGGCATTGGAACTGGTTCTGGGGGAGGTGGGAACAGTACAAACCGGACGGTCTGCACCTGGGCAGGACCGGAACCAATGTCCTAGGGGGAGTGTTTGCTAATGCTGTTGGGGAGGAGTTAAACTAATATGGCAGGGAGATGGGAACCAATGCAGGGAGACAGAGGGAAACAAAATGGAGACAGAAGCAAAAGACATAAAGGAGATGAGTAAAAGTGGAGGACAGAAAAACCCAAGGCAAAAAACAAAAAGGGCCACTGTACAGCAAAATTCTAAAGGGTCAAAGTGTAATAAAAAGGCAAGCCTGAAAGCTCGGTGCCTCAATGCGAGGAGTATTCGGAACCCAGGAGAGGGCTCTGAGCTAGTTAGAGTGGGTGAGAGCTCAGATAAACAAGACCCCAAGAAAGAATGCAAAAGGCAGGAGGCAACAGAGCAGAGTAGCACTGGGGTAAGTGTAAACCACAAGGTGATAGGAAGGGACAATATGTATGAATATAAAGGGGCTGCAGGAGGGGTCAAAACTAAAAATCATGGTTTAAAAACTAGTATTAAAACGCTCTACCTAAACGCACGCAGCATTCGAAATAAAGTAAATGAGTTGACGGCACAAATCATTACAAATGGGTCTGATTTGGTGGCCATTACAGAAACGTGGTTGCAGGGTGGCCAAGACTGGTAATTAAACATACAAGGGTATCTGACAATTCGGAAAGATAGACAAGAAGAGAAAGGAGTTGGGGTAGCTCTGTTAATAAAGGATGATATCAGGACAGTTGTGAGAGACGACATTGGCTCTAATGAACAAAATGTTGAATCATTGTGGGTGGAGATTAGAGATAGTAAGGGGAAAAAGTCACTGGTGGGCATAGTTTATAGGCCCCCAAATAATAACTTCATGGTGGGGTGGGCAATAATCAAGGGAATAATGGAGGCATGTGAAAAAGGAACGGCAGTAATCATGGGGGATTTTAACCGACATATCAATTGGTCAAATCAAATCGCACGGGGTAGCCTTGAGGAGGAATTCATAGAATGCATACGGGATTGTTTCTTAGAACAGTATGTTACAGAACCTACAAGTGAGCAAGCTATCTCAGATCTGGTCCTGTGTAATGAGACAGGAATAATAAACGATCCCCTGGTAAAAGATCCTCTCGGAATGAGTGATCACAGTGTGGTTGAATTTGTAATACAGATTGAGGGTGAGGAAGTAGTGTCTCAAACGAGCATACTATGCTTAAACAAAGGGGACTACAGTGGGATGAGGGCAGAGTTGGCTAAAGTAGACTGGGAACACAGACTAAATGGTGGCATAATTGAGGAACAGTGGAGGACTTTTAAGGAGTTCTTTCATAGTGCGCAACAAAAATATATTCCAGTGAAAAAAAAGGACGGTAAGAGAAGGGATAACTAGCTGTGGATAACCAAGGAAATAAAGGAGAGTATCAAATTAAAAACCAATGCATATAAAGTGGCCAAGGTCAGTGGGAAACTAGAAGATTGGGAAAATTTTAAACGACAGCAAAGAATGACTAAGAAAGCAATAAAGGAAAGATAGATTACGAAAGTAAACTTGCGCAAAACATAAAAACAGATAGTAAAAGCTTTTACCGATAATATAAAATGGAAAAGAGTGACTAAAGTAAATGTTTGTCCCTTAGAAGATGAGAAGGGGGATTTAATAATGGGAAATGTGGAAATGGCTGAGACCTTAATCAAATTATTTTGCTTCGGTCTTCACAGTGGAAGACACAAAAACCATGCCAAAAATTGCTGGTCACGGGAATGTGGGAAGGGAGGACCTTGAGACAATCACTATCACTAGGGGAGTAGTGCTGGACAGGCTAATGGGACTCAAGGTAGACAAATCCCCTGGTCCTGATGAAATGCATCCCAGGGTATTAAAAGAGATGGCGGAAGTTATAGCAGATGCATTCGTTATAATCTACCAAAATTCTCTGGACTCTGGGGAGGTACCGGCGGATTGAAAAGCAGCTAATGTAACGCCTCTGTTTAAAAAAGGGTGCAGACAAAAGGCAGGTAACTATCGGCCGGTTAGTTTAACATCTGTAGTGGGGAAAATACCTGAAGCTATCATTAAGGAAGAAATAGCGGGACATCTCGATAGGAATAGTGCAATCAAGCAGACGCAACATGGATTCATGAAGGGGAAATCATGTTTAACTAAGTTACTGGAATTCTTTGAGGATATAACGAGCATGGTGGATAGAGGTGTACCGATGGATGTGGTGTATTTAGATTTCCAAAAGGCATCCGATAAGGTGCCACACAAAAGGTTACTGCAGAAGATAAAGGTACGCGGAGTCAGAGGAAATGTATTAGCATGGATCGAGAATTGGCTGGCTAACAGAAAGCAGAGATTCGGGATAAATGGGTCCTTTTCGGGTTGGAAATCTGTGGTTAGTGGCGTGCCACAGGGATCGGTGCTGGGACCATAACTGTTTACAATGTACATAGATGACCTGGAAGAGGGGATAGAGTGTAGTGTAACAAAATTTGCAGATGACACAAAGATTCGTGGGAAAGCGGGTTGTATAGAGGACACAGAGAGGCTGCAAAGAGATTTAGATAGGTTCAGCGAATGGGCTAAGGTTTGGCAGATGGAATACATAGTCGGAAAATGTGAGATCATCCACCTTGGAAAAAAAAACAGTAAAAGGGAATATTATTTGAATGGGGAGAAATTACAACATGCTGCGGTGCAGAGGGACCTGGGGGTCCTTGTGCATGAATCCCAAAAAGTTAGTTTGCAGGTGCAGCAGGTAATCAGGAAGGCGAATGGAATGTTGGCCTTCATTGCGAGAGGGATCGAGTACAAAAGCAGGGCGGTCCTGCTGCAACTGTATAGGGTATTGGTGAGGCCGCACCTGGAGTATTGCGTGCAGTTTTGGTCACCTTACTTAAGGAAGGATATATTAGCTTTGAGAGGGTACAGAGACAATTCACTAGGCTGATTCCGGAGATGAGGGGGTTACCTTATGATGATAGATTGAGTAGACTGGGTCTTTACTCGTTGGAGTTCAGAAGGATGAGGGGTGATCTTATAGAAACATTTAAAATAATGAAAGGGATAGACAAGATAGAGGCAGAGAGGTTGTTTCCACTGGTCGGGGAGACTAGAACTAGGGGGCACAGCCTCAAAATACGGGGGAGCCAATTTAAAACTGAGTTGAGAAGGAATTTCTTCTCCCAGAGGGTTGTGAATCTGTGGAATTCTCTGCCCAAGGAAGCAGTTGAGGCTAGCTGATTGAATATATTCAAATCACAGATTGATAGATTTTTAACCAATAAGGGAATTAAGGGTTATGCGGAGCAGGCAGGTAAGTGGAGCTGAGTCCACGGCCAGATCAGCCATGATCTTGTTGAATGGCGGAGCAGGCTCGAGGGGCTAGATGGCCTACTCCTGTTCCTAATTCTTATGTTCTTATGTTCTTATGTAGTTCACTGGATATATTCAAGAGGGAGTTAGATATGGCTCTCATGGTTAAGGGGATCAAGGGGTATGGAGAGAAAGCAGAAAAGGGGTACTGTAGGAAAGATCAGCTATGATCTTATTGAATGGCGGTGCAGGCTCGAAGTACCGAATCGCCTACTCCTGCACCTATTTTTCTATGTTTCTATGTTTCTATGTGCATCAGTGCAACACTTGCATGCAACTGAGTAACGCACCTGTGGAGGCTCCGCTGAGTCTGTGGTCATGGCCATCCAAACCGTGGTCAAGGATCCACATCGACTTTGCCGGCCCCTTTCTCGACAAAATGTTTTTAGTGGTAGTGGACGTTTACTCCAAGTGGATTGAATGCGTAATCATGTCATCCAGCACGTCCACAGCCACTAGTGAAAGCCTCCGGGCCATGTTCACCACCACGTCCTTGTCAGCGACAGCGGACCGTGTTTCACCAGTTCGGAGTTCCATGAGTTTATGACCCGTAATGGCATCAAGCATGTCAGGTCTGCCTCTTTCAAACCCGTGTCGAATGGTCAAGCTGAGCGGGCTGTCCAAACCATTAAGCAGAGCCTAAAACGTGTGACTCACGGCTCCCTACAGACCCATTTGTCCCGCATTCTGCTCAGTTACTGGATGAGACCCCACTCGCTCACGGGGGTCCCTCCTGCCGAGCTGTTAATGAAGAGAGGCCTCAAAACCAGGCTCTCCCTTGTACACCTGGATCTCAATGATCATGTTGAAACCAGAAAGCTACAGCAGAAATGGTACCACAATCGCGCGGCCCTATCACATGACCCTGTGTTTGTCCTGAATTCTGGTCATGGTCCAAAGTGGGTTGCTGGCATGGTTTTGGCCAAGGAGGGGTGTTTGTAGTCAAAGTGTTAAATGGCCAAACGTGCAAGAGGCACATTGACCAAACCAAACTGCGATTCACAGACAACCCAGAACAAATTGAAAATGACATCATCATCGACCAACCAATACACATCCAACCATCAGTTGACCCTTGTGTCATTCACGAAGAAGAACCTACCATTCCCAACAGTCCTGTCAGACCGACCGCTCCGCAATACAGCAATGGTCCTACTAACTCACCCAAGCTTGGGTTCAAACTGAGATCAACCAGGGAGCGGAAGGCCCTGGTCCATCTCAACTTGTAAATACAACCTGTACCAAGGACTTTGGGGGAATGATGTTATGGATGGTAACTAGGTTTTACCTGCCACTGGAGGGCGCAACTGTCGGAGAACTAATGGTCACTGGCAGACACGTGCAAGCCCCGTATATAATGTTGGCAGTCATGTTGAATCCTCACTTTGAGAATAAATAAACTGGAGTAAGGTTATGCCTGAACGAGCTCACTGTACTTAGCCTCGTGGAGTTATTCGATACTTAACACTTTATCCCCCAGCATCCAACCGTGACCTTGTGGCTAACTCTTAAACAGGTCAGAGACAGTGCTCTCACGCAAGATGTGCACGTCATGGATGCTCCCTAGAAAATTTGCATTTACTGGCATGATTTTTTGCTTGTGGTCGACAATGAGCTGCACATTCAGGGAGTGAAATCCCTTTTGGTTACGGTAAACCTCTGCATCCTGTAAACGTGCTCACAGGGTGATGTGCATACAGTCTATTGCTCCCTGCACCTTGGGGAAGTCTGCTATTCTTGAGAACCCCAAAGCCCTCTCATTCTGTGCCTCCCTGGTCATCGGGAAGTTTAGAAAGTCCATCCTGCGTGCATAAAGGGCTTCAGTCACTTGTCGAATGCAGCAAATGTGTGGCGTGCTGAGAGATGCAGCCAATGTTGCCAGCTGAGGCCTGAAAGGAGGAAAGTGCTTCAGTAACCTTAACCTCAATCGGCAGTGTGGTCCTGATGGTGCTGGTAGGCTGTAGATCTCCTTTAATTAGCTGGCATATCTCGCTGATGACCTCCTTTCGGAAACGCAGCCTTCTAATGCCCGCTATCGGACAAGTTCAGGTATGATCATTTATCCCTGTAAGTGCGTTGGGTATAAGTTCTCCTCCTCCTCAGCAGTCTGCCACCTCTTTGATTGGGCACATAATGCTCTTCAATGAACCTTCTCCCATCTCTATTCTGCAGCATGTGAGTAGTCATCAATACTGGTTGAGAAATTACAGGCCCCATCACTACAAATCTCTATAAATGCCCTAATCTGTCTTCAAAATTCTTTAATTGTCCTCAACAAACACAATATAAATTCGAAATTGACCACAATGTGATTAGATGATTGGCAAGATTCTAAAACACCCTTAAAATCACTCAGAAATTACTTCAATGCTCCCATCAACTTGAAGCAGGCTTAAACTTCCTCCGATTTACAAAATGGCGTCCATACCGCTGGGTTAAGGTCAGGTGATTGCAGCTTTTCTTGAGCATCTTTTTGGGTAGCAATCATTTGGGCGCAATATGGGCAAAATGCCAGAAGTCGTGCTCGGCGATAATCTGGGCAATATTTGGGTGTTAGTTCCCATTATAAACAGTATTCTGGGCCTTGCACGAGTGATGACATCAGACTTTATAAAAAAAACACATTTTAAATAAATAAGAAAAACATGTTACATATTTTTAATTTTTTTTTTAATATGTTTTAATAGTGGTAAAAATAAACTTACCTTAATGGACAAGTATTTAATATAAAAATTATTGATAAAATGTTATTTTTCTATCTTTTAAAACTCTTACGCTGTAAAAGCAGGCCTTACTAGATATAAGAGTTTGAAGGAAATTCGCTGGGCAGGAGTTGGGCAAATAGCCCAAATCTCTGCCCGTGAAGGCCCTTCTCCCGGGGATGCGTTGGATCTGTCAAAAGAGATTTTGACAGTTTGCAAGTGCTGGATTTCGGCACTTGCGGGGCCTCTACAGGTGCGTGCGTACATCGTACGCACCCGAATGGACCGCGATTTTTGGCCCATTGTGATTTTTGTTGTGTGCTACTAGTTAAGTAATGTATCACACAGAACTTGATCTAAACTTTGTCTGTAAGCATGTTTGTTGGTGTTAATACCTTAATGAATAGTTGTCCCAATCTTCTCAGCACACCCTTTTCTATCTTACACAATATTAGGTACCTAATTCCTGTCCTGCAAAGCAATTCAAAACACAAATGCTTCAGGTGCTGCCACTAACCTTCTCATTGTTTATATACCAATTACAAATAGTGTTTTGTGAGAGCACAAAGTGCACTCATATCTGCATCTACCATTTGATTCAAACTGATACCATTGTCTTTGAACTTATACCCAGTTGATAGCCAAAGCTGCATTTCTTTTCAAATTATAAGACATGTACCTGAGATTTGGAGCAGAGCTAATAATTTTTACATAGAAGTTGTACAATTTGAAGCCTAGTTATATCTGAAGAGTTAGTCAGCGAAGTCCATCAGTGTTATATATGTAAACCTGCAAATATCTTGTTTAACCATCAGAGGGCTCATCCCCTGGAATCCCAAGGGATCCCACAATCCCTTGGGAGCACCTGTACTTAAGGAGGCTTCACAGACTGGAGAGGCACTCTGGAGACCTGTAATAAAAGACTAAGGTCACATTTTATTTTGAGCTCACAGTATCTGGTCAGACTCTTTATTCATACATAACAACTCGTGACGAGATACAGATGACGAATCCCACCGCAATGATGCAGAGAACAGTGGGCATCCGGGAGAAATTTTCGGAGGGAGATGAAACCTTCATTGAGCAATTCGACCAATACTGTGTGGCCAACGAGTTGGTAGGAGAAGCGAACGCTGCCAAACAAAGGGCAATTCTCCTCACCATTTGCAGGGCACCAACGTATGGCCTCATGAAAAACCTGCTTGCGAAACCCACAGAGAAATCGTATGATGATTTGTGCACACTGGTCGGGGAGCATCTTAACCCAAAGGAAAGCGTTCTGATGGTGAGGTACCGGTTCTACATGTACAAAAAGTCTGAAGGCCAAGAAGTGGCGAGCTATGTCGCCGAGCTAAGACACCTTGTAGGACATAGCGAATTTGAAGGACATTTGAAGCACATGCAGAGGGACTTCTTTGTACTTGGCATTGGCCAAGAAGTGATACTTCACAAACTTTTGACTTAGAGACCCCAACCTTGAGTAAAGCTACAGCGATAGCCCAAGCGTTCATTGCCACCAGTGACAATACAAAGCAAATCTCTCAGCACATGAGTGCTGCCACAATTACTGTGAACAAAGTAATGTTCTTTTCGAATCGTAACATACAGGGCAGGCCTCACATGCCTGCAGCTGCACATCTGCAGATGTCTCAGAGTCCACCATCACGGGTGATGAATACAAGGCCATTAACACCTTGTTGGCACTGCGGGGGTGATCATCGTTTCCATTCAAGGATACGTTTGCAAGGGCTGTGGAACAAGGGACACCTCCAATGTATGTGCAGGCGAGCTGCAAATCCTGCTAATCCTGCAAACCACCATGTTGCAGAGGAGGACAGATCCATGGTAGATCACAGCGAACCAGAGCCTCAGGCCGAGGAGGCTGAGGTATATGGGGTGCACACATTTACCACAAAATGTCCCCCGATAATGCTGAAGGTTGAATTAAATGAACTCCTGGTGTCAATAGAGTTAGACACGGGCGCGAGTCCATTATAAGCCAATCCATTATAAGCTAGTCCATTATGAACAAAAAGACTTTTGATAAATTGTGGTGCAGCAAGGCCTCAAGGCCAGTCCTGACTCCCATTCGCACTAAACTGAGAACGTACACAAAGGAACTGATTCCTGTAATCGGCAGTGCTGCCGTAAAGGTCTCCTACGATAGAGCGATGCACAAACTACCACTCTGGGTGCTACCGGGCGATGGCCCCACGCTGCTCGGCAGGAGCTGGCTGGGGAAGATACGCTGGAACTGGGACGACGTCCGAGTACTCTCGTCCATCGACGACACTTCGTGTGCTCAGGTCTTAAACAAATTCCCCTCGCTGTTCGAACCAGGCATCGGGAAGTTTCAAGGAGCAAAAGTGCTGATCCACCTAATTCTGGGGGCGCGACCCATCCATCACAAAGCGAGAGCGGTACCTTACATGATGAGAGAGAGGGTGGAGATCGAGCTGGACCGGCTGCAACGAGAGGGCATCATTTCGCTGATTGAATTCAACGAGTGGGCCAGTCCGATTGTTCCAGTCCTCAAGGGAGACGGCACCGTCAGAATCTGTGGTGATTACAAAGTAACTATCAATCGTTTCTCCCTGCAGGATCAATACCCACTACCAAAAGCAGACGGCCTTTTTGCGACGCTGGCAGGAGGAAAGATATTCACGAAGCTGGACTTGACCTCGACCTACATGACGCAGGAACTGGAGGAATCATCGAAGGGCCTCACCTGCATCAACACGCATTCATTTACAACAGATGCCCGTTTGGGATTCGATCAACCGCGGCGATTTTCCAGAGAAACATGGAAAGCTTACTGAAGTCAGTCCCGCGCACTGTCATCTTCCAGGACGACATCTTAATTACAGGTCGGTACAAAGTCAAGCATCTGCAGAACCTGGAGGAGGTTCTTATTCGATTCAACCGCGTGGGGCTGAGGTTAAAATGCTCGAAGTGCATTTTCCTGGTGCTTGAAGTGGAGTTCCTGTGGAGAAGAATCGTGGCGGACAGCATCAGGCCCACCGATTCGAAGACAGAGGCAATCGAGAACACACCGAGGCAACAGAACGTGACGGAGCTGTGGTCGTTTCTAGGACTCCTGAACTACTTTGGTAACTTTTTACCAAGTCTCAGCACACTATTCGAACCACTGCACGCCTTACTGCGTAAAGGAGACAAAAGGGCATGGGGTAAAAGCCAAGAAAATGCCTTTGTAAAAGCTAGAAAACTATTATGCTCAAACAAATTACTTGTGTTGTATGATCCATGTAAGTGGTTGGTACTAGCATGTGATGTGTCGTCATACGGAGTCAGGTGTGTATTGCAACAAGCTAATGAATCTGGAAAATTGCAACTGGTTGCTTATGCATCCAGAAGTCTGTCTAAGGTTGAGAGGGCCTACAACATGATTGAAAAATGAGCATTAGCGTGTGTCTATGGGGTAAAGAAAATGCATCAATATCTGTTTGGGCTCAAATTTGAATTAGAAACTGATCAAAAGCCACTAATAGCCCTCTTTTCTGAAAGTAAGGGGATAAATACGAACGCATCGGCCCGCATCATGGGCGCTCACGTTGTCCGCACACAACTACGCCATCCGCCACAGGCCAGACACAGAAAACTGTGCCGATGCTTTCAGTAGGCTGCCATTGCCCACCACAGGGGTGGAAATGGCACAGCCCGCAGATTTAGTCATGGTAATGGAAGCATTCGAGAGGGAGCAATCACCCGTAACCGCCCAACAGATTTGAACCTGGACGAGCCTTACTGTCCTTAGTAAAAATACTGTGTTCTTCACGGGAGCTGGTCCAGTGTCCCATTAGAAATGCAGGAAGAAATAAAGCCGTACCAGCGGTGCAAAGATGAAATGTCTATACAGGCAGACTGCCTTCTGTGGGGCAATCGGGTAGTGGTACCCAAAAAGGGCAGGGACACTTTCATTAGTGATCTCCTAAGTACCCACCCAGGCATTGTAATGATGAAGGCGATAGCCAGATCCCACATGTGGTGGCCCAGTATCGATCCGGACTTAGAATCCTGCATGCACAAATGTAACATATGTTCACAGTTAAGTAATGCACCCGGGGAGGTGCCACTAAATTTATGGTCTTGGCCCTCCAAACCATGGTCTAGGGTCCATGTCGACTGTGCAGGCTCATTCTTCGGTAAAATGTTCCTAGTGGACGTAGATGCATAATCCAAATGGATTGAATGTGAGATAATGTCGGCAAGCATGTCCACTGCCACCACTGAAAGCCTGCGGGCCATGTTTGCCACGCACGGCCTGCCTGATATCCTTGTGAGCGACAATGGGCCGTGTTTCACCAGTGCCGAGTTCAAAGAGTTCATGACCCGCAATGGGATCAAACATGTTACATGTGCCCCAATTCAAACAAGCATCCAATGGTCAGGCAGAGAGAGCAGTGCAAACAATCAAGCAGAGCTTGAAGAGAGTAACTGAAGGCTCACTGCAGACTCGCCTATCCTGAGTCCTGCTTAGTTACCGCACGAGACCCCATTCGCTCACTGGGATTCCACCTGCTGAACTGCTCATGAAAAGGGTACTTAAGACAAGGCTCTCGTTAATCCACCCTGATCTACATGAACAGGTTGAGAGCAGGCGGCTTCAACAAAGTACATATCATGATAGCGCAAATGTGTCACGCGTAATTTAAATTAATGATCCTGTATTTGTGTTGAACTATGGACAAGGGCCCAAGTGGCTTCCTGGCACTGTTTTGGCCAAAGAGGGGAGTAGGGTGTTTCGGGTCAAACTTTCAAATGGACTCATCTACAGGAAGCACTTGGACCAAACCAAACTCAGATTCACGGACTATCCAGAGCAACCCACATTAGTCCCAACCTTTTTTGACCCCCCAACACACACACTAGTGGCAACCGATACAGCAGTTGACCACGAAGCAGAACCCATCACCCGCAGCAGCCCAGCAGGACTCACCACACCAGGCAGCTCAGCAAGACCAGCTGCACAGCAGTCCAGTGAGGGCCCAACAAACAACTCACCAAAACCAGCATTTGCACCGAGCCGATCAACCAGGGAAAGAAAGGTCCCAGATCGACTCACCTTGCAAATAAATAGTTACACTATTGACTTTGGGGGGGGGGGCGGTGGGGGGAGTGTTGTTATATATGTAAACCTGTAAATACCTTGTTTAACCACCAGAGGGCTCATCCCCTGGAGTCCCAAGGGATCCCACAATCCCTTGGGAGCACCTGTACTTAAGGAGGCCTCACAGGCTGGAGAGGCAATCCGGAGACCTGTAATAAAAGACGAAGGTCACACTTTACTTTGAGCTCACAGTATCTGGTCAGACTCTTTATTCATACATAACAATCAGGATACTAACTTATTTACAATACAATGATATACTGTTCTGGACATGCTGTTAGCCATTGTTGTGATAAGAAAAACCTTAGGTAAGGAGGGAATAAGCCAGTAGACAACTTCGTTCCAGTAAATTAAAGTAGGAGCTTGAATGCATTTGTTGCTTAATAAGAATCGAACAATCAGCCTACACAAATAGTAAAACTAGATATTGTAGGATAGCATTAGTCTCCCGTTGAGGATATTTAGGTAAAAGTCCCTCCTATGAAATCGTTTAGATCCACTTTTATCTCATATTGATTTGATTCTGTTAAGCATTTTTCACAGACCCTCTATCATTGTTTTCTCACTTTATCTTTCTTTTCTAATACTATTATTCTTTCTTTGGTGGCTGGAAACACAGGAAGCAAAAGTTAAGATAACCAACACCCCCTGAAGGTTCAGGTTGGTCAACACAGCGTGTTGATGAACTAATGCATTGTGACATGGAGGGTTGGATCCAGGTTTGAGTCCATGATTTGCCATATGGTAACTCCCAGTTTTGCAATCCCACATTAGTGACAGTCAATTTATTGCATTCTCCTGCACCTCCCACTAGCTGCCTCACAGGCATCCCTGGCGGATGTCCCCCTACCTTTTTCATTAGTTAATGATTTGGATTATTGGGAGGCAGCACTTAAATAGCTAAAAGAAAACTGGATGAAAACTGGGAGGAGTATAAATACTGGCAGCTCCCCGAATGACTTAAAGGCATTACAAGGTGTAAAACTAAGCCAGTCAAACATAAAACACTAATACAAAAGCAAATTACTGCAGATGTTGGACATCTGAAATCAAAACAGAAAATTCTGGAAATACTGAGCAGTTCTGATGAAAGATCATCAACCTGAAACATTAACTGTTTCTCTCTCCACAGATGCTGCCTGACCTGCATTTCCAGCATTTTCTGTTTTGATTTCAAACATAAAACATCCCAGGTCTGCCCTGCGATACCTGATCTCAACTGAGGCAGCAGCTGGGGTGTTGCAATTGGCTACTAGGCCTGAACTACGAAAGGGCAAATCGCCCATCACTGGTCAGTCAATATGCTGTAAGGTCGGCACATGTGGAGGTTGCATGAGATCAGGATCGGTTTTGGCTGTGATGCCCTCTACAGGTGAATCGATGGCCAATGCTCATTGAGGGAGACTTTTGGGTTTGGCTGTGAATGGGTGTGATAATAGCAATGCACCCACAGCGCTCGCTCAACGTGACGGCAGGGAGGCCCCGAACCACTTTCAGATTTGGGCCTCCCTTTTTTTCGGTGCGCTGCGGCTGCTGAACGGGCACCCCTCTGCAGCTTGCTGGTTTCCGAGGAAGCCGAGGGGGGCGGGGGGGGGGTGGTTCTGTGGTGGCTGGGAGCGATTGTCCAGCTACTGCAATGCAAGCAGCTATCAGGTAAGGCTTGTTGGGGTGGGAGCGGAAGTCAAGGGGGGTTGTGGCAAGAACAGACTGGCAACAGTCTCTAAGATATTTGTGGGATCTGGAGGAGCACTCCTGCTCTTCCTAGCCCCACAAAAATCTTTTAAGAAAACCAAAAACCTTCTTGTTTGGTAGAAGCCTCTAGTGGTCACTTTAAGGATTGCTGGTTATGCCTCTCAACACCTGGAGAAATAGGACCGGAGTGTGCCGTGCATACTTTGCCCATTTCTCCTTGAAAGACGCAAATGGGTTCCTACAACAGGCGGCGGATATGGATTTGCATATTTAAATAGCCTCACGCCTGTTTTGGGCATTATGCTGGGCACCCTTTTAAATGCTGCCTGAAAGTTAATTCAGGCAGGGTAAATGGGTGCACAAGATCCCCATCAGACTTTTAACAGCTAGTCGCCCCCTTTGTCTAGGTTCACAACAAAGAACTGTCATTAGGGTGGGGTACTAGTGGACTGCTGACATCCATAGAACCACTGCCCAGCAAGAGTTGCTGACTTCAGGAAAGAGATTGAAACTGGGGAAAACTAGAAAATATATTGCAAAATGTATTTTAGTGGAGACATAAACCTTAAAATCACTGAAGAGACCATGGATGCTGTGATGTGGATATTGTATATTTTTCTAGATGGATGAACTAAACTGGGATAATAATTTGAAAAGATTGTTTCTACATTAATGTGGAAACTGTTGTACTACGAAACTATTGAAAGATCAGAAAGTTCCAGTTCTACAATGCCTTACAGATGAAGATTACTCTAAAATTGCTTAGGATGAATCAATTGTATTTAGCATGGTCTTTTGTGAAAGCTGCAGTCTTTCTTTTCAAATAATTCTTTGACAGTTTCACTAAAATTAGAATCAACCAAAGATTCTTCTTTCTTCCTATTTGACCTGTTAAACAAAAATCAATGTGCACACAGGATAAATTTGAATTTATGAAATCGACAAAGAAGTTGAAGTTGGAAACAAATGCTGCGGCTTTTACAAGATGATCGCATGGTCCAGGAAGACATTTCTACATTTTCCAAACTCCAGAGCTGAGAACCTGCTGAAGATGTCGGGAGAGGTTTTAACTGTTTCTTTAAGCATTGAACCAGTTTTAATGAATCTGTCAATTTCACCTTCACTGTGAAAAATTAAACAGCTAGGGTAGTCTGATAACATCATTTTGGATTTTTAAGATAGCTGCTGGAAAAAAAGGAGCCAGGAAAAAAAATATAAAAAATGAGACTGTTGCCTTATGTCGTGGCCTCAGCTGATTTACAACCACTTCGCGTTTGATGTTGACTGGGATAATTTCATCAGTCTCCAACCCTTGTGATCATGGCCAAAATGACTAGTCAGGTGAAGACGTAGCAGTAGATTACTTGTCACCTGTAGGAAGTAGTTGTCTTGATCTGAGAAGTGGGTTTACTCATGAATGCAATTATCTATTAGTTACTCACATAACCGCAGTTAGTAGCCTGGGAGTTGCACTAAGGATGTAATCACCATATTGAAAAGTAGTTTCAAAACAACAGATGTGCTCATAGCACATGATCTTTGCATTTTGGGGAAGGACTATGTTGTTCTGTTTCTTATGCCTGTTAAATTTGGATATGTGAAAATATATGAGTAACTGTCAGTGCATATATATGTATGTGTTTTAGTGTGTATGCCTACAATGTAACAGAAAACTAAACAGACATAACACATATAAATAAATGATATACAATGTAGAGATAGCCTTTGGCTAGTGCACAAGGTATTTGCAGCTTTGGTGCCTCTTACCGCTAATAAACAGAGACAGAAACAGTAGTGACTGGCGTCAGGAACATTCTGCATTCACCCCTCGAAGGCATTGCTTAATACATGCCAAATCTTGCAGTTAGTTCAGCAAAGTCTTTCCATGATGTTTATGATGTACAGATCCTCATTTCATACCCCTGTAAATTTTCATTTATCTGTGTGCAATGAAAGTGCATTTCAGGACTTTCAACCTTTTTGGCTTGAAACATCTACTTTAAAGGATACCACAAGTCGTTTTCTTGTTTTTGTGTGAGCATAGTACAAATTACAAAAAAAAACTAATTACAAACTAAGGATATAAACTATCATAATTACAATGGTACATTATCATTAATTTAAAATCTCAGGATGAATGATTAATTATTTATAGTGTATTATCAAATCATGACAAAATTATGCAACCGATGCTGGCTTACCAGAACTGTCTTAAGTTTAATGCACAACTAATAAAAAGACCACAAAGTACTTCGATGTTTTTATGTAAGATAATTTGTGTTCGACTAGTAACATTGGATCTTTGATCTTCAGTTAGATTGATGAGTGTCTCAATGTGAGAGAAAGAATCAGCAGCTAAGAATTTATATGGAAACAAGACAGTGTATATGACTCCTAATGTTCATTTCACAGGTTCAGTAATAACTTCAGAAATCTTGGTGTATGATTCCTCCTTTTCAAATATCAATTTCTATCAGCCTGTAAATTTTACAACTGAGAATTTTCTGTAAAATCTTAAACTAGACAAAAGAAACCATTCTGTGTGATTGCAGCAACAGCTCATTCCAAGGCAACACATTTCCTAACTGCAATTTACAGAACTAAGAGCAAGCAAAAAATGCACACAAGTTTGTTCTTGCTTTTCTTTAGGGAATCAGGTGTACAAACACACATGTTTTCAATCATATAAGCGGGTTGCAGGTTTAAAACATAGCCTCTGTCCCCACAAGATGTTTAGATAGTAATTATTTCCCCTTTGTGAAGAGGAGGCGTGGTGCTAACAAAGCATCTCGGCAACATTCTAAAAGTTGTTTAAAGCCAAGTTTTATGTTTGTACTGTAACCTATCCATAGCTCAGCTTGTAGAGTGGCAGAGTTTAGTGGACAGCAAATCAAAGTCATATTTCAGTGAGCGAGTGGTCAATCTATGAAACAGACTCCCGAGGAAGACAGTTAGTATTGATTCATTCAAATGCAAATTAGATAGCTTTCTTCCAGAAAATAACATTTTAAAATACAATATATGAATATGTGTAGCATGGTTAGGAGAAAAAAGGTGACTTTGTGCCTTTGATTCCCAAAACTCTCCACCACTGGGGGTGGGGGTGGGATGGGAGGGGGGGGTTCCTCATATAATTTCTGGGTTTGTTGTAGACTAATTGATATGGATTGATTGCTAAAATGATAAAATCATAGAATTGTACAGTACAGAAGGAGGCCATTCAGCCCATCGAGCCTGCGCGGGCCCTTTCAAAAAGCAATCCAATACGTCCCACTTTCACGCTCTTTCCCCATATCCCTGCAATTTTCTCTCCTTCAAGTATTCATCCAATTCCCCTTTGAAGGCTACGATTGAATCTGCATCCACCATCATATCAGGAAGTTCATTCCAAATCCTAACCACTCGTTGTGTAAAAATGCTTTTCCTCGTGTCGCCTCTGGTTCTTTTGCCAATCACCTCAAATCTGTGCCCTCTCATTATTGAACTTTCAGCCATTGGAAACAGTTTCTCTTTATTTATTCTATCTAAATCCTTCATGATTTTAAACACTATCAAATCTCCTCTTAACTTTCTCTGCTCCAAGAAGAACATCCCCAGTTTCTCTAGTCTATCCACATAACTGTGATCCCTCATCCCTGGAATCATTCTAGTAAATCGCTTCTGTACCCTCTCCAAAGCCTTTGCATCCTTCCTAAAGTGTGGTGCCCAGAACTGAACACAATACTCCAGGTGGGTCTGAACTAGTGTTTTATGTAGGTTTAGCATAGCTTCTTGGCTTTTGTACTCTGTACCTCTATTTATAAAGCCCAGGATCCCATATGTTTTGTTTACCTGTCCTGCCACCTTCAAAGATTTGTACACAAGCACCCCCAGGTCTCTATGTTCTTGCAGCCCCTTTAAAATTGTACCATTTAGTGTGTATGGTCTCTCCTCATTCTTCCGACCAAAATGTATCACCTCTGCGTTGAATTTCATCTGCCATGTGTTTGCCCATTCCACGAGTCTGTCTTATGTCTTAATGAAGTCTATTACTATCTTCCTCGCTGTTTACTACACGTCCAAGTTTTGTGTCATCTGCAAATTTTGAAATTGTGCCCTGTACCCCAAGTCCAAGTCATGATTAGTCAATAACTGCATTATCATTGTATCATGCGGCTACCAGGATGGTACACGACAAACTAGACGGAGCTTGAGCTTTTTTTGACTAGCAATTTGTATGTTGCTATATGGTCGGAACAACTTGCTTATGTTTCATAGCCTTAATAATATAACATCCAAAAAGTTGATAAGCTGGGAAGAAATATATTTTCAAAAGTCAAAGTACACCTCAGTAAGTGCATTTGTGTTCAATTGTTTATGACATATTTTTGAAGATGCTCATCATTAGCATTCAAATGCTTTTAGCAAAATATTCCATAGCAGCCATGCAAAAACGTTTCCGTCAGTTTCGAAACGCTGAAATTTGTACAAACACTAGAGGCAGACTGGCACCTTCTTCTACTATTTTCAAAGATAAAGCTTTGCATTTGTGTAGATAATACAAAAAGTTAATAATTGAAAAATTGTGAAAAATTTGCAAACTGCATAAAGAACATGCCATTCAAAAGATATGAGAAGAAAATGCACAAATGCTGAATATATGAACTAAAAGTAAAACGTAGAGAAAATGCCTGTGAGGTAGATCAGCATATGAAAGAGAAAGCCAAATTAACATTTCAGGCGGAGCGCTCATCAGTATACTGCTGACAAGTCACAGCCAACTCATTAACCTTGCTCTTCAATGAACATCGAATGTTGCGACTTGCTTTAATGGGCAGCTTCGACTTCAGAAAATCTCTGATAAAAATGATACAATTTTGGGGAAGTTGAAACATAGAAACATAGAAAATAGGTGCAGGAGTCGGTCATTCGGCCCTTCGAGCCTGCACCACCATTCAATATGATCATGGCTGATCATGCAACTTCAGTACCCCATTTCTGCTTTCTCTCCATACCTCTTGATCCCTTTAGCCATAAGGGTCACATCTAACTCCCTTTTGAATATATCTAACAAACTGGCCTCAATAACTTTCTATGACAGAGAATTCCACAGGTTCACAACTCTCTGAGTGAAGAAGTTTCTCCTGATCTCGGTCCTAAATGGCTTACCCTTCATCCTTAGACTGTGACTCCTCGTTCTGGACTTCCCCAAAATCGGGAACATTCTTCCTGCATCTAATCTGTCCAATCCCGTTAGAATTTTGTATGTTTCTATGAGATCCCCTCTCATTCTTCTAAATTCCAGTGAATATAAGCCCAGTCGATCCAGTCTTTCTTCTTATGTCAGTCCTGCCATCCTGGGAATCAGTCTGATGAACCTTCGCTGCACTCCCACAATAGCAAGAATGTCCTTCCACAGATTAGGAGACCAAAACTGTACAGAAAATTCAAGGTGTGGCCTCACCAAGGCCCTGTACAACTGAAGTAAGACCTCCCTGCTCCGATACTCAAATTCCCATGCTATGAAGGCCAACATACCATTTGCCTTCTTCACCGCCTGCTGTACCTGCATGCCAACTTTCAATGACTGATGTACCATGACACCCAGGTCTCGTTGCACCTCCCCTTTTCCTAATCTGTCACCATTCAGATAATATTCTGCCTCCCTGTTTTTGCACCAAAGTGCATAACCTCACATTTATCTACATTATACGGCATCTGCCATGCATTTGCCCACTCGCCTAACCTATCCCAGTCACCCTGCAGCCTCTTAGCATCCTCCTCACAGCTCACATTGCCACCCAGCTAAGTGTCATCTGCAAACTTGGAGATATTACATTCAATTCCTTCGTCCAAATCATTAATGTATATTGTAAATAGCTGGGAGCCCAGCATTGAACCTTGAAGTACCCCTCTAGTCACTGCCTGCCATTCTGAAAAGGACCCGTTTATTCCTACTCTTTGCTTCCTGTCTGCTAACCAGCTCTCTATCCGCATCAATACATTACCCCCAATAACATGAGCTTTAATTTTGCACACTAATCTCTTGTGTGGGACCTTGTCAAAAGCCTTTTGAAAGTCCAAATACACCATATCCACTGGTTCTCCCTTGTCCTTTCTACTAGTTACATCCCTAAAAAATTCTAGAAGATTTGTCAAGCATCATTTCCCTTTCATAAATCCATGCTGACTTGGACCGATCCTGTCACTGCTTTCCAAATGCGCTGCTATTACATCTTTAATAATTGATTGCAACATTTTCCCCACTACTTATGTCAGGATAACCGGTCTATAATTCCCTGTTTTCTTTCTCCCTCCTTTTTCAAAAAGTGGGGTTACATTAGCTACCCTCCAATCCATAGGAACTGATCCAGGGTCCACAGAATGTTGGAAAATGACCATCAATGCATCCACTATTTTTAGGGCCACTTCCTTAAGTACTCTGGGATGCAGACTATCTGATCCTGGGGATTTATTGGCCTTCAATCCCATCAATTTCCCTAACACAATTTCCTGACTAATAAGGATTTCCTTCAGTTCCTCCTTCTCGCTAGACCCTCGGTCCACTAGTTTTTTCCGGAAGATTATTTGTGTTTTCCTTAGTGAAGAAAAAAGCATAGTATTTTTTCAATTGGTCTGCCATTTCTTTGTTTCCCATTATAAATTCACCTGATTCTGACTGCAAAGGACCTACATTTGTCTTCACATATCTATAGAAGCTTTTTGCAGTCAGTTTTTATGTTCTCTGCAAGCTTACTCTCATACTCTATTTTCCCCCTCCTAATTGAACCCTTTGTCTTCCTCTGCTGAATTCTAAATTTCTCCCAGTCCTCAGGTTTGCTGCTTTTTCTGGCCAACTTATATGCATCTTCCTTGGATTGAATACTTTCCCTAATTTTTCTTGTTAGCCATGGTTGAGCCACCTTCTCCTTTTTATTTTTACGCCAGACAGGGATGTACAATTGTTGAAGTTCATCCATATGATCTTTAAATGTCTGCCATTGCCAATCCACCGTCAACCCTTTAAGTATCATTTGCCAGTCTCTTGTAGCCAATTCACGTCTCATACCTTTCTTTAAGTTCAGGACCTTAGTCTCTGAATTAACTGTGTCACTCTCCATCTTAATGAAGAATTCTACCATATTATGATCACTCTTCCCCAAGGGGCCTCACACAACAAGATTGCTAATTAATCCTCTCTCATTACACAAGACCCAGTCTAGGATGGCCCGATCTGTAGTTGCTTCCTCAACATATCGGTCTCGAAAACCATCCCTTATACACTCCAGGAAATCCTCCCCCACCTTGTTGTTACCAGTTTGGTTAGCCCAATCTATATGTAGATTAAAGTCACCCATGATAACTGCTGTACCTTTATTGCACACATCCCCAATTTCCTGTTTGATGCCATCACCAACCTCACTACCACTGTTTGGTGGTCTGTACACAACTCCCACACGCATTTTCTGCCCTTTGGTTTTCCGCAGCTCTACCCATATAGATTCCACATCATCCAAGCTAATGTCCTTCCTTACTATTGTGTTAATCACCTCTTTAACCAGCAACGCTAACCCACGTCCTTTTCCTTTCTGTCTATCATAGAAACATAGAAACATAGAAAATAGGTGCAGGAGTAGGCCATTCGGCCCTTTGAGCCTGCACCACCATTGAATAAGATCATTGCTGATCATTCTAGGATAGATTGGTGAATGATACTCAAAATATAACAAGTATTTACATTGGTCAACAGTCCTTCTTAAGCACTCCATCAAAACCAGTTTAGCTGGTTATTCATCTCATTGCCGTTTGTCGGATTTTACTATGCCAGAGATGGCCGGCATCGTTGTTACTGTCCGCCAAAGCAATTCACTGTATGCAAAGGACTTTGAGACATGGGCACAACGTTTCCTCATACTTTTCATGCAACAACAGCATAAGAGCTGAGATGTGTCATTTTTTTACGAGGAAGTCACCTACACACAAAAGGATCAATGACCTTCCACCAGAACTGGAAGATGTTAGAGATCTTCTAGTATCTACCGGCCTTCCTTCTGCCACCTTTCTGGGCCATGGAAACCTTCTCTTCTTTGCCAGTTTTTCCTCTGCCCCTGCCATTCTGCTGTAACCCTTCACAACTGCTCTGGACCAATCTTTTATTTCTATACTTGTCTCATTATCATCTCCTTTTGCCTTGCACCATTATCAATTTTGTCATTGAAGCACTCCTGCCCTACACACTATCACAGACCTCTTCCTTTTATTCCTTTTCTGGCCCCCTTTTCACTGGCTCTGCACTTGCTTAAAAGCTGTTCACCTGCAGCATCTTCCAATACTGATGACCTGAAATGGGAATTTCAATCTCCAAAAACAAGAGGGTTTAGAATTTCAAAGAAAATCCACAACATAAACTGGAGAAACTCACAGCAAGAACTATCTCAGCAATAGAGGAATCCAAGACAAGGGAGTAGATCTTGACTTTGTGTGATAGTGTGCACAAGCCAGGATCTACCCCAAGTAGTTCACCTTTTTGAGCTCCTGATATCTGCTGCACCTGCAAACCTGATCTGTGCTCCAGCTTATTATGGCACAAAGATTGAATTGTTTTTGGAGGAAGTTTGACACCAAAACACTCCTAATACATATTGACACAGCCTTTACCTCATAGTAACAGTGTAGACCTCTTGTGCCCTCAGTGCAGACCGAGTGGAAAATAAAAATTCTGATTTTTTTTGCACCCTCTATTCTACACCTGCTCCTGTGCTGGTGGCACAAGGGAGTACGGTTCCGAGTATTGATTGCTAAAATCATCCCTTTCTCACAGAAATTAATATCAGAGCAAGAAAGAGGAACAACTCTGATTTTCATGTCTCAATAAAGGTGAAATTTCTGATTTTTGAAAGTAATGTGACCTTACTTGAACTTGAAATGTACAAAGCATGGCTGAAGCACAAACTTGTCTAGATAACCAAATAAAGTTTAAATTGTTCTTGTCACGAAAGTGGGCTAGGGCTTATTTCTAGATATATTAAAGGGTTTCAGGGAAATAGATAAAAAGATAATTGTAAACAGGGTTGAATTTCCATTATGAAATATTTGCAATATCTATTAATTAATAAATTCATGCAAAATTCTTCAATTTCTTATTTTAACAAGGTAATTATTCCATTAATAATATGCTTTGTGGAAAGCGATAAACAAAATAAATAGGTTATTGACATAGTAGAAATAGCAAACAAATGATTATCATATAAAGAAGTCAACCACTGAATTATAAATGTTGCGCAATGGAATTTCAACCTCTCACAAGAACAGGAGGAGACCATTCAGCTTCTCGAGCCTGTTCCACCTTTCAATTAGATCATGGCTTTCAATTAGATTCAATTAACTTGTCACCAATTTAAGTGTATCTAAGGGTTAAGTCATGGCAGGAGAGCTCGGACACGTGATATGCTCCTTTTGTACCATGTGGGAACTCAGGAACGCCTCCGGTGACCCTGACGACTACGTGTGCAGGAAGTGTATCCGCCTCCAGCTCCTGACGGACCGCGTTGTGAAATTGGAGCTGAGGGTGGATTCACTCTGGAGCATCCACGATGCTGAGAATGACGTGAGTAGCACGTGTAGCGAGTTGGTCTTACCGCAGGAGAGGGGTCCACAGCCAGCTAGGGAATGGAAGACCAGCAGGAAGAGCAGTGCAAGGAAGGTAATGCAGGGGTCCCCTGCGATCATCCCCCTGCAAAATAGATACATTGCTTTGAGTACTGTTGAGGGAGATGACTCACCAGGGGAGGGCAGCAGCAGCCAAGTTCATGGCACCATGGCTGGCTCTGTTGCACAGGAGGGCAGGAAAAAGAGTGGGAGAGCGATAGCGATAGGGGATTCAATTGTAAGGGGAATAGATAGGTGTTTCTGCGGCCGCAACCAAGACTCCAGGATGGTATGTTGCCTCCCTGGTACAAGGGTCAAGGATGTCTCAGAGCGAGTGCAGGACATTCTAAAAAGGGAGGGAGAACAGCCAGTTGTCGTGGTGCACATTGGTACCAACGACATAGGTAAAAAAAAGGAAGAGCTCCTACGAGACGAATTTAAGGAGCTAGGAGCTAAATTAAAAAGTAGGACCTCAAAAGTAGTAATCTCAGGATTGCTACCAGTGCCACGTGCTAGTCATAGTAGGAATCGCAGGATAGCTCAGATGAATACGTGGCTTGAGCAGTGGTGCAGCAGGGAGGGATTCAAATTCCTGGGGCATTGCAACCAGTTCTGGGGGAGGTGGGACCAGTACAAACCGGACGGTCTGCACCTGGGCAGGACCGGAACCAATGTCCTCGGGGGAGTGTTTGCTAGTGCTGTTGGGGAGGAGTTAAACTAATATGGCAGGGGGATGGGAACCAATGCAGGGAGACAGAGGGAAACAAAATGGAGACAGAAGCAAAGGACAGAAAGGAGATGAGTAAAAGTGGAGGGCAGAGAAACTCATGGCAAAAAACAAAAAGGGCCAATGTACAGCAAAATTCTAAAGGGTCAAAGTGTAATAAAAAGGCAAGCCTGAAAGCTCGGTGCCTCAATGCGGGGAGTATTCGGAACCCAGGAGAGGGCTCTGAGCTAATTAGAGTGGGTGACAGCGCAGATGAACAGGACCCCAAGAAAGAATGCAAAAGGCAGGAGGCAACAGAGCAGAGTAGCACTGGGGTAAGTGTAAACCACAAGGTGATAGGAAGGGACAATATGTATGAAGATAAAGGGGCTGCAGGAGGGGTCAAACTAAAAATTATGGTTTAAAAGCTAGTATTAAAACACTCTACCTAAACGCACGCAGCATTCGAAATAAAGTAAATGAGTTGACGGCACAAATCATTACAAATGGGTCTGATTTGGTGGCCATTACAGAAACGTGGTTGCAGGGTGGCCAAGACTGGGAATTAAACATACAGGGGTATCTGAAAATACGGAAAGATAGACAAGAAGGGAAAGGAGGTGGGATAGCTCTGTTAATAAAGGATGATATCAGGGCAGTTGTGAGAGACGACATTGGCTCTAATGAACAAAATGTTGAATCATTGTGGGTGGAGATTAGAGATAGTAAGGGGAAAAAGTCACTGGTGGGCGTAGTTTATAGGCTCCCAAATAATAACTTCACGGTGGGGCGAACAATAATCAAGGGAATAATGGAGGCATGTGAAAAATGAATGGCAGTAATCATGGGGGATTTTAACCTACATATCGATTGGTCAAATCAAATCGCACGGGGTAGCCTTGAGGAGGAATTCATAGAATGCATACGGGATTGTTTCTTAGAACAGTATGTTACAGAACCTACAAGTGAGCAAGCTATCTCAGATCTGGTCCTGTGTAATGAGACAGGAATAATAAACGATCTCCTAGTAAAAGATCCTCTCGGAATGAGTGATCACAGTATGGTTGAATTTGTAATACAGATTGAGGGTGAGGAAGTAGTGTCTCAAACGAGCATACTATGCTTAAACAAAGGGGACTACAGTGGGATGAGGGCAGAGTTAGCCAAATTAGACTGGGAACATAGACTAAACGGTGGCACAATTGAGGAACAGTGGAGGACTTTTAAGGAGCTCTTTCATAGTGCGCAACAAAAATATATTCCAGTGAAAAAGAAGGGCGGTAAGAGAAGGGATAACCAGCCGTGGATAACCAAGGAAATAAAGGAGAGTATCAAATTAAAAACCAATGCATATAAGATGGCCAAGGTTAGTGGGAAACTCGAAGATTGGGAAAAATTTAAACGACAGCAAAGTATGACTAAGAAAGCAATAAAGAAAGGAAAGATAGATTACGAAAGTAAACTTGCGCAAAACATAAAAACAGATAGTAAAAGGTTTTACCGATATATAAAAAGGAAAAGAGTGACTAAAGTAAATGTTGGTCCTTTAGAAGATGAGAAGGGGGATTTAGTAATGGGAAATGTGGAAATGGCTGAGACCTTAAACAATTATTTTGCTTCGGTCTTCACAGTGGAAGACACAAAAACCATGCCAAAAATTGCTGGTCACGGGAATGTGGGAAGGGAGGACCTTGAGACAATCACGATCACGAGTAAGGTAGTGCTGGACAGGCTAATGGGACTCAAGGTAGACAAGTCCCCTGGTCCTGATGAAATGCATCCCAGGGTATTAAAAGAGATGGCGGAAGTTATAGCAGATGCATTGGTTATAATCTACCAAAATTCTCTGGACTCTGGGGAGCGACCAGTGGATTGGAAAGCAGCTAATGTAATGCCTCTGTTTAAAAAAGGGGGCAGACAAAAGGCAGGTAACTATAGGCCGGTTAGTTTAACATCTGTATTGGGGAAAATGCTTGAAACTATCATTAAGGAAGAAATAGCGGGACATCTCAAGAGGAATAGTGCAATCAAGCAGACGCAACATGGATTCATGAAGGGGAAATCATGTTTCACTAATTTACTGGAATTCTTTGAAGATATAACGAGCATGGTGGATAGAGGTGTACCAATGGATGTGGTGTGTTTAGATTTCCAAAAGGCATTCGATAAGGTGCCACACAAAAGGTTACTGCAGAAGATAAAGGTACGCGGAGTCAGCGGAAATGTATTAGCATGGATAGAGAATTGGTTGGCTAACAGAAAGCAGAGAGTTGGGATAAATGGGTCCTTTTCAGGTTGGAAATCGGTGGTTAGTGGTGTGCCACAGGGATCGGTGCTGGGACCACAACTGTTTACAATATACATAGATGACCTGGAGGAGGGGACAAAATGTAGTGCAACAAAATTTGCAGATGACACAAAGATTAGTGGGGAAGTGGGTTGTGTGGAGGACACAGAGAGGCTGCAAAGAGATTTAGATAGATTAAGCGAATGGGCTAAGGTTTTGCAGATGGAATACAATGTCGGAAAATGTGAGGTCATCCACTTTGGAAAAAAAACAATAAAAGGGAATATTATTTGAATGGGGAGAAATTACAACATGCTGTGGTGCAGAGGGACCTGGGGGTCCTTGTGCATGAATCCCAAAAAGTTAGTTTGCAGGTGCAGCAGGTAATCAGGAAGGCGAATGGAATGTTGGCCTTCATTGCAAGAGGGATGGAGTACAAAAGCAGGGAGTTCCTGCTGCAACTGTACAGGGTATTTGTGAGGCCGCACCTGGAGTACTGCATGCAGTTTTGGTCACCTTACTTAAGGAAGGATATACTAGCTTTGGAGGGGGTACAGAGACGATTCACTCGGCTGATTCCGGAGATGAGGGGGTTACCTTATGATGATAGATTGAGTAGACTGGGTCTTTACTCGTTGAAGTTCAGAAGGATGAGGGGTGATCTTATAGAAACATTTAAAATAATGAAAGGGATAGACAAGATAGAGGCAGAGAGGTTGTTTCCACTAGTCGGGGAGACTAGAACTAGGGGGCACAGCCTCAAAATACGGGGGAGCCAATTTAAAACCGAGTTGAGAAGGAAATTCTTCTCTCAGAGCGTTGTGAATCTGTGGAATTCTCTGCCCAGGGAAGCAGTTGAGGCTAGCTCATTGAATGGATTCAAATCACAGATAGATAAATTTTTAACCAATAAGGGAATTAAGGGGTATGGGGAGCGGGCGGGTAAGTGGAGCTGATCAGCCATGATCTTTTTGAATGGCGGAGCAGGCTCGAGGGGCTAGATGGCCTACTCCTGTTCCTAATTCTTATGTTCTTATGGCTGATCTGTATCTTGACTCCATCTACCCTCCTTGGTTTCGTAGTCTTTACCTCACAAAAATCTATCAATCTCAGTTTTGGCATTTTTCAATTGACCTAGCCTCAACAGCTTTTTGCAAGGCAGAGTTCCATATTTCCACTATCCTTTGTGTGACGAAGTCCTTCCTGATTATACTGTTAAACAGCCTTGCTCTAATTTTAAGCTTATGCTATCTTATTCTGAATTCCCCCATCAGAAGAAATAATTTGTCTCTATCTAGCCTATCAAATCCTTTAATCATCTTAAACATCTCAATGAGATCACCTCTTAATCTTCTATAAGTCTAGTCTATGAACCCTGTCCTCATAATTTAACCCTTTTTCATAATTTAACCCTTTTAGCCCCGGTATCATTCACATAAACCGAAACAGGTGTTGAAAATGATAAGTACGTTGAATATTGGCAAAGTCAATTTATGGGGTAAATTTCCTCTGTGTGCTATGTGTAATGAAATTGTAAATGCATCTTCCCCTTAAAAGTTCACTTGAGGAAATCTCTGGCTTATAATTTTTGCTGCATCTGGGCAGGACCGAAACCAACGTCCTCGGGGGAGTGTTTGCTAGTGCTGTTGGGGAGGGGTTAAACTAATATGGTGGGGGGATGGGAATCTATGCAGAGAGACAGATGGAAGTAAAATGGGGGCAGAAGCAAAAGGTAGACAGGAGATAAGGAAAGGTGGAGGGCAGAGCAATCAAATGCAAAAAGCAAAAAGGGCCACATTACAACATAATTCTAAAAGGACAAAGAGTGGATGAATTAACTGCGCAGATAGCTGTTAACGGATATGATGTAATTGGGATTACGGAGACATGGCTCCAGGGTGACCAAGGCTGGGAACTCAACATCCAGGGTTATACAATATTCAGGAAGGATAGCTGAGGACTGAGAGAAATTTAGAATTCAGCAGAGGAGGACAAAGGGTTTAATTAGGAGGGGGGAAATAGAGTATAAGAGGAAGCTTGCTGGGAAAATAAAAACTGGTCCTTTTCAGAATGGCAGGCAGTGACTAGTGGGTACCGCAGGGCTCAGTACTGGGACCCCAGCTATTTAAAATATACATTAATGATTTAGATGAAGGAATTGAGTGTAATGTCTCTAAAGGTGACCTATTAGAGGTTTTCAAGATAATGAGAGGTTTTGGTCGTGTAAATAGGGAAAAAGTATTCCCTCTGGCAAGTGGACCAATAACTAGAGGTCATAGATTCAAAATCATTAGAAAAAGAACTAGAGGGGCGATGAGGAGACACTTACACAGAGCTGTGCACACTGGTTCGGGAACACCTCAAGCTGAAGGAGAGCATCTTAATGGCCAGGTATCGCTTAAACACGCACCATCGCTCCAAGGGCCAGAACGTGGCGAGCTTTGTTGTTGACCTAAGACACCTTGCGGGACAGTGTGAATTTGCCGGACCTTTGGGGGAAATGTTGCGGGACTTTTTTGTGCTTGGAATCGGTAACGAGGTCATTCTTCGCAAACTGCTGTCTGCCGAATCCCGAGATCTGAGCAAGGCCATCATGATAGCCCAGGCTTTCATATCCACAAGCGACAACACGAAACAGATATCTTCACAGAATCGAAGCTCACTGGCAAGTACTGTGCATCAACAGGCAGAACTGTACATGGCAGGACCTACACGACCGCAGAGACCAGACTTAGGCCTAGGGTGGCTCAGAGTCCATTAACGCCATGTTGGCGCTGTGGGGGCAGTCATAGAGCCCATCAATGTGTGCAAAGGCTGTGGAACAATGGGGCACCTCCAGCGAATGTGCAAACGACCTGTGACTCACCATGTGGCAGAGTCAAGAAAGGATGACCGATCCAGCGAGGACCACGCTGAACAAGCAGGAGATGCAATTCAACCTGAGGATGAAGAGGAAATATATGGGATGCACACCTTCACCACCAAAAGTCCTCTGATAATGTTAAAAGTTAAACTCAATGGCATTCCAGTATCCATGAAATTGGACACGGGGGTGAGTCAATCAATAATGAGCCAGAAGGCATTCGAGAGGCTGTGGGGCAACAGAGCACAACGACCCGAGCTGATCTCGATTCAGGCAAAGCTGCGCACCTACACCAAGGAACTGATACCAGAGATGTTATGTATTGTCCAGGTACATTAAATGTATAAGTGCAATGGTGTGCCACAGAGAGCACTTTGGTGGGAGACCTGAAAGTACCTGCAAGACAGAGTATAAAAGGCTGCCCAGTTGTGGCGATGAGGTTTACTGTCTCGTCAGGGATTTGCTGGCACCTGCGAGCGCCAGGGACAAGTCATATGAGGAGCTGATCGCACTCATTCATGACCAACTGAAACCGAAGGAGAGCATCCTCATGGCCAGGCACAAATTTTACCACCACTGCAGACCTGAGGGCCAGGATGTCACCAAATATGCTGCGGACCTCAGGAGGCTCGCGGCGCCGTGTGACTTTGGCACACACCTTGACGAGGTGTTGCGAGACGTTTTTGTTATGGGGATTGGCCATAAGGGTCTCCTCCACAAGCTGCTCGCCACTGAACCTACAGTCAGCCTGAAGCAAGCCATCACCATCAGCCGGGCATTTATGACCTCGACTTGCAGCACCAAGCAGATGACACACACAGTCTCGAAATCGGCAGGCACTGTCCACAGGATAGCGCCCACCACGGACAAAACTGCAGAACGTGGCTGTGCCCAGGGCAGAGAGCATGGATCCCGGGGTCCTGGAACTCAGAGTCCGCCGAGGGGGGCCTAATCGAGCAGCACCATGCTGGCGCTGCGGAGGAAGCCATGGGGCTCACCGCTGCAGGTTTGCGGAGTATACGTGCAATACCTGCCACACGAAATGCTACCTTCAGCGTATGTGCAAAAGAAACCTGACTCACCGTGTGGCTGAGGAGATGGTAGAGGGTCCATTTTCCAGCGAGGAGCAGGCAGAAGAAGACGAGGCGTTGTTTGGAGTGTATACGGGTACCGACGGTTCGGCCCCAGTGATTATGGAGGTCAAGATTAATGGAGTCCCAGTGAGTATGGAAGTGGACACTGGATCGGGTCCGTCGTTCATGAGTCAGGAAACTTTTGATAAACTGTGGGTCAACCCAGCTGCACGACCCAAGCTGGTCCCGGTCACGGCAAAGCTGCGTACCTGCACCAAGGAACTGATACCTGTTCTTGGCAGAGCGGATGTGCAGGTACCTCACGGGGGCGAGACGCATGGTTTACCTTTGTGGGTCATTGCAGGCGATGGGCCGACGCTTCTCGGCAGGAGGTGGATGGGGAAGGTCCGTGGGAGCTGGGAAGATTTCATTCCTCCATAGACTGCTGTTCCCCGGGTCCCGAAAGAGCAGCGCCGACCGAGCTGGAGGAGAAAGAAGCCGTTCATCGACAGCCTAAATCCCCACACAGACGAGCAGACCCTGGAAGAGCAGTTTTTCAAGTGTGGGCCGATCGCTGGGGTGCGAGCCGGCGATGCGCTGCGGGCGATGAACGGGAGGTCCATCGATGGCCGACAAGTCCGGGGAAGGCCCACGCGGAGAAAGAGTCGGGCGGCGGTCGCGGCTACCGTGGAGGCTGGGACAGTGGCGGCAGTGGTGGCTACTCGGGTGGGTGCAGGAGCCAGAGCGGAGGATACGGCAGCAATCACGGAGGCCGCTCTCACAGGGACCATGACTGATCGAATCCAAAGAGCCACTTCTGCCAGATTCAAGATCTGATTGTCTTGGCCGTTCTCCTTCCTTCTTTCTTCTTTATTCCTTCTATTGCAGAGAGTAAAACGTCATGCCAGTGAGCTCAAGATGGTGACGAGCCTTGTGGCAGCAGAGCTCTGCAGACAAAGGCAAGCAGAGAAACTAAAATGGCGGCACCCAAGGGACGCCTCGCAGGAACCACAAGATGGCGTCTTAAAAGGGAAATGCACCCGGGAGTCTTAAAAGGGCATTACACTGTGGCTGGCGGGCCCCACAAAGAGACTGTTGTAAGGCAAGAGCAAGATGAGCAATGTGATTTGTATGATGATGTGAGTTATGAATAGAAGTAATATTTTTATGCTGGTTGGGCACTGTGTAAAAATAAGGGATATATATTACTAAAAGAGTTAATACCACAAGGTACAAGTAAAAGGGTAAATTAATCTGTGACTAACACGATTAATGGACCAATGCGATTCTTGATTTATGTGATTCATGCAATGGTTCAGCGACTGCAGATGAGCTGCTAAGGCGATCACTTTCTGAGAACAGAGGCAACGCACCAAGTGTGATACCCTGCCTCAGAGCAGCCCGTTACCTCGGGCAAAAAGGGGCAGTATACCGCCAGCGTACTTCACCTAGAGGAGCTGGGATTAAACAACTGTTCAGTGTACCTGCAACCATTTGACATAACATCTGTACCACATATTATATGTACCATACAAATGTACTGTCTATGTATACCTGTTTTCTGTTGGAGGTTATGCCTGTGTACTTCATCACCCATGTAAGGACTGCAAACACCACAGTAAGGACTCACACTCACAAATCAACCAGGACGAACAAGGCCGAGGTCACCGGCAATGGCTTCTGGAACTGCGGGGGGAGTGAGATGTTATGTATTGTCCAGGTACATTAAATGTATAAGTACAATGGTGCGCCACAGAGGGCGCTGTGGTGGGAGACCTGAAAGTACCTGCAAGACAGAGTATGAAAGGCTGCCCACCACACCTGAGTGGCACTCTGGAGTTACACAATAAAGGACCAAGGTCACAGTAGTTACTACAACACCAGACTGCGTGGAGTCAGTGATTTGAGTGCTGCATACACCACAAGTTATTGGTAAGGCGGACATAAGAGTAACCCATGAGGGAGCGGTGCACGATTTACCACTGTGGATTGTTTCAGGTGATGGGCCCACGCTGCTTGGTAGTAGGTGGATGGGAAAGATTCGATGGAACTGGGAAGACCTCTGTGCAACTTCTCCGGCGAACAATGTCTCCCTTGCTCAAAGGCTGAGCAAGCCCCCACCTTCAGTTGAACCAGGCATCGAAGTGCAGATCCATTTGCAGATCCCTGAGGCACAGGCTGCTCAACACGACCACGAGGAGGTAAAGATCAACCGAGCAGTGGTACAGGCACGGTACCCACCACCCAAAGCCGACGACCTCTTCGCGACAATGGAAGAGGCTCCAGGTCGATCAAGCAGAGTGGGACTCCGGCCAAAATGATCCAAATGTGTTTTCCCGATGCCAGAGGCAAAATCCCTGGGGAGGAAGATCGCGGCAGTCAGCATCATGGACACGGATGAAAGTGCGTCCAGACCACAGGACGAGAGTGCATCCAGACCACGGGATGTCGCCACAACAAAACAGAGGCATGTGTTGCCCAGCAAGGAAGACGACTGGGCTTGGGGTAAAGGTAAAGGGGCGACCGCTGAGAAGGCCAGGAACCCACCACGTGCCAATAAGTTGTTTGCACTATGTAACTCATGTGAGCGCTCTTTCGCGGCGAATGATGCGTTATCATATGGGGGCGGGGTAACCTTACAACAAGCCTAAGTAGTGGACAAACACCAATGGGTCATATATGTAGCTGACAAAGTACTTGTAGTAAGTGATGTGTTATCACACGGGGTCAGGCGTGTTGTACTGCAAGCCAAAGTAGCGGGCGAACCCCAACTGGTTGTACAGGTATCCATTAAGTTAACCAAGGCAGTAGCCTGTGTTCATGGGACAAAAGAGATGTACCAAAGAGTATCCCAATATTTGCTCGAGTCAGACAAGCTGCCAATCTCACAGTTTTTGGAGGCACTATTATCAATGCTTTGTTTCAAATAAGTCTAACACTGTCTGTGCGCTGTAACATGATCCGCCACGGGCCAGGCACTGAGAATGGCACTGATGCCCTCAGTTAGCTACCGTTGCCCATCACTGGGGTGGAAGCGGCACAGCCCGCAGACCTGCTCATTATTATGGAAGTGCTAGAGAGCGAGGGATCAACCGTAATGGCCCCCCAGTTTAGGACCTGGACCAGCCAGGATCCCACATTACCGCCTGCTAACGGTGAACCGCTAGACAGGATGTTGCAGCTTATCCGTCGCAAAGACAAAATGCTAATCCCATCAAATTGCCCCCTATGGAGCAACCCTGCAACGTTGCAAAGAAAGACAGGGAGGTTACACACAGTCGGTGGTCCGGGGTTTCCATACCATGGCCCAGGATCCATGGGGACCACGCGGCCTTCCGCCACTACTGAAAGTCTCAAGGCCTTATCGGCCATCCTTGGCTTGCCAGACCTTAGAGTCAGCGACAATAGTTCTGGAGCGGGAAGCCCAAATCATAAAGCCAAGCACCACACATGTCACAGAAGACTACCTACAGACCCAGCTATTCCGCGGGTGCTACGCAGTCACCGGACAGAATCACTCAGAACTGAGCCTTCCGTATGCTATCAGCAGAGAATGTATCATGATTACATGGCTCCTCCACGTGGCATCAGAATAAATGATGTAGACCATGTTCATGGCCCCAGATGGGCTGCTAGCACTGTATTAGCCAAAGAGGGGAATGGAGTATTCGTGATGAAAATGGAGTGTCTGCTGTGAAACCATGTAATGGGCAAACACAGAAAGCATTTGGACCAGACCAAACTGCGAACTACAGATAACCAGGAACCACTGTGAAAGGACCTGGCCCCCAGCGACCCACTAACACAATCGCCCTCGTCGTCAACCACGAGGATGACTCCACCATGCCTGACAGTCTGATCAGACCAGCCGCAGGGCTGTGCAGCAACGATCAGACCAACTCACCCATGCCAGGACTTCAACTCAGGCAATCGACCCAGGAACGCAGAGCGCCAGATCGCCTCAACTTGCAAATAACTTGTACGTAAGACTTTGGTGGGGAGTGATGTTATGTATGTATGTAAACCTCACCACCGTGTAAGACTTGCCACCAGGGGGCACACCTGTGGGAGACCTAAGGGTCATGTGTGCACCCTGGGCAAGCAGGTATAAAAGATAATCTACCATGCTGCTTCCTCACTCTGGAGTTACATTAAAGAGACCATGGTCACAACAGTTTGAGGTTACAATACAGTCTTATGGAGTTATTCTGAACATGGCAGCTACCACTGGGCCAAGCTGACAATTTTGATTGTAGTAATTGGATTTGAATTTAAATCCTGGAATTTTAATTTATTTTCATCAACACAAAACATTCTCTTTGAATCATAGGAAAATCATGTTTTAATATGCTGCACCTTTTGTTTAAAACTGGCATCAAAGTCAGCGAGGGGTAATTTTGACTTTGGGTGATAATGTAAAACAGGCTGCTCATTATACATCTCTCCTGATTTTCATTTCTGTGGTAAATCTACCTTAGTTAGGTCTAGGGTTGACACGATTGGTAGGAGAGGAAAACCGTATGTCAGTCAAATTTTAATGACACGAGAGTGTTTCAGGCGAGGGACATTCATTTAGAAAACTTCTGGAGAGGATTAAAAAGCAATTCAAGCCATCGGCAACCTTTACAAGGCTGAAGGGGCATGAGATTAAGAAATGGTTCATCAGGATGAAGGGAAAGGGACAATTAGTTGCAGGCATGAGTCGGTAAACAAGTGATGGTGCAGCCCAGCACTGGGCCTCCTCTTTGATGGCTGCTGACATCGAGGTGATACTGCACGAGATGCTTGCAAAGATGGTTTTCCTCTGTGCCACGCTGCAGTACTATCCCATAGGTCAGCACTGCACCATGCCTGCAGTCAAGCTTCAAACCATAGCTGACCTTTATTGTCGCTGCACTTGAACAGGTTCTATGCTGTATTGTAGCCGCAGGTGCCCTTGCAGCAAATAACTAATCTTGGCACCTTCTCTTCTGCTGACCCACAGTCATTCTCAGGTGGGTTTGCCAGGGCCCACAGAAACGGTTGGTGGCATCTTGGCAGATGTTGGTTCCTGATCACCGTGACATGCCTCCTTTCATGGAATACCAGGCAAAGCATGGCATCTTGTGACTGGGACATTTCTAATGAACATTTTAACAGAAGGTTTGACAGGTATTCATATCTCATTGTGATGGCACCGGGGATCTGCTGGTGCAGCAGTTATTAGGAAGAGGACTCTCCACCAATAGTGTCTGCCAAAGTGAGGTCCGCTACCTCTCGCTGCAGGTGTTGAAGTGTGAGTGTGGGTGGGAGGGCACTCACGGGCACTCTGACCTATCTGATATCCTTCCACTGGTTTCATTTTTCCTCTGAACATGTCAGTTTGAAGGATTCCAAGTGGCAAACCTCTGGTGCCAATAAAGGGAGTTTGTGGCAAAATAAATAAATAACAACCACTGTCACAAAAGCTATGGGGGGGAAATAATTTTTTTTAAGTGACAAGATGTACCTTTAATAGGCCTAATGTTCATACCTTTTAAATACCCTCCCAGCAGCTTCCTCGCCTCTCAATGAACCAATATAATCTTTCACTTCCTCTTAATGTTAACATAATTTCTCCCATTCTGCTGATAGTACATAATAGGGCACTAAATTGGCAATCTCATTTGGAGAGGCCAGAAGGAAAACTTACGAAAAACTCTGCAATACGATTTGCTTTTCTGGCTAAATTCTGAATAATACGTTTGGAGAAAAAATGAACTGATATTTCTCTAGTTAGGGTTGAGTTCCCTTTTAAATACATTTTAAAAACACATATTAAGACAAAATAAAGGATGGAACAAGTAAAGAGTCCAAAAATGCACTAATGCACAAACTGTAAGCAGCAGCTTAAATTACATTTGTGTATTAAATGTCTAGAGAGGCATTGTCAAACACAAAGCCTCAAAAATCCAAGGCAAACAAATTAGTTGGCCCTGGAACTACCAGAAAGTTTGTAAAGCCTATAGGCAAAACATTATTTATATCGCACAACAAAGCTTAGACAATCATTTTTTTTATTCATTCTTGTGATGTAGGCGTCTCTGGCTTTGCCGGCATACATTGCCAATCCTTAGTTGCCCTTAGAGTTCTTTGTAGCAGTTTGATTCAACTGAGTGGCTTGCGAGGCCATTTCAGAGGGCAGTTAAGAGTCAACAACATTGGTGTTGGACTAGGCCAGAGGAAAGGACATTAGTAAACCAGTAGGGTTTTTGAAATAAGCGGATAGCTTCATAATCAATTTTTTACTGATACCAACTTTTTATTTCCAGATTTTTTTTAACTGAATTCAAATTCTTAAACTGCCATGGTGAGATTTGAACTCACGTTCATTGGATTAGTCCAGGCTTCTGGGTCACTGGTCCAGTAAAATAACCCCAACTCTACTGTATCTGTAACTTATACAACTTTATCTTATTCGTTCCTGGGATGTGGGCTTTGCTGGCAAGGCCAGCATTTATTGCCCATCCCTAATTGCCCTCGAGAAGATGGTGGTGAGCTGCCTTCCTGAACTGCTGTAGACTGTGTGATGAAGGTACTCCCATCATGCTGTAAGGGAGGGAGTGCCAGGATTTTGACCCAGCAACAACGAAGGAATGCAAGTATATTTCCAAGTCAGGATGATGTGTGACTTAAAAGGGAACCTAGAGGTGATGGTGTTCCCATGTGCCTGCTGCCCTTGTCCTCCTAGCTGGTAGAGGTCACAGGTTTGGGAGGTGCTGCTGAAGAACCCTTGGCGAGTTGCTGCAGTGCATCTTGTTGATGGTACACACTGCAGCCACAGTGCAATGGTGGTGAAGGGAGTGGTTGTTTAAGGTGGTGGATGGAGTGAAATCAAGCGGGCTGCTTTGTCCTGGATGATGTCAAGCTTACTGAGTGTTGTTGGAGCTGCATTCATCCAGGCAAATGGACAGTATTCCATCACACACTGACTTGAGCCTTGTAGATGGCGGAAAGGCTTTGAGGAGTCAGGAGGTGAGACACATGCCACAGAATGCTCAGCCACTGACCCGTTCTTGTTGTCACAGTATTTATGAGGCTGGTCTAGATAAGTTTCTGGTCAATGGTGACCCCCAGGATATTGATGGTGGGGGATTTGGTGATGATAATCCCGTTGAATGTCAAAGGGCGGTGGTTGCCTGGCACTTGTGTGGCGTGAAAGTTAATTGCCACTTATTAGCTCAAGCCTGAATGTCCTCCAGGTATTGCTGCATGAGGGCATGGACTGCTTCATTCTCAAAGGAGTAGTGAATGCAACTGAACTCTGTGCAATCATCAGCGAACATTCCCACTTCTGACCTTATGATGAAGGGGTGGTCATTGATGAAGCAGCTGAAAATGGTTGAGCCTAGAACACGGCCCTGAGGAACTCCTACAGCAAAGTCCTGGGATTGAGATGATTGACGTCCAACAATCACCACCATCTTCCTTTGTGCTAAATATGACTCCAGCCAGTGGAGAGTTTTCCCCCTGATTGCCATTGACTTCAATTTGACTGGGGCTCCTTGATGCCACACTCTGCCAAATGCTGCCGAGATGTCAAGGCCATCACTCTCACCTCACCTCTGAAATTTAGCTCTTTTGTCCATGTTTGGACCAAGGTTGTAGTGAGGTCTGGAGATGAATGGTCCTGGTGGAACCCAAACTGAGCATCAGTGACCAGGTTAAAGGTGATTAAGTGCCACTTTGTAGCATTGTTGATGACACCTTCCATCACTTTGCTGATGGTTGAGAGTAGACTGATGGGGCGGTAATTGACCGGATTGGATTTGTCCTGCTTTTTGTGGTATATTTGGGCAATTTTCCACATTGACGAGTGGATGCCAGTGCTGTAGCTGCACTGGAACAGCTTGGCTGGAGGCACGGCTAGTTCTAGAGCATAAGTCTTCAGCACGACAGCCGGGATGTTGTCGGGTCCCATAGCCTTTGCTGTATCCAGTGTGCTCAGCTGTTTCTTGATATCATGTGGAGTGAATTGAATTAGCTGAATACTGGCTTCCGTGATGGTGGGGACCTCAGGAGGAGGCTGAGATGGATCATCCACTCGGCACTTCTGGCTGAAGGAAGTGCTTCAGCCTTGTCTTTTGCACTCACGTGCTGGGCTCCGCCATCATTGACTATGGGGATATTCATGAAGTCTCCTCCTCCCATTAGTTATTTAATTGTCCACCACCATTCACAACTAGATGTGGCAGGACTAGAAACATAGAAACATAGAAAATAGGTGCAGGAGTAGGCCATTCGGCCCTTCTAGCCTGCACCGCCATTCGATGAGTTCATGGCTGAACATGTAACTTCAGTACCCCATTCCTGCTTTCTCGCCATACCCCTTGATCCCCCGAGTAGTAAGGACTT
The DNA here is from genome assembly GCF_044704955.1 of Pristiophorus japonicus. NCBI lineage: Eukaryota > Metazoa > Chordata > Chondrichthyes > Pristiophoridae > Pristiophorus > Pristiophorus japonicus. Next base: position 132,486,826 of record NC_091981.1, on the reverse strand, counting down.
CATCTAACTCCTTTTTGAATATATTTAGTGAATTGGCCTCAACAACTTTCTGTGGTAGAGAATTCCACAGGTTCACCACTCTTTGGGTGAAGAAGTTTCTCCTCATCTCGGTCCTAAATGGCTTCCCCCTTATCCTTAGACTGTGACCTCTGGTTCTGGACTTCCCCAACATTGGGAACATTCTAACTGCATCTAACCTGTCTGAACCCATCAGAATTTTAAACGTTTCTATGAGATCCTCTCTCATTCTTCTGAACTCCAGTGAATACAAGCCCAGTTGATCCAGTCTTTCTTGATAGGTCAGTCCCGCCATCCTGGGAATCAGTCTGGTGAACCTTCGCTGCACTCCCTCAATAGCAAGAATGTCCTTCCTCAAGTTCGGAGACCAAAACTGTACACAATACTCCAGGTGTGGCCTCACCAAGGCCCTGTACAACTGTAGCAACACCTCTCTACCCCTGTACTCAAATCCCCTCGCTATGAAGGCCAACATGCCATTTGCTTTCTTAACCGCCTGCTGGACCTGCATGCCAACCTTCAATGACTGATGTACCATGACACCCAGGTCTCGTTGCACCTCTCCTTTTCCTAATCTGTCACCATTCAGATAATAGTCTGTCTCTCTGTTTTTACCACCAAAGTGGATAACCTCACATTTATCCACATTATACTTCATCTGCCATACATTTGCCCACTCACCTAACCTATCCAAGTCACTTTGCAGCCTCATAGCATCCTCCTCGCAGCTCACACTGCCACCCAACTTAGTATCATCCGCAAATTTGGAGATACTACATTTAATCCCCTCGTCTAAATCATTAATGTACTGTGTAAACAGCTGGGGCCCCAGCACAGAACCTTGCGGTACCCACTAGTCACTGCCTGCCATTCTGAAAAGTATCCATTTACTCCTACTCTTTACTTCCTGTCTGACAACCAGTTCTCAATCCATGTCAGCACACTACCCCCAATCCCATGTGCTTTAACTTTGCACATTAATCTCTTGTGTGGGACCTTGTCGAAAGCCTTCTGAAAGTCCAAATATACCACATCAACTGGTTCTCCCTTGTCCACTCTACTGGAAACATCCTCAAAAAATTCCAGAAGATTTGTCAAGCATGATTTCCCTTTCACAAATTCATGCTGACTTGGACCTATCATGTCACCTCTTTCCGAAATGCGCTGCTATGACATCCTTAATAATTGATTCCATCATTTTACCCACTACTGAGGTCAGGCTGACCGGTCTATAATTCCCTGTTTTCTCTCTCCCTCCTTTTTTAAAAAGTGGGGTTACATTGGCATCCCTCCACTCGATAGGAACTGATCCAGAGTCAATGGAATGTTGGAAAATGACTGTCAATGCATCCACTATTTCCAAGACCACCTCCTTAAGTGCTCTGGGATGCAGTCCATCAGACCCTGGGGATTTATCGGCCTTCAATCCCATCAATTTCCCCAACACAATTTCCTGACTAATAAAGATTTCCCTCAGTTCCTCCTCCTTACTACACCCTCTGACCCCTTTTATATCCGGAAGGTTGTTTGTGTCCTCCTTAATGAATACCGAACCAAAGTACTTGTTCAATTGGTCTGCCATTTCTTTGTTCCCCGTTATGACTTCCCCTGATTCTGACTGCAGGGGACCTACGTTTGTCTTTACTAACCTTTTTCTCTTTACATATCTATAGAAACTTTTGCAATCCGTCTTAATGTTCCCTTCAAGCTTCTTCTCGTACTCCATTTTCCCTGCCCTAATCAAACCCTTTGTCCTCCTCTGCTGAGTTCTAAATTTCTCCCAGTCCCCGGGTTCGCTGCTATTTCTGGCCAATTTGTATGCCACTTCCTTGGCTTTAATACTATCCCTGATTTCCCTTGATAGCCACAGTTGAGCCACCTTCCCTTTTTTATTTTTACGCCAGACAGGAATGTACAATTGTTGTAGTTCATCCATGCGGTCTCTAAATGTCTGCCATTGCCCATCCACAGTCAACCCCTTAAGTATCATTCGCCAATCTATCCTAGCCAATTCACGCCTCATACCTTCAAAGTTACCCTTCTTTAAGTTCTGGACCATGGTCTCTGAATTAACTCTTTCATACTCCATCCTAATGCAGAATTCCACCATATTATGGTCACTCTTTCCCAAGGGGCCTCGCACAACAAGATTGCTAATTAATCCTCTCTCATTACACAACACCCAGTCTAAGATGGCCTCCCCCCTAGTTGGTTCCTCAACATATTGGTCTGGAAAACCATCCCTTATGCACTCCAGGAAATCCTCCTCCACCGTATTGCTTCAAGTTTGGTTAGCCCAATCTATGTGCATATTAAAGTCACCCATTATAACTGCTGCACCTTTATTGCATGCACCCCTAATTTCCTGTTTGATGCCCTCCCCAACATCACTACTACTGTTTGGAGGTCTGTACACAACTCCCACTCACGTTTTTTGCCTGTTGGTGTTCTGCAGCTCTACCCATATAGATTCCACATCATCCAAGCTAATGTCCTTCCTAAATATTGCATTAATCTCCTCTTTAACCAGCAATGCTACCCCACCTCCTTTTCCTTTTATTTATCCTTCCTGAATGTTGAATGCCCCTAGATGTTGAGTTCACAGCCCTGATCATCCTGGAGCCACGTCTCTGTAATCCCAATCACATCATATTTGTTAACATCTATTTGCACAGTTAATTCATCCACCTTATTACGGATACTCCTTGTATTAAGACACAAAGCCTTCAGGCTTGTTTTTTTAACACCCTTTGTCCTTTTAGAATTTTGCTGTACAGTGGCCCTTTTTGTTCTTTGCCTTGGGTTTCTCTGCCCTCCACTTTTCCTCTTCTCATTTCTGTCTTTTGCTTTTGTCCCCTTTTTGTTTCCCTCTGTCTCCCTGCATTGGTTCCCATCCCCCTGCCATATTAGTTTAACTCCTCCCCAACAGCACTAGCAAACACTCCCCCGAGGACATTGGTTCCGGTCCTGCCCAGGTGCAGACCGTCCGGTTTGTACTGGTCCCACCTCCCCCAGAACCGGTTCCAATGCCCCAGGAATTTGAATCCCTCCCTGCTGCACCACTGCTCAAGCCACACATTCATCTGCGCTATCCTGCGATTGCTACTCTGACTAGCACGTGGCACTGGTAGCAATCCCGAGATTACTACTTTTGACTACAGAGCTTTGATCTGATCAATAGGTTATGGGACCGCCTAGCTCTGTCTATTGCATGTTTTTCTGCTATTTAGCATGTATGCAGCCCTGTGTTGTAGCTTCACCAAGTTGACACTTCATTTTTAAGTACACCCGATGCTGTTCCTGTCATGTTCTTCCACATTCCTCATTAAACCAAAGTTGATTCCCTGGCTTGATGGCAACGGTCGAGTGAGGGATTGTTGATTATGGAGAAAGAGTCAGACTGACCACTTTGAGCTCAAAGTAAAGTGTGATCTTAGTCTTTTATTGCAGGTTTCCATAGTGCCTCTTCAACCTGTGAAGCCTTCTTAAATACCTGTGCTCCCAAGGGATTATGGGATCCCTTGGGACTCTGGGGAATGAGCCCTCTGGTGGCTGTACAGAGTAAATACAAGTCCACAAATCTAACAACATTTCCCCCCAACGTCAAGAGTGTAATTATTTACAATGTGAGTCGATCTGGGGCCCTTCTTGACCTGGTTGATCGTCTCAGTGTGAAAGCTGGTGTTGTTGAATCATTTGTTGGGCCTTCGCTGGGCTGCTGTGCAGCTAGCCTTGCTGGTGGGCTGCTGTGCAGCTAGCCTTGCGAGGCTGCCTGGTGTTTTGGGCCCTGCAGGGCTGCTGTGGATGATGCGTCCTGCTTCGTGGTCAACCGTGGTGTCGGTTGCCACTGGTGTGTGTGTTGGGGGATCAAAATAGGTAGGGTCCAAGGTGGGGTGCTCAGGGTAGTCTGTGAATCTGAGTTTGATTTGGTCCAAATGTTTCCGGTGAATGAGTCCATTTGAAAGTTTGACCCAGAACACCATGCTCCCCTCTTTGGCCACGACAGTGCCGGGAAACCACTTGGGACCTTGTCCATAATTTAATACAAATACAGGATCATTGACTTCAATCTTGTGTGACACATTTGCGCTATCATGGTATGCACTTTGTTGAAGCCGCCTGCTCTCTACCTGTTCCTGTAGATCAGGGTGAACTAATGAGAGCCTTGTCTTAAGTGCTCCTTTCATGAGCAGTTCAGAAGGTGGGATCCCAGTGAGTGAGTGTGGTCTTGTGTGGTAGCTAAGCAGGACTCGGGATAGGCAAGTCTGCAGTGAGCCTTCAGTTACCCTCTTCAAGCCTTGCTTGATGGTTTGCACTGCTCTCTCTGCTTGACCATTGGACGCTGGTTTAAACGGGGCAGATGTGACATGTTTGATCTAGTTACGGGTCATGAATTTTTTGAACTCAGCACTGGTAAAACATGGCCCGTTGTCTCTCACCAGGACATCGGGTAAGCCGTGTATGGCAAACATGGCCCGCAGGCTTTCAGTGGTGGCAGAGGCCGTGCTAGCCAAACTTATCTCACATTCAATCCACTTGGAGTACGCGTCTACAACCACAAGAAACATTTTACCCAAGAACGGGCCTGCATAGTCGACGTGTACCCTAGACTACGGTTTGGAGGGCCAAGATCATAAACGTAGCGGTGCCTCCCTTGGTACATTGCTTAACTGCGAGCATGTATTACATCTGTGAACGCAGGACTCTAAGTCCACATCGATACCGACCCCGACCTGACTCCTGCTTCCCCCCCCCCACCCCCAGACCGGACCCGACCCGACCCTCCGGACTGGACCCGACTCGACTCCCGCTTCCCCGCACCCCCCCTCCGTCCCCCGCCTCCGGACCGGACCCGACACCGACACCGACCCGACTCCCGCTTCCCCCGGCCCCGGACTGGATCCGACCTGACCTCCCTCCCCCCGACCTGATCTCCCTCTCCCTCCCTCCCCCCGACCCGAACCGACCGACCTCCCACCACCCACCCCGACTCGCGCTCCCCCCGACCCGACACAACGCCACCTACCTGTAAATCTGGTGCTGGGGACGGGCCCTGCCCGAAGTCTCGGGCCCGGCCCGTTCAGCCTCCCTCCCCCTTCTCCTTCCCCCCCCTTCTCCTTTCCCCCCCATCTCCTTTCCCCCCATCTCCTTTCCCCCCTTCTCCTCCTCCCCCCCATCTCCCCCTTCTCCCCGTCCCCTTCTCCCCCCCTCCCCCTTCTCCCCCCTCCCACCTCCCCCATTCCTCCCCCTTCTCCCCCCTCCCCCTTCTCCCGCCCCTCCCCCTCCTCCCCCTTCTTCGCCCCCTTCTCCCTCTTCTCCCCATCCCTCCCCCATCCCTCCCCCATCCCTCCCCCATCCCTCCCTCTGCCCCTCTACCCCCCTCCTCCCCCTCCCCTCACTGTCAGAAACATAGACACTGACAGACAGAGAATGAGAGACACACACAGACAGACAGAGAGATAGAGACACTGACAGAGACGCACTTGGGGGGGGGGCATCCCAGCACGCTGTTGGAGGGCTCCCGGTGCTGCAGTCGGTAAGTAGAAAATGTTTTATTTATTGATTTTTTAAAACATTATTTCTTATTAATTTTTTTTGATTGATTTATTGGTTGATTTATTGATGTATTTATCATTTATTATTGATGATGGCTCTTTATTTGTAAAACTGAAGTGTTTAATGTTTATAAACTTCCCTTTAAACCCCCCCCCCCCCATTCCCTACGCCTGATTTGTAACCTATGCCTGATTTATAAAGTTTAGACAAGGTTTTTTCGAGCGTACAAAAATCTTCACTTACTCCATTCTAAGTTAGTTTGGAGTAAGTTTTCACTGACAAAACTTTGAAAACAGGCGTAAGTGGCCGGACACGCCCCCTTTTGAAAAAAAATTCTGTTCCAAAGTGAAACTGACTAGAACTGGAGCAAACTAAATGACGAGAATTCCGATTTCTAAGATATTCCGTTCTACACCAGTTGCTCCTAAAAATCAGGAGCAAATCATGTCGAAACTTGGGGCCAATAAGGGGTCCTAGCTTGTCCAAGTTTTGATCTGCCGGGCAGTGACGGGTGATTGCTCACTCTCAAATGCTTCCATAACCATGGCTAGATCTGCGGGCTGCACCTGTGGTGGGTAATGGCAGCCTACTGAGAGCATCGGAGCAGTTTTCTGTGCCTGTCTTGTGGCGGATGGCGTAGTTGTATGCACACAATGTGAGCACCCATCTCTGGATGTGGGCCGATGCATTGGTATTTATCCCTTTACTCTAGGAAAACAGGGATATAAGTGGCTTATGGTCAGTTTCCAATTTGAATTTTAGCCCGAACAGGTATTGATCCATTTTCTTTACCCCATAGACACACGCTAATGCTTCTTTTTCAATCATGCTGTAGACACTCTCGGCCTTAGACAGACTCTTGGATGCATAAGCAACCGGTTGCAGTTTCCCGAAATCATTAGCTTGTTGCAATACACACCCGACGCCCTATGACGACGCATCATATGCTAGTACCAAATGCTTAAATGGACCATACAACACAAGCAATTTGTTTGAGCATAACAATTTTCTCGCTTTTACAAAGGCATTTTCTTGGCGTTTGCCCCAAACCCATTCGTCCCCTTTTTGTAGTAAGACATGTATTGGTTCTAGCAGTGTGCTGAGACCCGGTAAGATGTTACCAAAGTAGTTCAAGAGTCCCAGAAATGAACAAAGCTCCATCACGTTCTGTGGCCTCGGCGTGTTCTCAATTGCCTCTGTCTTCGCGTTGGTGGGCCTGATGCCGTCCACCGCAATCCTCCTTCCCAGGAACTCCACTTTAGGCGCCAGGAAAATGCACTTCGAGCAGTTTAACCTGAGCCCCATGCGGTTGAGTCGACTAAGAACCTCCTCCAGGTTCTGCAGGTGCTCGACTGTGTTCGGACCTGTGACCAAGATGTCATCCTGGAAGACCACGGTGTGCAGGACCCACTTCAGTAAACTTTCCATGTTTCTCTGGAATATCGCCGCCACTGATCGGATTCCAAACGGGCATCTGTTACAAACAAAAAGACCTTTGGCGTGTTGATGCAGGTGAGGGCCTTCAATGATTCCTCCAGTTCCTGCGTCATGTAGGCTGAAGTCAGATTCAGCTTCATGAACGTCTTTCCTCCCGCCAGTGTTGCAAAGAGGTCGTCGGCTTTTGGTAGTGGGTATTGGTCCTGCAGGGAGAAATGATTGATAGTTACTTTGTAATCGCCACAGATTCTGACGGTCCCATCTCCCTTGAGGACTGGGACAATAAGACTGGTCCACCCGCTGAACTTGATCGGTGAAATGATGCCCTCTCATTGAGCCGGTCTAGCTCGATCTCTACCCTTTCTCTCATCATGTACGGTAATGATCTCGCCTTGTGATGGATGGGTCACGTCCCCAGAATTAGGTGGATCTGCACTTTTGCTCCTTGGAATTTCCTGGATGCCTGGTTCGAACAGCGAAGGAGATTTGTTTAATAACCTGGGCAAACGAAGTGTCGTCAGCGGGCAATAGCGCTCGGACGTTGTCCCAGTTCCAGCTTATCTTTCCCAGCCAGCTCCTGCCGAGCAGTGTGGGACCATCGCCCGGTACCACCCAGAGTGGTAGCTTGTGCACCGCTCCATCGTAGAAGACCTTTACAGTAACACTGCCGATTACAGGATTCAGTACTTTAGTGTAAGTTCTTAGTCTTGTGCGAACTGGAGTTAAGACTGGCCTTGAGGCCTTGTTGCACCACAACCTTTCAAAAGTATCTTTACCCATGATGGACTGGCTCGCGCCCATGTCCAGCTCCATTGACACCAGGAGTCCATTTAGTTCAACATTCAGCATTATCGGGGGACAATTCGTGGTGAATGTGTGCACCCCATGTACCTCTGCCTCCTCGATCTGAGGCTCTGGTTCGTTGTGATCCTCCGTGGATCTGTCCTCCTCTGCAACATTGTGGTTTGCAGGTTTAACTAGCTTAGCAGCTTGCCTGCACACTCATTGGAGGTGTCCCATTGTTCCACAGCTCTTTGAATCGGCATGAATGGAAACGATGATCACCCCCGCAGCGCCAACAAGGTGTTAATGGCCTTGCATTCATCACCCTTGATGGTGGACTCTGAGACATCTGCAGACGTGTAGCTGCAGGTATGTGTGACCTGCCCTGTATGTTACAATTTGAAAACAACATCACTGTGTTCACAGTACTTGTAGCAGCACTTGTGTGCTGAGAGATTTGCTTCGTATTATCACTGGTGGCAATGAACGCCTGGGCTATCGCTATGTCCTTACTGAAGGTTGGGGTCTCTACAGTCAAAAGTTTGCGAAGTATGGTTTCATGGCCAATGCCAAGTGTGAAAAAGTCTCTGAGCATGTGCTTCAAATGTCCTTCAAATTCGCAATGTCCTGCAAGGCGTCTTAGCTCGGCGACATAACTCGCCACTTCCTGGCCTTCAGACCTTTTGTAGGTATAGATCCTCGCCATCAGAACGCTTTCCTTCAGGTTCAAATGCTCTCGGACCAGTGTGCACAAATCGTCGTATGATTTCTCAGTGGGTTTCGCTGGAGTGAGCAGATTCTTCATGAGGCCATACGTTGGTGCCCCAAAGACAGTGAGGAGGATCGCCCTTCGTTTGGAAGCATTCTCTTCCCCATCTAGCTCGTTGGCCACGAAGTATTGGTCGAGTCACTCCACAAAAGTTTCCCAATCATCTCCCTCCAAGAATTTCTCCAGGATGCCCACTGTTCTCTGCATCTTTGGGTTCGCTATCTGTATCTCATCGTCAGTTGTTGTGTATGGAGAAAGAGTCAGACTGAACACTGTGAGCTCAAAGTAAAGTGTGACCTTAGTCTTTTATTGCAGGTCTCCAGAGTGCCTCTCCAACATGTGAAGCCTTCTTAAATACCTGTGCTCCCAAGGAATTATGGGATCCCTTGGGACTCCGGGGAATGAGCCCTCTGGTGGCTGTACAGAATAAATATAAGTCCACATATATAACAGGGATATGCCAGGCCATGAGGTTACAGATTGTTTTGGAATACAATTCTGCTGCTGCTGATGGCCCACAGTGCCTCATGTATGCCCAGATTTTAGCTACTTGATCTGATCTGAATCTATCCCATTTAGCACGGTGGAGTGTGTCCTCAGTGTGAAGACGGGACTTTGTCTCCACAAGCACTGTGCGGTGATTACCAATGTACCCATTTAGCTGTGCAGACGCATAGCTGTCTGAAGCTCCCATGCAGGCCGCTTGCCAGTTTCTCAGTGAAAAAAACCGTGCATGTTCAGAAGTTTGATGTCATGTGGAGTGAATCGAATGAGCTGAATGGGCCGCGCACCCAAAAAAAAATGAGAATGAACATTGGTGATCACTCCACCAATACCGCCATGGACAGATGTATCTGCAACAGGTAGACTTGTGAGGACGAGGTCAAGTCGGTTTTTCCCTCATGTTGTTTCTTTCACAACCTGCTGCAGGCCCAGCCTGGCAACTATGTTCTTCAGGACTCAGCCAGCTCTGTCAGTAGTGGTGCTACAGAGTTACTCTTCTGAAGTTCCCCACCCAGAGTATATTCTGTGCCCTTGCTACCCTCACTGCTTTTTCCAAGTGGCATTCAACATGGAGGAGTATTGATTTATCAGCTGAGGGAGGGCAGTCAGTGGTGATCAGCAGGAGGTTTCCTTGCCAATATTTGACCTGATGCCATGAGACTTCATGGGATCCAGAATCAATGTTGAGGACACCCACGCTCCCTCTGATGGGTCTGTTCTGTCGGTGGAACAGGACATATTCAGGGATAGAGGAGTCTAGACATTGGCTGAAAGGTATGATTCTGTGACTATGACAATGCTTGACTAGACTGTGGGACAGCTCGCCCAGTTTTGGCACAAGTCGCCAGATGTTAGTGAGGAGGACTTTGCAGGGTCGACTGGCCTTTGTCGTGTATGATGCCTAGGACGATGCCAGGGGATCCGTCCGGTTTTATTTTTATTATATTTCTTTGTCGCAGTTTGGTACTGGGTGGTTTGCGAGGCCATTTCAGAGGGCAGTTAAGAGTCAGCCACATTGCTGTGGCTCTGCAGTCACATATAGGCCAGACTGCATTAGGACGACAGATTCCTTCCCTAAATGACATAAGTGAACCAGATGGGTTTTTATGACAATCCAGTAGTTTCATTTTACTGATACTAGCTTCTTATTCCAGATTTATTTAATTAACTGAATTTAAATTCCCCATCATGGTGGAATTTGAGCTGACATCTCCAGATCATTAGTCTTGGCCTCTGGATAACTAGTACAGTAACATAACCACAATGCTACTGTACTTCTTAATTGAAGGGCAGCAAGAATAATGAAATTTTAAATGTGTAATGCATGGATTTGTGAAGGGTAGATCATGTCTGACTAGTCTAGTTACATTTTTTGAGGAGGTCACTAGCATGGTGGATAAAGATGTTATCTATATGGACTTCCAAAGGCATTTGATAAGGTTATGTACAAGATATTACTAAAAAATTGTAAGTGTGCAAAATTGAAGGTAACCTTGTCATATAGGTTGGTAAATGTTTGAAAGGTAGGAGATAGAGAGTAAGGATAAAGGGAACATTCGCTGATTAGCTAGTGGTGTTCCCCAAGGATCAGTATGGGGCTTCAGCTTTTCACCATATATATATTAATGACTTGAATAAAGGAATAGAGGGCTAGAATTTCCTCTCGCATCATCCAGTTACCGCCCAGTTACCGCCCAGTTACTGCCCAGTTACCGCCCAGTTACCGCCCAGTTACTGCCCAGTTACCGCCCATTTACCGCCCAGTTACCGCCCAGTTACCACCCAGTTACCGCCCATTTACCGCCCAGTTACCGCCCAGTTACTGCCCAGTTACCACCCAGTTACCACCCAGTTACTGCTTGTTTTGGAGAAAAATGTAAAATATTGCCCGGTAACGCCCATTTCACCTCCCGATTATCGGCAGCAATAATTTGGGCTGACCATTACCGCTGACGTTGCTGCAAATTGCTGGTCCATTTTGGACACCCAGAAATCGCGGAAAATTCACTCCCAGTGCTAAATTCCAATAAAAAGTTTTCTTTGAGGCCCGCTACTGCCTGTTATCGCTCCGATGGAAACCGCCCATTTCTGAAGTAATTACCTGAATTAGGCCCAGTGTTATGCCTCCCTCCATTTTGTTTGCAGCTTTACAGTGGGCCAGAAGACCGCCGATAATAAAGAAAACCTATTCTTGATGCAAATCAAATTATATGTGGTGTACATATTAACAGATATGTGTGGTTTCAACAAGATAACCACCACTACTGTAGTTAAGTGATTCTATGCAGAAAATGAACTTTTGTATCTTTGAATTTGATTGGGAGAACCTTTTGTTCAGTAGGCTTTGGGCTGACATATATGCTGAGTTTCTGCTATAATTTGGTTATTTATTAGCTAATTGACACTTTGACTCTGTGGTGGACTGGAACATCATCTCACCAATGTTCAAACATTGTATCAGGAAGTCTGTGGAGGATTGTGATCTTCAAAAACCTTGCAAATTATTGGATTGTGTAATAAAAATATTCAAAGAGGCTCACTGTCTCACACACAGACCAGGCACTGAATTAACTCCCAGTACATGATTAGAGAGGGAAAGGGGCTCACAATCAGAGGGAAATACCCTCATATTCACCCAAAACATGGCAAAACTCAAGCCACAATGTAATCAGCCAATCGATGTTCTCACAAAATATACATAGAAACATAGAAACATAGAAAATAAGTGCAGGAGTAGGCCATTCGGCCCTTCGAGCCTGCACCACCATTTATTAAGATCATGGCTGATCAGCCCCTCAGTACCCCTTTCCTGCTTTCTCTCCATACCCCTTGATCCCTTTAGCCGTAAGGGTCATATCTAACTCCCTCTTGAATATATCCAATGAACTGGCATCAACAACTCTCTGCGGTAGGGAATTCCACAGGTTAACAATTCTCTGAGTGAAGAAGTTTCTCCTCATCTTAGTCCTAAATGGCCTACCCCTTATCCTAAGACTGTGTCCCCGGTTCTGGGCTTCCCCATCATCGGGAACATTCTTTCCGCATCTAACCTGTCCAGTCCCGTCAGAATCTTATAAGTTTCTATGAGATCCCCTCTCATCCTTCTAAACTCCATTGTATAAAGGCCCAGTTGATCCAGTCTCTCCTCATATGTCAGTACAGCCATCTCGGAAATCAGACTGGTAAACCTTCGCTGCACTCCCTCAATAGCAAGAACGTCCTTCCTCAGATTAGGAGACCAAAACTGAACACAATATTCCAGGAGAGGTCTCACCAAGGCCCTGTACAACTGAAGTAAGATCTCCCTTGCTCCTATACTCAAATCCCCTAGCTATGAAGGCCAGCATACCATTTGCCTTCTTCACTGCCGGCTGTACCTGCATGCTAACTTTCAATGATTGATGAACCATGACACCCAGGTCTCATTGCACCACCCTCTTTCCTAATCTGCTGCCATTCAGATAATATTCTACCTTTGTGTTTTTGCCCCCAAAGTGGATAACCTCACATTTATCCACATTATACTGCATCTGCCATGCATTTGCCCACTCACCTAACCTGTCCAAATCACCCTGCAGCCTTTTAGCGTCCTCCTCACAGCTCACACTGCCACCCAGTTTAGTGTCATTTGCAAATTACCCTCAATTCCTTCATCTAAATCATTAATGTATATTGTAAAGAGCTGGGGTCCCAGCACTGAGCCCTGCGGCACTCCACTAGTCACTGCCTGCCATTCTGAAAAGGACTCGTTTATCCTGACTCTCTGCTTCCTGTCTGCCAACCAGTTCTCTGTCCACGTCAGTACATTACCCCCAATACCATGTGCTTTGATTTTTCACACCAATTCTCTTGTGTGGGACCTTGTCAAAAGCCTTTTGAAAGTCCAAATACACCACATCCACTGGTTCTTCCTTGTCCACTCTACTAGTTACATCCTCAAAAAATTCTAGAAGATTTGTCAAGCATGATTTTCCTTTCATAAATCCATGCTGACATGGACCGATCCTGTCACTGCTTTCCAAATGTGCTACTATTTCATCTTTAATAATTGATTCCAACATTTTCCCCACTACTGATGTCAGGCTAACCTATCTATAATTACCCGTTTTCTCTCTCCCTCCTTTTTAAACAGTGGTGTTACATTAGCTACCCTCCAGTCCATAGGAACTGATCCAGAGTCGATCGACTTTTGGAAAATGATCACCAATCCATCCACTATTTCTAGGGCCACTTCCTTAAGTACTTTGGGATGCAGACTATCAGGCCCCGGGGATTTATCGGCCTTCAATCCCATCAATTTCCCTAATACAATTTCCCACTTTATAAGGATATCCTTCAGTTCCTGCTTCTCACTAGACCCTCGGTCCCCTAGTATTTCCGGAAGGTTATTTGTGTCTTCCTTCGTGAAAACAGAACCAAAATATTTGTTTAACTGGTCCGCCATTTCTTTGTTCTCCATTATAAATTCACTTGAATCTGACTGCTAGGGACCTACGTTTGGTTTTACTAATCTTTTTCTCTTCACATATCTATCAACACAAACAGTCTGGGACAGGCACATAGCTGAATCATGTTGTAATCTCATACACCTGCCCTTCTAATCCCTCGGGACCTTTACTTTGCTCTGCACTCTCTTTCGTCATTCCCTTAGCTGTGTTTTTTTTTTAAACAATCCGTCTCCAAAGCAGACCCACCCCATCCCTCGCCTTTAGTGATGCTGTCTTTAGCAAGCCCACAGAGGGGCAAGGTCTTGTGTCTACACAATGGGGCATCATCCAAAACACTGTGTGTACATAGCAACCTAGAGGGGGAGGGGGTGGGGGAGAAGGGAGTCAGTCACTGCGTGTAAAGGAGACCTGAAGAGGTGGGGTGGGGCGGGGGGTGGGTGGGGAGGGTGTCAGACACTAGGTGTACATCTATTCTTCATGTGTCTTGACAGTGTGGTCATGGGGCTATTCAAATGTAGCAGGTGTCACAACTGTAATGTATGCACCTGTGAGGATGCTCACAGGTTTGTAAAATAGTTGTAGAGCTGTTGCATTGTGAGTGGCTTACCCAGTTACATGATATGCACAAGATTCAAGAAAATCCCAGTCACTTGTGTCTAGGTCATCTAAGATAAGGTATGAGTTTACAAGGGACACCGGCAATCACACATTTAAAGTTGTGTTTCCTAAAAGTTGTAAAATGGGATATATTCTCCCCTTCCCAGGAGTGAGTGAGACACAGTACAAGAATGGTTTAGTTCAATAACATTTTATGAAACTTGTAAGTCGTATAAAACTTTTGAATGAATTCCAATTTTGATAACAACAAACATTATGAACAACAAACAGCAACAACAACAACATGAACAACAGTATAAAGACCACTGAAAACACCCCTGCACCCTTCCACAATTCTACCTGCGGCCACCTCTCCCAACGCCTTTCCTTCCCAATCCCCTCCTGATCCCTGGCCCTGCCCATGTTGGGACGAGTACGCGTACACCAGCACAGCATCTGAAGCATGTCTGCTGAGGGGTGGGGGGGCGCGGGTGGCGATAATGGCAGCGATATGTTTGGGGGTTCTGGAGAAGATGGAAGTGCTGAGGACCCATCTTCAAAGTCAGAAGAAATTATTTCCTCCTGACTATCAGGTGCTGTCACCATTGCTGGTATGGCACCTTGGGGTGCAGTGCCATATCCCATGACCATCGATTGCCGCATAGCATTGGCATTGGCGTTCTGGGTGTTCGCCCTCACCGCGGCAATCAGCTCCGCCATGTCCTCCAATTGACGGGCTGCTAAAGCCGCGATGTTTTCGGACAGCCCAGCAACGGCCTGGAGGAGCTATTGAATCAAGTTGATGCTCATCCTGGACAGTCCCACCATGTCCAGGCTCGCATCTGCCTGTTGCGCAGCATTCCCACTTTGGCAGATAAGCTGCTGCGGATTTACCATCGGGGTCAGTGTGCGGCATTGCATCCAGCTTGTTCCTGCTTCCTCGGGCCGGAATCTAAGAAAGTTGGATCACGACGAGGAACCGATGGCCGCAGATAGAAAGGACCCTTCAAGTTCTGCCACCTCCCCTCCTCCTGCACCACTATCATTACAACGCTTTGAGGAGTGGTCTCCTCCAGCTCCTGCAGCACCATCTCCTCCGTCTCTTCCACATCTCTTGATTTGTTCTTCCCTGCAATGTCTCCTCTCTGGGAGGGGCAGGTGGCTCCACCTGTGCAACTGTAAAAACATAACATTAATGGTTGGCTGCAGGGGAGGGGAGGGATCAGAGGTAACATCAGAGCATTTCACTTTGCGTAGGCTTATGTGAAGAACAAACATTTTATCCAAGAATCATTACATGAAACTATCATAAACAAAATATAAAGTACATAACATAACCAAACTTGAGTACCAAACTGTTTGCTTTTCAAGTGGCATAATGTCATCTACCAAAAAATCATGTCACAACTAACAACATTTCTTGCTTCCAGCATTACATTACATTCGACATTATATTGCCATAAGATTGAATTACATGACCGTAGTACAGTTCAGGGATTATACGTGGCGGTGCGATCATACACCCCCATCAGGGCTGCAGCACGTTCCTCGAGTTCCGTCAGAGGAATAGTCTTCGGCGGACTACCGCCCATTTTGCGGAGCTCCATCCTATTGCTGGCTAGTTTTTTGCAAAGGTGACAAAAAATATGTGTGAACTAATTTGACAGCTACTAATACTGAAAACACACATACATACATACACAATATATAGGTACACATTCCCAATTAACCGTTCCCCAGTCTTTTCACCAACAAGTGCACAATTTAAGTTTTGTTAGCACGCAAGTGTTGCATGATGAACACATGAAAATACAAAGGACTAACACAATGAGATCGATGATGGGAAATAAAAATGACACCAAGCATTACAACATAATAAAACGTGGCACTACTTAAGAGTAAATCGTCAATGCGTGTTAGTACTTACTCTTGCAGACCCAACGATGTCATTCCATTGTTTGTGGTATTGGTTCGGCCCCCATATCACAGACACGACGGAGGACACCGTCTCAGCGATCTCTCGCCATAACCGCTGATACACGAACATTGACGGTTTTCCTCGCCCACCCCATGTTAACTGATTCCAATGGGCCTCCACTTTGCCCACCAATGACTCCTGGGTTTCCGCCGAGAAACGAGTGGCCTTTTTTCTCCCACCTAACGCCCTCTCCACTTCCATTGTTTGATTCTCCATTGTATTGATATTTATTTATATATATATTTCAATTTAATTAATTATATGTTTATTATTATTATTTTTAAGAATTATGATTTTATTATTACTATTTATATTATTAATTATATTATTTTACAATATGATATAATTGTCAAGATACTAAATACTCCTCAAAAAACCTCAAAATTCCTCACAGCTCCTCTCTCACTGACCTGAACTAACCTCTGCAGCTTGAAAATGTTGAATGCTGTCCCTCTCTTCTCTGCGCATGTGCGGGGTCACTCTTGACCCCAAAATTGCGGGAGAATGGCCACACATGTGCAGAGAAGCTTTTCCAGCCATTTTCTACAGAGGTTCTGTTTCCCTTTCTAAAGGTAAGGTGATCGCCGACTTTTCTCCCATTTTGGCCGCCCGCTCGAGCCCGCTGTTGCTAGGCTTCGCCGCTGCCGACATCGAGGACTCGAAAACCTCCGGAGCACGCACCAGCTGTATTCCGGTGGTTAAAAAGACACAACCGCTGGAATACCGCTAACGATCAGGCGCCAGCGATGTGAGTTAAATTTCTAGCCCAGAGATTTTTATATCTAAGTTTGCAGATAACACTAAGTTTGGAGGCACAATAAGTTGTTAGATGGTAGCAGTAAGTTATAAAGGGAGTGGGAAAAACAATGGCAGATGGAGTTCAATGTGGGGAAGTGTAACATCATACACTTTGGATCCGAGAAAGATAAATCAGAACATTTTCTTAACGGTGAACGACTAGGAGCTGTGGAGTACAAAGGGATTTAAATGTCCATGTACACAAATTACAAAAAGCTTAATACAAAAGGCAATTAAAAAGGCTAAGGGAACTTTGGTTTTTATCGCAATAGGATTTCAATACAAATGTGAGGAGTGATGTTTCAGTTGTATAAAGCATTGCTCAGACCTCATCTGGAGTACAGTGTTCAGTTGTGGACACCAAACTTTGCCTTGGAAAATGTACAATGCAGATTCATCCGAATGATACCAGGGTGAAAGGGCTAAGTTATGAGGACAGATTGCACAAACCTGGGCTGTATTCCCTTGAGTTTAGAAAGTTGAGGGATGATCTAATTGAGGTCTTTAAAATAATAACGGAATTTTCTAAGGTAGATAGAGAAAAACAATTCCCTCTGCGGGGGAATCCAGAACCAAATGACACAATCTTACAATCAGAGTTCGAACATTTAGGTGTGAAATCAGGAAGCACATTTTCACACAAAGGGCAGAGAAAATCTGGAATTCTTTCTTACAAAAGGCAGTAGCAATTGAAATTTTCAAGAATGAGATCAATAAACTTTCATTAGGTAAGGGTATCACGGCATTTGAAGCAAAGGCAGGTAAATAGAGTTGCGGTCATCATCATCATAGGCAGTCCCTCGGAATCGAGGAAGACTGCCTTCCACTCCTGATGTGAGTTCTTTGGTGGCTGAACAGTCCAATATGAGAGCCACAGACCCGGTCACAGGTGGGACAGACAGTCGTTGAGGGAAGGGGTGGGTGGGACTGTTTTGCCGCGCGCTCTTTCCGCTGCCTGCGCTTGATTTCTGCAAGCTCTCGGCGTTGAGACGAGAAGTGCCCAACGCCCTCCCGGATGCACTTACTCCACTTAGGGTGGTCTTCGGCCAGGGACTCCCAGGTGTCAGTGGTAATGTCACACTTTATCAGGGAGGCTTTGAGGGTGTCCTTGTAACGTTTCCGCTGCCAACCTTTGGCTCGTTTGCCATGAAGGAGCTCCGCATAGAGCACTTGCTTTGGGAGTCTCGTGTATGGCATGCGAACTATGTGGCTGCCCAGCGAAGCTGATCGAGTGTGGTTAGTGCTTCAATGCTGGGGATGTTAGCCTGGACGAGGACACTGACGTTGGTGCGTCTGTCCTCCCAGGGGATTTGTAGGATCTTGTGGAGACATCGTTGGTGAGGAGAGCTGGTATTACTACAGCCCTGTAGACCATGAGCTTGGTCGTAGATTTGAGGACCTGGTCTTCGAACATGCTTTTTGTTATATATGTAAACTTGTATTTACTCTGAACAGCCACCAGAGGGCTCATCCCCTGGAGTCCCAAGGGATCCCATAATCTTTTGGGAACACAGGTATTTAAGGAGACTTCACAGGTTGGAGAGGCACTCTGGAGACCTGCAATAAAAGACTACTGTCACACTTTACTTTGAGCACACAGTGTTCAGTCGGACTCTTTCTCCATGCACTACAACTGGTGACGAGATACAGATAACGAACCCAAAGATGCAGAGAACAGTGGGCATCCTGGAGAAATTCTCGGAGGGAGATGATTGGGAAACTTTTGTGGAGCAACTCAATCAATGCTTCGTGGCCAATGAGCTAGATGGGGAAGAGAGCGCTGCCAAACGAAGGGCGATCCTCCTCACTGTCTGTGGGGCACCAACGTATGGCCTCATGAAGAATCTGCTCACTCCAGCGAAACCCACAGAGAAATCATACGATGATTTGTGCACACTGGTCCGAGAGCATTTGAACCCGAAGAAAAGCGTTCTGATGGCGAGGTATCGGTTCTACACCTACAAAAGATCTGAAGGCCAGGAAGTGGCGAGTTATGTCGCCGAGCTAAGACGCCTTGCAGGACATTGCGAATTTGAAGGACATTTGAAACACATGCTCAGAGACCTTTTCATACTTGGCATTGGCCATGAAACCATACTTCGCAAACTTTTGACTGTAGAGACCCCAACCTTCAGTAAGGACATAGCGATAGCCCAGGCGTTCATTGCCACCAGTGACAATACGAAGCAAATCTCTCAGCACACAAGTGCTGCTACAAGTACTGTGAGCACAGTGATGTTGTTTTCGAATCATAACGTACAGAGCAGGTCACACATACCTGCAGTTACACGTCCGCAGATGTCTCAGAGTCCACCATCAAGGGTGATGAATGCAAGGCCATTAACACCTTGTCGGCGCTGCGGGGGTGATCATCATTTCCATTCATGCTGATTCAAAGAGTACGTTTGCAAGGGCTGTGGAACAATGGGACACCTCCAATGAGTGTATAGGTGAGCGGCAAAGCCTGTTAAACCTACAAACCACCATGTTGCAGAGGAGGATCACGACGAACCAAAGCCTCAGTTCGAGGAGGCAGAGGTACATCGGTTGCACACATTCACCACGAATTTCCCCTGATAATGCCGAATGTTGAAGTAAATGGACTCCCGGTGTCAATGGAGCTGGACATGGGCACAAGCCAGTCCATCATGGGCAAAAAGACTTTTGAAAGGTTGCGGTGCAACAAGGCCTCAAGGCCAGTCTTAACTCCAATTCGCATGAAACTAAGAACTTACACAAAATAACTTTTTCCTGTAATTGACAGTGCTACCATAAAGGTCTCCTATGATGGAGCGGTGCACAAGTTACCACTCTGGGTGGTACCGGGCGATGGTCCCACGCTGCTCGGCAGGAGCTGGCTGGGAAAGATACGCTGGAACTGGGACGACGTCCGAGTGCTATCGACCACTGACGACACTTCGTGTGCCCAGGTTATTAAATAAATTTCCTTCGTTGTTTGAACCAGGCATCAGGAAATTCCAAGGAGCAAAAGTGCAGATCCACCTAATTCCGGGGGCGCGACCCATCCATCACAAGGCGAGAGCATTACCGTACATGATGAGAGAAAGGGTAGAGATTGAGCTAGACCAGCTGCAAAGAGAGGGCATCATTTTCCCGATCGAGTTCAACGAGTGGGCCAAACCTATCATCCCAGTCCTCAAGGGGGATGGCACCGTCAGAATCTGTGGCGATTACAAAGTAACTATCAATCGTTTCTCCCTGCAGGACCAATACCCACTACCAAAGGCCGATGACCTCTTTGCAACACTGGCGGGAGGAAAGACATTCACAAAGCTGAATCTGACTTCAGACATGAAGCAGGAACTGGAAGAATCATCGAAGGCTCTCACCTGCATCAACACGTACAAAGGTCTTTTTGTTTATAACAGATGCCCGTTTAGAATCCGATCGGCAGCGGCGATATTCCAGAGAAACATGGCAAACTGACTAAAGTCGATCCTGCACACTGTGGTCTTCCAGGACGACATCTTGGTCACAGGTCGGAACACAGTCGAGCACCTGCAGAACCTGGAGGAGGTTCTTAGTCGACTCAACCGCGTGGTGCTCAGGTTAAAATGCTCGAAATGTATTTTCCTGGCGCCTAAAGTGAAGTTCCTGGGAAGAAGGATTGCGGGGGATGGCATCAGGCCCACCAACGCAAAGACGGAGGCAATTGAGAGTGCACGAGGCCACAGAATGTGACGGAGCTGCGTTCGTTTCTGGGACTCCTGAACTACTTTGGTAGCTTCTTACTGGGTCTCAGCTCACTGTTAGAACCACTGCATGTCTTACTACGAAAAGGGGACGAATGGGTTTGGGGCAAAAACCAAGAAAATGCCTTTGTATAAACGAGAAAATTGTTCTGCTCAAACAAATTGCTTGTGTTGTATGATCCATGTAAGCTTTTGGTACTAGCATGTGATGCGTCGTCATATGGCGTTGGGTGTGTATTGCAACAAGCTAATGATTTCGGGAAACTGCAACCGGTTGCTTATGCATCCAGGAGTCTGTCTAAAGCTGAGAGAGCCTACAGCATGATTGAGAAAGAAGCGTTAGCGTGTGTTTATGGGGTTAAAAAAAAAATGCATCAATATCTGTTTGGGCTAAAATTCGAATTGGAAATTGACCATAAGCCACTTATATCCCTGTTCTCTGAGAGCAAAGGGATAAATACTGTAGTGTATGTAGGCACCTTATTAATGTCTCCGGACCCATCCAGAGATGGGCGCTCACGTTGTCCGCATACAACTACGCCATCCACCACAAACCAGGCACAGAAAACTGCGCCGATGCTCTCAGTAGGTTGCCATTGCCCACCACGGGGGTGGAAATGGCGCAGTCCACAGATCTAACCATGGTTATGGTAGTATTTGAGAGTGAGCAACTGCCCGGCAGTTCAAAACCTGGACAAGCCAGGACCCCTTATTATCTCTAGTCAAAAGCTGTGTGCTTTACGGGAGTTGCTCCAGTGTCCCAGTAAAAATGCAGGAAGAGATAAAGTCGTTCCAGCAGTGTAAAGATGAAATGTCTATACAGGCAGACTGCCTTCTGTGGGGCAATCGAGTAGTAGTCCCCAAGAAGGGCAGAGACACCTTCATCAATGACCTCCACAGTGCCCACCCAGGCATCGTAATGATGAAAGCGATAGCCAGATCCCACATGTGGTGGCCCGGTATCGATGCGGACTTAGAGTTCTGCGTTCACAGATGGAAGACATGCTCGCAGTTAAGCAATGTACCCAGGGAGGTGCCCGCTAAGTTTATGGTCTTGGCCCTCCAAACCGTGGTCTAGGGTACACGTCGACTATGCAGGCCCGTTCTTGGGTAAAATGTTCCTTTTGGTTGTAGATGCATACTCCAAGTGGATTGAATGTGAGATAATGTTGGCAAGCATGTTCGCTGCCACTACTGAAAGCCCGCGGGCCATCTTTGCCACACACGGCCTACCAGATGTCCTGGTGAGCGACAACAGGACATGTTTCACCAGTGTTGAGTTCAAAGAATTCATGACCCGTAACGGGATCAAACATGTCACATCTGCCCCGTTTAAACCAGCGTCCAATGGTCAGGCAGAGAGAGCAGTGCAAACCATCAAGCAAGGCTTGAAGAGGGTAACTAAAGGCTCACTGCAGACTCACCTATTCTGAGTCCTGCTTAGCTACCGCACGAGACCCACTCACTCACTGGGATCCCACCTGCTGAACTGCTCATGAAAAGTGCACTTAAGACAGGGCACTCGTTAGTTCACCCTGATCTACATGAACAGGTAGAGAGCAGACGGCTTCAACAAAGTGTATACCATAATAGTGCAAATGTGTCACTCAAGATTGAAATCACTGATCCTGTATTTGTATTAAATTATGGACAAGGTCCCAAGTGGCTTGCCGGCACTGCCATGGCCAAAGAATGGAGCAGGGTGTTTTGGGTCAAACTTTCAAATGGACTCATTCACCGGAAACACTTGGACCAAATCAAACTTAGATTTACAGACGATCCTGAGCAACCCACCTTGGACCCTACCTTTTTAGATCCCCCAACATACACACCAGTGGCAACCAGCACCACGGTTGACCACGAAGCAGAACCCATCATGCACAGCAGCCCAGCAGGGCCCAACACACCAGGCAGCCCAGCAAGGCCAGCTGCAAAGCAGCCCAGCGAGGG
The DNA here is from genome assembly GCF_044704955.1 of Pristiophorus japonicus. NCBI lineage: Eukaryota > Metazoa > Chordata > Chondrichthyes > Pristiophoridae > Pristiophorus > Pristiophorus japonicus. The sequence goes on along the minus strand of NC_091981.1, from coordinate 132,464,275 downwards.
CCCAACAAATGATTCAACAACACCAGCTTTCACACCAAGACGATCAACCAGGGCAAGAAGGGCCCCAGATCAACTCACATTGTAAATAGTTACACTCTTGACTTTGCGGGCGCAGTGTTGTTATATATGTAAACTTGTATTTACTCTGTACAGACACCAGAGGGCTCCTCCCCTGGGGTCTCAAGGGGTCCCATAATCCCTTGGGAGCACAGGTATTTAAGGAGGCTTCACAGGTTGGAGAGGCACTCTGGAGACCTGCAATAAAAGACTAAGGTCACAATTTACTTTGAGCTCACAGTGTTCAGTCTGACTCTTTCTCCATACACTACACTTTTCCTCAGGCGGCCGAAGGCTGCACTGGCGCACTGGAGGCGGTGTTGAATCTCCGCATCAATGTCTGCTTTTGTTGATAAGAGGCTCCCGAGTTTGGGAAATGGTCCACGTTGTCGAGGGCCGCGTTGTGGTACAGTTCCGCTGTAATCTAATTGAATGGCGGAACAGGCTTGAGAGGCTGAATGGCCTACTTCTGTTCTTATGTTTCTATAAGAAGTAAACTGTCTTTGATGGGAATATGTGAACCCACATTCTGGTTTTAGAGCTACTGAAATTTAATGTACATAAATTGTTTTCGGCATTTATGGAATTTGAGGAAGATATTTGCAGCATATGCAATTCCGTTCAAATTTATTGCGCCATTTTCTTGAGGAAAAATAAATGACATGTGAAGTCCCACACTCTTACCTGGCAATCACATGGTTAACAGGAAAGCTGCTTGTGATTTGAATCCTGTGCCAGCACTGCCCCTCCATCAACAGAGCTGGTACACTGAGATTACACACTAAAAGTTAGGTTGCAGTTTCGGTGATGCGGGTGCTGGGTATGTGAGGAAAAATTACAAATTGTTCAACAACTTATATAATTTGGAATGTTTTTGCCAGATTCCTGTGCAGTTTATGCAGAGCTTGACAGTTATCTCAGCCGCCGGAGGAAAATGCCAGGTGGATTTGGAGGTGCAGAGAGGAACTCTAGTTAGTCACTGCACCGGAATTCTGGTTTTGATGTGGAGCTGACAGAAAAGTTATTACTCCAAATGCTAAACTTCCAAGCAGCAATCCATCGTGGCAATACAGAAAGCATTCTGTAAACAGTAGCCATAAGAGAATGTGCCAAAGATAGCCAGCTCATCTTTGGTAAAACAACAGCAGTGCCAGCATCAGCTTGCCTCCTGCCCCATCCCCAGGCCCCAGTTTAAACAAGTTGCTTCATTCCCTGCCAAGCTCCCCGGACATTGAGCCCAGATAGGGTGGCTGAAAAAGGTAAGAGAGTATCCCTCCTTATATGCTCCATTCATCAACCCCTTTTGGTAAGAAACAAATCATAATTTGGGTCAACTTTTTCCCTTACATTTAATTAGACTTGTTGAAAATTGTAAGATAAAGATGGAGAGAACAATAGATGTGATATTCATGTATGCTTTAAAATGCTTACACTGAAGGACCTCAGGGGCAACAGAGAAGAGCAACACTGTTTGGTGTCAGAGGGAAGAGTTATGAGAAATGACTTGATTACCTCAGTCTCTTCAGTGTTGAAAAGAGATGTCTTAAAGAACACCTTATAAAAAGGTATGCAAAACACTTCATGGGTAGAGAAATTAAATCTGAAACCTGGAGGGTAAGACAGCTACTGGAGGATATAGCCACTAGCTCCTGAAATTGTGAATATAAACAGGCAGAAACATTGAATTTATCTGATGAATCCAACATCTAATAGAATACAAAACAGTATCATCACAAACTTACTCCAAGTCATATCAAAGGTACTTTAGCCATTTGCTTTCATATAGCAGATTTTCTCATAATGCCAAAAATATTTTCCAAAGTTGATTTTAACCAAACTATAACTGCTACAGAAAATGCTAACCACATATACTCAGAACTTGTTAACATTGATTTAGTGTACTGTTTATTGATGTTTTTTTACTTATTAAAGCAGTTTGCTTCAATGTGATGAGAGTAAAATTCCTTGGTTTAAGTGTTTGTGAAATCCAAGGATATATTTACAAATGCTTTGGTTCACAATAGTAAGCTAAAGCACTGCAGTTAAACAATCTTGTTTACTCCTGGTGTCAAGTAATGTAAATAGCCTTCTTGTTAAGACTTCTAATCTACTTAGTACACATTTTCATACACTGTACAAATAGATGAAACCAAATCTGTTTTGAAGTGATCTCACATAAGGTGTACTTCAGGATTGCCATGTGAAGCCGAGCTCAGACAGATCAGCTACTCCAATCAGCTTGAAATCTGAGTTGCCCAGTGAACTTAATAGGCCCTTAGCATATCTGTGCCTTTTATCTGATTGAAAAAAGAAACTCAAAAGGTAAACTTCAGGGTTCATGGAATGGAAGACAAATGAGATGTCATAATTATCAAAGTGGCTAATTTAGAAAATTAAGCTGTTCACATAGGTGACATAATTACTTGTCACAATCACTCTCTTCTTCTCATTAGTGTTCTTCCTTACTGGCACATAATAATATGAGGGTATAATACCTTTTTAGTCATTTCTATTTTTGACATAAACATTCTGAGTTTGCAATCAATTTGTAGCATGGATTTGTTTTCTTTATTCCTTCCTTGTGGTCTTATTTTAGTTTTTTCTCCTATATATTTACCTATTTTTTTTGTTTTGTACTTGTTATCTTATTCTTGTATCTTTTGTTCTCCCTTCTGATTTTTAATTGATTATCTGACAGATATTGTATTCTGTTAGTGTTTATTGTTTTCAGTATTTGAATATTGCTTTCAAAATTCATGTCATCGAAGGGATCTAGCAGCAGTGCTGACAATCATGTTTTTTTATGAGTCCTCACATATAGAGAATTATTAGGGACAATTTCTGAGAAGGAAAATGAGTCTGGTTTGTAATGCATGTTTGCAAGACATGACATTGTAAATGGGCAAGGTTAAACATTTTGGATTAAAAACATGACTGTGAGATTGATTAGGGACCTGCAGTCTTGTAAAGATGGAAGGAAAGGGCTGACATGACTTATAGTTTGCTGAATTCAGAGAGATTACACTGATGTCATTCATTTGAAGAGATAGTTCATCCTGAATGCATACATTGTAACTGTAATTTGTAAATTTCAAGAAAATAAACATGTTTAACCAGTTGTATGTGCACTGAACATTGAGAGAAGCAGGGAATGGCTTGACTTCTCTGGATGGCTTGTATGTGACAAAACAATCACGTCACCAGCTACTTTCTGATGTTTTGTTCAATGTGCAGGTCATCCATAAATCAAAAAACATTGTAAGAGAGACAGTTTTATTTAATATTATTTATTACCTGTTTATAAACTGGCAATGGTGAAAAATGTGTCAGATGTTGAAATCTTGCAACAAATAGGATTACAGTATATTTCATTTTGACCACACAAAGTATTGTATCAAATAACACAAGGAAACAACTCAAATTCTCTTTCACCAGTTATAAGGAAAAAAATGGATCAAGTGTTATAAATAGATATTAGCATTAATATATACCACTGTCTCCCTTTTTGTGCATCATAACTAGCATAATTTCATAATTAGAACAAAATAATTTAAAATCTATCAAGTTATTAGCATTCATGTAATACTGGATTGATATAAATTGTTTCATCCTACTCATTTATAAACATAACCCCACATTCTGCCATTTTAAACAGAATGCAATGCTTCTGTGATTCTACTGAGCTTTAGCAGAATAGCTGGTGTTGGTTTGTGCTCAAATTACAGGCTGACAATCAAATAGCTTCCAGTTATTTTTTGGTGAATTAGATAGATCACAAAGAGTTAAATTGCAGACCAATTTGAGTCACAATTCAACAGCCATAGTTTGTAATGCGTGTCTCCTAGCAACTAGAAATCTGAGCTCTTTTTTATTGCATTTCATTGTGCTTCAGAAATTCTTGCTGTTGACTGCATCTTTAGTCATCTCACTTTTGATGGGCCCCAACCAAACTAGTTTTATGTCAATTTTAAATGAGTGATTTTTAACATGAAAGAATATTACTAAAATCATGTAAAATATTTTTTTTCAAAACTGGAGGATGTCACAATAATCTTTTTTAGATTTTGATGTTCTGTATTTTGGGCACCTTTCGTGGTTATGTTTAGAGCACTTGCAGATTATATTAATAACTAGTTGAAGAAATACATGAAACAATGATAAACATGCTTTTGTTTTTAATTTTTTAACATTTTTTGAAGAGAAAGTTAGCCGCCCTTAATAGATCGCCCCCATGTTATTCAAATGCAGATTTCCAGCAATCTAAAAGTTAATGTTTGAATATTGCACTTTGGGTTATGCGGGAAATATATATTACAAATCTATTTTAAACAAGGATTATATAGTTTAGATAGAGTATATGGGCTTTGAAACCATATATATCAGTGTCTGAACACTTACTAAAAGAAAAAAAAGAAAATTTGTGTTCATGTGAAATTCTTTCATCTGCTCTTTTAATGTAGGCAATAATGCTAATATTCCACAGCATCAGTTCAAAACATGGAGCCGATCTAATGATGTCATTATTGAGTAACAAGAACAATTTTCAAACTCTCAGCTTTCCAACCTTAGTTTATTAAATTCCCCAAACTCGCAATCCTTGTGGGGTACCAGGCTCAAAGGGAGCATAGGTCAGGGATGGGCTACAACACTGCAGCACTCATTCTCTGAGCTGCACTCCCTTCAAGTGTGACTCACTACTTGGAGTCTGGGATTGGTGAATTTATCCTTACACATATATATAATATGCAGAGGTGCATTGGCTGTTTTAGCTTTCTTACCATGTCCCAGTGATCGTTTCAGTATTCACCAATAAACCTAAAATAGATCATTTCAGGCTCCGATTTCTTTTTAAATTTTCTTTCTTCCTCCACTGAACATGCTGACACACACCAAAGTACGGTCATGTAAAGGCCAACAGCTCTCCAGCACCATGCCAAGGTTGCCAGCCTTCACACGTGAGAATAGACAGTGACTATCAGCGGCTGAGCCAATCTGAAGGGCATTACAACTGAGCTCAATCTTAGCATCACCTGGTGTTCCAGCAGTAATCACAGACTAGTGAGCAGCAGCAGGAATACGAACATATGAACTATGAACATACAAACTATGAACAGACAAACATATGAACATACAAACACAAACATATGAACATACACACATATAAACATACAAGCATACGAAAATGATGGACTGGAAAAAATCCACTAGTCTGTCCCATATAATTGTGGTGCGTACTGCATCACGCTACACAAACTCCCACCTGCTCAGAGCCATTTAATCTTGTGGAAGAGGTTCAAAATCCAGGTAAAATCTCAGGCCAATTAGGAAACAAAATCTGGAAAATTCCACATCAACCCCTTTAGGCGATTGAAACTAGTCCAGAAGATCACATAGATCCTGATTTATTGTATTGGATATCTACCTCTTGTACAAGATGATCTCTGCCTCAGCCAGATACAGCTCCAGCTCTCTGATGAGGAATCGTTTCAGATTTCTCCCTTCTTTCGCCCAGCAAGCTGAGCAAACTAAGACCAGTTGCAGCACCACAACTGGCACGCTAACTAACTCTTTCTCATATCAATGCAAACTCGATGGACATATTAGGAAACGTGGCTGAGATTTGAATAAATATGCTGTAGCATTGCCAGTAAATCTAAATATGAGAACAGCAAATTATTTGCTTGCTTTCAAGATTTCAGTATATTTCTGATTTATTGGTCTAAAAAATTGACTGACCCTCTCAAAGTGGTAGAATTACGGGGGTGGCATTACTGCCATTGCTTTGGTCAGCCAGTGACCAGTCTCAGACCCTGGGAATGGGATCATTTCATTATTCATTCCAGTGACACAGCTGAGGTATCCATCCCGCAGCACTAGTGGAACTCAAATGTTTCCTGGCCACAACCGTCTCTTTTTCACTATGGACGTCCAATCTCTCTACACTTCCATCCCCCACCAGGATGGCCTGAGGGCACTCCGCTTCTTCCTCGAGCAGAGGCTCAACCAGTCCCTATCCACCCTCCTCCACCTGGTTGAACTTGTTCTCCTTTAACTCATTGAACAACTTCTCCTTTAACTCCACTCACTTCCTCCAAATTAAAGGTGTTGCTATGGGAACCCGCATGGGTCCTAGCTATGTCTGCCTCTTCATGGGATATTTGGAACATTCTTTGTTCCAGTCCTACTCGGGTTCCCTCCCTCACTTCTTTTTCCGATACATTGATGATCCCTGTTCTCGCCCTGAACTTGAAAATTTCATTCATTTTGCATCCAATTTTCACCCTTCTCTAACCTTCACATGGCCCATCTACGACTCTTTCCTTCCCTTCCTTGACTTCTCTGTCTCCATTTCTGGGGAAAGGCTTTTGACCAGTATCCACTATAAGCCCACTGACTCCCACAGCTACCAGGACTACACTTTCTCCCACCCCGCATCCTGTTAGGACTCCATCCCATTCTCCCAATTTCTCCATCACTGTCGTATCTGCTCTGATGATGTCACCTTTCACACGAGTGCCTCTGACATGTCTTCCTTTTTCCACAACCGAGGATTCCCCTCCGCCGTGGTTAACATGGCCCTTGACCGTGTCCATTCTATTTCCCACACCTCTACTCTCACCCCTTCCCCTCCCTCTCAGAATTATGAAAAGGTTCCCTTTGTCCTCATCTTTCACCCCACCAGCCTCCACGTTCAACAGATCATCCTCCGCCATTTCCGCAACCTCCAGCGTAATCCCACCACCAATCACATTTTCCCCTCCCCTCTCAGTGTCCCTCTGTGACACCCTGATCCATTCCGCAGTCACCCCCAGCACCCACTCCCCTTCCCACAGCACCTTTCTGTGAAAGCGTAGGAGATGCAACACCTGCTCTTTTACCTCCTCCCTTTCCACAATCCAGGGCCCCAAATACTCCTTCCAAGTGAAACAGCGATTTACTTGTACTTCTTTCAATTTAGTATACTGTATTCGCTGCTCACAATGTGGTCTCCTCTACATTGGGGAGACTAAATGTAGATTGGGTGGCCGCTTTGCTGAACACCTCCGTTCAGTCCGTAAGTGTGACCCTGAGCTTCCGGTCATCTGTCAATTAATTCTCCGCTTCACTCCCACTCTGATATCTCCATCCTCGGACTCCTCCACTGTTCCAATGAAGCTCAACACAAGTTCGAGGAACAGCACCTCATCTTTCGTTTAGGCACTTTACAGCCTTCTGGACTCAACAAAGAGTTCAACAATTTCAGAGTATAACCTTTAGCCATCTTTGGCTCCCTTTCCCTTCCCCACATCTTATGTTTTTTTTCTTCTTTCTTCTCTTTTTTTCTCTTTGTCTATAATGGCCGCTGGTCATTGCTGCACCATTCACACCCTATCCAGATTAACCATTTTCTAACTTCTGCCATTACCATTTCAATTAGCCCATCATCCCTTTAGTCTCTCTAATCTCTCCTGCCTTGCACCCTATCACGGACCTTCCCTTTTGTTCTTTCTTCCCCTCCCCCTTTCAGTACTTAATAATGTGCTCTTTTTGAACATTCGGCAGTTTTGACGAAGGGTCATCGAGCCAAAACATTAAACTCTGTTTTTCTCTCCACAGATGCTGCCTGACCACTGGGATTTCCAGCATTCTCTGTTTTTATTTCAGATTCCAGCATCCGCAGTATTTTGCTTTTGTGTTTGTGATAATACGGTGTTCAGTTCCATTCAAAACTCCTTAGATAATGAAGCAGTCCATGTCTACATGCAGCAAGACCGGGACAGAATTCAGGCTTGGGCTGATTAATGGCAAGTAACATTCACGCTACACAAGTGCAATGACTATCTCCAACAAGAGAGAGTCTAGTTGTAGAGTATGTAGGCACCTTTAGTAATGACTCCACGAGGCAGGGTATGATACTTAAACTCTGCAGACCTGCAGTCTTTTATTAGCAGCTCCTGAGTGCCAACAACAAGCTGTGTGTTCCTTTTTATATTGGATTTCCTGCCGTGTGCAGGCAACCCCTAGGTCTCCAGCAACAGCACCCTCTAGTGTACCGGCAAGGGTACATTCAATGTTGGCATACAGTGTTACAGACATCACACAGTAAACAGGCATGCATACACAACAATATTCCCCCCTGAGCATTTTTCATATCCTAGTTGTCATGACCAGGGGAGGTGATCAGTGGTGGGCTATGGGAGGTTGTGGTGAGGGTTGTGTGGATGCCAGGTGTGACCCCTGTACTTGAGGCTGGCCTCGTACGTTTCTCCTCCATCACACACAAACCGTGGGTGTCACTGTTGTGGGATCCCTCGGGGAGGTAGCCACGGCAGCAGTGGGTGGTGTGTATACACTGTGATGTGGGTAGTTGTGGGGTGGTGGGTGGGGCCACAAGACTGGGTGGGCTCCTTGTCCACCAATGGGGATGAGGGTCAGGTCATCTCAGGGTTTGCCAGGGAAGCTGGAGGGTATTGGCCTCATGCTTCTGGTGTTGGCCCTGGTGGCCAGGGGCTGTAGGGCTGGCCTGGTGCCAGTTGCCATTGGTGGTGGCTGGGCTGCCCATTGACCACTGTCCCTGTAGTGGGTCTGCTCCCACTGCCTGTGTGTGTGTCCTGCAAGGGGCATCACATTTGTTCCAAAGGTCCAGGCTACATGGTCAGGTAGCCTTCTTGTCCTGGGGGTCATCCACAGGGGGATTCCATTGGCAATAGCATGGTCCCTGTCGGACCCAATGTCCTTTGGCAGTGTCCTACCGGTATACATGACACCTTGGCTCTGATCACACATAGTTGAGCCTGCATTATACATTCTCGCACTTGCATCACTTTTGGGTGTCCTGGTTTCAACAGAGATGGTTACATTAGGCATTTCACAATCTCTATCATTATTGTTAAGCATAATAAACTTGTTCTTAACCTTACTGACACCTGCATTCATCTCATTAGTCACATTAGTTAAACCAGCATCACAATTCATGGTTACATTGCATACATTTTCATACTTGCACCCTTTAATTGCATCTTTAGCTTTAAAGTCTGTGTACTCAAATAGTTGGAACTTCCCCTTTAAATGTTTTTGGAGCTTTCAAATCCGATTGGCCGCTCGATGTCACATTATGTTCCTCCATGTTGACTCGCATTTTGAATGCAGGTCTGCTGCTCACCAAGCAGCAGCCATTTTGTGGTGCTCCTTTCTTCCACGTTCTTGTGGTGCTGCAGCCATTTTGTGGTGCTCCTTTCTTCCATGTTCTTGTGGTGCTGCAGCCATTTTGTGGTCTTGTTGCAGGCAGGCTGTGGTGGTCTTTTCTTCCACATGCTTGTGGTGCTGCAGTCATTCTGTGGTCTTGCTGCAGGCAGGCTGTGGTGAGGGTTGTGCTTGAGGCTGGCCTCGTACATTTCACTGGTAAGTGTTGTGGTCGAGTGGCAGGATTCCTCCAAATGTTTTCAAAGGTCTTTTGGCTCATCACAGACTGGCTAGCCCCTGTGTCGATCTCCATGGAGACTGGGACCCCGTCGATGTCCACTTCCATCATCCACGGAGAACTTCCGGTGGAGCAGGTAAAGATTCCATACTCCTCTCCCAGGGTTAGAGCAGCTACATCTTCATCTGTGTCGGAGCTCCGGTGATTAGCCAACTCATCAGAGACGCGGTGAGTACAGCTTTTTCTGCACATTCTCTGAAGGTACCCTTTTTCTTTGCAGCCTTTGCATGCATAGTCTTTGTAACGGCACTGGTGGGCCCTGTGGTTTCCTCCACAGCGCCAACACGGGGCCATCCGGTTTGCCCCATATGGCGGACTCAGGGTTGCGGGACTTGGGGCAGCATTTCTGCCTTTAGAAGTGTCCGTGCAGTGCACTGCGCTCGCCGGTTTAGAGTCCTGGGTCAGTATTCGCCTGGAGTCGCTGGCCGAAACCATGTAGGCCTGGATCACTTGAATTGCTTTCTGCAGGGTGACCGTAATGTCAGCCGAGAGCAATTTGTGTAGGAGGCCCTCGTGGCCAATTCCGATGACAAACATGTCCCTTAGTGCTTCATTAAGGTGGTCGCCAAACTCACACGGTGCAGCTAGTCTTCTTAAGTGTGCAGCATACTTAGCAATTTCTTGGCCCTCAGGTCGCCGGTAAGTGTAGAACCGGTGCCTGGCTGTGAGGATGCTTTTTTTCAGTTTTAGTTGTCCCTGTATGATTGTTACAAGTTCCTCATAGCTCTTGGTGGTTGTCTTCTCTGGGGCTAGTAAGTCCCTGACGAGACCGTAGATGGTGGGCCCACAACTGCTAAGCAGGATGGTCCTGCATTTATTCGGTAGTGTAGCCGGTGTGTCCCCGTCCAGGTCGTTGGCTATGAAGAAATGTTCCAATCTTTCCACAAAAGCATCCCAATCTTCCCCCTCCGTAAATTGCTGAAAGTTGCTGAGGTTAGACATGTTGAGCGTATAGTTCGTGATCCTGTATTCCCGTCGCCAGTTGTAGAGTATGTAGGCACCTTTAGTAATGACTCCACGAGGCAGGGTATGATACTTAAACTGTGCAGACCTGCAGTCTTTTATTAGCAGCTCCTGAGTGCCAACAACAAGCTGTGTGTTCCTTTTTATTCTGGATTTCCTGCCGTGTGCAGACAACCCCTGGGTCTCCAGCAACAGCACCCTCTAGTGTACCAGTAAGATGTGCACAGTACAAGGGTACATTCAACGTTGCATACAGTGTTACAGACATCACACAGTAAACAGGCATGCATACACAACACTAACCACTGCCTCTTGACATTCAACAGCATTACCATCGCTGAATCCCCCACCATCAACATCCTGGGGGTTACCATTGACCAGAAACTTAACTGGACCAGTCACATAAATACTGTGGCTACAAGAGCAGGACAGAGGCTGGGTATTCTGCAGCGAGTGTCTCACCTCCTGACTCCCAAAGCCTTTGCACCATCTACAAGGCACAAGTCAGGAGTGTGATGGAATACTTTCCATTTGCGTGGATGAGTGCAGCTCCAACAACACTCAAGAAGCTCGACACCATCCAACACAAAGCAGCCCACTAGATTGGCACCCCATTCACCACCTTAAACATTTACTCCCTCCACCACTGGCGCACAGTGGCTGCAGTGTGTACCATTTACAAGATGCACTACAGCAACTCACCAAGGCTTCTTCGGCAGCACCTCCCAAGCCTGCAACCTCTACCACCTAGAAGGTCAAGCATAGCAGATGCATGAGAACACCATCACCTCCAAGTTCCCCTCCATGTTACACACACCATCCTGACTTCATAATATATCGCCGTTCCTTCATTGTTGCTTGGTTAAAATCCAGGAACTCCCTCCCTAACAGCACTATGGGAGTACCTTCACCACACGGACTGCAGCGGTTCAAGAAGGTGGATCACCACCACCTTCTCAAGGGTAATTAGGGATGGGCAATAAATGTTAGCCTTGCCAGTGACACCCACATCCCAGGAACAAATGGAAAAAATGCCCTGCAGGATGTACCCAAAGACAAAAGAGCAACAACAAATTTTCATTCACAACAGGAAACAAGTGGGCAGCAGTCTTAATTTAATTGATCCCTCTGGGATTGATTACCTTTGTGTTCCCCATTGTTGGGGCCTTCAGAAGGCCCAGCCTGGGAATGTCCCCACATGCATCCTCAAAGCCAGCTGTGAACAAAACAGGGATAGATCTGTGAAGTGCGGATACTAAAAAAGTACCAGAGTAACTCACCACATGAGGTTTTGGACGTACACATAATGGACTTTAGTGGGCGATGAAAGCTACACCATATGATCAGGAATGGTACCACGCTGGCCTCAACCCTTAAAATAACATTCAATAACTTCCAATCGAAAAATATACATTTTCTTTCCAATGTAAAGAGAATGGCCTCACTGGTATATTAAATTGTTAACATCATCTAAAACCAACACATCATGAAGAGCTCGCTTGTGAATTATGAGTTATATGAGCATTCTTACTCTTTGGTTACAAATGATACGATGTTCCAGTTACCTACTGACTATTCTCTACTAATTAGATTATTGCATTTTCTTTGAATTAGAAACAAACTCTTCTCTCTACTTCATGCCTGGAATTAACCAAGTGAAACTGGGCTATCAGTTTAGGATAAAGACATTCCCAAGTATCTATCAATCATATGATCACTTCATGATAATCTTGAAATGAGGGCGAAATAGACCTCCCACTAACATCCAATTTGACTGCAGCAGCACCAAAAAGAAACTAATTTAACATCGCCACTCTTTGTCAATTCCCTTTTCCCTGATTTTATCATCCAAATCATCAAACATTTATTGCCTTCTGACCCATTCTACCCCACCTATTCATTTTTTTCCAGAATATTATTAATGTCCCTTAGCATAGTCCCACTGAAAACTCTATGATGTTTTGCTGTTCAAGTTTGTGGTAGCTAATTATTTTCTCTTTTTATCATACTTGGTCTATACAAGATGCAATATTTGACAATGGGGCAAAGTTTACGGGGGGTCAGCGGGCATGATTGGTGGTGGGTTGGGTCATAAATGTTTTTTTTGACAGCGGGTCGGGACCCTGCTGTCCACCTGCCGCCACCACCTTTCCCAAATGTCGGGTCTGTCACCGCTGAGCAGACCTGACACGCTGCGGCGGGGGAGACAATTCAGGTCATTATGACCTTGTTAACAGACCATTAACAACTATTTTGAGCTCACTTAGAGTTTACCAGGTCACCCATGGGGTCTACGCTGCTTGGAGATTACGTGAGGTAAGCAGGGCGGGAGTTGAATGGCCATGGAATCGTCCCATTACTTGACAGCTGGAACTGTGCTATAAAAGCTCCCATCGCACAGCTGTTCACTTTCCAAACTCACAAGCTGTTACTTACTGCATTGGAAGACAGATTGAGCTTTATGCTGGTTGCAAGTGTTCAGAGTAAACTCTGTATCCAGTGTCACCTCATTGGAACAACATCTCTCATCATTGATAGATCGCTTCTGAAATCTCAAGTTCACCTCCCATTACATTAGCATTGGTGCCCGTGAAACTGTCTCACTTTGGTCTGCAGATTCCCACCACAATCAGCCCCAACACCAGCAGAACCAGGCGCACCAGCAGCACCAACAACACCGCCAACCTTCTCCGCAAACACCTGATGCTGTACAGGACACAGGACATCAGCACCCGACCACATTGTTGCCCGGGATGCCAGGAATGGCCTCACCATGGCCAGATTTACTTTACTTGATGCTGTACACCCTGGCTGCCACATGATGTGCCAGGTTGGCACTACCCCACACCAACACTACAATGCCCAAACTATTCCTTTCACACTCATCACCATTGCAGGGGGTAACGTTATGTCTCACCATTCACTGAAACTCACTAAGCCACTTCCAAAGGTGCACACAGATCTGTCCATGAATGCTAAGTGTTGAAAATAAAGGTTTGACACTACATTAACAGAAACTTTACATGAGCATTGCATAAAACACCCGAGTGCCTACTCTTGTGTGTTGTTAGTTGGTATGATTGAACTAGGATGAGGGTGAGTGTGAGGGGTGGCTAGTGAATTGGGGATGTGATAATATAGATAGAGAGGGATGGGGGAAGGTGCAAGATAAGTTGGTTTGAGTAAGGATGTGCAGGACTCGGGTAGGGAAGGCAAAGTGATGGGGATGTGATGAGTGGCACAGCAGGATAAGATTGAATATGGCTTTGCAGTAATGTTTCGTGATCTACTGAGATCATTGAAAGTTTTGTGCCACTGCAGCCTGGTCTCCTGATGACTTCCCTGCTTGTGACCCCCTGTGCAATGTGCAACCAGGCTGTGTTGGTCTCCATTAAGACCCGCTTCATTCAATAGGCCAGCAAATGTGCTGGGCGTGCTAACAAGCCCAATCAGGGAAAAATAATTTTGGACATCGGGCTGGAGCCAGCAGTGAGGTCGGGACACTGACACCGACAACGCCCGCCACGGACCCGCCGAGGTTGATAAAATCCAGCCCAATGTTTCTTTGTTCTTTCCAATGAGGCTAAAGTATTTTATAATGGCAGTAAAAATACAGGTGTATGTTGTTTTAGTGACTCTAGTCCCTATTTTAACCCCACAACCCATGCTCAATGAGAACAGGGTGCACAGCAAATTAAAATAAGGGCTGAGTACTCACCTTCCCATTCACACTACACTCCCACCTGCCACCAATTTAGTTTCTGAGTTTCAGGAGGCATGTGTGCCGCTTACTGCAGGCAGGTGAGGCCCTCACAGATATTAAAAAGTCAGGGTCCTATTATGCAAATAGGATCCCTATGCGATTTTAATGCACAGTCGTGTGTCTCTCGCTGAGTGATGGACTCACCAAAGAATGTTTTCAGCTAGCAGGATCCAGACCAGAAGATGCCCAGGAAGGTCTGTTATTAAAAAAATACATAGTTTGCTTGTGGCCCAACAGGAGCAAGAGAGCATCTCCGTGCTCTGCAATGAAACATTGAGCCTCCCCTATCCTGGCTTTCCCCCCCACCACCCCCAGCCAACCGCAATCACCTCTGCACCTCTCCCCCCCACTAATTCCACCGACCGCGCCACCCCCCACCCCCCCACCCCCATTCCACCACCACATCTGCCCATGTTGTACTCACACTCGAGTTAAAATCGGGGCTACTTTCTTTGTTTTCCCTTTATTAAATACTCCGTTTTTTGACTGCACTTCGCAGAATATTTCACTTAAAAGATTACAAAATATTTGTTGTAACTTGCATAGAGCATTTTCATTTGTTCACACATAAAGCTCATTCACACTTCTGAACAAGTGGAGACAACTTGGCTGGCTTATGAAACATAGGTTGCCAGTGAGTTGCATAGATCAGAAATCGTAAACTCCCACCACTGCCATGCAGGATTTTTATACCTGTTGCACACATGGTAGTTACTCTGGCTGTCATGCTGCAGTGTACTTGGAAAGAGTGGCAATGTACGCTGGGAGTGTATTTAGCTGCCATACTGAATGGCTCTATGATGTGGCTTGAGCATGGCATAAATTAAGCTGTCATTTTTGGCAGCATGTGCAGTGAGGTGATTTTGCTGTACTGTAACATTTGAGATGAAAATTTTCTGCCTTCAACAGTTACTGACAGATTTGTGTGATACATGCTTGAAGTTTCTGCTTGAGGGGCTGCAGTTAGAAATTGCCCTGTAGGTAAGGTATTGCCTGCATGAGCTAATCAAGCAGACATTCACTGAGATACTTTAGGCTTTATCTTTTGTTACAGTTGTTCATTTCAATCAATTGAAGGAACATTTTTCCCAAAGTGTTTTTCATTAAGGTTAGATCTCTTAATCAAATGTTGAATGCATAACAACCTTGTAAACACAAATGGCTTATCTATTACCATTTCATGTGTGTTCATTTTATATGTGCTTTATATATTTTTTGAAAATATTTCTGCACCAGTTATTTCAAATACTATCTCTTTATTGGATTCTACCAGGCAGTCCACTCACAGTCGATAGCACAACATACATGGCGACAGCATGACCTTTTTCAGCGTCTTAAACTCACTCCTTGTTACACTTAATCACTGCACTTGATTATAAATGTAGGGTTATCCATGTTATGGGGCTGTGCTACTATACTATACTAGTTCAGGGGCCACATGGAGTAAAAGGACTACCTCCTCTAGACAGCAGGGAGTTAGGAGCAAACAGGCAAGTGCAGTGGAATGTCTTTGTGTTACCTAAACACTCTTGCTTATTGCTCCATGTGTCTGATTAAAAGAACCCACAACAACACATGGTGACAGCAACTGTACGTTTGCCAAAAAACATGTAGGAAAGTAAAGGCGCGGACTCCACAAAAGCTTCATTTTAAAAAGCAGGAGGAGTACATGAAGGAGTGATTCCACGATCTGGCACTTTCAGTGGAGAGTGACGCTCGCAGGGAGCACACTGTGGGTGCACAGCCCATGATTTTCCATCCGTTAATTTTAATGGACAGAAAATCATGGGATGCATTCCCAAATTGTCACCCTCAGTGGCTGGGTGGTGATCACCTGCCTGTTACATCCCATTGAATTTAATGAGGACAAAATCGGGCGAGTTGATACAATGGGCAGGCGATCCACTCAGCCAGATGACTTCCTAAGATACACTTCCTGTGGGCATCACTTCCCACTAGGACTAGGAGGGCTGGATTACAGAATCACCCTTTAACTTTATTCAAAGCTTCTAGTTTATGCAAAATGGATACGGACATACAGATCTGATTCCCTGATATATGCAATAGGGGAAGGATAAGATATTCGCTATTCATTTAAGCTAACAGAGAGATGGGGTCCAATTCAGTCATGAACAAATTGAGAGACATCTCATTTACCAGAGAAATATCATTTTTGATAGACCAAAATTATATCAAAGAAAGCAAAAATGGATTTGTAGACAGTATTGTTCCAACCCTGAAACTGTAGAGCAGGGCATTGAGAACATGATGCACTAAACAGTGAAATGAGTTGTGATAGTTGGACTGCAAGATGAAAGGCTGTTGGAAAGGCTTCAGCTTGATCCTGAGTTTACACTTAAAAAGGCAATATAGAATGAAGTTGTTAAAAAGCAACAGGCAGTAGTTAGAAACCAGCCAAATGGGAAAGTAAATATAGAGCCCCTGAAGGCATCGGGAAAATCTCAGCAGCCAAACTTCTTTCTGAAGAAAGTTACAAAAAAAGAGACACCGATAAACTGAAAGCCTACTTTGGATGTACGCATTCACCAGCACAGCCCAACAATTTGTGTCTTGATACAGACATGACACCCTTGTCAGAAGAAAGAACATTTCCAGGCAATATCCAAAAAATAGAATTCTGTCAATCCCATTCAAGAGAATGAATATGGAAATGTACTTCCAGTGATTCAAACTCTCCAGAGTAGAGGCAGTGGGAATGGGGAAAGGAGGCTACAAATCAAAATACTCAAACTCTTCAATTGTCTGGTTATACTTTCTGAGAATACCAGTCAAAGTGAAAGGTAAGGCAAAATGATTTCCCATCCTTGTTTCCCAGTGCAGATCCATTCCAATGCTATCAAGGGTTAAAGAGGAAAGTGCCAGAATGCAACAACTAGATGTAGTTTCTGAGCTGGAAGCACTCACAAACTGGCATGCTGACATTCTCATTGTACCAAATCTAAAGGGCACAAGTTGCAAGAATTTGACTAAGTGAAATTCAATATATATTCTCAGAAATGCTACCAACAGTAGACCAGACGTTAGACCAGACTTTAATCCTGCTGGAAAGAGTAAAAGTCTTTTCCAAACTCAATGCCAATTCAAACTTTTGGCCAACAGTACCTTTGTCAGCCCTGTTAACAATACTTATTACATTCATTCAGGCTATTTTGCTTCAGAAGACTACCAATCACGATTTCTTCAGTTTTGGCATCTTTTCAGAGGTTGATGTTACAGTTGTTAGAAAGTGTGATGGAGCTAGAATTCATCTTCTTTTAATTTGATGTATCTTTCTGTTTGTAACTCTGTCTAGTATTGTAACAATTTAAAATGGCTTCTGTTGACTGTTTTTTGGAAGAGATTTGTTCTTGCCTTTGTGTCTCTGTGAGGAGGGGGGCGTTGAGCAAATAGACAGATGAGCCGAGATGTTCTATTCTCGGTGAAGATCAGTGCAGAATGGTTTCAAACAAATGCAAAGCCAAGCAAAAAAAATAGTGTGTTGAGACTGCACAGTTTTCTGTGCTCAGCCCATTATTCATCAGTTTATTGGCAGCTTTGTTTTTGTGCACAAAGATAACTTAATTTCATTTGGCAGTCCTGATTTTGGGCTTTGAGTCCCGTGTCCCCATGAACCCTTGTAGGGATGCTCATTTGTCCGATTTCTGTTGCAGTTAAGGTTTTTCCAACAAAAAAGATTTGATAACACAATGTGTAGAATTTCTGACAGTTCTTACAAGACTGAAGATGGCGCGTGAACACGACCCATTCACGCATGTTCCTGCTGTTAGGGAATAGCGTCAATGAATTTGTCAGTGTCACCGGTATGTTCTTTGGCAAAGTAGGGGATGGGCGGGGGTTCCATAGCACAGCCAGTGTCAGAGCAGTGAATAACTGACCGCAACTTCAGAGTTTCTGCGTTAGGATACGCATACGCTAGAGCCTGAAGTTGCGGTCAGTTTCAAAGGGATAATAACAGCAAACTCACCGCAAATTCCAGGCCAATGTGTCACATTTGATGATGTGTCATGTTGTATGTATCCGTCACATCTCATTTTATGGCACGTCACTTTTCCATGATGTCATGTTTTCCATAGCATCACGTTTAACGTCGTATCAAGTTTAGTATCACATGTTACGTCATGCCGCCTTTTACATCAGGTCACTTTTTACATCGCGTTTTGTTTCAAACTGTGTCACAGTTACCGTTATGGTATGCTTTGCAGCTCCTCTCGTTTTATAGCATGTCACACTTTATGTCATGTTTACATCACGTCACATATTACGTTGTCATGTTTTCCATCATGTTAAGTAATATCCCTGAATTTGCGGTTGCTGTGACTCTGTACTCTCAGAGTGCGTTGTCATACCACCTTTGAAACTGACCGCAGGGTTGGGATTTCCACATGCACTTGCGAATGCTCTAAATCCCGAACTTGCGATCTGTCAAGATACGACTACACAGAGGCTTCGCTGTGTCTTTCACCTCCTGATAGGAATCAACGTGCTGACGAAAAGTTGTGATCCCAGGTTTGCATACGCGCAAGGGTGCACTCCTGGGCTCTGTGGGGGGCGTACGTTGCACTGAACTCTGCAGCGCTTGAACGGAAGTTCTCGCAGGGAGGATCGCACAAGGTAGGTGCATATTTCCTTGCAATGTCGATGTAGTACTCCTTAGTTCCACAGCCGAGTGCAAAGTCAGGCCCATTATTTCACATTTCACATCTTGATGTTTTATGTCACCTCGCCTTTAACATCACATATTTTACGTTGTGTCATGTCATTCCTCGCATAAAGTTTTCCATCGCAACTCCTTTCAGGTCATGTTTCACATTATATTCTATTTTCCATCATGTCATGTTTTATAATGCGTCTTGTCTAATGTCATGTTTTCCATCACGTCATGTTTTTCAATGTAATAATATTATGTCACGTTTTTGTGTCACCTTGCCTTTAAAGTTACGTCACATTTTATGTTGTACCATGTTTTACGTCACATCTCATTTCACGTGCCACATTTTCCATTACAATATCTTTCATGTCACTTTTCACGCCATGTCTCATGTATTGTTATATTTTAGATGGCATGACATTTTCCAGTGTAACACCCTTCTTGTCATGTTTCATGTCATATTACGTTTTAGGAGACGTTACATTTGACTAGTTCCTTCCGTAGTTCAGTATCAGTTTTTGTCTGATTATGCTCCTGTGAAGCACCTTGGGACATTTTATTACATTAAAGACAGGTAGAGCGTCCAAAATCCGGAAACCTTGGGACTGAGGCCGTTCCGGATTTCGGAACGTCTTTCTGTACTTCTTTGCTGCTCTCCCTCTCTTGTGTTTTTGTTAACCCAGAGTCTCCTGTATCTGTTTGAAGCTAGTCTGATCTACTGTATTGTTTTGCCTTGT
This sequence comes from Pristiophorus japonicus, assembly GCF_044704955.1. NCBI lineage: Eukaryota > Metazoa > Chordata > Chondrichthyes > Pristiophoridae > Pristiophorus > Pristiophorus japonicus. The sequence continues at coordinate 132,444,626 of NC_091981.1, read as the reverse complement.
TGAACCTAATTGGACAGTGTATTACTTTTCGGATGACTGTTTTGTTGTGCCGCTGGGGAGTGCAGTGCAGATGTTGTGGCGTTTTGCCGGGGTCCTTTCCGACGGGTTTAGGCGGACCACCGGTGTGCAAGGCTGGGGGTGCCGCAGTCGCTGTGCTTTGGAGTTTTGATGCGCCCATGTTCTGGCTGAGGGAAGACGCCCGGGGGGAGGGGGAACCTGCGTTGCAGACCCAGGAGCAGCGGTGCCTGTGGGAGACCGGAGAGGTGGGTTGGAGGTTTTGTTTTTTGATGCTTTTTTGGCGATTTAGTGGGTTGGGGTTTTGTGAGTTTTTGCTTTTTGTTTTTTGGAATTGCCCTGGGTACGGTTCGCGGCGGTAATCAGTTTAGAAGGGTGTCCGGCTTTAGGAGCACTTTCCATATTCTGGACGGCCCCGCCACGGATCGGCGTGGTGTCCAGATTTCGGAACATTCCGAGTTTTGGAACTCCGAATTTCGGACGCTCAACCTGTATATAAATGCAAGTAGCTGTTCTTCATCAGCAAACTTGCAAGAGTATGAGGAAAATACAAACTACCTTAGAAATAACACCAATGCCAAAAATGTTAATGATAAGTTGAGTCACTGTGTTAATATTAGCATCCTCTGCCTCTTTGCCTCTCTTTCCTCCCTTTAAGACGCTCTTTAAAACCTACCTCTTTGACCAAGCTCAATAACCCCTTTTGTAGCTTGGTGTCAAATTTTGATTGATAACACTCCTGTGAAGCACCTTGGGATATTTTACAACGTTAAAGACGCTACATAAATGCAAGTTGTTTTAGTCGTTGTTCAATGGTCAATGTTAATTGAGGCTTGCAAGAAGGCAAATTTCTGTGTTGAGCCTTCTTTAACATGCATACGATGTCAATGGAATGGCAGATGAGGGAAGATCATTTTAAGTCTTGTATAGACATGTCCTCTGAAAGTTAAAACTTCTCTAACTAATCTTTCTGGTCTACAAGTAATAGCCAAGGGCTGTCAACACTAAGATGTTCCTCAGATTGTGCTGGAGATTACAAGGAGAAAATATCCTTTTCTTGGCCTCTGACTTTTGTTTGATGATCTTTCATCTTTCATCTTCATTCTTGCCCAACAATTGGAGATTAAACCAGAATGTTAGACTTTCTTGCTAAAGTTTTTGATAAAGAAATGCAGCAGCAAATTCAAAATCATAGAAGTATCTTGTTGTTAATTAATTAAACTTTTGAAAACTTTTACGTAAGTCAGTACAAATAATTCATTTATCAGGAAATTGGCAAACATCCAGACAGACAATACATTTGTCATGAGTGCCCTGTAGGGAAGGGAGCTTGGAATATCGTCATTGACATAGCATCATTCTCTCAACTGAACTGCAGCAAGGAAGAGATGCCAAACCTTTCAAGAGAAAAGAGTAAGGAATTCCTCTTGTTAGCTCATTCAGTTGGTGTGGGACTAAGCCTTGGGGACCAAAATGGTTCCAGGTTTGATCCTTGTTCTGTGCTAAGAAAATTGGTGCTGGATTCTTCTCTTGTTTGTGTTTCCTCTCGGATTCCACATTGTATGCGGGATGGGTTTGGAGTGACAATACTGCCCCCGGTAGCTTTTCTCTTGCTGGGAGAAAGAGAAATTTAGAGTTACAACATTGCATGGAAAACATTGCATGGAAGGTGTGAAACCCCTCCTCCCCCCGCCATGTCACAATTGTATACTGCTCTGGTTAGACCGTATCTGGAGTACTGTATTCAGTTCCGGGCATCGCACCTCATGAAAGGATACATTGGCCTTGGAGGGCCTGCAGCGCAGAGTCACCAGAATGATACCGGGGCTAAAAGGGTTAAGTTATGGGAACGGGTTGCATGGACTGAAAAAAAGAAAGACTTGCATTTATATAGCGCCTTTCACAACCACCGGATGTCTCAAAGCGCTTTACAACCAATGAAGTACTTTTGGAGTGTAGTCACTGTTGTAATGTGGAAAACGCGGCAGCCAATTTGCGCATAGCAAACTCCCACAAACAACAACATGATAATAACCAGATAATCTGTCTTTGTTATGTTGATTGAGGGACAAATAATGGCCAGGACACCGGGGATAACTACACTGCTCTACTTCGAAATAATGCCATGAGATCTTTTACATCTAACTGAAAGAGCAGACATAGGAGGTTTAATGTCTCATCCGAAAGACAGAAAGCTTGTATCCCTTTGAGTATAGAAGATTAGGGGGCAATATAATTGAGGTGTTTAAGATGATTAAAGGATTTGATAGGATAGATGGGGAGAAACTATTTCCTCTGGTGGGGAGTCCACAACAAGAGGGCACAATCTTAAAATTAGAGCTAGGCCGTTCAGGGGTGATGTCAGGAAGGACTTCTTCACACAAAGGGTAGTGGAAATTTGGAACTCTTTCCCTCACAATGCTGTTGAGACTATGTCAATTAAAAATTTCAAGAAGATTTTTGTGAGGCAAGGCTATTAAGGGTTACAGAACCCGAATGCAGTCAGGGATGCAACTGAACAATGTGCCGGAAATCTTGCTCTACCATTGTTATAGTAACAAAGCAGAATTATGAGTTTTCAGGGTCTCAGTGTCTAGGCTCATACAACAACAACAACACTTGCATTTATATATACCGCCTTTAAGATAGTAAAATATCCTGAGGCACTTCACAAGAGCGATATAAAACAAAATTTGATGCTGAGCCACATAAGGAGATATTAGGGCAGAAAAGAGGTAGGCTTTAAGGAGCATCTTTAAGGAGGAAAGAGAGGTAGAGAGGAGAGGATTAGGGAGGGCATTCCAGACCTTATGACCTTGGCAGCTGAAACATAGAAACATAGAGACATAGAAAATAGGTGCAGGAGTAGGCCATTCGGCCCTTCGAGCCTGTACCACCATTCAATAAGATCATGGCTGATCATTCACCTCAGTACCCCTTTCCTGCTTTCTCTCCATACAACGAACGAGGATGACTTGATTCCACACCAAAAGGGATGAGTTGACAGATGTTTCAGCAACCAGACCGTAACCAGCCCCAGAGTGTCTCGGGATCTAATGTTGGCGTTTGCCCTTGTATTTGGGGGTCCCCTGCTTCCCCCGGTGACACGGACCGATGGGGAAGCCCACCCAACATAGAGATGGGAGCACGAGGCTCCACACATGGTCGGTCCCACCCATCTCACTGCTAATAGTCGCACTCTCCGTCCCCTGTGGGAACTGCGGTGCAATATTCACACAGCAACGGATCAGAGTCTCGTTTTCTCACAACCCATTGTCACGCATTTTCATCTATCTCTGTTATTGTCTTGTCATGGAAATAGGAGGCCATTCAGCCCCTCGAGCCTGTTACAGAGGATCAGGAGGAGACTATTCAGCCCCTCAAGCCTGTTACACAAGAACAGGAGGAGACCATTCAGCCCCTCAAGCCTGTTACACAGGAACAGGAGGAGGCCCATTCAGCCCCTCGAGCCTGTTATACAGGAACAGGAGGAGACCATTCAGCCCCTTGAACCCGTTGCACAGGAACAGGAGGAGGCCCATTCAGTCCCTCGAACCCGTTACACAGGAACAGGAGGAGCCCCATTCAGCCCCCTGAGCCTGTTATACAGGAACAGGAGGAGACCATTCAGCCCCTCGAACCCGTTACACAGGAACAGGAGGAGGCCCATTCAGCCCCTTGAGCCTGTTACACAGGAACAGGAGGAGGCCCATTCAGCCCCTCGAGCCTGTTACACAGGATCAGGAGGAGACCATTCAGCCCCTCGAGCCTGTTACACAGGAACAGGAGGAGGCCCATTCAGCCCCTCGAGCCTGTTATACAGAAACAGGAGGAGACCATTCAGCCCCTTGAACCTGTTGCACAGGAACAGGAGGAGGCCATTCAGCCCCTCGTGCCTGTTACACAGGAACAGGAGGAGGCCATTCAGCACATCGAGCCTGTTACACAGGAACAGGAGGAGGCCCATTCAGCCCCTCGAGCCTGTTACACATGGTCACCAATGGCTGGGGTGCTCAAGAGGCCATAATTTGAGAAGCGCAGATATTTCAGAAGTTTGTGGGGCCGGAGGAGATTCATCATCATCATAGGCAGTCGCTCAGAATCGAGGAAGACTTGCTTCCACTCCTAAAGTGAGTTCTTTTGGTGGCTGAACAGTCCAATACAAGAGCCACAGGTGGGACAGACATTTGTCGGGAGAAGGGGAGGGTGGGACTGATTTACCACATGCTCCTTCCGCTGCCTGTGCCTGACCTCTTCACGCTCGCGGCATTGAAAGTCAAAGAGCTCAACGCCCTCCCGGATGCACTTTCTCCACCTAGGGCGGTCTTCGGCCAGGGACTCCTAGGTGTCAGTGGTGATGTCGCACTTCACCAGAGAGGCTTTGAGGGTGTCCTTGTAATGTTTCCACTGCCCATCTTTGGCTCTTTTGCTGTGAAGGAGCTCCGCATAGAGTAATTGCTTAGGAGATTACAGAGGTAGAGAGGGGAGAGGCCGTGGAGGGATTTGAAAACAAGGATCAGGATTTTAAAATCAAGACGTTGCTTAACTGGGAGTCAATGTAGATCAGCGAGCACAGGGGAAATGGGTGAACGGGACTTGGTGCGAGTTAGGACACAGGCAGCAATGTTTTGGGCGACCTCAAGTTTACAGAGATTAGAACGTGGAAGGCCGGCCAGGAGTGCGTTGGAATAGTCAAGTCTAGAGATAACAAAGGCATAGATGAGGGTTTCAGCCTCAGATGAACTGAGGCAAGGGCAAAGTTGGGCGATGGTCCAGCGGTGGAAATTGGCAGTCCCTATGAGGTTGGAAGCTCATCGCGGAGTGAAATATGACACCAAGGTTGCGAGCAGTCTGGTTCAGCCTCAGACAGTTGCCAGGGAGCAGGATGGAGTCGGTGGCTAGAGAACAGAGTTTGTGGCGGGCACCAAAGAAAATGGCTTTGGTCTTCGCAATATTTAGTAGGAGGAAGAATGAATGAAGTTAAATAAAGAATGGATCCTGGGAACGATGCTGTCAGCACCTGCGGGAATATATGTTAAGATGAAACACACCTTTCGAAAAGAAGGGACGGCAACTTGAAAAAATCCAATAGTGAGATCTCTTTGTACAGCTTCAAAATTATTAAGAAAGAACTTGCATTTATATAATCCTTTCCCTACTGCACTAATCTTGTGTCAGCCTAGATTACATACTTGTCTCTGTAACAGGCTTGAAACCACAACCTTCTGATTCAGAGGCGAGAGTGCTACCATTGAGCCAAGGCTGATATTTGTGCAAATATTGAACAATCTTCTTACATAGGAACATGAGTAAGCTATTTGCCCAATTGAGTCATCTCAGACATTTTTCTGTCCTAGCTGATCTATCCTTTTAATCCCAATCCCCTGCTTTTTCTCCAAAGCCCTTAATGCCCATACTTTCCAGGCAAATACCTATCTTCCTTTTAAATACCTCAGTTGACTTTGCAACTGCCTTCTGTGGCAATGCATTTCATATTTGTAACATCCCCAGCATTGAAGCACTTGATCAGCTCCGCTGGGCAAGCCAGATAGTCCGCATGCCAGACACGAGACTCCCAAAGCAAGCGCTCTACTTGGAGCTCCTTCACGGCAAATGAGCCAAAGGTGGGCAGCGGAAACGTTACAAGTACACCCTCAAAGCCTCCCTGATAAAGTGCGACGTTCCCACTGAGAGTCCCTGGCCAAAGACCCCCCTAAGTGGAGGAAGTGCATTCGGGAGGGCACTGAGCTCCTCGAGTATCATCGCTGAGAGCATGCAGAAATCAAGCGCAGGCAGCGGAAGGAGCATGCGGCAAACCAGGCTCCCTGCCCACTCTTTCCCTCAACCACTGTCTGTCCGACCTGTGACAGAGACTGTGGTTCTCGTATTGGACTGTTCAGTCACCTAAGAACTCATGCTAAGAGTGGAAGCAAGTCTTCCTCGATTCCAAGGGACTGCTAATGATGATTTTTATGATTCCACATTCTCATAGCCCTTTCTATGAGAAAATTTTTCCCTGGATTCACTTTGAATTCTAAAAAATATACCCCTTTTTCTGGATTCTCCTACTGGAGGGTACAGTGATTTTCTATCTACTTTATTCTCCTCATCTTCAAGGAATATAACCCAAATTTATCCAGTCTCTTTGCATAACTCAGTCCCTTCATCAACATATTGGGCTGAATTTTGGCCACCATTCTGCGCTGTTCTTTTGGCGTATGCAGCTTTTATTTGGGAGCAGACAATAATCTGCAAGTCTCGCCAAAGTTTCTGCGCCGTTATAAAGTAGGTACATCCGATTTTTTTAGTTCCCAATTTTTTTACGTCACTGGGGGCGGAACCTGGCGTGTGCGCCACCTCTAGCCATTTAAGTGAGTTTGGCCAAGTACGATTTTTTTTTTTAAATGGCGCACTGCACACTTGTGAATAACCTTCCCTACACTTAAGGAAATCGGCGCAGAGAAGAGAAAATCGGCGGAGAGAAGACGCCATTGTTCAGGGGGGTGGGTCATTTTGGCCCGGGATAGGTGCCCGCACCGGCCCGCATCTATCCTTGGCCGAAAGGACCCCACACTGGCCCGCTGCCATCCCAGGCCGAAAGGACTCCGCACCAGCCCGCATTACCTCTTTGGCTGAGATTAACTATCTCCTGGTCAAGGCACTGGAGAATGGATAGTGTCCATACATTCATACTAAGTGAGCCAGAGCCTCCAGAAGAGGAGAGAAAATAAGGAGGGGCGGTGGGGGGAAAGAAAGAGTAGTTTAGGCGTTACAAATCCTGTGGGTTGCTCATGATAAGTCATATAATACACAGGCGGGCCAGTGCGGGGTCCTTTTGGCTCGGGATGGCAGCGGCTTCAGTTTCCAGCCCAGCCTCAGCCCTTCATCAGTTTCAGTTTCCAACCTCAGCCCTTCTGAGCGTACCTCGTTACCCTAGCAATATCAGTTTTTGCCACAGGCCTTAAGCTCCACCCACAAAGCTTAAGGCCAATCTGCGTCAATCCAAATTCAAAGTTAATTCCGACGAAACTTGGATTTATTTTTGGGGGGGGGGGCGCATTTGGGCCACTAAAAAAATCAGACTTCCTCTTCAACTGCGCCAAAAATCACTCATGTGAAAAATTGAGCCCATTATCCTGGCAAATCATCGGCAGACTTTCACCAAAGCCTTCTTCCTAAGGTGAGGTGCCAGAAATTGAGCGCAACATTTTTTGGTGTTCCTTTAATTCTCTGCTAACCAACAAAATGACAATAAATGTAATAATAACAACTCCAAAGTAATGCTGTTTTTCCTCAGAGAAACATTCTAAATAAACTGCTTTGTAATAAAAATCAGAATAAAAAAATTGCATGCTTATTACAATGACTGTTACGACAGTTTTGTAGAGATTTTAATTACATTAAATGCGCTGCAACATTTACATCTCAATGAAAGGACAAAGAACTGCTGATAAAGCCATATATGTGCACAAAATCTTTGTGTACATAAAAATGACAATAGGTGGGAACTGGCCATATAAAGCGATATTAGATATTTCAAAAACTGAATGGGATCTAGTGACAAGAATTGGATCTTTATGAAAACGTGACAATAAGTGAAATCCACTCTATGACCTTTATACTCGCCATACTTTAGCAGCCAACGAATAATGAAACGTTAAACCGACTTGTTTAGACAAATAATTAAGAGATTAGCAATTACAAAAGTGAGAATGGATGACGTTTAATCTATTGCTTAAAGGTACATTATATGTACAAACTGTAAAACTATACACAAAGGTGAAAAGGGCCCTAATTGGTCTACATTTAGGTTTCTATAGAAACAGATATACAGTTAAATGAAGTAGGTTATGTTTTATAAAGCAGCCTGGACAACATTCCTTTCATATGGGCGCTTCACAAATCCTTTTATCTCTCTCTTGCAAAGTTATTTGCTCACATTGAGATCAAAACAATGTTGCTCTCTTCTCATGGGAAAGTATTGGGTAGCTCTGTAGCACAGCAATTACAAATAAGCATCAAGAAACAAGCATAAGGCACTTGAAATGATGAAGCATCGATGAAGATAGCTTTTTAAAATTTCCAATAACCATTTTGGCTGATGAAAATTCACTCTGTGATCTTTTTGTGAAATAAATTGTATTTAATTTAATTCTTCATACCCCCTCTATGCAAGTTTCCAGCTTTGACTCACTTAAGTACTGTATGCAAAAAAAGACACGCACAATAGAGATTTTATGTCATTCTGCTAAATTGACGACTGCAAATGCAAAATAACAGAACACTTTGGCTGACTACATTTGAGTGACTAGACTGCCAGGATGAAAGGGTTGTAAGTGGCCAGAATGCCATTTAATTAGTCTTTGCTGTGTTAGCATTTGAATGGCTGCTTAACTTTAAAAGCTGCCATTGTTTTGCCTTTCTGCTAATGATTGCAATCCTTGCCTTGCTTTAGATTTATATGGATGAAATTAGATGGAATTAGAAAAGCAATGCGCTGGCTGCTAACTTTTGCAATAAGATGTCATGCCACAGTAGTCTTTTAAAGCAATATTGTGACACCTTTTTGAGCGCCATCAAATGATATGTTTTAAATCACCGTATTGTCAATTGCACTTAAGCAAAGTCTTGACAAGTGTTTTGTTTTGGGTAAGTGAATAGCTAAAGAACCTACCCTAGTTTTATTTACATTTATTCTATTTATTTACGCATGTATTTATTCCAATTAAATACGTATGTTGAGCACCGAACTCCTGTTGAGAGATTTATCTTGACCTGAGTGGAGCAGCAGTTGGCAAACTACGACTGGCCTCAGCACGCCTGACTGGGAAGAGAAAATATGAGACAGTAAATGTACATATTTGTTTAACCCTTTGTCCTCACTGGAATATATTTTTTACTGAAACAAATGCATTCATTCTTTCTGGGAGGGGGCAGGGAACAACAGTTCAAGTTGTAAGTGTTAAACTACTGAAACTCGCATCAGAATTGTGCCTCACTCAGCATCTAACCTGTGACCCGGAAATGAAAAGACAATCATACAATCAAAGAATATTACAGCACACAAACAGGCCATTTAGCCCAACAAGTCTATATTGGTGTTTATCTCCCAATAAGCCACCTAGCCTAATCTCACTCTCCTGCTCACTCTCTATACCCTTTACAACAACAGAAGCAGCTTGCATTTAAATAGCGTCTTAACACAGTAAAACATCTTAAGGCACTTCACAGGAGCATTAGTTTGACACCGAGTTACATAAAGAGATACTAGCATAGGTGACTAAAAGATTGGTCAAAGAGGTAAGTTTTAAGAAGCAACTGAAAGGAAGAGAGAGAAGTAGAGAAGCGGAAAAGTGTAAGGAGAGATTTCCAGAGCTTGGGCCTAGACAGCTGAAGGAATGGCTGCCAATAGTAGAGCAAAGGAAATAGGGGATGTGCAAGTGGCCAGAATAGGAGCAGCACGGAGATCTCGGAGGGTTAGAGGGCTGGAGAAAGTTAAAGTGATGTCCCCTTTTGCCATCATGGGCCAGCCGCACTGGAGAGCAGCTTGGTGCAAATCAGTGATGCACTGTAAAGCCAAGGCTAAGGTGTCTATTTAAAACACCAGGCATCCAGGGTCTGTATGGCCTCAGTCAAGGTCTGCACGGACTCTCTTAATTGCGTTGATTGATGTTCCACAGTGTTAGCCACTTTATCCATGGAAGAACACATCATCACAATGCCCTGCGACATCAACCCACTCATGCTTGAGACGGATTCTTCCATTTTCTCTACAATCATGGTCAGTGTGTGTGGAAGGCCTGTCAGTGTGTCACAGATTTTCTGTTGCCCTTCAATGATACTCCTTTTCATCGATGGCCCCCAGGGTACAGCATCTGTGTCGAGCTGAGCAGAGCTTGGAGAGGGTTGTGCCTTCCGACGCAAAATCTCCACATATGATCCCCGCCACCACTGTCTACACATGCTTGCTTATGAAGTGTGAGTTACCAGATGAAAACACAACTATCTGCCTTACTGGTCCAACCGAAATACAGGTGATGGTGCTCCCTCAGAAGGAATCAGCTCCTCCGAGGATTTGTCGTCGGGGAGGTCCAGTGACTGCTGCTACACACGTGAAGGTCTTGGCAGAGAGAAAAGATGAATTAGTACCAGTAAGGTAAGAATGTTGGACCTTTTCATTATGAAGATGATCTGTGGGTCGATGATATTGAATTCTGTCACTGGGAGCTGGGAGGTCCCCTTCTCCCCATCTCCAATGGTTAGAGACACTGAGATACCACTGATCTCCAACACTTCCTCCTCTGCAGTTGACAGCTGCAAGATCTGTGTCAAACCTATCAGTGATTGTTTGGGACTTTTTACTATGTTAAAAGTGCTATATAAATGCAAGTTGTTGTTGTGTCCATGAATTAGCATGCCTGATCCATCCTTCAGTTGACTAAGCCCTAACCTCTAGAATTTCCTCCCTTATGAGGGTTGTTTTATGAGGAAAGGTTGAGTAGGTTGGGTCTCTACTCATTGGAATTCAGAAGATTGAGAGATGATCTTAGCGAAATGTGTAAGATTATGAGGGGGCTTGACAAGGTGGATGCAGAGAGGATGTTTCCACTGATAGGGGAGACTAGAACTAGAGGGCAAAATCTTAGAATAAGGGGCTGCCCATTTAAAACAGAGATAAGAAGGAATTTATTCTCTCAGAGGGTTGTGGATCTGTGGAATTTGCTGCCTCAGAGAGCTGTGGAAGCTGGGACATTAAATAAATTTAAGACAGAAATAGACAGTTTCTTAAATGATAAGGGAATAAGGGGTTATGGGGAGCAGGTGGGGAAGTGGAGCTGAGTCCATTATTGGATCAGCCATGATCGTGTGAAATGGCGGAGCAGGCTCGAGGGGCCGTATGGCCTACTCCTGCTCCGATTTATTATGTTCTTATATGTTCTTAATCATCTCCACCTCTCTCCTCCTTTAAGACACCCTTAAAACCTACTTAATATCTCCTTATATGGCTTGGTGTCAAATGTTGTGTGATAATGCTCCTGTGAAGCGAATTGCGATATTTTTTCTACATTAAAGGCACCATATAAATGCAAGGTGTTGTTGTTGTAAAGGCATGTGTTAATCCGATAGATCGAACTTATTTGGTGAGAGTGAATATCAGGGAGAGGCAGAATTTGCATAAGGATGAGGGTGAGTGCCAACGATGGATGAAGAGATGGGGATTTGAGGAAGTGCATAGAAAGAGAGGATGAGGGTGCTTGCAAGGTAAGTGAATGTGAGGAATGATGTAATTGAATAGGCTTGAAAAGGCAGAGTGAGGGTGGGGAATGTGATGTGCACAACAGGATGTAAATGAATGTGCAACTGTACTCACATTTCCTGATCTGGTTAGGTCATCAAAGCGCTTCCTGCACTGAAGCCACGAGTGTGGCGCAATGCTCCTGCTGTTGACCTCCTGGACAACCTCCAGCCACACCTTCTTTGTAGCAGTAACCGGTTTTCTCCTCCCATTCCTGGGGAAGAGTATGTCTCTCTGGTTCCTCACTGTCCCCAGCAGTACATTCAGCAAGGCATCATTAAAGCAGCACGCAGTCTTTGATCATCCTGAGTTCATATTCCGAAATTGCTGTCTCTATGCCAAATCTCCCAACTCATCCAAATTCCAACTTCGGATTGGCCCTTTAAATACTGAAGTTGAGATTGTGTCATGTGGTCTTCATCAGACCCACTGCTGCGCAATCGATGCCAAACCCAGAAGTAAAATGATAATGAGGGAGCTGCATTAAAATGCCGCAGACAATCACGCTGAAATTACTTCCTGGTTTCCCACACAATCTTCGACTGCATCTTCCTCACCCCCACTACTAATGTGCTTCCGAGTTACTATTCGGGCCGATGTTTATGTGAATGTTTAGTGAGGTTGAGCTGTGTTGCTTCCTCACAGTTGAAAAGGCTACTAACAATCAGGCCTAGAAATTTGATGCTACAACTCCCCATCCCAATAGCCGATTGACCCTCTCCCAGTTACCCCACTCTCCCGTTTGCCCTCTCCACCTCTCCTGGTCACCCGTTCCTCCCAATTGCTTCCCCTCCTATTGCGTCCTAACTGTGGACCTCTGCTCTGGCCTACAATTCGAGAGAGCTGCCAGGGGACGCACAGCTGGTCTCTGCAGCTTGCCGGTCTGACGTTAATGAGGCCCATGGTCCAATATCAAGTGGGCCTTGGGCCTACCCGTTTGTTCCCTGCGCTGAGTTCAAGTTGACCTGCTGAATTTCTAGGCCTCAGTGTCTAGGACATGTATGAAGAATGAGCACTTGTGTAAGGTACCAGAATCATAGAATCATAGACCGGTTACAGCTCAGAAGGAGACCATTCGGCCCGTTGAACCCGTACGGCTCTCTGCAAGAGCACTTCAGCTCGTCCCACTCCCCCTCCCTTTCCCCATAGCCCTGCAAATGTTCTTTCTTCGGGTACTTGTCCAATTCCCTTTTGAAAGCCACGATTGAATCTGCCTCCACCTCCCTTTCAGGCAGTACATTCCAGGTCCTAAAAACATGCTGCATAAAAAAGTTTTTCCTCATGTTGCCTTTGGTTCTTCTGCCAATCTGTGTCCTCTGGTTCTTGACCCTTCTGCCAATGGGAACAGTTTCTCTCTATCTACTTTGTCCAGAACCCTCATTATTTTGAACACCTCTTTCAAATCTCCTCTCATCCTACTATGCTCTAAGGAGAACAACCCCAGCTTCACCAGTCTATCCATGTAACTGAAGTCCCTCATCCCTGGAACCATTCTCATTAATCTTTTCTGCACCCTCTCTAAGGCCTTGACATCCTTTCTAAAGTGCAGTGCCCAGAATTGGACACCATACTCCAACAGAGGCCGAACCAGTGTTTTATAAAGGTTCATCATAACTTCCTTGCTTTTGTACTCTTATGGGGTCAAAATTGCCCCGTGGTGGGTTTGGAACACATAATTAAAATTGGATGTTTTTTTTGCACTGGCCGCCTCAGGAAATTGGCCTCTTTTAGGATTCCCGGGATGGCAGGACTGACATATGAGGAGAGATTGGATCGACTGGGCTTGTATCCACTGGAGTTTAGAAGAATGAGAGGGGATCTCATAGAAACATATAAAATTCTGACGGGATTGGACAGGTTAGAGGCAGGAAGAATGTTACCGTTGCTGGCGAGTTCCAGAACCAGGGGTCACACTCTAAGAATAAGGGGTAAGCCATTTAGGACCGAGATGAGGAGAAACTTCTTCACTCAGCGAGTGGTTAACCTGTGGAATTCTCTACCGCAGAAAGTTGTTGAGGCCAGTTCGTTAGATATATTCAAAAGGGAGTTAGATATGGCCCTTCCGGCCAAAGGGATCAAGGAATATGGAGAGAAAGCAGGAACGGGATACTGAGGTTGAATGATCAGCCATGATCTTTTTGAATGGCGGTGCAGGCTCGAAGGGCTGAATGGTCTGACTCAGATAGTAAAAGTATTTTCAGGTATATAAAAAGGAAAAGTGTGACTGAAGTAAATGTTGGTCCCCTCGAGGATGAGACTGGGGAATTAGTAATGGAGAACAGCGAAATGGCAGAGACGTTGAACAAGTATTTTGTATCGGTCTTCACGGTAGAAGACACTAAAAACATCCCAATAGTGGATAATCAAGGGGCTATAGGGAGGGAGGAACTTAATACAATCACTATCACTAATGAAGTAGTACTTGGTAAAATAATGAGACTAAAGGCGGACAAGTCCCCTGGACCTGATGCCTTGCATCCTAGGGTCCTAAAAGAAGTGGCTGCAGAGATAATGGATGCATTGGTTGTAATCTACCAAAATTCACTGGATTCTGGGGAGGTCCCAGCGGATTGAAAAACCGCAAATGTAATGCCCCTATTGATAAAAAGAGGCAGACAAAAAGCAGAAAACTATAGACCAGTTAGTTCAACATCGGTCATTAGGGAAAATGTTGGGAGTCCATTATTAAGGAAGCAGTAGCAGGACATTTGGAAAAGCATAATTCAATCAAGCAGAGTCAGCATTGTTTTATGAAAGGGAAATCATGTTTGATAAATTTTCTGGAGTTCTTTGAGGATGTGCCGAGCAGGGTGGATAAGGGGGAACCAATGGATGTGGTGTATTTGGATTTCCAGAAGGCATTCGATAAGGTGCCACATAAGCGGTCACTGCACAAGATGAAAGCTCACGGGGTTGGGGGTAATATATTAGCAAGGATAGAGGATTGGCTAACGAACAGAAAACAGAGCCTCGGGATAAATGGGTAATTTTCCGGTGGGCAAACAGTGACTAGTGGGGTGCCGAGGGATCGGTGCTATTTACAATCTATATTAATGGCTTGGATGAAGGGACCGAGTATAATGTAGTCAAATTTGCTGATGATACAAAGGTGGGTGAGAAAAAAAATTGTGATGAGGACACAAAAAATCTGCAAAGGTATATAGACAGGCTAAGTGAGTGGGCAGAAATTTGGCAGATGGAGTGTAATGTGGGAAAGTGTGAGGTTATCCACTTTGGCAGAAATAATAGAACAGCAAATTGTAATTTAAATGTAGAAGAAATGCTGCAGTACAGAGGGACCTGGGGGTCCTTGTGCATGAAACACATAAAGTTAGTATGCAGGTACAGCAAGTAATCAGGAAGGCAAATGTAATGTTGGCCTTTATTGCAAGTGGGATGGAGTATAAAAGCAGAGAAGTCCTGCTACAACTGTACAGGTTATTGGTGAGGTCACACCTTGAGTACTGCATACAGTTTTGGTCTGCGTATTTAAGGAAGGATATACTTGCATTGGAGGCTGTTCAGAGAAGGTTCATTAGGTTGATTCTGGAGATGAGGGGGTTGACTTATGAAGATAGGTTGAGTAGGTTGTGCCTATACACATTGGAGTTCAGAAGAATGAGAAGTGATCTTATTGAAACATATCAGATAATGAGGGGGCTCAACAAGGTGGATGCAGAGAGGATATTTCCACTCATAGGGGAAACTAAAACTAGGGACATAGTCTCAGAATAAGGGGCCGCCCATTTAAAACTGAGATGAGGAGAAATTTTTTCTCTGATGTTTGTAAATCTATGGAATTCTCTGCCCCAGAGAGCTGTGGAGGCTGGGTCATTGGATATATTTAAGGCGGAGATAGACAGATTTTTGAACGATTAGGGAGTAAAGGGTTATGAGGAGCGGGCAGGGAAGTGGAGCTGAGTCCATGATCAGATCAGCCATGATCTTATTAAATGGTGGAGCAGGCTCGAAGGGCCAAATGGCTTACTCCTGCTCCTATTTCTCTACCGCAGAGAGTTGTTGATGCCAGTTTGTTAGATGTATTCAAGAGGGAGTTAGATATGGACCTTACGGCTAAAGGGATCAAGGGGTATGGAGAGAAAACAGGAACGGGGTATTGAGGTGAATGATCAACCATGATCTTATTAAATGGTGGGCCAGGCTCAAAGGGCCGATTGGCCTACT
Organism: Pristiophorus japonicus; assembly: GCF_044704955.1. Taxonomy (NCBI): domain Eukaryota; kingdom Metazoa; phylum Chordata; class Chondrichthyes; family Pristiophoridae; genus Pristiophorus; species Pristiophorus japonicus. Next base: position 132,429,130 of record NC_091981.1, on the reverse strand, counting down.
CTTGCACCTATTTTCTATGTTTCTATGTTTCTTGCGATAACGTAACGTTCGCGCGATGCGACGCTCAGTGCCGCATTCAGCACATCAGTGCGATGAAGATGTGTCGCGTTACAATGTCCCTCCCCTTTTAAAGGGGTGGGCCACTGCGAACTCTGCAGCCTCTTTAATGGTGTCCACAGCCACCAGGGAGGCCAGGCCAGCGTTGGTGGCCCAGCCACACCAGCGGCCACCATTGTCAGACTGACTAAAAAGTCAGTCACGATAAAGGATGACGGCTGCTGCGCTACGACCTCCCCTTTAAACTGTCAGTGGGATCACCCCACGCCGACCTCTCATCCCACGGGGCAATTTCCCCCAAGGAGCGCAAAGCGTGGAGCGATAAGTTGTCAGCACGCACGACGATGATGTTATTGCCGTGCGTGCGCCACGCTGGTGCGCTAATCGCGTTGCACAGCGCAAAGCACTTTCCGCTGTCGGAGACCCAGGAGCTAGTCCACTCGGGTCGATGTGGTTGCCACGCCCATGCGCTAACTCATTAGCATTCTGTTAGTGCCGGCTGGAAGCGCTAACTGGCTCTGCGCAAAGGGGCAATTTCGGCCCCGATGCATCTAGTTATGAAGCCCAGGATCCCGTATGATTTTTTAAACCGCTTTCTGAACCTGCCCTGCCACATTCAACGACTTGTGCATATATACTCCCAGGTCTCTCCATTCTTGCTCCCCTTTAGGACTGCACCCTTCAGTTTATATTTCCTCTCCTCATTCTTTCCACCAAAATGTATCACTTCACACTTTTCTGCATTAAATTTCCTCTTCCCATTTCACTAGCCTGTCTATATCTTCTTGAAGTCTATCACTACCCTCTTCACTGTTCATTATATTTCCAAGTTTTGTATCATCTGCAAATTTTGAAATTGTTCATAGTACTCCCAAGTCCAAGTCATTAATATATATCAAGAAAAGCAGTGGTCCTAGTACCGATCCCTGGGGAACACCACTGTATACCTTCCTCCAGTGCGAAAAACAACCATTCACCACTATTCTGTTTCATGTCACTGAGCCAATTTCATATCCATGCTGCCACTGTCCCTTTTATTCCATGGGCTTCAACTTTGCTGGCAAGCCTATTATGTGATACTTTATTAAACGTATTTTGGAAGTCCATATACACCACATCAACTGCATTGCCCTCATCAACCTTCTCTGTTACCGCATCAAAAAACTCGATCAAGTTAGTTAAACACAATTTGCCTTTATCAAATCCTGTTTTATCCTACTATTCCAATGTTCACTAGTATACAGTACTGGGGGTAATTCAGAGATTACCACCTTTGATGTCCTGCTTTTTAATCTCTTTCCTAGCTCCCTCAAATCTGTCTGCAGAACCTCATCCCTTTTTCTACCTGTATTGTTGGTACCAATTTGGACCATAACCTCTGGCTGTTCAGCTGTTAGTGCCCCTGGAATAGGTTTGCCAACTCTGGTTGGACATATTCCTGGAGGTGACATCACATGAACTCCTGCTTCCAACTGTCCCGTCCTACACTCCTGCCATTGGTTGCCCAACACCGCCAAGCTTGCGGTACATTGCCTTCCCACACCAATTGAAAAGCGAATAAACTCTTCATTACCCGATTGGATGATTCGTGACGGTCAAGTGAAAAAGTTTTTTTCCCCTTCTGTCTGATATTTGTATATCTAATAAACAAAGGTTTAAAAAAAAAATAAAAGACACAAAGACCCCTATGATTTTTTTCTGGGTCGCTCCCAGCAGTGTCCTGGAGATTAAGCTTTCATTCCTGGAGACTCCATGGCAATCCAGGAGTGTTGGCAAACCTACATTGGAATGTTGCACAATATCTTGAAAGATTTAGAAAACAAATAAATGGGCAAAAATAGGATGATCCCACACTCCCAGTGGTAAGTCCGTGTTTAAAAGGAGCATGGATTATAGATGGTAGTACAACATTGTAGTCCCAATTATCTATCTGCATTCCCTATTTGTCCATTCCCTGCTGAAAGCACAGGATAACAAAATTAACCCTTGTATTTTTTCTTTATGTCATGCTTTGCAGCCACATTACAATTTTGCTAAGGGAATTAACGGATGTTGCAGAGCAAATTTTCAAACACCTAACTGATATTAAGTAAACAGTGTTGATGCTATAGAATAGGATACTGAAACAGGGATTGATTGTGTTATTCCCTTGCAAATTCTAGAAGGTGCAAGGGATTATATCTACGGCGATTACTAAAAATGGCTTGCATTAGAAAATAATCACATCAGTTTATTTATGTGTCAGATGAATGGAAATGTTTTCCTTTTTGTGTTGCCATGAATACACCAGTTGCCTAATTACCTTATGTGTGTGTGTGTGTATTTAGGTCCATGGTAGCAATAGCAGTAAATACAATTGCTTGCCAGGAAGATCTAACACAATCCAAAGTTATATTCTGCAACTGCTTAGACGTGTAAGAAACCAAAGGCAGCAAGCAGTCTCCAGAGGAGTGCCAAACTTCTTTGTTCCTAATGTACGCTAAAAGAGCTTTGAGGAAATGTTTGCAGTTTCCAGACTTTTCATTTCAATAATTGTTGCTAGTTGTGTAATTATCTGACTTTTACCTAAAAACAGTCAGTCCAGGCTTACATAGCGTCTGATTGTAGAAGACATTGCATGTGTAATCACTGTCTAGTAGCTGTGGATTGGCTTGCCTGTGAAGAAACCACAGTACACCTGAAGCATTTTCCCATTAGATAGAAGGATATTTTAGTGCCGCAACATTAAGTCATCCACATCAAAGCTTTAAACAATTTGTGGGAAGAAAACTAGCTGTTAATCATTGTTTGCATACATTTCTCTTGTCTTCAAAACAAACTACTCACTTTAAACTGGATATCATGTAGTGTTATGAGGCAGACTAAATGTACATTTGTTTAACCCTCTGCCCTCACTGGAACATCATTTTCACTGAAACAAATGCTTTCTTTTGCTGTAGAGGCGGGGGTGGGGAGTTAGGGATTTTGCTTCAAATGTGGCTTGGGGAACATTTCTACCTTCTAACCTGCCTAAAGATTTTTTTCAAACTTCCAAGTTAACGCCATAAGCTCTCCCAATTCCTTTATGGGTAAAAGCCTCAGGAATGGCATGGCACAGAGTGGAGCATCTGGGAGAGCAGGTAAAACAAAAGGAGTGAAAGAACGGAAAAGAGACCACTACGATAAAGACATTTTAAAATGAGCAACATAGGCAGCAACAAATGTGTTAAAAAGAGAGCAGCTAAGTGAGTTCATAGGCAAAACGGACAGTTGAAAGTAAAAGACCCAAGGGAAGTAATCATTTAAAGGGGGCATCTGACAGAAATAAAATAAAAGGAAAACACTTAGGGGTCGAAATTCCATTTCTATCGGCACTTGTTACCGTCGGCAGGAGGCGGCTAATGGGCAGCAAAGTCCTACCGTCGGTGGTAAGCGACGTCCACACCTCCGGAGAAGTTCAGTTGGGACTTTGGTAGAGGCTCCAAGAGGTAACGTTGCACCCTCTAACGCCACTCACATGGTGACGTCATCCAGCGTGCAACGCTCCCTTGGCGCCGCTATCACAATATTTGGTCTCCACGGCGGCCTTCCTGGCAGGCGTTCTTACAATCTGAAAAATGTGGTGAGTTCATAGCAGATCCGCGCAAGATAAGTTCTTTTATTTATTTCTGCATGTTTTCATTAGTGTTAACAGTGGGGAAGTGTATGTGTGGGTCGGAGAAGTTGTAGGTTTCTTTTCTTCCCGTTTTTTTCACCTAGCCGGCTGGTAGCCTCTTGTTGCAAAATTGAGTTGGCGCTGAGGATGAGTGTGCAATGCCACTTTTTAGCATTGCTCTCTCACCTTTGGATGTAAAAACTGAATTCGGCAATTTGAGTCTGCACCTATTGCCTGGTGATAAAATCAGCACTGCCTGAAAACAGCGGTACCGAATTTCGACCCCTTAGATAAAAACAACAAAACTAAAAGGGGACAGACATGTAACAAAAAAGGGAAACAGCTGAAAGGAGTGTAACTAAAATGGAAACCATCGGGTGTGTGTAGTGTGGATATTCACAAATGGGACAGCCAGATGCAATGCAGTGGTGAAGAGATACAAAAATTCTCTATTAATCATTAAGTTTAAAGAAAGAGTTAAAGCCTCAGAGAGCAAGGTATAAGAACTTACAAGGGCAGACAGAAGGAATGAGGCGTTAGTATTAGATTCAGTAAGTGAGACAGCTCAGCTAAGTGCTATGGCTAGGCTAAAATCAGATCTCGAGAGTCAACAATCAGGGATTGGAGCTGGAGACGAATACAATCAGGACCAGTGTTGTCATGACAGAAGGACAAGTGCTAAAGGAAGCCGAGATAATAGGGGTACTGGATGGATTAAGGTTGGTAAAAGAAGCAAGACTGGTAGAAAACCCTGTGACCTTACCCAAGGGATATTAACAAAGATATATCAGGCACTGTCCGACACTGCAGAAGGTAAGAAGGTCCCAAAAGAAAAGATCGGGAGAAAACCAGTGCGAGAAGCCTATAATGTAATGCATAACCGCTTCTTGATACATCAAAGAACTCACAAGAGAAATGTTTAGCTTGATCTGGTATTCATAAAAGACCCGAAAAATACAGTCATAGCACCCTTGGGGGGGGAAGCATTTACAGAATTCATTCCATCTCAACTCATCATGCCCTCTTTCCTCTGAGTTCACTGCCCCCCAGTTCTTCCTTAACCTCTCCCTCCATATAAACTCATCTACCCATGTTCACTGTCACCCCTTGACCTTGCTATCTCATGTTGCCTCTCTACTCCTATTGCACCAATCACAGATAAAGCCATCTCTGATCATTTGTATCTCTTCAGTCACATCCCCTTTTCCCCTTCCAACCCCACTTATTCCATGTGAAAACAATTCTCCCTCGTCACTTACAGCGGCACTTTCAAATGCCTAATGGTCCCCCTTTTGGCCTTCCATTCGCCACAACATGTATGCAGGTACTGATCTGCGCAACCACACCCTCATCTCCACCTTTGACACTCTTATCCCTAGTAAATCCATTAATCTCCCTCACCCTGGTCATTCCCTCTGGTACGGCCTCTTTCTCTTCTCCCTTAAGTCCAAGGGATGCAGACTTGAATATTTATGCAGACAACTGGTTTAGGGATACTTTGCCAGATCTGGCTGCTCGATCGGGTCCTGCCCTCCTCTCGCAAAACTGCTTCCTACTCCAGAGTCATCCTGGAATGCAAAGATAACCTCTGGCTTCTTTTCTACAATACCAACCATCTTCTTAAACTCCTCTCCCCTGCCCCCTCCACCCTCACCTCCAACAACAATTTCGAAGAGCTCATGAACTTCTTTATCACAAAGATTCAGAGTATCTATTCAACTGCCTCTGCTGCTCTCCTCCCTTTTCCTAGCCCACCAAGCCAAATATCTCCCAAGGTCCCACCCACCCTAGCCCTGAACTCACATCTTTCTCTAACTTCTATCCTATCTCACCTCATTCCATCTCTAAACTCATGTTATCCATGAGGCCAACCTCGCTTGGCCCTATTCCCACCAAACAGCTAACCACCCAACTTTCCTTCCCGACCTCCATGCTAACTGATATTGTTAATGGTTCCCTATCCTCCAGTACCGTCCCTTTCCCCCTCAAATATGCTATCATTACCCCCTCCCCCCTCAAAAAAAACCCCAATCGGGTTTCCACCCCTGCACCAAAACGGCCTTTATTACAAATGATATCCTATGTGACTGTGGTAAACTATCACCCCTCATCCTCCTCGACCTGTCTGCAGCCTTTGACATGGTTGACCACACCACCCTCCTCCAATATCTCTCCTCCTTTGTCCAGCTGGGTGGAAATGCCCTTGCCTGGGTCTATTAGGAACAGGAGCAGGCCATTCAGCCCCTCGCGTCTGTTCCGCCATTCAATGAGATCATGGCTAATCTGTGACCTAACTCCATCCACCCACCTTTGGCCCATATCCCTTAATACCTTTAGTTAACAGAAAGCTATCAATCTCAGATTTAAAATTTAAAATTGATCTAGCATCAATTGCCATTTGCAGAAGAAAGTTCCAAACTTCTACCACCCTTTGTGTGTAGAAATGTTTCCTAATTTCACTCCTGAAAGGTCTGGCTCTAATTTTTAGACTATGCCCCCAGTCCTAGAATCCCCAACCAGCAGAAATAGTTTCTCTCTATCTGCCCTATCTGTTCCCCTTAATATCTTGACAACTTCAATCAGATCATCTTAACCTTCTAAATTCAACCCTAATTTGTGTAATCTTTCCTCATAACTTAACCCTTGAAGTCTGGGTATCAGTCTGGTAAACCTACGCTGCGTTCCCTCCAAGGCCAATATATCCTTCCTAAAATGTGGTGCCCAGAATTGCTCACAGTACTCCAGGAGTGGTGCAACCAGGATTTTGTGTAGCTGCAGCATAACTTCTACCCGCTTGTATTCTACTTTTCTAGATATAAAGACCATTGGGGCTAGATTTTCGGCATATCATCGTCCATTTAGCGCCCATATAAGCGCTGACATTCAGGCTATCACCCATATTTGCTGAAAAGTGGAAACTAGCGCCTGATTATTGCCCATTTATCGCCGGCGCAACTTTCGGCATACATGTATGAGTTGCATCGCCCAGCCTATTTAAAAAATATATATATGGCGTCATCCTCGTGCAAGGCCGAGAATACTGTTTATAATGGAAACTAGCGTCCAATTACGGCCCGATTATCGCCGAGCGCTACTTTCGGATTTCGCCGGTAATTCGCCCAAATGATCGTTGGCCTAAAAAGACGCTTAAGAAAAGCTGCAGTCACCTCTCCTTAACTCGGCACTATGGACGCCATTTTGTAACTTGGAGGATCTTTAAAAAAAGGCTGCTTGAAGTGCTTGTCATGAGAAGCAATTTGTGAGTGATTTTAAGGGCGTTTTTGACTCTTGCCAATCATCTAATCACATTTGTATTTGTTGAGGACAAATTAAAGGCATTTATAGTGATTTACGGTGATGGGGTCTGTAATTTCTCAACCAGTATTGATCAGTAATCACATGCTGCAGAATAGAGATAGGAGAAGGTTTATTGAAGAGCATTATGTGCCCAATCAAAGAGGTGACAGACTGCTGAGGTGGAGACGTTACACGCAATGCATTTACAGGGATAAGTGATCATATCTGGACTTGTCCGATAACATGTGCGTTAGAAGGTTGCACTTCCGAAAGGAGGTCACCAGTGAGATATGCCAGCTAATTGAGGGAGATCTGCAGCCTACCAGCACCATCAGGACCGCACTGCCGTTGAGGTGAAGGTTGTTGCGGCACTTCCCTTCTATGCATCGAGCTCCTTTCAGGACTCAGTTGGTGACATTTGCGATATCTCTCAGCACGCCACACATTGCTGCATTCAACAGGTGACTGAAGTCCTTTATGCACTCAGGATGGACTTTACAAACTTCCCTATGACCAGGGAGGCACAGACTGAGAGGGCTTTGGTTTTCTTGAGAATAGCAAACTTCCCCAAGGTGCAGGGAGCAATAGACTGCATGCACATCGCCCTGCAAGCACCTTTACAGGATGCAGAGGTGTTTCAGAACTGAAAGGGATTCCGCTCCCTTAATGTGCTGCTCGTTGTCGACCACAAGCAAATAATCATGGCAGTAAATGCAAATTTTTCAGGGAGCATCCATGATGTGCACATCTTGCGTGAGAGTATTATTACTGACCTGTTTAAGAGTCAGCCACAAGGTCACGGTTGGATGCTGGGGGATAAAGGATATGTCCTTGCCAGCTGACTCATGAACCCCCTGCGTAAGCCCCAGACAGAAGCTGAGAAGCGCTACAATGAAAGCCATATAGTTACATGCAATATCATCGAAAAGACAATTGGAGTTCGAAAGCAGTGCTTCAGATGCCTGGTCCACTCAGGAGGCAACCTACAATACCACTCTGAGCAGGACACTGAGTTTATTGTGGTGTGCTGCATGTTGCATAACCTAGCTAGCAGGAGAGGATAACAATTGCCAGATGGGACTGCCAGTCCACCTCAGGAGAGAGGGGAGGCGGAAGAAGAGGACGATGAGGAGGACGAGGACCTCCGGGAGGACAATCAATCTGGTGATGAACCCATGTCCTCCTACAACACTGGAAAAGCCCTGTGGTAATTATGCAGCTGCAAGACTGTTGCGTCAGTAGCTCATAAATGAACGCTTTGTGTGAAGTTACATTGGTGACAGTTACAGTTGTGTTACGTTTCATCATTGCCTGGCCAGGCCACTGTGCCAACCATTGTATGGATGTTTTACCTTACGTTATTAGAAGCCACTTCACAACAATTGAAACATAAATAAAAATGTTTTATAATTGAACGCGTAATTTTAATTTTTTTTAACAAAAATATATAACCCCCCCCACCCCCCACCAACCCCCAACAGTCAACAACATTTTTAACAGAACAATATAACAGCACCCTCCCACCATCCCTAACAGTCAACATTCAACAACAGTTTTTTTTTATAACAATAACAATATACAGCCCCTTCCCTCCCTACCTGCAGCCCGCTTCCCTCCTGTATGTTGACCCCCTCTTGTCGTAACCCTCCGTTTCCCACTAACTCCCCAAGTAATGGGACCAAGACAGCAGGGGACTTCAAGGCCTGCTGCTGTGGTGAAGGGATGAGCGGGGGTGGAGGGGGGGGGTTGGTGGTGGGTAGTGGGGGGCATATCGGCAGAATGACCTCAGTGGCTGGAGGAGAAGATGTTTGCGAAAAAACGTCTTACGAGTCAGAAGGAAGCTCTTCCTCCTGTCTCGCATCTGTCGTGGTGGTTGGTGGTACGGCACCTTGAGGTGCAGTGCCGTATCCCGAAACTATCACATGCCGCAAGGCATCGACAGAGTCAGTCGTTCACACTTTTGCCGCAACTATCCGCTCCATGCCCTCCGTTATTCGCGCAGACAGTGTGCCAATGTTGCCGGTCAACCCACCAAGCGCCTGGAGGAGCTCTCGATCTATGTCGATGCTCGCCCTTGACAGTGAGACCATGTCCTCATTTGCATCTGCCTGTCGCAGCACGTGCCTACCTCGCCAACTCAACCTCCGCAGGGTTGGCGTGGGCATTGGACGCCTTGGAGTGGCCTGTTGCAAGCCGCTTGGCCCCGCTACTTCATCTATTGAGGATAACATGGCCGCAGGTACCATAGATGACAACTCTGGCTCAGTTTCTTCCTCCTCCTCAGTTTCGTGTTCGTCATCCGTGCTGATGATGACCTGAAGCGGTACTGGTGTTGGTACAGGGGCCTCCTGTTGCACCTGGGGAGTCCGGGGAGCTGAAAAACATAATTGAGGTTATTAGAAGAGAAGGGTAGACATGAGCTTGCGCTGTAATGGCATATGTACGAGGAGCAATACTACTGCACTAAATGTGAACGAGAGATGTTACATATGATTAACATGAGAGTACAGAAGCTGCATGCATATCATATATTATAATCAAATGCCATTAAATTACTTTAAATTACCACTGGTTTACCACTGCTTTACACATTACTGACGTGGCGCAACAATGGGATCTGCACCACCACGGGTGGTAGAACGATAATGGGTGCCCACTAATGCTGCTGCACGTTCTTCCAGGTCGGTGAGCGGGTGGAGCTCAGCAGGCCCTCCTCCAGTCTGCCTCCGGTTCACCTCTGCTCTGCATGATTCTCAGATATCTTCCACTGCAAACGGGACAAGAGCATGGCATAAGCTAGCTGACTGGGTACTATTACGGGAACACAACAGATATTGTAATCCACAATTAGTCACCTCACATTCTATTCATCCATAACTTTAACGTTATATGCTAATACGGTTTGTTTCCACAATGGATGCATGGTTATAACATCTATGTTCAGAGAAAATATTTAATAAGATTATGTTTATGAACTAATGCTTGACACCAAATATCTCGCGTACAATCTCCAGGAAAGATCCCATCCACGGGCCATGCCATTCGGCGCCTGAGGGTAGGTCGACGGTTTATTTGAATCGATGGAGGTCCCCCGGAGTGGTGGGGGTGGGGGCGGAAATCAAGACCGCTAGTGAGCTCGGCTAAGACAGGACTATAATGGAAGGACCGTGTCCATGAGCTGTGCTCGGAGACCTCCTTGTGGCCAGAGCTAATGTCCCAAAGTATCCCAGGGCAGACAGTGAGCCAGGGCAGCTCTCCCCTAGTCCAGGCTGGGTCACTGTGTGAGTGACAGCAGCCGGAGAGACTCACACAGTCTGGGTAAAGGTGACCGGACCCCTCAGTGCTCAGTCGTGCCCCATCCAACAACGTAACCAAAAAGGAGATGGTGCCCGTTAAAGACTTGCTCACAGCACGCAAAAATTCACTTTCGAAACTAAAGTGGTAGAAATGCCGAATGTTTGCGGTCTGTCTGTTTCCAGTCATTCCTTTAAATAATAATAATTAATACTGTTGATTAAATGTAAGATATCTCAGCAAAATTAGACTTAAAGGGCGCAGGTTCCGACCCCAGCCAAATCTTAGCAGGGAAGCTACCCAAGATTACCCAGCTTAATTACAATCCGGCAGATTTACATACTAATTAATGAGTCAGTACATCATTACAATTTAAAATGTAATAATTGAATACTTTTGCCGAAGCAACCAGGCTGTTCCACCTCTTGTGGCACTGGTCTGCCTCACGCCTATCGTGGGCCACAGATGATACAACGATGGTAATATCGCCCCATATTTTTTATATGTCCGGGGGGCAGGTATTCCACACCCACCCCAGGTTAATTGGCCCCACCTATTCTCAATCTCATTAAAGAGGGCTTCATTGGCCTCATCGGTGAAGGCTTTCGCCTTCCTTCTCCCTGACAGCTCCTCCTGCTGCATGCTACTATCGCTCGACATTTTCTACCTCAACAGACAACTTCACTTCTCTCTTCTTCTCTCGCTCCTTCTCTTTCAGTCTTCTAAGCATGAGCAGATGACCCCTGAACTCCCGAATCACAGGAAAAGTTCTTTGCTAAAAAAAAAACACGCATGCGCAGAATGGCCGTTGCTATGGACGCCAGCCTTGCACGACTGAATACATCGCTAAGGCCCATTTCACATCGCTAAGGCTATCGCCCAAATGAAAAACACGAAACTAGCGTTTTTTTAAATGGTCGATTATTCCAGCGATCCTGAAAAATAAAAAAAGCACACTAAGGCTGGAAATATCGCCCAGCAATCATAGTGGAAAGTCTAGCCCCAGCATTTCTTTAGCCTTTTTGGTTATTTTCTGTACCTGTTCATGACATTTTAACCCCCAAGTCTCTTTGGACCGCCACTGTTTTTAGCCTTTCACCATTTAGAAAGTACCCTGTTCTATCCTTATTAGGTCCAAAGTGGATGACCACACATTTGCTTACAATGAAATCTATTTGCCACATTTTTGCCCATTCACTTAATCTGTCGATATCCCTTTGTCATTTTATGCTTCCACCTCATCATCATCATAGGCAGTCCCTTGGGATTGAGGAAGACTTGCTTCCACTCTTAGCATGAGTTCTTAGGTGGTTGCACAGTCCAATACGAGAACCACAGTTTCTGTCACAGGTGGGACAGATAGTCGTTGAGAAAAAGGGTGGGCAGGGAGCCTGGTTTGCCTTATGCTCCTTCCGCTGCCTGCACTTGATTTCTGCATGCTCTCGGCGACAATACTCGAGGAGCTCAGCGCCCTCCCAAATGCACATCCTCCACTTAGGGCGGTCTTTGGCCAAGGACTCCCAGGTGTCAGTGGGGATGTCGCACTTTATCAGGGAGACTTTGAGGGTGTCCTTGTAACGTTTCCTCTGCCCACCTTTGGCTCGTTTGCCATGGACGAGTTCCAAGTAGAGCGCTTGCTTTGGGAGTCTCGTGTCTAGCATGCGAACTATGTGGCCTGCCCAGCGGAGCTGATCAAGTGTGGTCAGTGCTTCAATGCTGGGGATGTTGGCTTGGACGAGGACGCTAATGTTTGTGCGTCTGTCCTCCCAGGGGATTTGCAGGATCTTGCGGAGACATCGCTGGTGGTATTTCTCCAGCGACTTGAGGTGTCTACTATACATGGTCCATGTCTCTGAGCCATACAGGAGAGCGGGTATTACTACAGCCCTGTAGACCATGACTTTGGTGGCAATTTTAAGGGCCTGGTCTTCAAACACTCTTTTCCTCAGATGGCCGAAGGCTGCACTGGCATGCTGGAGGCGGTGTTGGATCTCATCATGAATGCCTGCTCTTGTTGATAGGAGGCTCCAGAGAGAGGGGAAGTGGTCCACGTTATCCAGGGCCACGCCATGAATCTTGATGTTTTGGGGGCAGTGCTGTGCGGCGAGGACAGGCTGGCGTAGGACCTTTGTCTTACTGATGTTGAGCGTAAGACCCATGCTTTCATACGCCTCGGTAAATACATCGACTATGTCCTGGAGTTCAGCCTCTGTGTGTGCACAGACGCAGGCGTCGTCCGCATACTGTAGTTTGACAACAGAGGTTGGCGTGGTCTTGGACCTGGCCTAGAGACGGCGAAGGTTGAACAGCTTGCCACTGGAGTGTTCTCGACTCCATTCCGCAGCATGCTACCCGCCACCACCTCAGTGAGACCCCAACACTGCATGAGGTAGAAAAGGCCATAAGACAGCTAAAAAACAACAAGGCTATGGGAGCGGATGCTGAGGCACTGAAGTATGGTGGAGAGACACTACTGGCGCGAATACACAACCTCATCTCTATCATCTGGAGGGAAGAGAGCATGCCGGGAGATCCTAGAGATGCAGTGATCGTGACCATCTTTAATAAAGGAGACAAGTCCGACTGCAGCAACTACAGAGGAATCTCCCTGCTATCAACCACTGGGAAAGTCGTCGCTTCCATCTACACTGCCTACAATGCACCTATCTTTATGTAATACATATTCCTATGTATCCAATCGTAGCCAGAGAAACACCTGCACTGGCTTCTCTTCCCATTCTCGCACTGTTATCTCTGGAGTTCAGCAAGAATCTATCCTTAGCCTCCTCCTATTCCTCATTGACATACTGCCCCTCAGTGATTCCTGATTCATGATAACATCCAGCTCTACCTCATCACCATCTCTCTCGACCCTTCCACCACCTCTAATTTGTCACGCTGTTTGTCCAACATCCAGTATTGAAGGAGCAGAAATTTCCTCCAATTAAATGTTGGGAAGACAGAATATTCAGTCTGCATCACAAACTCCATTCCCTAACCACTGACTGCATCCCTCTTCCTGGCCACTGTCTGAAGCTAAACCAGACTGTTCACAACCTCAGCATCCTATCTGGCCCTAAGCTGAGCTTCCGGCCACATATCCTCTCCATCACAAAGACCAATTACTTACACCTCCATAACATCACCCATCTCCACTCCTGCCACAGCCCAGCTGCTGCTGAAACCCTCATCCATGCTTTTATTACCTGTAGACTTGACCATTTCAAAGCTTTTGGCCGGCCTCCTACCCTCTGTAAACTTGAGCTCATCCAAATACGTTTAAATGTGAGTGTATTATGGATTAATGCAGACTCTTACAATTTTTTGGGCTGGATTTTTAGCTAATTTGCACCCCATTTAGCACCTGGGCGGGGCACAAACACAAATATTTTTGGCGTAAAACGAGGCGCACAAGATTTTGCGCCCGGGCAGAACTTTCAGCAATGGTTTTGCGGCGACGCTAAAACTTAGCGCCCGGTGTTTTCACCATTTGGATGAGGTTAACCAGCATGCATTGCTGCGTCCAGGGCAGAACTTTCGGCCATATCGACCAATTTAGCATCCATTACATCCCGGGCGTACCAGGTGCTAACGGCGACATCTGGGAAACGGAGGAGAAAGTCAGAGTTTTGAGTGATTAAAAGCATTGGGAGAAGAACGCTGCGTTACTGTATACTTTTCATTGTGAGTTTAAAATTTATTTTAAAGGACATTTAAGGGCATTTTAAAAGATAGGGGCTATACTCCGTCAGCCATTATTTCTTGCTGCTATATTTATAAGGCGTCGAGCTAGAAGAAGGCTTATTGATGATCATTTTGAATGTAATCGAAGAGGTCGCAGATGTATCGGAGCAGACCTTACCCCCAGCAGGTTTACAGGGAACATCGCTCATACCTCCAGCTCTCTGAGGCACAGTGCGTTAGAAGGCGGCACTTCTGAAAAGAAGTGCTGGCAGAGATATGCCAGCTCATGAAGGCAGACCTACAGCCAACCAGGAGCAACAGGACTGCACTGCCCATCGAGGTGAAGGTGATTGCGGCACTTGCCTTCTATGCCTCCGGCTCCTTTCAGGCATCAGCGGTGGACATATGCTCCATCTCGCAGCTCGCTACACATTGCTGCATTTGCCAGGTGACTCATCATCATCATCTTAGGCAGTCCCTCGAAATCGAGGAAGATTTGTTTCAACTCCAAAAGTGAGTTCTCAGGTGACTGAACAGTCCAATTCGGGAATTCCAGTCTCTGTCGCAGGTGGGACAGACAGTCATTGGAGGAAAGGGTGCATGGGGAGTTTGGTTCATTGCACACTCTTTCCGCTGCCTGTGCTTGTTTTCTGCATGCTCTCGCCGACGAGACTCGAGGTGCTCAGCACCCTCCCAGATGCTCTTCCTCCACTTAGGGTAGTCTTTGGCCAGGGACTCCCAGGTGTCGGTGGGGATGTTGCACTTTATCAAGGAGGCTTTGAGGGTGTCCTTGAAACGTTTACTCTGCCCACCTGGGGTTCGCTTGTCATGTAGGAGTTCCGAGTAGAGTTCTTGCTTTGACTAAAGCCAGGTGACTACTGCATTGTACGCATGTAGGATGAACTTCATAAACTTCCTAATGACGAAGGAGGCACAAAATGAGAGGGCTGTAGGTTTTGGACGAGTTGCTGGCTTCCGCAAGGTTCAGGATGCCATTGATTGTATGCAGATCGCCCTGTGAGCACCTTTACAGAATCCAGAGCATTACCGAAACTGAAAGTGATTCCGCTCTATGAACGTACAGATCGTCTGCGACCATACTCAGCGCGTAATGGCAGGCAATGCCCAATATCCAGGGAGCATCCATGATGCTTTCATCTTGCGTGAGAGCAGTGTCTCAGGCCTGTTCCAGCTTCAACCACAAGGCCAGAGTTGGATGGTCGGGGACAAAGGTTACGGTCTCGCTACGTGGCTCATGACCCTCCTCTGGAACCCTCAGACAGAAGCCGAGCATCGCTATAATGAGAGCCATGCAGCCACATGCAACATCGTCAAATAGACAATTGGAGTGCTGAAGCAGCGCTTCTGATGCCTGGACAACTCTGGAGGCTGCCTGCAATACTCCCCTCAGCAGGTCTCTGAGTTCATAGAAACATAGAAACATAGAAAATAGGTGCAGGAGTAGGCCATTCGGCCCTTCGAGCCTGCACCACCATTCAATAAGATCATGGCTGATCATTCACCTTAGTACCCCTTTCGTGTTTTCTCTCCATACTCCTTGACCCCTTTAGCCGTAAGGGCCATTTCTAACTCCCTCTTGAATATATCCAACAAACTGGCATCAACAACTCTCTGCAGTAGAGAATTCCACAGGTTAACAACTCTCTGAGTGAAGAAGTTTCTCCTCATCTCGGTCCTAAATGGCTTACCCCTTATCCTTAGACTATGTCCCCTGGTTCTGGACTTCCCCAACATCGAGAACATTCTTCCTGCATCTAACCTGTCCAGTCCCGTCAGAATTTTATATGTTTCTATGAGATCCCCTCTCATTCTTTGAAACTCCAGTGAATACAGGCCCAATCTATCCAATCTCTCCTCGTATGTCAGTCCTGCCATCCCCGGAATCAGTCTGGTGAACCTTTGCTGCACTCCCTCAATAGCAAAAATGTCCGTCCTCAGATTAGGAGACCAAAACTGAATACAATATTCCAGGTGAGGCCTCACCAAGGCCCTGTACAACTGCAGTAAGACCTCCCTCCTCCTATACTCAAATCCCCTAGCTATGAAGGCCAACTTGCCATTTGCCTTCTTCACCGCCTGCTGTACCTGCATGCCAACTTTCAATGACTGATGTACCATGACACCCAGGTCTCGTTGCACCTCCCCTTTTCCTAATCTGCCGCAATTCAGATAGCATTCTGCCTTTGTGTTTTTGCCACCAAAGTGGATAATCTCACATTTATCCACATCATACTGCATCTGCCATGCATTTGCCCACTCACCTAACCTGTCCAAGTCAACCTGCAGCCTCTTAGCATCCTCCTCACAGCTCACACCACCACCCAGCTTAGTGTCATCTGCAAACTTTGGAAATATTACATTCAATTCCTTCATCTAAATCATTGATGGAAATTGTAAAGAGCTGGGGTCCCAGCACTGAGCCCTGCTGCACCCCATTAGTCACTGCCTGCCATTCTGAAAAGGACCCGTTTATCCCGACTCTCTGCTTCCTGTCTGCCAACCAGTTCTCTATCCACGTCAATACATTACCCCCCAATACCATGTGCTTTAATTTTGCAGAACAATCACTTGTGTGGGACCTTGTCAAAAGCCTTTTGAAAGTCCAAATACACCACATCCACTAGTTCACCCCTGTCCACTCAGTTACATCCTCAAAAAATTCGAGAAGATTTGTCAAGCATGATTTCCCTTTCATAAATCCATGTTGACTTGGACCGATCCTGTCACTGCTTTCCAAATGCGCTGCTATTTCATCTTTAATAATTGATTCCAACATTTTCCCCACTACTGATGTCAGGCCAACAAGTCGATAATTCCACGTTTTCTCTCTCCCTCCTTTCTTAAAAAGTGGGGTTACATTAGCTACCTTCCAGTCCATAGGAACTGATCCAGAGTCAATAGACTGCTGGAAAATGATCACCAATGCATCCACTATTTCTCGGGCCACTTCCTTAAGTACTCTGGGATGCAGACTATCAGGCCCTGAGGATTTATCGGTCTTCAATCCCATCAATTTCCCTAACACAATTTCCTGACTAATAAGGATTTCCTTCAGTTCCTCCTTCTCACTAGACTCTCGGTCCAGAAGGTTATTTGTGCCTTCCTTTGTGAAGACAGAAACAAAGTATTTGTTCAATTGGTCTGCCATTTCTTTGTTCCCCATTATAAATTCACCTGATTCTGACTGCAAGGGACCTACGTTTGTCTTCACTAATCTTTTTCTCTTCATTGTGGTGTGCTGCATGCTATACAACTTGGCCATCATGAGGGGACAGGATTTGCCAATGGGGATTGCAGGACCACCTCATGAGAGAGGGAAGGAGGAGGAGGATGAGGAAGAGGGGCCTGGCGAGGAACCCACGCCACCGCCACCACCACAACCACAGGGGAGGCATCATGGAAATTTTGCCGCTGCAAAAGCCTAACAACAGCAGCTCATAATGGAATGCTTTGCTTGAAGAGTAAAAGACACATTTGGCCATTGCCTGGCCACTCTATCCCACCATGATGACTGTTCCCCGTCTTATTCTGCAAATGAGACATTACACAGGAATGGTTAAGGTGAACAAGAGAAATTATGAAACATTGTAAACTTTTATAACTTTGTTAACATAATTTGAGAATGTTGAAACTTTAATAAAATAACATAAATTTTGATTAAACAACAACAACAACAACAACATGATAATCCCCACCCCACTTTTACCACCAGCTTCCCCCCCCCCACCCTCACCCTTATCCCCCTCCCTTGCCTGCTCCTCGTACCCAAAGTGATACCATGATGGTGTGCAGCAACTTTGTCAAAGCGCTGCTGTGTTAGGGAGAGAGACAATGGAGATGCCTCCTGAGGAATTGCAGGACGAGCTCGTGACGTGGAAGGCCCGACTTGTGACTGGCGAGCTTTTTCAATAGCGTCGCCAGTCATAGGTGGTGTTGGGTGTGTCTGGGAGTCACACTGGGAAACTCAGAAAGGCTACTTGCCGGGACTCCAGTGTGCAGCCTCGTGTGGGCAGTGATGGTTTCGCAGCTCGCACTGACAATCTGCGACCCTACCTCCGTAATGGTCACTGCGAGATTCTCGATGGTCGTGGGAATCCTACCCAGGACATCAAGGAGCTGACGGGTGAGCTGGATGCTCTCCCTGGACAGTCCCACCATGTCCAGTTCCACGTCTGCCTGTCTGTCAGCAGACCGACTTTGCCGACTTACCCTCTGGAGAGATGGCATACAGGATTCGACCCCAGAACTGCGTTGCTGCACGTCACTAGTCCCAGGAGCCTCAGAGATCTCAAAGCCCGGGAATGTAACACCTCGGACGAGGTGTTTGCCAGTGGTAAAAGAGGCATAGATTGCATCTGCTCCCCATCTCCACCACCCCAACTCCCCCCTCCCCGACCTGGAGTCGGCTGCTCTGTCAACTCGTCTTCCTCAAATTCCTCCTCCTCCTCCACATGTTGGGCTGACGTGGAGAGTTGATCCCAGGGATTCGGCGCCTGCGACTGGTCATCTGGAAGTAGAAAGTGACAGATGAGCGGTTAGCAGCAGGGGAGGGAGCGGGGTGAGATAATGAAGATCTAGACCCCTGCCAGCGATTTTTAACAGAATCTGGAGGGAGATTGCTGAGGAGGTCTCTGCCTCAGATACTGTGATAAGGAATGTCACACAGTGTCAGAAAAAGGTCAATGATCTTTCGAGGGTCATTAGAGTGAGTACAATTTTTATTCATGCACTCCTTTTTGATTAAAATTATAAATCTGACAAACGATTTGTTCTCATGCTGCTGCTGTCTCTGAGCACTTTGTGGGTTGCCTCCGAAAATGCATGACACACAGGTAGGCTTAGTGTGGCACCCTATTTGCCATGAATGATCTTTACACATTATTAAGATTGCTTTCTGAGATCTCATAAGATGTTTCCACATTTCGATGTCTTCCTGATGAACCACGTGCAATTTCCAAGGCCATTCAACAGAGGCCTGTATTACATTCAAACAGTATGGTATAAGTGCTTTGGTGGCTATCTGTGTGTGCCACAAGAGCAGATGGATCCTCTGGTAACCATTTCCATTTTCACCTTTGCAGGCAAAGAAGTCTCATAATCACCGTGATCAGGTGCGGACAGGCGACGGTCTGTCTCAGACCCTGCCACTTACGGATCTCGAGGAGCGCGTGGCAGGCCTTATCGGTATCTCTGGTCGGGCAACTGCCACTGGTGGCACTGACCTCCACTTGCATCCTGAGGGTAAGTCCAGCACACTCCCTGGGCTGGGTTGGGGCAATGTGATGCAGTGTCTGTGGACTAGGGTTGGGCGACGTGAGGCAGACTTCAATACTCCCCTCAACAGGTCTCCGAATTCATTGTGGTGGACTGCATGCTATACAACTTGGCCATCATGAAGGGACAGACAATGCCAGTGGGGATTGCAGGCCCACCTCAGGAGGAGGAGGAGGACGGCGAGGAGGAGCCTGGTGAGGTCCCAATTGCACAGCCACCCTATCCATGGGGAAGGCAGTGTCCAGATGCTGCGGGAGCAAGAGACGCACGTCGCCAGCTTATAATGAACTGGTTTGGTTGAATGCAGGAAG
Source organism: Pristiophorus japonicus (assembly GCF_044704955.1). NCBI lineage: Eukaryota > Metazoa > Chordata > Chondrichthyes > Pristiophoridae > Pristiophorus > Pristiophorus japonicus. Next base: position 132,409,558 of record NC_091981.1, on the reverse strand, counting down.
CTAAGGGATCCATCGAGTACTGGCCTTGCTATGTGCCACCATACAGGCACATCTATGCTGAGCTTTTGAATGATACAAACGACACCAACAGCAAGGGTCAAAGTGACATGGATATCAAAAAATGTTACAAACAATGCACCCCCAACAACATCAAATGACACAATAACCATCATAACCGAACAACACAATAAACCATCATAACCTATCGATACAATAAACTATCCGAACCAAACGATACAATAAACAGCATTCTGCTGCAAGTTATTTAACAACGTGCATTATTAAAAAACAACTATTTACAGGCATTCTGATAAAATATCAAGGCATCTGCAGAAGACTGTCCCACTTCCCTTCATCCCCCTCCCACACCTGCTGCTCCTCCTCAATGAGACCTCAGTGCCTACAGCAAGGCTACTTGAGGGTTGCTGTGTTAGGGGGGCAGACAGTTCAGAAAGCATATGAGGACGCCTTGGACCAGCTGTAGTCCTGGAAAACCTGGCTGCAGACTGCTGCACCTCATCATCAACGGCATCAGTCACTGGTGGCTCAGGTATGCATCGTGTAGGATGCATGGTTGGAGAGTCAGTGATGGGAGCCGGAATGCTGTCATCCTGAGGAAGACCAGCACCTTCCATTTCCTGGGAGCCACTGAGACTCCGATGGAGCTGGGCCTCAACATCCAGAGCACGATGTGTCTCCACAACTTGCTGGCCTGCTTCGACACTGTCCCTTCCCTGTTGTACAATGGGGAATACAGAGAGGGTGGCACCAGTCATTGACCGCATTACATCAATGAGCAGCAACGTAGCTTGTGCCTACGATTCGATCGATGCTGCAACATGATCAATGGCACGGACCACACATTCTGGAACACCGCTGTCACTACTGGAGGCCACCTGACTTTTGTGAGTGGGCAATGATGGCCTCGCTGGAGTCCTGAGTTGCACCAACAATTTGTGACGCTGCCTCCGCAACAGTTGCAGAAAGCTTGTCAATGCTCTCTGTGATCCGACCCAATGCATCCATGAGCTCACAGTGCATTCCTGTCCCAGTCCAGTCCAGTTCCATGCCTGTCTGTTGTTGAGCAGACCTACTTTGCTGACTCACTCTCCGGAGAGCTGGCCTCTGAGATTTACCTCTTGCTGCATGTTGCTGTAGGTGACTGGGGCCAGGAGCCTCCAACGACAAAGCCAAGGAAATTGGGCTCGTCCCCAGATGTGCTTTGTTGCGACGGGCCAACTGGTGGGTTCTGTGGCTCAGACATTGCAGTGTCGTCGCATGCCTTATCATCGATGTCGATGGCTCCCTGGACGCCTGTCGCGATTGTTGCTGTTCTTCTGCAAGCAGAAAGCAACAAATATTTGGTTAGCAGCAGCGTAGGGGGCAGGCTGATAGCAGGAAGGTGGCATTGCACATGTACATCTGAAGTCCCCACGGTACTTCATAATATGTCTCAATGAAGTCATATCAGTCACGCAATCCATTGGCATACCTTCACTACCCAAAGTGGGCTCAGCATCATCCTCGGCAACTGTCCGAGCTGGTGCTCCAATGAGGGCAGACACCTGTTCCTCGACATCTGTTAAGTCCAGGATCTGAGGCGGGTCCAGTACTGCTCACGCCTGTTGTGAGATCTTCACCTGCAATGAGAAAAATAGGAAGGGTTCAGAAAGGGTACACCTACCATAATTCAATAGCTGATACTGTGTGGATGTGCAAATGTCTTCACTTCAGTCTGTGCTGATGTTTCATGAGCTTTGTGAGCGATTGGTAGGAGGTGAGAGGGCTGCATCTTTATGAAACCCATATCAGGAGTGGGAGTGTATTGCGAGGAAGATTCTGAATGATTAGGGTACAAGGGTGTATGTGCATCCTTCATTAAGAAGCAATGGCTGGAGAAGTCAGCCTTCAGCTTTCTGATGCATTGTGAAACCCACACCACAGACTGCAAAACTTTGAGAATGGGCAGATACATGAAAGACTTCACATAGTGTCTGACATTCATGTTGGAAGGATGGCAGACATACATATATGTGAAGGGTACTCCCCTGACAACCTGGTTAGGTCATTACACTTTTTCCGGCATTGGGTGCCAGTTCTGACAACCGTATCTGCCACAGACACCTCCTGGGCAATTTCACGGCATTATCATTTGAAAATAGTTGGCTGCGGTCTACCTCCCTCAACCAGATGGAGTGATGTCCACCTCCTCTCCACTGTGTGGATTAAGGCCTCATCAGCCTCCGTTGAGAAATGCCTGGCATGCTGCCTTGCCTCCTGCTGCTCCATCTCTGCAGAAGTGCTACAAGTTGGGCGGTTAATCTGCGCATGCACTGAGAAAGCTCCCGCGCCCTGAAACAATGTCTGCGCCCAGGAAAACAAAAACACAACTGTGCATGCGCAAAATGGCCGCCTCTTTTAATGCACGATTTTCGGCTCGGGAGCACAAAGTACGTTGTGTAATGCCCAATTTAACGACTAAGAGAGGCAAGCTCTGAAACAGATCCTTGTATTTCACCGGTATGGTGATACTTCCTACCACAGGGATTTGCTCTTCAGAGTAGCCTCGCAGCTCTATCTTCAACTTCTCCAGTGGAAAATCACTCAATTTGTCGAGATAAAGCGATTCCGGTACGACGCTCACAGATGCACCAGTGTTGATTTCCATGGGTATCCTGGTTCCTGCAGTGTCTACTTAGATGACAATACTTTGCGAATCGTTGTTAGACACCGTTGTGCTCCTGATGACATGTATCTCTAAAACCTCTGCGTCCTGTTGCTTCTCTTCAATGCTATGTTGCCACTGGTGATTTCTACTTATAGCCTTGAACATCAGTTTATTCTTCAGTCAGCATGCCTTTGCAAGATGCCCAATTTCCTTGCAGAAGTAACATATGGATAGCTTTGAGCGAGGTGTTGTCCCAGACATCAATAGCACGACTTTAATGTACTGTTACCTTGGCTAGTTGCTGAGGCCTTGGGGCCCAACTGCCTTCTTCTTTTAACCTGCAGGTGATTCACTTTGGTTGTCTGATGACTGGAAATGGCACGAAATTCTCGAGAGTCTTGGTCGGCCATATACATCGACATAGCTGACTGACAAGGTAAATCAAAAGTCAAGTTAGGGATTGTCAACAACTTTTTTCTGATTACTTCATTTTTCATCCCACAAACAAAGCAGTCATGCAATGCTTGGTCCTAAAAGTTTCCAAAATGACAGTGAATGGATAGCTTCTTTAAAGCTACAATGTACTCACTGATACTCTCATTAATGTATTGATCTTGTTTTCCAAAACGATAACTTTCAGCAATTTCCAGGGGCTCAGCATTGTAGTGCTGGAATCTCCATCAGTAGTAGGTCCTTTGGCTTGACAGGAACAAGCACATTTTTCAGGGTTTCATACACTTCGGAGCCTGCTTCAGCCAAGAAAATAGCCTTTCTAAAACTACACGGTTACGGTTTTCATCATCGGGGACTTCAACAATACTATTCGCGGTGAAAAACATTTCTAGCCGCTCCACATTCACTCCAAAAATCTCTCGGTCATGCTGGAACTCACCCAAGCGCCCTATTATTCCCATAGGCATGATCATCTGGAATCTTCAGTTCACCCAAGTGTGTTTGTAATTTACCTTGGATTTCTAGCTGTGCTGCAAAACAAAAAAACCCTCAAAGTCTCTGTTGTTTGGCTGGATCATCCACCAATAAATATTTCCACTAGGGATTCCAATTATCCAATCCTCGTCGCCAATGTGATATATTCTTTACAACATCACAAACACACTCCATTACATCATGTGACTTTTATTGTATTTACAGCAGCAGTTGCATTACCACAGTAGTCCACTAGGCAGAACAGTAGTCCACTAGGTGGAGCTCTACATTACAAGTATGGTTATCAGTGTCCATATTGGAGCCGGCTGAGATGAGACCATTGACTCTATATCTGCTTGGAGGTTGAGGCTGCACTCGCAGTAAGGATTGTTGGTAAGGAGCCCTAGCTGTCCATCAACCCCTCATCTGCAATTCAATGGGCACGAGCTGCATTATGAAGCCAGGGTCCTTCCACCCATCCCCTCCCATTCACACCCCCCCCCCTCCACCTCTTTGTGAATCATCTCCATCCACGCACTTGAAGTCATTAGCCTTTGCTCCTCTCTTGTGATCTGCGGGGAGAAAACCAGAGGATTAGAATGATTGTCCTTGTCACAGGTCAGGCTGGAATCCTGTGCCACTTTCCTAACAGAAGTGTTGATCAATGGCCAATGGGTGGGTTCTTACTGGGTTGTAGACTCTGCCCAGCATGGCTGTCACCATGGCCACGATGGTGCAGCTCCACCGCCATCTACTCATGGTGGATGAGGACACCCCGCCACTCTGCACCTTGCCACTCTGCACCCTTTCCTGGACATTCTTGCACTACAAAGACAGAGAAGGAAAAGATGAAACAGTGTTATGAACAATTGGGGGAATTACTGCTCTACATCTATTGGGTGGGGGATAGGGAGAGGTGGGTTGTGGCCTCTCTAATAGGTCACTGCTCCGGTTGTTTCATCTGAGCCTGACAGATTGGGCATGGCAGAAAATATTGGAAATTTTAATTTATTACCTTCTGTGGCCTTGTCAGGTCATTAAACTTCTTGCACCACCGGTCTGCCACCCTGACAACTATGGATGCGGCATCGAGTGTCTCGGTCATCTCTGGCCACGCACACCACTTCATTAAGGCGATCAGCCTTCCCACCTTGCCCCCACCTCTTCGCTGAGGGCCTGAAGGTCTTCCCTTGAAAAACTGAAGACCCTCTTGTGGGCAGTCTTCTGCAGGGAGGGAAAGGTTAAAAGTATTTCAGACTCTTCACAGAGCAATTTAAATTAATTATTGTAAACGTTTGCAGGACATAAAGGTAACTGCTGTTTAACTTGTAGTCTCCAGCCTCACTCAGAAGTGGAAAATTTTATTCTTCATCTTTTGTACTACTCCACCCTTGCACCTTGAGGCCTCATTGGCTCTGTTCCAGTTACAAATCGATACATTCGTTGATTGCACGAATTCATGGGAGATTTTATGTTTGGGCTTATGTTGATTAGTTTCCACAGGAACTTTTGCACAATTTCAACCTCGGCCTGATGAGAGCTGGGCACAATTTTCTAATTGCACCCATGGAGTAAATAACAGGCCCATAACTGATGAGAGCTACAGCAATGCAATAGTTAGGAAGGACATTAGCTTGGATGATGTGGAATCTATATGGGTAGAGCTGCAGAATACCAAAGGGCAAAAAACATTAGTGGGAGTTGTGTACAGACCTCCAAACAGTAGTAGTGATGTTGGGGAGGGCATCAAACAGGAAACTAGGGGTGCATGCAATAAAGGTGCAGCAGTTATCATGGGTGACTTTAATATGCATATAGATTGGGCTAGCCAAACTGGAAGCAATACGGTGGAGGAGGATTTCCTGGAGTGCATAAGGGATGGTTTTCTAGACCAATAAGTCGAGCAACCAACTAGGGGGGAGGCCATCTTAGACTGGGTGTTGTGTAATGAGAGAGGATTAATTAGCAATCTCGTTGTGCGAGGCCCCTTGGGGAAGAGTGACCATAATATGGTGGAATTCTACATTAGGATGGAGAATGAAACAGTTAATTCGGAGACCATGGTCCAGAACTTAAAGAAGGGTAACTTTGAAGGTATGAGGCGTGAATTGGCTAGGATAGATTGGCGAATGATACTGAAGGGGTTGACTGCGGATGGGCAATGGCAGACATTTAGAGACCGTATGGATGAACTACAACAATTGTATATCCCTGTCTGGCGTAAAAATAAAAAAGGGAAGGTGTTTCAACCGTGGCTATCAAGGGAAATCAGGGATAGTATTAAAGCCAAGGAAGTGGCATACAAATTGGCCAGAAATAGCAGCGATCCCGGGGACTGGGAGAAATTTAGAACTCAGCAGAGGAGGACAAAGGGTTTGATTAGGGCAGGGAAAATAGAGTACGAGAGGAAGCTTGCAGGGAACATTAAGACGGACTGCAAAAGCTTCTATAGATATGTAAAGAGAAAAAGGTTAGTAAAGAAAAACGTAGGTGCCCTGCAGTCAGAATCGGGGAGTGTCGTAATGGGGAACAAAGAAATGGCAGACCAATTAAACAAGTACTTTGGTTTGGTATTCACTAAGGAGGACACAAACAACCTTCCGTATATAAAGGGGTCAGAGCGTCTAGTAAGAAGGAGGAACTGAGAGAAATCCTTATTAGTCGGGAAATTGTGTTGGGGAAATTGATGGGATTGTAGGCCGATAAATCCCCAGGGCCTGATGGTCTGCATCCCAGAGTATTTAAGGAGGTGGCCTTGGAAATAGCGGATGCATCGACAGTCATTTTCCAACATTCCATAGACTCTGGATCAGTTCCTATGGAGTGGAGGGTAGCCAATGTAACCCCACTTTTTAAAAAAGGAGGGAGAGAGATAACAGGGAATTATAGACCGGTCGCCTGACATCGGTAGTGGGTAAAATGATGGAATCAATTATTAAGGATGTCATAGCAGTGCATTTGGAAAATGGTGACATGATAGGTCCAAGTCAGCATGGATTTGTGAAAGGGAAATCATGCTTGACAAATCTTCTGGAATTTTTTGAGGATGTTTCCAGTAGAGTGGACAAGGGAGAACCAGTTGATGTGGTGTATTTGGACTTTCAGAAGGCTTTCGACAAGGTCTCACACAAGAGATTAATGTGCAAAGTTAAAGCACATGGGATTGGGGGTAGTGTGCTGACGCGGATTGAGAACTGGTTGGCAGACAGGAAGCAAAGAGTAGGAGTAAATGGGTACTTTTCAGAATGGCAGGCAGTGACTAGTGGGGTACCGCAAGGTTCTATGCTGGGGCCCCAGCTGTTTACATTGTACATTAATGATTTGGACGAGGGGATTAAATGTAGTATCTCCAAATTTGCGGATGACACTAAGTTGGGTGGCAGTGTGAGCTGCGAGGAGGATGCTATGAGGCTGCAGAGTGACTTGGATAGGTTAGGTTAGTGGGCAAATGCATGGCAGATGAAGTATAATGTGGATAAATGTGAGGTTATTCACTTGATGGAAAAAACAGAGAGACAGACTATTATCTGAATGGTGACAGATTAGGAAAAGGGGAGGTGCAACGAGACCTGGGTGTCATGGTACATCAGTCATTGAAGATTGGCATGCAGGTACAGCAGGTGGTTAAGAAAGCAAATGACATGTTGGCCTTCATAGTGAGGGGATTTAAATACGGGGCAGGGAGGTGTTATTACAGTTGTACAGGGCCTTGGTGAGGCCACACCTGGAGTATTGTGTACAGTTTTGGTCTCCTAACTTGAGGAAGGACATTCTTGCTATTGAGTGCAGTGAAGGTTTACCAGACTGATTCCAGGGATGGCGGGACTGACATATCAAGAAAGACTGGATCAACTGGGCTTGTATTCACTGGAGTTCAGAAGCATGAGAGGGGATCTCATAGAAACATTTAAAATTCTGATGGGTTTAGACAGGTTAGATGCAGGAAGAATGTTCCCAATGTTGGGGAAGTCCAGAACCAGGGGTCACAGTCTAAGGATAAGGGGTAAGCCATTTAGGACTGAGATGAGGAGAAACTTCTTCACCCAGAGAGTGGTGAACCTGTGGAATTCTCTACCACAGAAAGTTGTTGAGGCCAATTCACTAAATATATTCAAAAAGGAGTTATATGTAGTCCTTACTACTAGGGGGATCAAGGGATATGGCGAGAAAGCAGGAATGGGGTACTGAAGTTGCATGTTCAGCCATGAACTCATTGAATGACGGTGCAGGCTCGAAGGGCCGAATGGTCTACTCCTGCACCTATTTTCTATGTTTCTATGTTTTCTATGTCATTCAATGTTTGAGAAACTGTAAAACTCAAGTCCTCCATTTCCACAGATTCACCATCTATTCATCGCAGGCAGGCATGCTGCCGTACTAACATTGTAAACAAAGGTTAAAAAAAGAACTTTGAATGTCTCAGGCAATAAATGTTGGACTATATAGCTGAAAATTTCTATCATTTGTTAATTGTGGGAAAACTGTGAACTACTAAAAGTTTCTGGAAGAATTTACTTCTGCTGATTTACCCACAACATTGTCATAACCAAACAACAATCCCCTGGAAGGACAGATGCACCAACATTAGCGTCCTCGATCAGGCCAACATCCCCAGCATCGAGGCACTGACCACACTCGACCAGCTGTGTTGGACGGGCCACATTGTTCGCATGCCTGACACAAGACTCCCAAAGCATGCGCTCTACTCGGAACTCCTACACGGCAAGCGAGCCCAAGGTGGGCAGAGGAAACATTTCAAGGACAACCACAAAGCCTCCTTGATAAAATGCAACATCCCCACTGCCACCTGGGAGTCCCTGGCCAAAGACCGCCCTAGGTGGAGGAGGTGCATCCGGGCGGGCGCTGAGCACCACGAGTCTCGTCGCTGAGAGCATGCAGAAAACAGACGCAGGCAGCGGAAGGAGCATGCGGCAAACCAGTCCCACCCACCCTTTCCTTCAACGACTGCCTGTCCCACCTGTGACAGAGACTGTGGTTCCCATATTGGACTGTTCAGTCACCTAAGAACTTACTTTTAGAATGGAAGCAAGTCTTCCTCAATTTCGAAGGACTGCCTGTGATGATGAACATTGGATTCAGTCTGTGAGCACAAAACAGTTGGAATTGTTTCCCGTACAATCAGCCAGCCAATGACAAGGAAACAGGAGTAAATCCTATAAATCAGCTGTGAGCTGAAAATCAGGAATGAGTTAAACAGCTGAAACAAGACTAAGGAGGCAAAACCAAATGATTATTCGCCAACCTACTGTCGATTTGAGCATTAGTGAGTGAGAAAACCTAATTTGATTAGTATGGGGCTGTAAACTTTTCTGCAAGGACTCGAGGAAAGAAGGCACATACTTAAAGAAGGCACTGACCGCACTCGACCAGCTCCGTTGGGCAGGCCACATCGCCCGCATGCCCAACACAAGACACTGAAAGCAAACGCTCTATACGGAACTCCTACACAGCAGGCTAGCCCCAGGTGGACAGAGGAAACGTTTCAAGAACACTCTCAAAGCCTCCTTGATAAAGTGCAACATCCCACCAGCATCTTGGAATCCCTGGCCCAAGACTGCCCTAAGCGGAGGAAGAGCATCCGGGAGGGCATTGAGCACCTCGAGTCTCGTTGTTGAGAGCATGCGGAGGACAAGTGCAGGCAGTGGAAGGAGCGTACGGCAAACAATACTCCCACCCACCCTTTCCTTCAACCACTGTCTGGCCCAGAGACAGAGACTGTAATTCCCGTATTGGACTGTACAGTCACCTGAGAACTCATTTTTGGAGTGGAAGCAAGTCTTTCTCGATTTTAAGGGACTGCTTATGATGATTACTTAAAGGGACTGATGGTCACAGTCAGAGATCCACCATCTCTCTCCCTCCCAAAGCACTAGTTGCGCCAAATAAAGGAGAGATAGCAACAGCAGTCAGCCATTACATCAGCTCCCCACCTCCATTGAACTGATCCTGGGGGTCCTGAGCAAAAGTAACTGTGCCTGTAGTATTATAATGATTGGTCCCGAACTTCATGTTAGAGGAGTGGAAGATGCCTGTGCGTGATTTCTTTTAACGTGGGGTGATCGTTGCACACCGGCTACCACACGAGCTTAGCTGAGCGAGGTCCTGGGCAGAAATCAAGCGTAGGCAGCGGAAGGAGCGTGCAGCAAACCAGGCTCACTGCCCACCCTTTCCCTCAACCACTATCTGTCCCAACCGTGACAGAGACTGTGGTTCTTGTATTGGACTGTACAGCCACCTAAGAACTCATGCTAAGAATGGAAGCAAGTCTTCCTCGATTCCGAGGGACTGCCTATGACGATGATGATTATAATGAGTTGGGAGGGGGTGTTCCCAGCCTCCCACTTCATTTTCTGATTGATCTGACCATTGGGTGCCTGAAGAAAATATGGCTGATAGTGAGAATGAATTAGAGGGTCTGTGGGAGTCCTGAAGACACTAAAGCAAGTACTGAAATCTTTATCTTATACCCTCCACGATGATCGGAGGCACTCAGGGAAGCTGCAGACTCTCAGGCCTGCCGCTGCACTTGCATTTCTTCTTGGCCAGCCAGGGGACGGGCTTGCACCTGGAGTTTCCCCGAGCCCAGGTAAGGAAAAAGAAGGACAGCTGCTTCCTTTCAGGTACAGTGCACCCGAGGTTCCATGAGCCTATCGAGTGGCCTGCAGGCACTCATTGAGGAAAACCTACCCTCATATTCTAACTATGATCTAACATTTCCTGCTTTTGCTGATCCTTCTCTGCCAAGTCCAGTGCTAGTGGAGCACTGAAAAATGTTTCCATAGTGGACAAAATCCAGAAATATCGAAAAGAAAATCAATCTACTTACCTTTAAATGAGAACTCTGTTTTTTTTTTACTGCAGTTTCTCCAGGAACACATTGCACCAGCAAAATGCAGTGACTTCCCCTTAACTACCCAATCTGCCCAATTAAATACTCACACAATTTGAGCACATTAGCACTCCCACTTTGTTTTCTCCCTCCAGCAATTTTGATTGAGTCAGGAAACTTATGGTATGCTATATTGAACTCATAACATCGCTGACCCATTTCGCTCAGTTGTAGCCCACGTAAAACAACAGCAACATTTTCAGATTTATAACACTTGCACAAGCTCATGAATGTTGCTAAACTGACCCATTTAGGAAAATATATTTGTATTTGCTACAGGGAGGACAGGATGAGAAATATCCTTCCAACAATGCAGTTAAAGAAAATGACCCTGTCAGTTGCGGTAATGTAACAAGAATTGGTATGGTACAGTTTTTTTAGTTCTTGTGAAGTTAGCTCCAAATTATGTTCTCATTTTATCAACTTTCCTTTTGAGTTGAATCTGGTTAAATCAATTATTGTACAAACTTCAAAACAATGATAGCAGTGCAAATGAAAATCAAGGTTACTGCCTTTTGCAGCATAGGTTGTTGTAACCTAAATATAGTTCTCTATTACACATTGAATATCGATGGATTATGTGTATAGAGTTATTTATGAAACTGGCTACTTCTTTCATCAACAACAAGAACAACAACTTGCATTTACATAGCGCCTTTAATGCAGTGAAATGTTCCAAGGTGCTTCACAGGAGTATTATGAGATTAAAAAAATTGACACCAAGCTGCAAAAGTAGAAATTAGCACAGATGACCAAAAGCTTGGTCAAAGAGGTATGTTTTAAGGAGCGTCTTGAAGGAGGAAAGAGTGGTAGAGAGGCAGAGAGGTTTAGGCAGGGAGTTCCAAAGCTTGGGGCCTAGGCAACAGAAGGCACGGCCAATGGTTGAGCGATTATAATCAGGGATGCTCAATAGGGCAGATATCTCGGGGCGGGCGGGGCGGCGGTTGTAAGGCTGGAGGAGATTACAGAGATAGGGAGGGGTGAGGCCCTGGAGGGATTTGAAAACAAGAATGAGAATTTTGAAATTGAGGCGTTACTTATCCGGAAGCCAATGTCTTTTCTCCTTCTTCTTCTTAGGCAGTCCCTCGGAGTTGAGGATGACGTGCTTCCACACTAATATGAGTTGTCAGGTGACTGATGAGTCCAATGCGGGACCTACAGTCTCTGTCACAGGTGGGGTAGACAGTAGTTGAAGGGACGGGTAGGTGGGGTGCTTGGGTTGTCGTGCGCTCCTTCCGCTGTTTGCGCTTGGCTTCCACTTGCTGCCGGCGAAGAGACTCAAGGTGTTCGGAGCCTTCCCGGAGGCTTCTCCTCCACTTTGAGCGGTCTTGGGCCAGGGATTCCCAGGCGTCAGTGGGATGTTGCACTTTTTCCAAGGAGGCTTTGAGGGTTTCCTGGAAGTGTTTCCTCTGCCAACCTGCTTGCCGTGTTGGAGCTCTGAGTAGAGCGCTTGTTTTGGAACTCTCATATCAGGCATGTGGACGATGTGGCCTGTCCATTTGAGCTGATCGAGCGTGGTCAATGCTTCGATGCTGGGATTGTTGACCTGAGCAAGAACACTGACTTTGGTGCGCCTATCCTGCCAATGGATTTAAAGGATCTTGCGGAGGCGGGACATCATCGCTGCATGCTTTGATGATGCACTTATGAGGGTTAGGCAGCAGTGGGGTGGAAGTGGGGACCGCTGGAAAAACCACCAGGGGCGGCCTACATATCGGCAGCCAATTGACAATGCTGTACCTAGACACTAAACCTTTGTGTTTCATGCACCAGGACCCCCAGGTCCTGCTGTACTGCAGCACTCTGCAAATTTTGTCCATTTAAATAATAACTTGCTCTTCGATTTTCTTCTGCCACAGTGCATGACCTCACACTTTCCAACATTATACTCCATCTGCCAAATTTTTGCCCACTCACTTAGCCTGTCTATATCCTTTTGCAGGTTTTTTGTGTCCTTCTCACACATTGCTTTTCCTCCCATCTTTGTATCGTCAGCAAACTTGGCTACGTTACACTCGGTCCCTTCATCCAAGTCGCTAATATAGATTTCAGTTTTTGGAGTGGTTTTGTTACATTTTATTGGAGTAGTGGCTTGGTGCAATACATTTAAAACACTGTTAAAGTGTGCAGAGAGTGCAGGGTGTGCTGCTGGATGCTTGCAAGGCTTTGGATGTTAAAGGAAGGCCTCTGAGAATGCCACTTGCTCACAGTCCTGGGGGCTCTAGTTGCAAATCCCTTGGGCTGCAACATCACATGGAGATGAAGCAAAGGCAGCAAAGAGGACAAGCCGCTCGCAGAGGGAAGAGGAAAAAGCAGAAGAGGAGGAAGCGGAAGGAAGGATGTAACGCTGACAGCCCGTTTCTGGCTCAGATATCCGGGATCGAATCATTTGCCTGTGGTACCAGTGAACACAACCCCAATTCCCCTTTCAACATGTGTCCCACATCTTACCTTCTCTCTGTAACTGACCATCACAGCGTCCTCTTGGCCACAATGCTGAAATAAAAGCCGCCACAAAGTGAACTTTCCAATCCAATGTTATCCATATATGCATCCAATATTAAATCAAAAAGTCAACTAATCACCCTTGTGCATACCCTTCGTGACTGTCTTGCGTGTGCCTTTTCCTATCCTACTGATATCACCCAGTCCTTCCCCAGTGGCTGCAGCATGGCTGGTTGAAGGCTGCTGACTTTCAGTAAGGGAGACTGTAGATGGCCTTGCAGGACGATCTCAAGCAGCTGGTGGCTGGGAGTGTCAAATTGAGTGAAGGTGTTTCTTCTTCTTTTTCTTCACTCTCCTCTCCCTCTACTTGGTCAACCACTGGCTGGGCATGGTGCATTTCTTTAGTGACTGAAATGAGGATGGGTAGGGTTGTGGTGAGGGGAGGGCGGGAAAGCAAGAGATGCATGCTTACACCATGTGCAACTTATGCATCAGGTTTTTGTGGGATGAGGAGTAAGTGGGATGTGAGAAGGAGGATAACACACGAGGATACCAGCATCTTGTATTCTTTCAGCCCCGCCGCTGCCCAAGGGCTCAGCCTTGCCCCTGCCAAGAATAGCCAGCACCGTGTCCTCCAAGAGGGTGAGGTGAAGCTAGGAATGTGAGGTTTGCTTTGGTGTTTGGTAGAAATTGGTGGTAGGCGAGTGATGGGGGGATGGAGTCATACATTGAGCAGTGTGTGAGAGTCTAGTGGTGCAGTTGGTGGAGATGGTTTTTGAAGATGCATTCACTTACCTTACTCGTCTGAGGTCATGAAACTTCATTGGGCACCGGAGCCAGATCCTGGGGGCGACACTGGTAATCTGGTCTCACATCATTATTTCTGGGGGGCTTCCTGGCCCCTGTGGGTAGAAGACCTCTCTTCCAGTGTTGACCCCCTGCACAAAGCTAGACTACTGCATCCGAGACCTTGGGTGCCCCTTCCCTGGTCAGTTGAGCCATTTGTGTTAGTGCAGAAGCACTTTTACCATTTTTTATGTACAGATGGCAGTTTGGCTTCAAGAGCTTGAGACTTCCTAGCTTGGAATGAATTTTACTGTGTTTTTTTGGTTGCAGAAGGCAGTTGAGCTTTAAGGGCTAGAGACTGTCTATTTTTGAATGATTTGTAATTTTTTTTCAGAAGGCAGTTCACCTTTAAGGGCTTGAGACTGCTTTCAAAACTGACAGCCTCACTTTAAGAGAATGTAGCCTCGCTACAGTGACATGACATTGGGCCTCCTGCTGAGCACACAGCCTGAAGCAGCACGATAGTCACTGGGCTGTGCGCTAAAAGTTAGCAGGCAGCTCCAAATTAACGTGTTACTTAAGATTTCTAAACTGACGTGAGTAAACCTCGCTCCGCAGTGCCCCAGCCTGTTTTTGGGCCTTATCGAATTTCACCCCCCTAGAGATTAAAATGAAACAGAAAAAGGAGTCTTATGATAAATTTCAGTTTCAGAATTCAGTAGACAACCAAGCTGAATATAAAAAAGTACAGTGGAGAAATGAAAAAGGAAATAAGAGGGGCAAAGAGAGTATATGAGAATAGATTAACTCTAACATAAAAGAGAACTCAAAGGTCTTTTATAAACATATAAATAATAAAAGGGTAGTCAAAGGAAGTGTGGGGATGATTAGGAACCAAAAAAGGTGATCCTCTTAAGCAGATAGAGGGCATGGCTGAGGTACGAAATGAATACTTTGCATCTGTCTAAGAAGAGGATGCTGCAAATGTCACAGTAAAGGAAGAGGTAGTAGAGAAATTAGATAGCATAAAAATAAAGAGGAGGTAATAAAAAGGTTGGCAACACTCAAAGTAGAAATATCACTCGGTCCAGATGGGATGCATCCTAGATTGCTGAGGGCAGTAAAGATGGAAATTGTGGAGGTTCTTTCCACAATTTTCCAAACCTCCTCAGAAAAGGGAGTGATGCCAGAGGACTGGAGGATTGCAAATGTCACAACCTTGTTCAAAAAAGGGGAGAAAGTTAAATCTGGCAGCTGCAGGCCTGTCAAGCTAATTTCATTGGTGGGGAAATGTTTAGAGACATTAATCTGGGACAAAATTAATTGGCACTTGGAAAATATGGGTTAATACATGAAAGCCAGCATGTATTTGTTAACGACAAATCCTGTTTAATTAACTAGATCGAATTCTTTGATGAAGTAATGGAAAGAGTTGATGATAATATGGTTGATGTTGTGTATATGGACTTTCCAAAGGTGTTTGATAAAGTACCTGTCAGCAAAATTGAAGCCCATGGGATTAAAGGGGCAGTGGCAGCGTGGATACGAAATTGGCTAAGGCACAGAAAGCAGAGAGCCGTGGTGAACAGTTGTTTTTTAACTGGGGGAAGTGTGCAGTGCTGTTCTGCTGCTCCCCAGGGTAGGTACTGGGACCACTGCTCTTTTTGATATATATTAATGACCTGGACTTGGATGTGCTGGGCATCATTTCAAAGTTTGCAGATGACACGATATTTGGAAATGTAGTAAATTGTAAGAAGGAAAGGAACAGTTATTGGCAGAAGAACCAGAGGCGACACGTGGAAAACATGTTTAATGCGAGTTGCTATGATCTGGAATGCACTGCCTGAAAGGGTAGAGGAAGCAGATTCAATAATAACCTTCAAAATGGAATTGGATATTTACTTGAAGTGGACAAATTTGCATGGCTACGGGGAAAAAACAGGGAAGAGGGACTAATTGGATAGTTCTTTCAAAGAACCAACAAAGACATGATGAGCCGAATGGCCTCCTGTGCTGTATCATTCTATGATTATAACATAGGGCTAAGAATCCGTTGGCTTAGCACCACCCCTTAGTGCCCAAGAGTGGCGCTAATGGGCCGTTAAGCACCTACCGCCCGACACCGCACTATGACAGCTTCCCACAAACTTAATTGGTGCTTTAATGGCGGCGCGGTCATTTAGCACTGTGCACTCTAGCGCCACCCACTTGGTGACATCAAGGGTGTGCAACGCCCCCTTTGCGACGCATTTCTGAAATTGACTGCTTTAACCTGCCGTAACACCTGCCGCTACTCCCGACAAAGTTCCACCTGTGACAGAGACTGTGGTTCTCGTATTGGACTGTACACCACCTAAGAACTTGTGTTAAGAGTGGAAGCAAGTCTTCCTCGATTCCGAGGGACTGCCTATGATGATGACTCCCTACAAGGGGAAGCAGATGGTGCACAGAAGATCCTGGGCGATATCACAGGGAATGAAGAGGTAAGTGTTGAGAGTCAAATTTTTTACAATTTACTTACCTCTCTTACCTGTGGAAGGCTGTTGGTAGCCTCCATTCCATTTGTTTGCAGGTTTCAGATGGTCGCCCTCGACTCCTCTTTAGGCGCTAGGATGCCGGTGTCCTAATGCCTTAACTTGAATAGCGCTACCGCCCCGCGATGGGCCTTTAGCGCCCTAAGGGGATTGTGGAATGCTTCTCTTAGCGCTCCACTCCTCTCTTGTGGCGCCAGAAAGGAATATCCCAGTTGGAGGCGGTAAACATCGACCAGCGCTAAAGTTAGTGACCAGTCGGTGTCACCGCCTCAAATCGGGTCATAACCAATACTTAGCCCAATGGTTTCCTTTGGGTGTCCTGTGTACCATTTGCACCACAGAACCATTCTTGTTGTTAAGGATTTTCCTAGTGTTTAAGTAACACTAAAGTTAGAGTTTAAAAGCCTGTGCGTTGTTGGGAGAAGTCCAAAATGAGGGAGGTAAGAAGTTCCACAGTTTTTATGTAAAATGAGAGACAGCGTGGAGAGTCTTGATTCAATGTTTGACCCAAAATCTGACCCACTTTCCCACCAAAACAGTATGGGGAATTCAACGTGGGACCAATCTGTAAGAATTTGCTTAATGTTAAAGATTAAAATTGCAGCCAGAAGAATTTTGCATGTGTGTTTTAACACATTTGTCTGATATTCCTCTGCCACTATTTGAAACTGTTTCAAATCATTAACACATTTGTATGCTAATAGTGTGAGGTGTGATTTCGCCACAAAGAATGTGGCTGTCACAAATTCGGATCTGCCATAGATACCTTCTCGGGTTCAGTGGCGCCATCTTACTTTTATGGGAGTTGACTTACACTGCCTTATATTTACTTACGCAATAATATAACCGGTGGAGGGGGGAGGGGGTGTAACAATAACACCACTTTATGACCTGAATCAGATATGATCTTTCGCACATGAACTTCTTCAATCTCTACATAAACGAACCAAGCAAACATCTGCTGAGATGAGGCTTGATGCAAATCATATTTTACAGTGAGTGAACATACAGAGCAACAGCTCACATGGTTCAATCAGTACAACTTGTCTTTGCATAATAATGCAAAATAACAGACACTTAAAGCTCCCCACATCAGCAAGTCAGTTGATTTGTCATAAACAAAATATTTTCTGACTACACTCTGACATTCCAACGTTCTCGCAGCCTTTGCTGCCTGACTGCCTCACAACATTCCATTTCAAAAACCAGATTGACTGCCGAGGTCTGTATTGCTATGATTTATCTCTGTTGTTCACAGCCGAAAGGAAAGGCCTGCCAGAACTCCTGCCAAGCACCGAGGACCAGCGACTCCCGAAAACAATGGGAGTGAGGTGTTCATCAACTTCCGAGACAAGCTAACGAATTGCTTATTATTTACCGTCTATGAGGAAACAACATCAAAGCAAGATCATTTACATCGTAACCATCTGTTGGGGCAGAAATTCCGGCCTCCCGGGTCCGTACTGAGTGTGTACGGACCCAGGAAGACATCGCAAAAGCCGGTTTTCAGCGCACAATGTGCATGCGTTGAAAACCGTTTTTTTTCAATCTGTGAAGCTCCAGCTTGACAGATCTTCCATATCTCGGCAGCCAGGACATTTGCATGGGTAAGATTGTGATAGTTACTCATATCTTGCCCAGCAAATGTCCTGAAAACTCTTGCGCCTGATAAAAGCAGGCTTTTAGCCTACTTTTACAGGCATAAGAATTTTAAAACACATTAAAAACATAAAAAATAAAATTTAAAAAACACATTTTATTTTTAAAAACCCTGCCCACTACGTTAAATTTATTTTAAAGCATAATTAAAAAGCTTTTTTAAAAATGGGAAAAATATATATTTTTAATAATAACAACTTTAATTTAAATTAATGTTTACTATGTAGTGTATTTTTTTCTATTTTTTATTGAATGTTTTGTGTGTTTGGGGGGGTTTCTCATTTATAATAATGGGAACTCCAACTTACGGAGTTCCCATTATTATGAATGAGAACACACTTTGCCTTGATTGGCTGCCCAGAGCCAGCTCCAGCCCTGCGCACGTCCTGACATGCACGCGCTGCGACACGCAGTCAGTGGAGACCTCAGGACCGGGAACTTGCGTGGGAGCAGCAGGTTCAGGTAAGTGCGCATCTTTTTAAAGTTTTTTACACGATCGCCTGCGGGAAGCAGCCGACCGGGATTTCTGGGCCAATACCTCAAGTCATTTACTTTAACTTGGATAACTACATTATGCTTATAAACATATTTTAAAGTAACTGGAGACCAGATACAGCTTGATAAACCTAATTGCCTACGGCGAAGTGTTGGCCGCAATCTCGGCGCCAGGTAGCGCCATTGTTGGTAGATGGCTCGAGGCTAGTTTGGGGGTCAGGCATTAGGAAGGTGACTTCCAAAGTTATTTTAAAAGTTAAAAGTTGATAAAGTTTCCCAAATTATTTCAAAAGTTTCTAAGAGTTGTTAAGAAGTTTGAAGAAGTTTCTAAGAGTTGTTAAAAATCTAAGATGTAGATCAATAATAGATTATAAAAGTTTCCCCAATTTAAAAAGTTTCTAAAATTTGTTAGAAGTCAAAGATGTAGATTAATAATAGATATTTGAAGGTATTTCGATTGAGAGTCTAAAATGTAAGTTTTAAAAGTTCTCCCAAATTGTTAAATAAGTTTAAAAGTTGGTTAAAAGTTTAAGAATTAATTAAAAGTTGGTTGGGAGTATAAGACGATGCCACACCTCGGTCCCTTCAGTCGGTTCAGCACCAGCCTCGGAGTCCCTTCGGTGGATTGAACGCCCGCCTCGGAGTCCCTTCAGGCGGTTCCACGTCCTCGAGTCCCCTTGGCGGGTCATTCCAGAGTCCCCTTGGCCGGTTGGACATCCCCCGAATCTGGAGCAGAGTCCCTTTGGCCCGGGCCGGTGCAGAGTCCTTTCGGCCCGGGATAGAAACGGCCAGTACCGGGGTCCCTTCGGCCAGGGACAGAAGCGGCCGGCACGAGGTCCCTTCAGCCAGGGACAGAAGTGGCCGGTACTGCAAATGTTGAGTTTTTGTTTTTGTTGGCCCAGGAGAAGCAGGAGTTAGATCATTTGCCAGCCCATACAAGGCCTCCGGCGGCATCCAGTCAATGTATTCACTGAGGCATATGAAAGCATGGGCCTTATACTTAACAACCGTAAGACAAAGGTCCTCCACCAGCCTGTCACCGCCGCACAGCACTGCCCTCCAGTCATCAAGATCCACGGCACGGCCCTGAACAACGTGGACCATTTCCCAAATCTCGGGTGCCTCTTATCAACAAAGGCAGACATTGATGCGGAGATTCAGTACCGCCTCCAGTGCGCCAGCGCAGCCTTCGGCCGTCTGAGGAAAAGAGTGCTTGAAGAATAGGCCCTCAAATCTACCACCAAACTCATGGTCTACTAGGCTGTAGTAATATCCACCCTCCTGTATGGATCTGAGACATGGACGATGTATAGAAGGCACCTCAAGTAGCTGGAGATATATCATCAACGATGTCTCCGCAAGATCCTGCAAATCCCCTGGAAGGACAGGCGGACCAACATCAGTGTCCTCGACCAGACTAACATCCCCAGCATTGAAGCACTGACCACACTCGATCAGCTTCGCTGGGCAGGCCACATAGTCCGCATGCCAGATACGAGATTCCCTAAGCAAATGCTTTATGCGGAGCTCCTTCATGTTAAATGAACCAAAGGAGGACAGCGGAAACGTTATAAGGACACCCTCAAAGCCTCCGTGGTAAAGTGCGACATCACCACTGGGAGACCCTGGCCGAAGACCACCCGAGGTGGAGAAAGTCCATCTGGTAGGGCGTTGAGCTCTTCGAGTCTCAACACAAAGAGCATGAAGAGGTCAAACGCAAGCAGCGGAAGGAGCGCACAGCAAACCAGCCCCACTGACCTCCTTCCTCGCCGAATGTCTGTCCCACCTGTAACAGGGTCTGTGGCTCTCGTATCGGACTGTTCAGCCATCAAAGAACTCACTTTGGAAGTGGAAGCAAATCTTCCTCGATTCCGAGGGACTGCCTATGATGATGATTAAAGTAACTCTTTTCTGAATCCTTTCAATGGAAAAAAAATGACAAAAAATGCCAAAACATGACAGTGGCCTGTAGGTAAGTAGTTACTATTAATAGTCCTTACCCAGTGCTCCCTTTAAGCTGCACGGTGAGCTCCCAATACAGCTGGCTCACTGGCTTTTAAAGGGGAAAAACCACGCATGTGCGCTATTTTGAATGGGCTGCGCGGCCCCTTAAAGGGACCATGCAGCCCCCCCAAAAAATTAAAGGGAACAATGTCCTTACCTTCTCCTTTAAGTGACTGCCACAGGCACAATGGATTGGATGATATCCTGTACAATCATTTCTATGATATCTAAGTGTATTGAATTGCCACAATTTGTGGGCTGTTTAAAGAACTAGTAAACAATCAACAAATTTGTATTTACATAAGTAAGAATGGGGGTGTGGACTGCAACAAGACTATACATTTCGCAAAAAATAATTCTGATTATTAGACATATAGCAGAAATAGACTTACATAGAATTAAACAGGTAAAATTGCTCTTGACAGGTATACAGTTGAGGATAAGATTGCACTGTCAGTTTAAGCTGGGACAGAAAACTGCAATGCACATACTACAACATCTCAAGAGAATATTCTTGTTTCAAATTGCTCATGAGCAAGAGTAAATTCCGTGACATTTTGGACATGCATCTTTGCACCTTTTTGAACTGTGCAAAATGTACAGTACTTTGAAGAGATTATAGTTGTTTAAATATGAACATCTAAGTAGCCTGGAGTGGGTGACAAAATTTTGATGGTTAAAAAATGCCTGTCTAGGCCAATCAAAAGAAAGGGATATAACTTTTAAATTATCCACTTAGCCTCTAATGTTTCCTATAAATGGCATTTCCATCTTTTTTCTACAGTACAGCAAAACAACAAGACAATGATTGACGTTTAGATCCTGAGGGGAGAGTCGAAATGTGTACTGGTGTCAATTTTACTGAACATGCAGAGCAAACTCTTCTTTTCTCCCCCCCAACTTCCAAAGATCAAAGGGGCAATAAACCTCTTTTAGGTTAAGCCATATTTAACAAGCAGTATCAGCTTATGAGAGGTTTTATTAACCCTTCAGGTGCTAATCACAGCATTTCATAGGCTGGCTGCATGGAGCTTCTGTTTGTTTGGTAAGGTAAGGGTAACTCCACTCAGTTTTATTTGATTCAGCACAGAAGTGCATTCATACAGATGGCTCCATGTTTATTATTCCATATTTTATGTTGTAATTATTGCATTTTGCAGGAGCCACAAACAGAGGTAATTGCAATTTAATATGTGGATTTATTGACTAATAAAGTATGAACAGGTCCCTGACAGAAGATGTCCATTTATTATTAAATCACATTGAGTGTGTCATAATTACTTCATTCACAGGATACCAAACTCTGCTGTAATTACAGTTTAAAATATGGTTTAATAAATTATGCACATTTTCTTACTTATAAAATGGATCTGCATTACTGGAGCATTAACATTGTACTGATCTTTAATTTTCTGTCACAGAGAGGGGAATAGTTTAAAGCACCATAGAAACAGACTACCAGCATACCAATACCCAAATACAAGATCCTCAATGGCAATTGGTAAATGTGCAACTCATTGTGGAACTAAACCAGATCAGGAAGGTCCCAGGCTTAATCTTCCTTGCTTTGTGTTGAGTTGCTGATCTCAGTAGGAGTTATACAAAAGCAAAATACTGCGGATGCTGGAATCTGAAATAAAAACAGAAAATGCTGGAAATCTCAGCAGGTCAGGCAGCATCTGTGGAGAGAAACCGAGTTAACATTTTGGGTCGATGATCCTTCGTCAGAACTGACAAATGTTCGAAATGAACAAAGAAAAAGGTAAAAGAGACAAACAGAAATCCCGTCTGAGGGAAGAGCAGAACTTCTTCAAGGTCGGCATTCCTAGAAGAGAAGTGGCAGTGAATTAAACACTAATATAAAAGTAAAATACTGCTGATGCTGGAATCTGAAATAAAAACATTTCAAACACTCTCCAGTTCTGCCGAAGGGTCATCAACCCGAAACAATGGCCCTGAAATTCCGGTAGAGCTCTTCCCACGTGCAAACGACAGAAAAAGAGAAAAAAGATGTGCACTTACCTGTTGCTGCTGCGCCCGTTGGAACTTCCAAGTCTGAGGCCTCTGATGACTGCGCGTCGCAGTGCGTGCACGTAGGGACGTGCGCAGGCCAGGATCTGCAGACAGCAGCCAATCAGGTGTAGTATAGAGTCTTATTCATAGTAATAGGAGTTTCGTAAGTCCGGAACTCCTATTACTATGAATGAGAACCCCCAAACACCCAAAACACAATAAAAATAGAAAATAAACTACATATTTAACATTCATTTAAATTAAAGTCTTATAAAAAAACATTTTCCCAACCTTTTAAGAAGTTTTTAAAATTAAGCCTTAAAATAAACTTACTGTAGTGGGAAGTGTTTTTAAAAATAAAATGTGTTTTTATAACTTTATTTTTAAATGTTTTTGTGTATTTTTAAACACTTGAGCCTGTAAAAGTAGGCTATACGCCTGCTTTTTCAGGTGCAAGATTTTAAAGGATATTTGCAGGACAAGATATTCGTAAATATCGGAAATCTTGCCCTGTAAGTGTTCTCGCTCCCGAGATACGGAGGATCTGTCAAGCCAGAAACTTGACAGAGCGGAAAAGTCGGTTTTCAGCGCATGCGCATTGAGCGCTGAAACCCGGCTTTTCCGATGCCTTCCCGGGTCCGTAGAAACTTCGTACACACCCGGGACATCGGAATTTCAGGGCTGTTATCTCGGTTTCACTCCACAGATTCTGCCTGACCCGCTGAGATTTCCAGCATTTTCTGTTTTTATTTCAGATTTCAACATCCGCAGTATTTTGCTTTTATATTAGTGTTTAATTCACTGCCGCTTCTCTTCTAGGAATGCCCACCTTGAAGAAGTTCTGCTCTTCCCTCAGACGGGAATTCCGTTTGTCTCTTTTACCTTGTTAATTTGTTCATTTCGAATAGTTGCCAGTTCTGACAAAGGGTCATTGACCCAAAATGTTAACTCGGTTTCTCTCCACAGATGCTGCCTGACCTACTGCGATTTCCAGCATTTTCTGTTTTTATTTTAGTCGGAGTTATATTTATTTCAGGGGCAAAAATCAGACTAGATTCCCACTCCTAAACACTATCCATTGAATTATGGTAAAGATTGCTAAAGAAAATCTTAAGGAAAATAAAATGTTTATTGGAGAGGTGAAAAGAGAGATTGGAAGGGCCAAAAGGGAATGTGAAAAAAAGGCTAGCACATAATATGAAAGGAAAGAGTAAGGATTTTTCTAAGCATATAAAAAGTAAAAGAAATGCTTAAAGAGTGGGTAGGACCATTGAGGGAGTGAAGGAGGGAGCCTAATTGTAGAAGCTGATGATAGAGCGAGAATGTTAAATAAATATTTTGCGTCAATTTTTACAAGTAATGCTGAAAGTGAGACTGGAGGTGGATAAAGGAGGAGAGGGAGCAAGAAATGGATTGGAGGTGAGAGGTTAAAACTCCAAGACTAGTGCAACTGCCGTGCTGTCTCGCATAGCCTAGTATCCTCAATCACTCCCTTTGGCAATGCAGTCTGTGCTCAAAACAAACATCTACAATAAAGATGTTTCTCCTAATCTCTCTCCTCACTCTCTTTGTGAAGATACTCGGCTAAGTGAGACAGCAGGGCAGTGGGATTAGTCTTGGACTTCTGTAGCAATGACCCAGTACAGGCATGATAGGTAAAATGGCCTCCTTCTGTGCTGTAAATATTAAAGCGGAAGCAAGGAGGAGGGCTCGAGCCCAGGCTGCAGTAGTTTTGTGGCGCCAGGTGGAACATTCCTGCTCCTTCTGGCCCCACAGAAATGAAACTTTGAAAGTGCTTTGCGCCGATTTCTGGAGCGACCTCCAGCAAGACCTGCTGGTTAGGGAGCACAAGGCCTGACACAACTAGGTGGAGCTTGTGTGGCGCAAACTCTGCCCATTTGTTCCCGAATTTTGCACCGGGGTCCTACAACCAGCATTAGGACCCTGATTTGCAGATGCAAGACCTGCCAACACCTGTTTCATGCAAGCACCTGGAGATCTAAAGTTCATCAGCTTCCAATTTAGTGGCCGACATGCTACCAGCGATGGTCGGCCATGGGAAATTACAACACAAATTTTAAGGCCAAAAATGGGCTAAGCGATAATGAATTTCTCCCTGCAAAGTTGAACAAGATTTTGTGAGAAATGGTGGGGCAAAAATGAGAACAAGGACCATGAAGCTGATACACTGGCAGAAAGGGAGCCAGTGAAGCTTTGCAAAGGCTAGTATTGTATCAGAGAGGACTCAAGCTGTACAATTCCAAATTAATGGAGGTTTGTGAAAGGCAGAGGAGAGAAAGGCAACATGGGGAGCGTTGGTGAAGGATCGATCAGTGTTTTAGCAATGGAAGGTGAGAGATAGAAACTCTCAGTTCTGCAGGAATCCATCTGAAATGTTAACATGCCTTTCCACACGACCTAATTTTTTTGCTGCCACAGTTTGAGTTTGGGTTCCTGGCGACTGGCCATTTCATGGGGTTTACAATACTGGTTACTTATGCTGGTGGCTGATTCATAGGACCACAGAAAAATTTGTGCCAGATTTAGGGAACCAGATTTTGTAAAGCAAATACCAGGAGCTTATTCACAGACACCAGACTCTGGGAATCCAAACTAAAATAGCAACAATATAAACAAAAAGCAAAATACTTCAGATGCTGAAAATATGAAACAAAAACAGAGAACGCTGAAGATAATAAACAGGTCAGGCAACATGTGGTTACGAAAAACACGAGACAGTTGATAGAACCATAGCTCAGAATTGAGAGATATTACAGGTGGACAGCATTTAAAAAGGAACAGAATAAAAGAAAGGGGAAGAGGGAAAATACACAAAATATAAAACTGCTTTCAGGTGCTGCTGACTGACCAGCTGCATTAATCTAGCATTTATCAGTTTCAGATTTCCAGTATTCATGTTTTCTTTGTATCTCACTCATAGATCAGTCCATTCTTAGCAGGCCCACTAATTGGAGTGCCTCACAAAGCTGCAGTATTTTACCATGGGGAGGGAGGGAAAAAGGTAATATTACTCACCTTATTCCCAATCTCCGGCCAGCCAACCACAGAGTAGCACCGAAGAGGTTGAGGAAAATTCCCTCGTCCATTAGCTCAACTCCCGCGATTAGTATAAGGACGCAGAATGAAGGCAAATAGCCATTTAAAAATATGTGCATAGAAATCATTAAAAGCTTCACAAACCTTTGATTGTGAAAGGCATTAGCCAACCCAATTCCTTTTATTTTTGCCAGTCTAGATACAGATTTACAGCTTACTATGACCCCCTCCCCTCCCCCACACTTTATATTTGTGTAATGCTGGATCTAGTAATCGACCTAGGGCAAATGTTTTCTTTCAAATGCAGGCCTACTGTAATTGGAAGTCCTTTATATGTGGGAAACAGCTGAGATGTGTTCACAGGTAAGCTTTTTCCCTTTACATGATCTTGTTCTACTTTGGCCATAGAGCTTCATTGTCTGCAGGGGGGTTGGGAGAGGGGAAACCTATTCTCCTTGAGTTTAATTATGTAGTGTTTTAAAATGCGTATTCCTGCAGGTGTGACCGAGTCTTTGTTGTGATTCTTTTGCCATTTCACCTGCATTAATCAGTAAAAATCTATTTGTATGCATGCAGCTAATGTGCTAGGGGGAAAAGGCACAACCTGCTAAATAAACTCCTTGCACCTGTATGATGCAGTTAAATTGCTCTGTCTGCCATTATTCCCAGAGATCAAAGACTCGTCATGCGAGGAACAGGAGAAAATGAAGAAAATGATAGACCCATTTGTCCTTGAGGTATAAAAGTGGACCTTTCTGAGCTACTTGAAGGAGCAATTGTTTTAGTCAGGTAGCAATGCAGATGTTTCATAATGTGAACTGTCTGAAGAGGAAGAAATTCATTTACCAGATATAGCGAGTAGCTGCACTAGTCCTGCTTTGACCTTCAATCATTTTTTTTTTAGTTTAGCACAAGTTTTATCCTGTTCACAGGTCAGTTTTGTTGCAAAGGCCAATTAGTGGTGCTACCTTAGCCTGCAGCTAAAGCCAACTAATAGTGGGGCAAGCCCCATCGAGAGGTGATGAATAGACTGTAGAGCCATAATTTCAGGAGGAAGCCTTTGAAGCATTCACCTTATATCGGACCTCATTGTCACTGCTGGCTGTTTGATCTTAAAATAATTCACTTAATGATCTCACCATGGGAGCTATTGGTACTACAAGATTAGGCTGCAAGGCCTAATGGACATGGGAAAAGTTATAAAGTGCTCTGGCAAAAGTATGTATATGACAAAGATAATGTTTGGGCTTTCTTTTGCATGGCGAGGAGGGAAATATTTGAACAGCATCTTGAAAAATGCCATGGAGGATCGGTCACATGTGAAATAAAATGTAATTTCCTGAGACACCCAGACAGAGTGTCTTAAAAGGTTGTTATTTTGAAAGCAAGGATCTCAATTTTTTCCTGAAGGGCATAATGGACCTGTGTCTTTTCTATACTGTATGATGACATTGACACAAATTGGGGTGCTTTTTTATTACCCAGTGATAAAGCTATAGCGAGGAATACTGTAGGTCACTAAAATCTGATAATCATCTCTCCACTTTGCTTGTTGCTTGCTTGTTTGATGCTTTTGACTCTACTTTCTCAACCTGCTGTACGTCCTGTCTTTCCTTAAGTGACCCCTCAGACAAAAAAGCTTTTAAAGATTTACATTACAGTGGATGCCTACAGATAGTGCAGGATTTTGAATATTTTCAATGAGCTTTGAGGCTACTTGTAATGCATGTATGTATTTTGTTGTATTTTTGCATTTTCAAAAGCTGTTAAATTTTGTTTTATAAAAGGAAACATTTCCTCAATACACACCTCACACATTTAGAGAGTTATGTGTGTGTTTGGAAGGAACTGCTTTAATCATTTTATTATGTTTTGTGGTTTCTTCGCGCAATGGCAGCATTTTCTGAAATAAAAGTTAATCTGTCACAGTGTTTTGTTTTCCAATTCCCCCCTTGCTCTCCCGAAGGAACTAACTCCGGCATGGATACAGTTCTACGGATCCTCGTTCACATCGTTGGCAAGGCCGGCATTTATTGCCCATCCCTTGTTGCCCTCAAGAAGGTGGTGGTGAGTCACCTTCTTGAACCGCTGCAGTCCGTGTGGTGAAGGTACTCCCACAGTTCTGACTTTGTCGCAGCAGTTTGGTACAACTGAGTGGTTTGCTAGGCCAATTCAGAGGGGAGTTAAGAGTCAACTACATTGCTGTGGGTCTGGAGTCACATATAGGTCAGACCAGGCAAGGATGGCAGGTTTCCTTCCCTAAAGGACATTAGTGAACCAATTGGGTTTTTACAACAATCCAATAGTTTCATGGTCACCATTACTGATACTAGCTTTTTTTAAAATTCCAGATTTATTTAATAACTGAATTTAAATCTCCCAGCTGTCTTGGTAGGATTTGAACTCACGCCTCCGGACTATTAGTTCAGGCCTCTGGATTACTCGTCCAGTAACATAACCACTGTGCTACTGTACCCCCAACCTCATCTCATTACTTAGATGGTGAGTGTTCAAAAACTATTTTTACCACAGAGGCCAATACAACCAAGTCCAATCCAGGCCTCCCCGACAAAAGGTCATTTTCCAACAAAAATCACTAGATACCATCAGGTGTTGGAACAATCACTGATTTTTCCTTTCCTGAGCCCAGGGCTGCTACAACCAATTGTACCACACCATTTCACGCCCCAACTGAGATCATCTTAGCAAATCTCAGCACAGGCCAAGAATCAACTCTGGCAGTACCACAATACGTGGGTGAAATTCCTTTTGTCGATAGTTTTATTGAAAAAAATTGGCATAAGCATAAAACAGAGGCTTTAAACCCACTTGGTTGTTCCAACAAATTCTTGACAGAACTCCAGTAGGAGTTCACCCGAGTGGTCAGAACATTTGCTGGGAACAGTGCCTTGGGGAAAAGAGGGGAGAAGCTAGGAGGAGTGCCCGAGTGAGGAATGAAGGAGACTGTTGGCATTAACTGAGAGGGAGTGATAAGGGAGAGTGCTGGAGAAGGGGGAAAAGAATGAAAGGAAAGGGAATTGAATGGAGTACAGTGTCTCTGTGAACTGGGTCTGGGAGAGGTAGGCTGCCTTAGGGAACTGGGGTAGAAGAGTGATGTTTAGGTAAGTAATGGGGCTAAAAATTTGTTTTAGCCAAGCAAGTTGCCGGTATCACCGGCAATTAAAGTTAATGACCGCCGAAAATGGCCGCAACGCTAAGCCGAGTAAATTCATCTGGGGGACTGGAGAATGGTGGCGCAGCACTTACCTTGCATGCAAGGCCCTCTTGGTGGCATTAATGGAGGCATCCAAGGCAAATTTCTTGTCTTGAAGTGCTTTTGAGGTTTGCACAGCCTCCGGGAGCGAGGTTACGGAGCTTGCAAAGAATTATGGGTAATTAACAGGGCTATGAATTAAAGGGCCAATGCACTCAGAAGTAATACAAATTAAAATGCAGTTAAAAAATTAGGGATAAAATTGGGGCTCCTTTGCGCCTCCTGTTGTCGCCTCCGGGGGCGCTAATGGGGTGCAAATGGGGTTGCAACCGGGCGCGGCGAGATCAGCATCTCCCACTAAATTCGGTGGGAGTTTTGTGGCTGCGGTACAGTGTTGCGCACCGATCTCCTTCGCCCGGAGATCTTGACATCATCGTCATGTGCATCGCCCTGGTAGCACCCCGGACCCGAAATTGCATTCCACCCCCTGCAGCATCACTGGGCGAAAACACCAACAGCTGCTGGAGGCGTGCATCGGGCGGCCGGCTGCTTCAGGAGCAATGCTTAAAGGCGAGGTGGCCGAGGTCTGCTTGAGTGCCGGGCTGATCGGGTGGGATCATGGCTGCCGTCATGGAGAAGCTAAGTTTATTTTCCTTTGCAGAGCCTGCAGTGATGGCCCTTCCCTTCAGTGCTGTTCCACTCACCGCCCTGCCTGCTGCTGATTGCACTCGAGGAAGGAAGTGGAGCATTTACTTTAGTGCTCCACTTCCATTTTGGAGCGCAAATACCACATTTTTTTAAAGTTTGAAATCATTAGGACCTGTTGCTAACTTTTCAAACTTTTAAAATAGCGGTCCAAACGGCGCGCTCCCCAATTTGGCTCCCAAAGTTTTTAGCCCTTACCGCCTTTCAAAAAAGTTAACATTAAAAAGAAGTTCCAAATGGGATAATTCAGCTCTTAAAGTTGAATTCCTTTCCAAACCTCAATAAATGGGAAAAATGCTTCAGCACTAACACAAATGGCACAGCAAGCCAGGGAAGGGGCACCCAGGGTCTCACACATAGCATTCCAGCTTCATGTAGGGTGTCAACATTCCAAGAGAGGTCATCTACCCACAGGGTCCAGGAGACCCTCCAGGACATTTCCAATTCCGAGTATCACCTCACCCACTTAGAGGAGACGGTGCTGGCCATTCTTACCAGGGGCATGGCTGTGCGCTTGGCCAGCAGCAGGACTGAAAGTATAAAAGATGCTGGTATCCTCATATATTATCCTCCTTCTGACATGTACCTCTTCCTTTCCTGCCCTCCCCTCATCACAAATCCACTCTTGTGCCTTCCTCATTTCACACACCAAAGAAGTTCAGCCTGCCCAATCAGTGGGGGAGGAGGTGGAGGAAGATGAGGATGAGGAGGAGGAAGAGGAGGAGGAGGAGGAGGACAACTAGGACGACAGAGACAATATTACTCGATTTGACACTCCCAGCCAGCAGCTTCTCGAGGTCATCCTGCAAGACCATCTGCAGTGTTCCCCACTGAAAGTTAGCAGCCTTCCACCAGCCATGTTGCAACCACTGAGGTAGCACAGCATGACATCAGTAGGGTAGGCAAAGGCACAGACAAGACAGTCACTAAGGGAATGCATAAGGGTGATGATGTGATTTCTTGATGTCATATTGGATGGATAGATGTATACATTTTGATTGTAAAGTTTGCTTTGTGGTGGCTTTTATTTCAACATTGTGGCCAAGAAGATACTGTGATGGTCGATAACAGAGGGAAGATAAGGTGCAGGACAAATGTTGAAAGGGGAATTGGCGATGTGGTCATTGGTAGCGCAGGTGGATGATTCCCAGCCAGAAAGAGACTGTCTGGGTTGCCTCCTTCCTTCTGCTTCTTCCTCTTTGGCTTCTTCCCCTTCTGTGTCTTCTTCTTCCCTCTGCGAGTGGATGCTGTAAATTTGAAATTACAGCATAAAATTCTGGAAATAGTCAGCAGGTCAGGTAATAGCTCAACCTAAGATGTGAACTTTGTTTCTCTCTCCACAGATGTTACCTGACCTGCTGAGTATTTGAAGCATTTTCTGTCTTCTCAGAAGCCTTCCTTTACCATTTGAGACCTTGAAAGCATCCAGCAGCATTCCCTCCACACTTAAAAAAAACTTTAAACATCTATTGCAGCAAGCCACTACTTCAAACATTTTTTTTTTTTTAAAACAGTCCAAAAGCTTAAATACAAAGTTACCTGAAGCATTTGTGTGTCCCTTTAAAAAGTGCTGTCATCGCCACTGTCAGCCTGCTTACACCTGGTGTGCTTAGGACCCAGCACTGAATTCGAAATTCGGTGTGGTGACAGTCAGTCGACGTTACACGCTGATTGATGTCACCACACCGCCATTTTTACTTTCAGGCTGCTGCCAAAAGTGCAAAGGTGGCACGACTATGGTGGCCGCCGCAGGACCCACCACTTGCTGCCGACAGAGCAGTGTCCGCCATTTTTTCGCCAAATTTTCACCATTTCATGGCGCTACGAAGTGGCACTCAACAGATGAACTTCATGGTCTCTTGAAGATCCAAATGTCAATTTGCTTTCCTTTTTATAAATTAAATATCTATTAATTGCGAAGTAGCAAAAGTGCTCAAGATCAACCAGAATGCATTATTTTTAAAGTAAAAATTTCAAATTTTGCAGGGAAGCATGACCCAGCACTTCCAGATTATGCATCACCAATTTTAGGCCTTCAACATTTGGATTTGCCTTTCACATTTTCATGTACTCACATTTTTCTACTCCAGTACAAATGAAGAATTGTGCATACCCATTGCTTAAATTACAAAGCTCCATGTAGCTACTTGTTTCCACATGTCAAGGCTGTTCTGTCCACTGTTTGGGACTTGTGTGAGTTTTCTTCAATCTGTCTGGGACTGTGTCAGCTTTCTCGAAGCTGGGGAAGGTGATGGGTAGATTGCAACCAGAAGAAAATGCACCGTTGTTATTTTGGTTCTATACCAGCTAACTTTATGTCAGATTACTATGGAGCAGCACTTTGCGGAGGTGGGGGGATAGGCGTAGAGCTTCTGGTTAGGCAACATTGGTCTGCTCTGCCCTCTCACCTAAAGTTAAGGGAGAAGTTGCATCCCGAGGGAAATGGGGATGGTGAGTGGAGGTGAAGATAAATGAAATATACTATTTATGCTGGATAATACCAGCTTAATTACTGCTGAGTCGAAATGAACCTGAGGCAAAACATGAACAAGAACGTCACTTCTGGCAGTGATGGACTCCAAATGTTACCCTCCCCCTCCCTCCTTTTCAAGTTAATGGTATAGGTCAAGCATTGTGTGCTGGTGCCCCCTGGTGCCTTGCATTTGTGTCTGGTAAAGTTCTTCAGAACAAGGTTCCCATAGAATTTGGATAGTCAGATTAGAATACAGACAATTTGAAAGTCAGCTTTGGAGAACTAAAACAACTGTGGAAGCCTAAAAATCTAATTAGGCTTCAGATTCTTTACATTACAACAAAAGACAGATATATTTTCCACACTCACATTTTCTGTCTGATGGTGGAAGGCTACTGGAAACGGAATACACTCTCTCAGGGAATTGAGAGAGGGGAGGAAGGCTGACAGCATCTCTTACTCTACTGTCATGTTCAAAAGAAGAGCCAAGAGCCTGTTGCAAGAAATAAAATCAATAGCAGTGCAATTTTGTACAGGACTTGTACCATTTGTGGATAAAAAATAGGAATTTGAGCTCTTATGAATAAATTCTGCAGATCAGCAAATTTTTGTGGAATACTAATTTTTAGTTCATGGCTTCTTCTAAATGGTTAATTCAGCAAAATATCAGCTGATGGCTCCTTTTCTTCAATACCACTCTTTGTGAATATTCAGCATCCACAAACTCTCCGTAAAATGGAGTTTTCTGAAAATTACACGGAAAAAATACCATTTCATATATCCCCAAAATTAGTAACTACAATTCTTTGTATATCTTCTTGGCTATTATAATATCTAGTAATAAAACTTCCAAACACTGCAAGTTTGTAACAGAAATTGTTATTTTTACATTTTCATTAGTTACCTAATCTTACTTTTACATTATGGGTCAAAAATTGCGGCCTTGCCGGGTGTGTATGAAGTGCGCACGGACCCGGTGAGGCCTCGCAAAAGCCGCTTCTCGGGGCACGATGCACATGTACCGAGAACCGTTTTTTCCGATCTGTCAAAATAGATTCTATGCATGCCCGGAGAAGGACATCCGTGCAGCCGAGATTGGGCTATTTGCCCAACTCATGCCCAGCGAATGTCCTTCAAACTTTTACGCCTGGTAAAAGCAGGCGCAGTTTACTTTTACCAGTGTAACACTTTTAAAACATAGAAAATTTTAATTTAATCATTCATTTTTATACTAAAAACCCTGTCCATTAAGGTAAGTTTATTTTTAAAGCTATTAAAACATATTTTAAAAAATTTACAAAAATATTTTTTTTCGAAAACATTTAATTACATTTAGTTTCAATTAATTTTAAATATGGGAGGTGTTTTTATTTATTGTGCTGTGTTTCGGTGTTTTAGGGGGTTGTTCTCATTGGTAGTCATGGGAACCCGTACAAACAGAGCTCCCATTTTTATCAATGAGAATACTACATAGTGATTGGTGGCCCAGGCCCACGTGATTTCAGCAGGTGCGTTTGTACATGGAAGACAGATCCCCGTGCGCTGCACAGCAAATTAAGGCCTCAGACCAGAATCATACATTCCTCCGGGACCAACAGGTAGTTCCGTAGATTTATTCTGGTCAGAGGCTTTCTTACAGAGGAAGCCTCTGACTGCAATTTTCGGCCCAATATATGGATGACTAACTGATAAAAAAATAATTATAAATACAATATTATGAAAGATTAAAAGAAGGCATTTTATTCTAATAAGGCTACTTTTATTATGATGGATAATTGATTCTATTCATTTGTGAATGACTAATGTGCATTAACTTCTTCAGTAGTCCTTATTATGTTTCAACAGTAACCTCTTACATTGAAGTGGAAATGCTGTTTGCAGTTATTCCAAAATGAATCTGTTATGGATTCAATTCTATACTGACCTGTGCAAAGCCTTCTGAATTTCCCCTTTGGTTTATACCAGTTTCTGCCTCATGTAAATTCTGTTTTGATAATTAAGTTTTGGGGTAACTTTAACTTTTATGACTGGGCAAAGAACGACGATAGCAAGTCGGCCAAACGTTTACCATTTTCGATTTTATTTTCCATTTATATCCCGGTGCTGAAAGTTAACATTATCCCCTTTATTTTTGATCTGCACCATTTGACTCCAGGCAACATTAGATGTGCGTGCATGTGTGTGTGCATGTGTGTGTGTGTGTGTGTGTGTGCGCTTATGTATGCGCATTTGTTTTATTTATTTGTTTATAGGATGTGGGAGTCTCATTTATTGCCCATCACTAATTGCCCTGAAGGTGGTGGTGAGTCACCTTCTTGATCCGCTGCAGTCCAGTGGCGCTCCCATAGTGCTGACTTGGTACAACTGAATGGCTTCCTAGGCCATTTCAGAGGGCAGTTAAGAGTCAACCACATTTCTGTGGGTCTGGAGTCACATATAGGCCAGACCAGGTAAGGACACCAGGCTTCTTTCCCAAAAGGTCATTAGTGAGCCAGATGGATTTTTACGACAATCCGGTAGTTTCATGGTCACCATTACTGATACTAGCTACTTGTGTGTAAAGACGTGTATATGAGCGCCATACCTTGGGTGCCAGTGTGTTTAGATTCTAAAGCTGTCGTTAGGCTATGAATTTGGTCCCCAAGTCATTCAACTATCAGTATAATTTCAGTTGAAAGATCATTATGCGCCAAATCCAAAGCCAGTACACCTACACCACATTCAGCAAGAATGGCCGGCCAAGAAACTGGAGCTTCTTGCTTCGGAGGTCAGTGAGATATTTCACAGTGAATGTCAGGAGGATATTCGACTGCAGAGGGCGACAAAGAAAAACTTAATCGGGTCCTCATCTGATGTCCACACACATGCACTTTGCAATTGAGGGATCACTGGATAGTGATCAGGAGCCCAATTACCAGTTAAGGTAAGTTAACTCAGCATAGACCAAGAATCGACCCTGGAACCTCACATGTCTTAGCTACATGCTGCCTTTGAAAATTAAGGCATTGAAGGAATTGATACAGATTATTTTTATAATGTACTATAATGGGTTTATGTACAAAATGCATTTGAGAAACAATTGAAACTTGGTGCATTATTATACAGAATACTATTTGAAAATCTGTGTAGTATTGCTCCAGTGTAAATCCAATTCTCAACTGCACCATATTGTGGTCACTATTTCCAAGATGTTCTCTCACAACCTGTGCTAGCATCACCTGTTTATTACACAATATCAGGTCTGATGTCTAATGTTGCCTGCCTCCCTTGTAATTTCTTTAATCATTTGGGTCCTCCTGTCTCCACAAAAATTCTTGCAAAAAGTTTTTTGGTCCTTTTCTGGAATCGTCATCAGCAAAACCTTTTGACGACCTCTGGTTAGGCTACTCAACCCCTGACGAAGTGTGCAAGGCATGCACTCCTCTCATTTGAAGCTGAAAGTTGTAATTGGGGTCTTACATAGAACTGCGATTTTTATATTTAGGCAGCCTCCCCTCCTAAATAGACAGGCGGGCAGCTCGCCTATATACAAGCCCACCTGCAAAATGTATTACAAATATATAAAGAGCAAGAGTATAATTAAGGAAAGAGTAGGGCCTATTAGAGACCAAAAAGGTAGCCTGTGTATGGACATGGAAGACGTGTGCATGATTGTTAATGAACACTTTGGGCTTGAAATTCGATAGCGCATTTTGAAACGTTGAAAAAGTAGCGCCGGGCACTAATCATTCTCTCCTCCAGTGATATTCAGTTTTAGTGCTCCAAGGGGCAAGTGGAGTGCTAAACCAAATGCTAATCACTTCTCTTAGGGCGCTAAAGTCAGAGAGTGGGGCGGGGCTTATTTAAACCTTCTCAGAAATACACAAAGGGGGAGAAATTGCCCTGCCCCCAATTGGGGGCAGTAACCTACTCGGGGCTGTTCTTCCTGCGCCCGGCAGGTCCAGCGGCCCTACTGTGGTGCGATCGGCAGCGCTACGTGGATGCCCCATGTAACGCTGACACATTTCAATGCCCCTCCCCTTTGCTTAAAGGGGAGAGCCGCTGCGCACTCTGCTCGTCCTCTGATGGCCTCCACTAGGCCACTAGGGCAGTGTGGGACCGGGGCTGCAGCCCAGCACCCAAATGGAGTACCGGGTTGTACGAGGGCAGCCAAGACCACGCAAGGGGACAAGAATTTGGGCCGGGGCACTCATGACCTCCCCTTTAACTTCCGCCCCACAACTGCTCACGCCGGCGCCACGAGGCAATATCTGCCGCGGAGTAGAAAGTATTCGGCCGCCCTGGGCGTTACCCGTGGGTCACGGCGCTGCCATGGCTGCACCTCCGCTAACTCCCGGGCAATTTCATGGGAGCCGGTAGCGCCCCCCCACCGCCCCCACCCCATCCAGGGCGAAAATTGGTTTGTGCATCATTAGCGCCCCCGGAGGTGCTAACGGGCGTTGCAAAAGGGGAAATTTCTGTAATTTCCATAATGTGAGAACTTCCTTCGTTATCATAGACTTCAGTTTTATTCCTAAGACTCCTTGTATTTGCAAAATAATTTTGAAGGCTCCCATACCACTTGAATGGGCATTTGAGGGCAGTTGGTGTCAATGGAACCATAACCCAGCAAATTTACAGTATCTTCTGGAGAGGGGCTAGGAGAGAGGAGGAGAGGAAACTGGAGGTGAACATTTAGCAATTGAACAAAAGCAAAATACTGCAGAAGCTGGAACCTGAAATAAAAGCAGAAAATACCAGAAATCTCAGTGGGTCAGGCAACATTTGTGGAGAGAAAAACAGTTTTTCTCTCCACAGATGCTGCCTGACCCACTGAGATTTCCAGCATTTTCTGTTTTTATTTAGCAATTGAAGTTTTATTTTCCAGATGCTTCTGTAAATAATGAATCCACCAGCTGTATGGAGGAATATGACATTAGCATCAATAATAAACAGCAGAGGGAACACATGCAAAATACTGATTCAAAAATGTCTATTTTGCTTTACAATATAGTGCATTGGAAAATTCCTGGGTTAGAAAAACTGTTCCTGGTAATGAGCACATGATTCATTTGTAATCACAGACTTTTTAATGTTTTGATTTTACTGTATCACAGAACTATGATTTTCATTAGAGTAATAGGATAATAGATGATGAGGAGTGAGATATAGATTTTTACTTCATGATTGAATTACACAGACCTTTCTCATGAGTAATGTAAAAATTGGCATCCTGCTTATCATTTATTGTTCTATTTATTATATGCTTGTGAATGCAAACAGATGGGAAATATTTGTTTATAAATTTAACATTGGAATTTAAAAAGTCTTGTCACTTTTTTTCTGGACAGTGCAAACGTGTCTGCCAACACACAGGTTCACACTGCTTTAATCTCATGGGGAAAAATTTGTTTAAGTCGCTTTTTGGGCCTGAAATGGTCAGTGCACTCACAGCACGCGCCTGAGCAGTAGGCCCGAGGCTTGTCCAAAATTGGGCCATGGCCTCAGTTGAATCATTCTGGTGAGCTGTCAGGCCTCCTAAGGGAGCTCGCCAGTTCTCTCTGGACCAATTTCGACCAGTTACAGCCAATGTTTCTGCTAAGCTGCGTGGCTGCGCAGTCATCTGCAAGGCGTAGCATAGGCCGCTCATCGGCTTTTCCATTGTAGATACCGCTCATGTGCAAAAATCATTCAGATTTTAATTTATTGCTCAACCCTCTTTCTAGGCAACAGTCCACAAACTTACAGCATTGGACATTTAATCCTCAGTCATACAGATTGTATTTTACAAAGCCCGCAGATAAATGTCATGATTAAAAAAAACAAATTAGATACTAAACGTTATAAAATAATATTCAGAACAATAAAGCCTTCCTTATTAAAATATTCTCCAAATATATGTTTTATATTCTGGTACAAAAACTGCAATGGCTGTCCTTGAAATATATGCTGATAAAATTGAATGGAATCAGAGTTCTTACATGCCACCTTCTTTATAATTGTTGTTCATCAGAATTATGTGCAATTGATTCATTTCAGCTCAATAATAATGTTGGCTAAAAATAAAATGGTACACATCAAGGAAAATACACGCAGGTAGGAAGAGAACTACAGACAATATACTTCCTGTCCAAAATATTAACCAGTGGGATATAATTATGACCTATGGGAACAAATTAAATTTCAATTAATATTCGGATAATAAAAAATAAATAAAGACAGAAAATGTTGGAAATATATAGCATGTCTGTCAACATCTGTAAAGAGAAAAGACAGGTTCATGTGTTGAGAGCAGATCCTCAAAAGAACTGGAAACACCAAATTGCATCTTTCAGGGGTGTACTTTCCACCACTCGCTATTTTTAGTAAAATAAAGCAGATGTGAGTAGAGAGCGAAGTAAAGAGCAAACAGAGTTGAAATTTCACCAACGATCCCCACCCACCATCTGAGTTGAATTTGCTGAAGTGCCAGAAACCCAATCGGGTTCCGACCCAAATTCTGGTACTCTGCCTGAACTGCATCCGAACTCCACCAAAAGGTTTGGTGGAATATCTGGGCCATAAACCTCTTGAAACATTTTTTTAAAGTTGCCTGTTGAAAGTTGAAAATCAGTGTTTATCTGGTGGATGGTACAATTATTGCATGCACTGTTTTTTATGTTCCTAGCAAGTTAAATATTTGTAAGTAAATCAGCACACTTACCTGTACACTTTGCTGAGAGATATCAAGTTCAAATTAATATAGACATTAACTATGCTCTTTAATTTAATTAATCTTTTGGCATAAAATGCAACACATTTCTTCAAAATTGTGAATGCTTATGAAATATAAATAAGATTTTAAATATATTAGAGATAATTCTAGAAATATATGGCAACCCAGAGATGGTGCTTCATACCTGCTAAAGAATTTATTTATTGTATCTGTTTTTTTGAATCAATTAATTTTATTCTGTGACCTGTCAGCTTAAAAAAAAATGAAATGACTTTTTTTCTAGAGGACATTTTGAAAGCTTAAAGGGAGTTGAAAAGGGTAAGCATAGCTTTAAGTGGTCATGTGGTCAGTGCCATTCATCTAGACAGCACCTGACTATCCGTCAAATGTGGCAGAACCCTTCTCGACAGCCATGACCTCTGCCATAATGAAGGAAAAGTGTACAGTAAAGTGTCCATTATCAGGCAGTTGGGAGCAGTAAATTGGTGCAGTTTTCTAGCAATCTCCCAGCAAGTTGAGATGGAAAATGTGTGGGGGATCTGTAAGAGGTATTTTTTTTAGCCCATGATCATTTCTGTCAGACGATGCAGATCTCAGGCAGAGTGACTATTCAGCGGGATTTATGCTTTCAATTAAAGCAATGTTAAAGTGATGTAATGACTATCATTCTTATAGATGGTAACCACTCTGTCCCACCAGGAATAGCTCTAATGAGGAATGGAACACACCTGATGAACCCTAGGTCAAGAGTAAAAGCTGTAAACAGTGTGAGATTTAAAACTTTTAAGTAGACAATGCTTTGGGCTTTTCAGATAAGGCAGTGGGGGTAAATTTTCTTGGAACTGCTTTAACTCGCTGCCGTAACTATACCAGAAGTGCGATGGAAATCTCATTTCTGCTCGCAAGCAGGGTTTATGCCGAACAGCTGGTGCAGTTAGGACGGCAGATTGGGAGCTGCTCTGAGGAAATTACTGACCATTACTTTCGCAAAGGAATATTAAGAAAGATTTTATTTAATGGCTGAGAAAGGTGGAACTCGCTACCACTGGGAGTGGTTGTAGCGAATAGTATTGATGCATTTAAGGGGAGCCTACACAAGCATATGAGGGAGAAGGGAATAGAAGGAGAGGGTAATGCTGATAGCTTTAGATGAGAAAAGACCGAGGAAGCTCGAATGGAGCATAAACGGCGGCATGAACTGGTTGGGCCGAATGGCCTGTTTCTGTGCTCTTTATCCTATGTAATCCTATGTCAATAATCTTGCCATGGTAGCATAACCACATTCCTTGCTCTTCAAAAGCAATTCATTGTGTGCTTTGAGATGTTTTGATATGTTAGAAAAACACAAATGTTATCATCATAAAGAACTGCAACATACTGAACAGCTGTCTACCGTATTCTGTGTAGGTAACACTATAGGGGGAATTGTGACTCACTCCAGCTAGCGAGAACGAGGTGCTAGCAGAGTAAAAATGTAATGGGAGGACTTACCGCCCTGTTCCTGATCATTTTGCGCCTGTCACCATTTTAACTGCGCACTTCTTTTAGGCGCATGAGACTCCCAACAGAAGCAGATGGATGCCTCATGAATACATGCAAATTCAAGTTCTATGGGAGTAATTTTAACATCACCACTCCCCCCCCCCCCCACGACGGGTGGGAGAGGGTCATGGGGGGGGGTGGGGGTGGGGGGTGGGGTGGAGAGCGGGGGTTAAATTTGAAGAAATGGTAAACCTGACTCCAACAGGGTGCAAACGTACCTACTTTAACTGTGGCGGGTTTAGGGTTGGCTGAGTGACCCGCTTTGGAGAGGTGGGTCAGTGATTTTAACATTTAAATTGGCAGCATTCCTCAAATTTTGGAATAAATTCGAATTTAATAAATGTGGGCCGGGTTTCCCAGGGCTTGGGAAACCCAGCAGCTAAAGGGAGGTGGGAGATGCCAGGTCCAGCAGGTAGGTGCTTTCCCAGCACAGATTGTGGGCCTAGAGGAGCTGGAGTGCTTCCTCCTGCCCCTCAATCAAATTTGCCGCAATCTCGCCCTTCCATGCAATCGGTCGACGCCCCCACCCTCTCCCACCGTGAACTCTTCCCACCCCACGATCAGAATCCACCTACACCTACCCCTGATCTTCTCGATAGCCGGGGATTATCCCCAGCAGTCCGCGGCTGCTACTTTATACCACAGGCTTTGCAGCCAGCAAGTGCTCTATCTGGCCAGCTGCTGGGCAGGAGATTTGTAAAAAAAAAAAAATCTAACGAGGTCCTGTTGTTACACTGGGCAGGACTTCCACATTTCCGGCATTTCCAGATTTCCCGGCCACTGACAGTTGTCCCCGTTCCCTCTCCATAAATATCAGAGCCTATAACTCCGATACAATTTTACACACTAAAACAGAAGTCTCACCCAGCTCTGAACCCACTTAATAAAACCATTTACTGGACATAGCAAAGGCTATGGAGCCCGTCATCATCCCAGCCATACTGCTGAAGACCTGTGCTCCAGAATTAGTCGTGTTCCTAGCGAAGCTGTTCTTATCTTCTGTCAATGAATTGAAACAAAACCTTGAAAAATGGCCCCGTTTCTGCATCTGAAATAGGCAGCGCGCTGGGAATGCGCCAGAAGCCAGCGGCCTCGGACTCACCTGAAATTGGGCCTCAGGCCTCATTAGCATACTGCCGACAAGCTGTGAATGCCAATCGGGCACCCAGAGGCAGCTCGCTGTTTCCATGTGGACAAAGTTGAGCTGGGTGCCTCCCCAGCACAGTGCTCAGGTAGGTCCTTGTGGGGGAAGGGCGGGGGGTGAGGCAATCGGAAGAAAGGGAGACAATCAGGATGGAGGGAGGGTGCAATCGGGAGGGGAGGCCGATTGGGAGTGGGCCAACAACAGTCTTAGGGACTACTGTGGAGCCAGGAGGAGCTGCTGCTCCTCCAGGCGCCACATTCCGGTATGTATTTATCATTTTGGTGACCGGCTCCATTGGCCCCTTTAATGATCACTGGTTATGCCATATGTAGACATGGTTATCCTGAATGCAGCCAGCCTAGGAAGTTTCGGGAATGGGCCTCAAACAGTTGTTAGGTCCCCTATTTGCATATTAATGGAGCCCAGTGCCTGTTTCAGGACATCTATACTGGGCCTTTTACCAATATACCATGTCTGGCACAGATTGTGCCCACGCGCACCGCACGCCATACTGGGCACTTTGGCGCCCGTTTTACGTGTCGATAACGGACGCGGCATCAAGAAATTCTAGGCTGAGCTGTTTTCATTAGAACAGAGGAGATTAAGTGGTTATTTAATAGAGATGTTTAAAATTACAAAGGGTTAAGATGGAGTAGGTAGAAACAGACTGTGATTAAGGAGTCTACAACATGGGGACATCGATACGAGATTAAGTGTAAAGGATTTAGGACAGGGCAAGAGTAACTTTTATACAGAGGGTTGTGAGGCTGTGGATTGTACTACCGAAGTTATTGATTAAAACAGAGACCATATCAACATTTAAGAATAGCTCAGATAGGCGGTTGATGGGAAGGGGAATAAAGGAATGTCGGAACAAAAGCAGGCACGTGGAATTAGGACTACTGCTTATGTGGAGGATAAACACCGACATGGGCTATTTGGGCT
The DNA here is from genome assembly GCF_044704955.1 of Pristiophorus japonicus. Taxonomy (NCBI): domain Eukaryota; kingdom Metazoa; phylum Chordata; class Chondrichthyes; family Pristiophoridae; genus Pristiophorus; species Pristiophorus japonicus. The sequence continues at coordinate 132,367,340 of NC_091981.1, read as the reverse complement.
GAATGACCGTTTCTGTGTTGTAATTTGGATGTAATTCTATGTATGTCATTTAAATTGTAAATCATGTGCCTGCATTAAAAAAAAAATCACAGGCTTGTTAGTGATAGTTTTTTCCTCCCTAGCCCAGGGCACTGAGGTCAATTGCACCACCCTCATTCTTACCCCAGCTGATATCAGATAATTCAACATCGAACAGGTATTGAACCAAGGACCTTCCTGATTTATGGGGGTGACTTGAACTGCCTCCACCTGCTGGAAACTAGGAGGGAGGGCAGTTAAAATGGAGATGTGATTTAACGATTCCGGGAACAGCAGCAGGGGCCAGAAGAGGCCCAGCCCCATAAGGTAACTTTAAAAAATAGTTTCCTTGTGGGCCAGGAGGAGCAGGAGTGCTATCCTGCTATTTATAAAAGTTGCAGATTTATAAATAAGTGGTTAACGCTTGAACAAGCCTGTTGGTGCAGTCAGCTAATATGCCTGTTGACTTGTAGAGCTTTTAAGTCATAACCTGAGCTGTTGCTGATTCACATTCAGATTCAGGCGAGGTGACTAAGCATTCAACTAAACAGAGAAAGGAGGGAAACAAAGCAATTAGGAACCTAGTACCATCACCAAATTTCAACTACTGATAGTGTCCAGAGGTGGGCCAGACTGTCTAGCTCTCCCTTAGGGAGAGTTCTCTGTGGAGCCATGGGGGGAGGAGATGCAAAACTGTTCACAATTTTTACCTATTATCTTTTTCTTTAAGAGAACAAAACCTGTGGATGCCTATCGAGAGAATCAAACACTACTGAATTCCACTCCAGTTCGTTTGAGTGTAACTGAGTGAGTTCTCAAATTGATCAGTAGATGTGTCACTTGACAGTGCCACAGAACTCCATCTAATACCAGCACAAATGAGCCTCAGTCAAAACTGTACGAGTTATAACAACTGCACATGCTTAACACTTTAGCTCCCTCGGAAACTCAGCTCACCACAGCACGTATATGCTTGCCTTCCAAGCCTTTAGTAACGTTACCCAACTCCGCCCCTGCCTCAGCTCATCTGCTGCTGAAACCTTCATCTGTTATTTATTGCCTCTAGACTTGACTCTTCCAATGCTTTCCTGGCTGGCCTCCCATCTTCCACTCTCCATAAACTTGAGCTCATTCAAAACTCAGCTGCCTGTAGCCTAACTCACACTAAGTCCCGTTTCACCCATCACCCCTGTGCTCGCTGACCTACATTGGCTCCCGGTTAAGCAACGCTTCAATTTTAAAATTCTCATCCTTGTTTTCAAATCCCTCCTTGGCCTCGCCCATCCCTGTCTCTAATCTTCTCCAGCCCTATGATCCCTGAGATCACTGCGCTCCACCAATTCTGGCCACTTGAGCATCACTGATTTTCATCACTCCACCATTGGCGGCCATGCCTTTCGGCTGCCATTGCCCTAAGTTTTGGAATTCCCTTCCTAAACCTCTCCGCCTCGCTACCTCTCTTTCCTCCTTTAAGACACTCCTTAAAACCTACCTCTTATCTGCCCTAATATCTCCTTATGTGGCTCACTGTCAAATTTTGCTTGGTATTGCGCCTGTGATGCGCCTTGGGATGTTTTACTACGATAAAGGCGATTTATAAATGCAAGCTGTTGTTGTGTCTACCTGTGCACAGTGATGGTTGAAGTTTGAAAGGTAGCTCGAGCAGTCAGTATGATCCTGAGTATAATTTACCCACTGGCAGTCTGCCAACCCAAAGGTTCACACTAACATCAGTTGGTAGGCATTGGGCAGCTCCAATGTTGTCATGATGTTAGGAGTTCATGTTGTGTGCTGAATTATAGTGTTGTATGAGCTCCAGCTGTTAGATTGGAACTGACAAGTTGTTCCACTGACAGACCACCACCTTAGTTGGGTCTTGGTGAAATTAGAATTGCTTTTGGCTTGACAGCTCCACCCTGGTATTTCCTGCGACATTTATGTAGCAACGAACATACACACTGCATAAAAATCTGGTACAACAAGGACATTAGACACTGACAAGACCCGTCCCACCCCCAGAGGTTGAAATAAATAATATCAAAGAACCAACGATTCTACAAGTACCAAATAATATCAATAAAGCGACAGTTGTCCAAAGTAGTAACTTACAGAGCTTCTCCATACTTGGTTCCCTTAACCCTATGTGAGTCGTCTAACTGCAATTAGTATGATAACACTGTTCATTAGAGCTAAGCAAAGAGACTATAAAATTATCTCAGGTGATGAAATTTTAAACGTTTTAAACCTTTGACACTGCATATGTTCAAAGCTGCAGCAACCAGGATTTGTAGAATATCCGCTTCACTAAAAAGTTCCCCTGGAGTTCTGCTTTTGCCTTAACTGACAGGAAGAGCAGATCAGCCATTGAAACAGCGCTACCATTTCAGTGAAATTACTGAGTTTAGTTCGAAGCATTTTTTTAAAATCCAACTATTACCTGTGCTCAAGTAGACCAGATGCCAATGTAAGCCTATCTAAAGTTTTCAGCGACTTCTCCAGTAGTTCAATTTATGAATGCAGTAACTGGTACAACACTGCGTCATACAGACCAGGAAGATACCAGGTTTGATATGTATTGAGATTAATCTGATGACGCCTGAGGGTAGGATCGTGCTGGAGAATAAGATGAAATTTCGGTGGGCAACCTACCAGTGCCTCATCTCCCTGACAAGGAAGGAAGAGAAGTAGGAAAAAGGAAGAACAAATCAACACCAAGATTTTTCAGTTTTCAAACTATAATTTCAATGGCTTCGGGATCGAAATGAGGCTCCTGTGTGCCTGCTGTTAGTGCCTCCGGGAGGCGCTAATGAGCACCAATGGGTTTTTGCCCGGTTACGATGGGAACTGCGCACCCCCACGAAATTTGGCGAGGGTTTTGCGGCGGCACTAAGAAATAGCACTTCACTCCTGTCGGGTAGCACCCCGCTTGGCTGTGCCCAGCGATGATAACATCAGCAGCATGCGCAGCATCCCATTACCGCTCCGGAACAGAAATTCAGCCACTCCCCCTCACTTACCGCCAGGCGTTGAGAACGACAGCTTCAACTGTCGAGTTGCAGTCAGGAGTTGGCTGGAGGAGCTCTATTTAAAGGCACCATCTTTACTAAAAGTTTTGTCGGCCATTACACGGTCCAGCTTGCTTATACATAGGCAGGGTGCCTGGTGGACAGATTGCAGTGATTTCCACTTAAAGGACTGTTCTGTCTCTAAACTATTCCTTTGTTTCTTTGAGGGTCCATTTGAAATTACAACATTTATGTCGTTTCATGGGGACTATGTTGGCACTCAACATCCTGCTCTGACATCACCGTTGGAGGCTCCTTAGGTGGAGACAAATGCAGAGAAACATGCAAGGAGAAAGGCAGGGAGGAATGCAGGCAGGAGGACAGGGAGAAGGTCAGTGAGGAGGTCAGTGAGAAGTTCAGGGAGGAGGTCAGTGAGGCGGACAGGGAGAAGATCAGTGAGGAGGTCAGTGAGAAGTTCAGGGAGGAGGTCAGGGAGGAGGTCAGTGAGGCGGACAGGGAGGAGGTCAGTGAGAAGTTCAGGGAGGAGGTCAGTGAGGCGGACAGGGAGAAGGTCAGGGAGGAGGACAGGGAGGAGTTCAGGGAGGAGGTCAGGGAGAAGGACAGGGAGGAGGACAGGGAGGAGGTCAGGGAGGAGGACAGGGAGGAGGACAGGGAGGAGGTCAGGGAGGAAGACAGGGAGGAGGACAGGGAGGAGGACAGGGAGAAGGACAGGGAGGAGGACAGGGAGAAGGACAGGGAGAAGGACAGGGAGGAGGACAGGGAGAAGGACAGGGAGAAGGACAGGGAGGAGGTCAGGGAGAAGGACAGGAAGGAGGACAGGGAGGAGGACAGGGAGAAGGACAGGGAGGAGGACAGGGAGGAAGACAGGGAGGAGGACAGGGAGGAATTCAGGGAGGAGGTCAGAGAGGAAGACAGGGAGAAAGGCAGAACAATGTGGCCAGAGGGGGAAGGCACAACAGGGCTGGTAATAGGATACTTTACCCTCATAGGGTATTCCAGCAGCAGTTCTCCTACATCAACCTCACTGAGGAGCAGTGTGTTCGAAGGCTGTGCTTCAGCAAGGATGTGGTTACAGAGCTGTGCCAACTGCTGCAACCAGACCTCGAGCCTCAGACCAAGATCAGACAGCTCTCTTAGTGGCAGTCAAGAGATCGCGCTCAATTTCTATGCCAATGGACCCTACCAGTGTGCGACAGGAAACATCTCCAACATCTCCCAGTTTACTGTCCATCGCTCTAGCCGCGAGGTTACAGATGCTCTGTACGGAAGGAGAAGGGAATACATTTCCTTTCCCATGACTCGAGAGAAACATCACGAGCATGCATGTGGCTTCGTCGGGAGAGTGGGATTCCCCATGGTGCAGGGCGCCATTGATTGCACCAACGTCGCTATGCGGGCACCACATAACAATCCTGAGATATTCCGTCATCCTGCACCAGACTGGTCTGTCAACTCTCTTCCAGCCATCATATCAAGCTCGCGGCTGGCTGCTCGGAGACAAGGGCTATCCGCTCTCCACCTGGCTCATCTCCGCAGTCCCAGCAGTCCTGCCCAGCATTCATACAATGAGAGCTATGCTGTCACCAGGAACATCATTGAGCAGACCATCAAAGTGCTCAAGCAACGGTTCCGCTGCCTTGACTGCTCAGGAGGAGCCTCCAGTACTCGACTGAGCGGGTGTCCCTATTCGTCGTTGTTTGCTGCATGCTGCACAACTGCGCCATCATGAAGGCACTGCCTCCAGGCATAGCCGCACCATAAGAAAATATTGTTTCCTTATTCATGGTATTCCTTAGATAAGAAAAATATAATGGCCCTGACATTGCGGCCGCGCCAGAAGAGTCCCTGCAAGTTCCAGGTTTAGGTGCGTGAAGCACATGCACAAGGTGAACTCACCTTTTGTGATATGGCTCTCAGGTTGCACCTCGACTAGAACTGGAGAAGCCAAGACACATAGCTGCTCCTCAGAGCTGTTCTCGCTCCACCAGTGTATATTCAGCAGAAGTGTGGCAGAAACCCCATTTATGAGTATAATTAGGGTTTCCGCTGCAGATCAGAGGAAATTCCCAGCCTAGGTTGGTTTATGTTCACTTTGGAGTTTGTTGCATTAAAGGAGACTATGCACTTATGATGTTCTTTGTTAATAATGGAGTTATAGTCGTACAGGAAAGAATGAAATTATTTTGTGCTGATTTACTTAATACAATAATTATTTTTGGAATAATCATGTAGGGCCAATGGCGTCTGATGTGTTGTGTTGTAGGATGGGTATGGATTAAAGGATATCATTTACTTGAAAGTGTGGGAGAAGGAGTAAACGCAGTGGTGACATTGGTAGGCTGTATTAAATTTCAGAACTCATTGATAAGGGGTGCAGAAGCCCCTTGCAGCAGTTACTGCCTCAGAGACAGTCATTCTGATGCTCCCCTCCATGTTGTTCTGCCTCCAAAGCAACTCTTGCTACCTTGCTAGGAATGTCCAAACTGGATGAATTCCCTGGCTCTCCTGAAAAATATGTCAGTCACCTGACGACTGCTTATCCAGACTTCACCCTGGCTGATATTACAGAGATCATCCGGGGTTGCCTGAAATGACCCAGTGGCATAAACATCGAGTGTAATTGTCACGCTAACACTCACAAGCAGAGCTGTCTGGCCAGATAACCTTGGCCGAAAGTCTCTAGCAATAGGATGTACAAATCTCCTATTACCTCTTTGCACTCTAACAGAGCTCCTCCCTAAGGCCTTCATAGGATCTGCGTTGCCTGTAAATTCTTTGAAAGGGTTTATGGGCTAGAACCTCCACTTTTGAGCTTATCACCCAAAAATGGGCGTGATTTCCGGCGTGGGCGGTAAAAAATGGTTTTCGGATCGCCGGCTTCTCACCCATTCTCAAAACTCCTATTTTACATTTTTGAAAATGGGCGTTACCGTGAGCGATATCAAATGGGCGGTAGCGTTAAATTTTTTTGACCTTCTTCCGTAAAGTGTGGCCGTCCTTAGCAATGGCATGGCAATGCTCGATTCCCACAATTCAGGAGGTCAAGGCTCATCATGACATGTGCAGAAGAGGAGACAGAGAGAGAGGGAGCTCAGAGGCACTGAAAGCGTGTGTGGCTGAGGTGTGTGCTTGTCCGGCTGTTGTGGGAGGCACGACGGAACGTCACCAGTAGCAAAAAGCCTACTAAGCACCAAGATCATAGTTGGCACCGAGTTTTTGTCCAAAAAATAAGATATAACATGGAAGGGATGGAGTAGGCCCTGGAGCTGGTAGCCAGGAACACCCCTAGGTTCCGCACCACCACTGCGAACGACAGATGCAAGCAAGGACCAAGATCCTGCTTCTGCATCAGAGAATGTTGCCCCCTCGGCACCCCCCCCACCCCCCATCCCCCCGCTCCCGTACCCGTCCAACCAACGCATCTGCCTTCATCCCGTCCAATGAGGCACCGCCTGAGGAGCTCCTCGACCAGGCTCTGTGGAGTGAGGAGGGGAAGGGATAGAGGTGGGGAGAATAAGGGGAGGGCAGAAGGAAAGTGAGGTGCATGTGTGCAGGTGACGGCTGTGTTATATCTCCATCCGGGTGAATGCAATTTGTTGCAATGTATGGGGGTGAGGGACCACACTCTTGCTGTGCCTTTGTATTCTGTGTTGCTGGATATGTTGACCATGTGATTTATGTCAATGGTGGAAAAAGTGGGATGTGGGTGCTATTGCCTGTGATACTTATGATTTCAGACCAACGTTGGTATTAAACTTTTGTTATTGAACATAACCTTGTTGCGCATAGTCTCAGACAGCTGGACCGTTACACACTGGTGATTCCTTACCGTGAAAGGGTTAAATACAACTTAACATCAATCATCGTAAACTTTAACTGGCACCAAGGTGATGGACACCATTGATGTCTGAGCTGCACACACACAGCAGTGTGTCAGCGTTGTCACTCACATCAGCGCTCTTTCAGGCAAATCTTTCCGATATCAGCTCCTTGCGTTCGAGTGGGATTTAACAAATGCCAGCCACACCGCTGGCATCTGTCCCGGTTAGTTCCACTTTATGTGGCCGGTTTTTTGAGCGAGCGATATTCTGGGAGGTATGTGTGCGAGGTGGTGAAATTGACGGTGGGAGATCTCCATGGCCACTAGTTTGGGGAAATATGTTCGTTATGACAAAAAACAGTCACTGGCATTATTATTGAATCTCGGCATTAAGTCCACGAGGAAAGTAACGCTGGGTGATAATATGAGCGTTCTGCTTATTCTGCCCCAAAAAATAGGGCGGCCAGTAATATTTTTTCTCGGCGTTAAGCACATGGGGAAAGTAACACTCTGCGATAAGTCTCCTAAAAGAGCCCGTCAGTTTCCATTTTGTGACAAAATGGGCAATATCTGGGCATTATACGTCATCTCAGCGGTTAAATGGGCGTTAAATGGGTGTTAAGCAGACAAAAAAAGTGGAGGTTCTAGCCCTATGTCTTGGAGGTCACATCCTCATATGCTGCCTCACTCTCTTCCCCTATAATAATGGAAAACAAAGGAATACCGATTAGGAATCCCTAGTCTCCACACCCTCTCACTATGGGTGGGGTTAAATATATCCCTGGGTCTCTCAGCTAGTCATAGATTGTCCAGTGCTATTTAGATGAAAAGCCTCAAAAATGCTTTAAAAGTTCTTTCTTCTCTCCGTTTATCCATAGTCAAAGTATCTGCGAGCATCAAATTCAAAAGTTCCTATCTTCCACCAGTCTCAACTGGAAACAAGTAAGCCTCATTTATCTTGTTCTAAGTTGTCCCTGGTGCATTGCAAGCATAAGCTCTGGGATTTTGACGCACCCATTTAAATGAGTTCTGCGGGGACTGGGCAGACAGATCATGGGGGAAGCCCATGCAGCATCGGAAACTGCAGCATACTGATTTTGTGGCAGGGACCCAGCAGAAATGGCGACCACCCCAATTTGCTGGTCTGAAAATGCTGTTGCACCACCAAAGATATGCAAAAAATAACACTAAATTTTAGGCCCACATTTATAACATAAAAACACCACAAGGCGCTTCAAAGGAGCATCGGATGCCAAGCAGTAGAAGAATAAAGAGAGATGACCAAAAGCCTGTGACAAACATAGAGATTGTACCTCATACTCACCTAAAGATTAAGCAATTCCCTGATCAACAGCTCAGCTAGATACAGACCAGGCAGATCTAGGTTCCATCCCGAGTGCTGTGAGCAGATCTAGCCAGGGCAGCAGTAGGAGCATTACAATTGGCCTCCTGAATTAGGGAGGGAAATGAGAAGGATTTCTCAAAGTGTGTGCGTGGATGTTGGTGGAGGGCAGGTTAAGGTTGGCTGTGATACCCCTACAGTCAAATAGCCTGCTGCCGCTCCGTCCACGTTCACACCTTAAAATCAGCAATATTGCTGATGTACAGAAAAGTGCCCAGCACAGCCCATACAAAGTCAGCACCTTTAGGAGGGGAAAAGGTGTTGGGAGAAAATTGATTGAAAAAAGAGTGAAGAAAAGATGTATTATTAACAGCTAAAGCAGATTTCAAAATCCGCCTGCTGAAATTGTTCACAATGTGTTGATTTGACTGTCAAGCCACAGCTTTTATCATAATGAACAATTAAGAATGGTGCCAAAGAAGCTAGTTACTAATTTTGTTTGACGATATTGTATTTATAACCACATCACATACAATCAGCACTGTTGATGATTTGATAATGCAGTCAATTAAATTTATGATGACAAAAGTTTCCATCACACTTGAGTGAAAGCATGTGCACTGTATAATATTGTATTGGGAACAATACATAACTGTGGTCTGGGATGACAAGTTATTTTAAAAATATGGGGGAGTTCCCTTTTAAAATTAAAAGTAGAAATGTCTTTATTGCTAATGAATAATGTACCCTCAAATATAGGTGCAAATTATATCAATCATGCAAATTATTTTTTGCTATAATTGGGTATTAACTCATGTAATCGAATACAAATCTTTTCAACAATGTGATATATGAACTGATAGCAATGAGAACTTACACAGCATTCGTTATTCTTTGGCAATGGATCACTATTAAAATGTTAAAATTCACCTACAGTAAAGCCTAGAAATCAGGCAGTTTCATGAAATACAAAGAGAGAAAATATATAAATAATTCATTTTGGTCTAAAACTCTATAGACTAGACTTTCCCCTTTGCTGGCTATCACCCAAAAAATGGTCAATGTGTCAGCCTTACCGATCGCTAGAACATTGCCCATTTTTTGGATCGCGATTTTCCACTCGGTGATAGGCTAGCGAAGTGAAATGGATGATGCAAAAGGTCAGCGATGTTACGTGGGTCCAGCGAACGGCCAGTGATGTGGAAGACAAAAGTTTCCTTTCAACGGCCTTCTGCACATGCGTTTTTTTTTCGGTTGACAGTCTTTCCTGCGTTTTGGGAGGTCAGTGATCATCCACACATGCGCAGAAGGCCATTTGTGGTGGGGGAGAGAGAGAGAGAAGGAGGAGAGAGAAAGCAATGGAGGAAAGAGAGTGAGTAAAAGAGGAAAAAGAGAGAAAGAAGTGACTTGATTTAAAAAAAAGATAATAGCCCAGAAATTCCTCTGAAGGTCTTCCCGTGGGCAATTACCTCCTCGCTGGATATCTTTTACGAATTTACTTGGTGGTCTAGGAGGCGGCCTGATTTCCGATTCGAGGCCTTCTCCTCCTGCGCTGCAAAGCACGCTCCCGTGCAGAGGGTCCCGACGCAGAAGATGCAGTCATGTGTGACTGCTCAGTCAATCAGGTAAGTATTTCACAGGTTCCCATTAATAGTACTGAGACTTGCGTATCTACGAGTTCTCAGTGCTATTAATGGGAACAAAAGCAATCACACAAAATAATAAAAAATAAAAAATAGACCACACATATATAAAATTAATTGAAATTAAAGTTATTATGTCTGATAAAAATAAAATATTTTCCCGATTTTTAAAAAAGTTCTTTTAATTATGGTTAAAAATAAACTTACCGTTGTGGGGAGAGTTTTTAAGAATAAAATGTGTTTTTATAACTTTATTTTAAAATGTTTTTGTGTATTTATAAACACTTGTACTTGTAAAAGTAGGCTATATGCCTGCTTTTTCAGGCGCAAGATTTTTGAGGACATTTGCTGGGCAAGATATCCGTAACTATTGAAAATCTTGCCCTGCAAATGTCCTCACTCCCGATCTGCGGATGATCTGTCAAGCCAGAAACTTGACAGTTTGGAAAAGCCGGTTTTCAGCGCATGCGCATTGTGCGCTGAAAAACGGCTTTTCCGACGCCTTCCCGAGTCCGTAGAAATTTTGTATAGACCTGGGACATCGGAATTCCAGCACCAATATTGAGAAAATAGAATATTAATAATAAGCCAAAGTTGAGAAAATGTAAAAAAGATCAATACATAAAGGAAATATTCTAAAATACAATATGTCCTCCTCTTCGGAGAACGTAGAGGGGGGTCGCAAAAGGGCAAAGCCTTTCTCGGATGAGGCGAACGAGGCCCTCATTCAGGAGGTGCATGCTAGGTGGGGCTAGTTAACCCGGGGTGGCAGTGGGAAGCCTCCACCCTGGGCCTACAGGAAAATATGGACGGAGATTTCAGACGTCGTCTCCTTGGCATCCACGAGGCGAGGGGGCCCGACCAATGCTGCAAGCATTGGAACAGCCTGGTTGTATCAGCAAGAGTAAGTACAGATTTTATATTGTATTGATGAACATTGTAATTATAATTTTAATATTCAATCTCCTGGATTGAAATATATTTTGTACACAGCGGGACACTTTTGTACATTAGCTCCTGTCATTGCCGACCTCAATGGAGATTGTATTAGAGAGAGATATGTTTGTGTCAATCATTAGCTCCTATCTCTGACATTTGTTATAACTGTGAAGATGTTATCTTTTCATGATAGTACCTATACCTATAGAGATTATGCCATGCACTTTGCAACTTTTGCAGAGGAAGATATCAAACAACAGGGCACAGCAGTGGCACACAGGAGGGGGTCCTGCTGCCATACAGCTGCTGAGTGGGATCGAGGAGCGTGCTGTGGCTCTGGTTGGGAGCCACAGCCGAGCGACCTCTCGTGGTGCTGCAGAGCCCTCTGATGTGTCACGTGATATAAAGTAATGTAACGTCATTTCATTACAATATATGAATGTACGCTCCTCTTAATCAATCTGTCTATCTCCGTCTGATCCTGCCTCTACAACTCTCTACTCCGCATAGATGTACTACCATATGTACTAACATATGATGCGTTGTTATGTAACGTCTCTTGGTCTCATTTATTGCAGTAGTGATGCTTCTCCTTCATATGCCAGCGCAGCGTAAGAATGTTTACCCTTCTGTTCTAATAAGCTTAATAACCTCAATTGTGTTTTGCAGGTCCCACAACACCAATGCGCAGCGAGGCAAGACCTGAACCTGCACCGTTGCAGATGGTCCTCGCCACGGGTGGAGAAGAGGAGGAGGAGGAGGAGGATGATACTACTGAGCCTGAGGAGGAGGTGGAAACGGAGGAGGCTGCCCCGAGCATCCCCCTGCCTCTGCTTGATTCACCTGTGAGACCTGCAACCATTACGTCGGCATCTTCGACAGAAGAAGCAACGGGACCAAGCGGCGTGCAGCTGGCGATGCCAAGGCGAGCATTAGTGCCCTCACAGACCCCACGGAGGTCGCGTCAGCGAGTAGAGCACACGCCTACCTTGGCCGATCGCATGGAGGGCTTGGCTCAACTGTGCAAGGAGACCGGCGCGATAAGTCGCGACCATCTCCAGGCATTTGTGGCCTTCACGGAAGCCTTCACGGAGCCTTCTCCCAGGTGTCACAGCAGACGCTCGAGGAGATACGTGAATAGACCGCCACCAGCAATGCCTTGCGGCATGCATTGTTGGAGGGACACGGCGCTGCACCTGTACGTGCCGTGATGTCGCAGACCGCAAATGCCAGCACACAAGCGGGTCAGGAGGGAGCAATTCCTGCCGACTTGGAAGGCGATCCCCCTGCTTCGCCTTCCCCTCCTACACCACCCCATCCCCCAACAGGCGATCGTGCCACCAGCTCCTCCACCACAGCAGGAAGTCTTGCTGTTGCCAGTTGCACGGCCACGACGTCTCGGTGACAACCGGGGATCAAATTGGGCAGGTGGAGTTAAAATACGGGGTGGCAGAGGATCTGGATGGAAACGTGGCCGCAGGTGATGACATCTTCTTATGTTAATTGTTATTGATATTATTAATGTCTAATATTGTTGCTGTTCCTAGTTTACTGGTGGGGTATGGTTTGGGGAGGTTGGGTGGGTGGGTAAGTGGGTGGGTGGTTGGGTTGTTGGGTTGTTTGGTGGATTGTTGTCATAAAATAAATTCTGTTTGTTAATTAAAACATTATTATTACAATTTACAATTTACAATTGTTGTGCATTTTCTTATATTAACATAATAACATATTAACGTAAACAATGGCCAACCAGACTGGGCAAGGATGTAACGTAACTCAACACAAACGCAAACACAACTTTTGTTTTGCGATAACCGTAATTGTAACTGTGACTGTCCACAATGTAAGTTCATGCAAAGCGTTAATTTATGAGCTGCTCACGCAACAGTTTTGCAGCCACGTAACTCCCACAGGGTTTTACCAGTCTTGCGGGTGGGCGTGGGGACATGGGTTCATCGCCAGGTTGATTCTCCTCCCTGAGGTGCTCATCATCCTCCTCCTCCTTCTCCTCCTGCTCCTCGTCGTCTACCTCTTCTGCCTCCAATCCATCTTGAGGTGGACCGACAGCCCCATCTGGCAAATGTTGTTCTCTCCTTATAGCTAGGTTATGTAACATGCAACACACCACAATAAACTCAGTGACCTGGTCAGGATGGTACTGTAGGCTGCCTTCTGAGTGGTCCAGGCATCTAAAGTGCTGCTTTAGGACTCCAATTGTCTTTTCGACGATGTTGTGTGTAGCCATGTGGCTTTCGCTATAACGCTTCTCGGCTTCACTAACGGGAATACGCAGGGCAGTCATGAACGAGCTGGCAAGGCCATATCCTTTATCCCCAGCATACAACCATGACCTTATGGCTGACTGCCAAACAGGTCAGAGACAGCACTCTCACACAGGATGTGCGCATTATGGATGCTACCTGGAAAATTAGCAGTAACTGCCATGATAATTTGGTTGTGGTCGACAACGAGTTGCACATTCAGCAAGTGAAATCCCTTTCAGTTACGAAACACCCCCGCGCTCTGTAAAGGTGCTTTCAGGGTGATGTACATGCAGTCTATTGCTCCCTGCACCTTGGTGAAGTTTTCTATTCTCGAGAAACCCAAAGCTCTCCTGGTCTGTGCCTCCTTGGTCATAGGGAAGCTTATAAAGTCCATCCTGCGAGCGTAAAGGGCTTGAGTCACCTGTCGAAAGGAGCAGTGTGTGACGTGCTGAGAGATACCACAGATTGTCGCCAACTGAAGCCTGAAAGGAGCCCGATGCATAGAAGGATAGTGCCGCAGTAACCTTTACCTCAACGGGCAGTGCGGTCCTGATGGTGTCGTTAGGCTGCAGATCCCCCTCGATGAGCTGGCATATCTCATCGATGACCTCCTTTCGGAAGAGCAACCTCATAAGGCATGCATTATCAGACAAGTTGAGGTAAGATTGCTTTTCCTTGTAAGTCCTTCGGCTGTAAGGTCTCCTCCTACGTCCACGCGATAGTCTGCAATCTCTACGATTGACCACTTCACTAAACCCTCCACTTAATTCAAGCTCAGATGCCAGCAGTTGTGCAGAGAAGCCGCAGCCCCCATTTCTATTGCTATTACTTTCACTGTTGATATAAATGCCCTTCCTACTACTAAACTGACTTTTCTACTAAAATAAATGGAAATATAATTATAATAATAAATATAAGTTAAAATTTGAGTGCATATATCTGTAAAATACACGTAATAACTCACAAATTAGTAAGCACTCTTGTTTTAGCAGCCTCCTCCCGCCCTCCGATATTCAAAATGACATCAAGTGCCCAGTTATGTGAGGAAAGCCCGGGAAAAGCAACTATTCTCTAGTGATGTTCTCAGCGAGCAATCAGCGATGTGCCGGTGATGTGCTGAAAGTTGCACTAGGCAATGTGCGGGCGAACTCCTCAGCGATCAGCTCGGTGATGTGAGCCAAAAGTTGAGGGGATCATTTTCCTGCGATGTTCCAGCCTAAATTTCCACTTTTCAGTCAAAATTGGCGATAAAGGCCATTTTGGGCAATATATGGTCGCTAGGCCAGCGATGTGAAGTAGAAAGTCTAGACCAATGTAAATGTTGAGGGAAATGCCTCCATTTGACATCAATCACAATGCAGATTGTTACAGGGTTCTACCTACTATCTTTTACAAATGGTAGTTCTCGATCAATCCAAGTTCCAATCATTACATAGAATTATACAGAAACAGGCCATTCAGCCCAACCAGTCCATGCTCCACTCGAGCCTCCTCCCATCTTTCCTCATCTAAATCTATTAGTATAACCCTCTATTCCCTTCTCCCTCATATGTTTGTCTAGCCTCCCCTTAAATGCATCAATACCATTCACTTCAACCACTCCCTGTGGCAGCGAGTTCCACATTCTCACCACTCTTTGGGTAAAGAATTTTCTTCTGAATTCCCTATTGGATTTTTTGGTGACAATCTTATATTGATGGCCTCTAATTATGCTCTTCCCCACAAGTGGAAACATTCTCTCTGTATCCACTCTATCAAAATTTCATAATTTTAAAGACCTCTATTACGTCACCGCTCAGCCTTCTTTTTTCAAGAGAAAAGAGACCCAGCCTGTTCATCCTTTCCTGATATGTATATTGTTATGTCTTTAGATGCTCTGATAATGACTCCACAAGGCAATGTATTGCACTGGAACTGTAGTGACCTTAGTCCACTAAATATAACTCCAGAGTGAAGATCACACATCTTGGATGAGTAGGTGGTCTTTGATTGGCAGTGGAGGTGCTGGTGGTTTCTGTTTGTGAGTTCATGACCACTCCATTCTCTCCCCCTGCCACATATAGATGATGCCGGTGGCTCATTACATTCATGTGATATATTCACAGAGCACAGCACATACAGCATACTACATGGCAGGCAGCTCTCTCGGAAGCCTCCGGAATCTGCCTGGTTCTGTTTATTATTAACTCTGCAGTTGCAGTACACAATACGTCCACATCCACAGTGTGGAGCTACAAACATTACACACTTACAGATATTACACTTCTCCCTCCTTAATGAAGAAGTTATTATAACAAGCATCATACATAACTTTCATGTTTAGACATAACACAGGATATAGACTTATTTTTTTTTCCATATTTACAAATTTAACTTTACCACTTGTTTTCTGTTTTGAAGAGAATACCTTCGCTCTCGAACAGAACCTTCCAAACATGGTTTCAATTTCATACTCATTCAAGGCTCATCCTGAGGAGCATTTTCCTCCACGGAATTTCCTTGATTTTCATTTGAACTCACTCTAACTTCAGGCTCTTTGTTTTCCGGACTCGGACACAGACTTTCATTCTGATTCTCTCCAGGATTTGTTTCCAGTACATTGGATTTAGGATTTGCTGCTGGTGTATCAAAACTATCTGATGAGTCAGAAATAATTGAATCATTCCCACCTTCAACTCCTTCCATGTCTGTAGGTAAAATATGATCAATATGAACAAACCTAACCCGTCCATTATCAAACATCCTTACCAAATGTGTGCGAAGGCCACATATCTTCACCACTCTTCCTAGTAACCACTATAACCATTTATGGTGATAGTTCTTCACTCTCACCTTCTGGTTTAATTTCACACTTCTCTCTTTTACTCTACCTCTATCATGATTCTCTTTTTGTCTTAATTGTGTCTCTTCTATGTGCCAAATTTGGTTTTAACAACGAGAATCTGGTTCGTGGCTGTCGTTTGAGAAACAACTCCGCTGCTGTTCTACCAGTAGTTGTATGAGGAGTATTTCAATATGTAATCAAAAAATTAGCCAATTTGTGATCCAATGACAACTGTCATTTCCTTGGATTTGGATCTAACATTTGTTTTATGAGGGCACGTTTTACAATTTGTACAGTGCGCTCTGCTGCACCATTCGAAGCAGGATGGTATGGTGGAAACTTGGTATGTTTCACACCATTTTTGCTCGTGAATTGTGCAAATTCTTTTGAACGAAATTGTGGTCTATTATCCGAAACAATCTCTTCAGGGAGGCCAAATGAAGAAAATAATTTTCGTAAAATGTCCAATGTTTTACTTGTTGTTATTTTCCACATTGGAAACACCTCAACCCACTTCGAATGGTTATCAATCACAATGAACAATTGTTGTCCTTCTAACTCAGCAAGAATCAATATGTAGCCTTTGCCACACCCTGGGAGGCCATTTCCATGGCTGTAATGGTACTGGTGGTGGTTGCTTGCTTACCGATTGACATGTTGTACACTGACTCACGATGTACTCTATATCTTTATCAAGAGCTGGCCACCATAAATAACTGCGTGCAAAACTCTTTGTCAAGCACATTCCCAGGTGCTGGTCATGGAGGTCTCCTAATAATTTGGACCTGAATTTATTTGGTATAACCAGTCTTGCACCCCACATGATACAATCTTTATCGACTGATAATTTATTCCTACGAATGAAGAATGGATGTGTATCGTTGTCTGTTACCTGGTTTGGCCATCCATTTGCAATATACTCATACACCTTTGACATCACTGTGTCACGTTTGGTTGCTCTACCAATCTCTTCAGCTGTGACTGGCAGTTCATCAATGTATGAAAAATAAAACACTTCTTCCCTATTGGGTGTAACTTGTGATGGGGAAGGCAATCTAGACATTGCATCAGCATTACTGTGATCAGCTGATCGTCTGTATTCAATATCATATGTATATGCTGAGAAAATCAAAGCCCATCTCTGCATTCGGGCTGCAGCTAATGTTGGAACTGGGGACTTTGGATGGAGGATTGCTGTTAGGGGCTTATGGTCCGTAATGATGGTAAACCTATGACCATACAAGTATTTGTGAAACTTCTTGACCCCAAAAATTAATGCCAAAGCTTCCCTTTCAATTTGCGCGTAATTACTCTCACTGACACTGAGAGTGCTTGAAGCAAAAGCAATTGGTCTCTCCTCCCCACTACTTGATACATGAGAGATTAGTAAAAGGGGAGGTCCAACGAGACCTGGGTGTCATGGTACATCAGTCATTGAAGGTAGGCATGCAGGTACAGCAGGCAGTAAAGAAAGCAAATGGCATGCTGGCCTTCATAGCGAGGGGTTTTGAGTATAGGAGCAGGGAGGTCTTGCTGCAGTTGTACAGGGCCTTGGTGAGACCACACCTTGTGTATTGTGTGCAGTTTTGGTCTCCTAATCTGAGGAAGGACGTGCTTGCTTTTGAGGGAGTGCAGCGAAGGTTCACCAGACTGATTCCTGAGATGGCAGGACTGACATCTGAGGAAAGACTGGATTGGCTAGGCTTATACTCACTGAAATTTAGAAGAATGAGAGGGGATCTCATAGAAATGTATAAAATTCTGACAGGACTGGACAGGTTAGATGCAGAAAGAATGTTCCCGATGTTGGGAAAGTCCAGAACCAGGGGACACAGTCTAAGGATAAGGGGTAAGCCATATAGGACCGAGATAAGGAGAAACCTTTTCACCCAGAGAGTTGTAAACCATTGAAATTCTCTGCCACAAAAAGTTGTTGAGTCCAGTTCGTTGGACATATTCAAAAGGGAGTTAGATGCGGCCCTTACGGCTAAAGGAATCAGGGGGTATGGAGAGAAGGCTGGGGTGGGGTACTGAGGTTGAATGATCAGCCATGATCATATTGAATGGCGGTGCAGGCTCGAAGGGCCGAATGGCCTGCTCCTGCACCTATTTTCTATGTTTCAATGTTTCTATACCAGCCCATTGATCTTGTGGCCAGCTCTGCTGCTCTGCACATCTTCAAAAGCTTCCAGGTATGCTTCCATCTGGAGTCATTTTCTGCAGCATTAGACTGGCTCGGATAGGCTGGAAGGGGGATTCCAACCCCTCTATCCGAGCCTGACTCTGTCTCAATTCCACAACCTCTAACCGATTCCGGGCAACCTGGTAACTAGTCAGCGGGTAGTCTCTGGCTGGGTCTCAACTATCTGGGTGGTCCTCTCTTGTATGGTAGCAGCCGTGGCTCAGTGGGTAGCACTCTCGCCTCTGAGTCAGAAGATTGTGGGTCCCAGGACATCGCTGCAGGAGTTCCTCAGGGCAGTGTCCTCAGCCCAACCATCATTGCTTCATCAATGACCTTCCCTCCATCATAAGGTCAGAAGTGGGGATGTTCACTGATGATTGCAGTGTTCACTTCCATTCACAATTCCTCAGATGATGACGCAGTCCATGCCCGCATGCAGCAAGACCTGGACAACATTCAGGCTTGGACTGATAAGTGGCAAGTAACATTTGTGCCACACAAGTGCCACGCAATGACCTTCTCCAACAAGAGAGAGTCTAACCACTGCTCCTTGACATTAAATGGAATTACGATTGCTGAATCCTCCACTATCAACATCCTGGAGGCCACCATTGAACAGAAAATTAACTGGACCAGCCACATAAATACTGTGGCTACAAGAGCAGGTCAGAGGCTGGGAATTCTGTGACAAATGTCTCACCTCCTGACTCCCCAAAGCCTTCCACCATCTACAAGGCACATGTCAGGAGTGTGATGGAATATTTAACATTTGCTTGGATGATTGCAGCTCCAACAAAACTCAAGAAAGCTCACACCATCCAGGACAGAGCAACCCACTTGATTGGCACCCCATCCACCGCCTTAAACATGCACTACTTTCACCACTGGTGCTCTGTGGCTGCAGTGTGTACCATCTACAAGATGCACTGCAGCATCTCGCCAAGGCTTCTTCGGCAGCACCTCCCAAACCCATGACCTCTACCACCTAGAACAAGGGCAGCAGGCGCATGGGAACACCATCACCTCCATGTTCCCCTCTAAGTCACACATCATCCTGACTTGGAAATATATCGCCTTTCCTTCATTGTCACTGGGTCAAAATCCTGGAACTCCTTCTCTAACAGCACTGTGGGAGTATCTTCAACACACAGACTACAGCGGTTCAAGAAGGCAGCTCATCACCACCTTCTCAAGGGCAATTAGGGATGGGCAATAAATGTTGGCCTTGCCAGTGACGTCCATATTCCAAGAATTAATTAAATAAAATCCTTCGCCAGTCCTGTGTACCAGCAATTTTCCAGCCACCACATCGAACCCAAGGGTGGCTGCTCGGCAACAAGAGCTATCCATTCTACACCTGGCTGATGACTCCCCTCGCAATCCCACCACTCGCGGCCAACACTCATATAATGACAGCCATGCTGCCATGACGAATGTCATTGAGCAAACCATCAGGGTGGTCAAGCAATGGTCCACTACCTAGACCACTTGGGAGGAGCCCT
This sequence comes from Pristiophorus japonicus, assembly GCF_044704955.1. Lineage (NCBI taxonomy): Eukaryota > Metazoa > Chordata > Chondrichthyes > Pristiophoridae > Pristiophorus > Pristiophorus japonicus. The sequence goes on along the minus strand of NC_091981.1, from coordinate 132,347,780 downwards.
CCAGTACACGCTGCAATAGGCGTCCCAATTCGTGGTGGTGTGCTGCATCCTCCATAACTTGGCCATCATGAGGGCGCAGCCCTTGCCACCACAGGTTTCATTACTACCTCAGGAGGAGTAGGAGGTGGAAGATGAAGAGGAAGGGAGGAGGCAGCCTGCAAATTCACATTTCAGACGGGCTGTCTGTGAGTACATCATCAGACTCGCTTCCCCTGAATGAAACCTCAGGTCTCCATTGCCAAACACTTCCCTACCTTACAATCACTCTGTCACGGAACATCATAGCATCCCTTTATCCACAATGCTGAAATGAAAGCTACCACAAAACAAACATTCCAAGCATCATGTATAAATGATTCATTCCAATACAACATAACAACATCAACTAATTACTCTTGTGCGTTATCTTAATACCTGTCTTTCGTGTGCCTTTGCCTATCCTACGAAATACTACCCCAGTAGCCACAGCATGGCTGGTGAAAGGTTGCTGACTTTCAGTGGGGAGACTGCAGATGGCCTTGCAGGATGACCTCGAGCAGCTCTGAGCCTAGAAGGCCTAGCTTTAGACTGCACTGTCTTAGCATGGGCAGCAGCAGTCTGGGCTGGCTGGCTGACAGGCAACAGCAAGGGCACTGGCGGAGTGGCAATGGTGGAAGTATGAGAGAGGACAGCAGGTTTGTGCTCCACGGAGCTACTGGCTCTCCCCTGGGGCGGGGCCTTAGCGTTCCGAGCTATCTGTTGGAGGACAGATTTTTGGATTGCTGTGACACCCTGCAGGATTTGGGGTGGAACCTAGTTCCTATTCCATGGGGAGCTGGGAGTTTGGCTCTGCCTCCTTAATAGCTGTTGTGAGGCCCACCTTGGCATGGACCCCTGAAGATTTAGCTGGGGACTGAAGCTGACTATTTCTAGGAACAGAGGAACCAGAGTCGGCCATTTAGCCCCTTGAGTCTGTTCTGCCACTCAATGAGATCATGGCTGATCTGCGACCTAACTGCATATAATAGGCTTTGTTCATATCCCTTTATACCATTGGTTAACAAAAATCTTTCAATCTATCAATTGACCTAGCATCAACTGCCATTTATGGAAGGGAGTTCCAAACTTCTACCACCTTTGCATGTAGATGTGTTTCGTAACTTCACTCCCGAAGGCGTTGTGCCCAGAACAGTACTCTAGGTGTGGTCTCACCAGGGCTTGGTTTGTTTTATTTGTTCATGGGATGTGGGCATTGCTGGCAAAACCAGCAGTTATTGGCCATCCCTAACTGCACTTGAGCAGGTGGTGGTGAGACGTCTTCTTGAACCGCTGCAGTAGCAGCTTGGTACAACTGAGTGATTTGCTAGGCCATTTCAGAGGGCAGTTAAGAGTCAACCACATTGTTGTGGGTCTGGAATCACATATAGGCCAGACAAGGGCAGAAGATTTCTTTCCCTAAAGGACATTAGTGAACCAGGTGGGTTTTTACGACTATCTGGTAGTTTCATGGTCACCATTAATGATACTAGCTTTTTATTCCAGATTTATTTAATTAACTGAATTTAAATTCCCCAGATGCCATGGTGGGATTTGAACTTAGGTCTCCACATCATCAGTCCAGGCCTCTGGATCACTAGTCCCGTCCCAGCTCTTAAAGGTATCAATATGGCAATAAGCAGCTTTGTCTAACATGGTCAAAGTAAATAGATTTTCTGGTCCAGTGACATAACCACTATGCTACCATGCTCCATATCTGTATAGCTGTAGCATAGCTTCTACCCCCTTGTATTCTAGTCCTCTAGATATAAAGGCCAGCATTCCATTAGCCTTTTAAATTATTTTCTGTATCGGTCTATGACATTTTAATGATCTATGTGCATGGACTCCCAAGTCTCTTTGGACCTCTACTGTTTCTGACTATTCACCATTTAGAAAGTACCCTGTTCTAGCTGTTATATCTGCAACACCTTGTAATCAGCATTCTACCGCCACCAGAGGGCGTATCTGTTTTAGTTCCAAGGGATCCCAGCATCCCTTGGGAGCACTGCATATAAGTAGGCCTCCCATGCTGTGCCAACACTCTGGAGTGAGAATAAAGAGACTGAGGTCACACTTACTCAAGTCTACAGTACTCAGTCACATTGCTTTATTTGAGACATAACAACTGGTGATGACTAATAGATAAAGAACCATCACGCATAAATGCGGAGAACTGTTTGTATCCTGGAGAAATTCTCAGAAGGTGACGATTGGGAAGCCTTCGCGGAGCGACTCGACCAATATTTCGTGGCCAACGAGCTGGAAGGGAATGAGAACGCTGCCAAATGAAGGGTGATCCTCCTCACCGTCTGCAGGGCAACAACCTATGGCCTCATGAAGAATCTTCTTGCTCCGGTGAAACCAACAACTAAATCATATGAAGAACTGTGTACGCTGGTCCGGGAGCACCTAAATCCGAAGGAGAGCATTCTGATGGCAAGATATCGATTTTACACATGTCAACGGGCTGAAGGCCAGGAAGTGGCGAGCTACGTTGCTGAACTAAGGTGCCTTGCAGCACATTGCGAATTCGGTGGAATCCTAGAGCAATGCTCAGAGCTTTTTTGTGCTTGGCATTGGCCATGAGGTTATCCTTCGCAAACTATTGACTGTTGAAACACCGAACCTGAGCAAAGCCATAACGATAGCCCAGGCATTTATGTCCACCAGCGATAACACCAAACAAATTTTGCAGCATAAAGATGCATCAGCAAGTACTGTAACATTGTTTTCAGACAGGAATGCATATGGCAAAACATACACGCCTGCAGCGACATGAACTCAGATGACTCAGAGTCCGCCATCAAGTGTGAATGCAAGGCAATTAACACCTTGTTGGCGCTGCGGAGGTGATCATCGAGCCCATCAATGCCGCTTCAAACACTATGTGTGCAAAGGCTGTGGAACAATGGGACACCTCCAACGAATGTGCAGATGAGCTGCAAACCCTAAAAACCACCACGTTGCAGAGGAAGACCGATCCATGGCGGATCAAACTGAACTAGAGACTCGAACAGAGGAGGCAGAAGTGTACGGGGTACACACCTTCACCACGAAATGTCCACCGATCATGTTAAAAGTTGAACTGAACGGAATTCCAGTATCCATGGAATTGGACACAGGTGTGAGTCAATCTATCATGAGCAAAAAGACCTTCGAGAGGCTGTGGTGCAACAAGGCACAAAGGCCCAAGCTGAGCCCTATTCATACCAAGCTGAGAACTTACACTAAAGAGCTGATCCCTGTAATTGGCAGTGCAGCAGCACGAACTACCACGATGGATTGTACCAGGAGATGGCCCCACACTGTTCGGCAGAAGCTGGCTGGGAAAAATCCGCTGGAACTGGGACGACATCCGAGCGCTTTCGTCTGTTGACAATGCCTCAGGTACCCAGGTTTTGAACAAGTTCCCATCGTTGTTTGAGCCAGGCATTGGAAAGTTCTCTGGGGCGAAGGTGCAGATCCACTTGGTTCCCGGTACACGACCCATCCACCACAAGGCACGTGCGGTGCTATACATGATGCGAGAGAAAGTGGAGATCGAGCTGGACAGGCTGTAATGAGATGGCATCATCACGCCGGTTGAGTTCAACGAGTGGGCCAGTCTGATTGTTCCGGTTCTCAAGGGCAATGGCACGGTCAGAATTTGCGGGGACTATAAAGTAACGATTAACCGTTTTTCGCTGCAGGACCAGTACCCGCTACCCAAGGCAGATGACCTATTTGCGACGCTGGCAGGAGGGAAGACGTTCACCAAGTTGGACCTGACCTCGGCCTACATGACGCAGGAGCTGGCGGAATCTTCGAAAGGCCTCACCTGCATCAACACGCATAAAGGTCTATTCATCTACAATAGGTGCCCGTTTGAGATTCGATCGGCCGTGGCTATTTTTCAAAGGAATATGGAGAGTCTGCGAAAGTCAGTTCCGCGCATTTGGTTTTCCAGGACGACATATTGATCACAGGTTGGGACACCATCGAACACTTGCAGAACCTGGAAGAGGTTCTAAGTCGGCTAGATTGTGTGGGACTCAGGTTGAAACGTTCAAAGTGTGTTTTCCTGGCACCAGAGGTCGAGTTCTTCGGGAGAAGAATCGCGGCAGACGGCATCAGACCCACCGACGCCAAGACAGAGGCCACCAAGAACGCTGCAAGACCACAGAACGTGACGGAGCTGCGATCATTCCTGGGACTCCTCAAATATTTTGGTAATTTCCTACCCAGGTTAAGCACCTTGCTAGAACCTCTACATGTGTTGCTACGCAAGGGAGATGACTGGATATGGGGGAAGTCACAAGAAACTGCTTTTGAAAAAGCCAGAAATATGTTATGTTCAAACAAACTGCTTGTTCTGTATGACCCATGTAAACGTTTAGTGCTAGCTTGCAATGCGTCTTTGTATGGGGTCGTCCAGGACGTTGTCCAAGGCCGAAAGGGCCTACAGCATGATTGAAAAAGAAGCTCTGGCATGCGTTTATGGGGTGAAAAAAATGTACCAGTATCTGTTTGGGCTTAAGTTCGAGTTAGAAACTGACCATAAGCCATTCATATCAGTATTCTCAGAGAGCAAAGGTATTAATACCAATGCCTCTGCTCGCATCCAAAGATGGGCGCTCACGCTGTCAGCATATAACTATGTAATTCACCACAGACCAGGCACAGAGAACTGCGCTGATGCTCTCAGTCGGCTACCATATCCACCACCGGGGTGGAAATGGCACAGCCTGCAGACTTGCTCTTGGTGATGGATCCGTTTGAAAACGAAATGTCACCCGTTACGGCCCGCCAAATCAGGACCTGGACCAGCCAGGATCCTTTACTTGCCCTTGTGAAAAACTGTGCCCTCCATGGGAGCTGGTTCAGCATCCCAGCTGAGATGCATGAAGAGTTAAAGCCGTTCCAGCAGTGCAAAGATGAAATGTCCATACAGGTGGACTGTTTTTTGTGGGATAGTCACGTGGTTTTGCCTAAGAAAGGCAGGGAAACGTTCATACACAACCTACACAGTACCCACCCAGGCATAGTAATGATGAAAGCTATAGCCAGATCCCATGTGTGGTGGCCCGGCATCAACTCAAATTTGGAGTCTTGCGTGCGCCAATGCAACACTTGCTCTCAATTGAACAATGTACCCAGGGAGGCACTGCTAAGTTTGTGGTCATGGCCCTTCAAACCATGGTCTAGGATCCATGTTGACTTTGCTGGCCCGTTTCTAGGCAAAATGTTTTTGGTTGTTGTGCATGCTTATTCAAAATGGATTGAGTGTGTAATAATGTCTATAAGCACGTCCACTGCCATCATTGAAAGCCTACGAGCCATGTTTGCCTCGCACGGCCTGCCTGATGTCCTTGCCAGTGGCAATGGGTCGTGCTTCACCAGCGCTGAATTCAAGGAATTCATGACCCACAATGGGATCAAGCACATCACATCTGCCCCGTTCAAGCCCGCAGCTAATGGCCAGGCAGAACAGGCAGTCCAAACCATTAAGCAAAGCTTGAAATGCGTGTCTGAAGGCTCCCTGCAGACTCGCCTGTTCCAAGCCCTGCTCAGCTACCGCACAAGACCCCACTTGCTCACCGAGGATCCCCCTGACGAACTGCTCATGAAAAGGGCACTCAAAACAAAGCTCTCTCTAGTCCACCCTGATCTCCATGATTTTGTCGAGGGCAGGCAGCATCAACAAAGCATGTGCCATGATTGCGCAAATTTGTCACGCGATATTGAAGTTAATGACCCTGTATTTGTACTCAACTATGGACATGGTCCTAAATGGCTTGCCGGCACTGTCGTAGCCAAAGAAGGGAGTAGGATGTTTGTGGTCAAACTTGCAAATGGACTAACTTGCAGAAAGCATTTGGACCAAACCAAACTGCGATTCACAGACAGCCATGAGCAACCTGAAGAGGACACCACCAACTTCGACCCTCTGACACACACACGTGGCAACTGACATCATGGTTGACCACAAAGCTGAACTCATCATCCCCAGCAGCCCAGCAAGGCCGGCTGCACAGCAGACCAGTGAAGGCCCAACCAACTCACCTACACCTGTGTTTGTACCGAGACAATTGACTAGGGAGCGGAAAGCCCCAAATCGTCTCACCCTGTAAATAAGTGTACTATTGACTTTGAGGGGAGTGATGTTATGTATGCAACACTTTGTAACCAGCATTCTACCGCCACCAGAGGGCGCATCTGTTGGAGTCCCAAGGGATCCCAGCATTCCTTGGGAGCACTGCTTATAAGCAGGCCTCCCATGCTGTGTCAGCACTCTGGGGTCAGAATAAAGAGACTAAGGTCACACTTACTCAAGTCTGCAGTACTCAGTCACATTGCTTTATTTGAGACATAACACTATCCTTTCCAGGTCCAAAATGGAAGACCTTACATTTGCCTACATTGAATTATGGCAGGGGATGAATCAATGCACCCTGATTGCCTGGACACTAAGGCACATTTTGCAGTATTTCAGGACAGGCAGGCACTTGAGATACTCCCCTATGCCAGGACACCATAGAGACTGGGAGACACATTCCCCATACCCACCTACCTACTGTATGTATTGATAAGTATGTATCTGTAAATTCCCTTTCGAATGTCAGAAGCAAATCTGCACTCACTGCCTGTGCCAACAATTGTTCTTGTTTTTAAATTATTTATTTATTGCAATGTTACTGTAGCTTATGCAAGAAAAATAGATGTTGGATTAATTTTGCATAATATGTTGTAATTTGATATGTTCTGTCTTTATTATGCATTCTATACTACATTCTACTAATCATTGCACATTCTCATGAAGTAATTTGGCAAACCATCCATCTTTACCTCTTGTAAAACTGAGAACTTACACCTTATGGATGCTGTGCCCCAAGGGGTATAGACAGCAAGTGATGTAGGTGAGCTTTTGATGTCTTAGCATCCAAGACACTCCCCATATTAACAACACTTATTGATCTAAGCTGCTGAAATATATTTACTCTGACCTTGCATGTTAGACAAAGCTGCTTATTGCCGTAATGGATTGAGTGAACTTCATTAAAATAAATGTCTTGCCACAGAGTCTATATATTGTTCAGATATTGCTTGCAAAGGTTTCTAATGGACCATTTGCATCATTGGACACAAATAGGTTCTTCAGAGTGGCAAACATCCATGGATATATCTTAAATGGCTGCAACTCTCTCGGGATAGTCTTCTTAACTTAGTATAATATGATTGGGTGGCCTAGGTCCAAATGCTGATGCAGTAGATCAGTGTTTCCCCAAATGTTTTATGGTTACAGTTGAAATCAGATTTGTCCTTTTGCAGATGAGGGGAGGATATATATATGAAGGTTGTTAACTTTCCCCAAAAGCTGAGGCCGATCTGTGTGTCTTATAAATGCTGAGGACATTAAACTATACCCACTACTAAAATGTCAATGTGTATGCCCTGGGATGCTGAAGTTTTGCAAAGCTCAATCGTTACCCATTACGAAGGTGCAGCAGTTTTCATGATGAGCATCCGAATGGAAAATTAATAATTCAGGGTGCTGGCTTCAAGTTCTACCAGAGTTCTGGGAACAAAACAAAATTAGTAACACCGATTATTTTTAGGTACCTTCAGATCAGATACTTAGTTGTGGATAACATCAGTACATACAAGCTATTGAGCCTCGTGTTTCCTCTGGGAAATAGCCCCCAGAATCTGAAATCATGGGATGGATTTTAACTTGGTGAGAGTGGATCAGACGTAGGTTTTAGACCCTGTCCAGGTTTTCTTTCCACTGAAGTTAATAAAACAGGAAATCAGGTGGGGTGTAAAACGGAGAGCTGTCTCACCACCAACCTGCCCAGCAGAAACAGTTCACTTCTGATTTCAGTGTTTTATTGGCCTAGAAATCCCGGTCGGCAATCGACTGAAATAAGGAAAACAGATGCACACTTACCTGCACCCACGAGAGATCTCGGTCCTGAGGCCGCCACTGACTGCACATCGCAGCGCGTGCATGTCAGGACATCCGTAGAACTGGAGCTGGAGTCACATGGCTCTCGGCAGCCAATCCAGGTACAGTATTTTCTCATTCATAATAATGGGAACTCCATAAGTTGGAGTTCCCATTATTATGATTGAGAAACTTCCCAAACACCCAAAACACTAATAAAAATTTTTAAAAATACACCACATATTTAACATTAATTTAAATTAGTTATTTACGTCATAAATTTTTTTTTGCCAATTTAAAAAATTTTTTTTTTAAATTATGGTTCAAAATAAACTTACTGTAGTGGACAGGGTTTTTAACAATAAAATGTGCTTTTTAAATTTTATTTTTTATGTTTTTGTGTGTTTTAAAACTCTTACGCCTGTAAAGGTAGGCTATGCGCCTGCTTTTATCAGGCACACGAGTTTTCAAGACATTTGCTGGGCAAGATATGGGTAAATACCGCAATCTTGTCGATGCAAATGTCCTCGCTCCAGAGATGCAGAAGATCTGTCAAGCTGAAGCTGTACAGATCGGAAAAGCCAGTTTTCAGTGCATGTGCCTTATGCTCTGAAAACCGGCTTTTGCGATAACTTCCCGGGTCCATACATACTCCGTACGGACCCAGGGAGGCCAGGATTTCTGGGCCAATATATTTCTAATCAAACGATAACTGAACATTTACACTCATGGGGGTTGAAATTGCCCCTCCTGATAAAGCCCCTGGCCGCCTGAAAGCAGTGGCCACGGGGCGGCGCGGAATGGCCGCCGACTTGTGGCAGACTGGCCGCGTTCACGGAATTGCTCTCAGCTTTTTGCTGCGGTATGAAGATCCGCCCCGCTCCCCCCACTTCCGCCCTGCTCCTGCAGATGCGTCCTTAACTATACCCTCAAAGCCTCCTTGATAAAGTGCAACATCCCCGCTGACAGCTGGGAGTCACTGGCCAAAGACCATCCTAACTGAAGGAAGAGCATCCGGAAGGGTGCTGAGCACCTTGAGTCTCGTCGCCAAGAGCAAGCAGAAAACAAGCGCAGGCAGCGGAAGGAGCATGCGGCAAACCAGACTCCCCACCCACCCTTTCCTCCAACGACTGTCTGTCCCACCTGTGACAGAGACTGTAATTCCTGTATTGGACTGTTCAGTCACCTGAGAACTCACTTTTAGAGTGGAAGCAAATCTTCCTCGATTTCGAGGGACTACCAATGATGATGATGGAACTACATCATCAGAACGCACACTGCAGCAGCTCCACCCCGGAAGAAAGATTCAGGTGAAAAAGTCTTTCGGCCGCCTGTCGGTGCCCCTGACAGTTTTTTGGGTCGGTGCACAGTGTTTCCTTAAGATCGCCAGCAGCCTTTAAAGGCTTGTTGCATGTATCTCCATTTTTTTGGCCAAGAATTTTTCGGACTTCTCACAAGTTTGTGAGTTGTCCTTTTCAGAGCGACATTGAGTGATAGTGGGCTAGGGTTCTCAATCTGTACAATACAGAGACCACATTATGGAGGTTGCGCTTGTGGAGGCCATGGGCTCAGTGCTGGCAGCGTAACACCTCCTGCACATTGTGTGTGGCAGGGAGGCATGCAGGAGAAGACGACACTGTGTCCAATGGCGCCAGAAGGATATGGAACACATGGCTGCCCAACATGCAGAAGGCCATGGAAATGGCGCCCGACCTCAATCTAGAGAGGTGGCCCAGGAAGGACACGCCATCATGAGGAGGGTCAGGTACACCAGATAGTGGGCGAAATCGAAGGAAGCCAGGATGCACAGGAAGCAGAGGCTTTCCAGCAGCAACCTGCAGAGGATGAGGAGCAGCAAGCGCATGAGGGAGAAGGCAATGAGGCAGCTGCCATAGGAAGACACGAGCATAGATATGGGGGGAGAAGGCCCTATCGTGCAGGGATCTATAGGCAGCAGTTCTCCTACATGGACCTGATGGATGACCAATGTCTCGGGAGACTTCGATTCCGGAAGGAGATCGTGAGGGAGCTGTATAATCTCCTGCAGCCAGACCTCCGGTCTCAGACAAGGTTGAGGACAGCTCTGAGCGCCGCAACCAAAGTGACATAGCACTCAATTTCTATGCTACTGGCTCTTTCAAGCTGCTACAGCAGACATATCAAACATTTCTTCGTTCGCCGCACATCGCTCCATCCGTCAAGTTACAGATGCTCTCTGTAAGAGAAGGAGGGACTACATTTCCTTCCCGATGAGCAGGGAGAAGCAGTTGGAGCAGCAGACCAGATTTGTGCGCATTGCGGGCTTCCCCAGGGTTCAGAGCACCATAGACTGCACTCACGTCGCAATGAGGGCACCACAAAACAATCTTGAGATGTTCAGAAACCGCAAGGGATTCAACTCCCTCAATGTCCAGCTGCTGTGCGACCACCACCGCAAACTCATGGCAGTTGATGCCGGGTATCCTGGCAGTAGCCACGATGCTTTCATCCTGCATCAGACCGGTGTGCCCGGCGTGTTTGCTGGCCCAAACCAAGATTGCGGCTGACTCCTTGGAGACAAGAGCTACCTACTGTGCACTTGGCTGTTGATTCCCCTTCGCAACCCCAGGACTGCTGTGCAGCAAGCCTACAATGACTCCCAGCCACCAGGTGCTTAATTGAGCAGTACATCGGGATCCTCAAGCAATGGTTCCGTTGCCTGGATCGCTTTGGTGGAGTGTTGCAGTACTGGCCTGAGTGGGTCTCCCTATTCGCGGTCATCTGCTGCATGCTTCACAACCTGCCAATCATGAGGGGCCAGCCGTTGGAGGATGAGCCAGCAGTACCACCTGAGGAGGAGGCGCAGGAGGAGGAGGAGACGCAGGAGCACGACGTGCAGGAGGAGGAGGACAAGGATGTAGGTCGCACACCACATAGGAGGTGGCGTCACCTTCCAGACCCTACAAGGGAAGTGCAAAACCGTCTCATTGCTGCTTGTTTCCGATCAGTTGATGCCCACTTCACCCTTCATCTTTGCATTTCCATGGCCATCCCAATGAGCCCTTTCACACATCATTGGCCACAGTGAAATGAGAGACCTGCACAGGTATTGAAACGCAAAATAAAGATCTATTACACAAGAAAGAAAGGTGCAAAAAAATATACACATAATCATTTATCACCCTTGTGCATCTCATTATAACCCCTCTTACGCAAACTTATTCTCGAACTATGCCGCAGTATCTCACCTGTGGCTGCATCATGTGTCTGGGAAGGCTGCTGTGTTTCAGGTGTCGAAACTACAGATGTCCTTCTGGGACGCCCTCGACCAGCTCCGACTCTGCAATGGCCGGCTGCAGACTGGGCAGCACCCTTGGTGCATTCAGTCGGCCTTGGCTCGGGCAAGTCCATGCTTGTTGGCAATGGTGGAGTGACAGGTCTGGGGTCAGGAATGCTGTGATCCTGAGAGAGCACATCATCGTCCTGGTCCGAGGAGCCTGCGCCACTCCCGGGGCAGCACCTCACCATCGCCATCTATCTGAGGGAGCAGAGGTCGATGGTGTGGCGCGACACTGGAAGGTCCCCCGTGGACCGTGGTGGACGCAGCCATGATGGCAACAGTCAGCTCTTGCGTGGCATCCAGCTAAGACTGCATGAGAGCAGACACAGTCTCGATGCCACCAAAGATGACAGTAGTAAGACGCTCCGTGGCCTGTTGCCCAGAGTGTATGAGATCATTCTGAGCTTCCAGGGCCGCGGCCATCCTGTCCAATATAGCACTGAGACATTGGTTTTCTTGCGCCTGTGCTGTAATAGACAACACGTGGCATCACAGCTGGATCTGCACGGTCACTCTGGGACACAATGCGGGACGCGGACTCCACCACGCTTCTGACCACTTGCGACAAGCTCTCCGGAACCCTTGCCACTGCTCTCAACATCTCGAAATGCATGGCCTCCACCCTTCTTTCATAAGCCCCAACATCGATGGGCTCGGCTGAGTCCTATACAGCAGAACTCCCTAGCGAACTTGCCCTCCGGAGAGATCACACCCGAATTGCCTTTGCCCTTGACCATGCTGGAGCCCGCTAGGCCCCGGTGCATCACCCAGTGCAGATCCCTCTGCTAATTCTAACATTCCCGACCGTGTACTCCCAGTATCTGAGCTGGAGCGTGCGAGTGTAGGAAGCAGTGATGCGGTGCTGCCAGCAGTGTCCTCCTCTTCCTCGGCCTCATTGGACATAGCACCAATAGATGGAGTGGCCTCTAGGCTCTCGTCCTAGCTTTGCCTCCCACTCCCATCAGCGTTCTCTCCCTGGCTTTGGCTGCCAGTGCCCTCAATGTTATTGTCCTGGCTTTGGCTCACACAGGGTCTAATCTGCAATCATAAATGGCACAAGGGCTTCCGTGAGGGTGAGGTAGGGCATTGCACCATGCAGCCTGCAACTTGCACACAATCATAAGCAAACGCATGGCACTGGCACTTTCAGGAATAAATGGCACTAAAGGAAGACCTTCACTTACCCATACTGCCCCCCGAGGGATTGACATAGAAACATAGACATAGAAACATAGAAAATAGGTGCAGGAGTAGGCCATTCGGCCCTTCTAGCCTGCACCGCCATTCAATGAGTTCATGGCTGAACATTCAACTTCAGTACCCCATTCCTGCTTTCTCGCCATACCCCTTGATCCCCCTAGCAGTAAGGACCTCATCTAACTCCTTTTTGAATATATTTAGTGAATTGGCCTCAACAACTTTCTGTGGTAGAGAATTCCACAGGTTCACCACTCTCTGGGTGAAGAAGTTCCTCCGCATCTCGGTCCTAAATGGCTTACCCCTTATCCTTAGACTGTGACCTCTGGTTCTGGACTTCCCCAACATTGGGAACATTCTTCCTGCATCTAACCTGTCTAACCCCGTCAGAATTTTATATGTTTCTATGAGGTCCCCTCTCATTCTTCTGAACTCCAGTGAATACAAGCCCAGTTGATCCAGTCTTTCTTGATAGGTCAGTCCCGCCATCCCGGGAATCAGTCTGGTGAACCTTCGCTGCACTCCCTCAATAGCAAGAATGTCCTTCCTCAGGTTAGGAGACCAAAACTGTACACAATACTCCAGGTGTGGCCTCACCAATGCCCTGTACAACTGTAGCAACACCTCCCTGCCCCTGTACTCAAATCCCCTTGCTATGAAGGCCAACATGCCATTTGCTTTCTTAACCGCCTGCTGCACCTGCATGCCAACCTTCAATGACTGATGTACCATGACACCCAGGTCTCTTTGCACCTCCCCTTTTCCTAATCTGTCACCATTCAGATAATAGTCTGTCTCTCTGTTTTTACCACCAAAGTGGATAACCTCACATTTATCCACATTATACTTCATCTGCCATGCATTTGCCCACTCACCTAACCTATCCAAGTCGCTCTGCAGCCTCACAGCATCCTCCTCGCAGCTCACACTGCCACCCAACTTAGTGTCATCCGCAAATTTGGAGATACTACATTTAATCCCCTCATCTAAATCATTAATGTACAGTGTAAACAGCTGGGGCCCCAGCACAGAACCTTGCGGTACCCCACTAGTCACTGCCTGCCATTCTGAAAAGTACCCATTTACTCCTACTCTTTGCTTCCTGTCTGACAACCAGTTCTCAATCCATGTCAGTACACTACCCCCAATCCCATGTGCTCTAACTTTGCACATCAATCTCTTGTGTGGGACCTTGTCGAACGCCTTCTGAAAGTCCAAATATACCACATCAACTGGTTCTCCCTTATCCACTCTACTGGAAACATCCTCAAAAAATTCCAGAAGATTTGTCAAGCATGATTTCACTTTCACAAATCCATGCTGACTTGGACCTATCATGTCACCTCTTTCCAAATGCACTGCTATGACATCCTTAATAATTGATTCCATCATTTTACCCACTACCGATGTCAGGCTGACCGGTCTATAATTCCCTGTTTTCTCTCTCCCTCCTTTTCTAAAAAGTGGGGTTACATTGGCTACCCTCCACTCCATAGGAACTGATCCAGAGTCAATGGAATGTTGGAAAATGACTGTCAACGCATCCACTATTTCCAAGGCCACCTCCTTAAGTACTCTGGGATGCAGTCCATCAGGCCCTGGGGATTTATCGGCCTTCAATCCCATCAATTTCCCCAACACAATTTCCCGGCTAATAAGGATTTCCCTCAGTTCCTCCTCCTTACTAGACCCCCCGACCCCTTTTATAACCGGAAGGTTGTTCGTGTCCTCCTTCGTGAATACCGAACCAAAGTACTTGTTCAATTGGTCCGCCATTTCTTTGTTCCCCGTTATGACTTCCCCTGATTCTGACTGCAGGGGACCTACATTTGTCTTTACTAACCTTTTTCTCTTTACATATCTATAGAAACTTTTGCAATCCGTCTTAATGTTCCCTGCAAGCTTCTTCTCATACTCCATTTTCCCTGCCCTAATCAAATCCTTTGTCCTCCTCTGCTGAGTTCTAAATTTCTCCCAGTCCCCAGGTTCGCTGCTATTTCTGGCCAATTTGTATGCCACTTCCTTGGCTTTAATACTATCCCTGATTTCCCTTGATAGCCACGGTTGAGCCACCTTCCCTTTTTTATTTCTATGCCAGACAGGAATGTACAATTGTTGTAGTTCATCCATGCGGTCTCTAAATGTCTGCCATTGCCCATCCACAGTCAACCCCTTAAGTATCATTCGCCAATCCATCTCAGCCAATTCACGCCTCATACCTTCAAAGTTAGCCTTCTTTAAGTTCTGGACCATGGTCTCTGAATTAACTGTTTCATTCTCCATCCTAATGCAGAATTCCACCATATTATGGTCACTCTTCCCCAAGGGGCCTCGCACAACGAGATTGCTAATTAATCCTTTCTCATTACATAACACCCAGTCTAAGATGGCCTCCCCCCTAGTTGGTTCCTCGACATATTGGTCTAAAAAACCATCCCTTATGCATTCCAGAAAATCCTCCTCCACCGTATTGCTTCCAGTTTGGTTAGCCCAATCTATGTGCATATTAAAGTCACCCATTATAACTGCTGCACCTTTATTGCACGCACCCCTAATTTCCTGTTTGATGCCCTCCCCAACATCACTACTACTGTTTGGAGGTCTGTACACAACTCCCACTAACGTTTTTTGCCCTTTGGTGTTCTGCAGCTCTACCCATATAGATTCCACATCATCCAAGCTAATGTCCTTCCTAACTATTGCCTTAATCTCCTCCTTAACCAGCAATGCTACCCCACCTCCTTTTCCTTTTATTCTATCCTTCCTGAATGTTGAATACCCTTGGATGTTGAGTTCCCAGCCCTGCTCATCCTGGAGCCACGTCTCCGTAATCCCAATCACATCATATTTGTTAACATCTATTTGCACAGTTAATTCATCCACCTTATTGCGGATACTCCTTGCATTAAGACACAAAGCCTTTAGGCTTGTTTTTTTAACACCCTCTGTCCTTTTAGAATTTTGCTGTACAATGGCCCTTTTTGTTCTTTGCCTTGGGTTTCTCTGCCCTCCACTTTTCCTCATCTCCTTTCTGTCTTTTGTTTTTGCCTCCTTTTTGTTTCCCTCTATCTCCCTGCATTGGTTCCCATCCCCCTGCCATATTAGTTTAACTCCTCCCCAACAGCACTAGCAAACACTCCCCCGAGGACATTGGTTCCGATTCTGCCCAGGTGCAGACCGTCCGGATTGTACTGGTCCCACCTCCCCCAGAACCGGTTCCAATGCCCCAGGAATTTGAATCCCTCCCTGCTGCACCATTGCTCAAGCCACGTATTCATCTGAGCTGACATGACAGGCGGCCACAGGGAAGGCAATATGTGGGCCCACTAGCCTCAGCACCCTTTTTTCCAGGTGAGTGAGCTGCTGGAGCTGTGGCTCGCCACCACCAGTCCTCTGTTGCTCTAAACGGTTGTGAGAAACCTCTGCCTGCAAAGCAAATAAGGCTTGCTGAGTAGCAGTGGGATGAGGCCTCAGCAATGAGTGCAAGTGTGGGTCCATCACATGCAGCTGTAACTCTGACATGAAAGGGAGCCTCCAGTGTGAGAACACACACATATATACAGGCTTCATCAATCAAATGCTGCTTCAGTGACTATACAGTGAAGATGGGAAATAAGAGAAGGTGAAGGAGAGGCTCACAGATCGAAGGTGAGGAGTTGGGGGAGCATGTATTCACTTTTATCAGGCGAATTATGTCGTTGAGCCTTTTGCGGCATTGGGTCGCGGTGTGGTCATGAATGGAGATCTCCGAGACCTCCACAGCGATCTCTCTCCAGGCATTAACAAACACAGCACGAGTCGGTCTGCCTGTGTCGGGGTAAAGAACGCGCCTCCTTCCCTCCACACCTTCGATGAGGGTCTCGAGTTCCGCGTCCAAGAATCTGCTGGCCCTCCTTGCTCCTCCTGGATTTGCCATGCCCTCGATTCAAACTGATTCCCTGCTCAGGCCCGAGCTGCAAACCCTGCCCTTTAAGAAGGCCAGGGAGCACTGCTCGTTAGCAGCAAATCGGGCCTGATTTTCGCGGCCCAATCAGCCACTCAGCACCCACACCGCTGCAAACAGCCGCTTCCCGCCACCAATATCTGCCCCTTTTTTTCAGCAAAAATGCTGAATTTCACTCTGATGGCCGCCATATCCATTGTGGCGGTAATGTAGCTGCTAAAAGTGGTAGTTGCGCCCATTTCGGGCGGAGGTGAATTTCTACCCCATGTTCTTTGATAAAAAATGGGCTTGATTTAAATCATTCTACTTGAAATTTCTAGTTGTAATCATTTTGGGGACAGTCCAGTTAAAACCTGAGTGGCACAACTAAACTACACTTGCATAATCCCAGGCACGTGTTTGAGAAGTGACAGTAAAATGGGCATCTGCCACACACTGTTTGCACGCATCCTAAAATTCACCTAAGGCACCATTTTGGCACATTTGGATTAATATTAGAATTCTCCCAAGCACAGTCATCTGTACATTGGGCATAATACTTTGAAGTGGAGGCTCCTTGGTTTCATGATCCATACAAAACATGACTCAAGCTAACTTCCCACTATGTCTAACAAAGACAGTACAAAACAGTACAAAATAGTAGGGCCGATTTTCTTCTGTCCTATTCCCAGATGGCACTCAAAGATGTTTTTGCTCCCAAATTTGTTCCTGAATAGTACTGCACATGAACTTCTTCTATGGCTTTTCTGGTGTCTGCGTCCGAAGAGGGAGCAGCAATTCATGTGAATGAATGTCAGAGATCTTTGCACTCAGACCTCCCCGAATAGCTCTATGTGCAGGTCAAGGACAAACTGCTCCAAGAAAAAACAAATATTTCTGTTTCATCGCAATCTGTCTAAAGGGACAGGCTGTTATTTATTTTTTATAGATGAATAAAGTTCTTTATTTTTTGAAAAAATAAATTATTTTGCTGCTTCTGTACTTGTTGCAGAACGATGTAAGTATTTTACACTTAGTGACAAAGGCTGTGTTCAGCACTGTGCTACCCCTGCTTTTGTTATAGAACTTGTTTGGAGGCAGACGGAAGGAATAACCACAAGCCATCATGACAGCTGCTGAAGTAATTTGCCTAGGCCGCTCCTGAGCCACAAACACCTGTTTTTTTTACCATAGAGTAGGAACCCCCCCACCCCTCTCTCCCTGACTGTACGAGTGCACCATACCACCTGGAATAATCCCTCACTCACAAGGGATGAAACCTTTAAATAAACAAAAGACCACAGTTGTGCAATGTACAGCTTCTGGCACATGAATATTAATTTTAAAAACTTACTGTTCACCGTCAGATGGTGTCCAGTTAATAATCCTGGGTCATTACCTCCAACAACAAAAAAACCTTCTGACTCTCCCATGAGGCTTTAACGGTGCCTGCTCCTGGTGCCTTTAAGTATGCATCGAAACTTCCTCTTCAACTTTTGGCCTACATCCCAGTGCCCCCATATGCCCCCCTCTCACATTTAAATTGTGCCCTACAGGAAGTTTGGGCTCTGTGGCAGCAAGACCTTGTGCAGCGCTCTCCTGGTCACAAAGCTCCAGTCAGTACCGGGAGAGGAAGATTAGCATTTTGCCTTTGGGCTCCATGAAATTGAATGTACTGCTGAGTGAGTATATGTTAAAAAAAATCATCCAATATTCATATTGATGGAAGGAAAAGTTCATCTGTTTTTGATTGAAGGAAGAGTGTTAGTCAGAATGCTTCTCTTCAATTAGTGCTGTAGTAGTTTTAATAAAGGTGACACTGCTCACAATGCAGCACAACTTCAGCAGTGCACTGGAATATTAGCCTAGATTATGCTTCCAAATCTCTTCTGGGCCTGGGCCACAGTTTCAGCATAACAGAGACCGGCAGGGACGTGAAATCGGTTAGGACCTAGAAACACTTCCGCACTGAAGACAACACTCTGCAAATTTTCGCCGGCAGCAATGGCAGGGGTGGGTATAAATTCCATCCATCTCGTTGATGGCCTGACATCAGGAAACAGGCACTGTTGGTGGCTTGGCATCTCCCATCAGAATTCCCACTGCTCCTGTCTCCTGTGTCCCGAGTAACCTGGATATGGCGTCCAGGTCACTAGAGTGGTGGAAGTGGGGCCATCAGGGGTCTCCAGGCAAGGGTCATGACCTGGAAGACCCTCAAATTTTCCTGTAATAATTTTTTAATTAGCCTTCTTATAAAGGGTGATTAGCAACAGGTCTTTAATTTTTGACAGGACCACCAGCTTCAACGCAAGCAGATTTTAAGCAGTGTATTGTTCTCTCTTCCATCTATGCCCTCCTCCACCCCACCCTAAATATGCACCCAAGGGGTGATCTAATTGAGGTGTTTAAATTGATAAAGAGATTCGATAAAGTAGATACAAATAAACTATTTCCTCTGGTGAAGGAATCCAGAACAAGAGGACATAATCTTAAAATTAGAGATAGGCCATTTAGAAGTGAAATGAGGAAGCACTTTTGCACACAAAGTGTGGTGGAAATCTGGAACTCTGCCCTAAATGACTGGGGATGTTGGGTCAATTGGAATGTTCAAGACTGAGATGGATAGATTTTTGTTAAGTAAGGGTATCAAGGGATATGCTGCAAAGGCAGATAAATGGAGTTGAAGTACAGGTCAGCCATGATCTAATTGAATGGTGGAGCAGACCAGAGGGGCTGACCGGTCTACTCCTGTTCTGATGATTCCTATGTCATCTGATTCCCATCACCTGTGGTTCTGCAGGCAGCTGAGGGGCCTGTCTAAACCAGGGAGGGGCCTCATGAATCTATGCAACTAGGAGTCCGATTACAGCAAGAGGACCCAGTTGACATTACCACAGCGTTCTCATCGAGGAAAGTTGTGGTCTCCACCGCCCTGTATACACCTTCTTTCCTTTGCTGAGACCCTCCCAAAATCCTCTCCCTGCCAATTACCTGCAAGTCAGCGGACAGCCCTTGGGCGCTTTGTCTTTCCCTGCTGGCAGCCACTCTGTGCTCTCTTCCCAACCATGGGGCAGGAAGTGGACCGGCAGCATTTAAACGAGGCCTAGCGGTTATAATTGCCAAAAGCCTTGTCTGAATGATTTTTGCCTGAAACCCGCTCTGAGTTAACATCCATCCCTAGGTGTTTGTCCAACCAAGTGGTAGATATTAAAGCCTAATTCAAATTTGCCTTAAAGCATTAAAGAAAATGTCTGAAATTGCAGGTTGTCCCATCTTGCCGACATAATAAGAACATAAGAACATAAGAATTAGGAACAGGAGTCGGCCATCTAGCCCCTCGAGCCTGCTCCGCCATTCAATAAGATCATGGCTGATCTGGCCGTGGACTCAGCTCCACTTACCCGCCCTCTCCCCGTAACCCTTAATTCCCTTATTGGTTAAAAATCTATCTATCTGTGACTTGAATACATTCAATGAGCTAGCCTCAACTGCTTCCTTGGGCAGAGAATTCCACAGATTCACAACCCTCTGGGAGAAGAAATTCCTTCTCAACTCGGTTTTAAATTGGCTCCCCCGTATTTTGAGGCTGTGCCCCCTAGTTCTAGTCTCCCCTATCAGTGGAAACAACCTCTCTGCCTCTATCTTGTCTATCCCTTTCATGATTTTAAATGTTTCTATAAGATCACCCCTCATCCTTCTGAACTCCAACGAGTAAAGATCCAGTCTACTCAATCTATCATCATAAGGTAACCCCCTCAGCTCCGGAATCAGCCTAGTGAATCGTCTCTGTACCCCCTCCAAAGCCAGTATATCCTTCCTTAAGTAAGGTGACCAAAACTGCACGCAGTACTCCAGGTGCGGCCTTACCAATACCCTATACAGTTTCAGCAGGACCTCCCTGCTTTTGTACTCCATCCCTCTCGCAATGAAGGCCAACATTCCATTCGCCTTCCTGATTACCTGCTGCACCTGCAAACCACCTTTTTGGGATTCATGCACAAGGATCCCCAGGTCCCTCTGCACCTCAGCATGTTGTAATTTCTCCCCATTCAAATAATATTCCCTTTTACTGTTTTTTTTCCCGAGGTGAATGACCTCACACTTTCCGACATTGTATTTCATCTGCCAAACCTTAGCCCATTCACTTAACCTATCCAAATCTCTTTGCAGCCTCTCTGTGTCCTCTACACAACCCGCTTTCCCACTAATCTTTGTGTCATCTGCAAATTTTGTTACACTACACTCTGTTCCCTCTTCCAAGTCATCTATGTATATTGTAAACAGTTTTGGTCCCAGCACCAATCCCTGTGGCACACCACTAACCACCGATTTCCAACCCGAAAAGGACCCATTTATCCCGACTCTCTGCTTTCTGTTCGCCAGCCAATTCTCGATCCATGCTGATACATTTCCTCTGACTCCGTGTACCTTTATCTTCTGCAGTAACCTTTTGTGTGGCACCTTATCGAATGCCTTTTGGAAATCTAAATACACCACATCCATCGGTACACCTCTATCCACCATGCTCGTTATATACTCAAAGAATTCTAGTAAATTAGTTAAACATGATTTCCCCTTCATGAATCCATGCTGCGTCTGCTTGATTGCACTATTCCTATCTAGATGTCCCGCTATTTCTTCCTTAATGATAGTTTCAAGCATTTTCCCCACTACAGATGTTAAAATAATCGGCCTATCGTTACCTGTCTTTTGTCTGTCCCCTTTTTTAAACAGAGGCGTTACATTAGCTGCTTTCCAATCTGCTGGTACCTCCCCAGAGTCCAGAGAATTTTGGTAGATTATAACGAATGCATCTGCTATAACTTCCGCCATCTCTTTTAATACCCTGGGATGCATTTCATCAGGACCAGGGGACTTGTCTACCTTGAGTCCCATTAGCCTGTCCAGCACTACCCCCCTAGTGATACCAAACAACAATGTCTATATTTCAAAAGTATTTCATTGGCTGTGAAGCGCTTTGGGCATCCTGAGGACATGAAAAGTGCAAAATAAATTATTTTTCTCTGTTGGGTCCACCTGCTAATAATTAGTTTAATTGATGTTTTAGTTATCTCAGTAATCCATTTTGCTGTGTCTTTTTATATTAGGTGATTTCACAACATGGTGCAGCCAGAGGCAATTGTAATAAGGAAAGATGTTTTACCAATTTGACCTTGGTGGTTGATTTATCGCAGAACTATGAATTGATAGTGATCGCACTAAAAATAAGGTTGCCACCAAAATCATAGCAATACTGTAATAGGCACTGACATGACAACAAATACAATTCCAGACAAAATATTTCTGTGTGATAGCTCTGTGGGTAAATGTGCCTTATGGTGTGGTACTGAGCCATGCAGGTCAGGACAATCCTGATCTTTCATAAAATCGACTGCTACAGCATAGAAACAGGCATTCAGCCCATCAACCAGTCAGCCTTTGTTTCTCCAATTGAGCCATCAACATTCCTCTTTTTCTAGCAACTTGCTAATTCCTTTTTTTTAAATGTGTTGAGGTAGTCGTTGTCAACTGCGGTAGCATGGGAGGCACCACCATTGGCTTCAGCACCTCCAGCCAACAAGGTGAAAATTCAGCCCGTCCCTTGTTCTTAATAATTATCTGGTGCCCTGCGTCACACCCTGCTGCTGGTGCACAGGTTGAACTGCGATGCTCTCCGTGATAAAATAATCCATTAACATTCATTGTCCAGGAGTCACTTATGAATAATTACCATTTGGAAGAGGTACTAGAGAGCAACTGTAGCCCGCCTTGTTTAAAAAACCGAGTTAAAAACTATTTTGTTTTGCTTTGCAGAAAAGAAAGTGCACTTTGTTGAAGAGATTTGGTAGGGAACAGACTGGCTTGTGCCTACCACAAGATGAGATAACTCACAACTCACCACACTAGAAGGAATCAGAGTTACATACCCATAAGGTCAGGTACACCACAACTCTCGATGCTACAAGGAATAGTTACATACCTACACAAGATTGCAAATTTTCCTCTCTATTGTACTTTCAAAAATTGCACTTACAGAAAAAGAAAAACAGGCTTATCTGGCATTTGCCATGATGGTCTGGAAATTTATGATGGGGAATATAAAATGTAGGAATGAATGTTCAGAGATACATTTTGGCCATCCACAGAAGGTTGTTTTAAACATATATTTAGGGCTGAGTCCAATTCAAACAGAAAGTGTCCCAGTTGTATAAGATTTAGGAATTTGGCAAGTTAACCCAATTTGGTTTGCCCCTTATTCTTGCAAACCACTAACTGTTATTAAGGTTTTCATTCTGTTAAGTGGTCTGATTGCCCAGTATTTAAGAGTTCTCACTGAACAATGCTTCAGTTGTGAACTGGTCTTTTAACTGTTTAGTGTAATTACTTTGATCAGTTCTTTCCCAGTGTATTTTTGGAAGCGCCCCAGTGCAGAAGAATGATTGACACTTTGATTTGTGAAATAGAAGAGCACCTCCTGCTAGTCTGAAGTGGAGCAAAGCATGGCAATTTGGAAAGTACAGAGATCTAAATTCCATTAACTAGTTCTCGTGACTGGAGAAGGATGGTTTTAATATGAACTGTTGTGCAAGAGAAGGACAGAAAGAAAAATCAGTAACTAAAAAAAAATGCAAAACCAATGAGGAAAAAGGAGACCACATGCTAGCTAGCAGATAGCAGACACTGAGGTGCAAATCCTTTACAAGTATATTCTAAAGATAGCATACAATCTTCCTGTTGTGGTGGTACATGTGGAAATGAAAAATCCCGTGACTCTGCTTGAAGAAGGGCAGGGAGCTCTCCTGGCAACTTGGCAACATTCCTCTCTCAACCAGTGCCGCCAAAAACAAATTAACTGGCCATTCATGTCATTGTTGTTTGTGGGATCTTGCTGCATGCAAAATTACTGGCCTGTTCATCTATATAGCAACAGTGGCTGCATGTCAATGTAACTAACTCTATATGAAGCACATTGAAACATCCTGAGGGATGATATATAAATGCAATTCTTTCTAATAAAATTAGAATGTATTTTCATCTTCAAATGCCTTGTGTCTAACATGTTCTTTGAGATGCAAGTTGGTCATTTTGCAACTTGTTATTTTGTGTTTCCCTAGTTTGTAACTGTGGATACAACAAGCCAATTTAACATAAATCCAAATTACTGAGTAAACACCTTGTGCTTCTTTAGACTCCAGACACTTAATCATATTTCTTATCAGCACAATATTCAACTGCTTTGTCACCATTACTGCACTAAAATCTTGCTGCTCCCATAAATGGCAGGCGCACAAAGCCTCCTTTATTATATGTTGCTGCTGATACATTGAGTAATAAGTGCCGAACTGAGCTTGCGCTTCATAATTCCAAACTAGTCAGCAGACAAGCCCTTATCTACAGCCTCAGGTTGCCCTTTAAAGGAAGACTTCTCAATATTGCCACTTAGTGGTGACACTTGTAGATAATAAGCATGCTGGCTCATAGGAGAACACTAAATACTTTCTGAAAATCCATACAATGTGTGCATAAGGTATCAAATCTAAAATAAAATATGAAACACTAACTGCTTTATTTTTCATCAATGTCAAAAAAATATTGGATATTTATGTACAGTATAAAATCTTTAGTTCTAATCAATGGCTGGTTATTAACTTTCAGACTGCTCACTGATTTGAAATGAAACTGGGCAACATCCTCTCAATCAAACATTTATAAAACAGGAATTTTTTTGAATTTGGTAATTAAATAAATCCTAATAACAGTGCAGAATTGCATCTTAGATGTGTTGTTTTTAAGTACTAAATTGATCATAAAAATCACAGAACTGCATCTTCTCAGACATCTATGAACAAAGTGGCAATTAATATTCCACATGCAAATATTTAAAAACATCGTCAAGGTGCGGCCTGATTATACGGACAGTTTGTCCCCATAAGTTAATTTGCCCTTCAGTCACGCCATTCTCACTATGACCTGGATTTTGGAAAATGCAGATCCACCTACAGATCCTGCACCTTGGCAAGCTGGGGAGGGAGAAGTAATTTAAACAATAGTCTTTTATTGTTAATAAAAATGGTTCTTTGTTAAAATATTCAATGCTAATAAAAATAATCACTGGACTGCTGGGATGGGGGAGCAATTGTTTTCTTTACAGAAATATGATTTTATTATCCAATACATGCTGCACCAGATTACTACTGTTGTATATATAAAGAGATTTGATATCATAGAATCTTAAAGCACAGAAGGTGGCTGTTCAGCCCACCTTGCCTGAGAAAGAGCTATCCGATTAATCCGACTCCCCACTCTTTCCACATAATCCAGCACATTGTTCCTTTATCGAGCATATATCTAATTCCCTTTTGAAAGTTATTATTGCATCTGCTTCCATCACCCTTTCACGCACTGCATTCCAGTTTTATCTCTGTTTTAAAATCTTACTTCATTTATTTTATTTTTTAACTGAGAGCAAAAACTAGATTGTGTTTATTCCCTATTAGATGTGACCAAATTTGGTTAAAAGATTTGTGCTAATAAAGTCATAAAAAATTAAACTATTAACCAATAATAAAAATGCTAGCTCAAGTGGAGCATTTCTTCTCGGTTCTTGATTGCGAACAGGAATGAGTTGAAACCTTTAGGTTGTTTATTATCATGACTGGAGTCCAATTTGCACTAATTTGCTGAAATTCTCAACAGAACAGGGTCAACCTGAGAATGCAATTTGTGTTCAAAATCAAATTTAATTTGGTTTTATGTGTCCAGATACACCACTATATAACAAGTTAAAGAAAGTAATTTTATCCTATTGGCTAAATGATTGTTTATAACTGACCACAAGGTAAATTTTCATTCTTATAAAATATTTCATTGTTAATTTTTCCCCATTATCCTTGCCTTTTTATGTTCTTCCCTTCAATTTGATAGACGTTTGTACTTTCATTTTTAAACTTTCTCTTCACCAGTGTTTCCTTTGTTTTATTTTCAGGAGTAAAATGTATTTTTACTTTTGGTTACAGTGAAGTTCTGGTTTCATAGCAGTAAATTAAATTCACTGATAACATGGCTGCAATAACTCACAAATAAGTATAACTCACTCAGCTTTACCTCATGAATCATCTGTGGCTCCTGCAGATCACAGCTGTGTTTGTCGCTGGCAGACAAACATATGAATTCAAACCCACTGTTGGAAATTTCTCATAGAATAATCCACAATCTGTTAAAACCAAAAGCCCAGGTTAACACAGTTGTAACATAATGTGCAATATCTCATAGTTATAACTAATCAAACTTCACCCCACCCCATTTATGCAGTAGTATTTTGTAAGCAGTTGAAAAATAACTAAAGAGAGGAATAATTTTTGTACCATTTGGGAAGACAAAACTATACAATGGAGAAATGCCTACAAACAACAAAGAGGTTATTTTTATTACATTTCCAATATGGCTTTTATTTTATTAGCTTAAATTTGTTTCCATTTTATTCATAGAGTAAGGCTATGCAATGGCCATTTGAACAAGTATTCATCTAATACATGCCCCTTTAAAAATCTAGAAATAAGAGAAAAAGATTTAGTGGTATATTATTCTCTGCGGCCAAAATGTATTGAAGAACTCGATGTGAGTAAATAGGTTAATCAAAAGGAGTAACAAAAGTTACCTATCTGGTCTTTGACTAGACAGTGTTTTTTTTTGAGCAGGCTGTCCATATTTTTATTTTTAATTTAAACTAGGCAGCAAAAGTCCAATTTTCCACGTTTTATCTATTTTTACTTTGTGTCTGTTCTTTTAGCAGTTTCTTTTTATCCAGTACTACATGCTTCAAAATAAAATATCAAAACTGGGTTGATCCAAACTCTTGCATTGGCTGCAAAATCACCAGGGCTTTAAAATTAATTTCAATGTCACCAGTAAGGAGAGAAGCAGCCGGGTATAACTACTTAAATTGAGAGAGAACAGATCCAAATAAATATCTGGCAATTTATCTGGGAACCCGAGAATGCCTCCTAAAACTGTACATAGAAATTAAGGCTAGATATAATACGAATACAAACAGATGATAAGAATAGATGATCGGGCCCAACAAGCCCATCCCATCCAGCTGACAATACAACTTCAAATACCATTGACTCTCACCCTAAGCATACTATCTCTTAAGAGTGCCAAAACCATAGAGAAAGAAACCTGCAGTCAATGTTAAATAATAAATCTGCAGCATCTAAACATAGAGCTGACAATGAGACAGGAGCCTGGAAATCCTGCTCAAGAGAAAGGGACTGCATTCAAATAATTCCACATGATTGTGGAGGCCACACACAAGTTGAAATAATTTGCCTTAATACAATTTTTTAAAGCTTTTTCCTAGCCCCCAGCCCTGGCCCCAAAGTCTGTCTGTTTTTGGATGTGGCAGATGGTGACAACAGTAAAGGAATTCTTCCATCTTTGTTGCTACTCAGAATATGTTCCTGTGCTTAAATGTGTGTACGAAAGTTTGCCAACAGAAAAACACAAAAAAATTGTTCTTTACGTACCAGTAAATATTTTTGCTGAATTTCTTTCAAGGTAAGATAAATACAGAGTTGATTAGTCTCAGTTATACTTGTAATTTAGTTTTATGATGGAAAGGATGAAAATTTAAACAAAGCATTGGGGTGGATTGAGAAGAGACTGAGGAGCTGTGGACCACCTCTCCCTTATGAACCATTCAAGTCCCACTGGTAACCGCATCCAGACACTTCGAACCCACCCAACTCCAAGTAAGGGCTCTGACCTAACTGGACTCCTACTGAAAACCTCAACCCAATTTCCACTGGCAGCCCTGACTCCCAGAGGCTGCCCCAACCTAACCTGGTTTACACTCGCAGCTCACACATTCAAATAAGCAAACTTACCACTGACAAGTTCGTCACAAGTTTAGTTAATTAAGCCTATGAGTAATTTATTTATTTCATTCACACCATTAATAAAAAAATAGTACTAATAACTTCTACTCCCATATGTCCAAAATTATGTGCATTCAGTATTTTGATTTAAGGTTCTTATTTTCTACAATATATAGGTAATTAATCACTGATTCACAAAAGAGAAAAATATACCCTTTAAAATGTTACTCCATTCAGACTTGGTGGTGCAGTAGGTTAGTACTTTCACCTCAGGAATTTAGGTTTGAATCCTGTCCAGAATAATGTCCCCTATTTGCTGTCTGTCATAGTCCAGTGCGAAATGAGATAGATGGGCTCATACTATAATACAATATTTAATATGCCATTACGTTACCAATCCCACACAGTATGACTCATATGCAAACTATGCAATAGTGTGTGTTCTTCTGAGGTTCGGGATTGAGACTTGTTCTTAAGTTAGAATAGAGGGAGATTTACTCTGCAAGCTTGCAGCCTATGCTCAATGCTAGCACTCCTGCCTCTGAGTCAGGATGTCATGAGTTCAAACCCTACTCCAGGACTTGAGCACATAACCTCAGCTGACACTTCAGTGCAATACTGATAGAGTGTTGCACTGTCAGAGGTGCCATTTTTTGGATGAGATATTAAATGAGGGTTTTGTCTCTCCTCTCATGTGGATATAAAAAATCCCATGACATTATTTGAAGAAGAGCAGGGGAGTTCTCCCGGTACCCTGGCCAACCTTTATCCTTCAACCAATATCACTAAAACATTTTAATTGGTAACTTATCTAATTGCTGCTTGTTCACTACATTTGAAGTGCAGCCATTGTTAAAACAGGGAAATGTGGCAGCCAATTTGTGCACAACATAATCCCACACACAGTAAAAAAAAGTAAATGCTCAGTTTTTTGTTGAGGGTTTAATGTTGTCCGGGACACCAGAGAGCTCTTTGTTCTCCTTCAACCATTGTCTTAGGATCTGTTACATCCATCTGGACAGGCAGACTGGGATTCAGTTTAATATCTCATTTGAAAGGTAGCAGCCTAGAAATTTGTTGACAAGGTGCTCTGGGCACTGACGCGTCCATTACAATGGGCGTTGTGTGTGTGTACATTCCTCACCAGCAGTGCACTGTCTGCCATGTTGGTAACGCCTCCATTATAGGCATCCAAGGCCTGCGCCTGATACAGGTGTATAGGCCTAAACCTGGTTGAAGCCTCCTTCCTGAAATTGGGATGCCCTGAACACAGCCACCGACAATATGTTGATGAGGCCCAAAGCCCAAAGCAATTTCTGTTCCTCTGATCTTAAAATTGAAACATGGAAAGTATTACCCCCATTCCATCTTTATTTTGCTCTCCTTAATCCAAGGGCAGTGGCTCATGCTGGGCTAGAGTGCATTGGGCACCGGTAGCGTTCTGACTGCTCACCCAAATGGTCACTCTTCATGGGCAACAAATGTCGGCAGCCTATTCAATTGTGGGGAGGAGATTCACAACAAAGCCTATTCCTGACATCACATGACATGTGCATGCAATTGCCAGCAGTGGTTAGCAATCAGGAGTAAGAACTGAATGTTTGCTTTCCTAGCCCTGGGACATTGAGGTCAAAAGTGGCTCCTCCACCACACCCAGCAGAGCTCAGGTAATTACAACACTGATCTGGCAATGAACCTGGGGCCTTTCCTGACTTCCAAGTCTAAATATTCTCATTATCACACTAGGTTGAATACTTATCCATTGATCCAACAAGTTGTCCCATTTTGATTATTTTTAACTTACCAACTTAAAGGCTCAATTTTTCCCAAGCCCGTTTTCTGGCATATTGCCAGAGTTATGCACATTTTTCTATGCCAGAAATGCGCCGGAAATATTTTGCCAAAGTTTCCCCGATGTATAATTCGAGTTACGTTTCTGACGGTGTTGCAATGGATGCGCATGCGCAGTACAGCTCCAAGTTGGCAATCAGCCATTTTTAAAGAGCCAGTTGTGTGTGTGAGAACGTTGAGTGCTGTGTGAGAGCATTGAAAAAATCGCAGCTGCAGCAATACAAAATGCAACGCAGTGCATTGACCAAGTATTTCTTACAGGAAGAAATGGAGGCACTAGTTACTGTGATTGAGAACAGATGGCAGGAGCTGGACACCAGCAGAGGTCACATAAAAGTTCCACCAAAAGAAATGAAGAAACGCTGGAACAAAGTTGCAGAAGATTACTGTGCAATGGTGACCACCATGAGATCTGGAGGCTAGTGCAAAAAGAAGTGGCAGGACCTTGGTCAAGTAGTTAGTGTAAGTAATATTTTCATTTATTCAATGGAATTGCAATTGTAAATATGACCATCTGTATGTCCCATCCAGCAGAAAAACACCCTCTTTAAAAAGTTAGGTTTTCATCTTTGCAGAGGAAGGTGGCACATAATAACAGGGAAAGAACTTGAACAGGAGGAGGCCCGGCAAATCTGCACCCACTGACGCCCTTGGAAGAGAGAGTCGCTGCTTTGATGGGTCCTACCTGGAGGAATGCAATCACCAATGCACAAGGGAGAAGGGTAAGTCCTGCAAATTTATTGTGGTTCTTCAAATCAGCCTGCTGCCTGGCCTGCGATGTGTGAGTCTACTCATGCCACCCACCCTGCCCCCTCCTCTGCTGCTAACCATTTGACTGTTCTGTTATATTTTGCAGAACTTGAGGCCAACCCTGACGAGCCTGAAAAGGAGAACATCTTCCAATCAAACCCTCCAGACCAAGAACATGGGGGTGAGGGGGAGGGGATTGAGCTGGATGAACCTCCCACTGTTGTACTGACTTTGGAGGAGGTGCCGCTCATGGAGGTGGCAGCCCCTTCCATGACTAGTGGTTTGAGTGTTGGTGGGACATTCCATGGTTTCACACCTTCCGAGGTTGCGGGTCCCAGTGGTGGGGTACAGCGAGGCACACCCATGGGGAGGAGGGGAAGGAGAGCTCGACCGCACTCTCCTGAGGTGCAGAATCTAACAGATTATGTCATTGAGTGCGGAGAGCATTGACTTTACCTGATCACTCCTGGATGCCTTCTGTGGGGTGAGTGATGAGGTAGCGGGACTGTCAGGAGAACTAAAAGGAATGACATGGGAAATGGGATCGATATCTGGGACCGTCAGTGAGGAAATAGTGGCTATGAGGGAGGGAATGTCAGAGGTAGTGCAAACCACGACACTGACCATGAGGGAGGAAATGTTGCAGGTCATTGAGACACTGTCAGGGCACATGAGGGACGGCATGTTCGAGTTAGCTTCTGCAATAAGGGAACACGCCCAGACCCTGCGCCCATTGACAGAATTAACTGTCACTCCCACTCCAATCCCCACACCAGCCTCTGAAGAGCCCAAAGTCGGGCCCTCCAACTTGTCGCCTTGGCCCTCCAACTTGCCGCCTGACGCCCTCCACCCCCCCAACCCACCCCCCGCGTCCCCCCCCCCCCCCAAACAGTGCGCAGTACCCGAGATCTTAGAAAGAATAAGCTTGATACCAAGCCCAGAAACACTGCGCCACTGCCTGTGGGCAGGGGTGGTGGAGAGTCCAAACGCAGTGGGTTGTCTTAGAATAAGGGGGAGGAGAGATGGGAGGTGCATCCTTTCTTTGCTGCTGTTGTTGTTATTATTATTGTTGTTATTGTTGTAACCGTTCTCAAATTAAAAGTTTTTAGTAATTTATGTAAATTTACAAGTTTAAAAGTTTGTAAGTGATCTTCAAGTGTTTAGTGATCTTAAAGAGTGATCTTAAAATAAAGTTTGATCCAAGATAATTTTACTAAAGTTAAGTTAAGTACAAAAGTTTGTTAAACTTTTGAATAAAATATATCTTACATTAAAACTGAATCATGTTCCATTAACACAACACAACATTACGGAACAGCTCCAAACAGTAAACATGGTCCATGTGGAATAGTTGTTGCTGAGCCCTCAGGCATCAGTAAAACGTTCACAGGTGAGCTGCTGGCGCAAGGCTTGAGCAATCGTTAAAGGGGCATGATGGCCCACCCTCCTTCGCTGGCGTGCTCTGGCCTCAGGCACCTACATGGCTTCCTCATCGTCCTCCTCCTCCTCCTCCTCCTCCTCCTCCTCCTCCTCCTCCTCCTCCTCCTGCTTGTCATCTGCATCTTCCACATCATGATCATCAGCCACTCTCACCGCAGGTGGGTCTTCCACTACCAGCTGCCTCTGCCTCATGATGGCTAAGTTATGTAGCATGTATCACACAACAGTGAACTGATCGACAATCTCAGGGGAGTACAGAAAGTAGCCTCTGGAATGGTGCAGGCATCGTAAATGCTGTTCCAATATGCCAATGGTCCTCTCTATGATGCTGCGCGTTGCAATGTGCGACATGTTGTATTCACGGTCAGCTTCCATCCGGGTTACACGTAGGGGCAACATGAGCCAGGTGGTGAGGCCATAACCTTTGTCTCCCAGCAGCCAGCTCTGCCCTTCTGGCTGCTGCTGCTGAAACATGGCAGCTATAACGCTCTCACATAGGCTGAATGCATCATGGGTGCTCCCAGGGTATCTTGCAACGACTGACATGATATGATGCATGTTGTCACAGATGAGCTGCACATTCACGGAGTGGAAGCTTTTTCTCTTCCTATACATCTCGGAATCCTCCAAAGGTACTCGCAAGGCGATGTGGGTACAATCAATGCAGCCCTGTACCTTTGGGAAGCCAGCAATCCTGGAGAAGCCCACAGCCCTGTCATGGATTGCTCGGGTAGTCATGGGGAACTTTATGAAGTCATTCCTCCGTGCATACAGTGCAGCTGTCACCTGGTGAATGCAGAGATGTGTTGCATGTTGAGAGATGGTGCACACATCCCCAGTTGTAGCTTGAAACGAGCCGGAGGCAGAGAATGAAAGTGCAGATGTAACCTTCACTTCAACTGACAAAGCAGTCCTCCTGATGCTTCTAGGTTGCAGGTCTACTTTGACCAACTCTCAGTTCTCACTTACAACTTCTTTGTGGAAACGCAGCTTTCTGACACAGTCTACATCACTCAGGTAGAGGTACAAACACCTGTCTCGATATACCCGAGGTGGGTAAGGCCTCCTGCCCAGCACCCTACGGTCTCTGATGTTCCTGATGCGATGATGTCAAATAAATTGTCTCCTACATAGCACTATGATGTAGAAGGCTCACACAAGGTATGGCATTGTCAGTATTGCCCCCATACTTAAATGTAACCTTTGAAAGAAGCTCAAAACGCCAGGAAAGCAGGCAGCACAGGTTCGCAGTTCTCGCTCTCCCCAAGGTCTGCATGGATGGACCACACCCAAGGTCTTGTGACTTCTCCTCTCTCCCCCCACCTTAACTAATTGCAGTCTTGTGACTTCTCCTCTCAACTCTCCTCCCCGCCCCGCCGCCCACCCCCCATTCATTGCAGTCTTCAGAAGCCTTCCAATCGACCCTCGCTCCCCGGGCTCGAAGCCTTCCGATCGGCACCTCGCTCTCTCTCGCTCTCTCCGCCCCCCTCACAACTTGTTTTCTAGCCGAGCCCTGAGCCCGTGTCCGGGCGCGGGGCCGATTCTGCCGGCCAAAGCTACGACCCTCCAGCCCTGCTTCAAGACGTTCGGTGGTGGCGTGTGAGCGAGTAAAAAAATGAGAAAACTTCTGGAATGCAACAAATTTACATTTACTACATTGATAGGTAAGAAAAGTTGAACTTTATTATTGATTTTGACAGTGTTCTTGATTCCCTCCAAAATCTTCAATTTAAAAACAATGTGCACCGGTTTTCTTAACTGCCCAGAAGGATTTTCGGGAGTGGCCAGATACGCCGACCAAGGAGGAAAAGATGTTGGCCAAATTGCGGAAAATTATAAAAACCGGCATGAGGGAACGGAAAAACAAACTGGCCGAGAAAAATCGTAACTAAGTCAGTTACACTGGCGCAGATCGCAAGGGGAAACTCTGAAAAAAATAAATACACCAAAAAAAACAGCGCGTAACAAAAAAACGGCACAAATGACCGGGGAAAATTGAGCCCAAGTTGCTGGATTTGCTGGCCTTTTCTAAATGTAGTTGTATCTCCTGCAGCACACCAGCAGAACCCCTGTAGACTTTCAGGGCCATTATGTTTTGCTCTTGGTAATAGCTTTCATTTAAGGTAGTTTGAGTGAGCCAATTAAAGAGAATGGTGTTATTTGTAAACATGATAAACCTGAACTAATTTTACTGGTTTCACTGTGGCAAGCTATTTTACTTCTTCATTGAAACAGTGCACTGTGCCTTCAACTCAGGAAAAGCACAAAGAACATAAGAAATCGGAGCAGGAGTAGGCCAAATGGCCCCTCGAACCTGTTTCACCATTCAATAAGACCATGGGTGTTATGTATCTGGACTTGTATATACTCTATACAGCCACCAGAGGGCTCATTCTCTGAAGTCCCAAGGGATCTCCTACCCTTTGAGCTCACAGTGTTTAGTCTGACTCTTTCTCCATACACTACAACTGGCGACGAGATACAGATAGCGAACCCAAAGATGCAGAGAACAGTGGGCATCCTGGAGAAATTCTCGGAGGGAGATGATTGGGAAACTTTTGTGGAGTGACTCAACCAATACTTCTTGGCCAACGAGCTATATGGGGAAGAGAGCGCTGCCAAACGTAGAGCGATCCTCCTCACCGTCTGTGGGGCACCAACCTATGGCCTCATGAAGAATCTTCTCACCCCAGCGAAACCCATGGAGAAATCGTACGACGATTTGTGCACACTGGTCCGAGAGCATTTGAACCTGAAGGAAAGCGTTCTGATGGCGAGGTACCGGTTCTATACCTACAAAAGATCTGAAGGCCAGGAAGTGGCGAGTTATATCGCTGAGCTAAGACGCCTTGCAGGACATTGTGAATTTGAAGGACCTTTGGAGCACATGCTCAGAGACTTTTTCGCACTTGGCATTGGCCACGAAACCATACTTTGCAAACTTTTGACTGTAGAGATCCCAACCTTGAGTAAGGCCATAGCATTAGCCCAGGCATTCATTGCCACCAGTGACAATACTAAGCAAATCTCTCAGCACACAAGTGCTGCTACAAGTACTGTGAACAAAATGATGTTGTTTTCAAATCATAACGGACAGGGCAGGTCACACATACCTGCAGCTAAACGTCCGCAGATGTCTCAGAGTCCACCATCAAGGGTGATGAATGCAAAGCCATTAACACCTTGTTGGTGCTGCAGGGGTGATCAGCGTTTCCATTCATGCCGATTCAAAGGATACATTTGCAGGGGTGTGGAACAATGGGACACCTCCAACACATGTGCAGGCGAGCTAGTAGGCCTACTAAACCTGAAAACCACCATGTTGCAGAGGAGGACAGATCCACGGAGGATCACGACGAAACAGAACCTCTGATAGAGGAGGCAGATGTATATGGGGTGCACACATTCACCACGAATTGTCTCCCGATAATGCTGAATGTTGAACTAAATACATTCCCGGTGTCAATGGAGCTGGACACGGGCGCGAGCCAGTCCATCATAGGCAAAAAGACTTTCGAAAGGTTATGGTGCAACAAGGCCTCAAGGCCAGTCTTAATTCAAATTCGCACAAAACTAAGAACTTACACTAAAGAACTGATTCCTGTAATCGGCAGTGCTACCGTAAAGGTCTCCTACGATGGAGCGATGCACAAGCTACCACTCTGGATGGTACCAGGCGATGGTCCCACGCTGCTCGGCAGAAGCTGGCTGGAAAAGATACGCTAGAACTGGGACGACATCCGAGCGCTATCGCCTGCTGGAGACACTTCGTGTGCACAGGTTGTAAAGCAATTTCCTTCGCTGTTCGAACCAGGCATTGGGAAATTCCAAGGAGCAAAAGTGCAGATCCACCTAATTCCGGGGGCGCGACCCATCCATCACAAGGTGAGAGCAGTACCATACATGATGAGAGAAAGGGTAGAAATCGAGCTCGACCGGGTACAAAGAGAGGGCATCATCTCACCGATCGAGTTCAGCGAGTGGGCCAGTCCTATTGTCCCAGTCCTCAAGGGGGACGGCACCGTCAGAATCTGTGGCGATTACAAAGTAACTATCAATCATTTCTCACTGCAGGACCAATATCCACTTCCAAAAGCTGATGACCTCTTTGCAACGCTGGCGGGAGGAAAGACGTTCACGAAGCTGGATCTGACCTCAGCCTACATGACGCAGGAACTGCAGGAATCAGCTGCATCAACACGCACAAAGTTCTCTTTGTTTATAACAGATTCCAGTTTGGAGTCCGATCAGCGGCGGCGATATTCCAGAGAAACATGGAAAGTCTCACACACCGTGGCATTCCAGGACGACATCTTGGTCACAATCCGGAACACAGTCGAGCATCTGCAGAACCTGGAGGAGATTCTTAGTCGACTCAACCGCGTGGGGCTCAGGTTAAAATGCTCGAAGTGCGTTTTCCTGGCGCCTGAAGTGGAATTCTTGGGAAGGAGGATTGCGGCGGATGGCATCAGGCCCACCAACGCGAAGATGGAGGCAATCGAGAACGCACCGAGGCCACAGAATGTGACGGACTGGGACTCTTGAACTACTTTGATAACTTCTTACCGGGTCTCAGCACCCTGCTAGAACCACTACATATCTTACTATGAAAAGGGGGCGAATGGGTTTGGGGCAAAAGCCAAGAAAATGCCTTTGTAATAGCGAGAAAATTGTTATTGCTCAAACAAATTGCTTATGTTGTATAATCCATGTAAGCGTTTGGTACTAGCATGTGATGCGTCGTCATATGGCGTCGGGTGTGTATTGCAACAAGCTAATAATTTCGGGAAACTGCAAACGGTTGCTTATGCATCCAGGTGTCTGTCTAAGGCTGAGAGAGCCTACAGCATTGAAAAAGAAACGTTAGCATGTGTCTATGGGGTAAAGAAAATGCATCAATATCTGTTTGGACTAAAATTTGAATTGGAAACTGACCATAAGCCACTTATATCCCTGTTTTCCGAGAGCAAAGGGATAAATACCAATGTATGGGCCCGCATCCGGAGATGGATGCTCACGTTGTCCACATACAACTACACCATCCGCCACAGGCCAGGCACAGAAAACTGCGCCGATGTTCTCAGTAGGCTGCCATTACCCACCACGGGGGTGGAAATGGCGCAGCCCGCAGATCTAGCCATGGTTATGGAAGCATTTGGGAGTGAGCAATCACCCGTCACTGCCCAGCAGATCAAAACCGGGACAAGCCAGGACCCCTTATTTTTTCTTGTCAAAAGCTGTGTGCTTCACGGGAGCTGGTCCAGTGTCCCAGTGGAAATGCAGGAAGAGATAAAGCCGTTCCAGCGGCGCAAAGATGAAATGTCTATACAGGTAGACTGCCTTCTGTGGGGCAATCTAGTAGTGGTCCCCAAGAAGGGCAGAGATACCTTCATCAATGACCTCCACAGTATCCACCTAGGCATTGTAATGATGAAAGCGATAGCCAGATCCCACGTGTGGTGGCCCGGCATCGATGCGGACTTAAAGTCCTGCGTTCACAGATGTAATACATGCTCGCAGTTAAACAATGTACCCAGGGAGGTGCCGCTAAGTTTATGGTCTTGGCCCTCCAAACCGTGGTCTAGGGTACACGTCAACTATGCAGGCCCGTTCTTGGGTAAAATGTTCCTTGTGGTTGTAGACGCATACTCCAAGTGGATTGAATGTGAGATAATGTCAGCTAGCACATCCGCTGCCACCACTGAAAGCCTGCGGGCCATGTTTGCCACACACGACTTACCTGATGTCCTGGTGAGCGACAACGGGCCATGTTTTACCAGTGCTGAGTTCAAAGAATTTATGACCCGCAACGGGATCAAACATGTCACATCTGCCCCGTTTAAACCAGCATCCAATGGTCAGGCAGAGAGAGCAGTGCAAACCATCAAGCAAGGCTTGAAGAGGGTAACTGAAGGCTCACTGCAGACTCGCCTATCCCGATTCCTGCTTAGCTACCGCACGAGACCCCACTCACTCACTGGGATCCCACCTGCTGAACTGCTCATGAAAAGAGCACTTAAGACAAGGCTCTCGTTTGTTCACCCTGATCAACATGAACAGGTAGAGAACAGGCGGCTTCAACAAAGTGCATACCATGATAGCGCAAATGTGTCACGCGAGATTGATGTCAATGATCCTGTATTTGTATTAAATTATGGACAAGGTCCCAAGTGGCTTCCCGGCACTGTCGTGGCAAAAGAGGGGAGCAGGGTGTTACAGGTCAAACTTTCAAATGGACTCATTCACCGGAAACACTTGGACCAAATCAAACTCAGATTCACAGACTATCCTGAGCTACCCACCTTGCACCCTACCTTTTTTGATCCCCCAACACACACACCAGTGGCAACCGACACCACGGTTGACCACGAAGCAGAACCCATCATCCACAACAGCCCTGCAGGGCCCAACACACTAGGCAGCCCAGCAGGGCCAGCTGCACAGCAGCCCAGCGAGGGCCCAACAAATGATTCAACAACACCAGCTTTCACACCGAGACGATCAACCAGGGCAAGAAGGGCCCAAATCGACTCACATTATAAATAGTTACACTATTGACTTTGAGGGGGAATGTTGTTATGTATCTGGACTTGTATATACTCTGTACAGCCACCAGAGGGCTCATTCCCCGGAGTCCCAAGGGATCGCCTAATC
Source organism: Pristiophorus japonicus (assembly GCF_044704955.1). Taxonomy (NCBI): domain Eukaryota; kingdom Metazoa; phylum Chordata; class Chondrichthyes; family Pristiophoridae; genus Pristiophorus; species Pristiophorus japonicus. The sequence goes on along the minus strand of NC_091981.1, from coordinate 132,309,825 downwards.
CCTTGGGCGCACAGGTATTTAAGGAGGCTTCACAGGTTGGAGAGACACTCTGGAGACTTGCAATAAAAGACTAAGGTCACACTTTACTTTGAGCTCACAGTGTTCAGTCTGACTCTTTCTCCATACACTACAATGGGTGATCTGATCTTAGAAACATAGAAACATAGAAAATAGGTGCAGGAGTAGGCCATTCAGCCCTTCGAGCCTGCACCGCCATTTGATAAGATCATGGCTGATTATTCCTTCAGTACCCTCAACTCCACTTTCCTGCCTGTTCCCCATAACCCTGGACTCCCCTATAGTTCAAGAATCTTTCTTTCCTGTCATTTCTTTCCCGATGAAAAACCACATCCTTGCACACGGGGGCTTTACCTGCTGTTAGTGGCAGTGATATGCTTCTCTGCAGAAACTGTGAATGCAGAGTTGTAAATGTATATATTTGACTCAAGGTTATTTTTGTTAATATAAAATAGCCTGCTTGGTAAGAGGGGCAGAGAGCACATGATGGTGGAAAAAGACTTAAAAGGGCATTTGTTTACTTTTGTTCAATCTAAATGTAAATTACAATGAGAGCAAATGAGTCCAATCTAGGATTGTAAGGCAAAATTGTTCTTGTGAAGAACTGTACTTCAATGTGTTCATGTGCTTGTAATGAACAGCCCAGAGTGTTATACGCTGGAATAGGGGGCAGAGAACTGATGAAAGTGCAAGGTGCAGATAAATGATTTCACCAGCTTGAGGTCCCCTATTGCAGCATTTAACACAGTAGAACATTCATTACAGCCATTAGTAGACAAGACAAAGGCAAGTGCGAGCCAGCAGTGGCAGTTTTAAGAACTCACACGGTATTGTTTCTGATCTGCTGAACTTGCTCCAGGATTGCAAGCTATTACGAAGCATTAATGGTTACTCTCTCAGGCAATTGGATCACAGTCCTTTACAATAATCCATTTCCTAATCTACTGTGTTTTCAGTTTTCCTGAAGAAATGTAACTTGTTCTTTAAAGATCTCAAGTCAAGTGAAAATACATTTTATTTCCATGGTTACAATCTGTAATTAAATCCATGCTGATATGCTCATAATAAAGAATGAAACTGAGTACTGTGAGCAATGAGGAAGTATGACCTTAGCTCCTTTAATAAGACTCCAGAGTGCAGGTACCGCATGGGTGGCCTGCTTATATGCAATGCTCCAAAGGGATGCTGGGATCCCTTGGGACTCCAACAGGTAGGCCCTCTGGTGGTGGTGTGATACAGGTTACCAAGGGTTAAATACATAACATCACTCCCTCATAAAGTTAATAGTATACTTATTTACAGGGTAAGACGATCTGGGGCTTTTCGCTCCCTTGTCGATCGTCTTGGTATAAATGCGGGTGTGGGTGAGTTGGTTGATTCTTCCTGGGCTGCTGGGCAGCCGGCCTTGCCGGGCTGCTGGGGTTGGTGAGTTCGGCTTCATGGTCAACCATGATGTCGGTTGCCACTTGTGTGTGTGTTCGAGGGTCAAAGTTGGTAGTAGCTTCTTCGAGTTGTTCGTAGCTGTTGGTGAACCGCAATTTGACTTGGTACAAATGTTTTCTGCACATTAGTCCATTGACCAATTTGACCTGAAACACCCTACTCCCTTCTTGGCTATGACCATGCCAGCGAGCCATTTGGGACCATGTCCACAATTGAGTACAAACACAGGATCATTGACCTCAATATCATGTGACAAATTTGCGCGGTCATGGTACAGGCTTTGTTGATGCCGCTTGCCCTCCATGTGATCATGGAGATCAGGGTGGACAAGAGAGAGCCTTGTTTTTAGCGCCCTTTTCATGAGCAGCTCGGCTGGGGGAATCCCGGTGAGTGAGTGGGGTCTGGTGCAGTAGCTGAGCAGCACTCGGGACAGCCGGGTCTGCAGGGAGCCTTCCGTCATGCATTTCAAGCTTTGCTTGATGATCTGAACTGCCCGTTCTGCCTGGTCGTTGGATGTGGGCTTGAACGGAGGGGGGGCAGATGTGACGTGCTTGATCCCATGCGGGTCATGAATTCCTTGAATTCAGCACTGGTGAAACACAGGCCATTGTCGCTGACTAGGACATCAGGCAGGCCGTGTGTGGCAAACATGGCTCGTAGGCTTTCGATGATGGCCGTGGACGTGCTTACAGACATTATTACAGATTCAATGCATTTTGAATAAGCATCCACGACAACCAAGAACATTTTGCCAAGAAATGGGCCAGCATAGTCCACGTGGATCCTCGACCACGGTGTGGAGAGCCACGGCCACAAACTTAGCGGTGCCTCTTTGGATGCATTGCTCAGCTGAGAGCAAGTGTTGCATTGGCGCACACATGACTCTAAATCTGAGTCGATGCCGGGCCACCACACATGGGATCTGGCTATGGCTTTCATCATTACAATGCCTGGGTGGGTGCTGTGTAGGACACAAATGAACGTACCTCTGCCCTTCTTGGGCAAGACCAGGCGATTACCCCATAACAGACAGTCCGCCTGCAAGGACATTTTGTCTTTGCGCCTGTGGAATGGTTTAATCGCCTCCTGCATCTCTGCTGGTACGCTGAACCAGCTTCCATGGAGGACACAGTTTTTTTTACCAAGGACAGCAAAGGATCCTGGCTGGTCCAGGTTCTGATCTGGCGAGCTGTAATGGGTGGCAAGTCCGCAGGCTGTGCCATTTCCACCCCAGTGGTGGGCAATGGCAGCCGACGGAGAGCATCAGCGCAGTTCTCTGTGCCTGGTCTGTGGCGGATTACGTAGTTGTATGCCAACAGCGTGAGTGCCCATCTTTGGATGCGGGCAGAGGCATTGGTGTTAATCCCTTTGTTCTCAGAGAATAGCGATATGAGCGTCTTGTGGTCAGTTTCAAGCTCAAACTTGAGGCCAAATAAGTACCGGTGCATTATTTTACCCTGTAAAAGCACGCCAGAGTCTCTTTTTCAATCGTGCTGTAGGCCCTTTCGGCCTCGGACAGACTCCTGGACGCATAAGCGACCGGTTGTAAAATCCCCGAGTCATTCGCCTGTTGGAACACACATCCAACCCCGTATAATGATGCATCGCAAGCTAGCACTAATCGTTTGCAAGGGTTATACAGGACAAGCAGTTTGTTTGAATACAACAGATTTCTGGCTTTCTCAAAGGCATTCTCTTATGATTTCCCCCATATCCAGTCGTTTCCCTTGCGCAGTAGCACATGTAGGGATTCTAGCAAGTTGCTTAACCCGGGTAGGAAATTACCAAAATAGTTGAGGAGTCCCAGGAATGACCGCAGCTCCGTCACGTTCAGTAGTCTCGGCGCGTTCTTGATGGCCTCCGTCTTGGCGTCGGTGGGTCTGATGCTGTCTGCTGTGATTCTTCTTCCCAAGAATTCGACCTCCGGCGCCAGGAAAACACGCTTTGAGCATTTCAACCTGAGTCCCACGTGATCCAATCGACTAAGAACCTCTTCCAGATTCTTCAAGTGCTCAATGGTGTCCCGACCTGTAACCAGTATGTCATCCTGGAAAACCACGGTGCGAGGGATCATCTTTAGCAGACTCTCCATGTTCCATTGAAAGATTGCCGCGGCCGACCGAATCCCGAACGGGCATCCATTATAGATGAACAGACCTTTGTGCGTGTTGATGCAGGTGAGGCCTTTTGAAGATTCCTCCAGCTCCTGCGTCATGTTGGCCGAGGTCAGATCCAACTTGGTAAATGTCTTCCCTCCAGCCAGGGTTGCAAATAGGCTGTCTTCCTTGGGTAGCGGGTACTGGTCCCGTAGCGAAAAACGGTTAATAGTTACTTTATAGTTCCTCCAAATTCTGATGTGCCGTTACCTTTAAGTACCGGGACAATCAGACTAGCCCACTCATTGAATTCCATCGGCGCGATGATGCCTTCTCGCTGCAGCCTGTCCAGCTCAATTTCCACTTTCTCACGCATCATGTATGGTACCGCCCGTGCCTTGTGGTGGATGGGTTGCGTACCGGGAACCAAATGGATCTGCACTTTCACCCCTGAGAAGCTTTCAATGCCTGGCTCAAACAACGATGGAAACCTGCTCAGAACCTGGGCACATGAGGCGTCGTCGACGGACGAGAGCGCTCGGATGTCATCCCAGTTCCAGCGGATTTTTCCCAGCCAGCTTCTGCCAAACAGTGTGGGGCCATCCCCTGGCACAATCCACAGTGGGAGTTCGTGCACTGCTCCACCATAGGAGACTTTTACTTCCGAATTGCCAATTGCAGGGATCAGTTCCTTGTTGTAAGTTCTTAGCTTGGTGTGAATGGGGCTGAGATTGGGCCTGTGTGCCCTTTGCACCACAGCCTGTCGAAGGCCTTTTTGTTCATTATGGACTGACTCGCACTCGTGTCCAGTTCCATGGATACTGGAATTACGTTAAGTTCAACTTTCAACACTATTGGTGGACATTTCATGGTGAAGGTATGTACCCCATACACTTCTGCCTCCTCGGTTCGAGTCTCCAATTCAGCCTGATCCACAGTGGATCGATCTTCCTCTGCAACGTGGTGGTTTGCAGGGTTTGCAGCTTGCCTGCACATTCGCTGGAGGTGTCCCATTGTTCTGTAGCCATTGCACACATAATGTTTGAAGCGGCATTGATGGGGCCAATGATCACCTCCACAACGCCAACAGGGTGTTAACTGCCTTGCATTAATGATTGATGGCGGACTCTGGGTCATCTGAGGCCGTGCAGCAGCCGGCGTATATGTTCTGCCATGTATATTCCTGCTCGAAAACGACGTTACTTTATGCACTGAACTAGCCAAAACCTCTTTATACTGCGAAATCTGTTTGGTGTTGTCGCTGGTGGACATAAATGCGTCGGCTATCGTTGTGGCTTTGCGCATATTCGGAGTTTCAACAGTCAATAGTTCATAAGAACATAAGAACATAAGAATTAGGAACAGGAATAGGCCATCTAGCCCCTCGCGCCTGCTCCGCCATTCAACAAGATCATAGCTGATCTGGCCGTGGACTCAGCTCCACTTACCCGCCCTCTCCCCGTAACCCTTAATTCCCTTATTGGTTAAAAATCTATCGATCTGTGATTTGAATACATTCAATGAGCTAGCCTCAACTGCTTCCTTGGGTAGAAAATTCCACAGATTCACAACCCTCTGGGAGAAGAAATTCCTTCTCAACTCGGTTTTAAATTGGCTCCAACGTATTTTGAGGCTGTGTCCCCTAGTTCTAGTCTCCCCGACCAGTGGAAACAACCTCTCTGCCTCTATCTTGTCTATCCCTTTCATTATTTTAAATGTTTCTATGAGATCACCCCTCATCCTTCTGAACTCCAACGAGTAAAGACCCAGTCTACTCAATCTATCATCATAAGGTAACCCTCTCATCTCCGGAATCAGCCTAGTGAATCATCTCTGTACCCCCTCCAAAGCTAGTATATCCTTCCTTAAGTAAGGTGACCAAAACTGCATGCAGTACTCCAGGTGCGGCCTCACCAATACCCTATACAGTTGCAGCAGGACCTCCCTGCTTTTGTACTCCATCGCTCTCGCAATGAAGGCCAACATTCCATTCACCTTCCTGATTACCTGCTGCACCTGCAAACTAACTTTTTGGGATGGCACGGTTTAATGTTTTATGTCTTGCAGGTAGACTCTAAAAGAGTTTCATGCACAAGGACCCCCAGGTCCCTGTGCACCGCAGCATGTTGTAATTTCTCCCCATTCAAATAATATTCCCTTTTACTGTTTTTTTCCAAGGTGAATGACCTCACACTTTCTGGCATTATATTCCATCTGCCAAACCTTAGCCCATTCGCTTAACCTATCGAAATCTCTTTGCAGCCTCTCTGTGTCCTCTACACATCCCGCTTTCCCAATAATCTTTGTGTCATCTGCAAATTTTGTAACACTACACTCTGTCCCCTCTTCCAGGTCATCTATGTATATTGTAAACAGTTGTGGTCCCAGCACCCATCCCTGTGGCTCACCACTAACCACCGATTTCCAACCCGAAAAGGACCCATTTATCCCGACTCTCTGCTTTCTGTTAGCCAGCCAATTCTCGATCCATGCTAATACATTTCCTCTGACTTCGCGTACCTCTATCTTCTGCAGTAACCTTTTGTGTGGCACCTTATCGAATGCCTTTTGGAAATCTAAATACACCACATCCATCAGTACACCTCTATCCACCATGCTCGTCATATCCTCAAAGAATTCCAGTAAATTAGTTAAATATGATTTCCCCTTCATGAATCCATGTTGTGTCTGCTTGATTGCACTATTCCTATCTCGATGTCCCGCTATTTCTTCCTTAATGATAGCTTCAAGCATTTTCCCCACTACAGATGTTAAACTAACCAGCCTATAGTTACCTGCCTTTTGTCTGCCCCCTTTTTTAAACAGAGGCGTTACATTAGCTGCTTTCCAATCTGCTGGTACCTCCCCAGAGTCCAGAAAATTTTGGTAGATTATAACGAATGCATCTGCTATAACTTCCGCCATCTCTTTTAATACCCTGGGATGCATTTCATCTGGACCAGGGGACTTGTCTACCTTGAGTACATTAGCCTGTCCAGCACTACCCCCCGAGTGATAGTGATTGTCTCAAGGTCCTCCCTTCCCACATTCCCGTGACCAGCAATTTTTGGCATGGTTTTTGTGTCTTCCACTGTGAAGACCGAAGCAAAATAATTGTTTAAGGTCTCAGCCATTTCCACATTTCCCATTATTAAATCCCCCTTCTCATCTTCTAAGGGGCCAACATTTACTTTAGTCACTCTTTTCTGTTTTATATTATCGGTAAAAGCTTTTACTATCTGTTTTTATATTTTGCGCAAGTTTACTTTCGTAATCTATCTTTCCTTTCTTTATTGCTTTCTTAGTCATTCTTTGCTGTCGTTTAAAATGTTCCCAATCTGCTAATTGGTTTTTAATTTGATACTCTCCTTTATTCCCTTGGTTATCCATGGCTGGTTATCCCTTCTCTTACCGCCCTTCTTTTTCACTGGAATATATTTTTGTTGAGCACTATGAAAGAGCTCCTTAAAAGTCCTCCACTGTTCCTCAATTGTGCCACCGTTTAGTCTGTGTTTCCAGTCTACTTGAGTCAACTCTGCCCTCATCCCACTGTAGTCCCCTTTGTTTAAGCATAATACGATCGTTTGAGACACTACTTCCTCACTCTCAAACTGTATTACAAATTCAACCATACTGTGATCACTCATTCCGAGAGGATCATTTACTAGTAGATTGTTTATTATTCCTGTCTCATTACACAGGACCAGATCTAAGATAGCTTGCTCCCTTGTAGGTTCTGTAACATACTGTTCTAAGAAACAATCCCGTATGCATTCTATGAATTCCTCCTCAAGGCTACCCCGTGCGATTTGATTTGACCAATTGATATGTAGGTTAAAATCCCCCATGATTACTGCCGTTCATTTTTCACATGCCTCCATTATTCCCTTGATTATTGCCCACCCCACCGTGAAGTTATTATTAGGGGGCCTATAAACTATGCCCACCAGTGACTTTTTCCCCTTACTATCTCTAATCTCCACCCACAATGATTCAACATTTTGTTCATTAGAGCCAATATTGTCTCTCACAACTGCCCAGATATCATCCTTTATTAACAGAGCTACTCCACCTCCTTTCCCTTCTTGTCTATCTTTCCGAATTGTCAGATACCCCTGTATGTTTAATTCCCCGACTTGGCCACCCTGCAACCACGTTTCTGTAATGGCCACCAAATCGTACCCATTTGTAATGATTTGTGCCGTCAACTCATTTACTTCGCGAAGGATTACCTCATAGCCAATGCCAAGCACAAAAAGGTCTCTCAGCATTTGTTCTAGAAATCCATCAAATTTGCCATGTCTTGCGAGGTGCCTTAGTTCGGCGACGCAGCTCACCACTTCCTGGCGCTCCGACCATTGACACGTGTAGAGCCAATACCTCGCCTTCAAAATGCTTTCTTTAGGATTTAGGTGCTCCCGGACCAGCGTACACAATTCTTCATAGGATTTAGTTTTTGGTTTTACTGGAGCTAGAAGATTTTTCATGAGGCCATAGGTTGTTGCCCCACAGACGGTAAGGAGGATCGCCCTTCATTTGGCAGTGTTCTCGTCCCCTTCCAGCTTGTTGGCCACAAAGTATTGGTCAAGTCTCTCCACGAAGGCCTCCCAATTGTCCCCTTTTGAGAACTTCTCCAGAATACCAACAGTTCTTTGCATTTTTGCGCGGTTGTGCGTTATCTCATCGCCAATTGATACGCTCATAATAAAGGATGAAACTGAGTACTGTGAGCAATGAGTATGTGTGACCTTAGCTCCTTTAATAAGACTCCAGTATGCAGGTACCGTGTGAGTGGTCTGCTTAGTGGATGCTGTGATTCCTTGGGACTCCAACAGGTAGGCCCTCTGATGGTGGTGTGATACAGGTTACCAAAAGTTAAATACATAACGCATGCAAAGTCTAGATTGGTTGTTGAATAGGCCAAAAATTAGTTTAGATTTATTTTGATTTTGCTTTTAATCTTAACCTGTGCTGTCTGTCAATCTAAGTCAGTGAAACTCCAAAGGAGAACTACCTAGAACATAAGAACATAAGAAATAGGAGCAGGAGTAGACCATTTGGCCCCTCAAGCCTGCTCCGCCATTCAATAAGATCATGGCTGATCTGATAATGGACTCAGCTCCACTTCCCTGCCCGTTCCCCATAACCCTTTAGTCCCTTATTGCTCAACCAAAATAGTCTATCTCTGCCTTAAATATATTCAATGACCCAGCCTCCACACCTCTCTGGGGCAGCGAATTCCATAGATTTACAACCATCTGAGAGAAGAAATTTCTCCTCGTCTCAGTTTTAAATGAGCGGCCCCTTATTCTAAGACTATGGACTAGATTTTCCACTTTTTTTGCATGCTTAACGCCCACTTAACACCCATTTTACCGTTGAAATGACGTAAAATGCCCATATATCACCCATGTAGCCACAAAATGGAAACTGACGGGCATTTTTCAGAAACTTATCGCCAAACATTACTTTCCCCATGTGCGTAACGCCGGGAAAAAATAATACCGCCCACCCACTTTTTTGGGGCGGAATCTTCAGAATGGGCAAAATCAATGCCCATAATATCGTCCAGCGTTAATTTCCGCACTGATTTAACGCTGAGTTCAATAACATCGCCCACCCACTTTTTTGGTCTCAAAGAGCATATTTACCAAAACTAGCGGCCATGAGATCACCCAGCGTCACTTTCATCACCTCGCAAACATATCACCTACAATATCACACGCCCAAAAAAAACACCCAGAAAAAGTGGAACTAACTGGAACTAATCACAGCATTATGGACGTCATGTTCTACATCACAAGTCACATCCTTTAAAAGGCAGCTGTGCTTCAACCTCTGGGGAGTTCGGATGTACTCTGTAGGTCATTGGAGTTGATGTGAACATCTGTACAAACATCTTGACCATACTGTGACCGATTGGAATTGAATAGGGGTCTTCGTCAGGACATTCATTGTTTGTGACCAATCGGTGGAAAACAGGGAGCTACTGCAATGGGGCCTGTCCTTTCTCACCCTCTCTTGATGACCAATTACATGCAGCAGACTTGAGGTCGCCGAAGGTAGGTTCCACAACATTATGTGCCCAAGGTAAGATGTGCCAGACTGATGAGGAGGACCAGACCTTAAGTACAGGGAGAAGCAGTCTTACCTCGACTTGCCCGACACCACCTATCTTCAGAGACTGCGCTTCGACAAAGAGGTTATCACTGAGGTATGCCAGCTGATAAGGGGAGATCTGCAGCCTGCCAGCACCATCAATACTGCACTGTCTGTCGAGGTCAAAGTCACTGCGGCACTGTCGTTCAACGCCTCGGGTTCTTTTCAAGCCATAGCTGGTGACATTTGCGGACTTTCTCAGCATGCCACACACTGCTGCATTAGACAGGTCACTGAAGCCCTGTACGCATGCAGGAGAGACTTGATCTGCTTCCCTATGACCATGGAGGCACAGAGTGAGAGGCTCGAGGATTCTCCAGAATTGCAAACTTCCCCAAGGTGCAGGGAGCATTGGACTGTACGCACATCGCGATGTGGACACCTTTTCAGGATGTTGAGGTTTTCAGGACCACAAGGGATGCCATTCCCTGAATGTTCAACTCGTTCTCGACCACCAGCAAATTATACTGGCAGTGAATGCTCAATTTTTGGGCAGCATCCATGATGTTCACATCCTGCGTGAGAGCACTGTATCTGACTTGTTTAACAATCAGCCACAAGGTCAATGCTGGATGCTTGGTGGCCTGGCTGGTAACCCCCCTGCACGACACCAACACTGAAGCTGAGAGGCGATACAACGAGAGCCACAGCGCCACTCGCAATATCATGGAGAAAACCATTGGAGTGCTTAAGCAGAGCTTTAAATGCCTGGACCACTCAGGAGGCGACTTCCAATATTATCCTGATCAGGTAGCTCAATTTGTGGTGGTGAGCTCCATGCTGCATAACTTGGCTATCAGGAGGGGACAAGAATTGCCTGATGAGTCTGACAGTCCACCTCACCACAGAGAGGAAGAGGAGGATGAGGAGGCGGATGCTGACATCGGCCCAGACAATCAGGCTGACGCTGAAGCCATGCCCCCGCCCCCCTGAAGACTGCATGAAAGGGCCCGTGGTGGCATGATAGCTGCAAGAGCCTTACGTCAGGAACTCATCAATGATCACTTTGACTGAAAGAACATTGGTGTTAATTACAAGGCTGACACACTGCTGGGTGTGCAGGTGATACATCAATGGTGGGCATCACCTTGGTGACAGTTAAAGTTTAAGTTGATTGAAGTTAAGTGTCATTATACCCTTTGTTGTTAAGGAATCACCAGCGTGTAACGGTGCAGCTATCTGAGCCAATGCGCAACAAGGTTTTGTTAAAAAAACAGTTAAACCGAACATTTGTCTGAAATCAACAGTATTTCTGTGAAAACCAACCCTTCCCCCCGCCCCCCCCCCCCCAACACCCCGCTTCTCCTCCCTTCCTCTACCCCTTCCCCTTCCCCTCCTGACTCCAAGCCGCCTGACTGAGGAGCTCCTTCATTGGCGGGGGCGGGGGGGAGGGGGAGGGGTGGGTGGGGGGATGATGGACGAAACGCTGCTTGGACGGATACGGGAGAGGACGGTCCCGAGATGAGAACGTGCTTCGAGCCAGAAGCAAGATGTTGCTGCTGGCTCTCATGTGTGGTTGGCAATGGGGTGCGGCACCTTGGGGTGCAGTGTCGCGCTCCGGGAGCACTGGGAGCCCTCTGCCACCAGTGTTCGTGGCTACTAGCTCCAGGGCCTCCACCACCCCTTCCACGTTATTTGTTGGACAAAACCTCAGTGCCAACTATGTTCTTGGTGCTTAGTAGGCTTTTTGCTGCTGCTGAATCTCCCTCGTGCCTCCCATAACACACACCACAGCCACACACGCCTTCAGTCCCTCTGAGCTCCCTCTCGCTCTGTCATGATGACCCTTGACCTCCTGAATCGCGGGAGTCAATCATTGCCATGCCGTTGCTAAGGATGGCGATATTTTACGGCAGAAGGTCAGCGAGATTTAACTCGACCGCGCATTTCATATCGTTTGCAGTTACGTCCATTTTCAACAATGGTGACTAGATGCTTTGAGAATGGGCGAGAAGCCGGCGATCTGAAAACCCCTTTTTTACTGCCCACGCCGGAAATAACGCCTATTTTTGGGCGATAAGCACAAAAGTGGAAAATCTAGCCCTATGTCCCTTAGTTTTAGTTTCCCCTATGAGTGGGCCTGCCTTGCCCGCTCCCCATAGCCCTTTACTTCCTTATCACTCAAAAATCTGTCTATCACTGCCTTAAACATATTCAATGACCCAGCCTCCACAGCTCTTTGGAGCAGAGAATTCCATAGATTTACAACCCTCTGAGAGAAGAAATTCCTCCTCATCTCAGTTTTAAATGTGCGGTTCCTTATTCTGAGACTATGTCCCCTAGTTTTAGTTTCCCCTGTGTGTGGAAATATCCTCTCTGCATCCACCTTGTCGAGCCCCCTCATTATCTTATAAGTTTCAATAAGATCACCTCTCATTCTTCTGAACTCCAATGAGTATAGGTCCAACCTACTCAACCTACCTTCATTAGTCAACCCATTCATCTCTGGAATCAACCTAGTGAACCTTCTCTGAACAGCCTCTAATGCAAGTATATCCCTCCTTAAATGCGGAGACCAAAATTGTACACAGTACTCTAGGTGTGACCTCACCAATACCCTGTACAGTTGTAGGAGGACTTCTCTGCTTTTATACTCCATCACCCTTGTAATAAAGGCCAACATTCCATTTGCCTTCCTGATTACTTGCTGTACCTGCATACGAACGTTTTGTGTTTCATGCACAAGGACCCCCAGATCTCTCAGTATTGCAACACATTGCAATTTTTCTCCATTTAAATTATAATTTGCTTTTCTATTTTTTCTGCCAAAGTGGATAACCTCACATTTTCCCACATCATACTCCATCTGCCAAATTTTTGCCTTCTCACTTTGTCTGTCTATATTCCTTTGCAGATTTTTTGTGTCCTCCTCACAATTTGCTTTCCCACCCATCTTTGTATCATCACAAACTTGCCTACATTACAATCGGTCTCCTCATCCAAATCATTAATATAGATTGTAAATAGTTGAGGACCCAGCACAGAGCCCTGCGGTACCCCACTAGTCACTGTTTGCCAAATGGAAAATGACTCATTTATTCCGACTCTCTGTTTTCTGTTCGTTAGCCTATCCTCTATCCATGCTAATATATTACCCCCAACCCCGTGAGCATTTATCTTGTGGCCTCTTATGTGGCTGCTTATCGAATGCCTTCTGGAAATCCAAATACACCACATTCACTGGTTCCCCCTTATCCACCCTGCTCGTTACATCCTCAAAGAACTCCAGAAAATTTGGCAAACATGATTTCCCTTTCATAAAACCATGCTGACTCTGCTTGATTGATTCATGCTTTTCCAAATGTCTCGCTACTGCTTCCTTAATAATGGACTCCAGCATTTTTCCAACGACAGATGTTAGGCGAACTGGTCTCTAGTTTCCTGCTTTTTGTCTGCCTCCTTTTTAAAATAGGGGCGTTACATTTGCGGTTTTCCAAATTGCTGGGACTGCCAGAATCCAGGGAATTTTGGTAGATGACAACCAATGCATCCACTATCTCTGCAGCCACTTCTCTTAAGACCCTAGGATGTAAGGCATCAGGTCCAGGGGACTTGTCCGCCTTTAGTCCCATTATTTTACCTAGCACTACATCATTAGTGATAGCAATTGTATTAAGTTCCTCCCTACCTATAGCCCCTTGATTATCCACTATTGGGATGTTTTTAGTGTCTTCTACCGTGAAGACCAACACAAAATATTTGTTCAACGTCTCTGCCATTTCCCTGTTCTTCATTATTAATTCCCCAGTCTCATCCTCCAGGGGACCAACACTTACTTTAGCCACTCTTTTCCTTTTTATGTGTCTATTGAAATGTTGCAAGATGCACTGGATTACTTAAAGGTCTACTGTACATGATTAAAGGGAACCCTCAGGCTCAGGGTTAGGGTTCGGGTTAGACAACAGTGTGGCTGTCCAGTTTTAGAGTTTATTTTTGCATGTTATCTCTCTGAGCGATGGTCAGAAAAGATTTTCTTTCTATATCAGGGAAAACACACAATTTCACCACATTTTAACAAAATTGTTTTGCAGCAGTACTTACACATTCTGCATTAACTCCTAGAGTACTGAATGTTTCCATGCAACTTGCGGCAGGTCAATTTAATTTCATCTATAAATAACCTTGCAGTTTGAATTGTGATTTTACTGCTGCTTGTAAGAAGAATGGAAATAGAAAGCACAAAATCAGTTTCATTACGTTCCAGTTCTCCTTACATAGAGAGGTATAATATTATTTCTCGATGAAATTGCGTTGATCTGCTACAGATTGTATTCAGTAATCAATTCAGGTTGTGATGAAGGGTCACATCGGAAACATTAACCTGACTTCTCTTTCAGATGCTGATGGACCAGCTCTGCTTTTCCAGCATTTTTTGTTTTGAAATCAGATTTCCAGCATTTATGTTTCTCTTTTCATCTATTTTATTGTGAGTGCACTGTGAATAGAATAAGACATACAGACTCTGTTTTATGAGGCATGAAAGGACAGTCCCTTTCCATCTGTCTGTGGATCACTGTGTCTAGAATAATGTTCAATAACCTATGCATTAAATACAGGAGTGCCGTTACAATTTATCCCAGTACACATGATACAAAATGCAAGTCTGATATTTACTAAGGCATCTCTCCATCGAATTAAAATAAAAATATTGATGTTTTATTTCCAGGTAAAGTCACACTGTAGCAGCAGTGGGAGAAACAGTCGCTTTTTGGCTACACCAGATGACTGAATTAATACTTACACATTTCTGTTGGTGACCTGATTATATGAGGAGAACTTTTGTGTGTGACAGGAAGCAGAGTAAGGGGATCAATGAATGGACTGACAGATACAATCTTGACATTCAATGCAATTATCATCACTGAGTCCCCCACCATCAACATTCTGGGGGTCACCATTGACCAAAAACTTAACAAGACCAGTCGCATAAATCCCGTGGCTACTAAAGCAGGTCAGAGACTGGCAATTCAGCAGCGATTGGCTGACCTCATGACTCTCCAAAGCATCTGCACCACCTACAAAGTACAAGTCAGAAATGTGATGAAATACTCTCCACTGGCCTGGATAGGACATCATCATCATAGGCAGTCCCTCGGAATCGAGGGAAACTTGCTTCCACTCTTAAAATGAGTCCTTAGGTGGCTGTACAGTCCAATATGAGAACCACAGTCCCTGTCACAGGTGGGACAGATAGTCGTTGAGGGTAAGGGACGGTGGGACTGGTGCCTGGATGGGTGTAGCTGTAACAATACTCAAAGGACATTCAGCCTCCAGAAAAGGCCTCTTACCGCCAGAAAGCGGCAGCCAAGCAGTGGAGTCCAGTGGCTGCTGATTTGCGGTCGAATGGCCGCCCCCAGCAAAATTCAACTTGGTGGATGTCATGTATCTCACATTACTGTATATAACTGTATCTTACCATGCTATACATGACTGTAACTGGATATGACCTGCAACAATAAGCATACTTTACCACAAGGGGTGCAATTGCAGGAGACACTCCATACCTGTCCCACTGAGGTATATAAAGGGAGGTCTCAGGCAAGTGCAGCACTGGAGAGCTGTGAATTAAAGGTGCAGGTCCTGAGTGACCTTGACTTCAGCATGTGTCTCGTGTAAGTCAGTACATTAGAGTCAGGACTTAACAGTGGCGACGAGTTACGGGATCACCGAATCCACAGAATGGCTACCAACAGCTCAGATGAGAAATACAATGCTGGAGACAATTGGGAGGACTTTATAGAAAGACTCGAGCAAAGCTTTGTGACCAAAGACTGGCTGGGCGACGATAAGGCAGACAAGAGAAGAGCCCATCTCTTGACCAGCTGTGGCTCGAAAACATACGCTTTAATGAAAGACCTGCTGGCACACGAGAAACTAGCAAGCAAGTTGTTTGAGGAGTTGAGCACACTGGTGAGAGACTACCTGAAGCCAGCGAGCAGCCTACACATGGCCAGACACAGGTTCTACAACTACAGATGCTGTGTGGGCCAAAGCATACCCGACTTTGTGGCGGAATTTCGGAGGCTGGCTAATTCATGTGAATTCCCCGATGAACTAAGGAGAGAAGTACTGAGAGACTTTTTGATTGAAGGAATAGGTCACGCAGGCATGTTCCGAAAGCTTATAGAGACTAAGAACTTGACTCTACAGGCAGCAGCACTGGTCGCATAGACGCTCTTGGCAGGCAAAGAAGAAACGAGGCTGATCTATAATTCGGTTACAACAAACAACGAGGCATCAGAACAAGGGGTTCACATTGTGAAACAAACCGCTACCCCCACACACAGACAAAGGCAGGAGAGCAGGCCTTCAACAGCAGACAGTGGCGCCAGAAGCTATCAAAATCAAGGGCCACATGAACGACCGATCACACCTCATCAACCCACAATGCGAGCAATCAACAACAGATTGAGAGAAACTCAAGGGAGATCAGCCAGACGCAGCTCATCCTTCGAAAACAATGGAAACGGTCTGTGTTGGAGATGTGGGGAAAGGCACTCAACCAGGGTGTGTCGATTTCAGCATGCTGTTTGCAGAAACTGCAACTACACAGGGCATCTGGCTCGCATTTGCAGAAAAACAGCAGCTCGGCTGGTATACAAATCGGAAGGGTCGGAAAGTGGACCAGAAGACAGTTGGAACAGTGCAGGGGACGCTGAGGCACAGTGGGTTAACACGATCAATGTCCACTGTTCTTACACCAAGACGCCTCCAATTATGATGAGGGTTCTACTCAATGGGATACCCGTCAATATGGAACTGGACATGGGAGCCAGTCAATCCCTCATGAGCGTTCAACAATTTGAACAGCTGTAGCCGCACAAAAGCAACAGACCAAAATTCACAAAGATCGACACCAAACTAAGGACCTATACTAAAGAAATCGTCCCAGTCCTTGTCAGCGCCATGCTCTCGGTCACACACAAAGGGATGGTGAACCGACTTTCCCTGTGGATTGTCCCAGGGGATCTCCCAGCCCTGTTGGGGAAAAGCTGGCTAGCAGAACTTAATTGGAAATGGGATGATGTTCACGCCATGTCGTCAGAGGAATGGACCTCCTGCTCAACAATTCTAAACCGTTTTGAACATCTCTTTCAGCCAGGTGTGGGCACCTTCAAAGGGGCTAAAGTTAGAATCTACATCACACAGAATGTCAGACCGGTCCATCACAAGGCCAGAGCTGTGCCTTATGTGATGAGGGAAAAGATTGAAAACGAACTGGACCGGCTTCTGGGTGAAGGCATAATTTCTCCCATGGAATTCAGCGACTGGGCAAGCCCCATTGTCCCCGTCATGAAGCCGGATGGATCCGTGCGAATCTGTGGGGATTACAAGTCTACCATAAACAGAGTCTCCCTACAGACCAATACCCACTGCCCAGAGCGGAGAACCTATTTGCCACGTTGGCTGGAGGAAAACTTTTCTCGAAACTTGACCTCACATCTGCGTATATGACGCAAGAACTGATTGAAGAGTCTAAGCTACTCACCACCATCAACACACATCGAGGCCTTTTTGTGTACAATCGATGCCCATTCGGCATCAGGTCGGCAGCTGCTATATTCCAGCGCAACATGGAGAGTCTGCTCAAGTCCATCCCGGGGACGGTTGTGTTTCAAGATGACATACTCATCACGGGCAGGGACTCCGACTCTCATCTCTGCAATCTTGAGGAAGTACTAAGTCAATTGGATTGGGTAGGCCTAAGAGTTAAGAAATCCAAGTGTCTGTTTCTCGCGCCTGAGGTTGAATTTTTGGGCAGAAGGATTGCTGCTGATGGAATCTGCCCAACCGAATCCAAAACCGAAGCGATTCGCCTGGCACCCAGGCCCCGGAATGTCTCAGAACTGCGCGCCTTTCTCGGGCTACTCAATTATTTTGTGCAGAACTTGAGCATGCTGCTGGAGCCTCTCCACGTACTACTCAGAAAGGGGTGCGATTGGTTTTAGGGTGACGTCCAAGAACGCGTCTTCAATAAGGCACGCAACCTTCTATGTTCCAAGAGTGTTTTAGCCTTTTTTGACCCAAGTAAAAAGTTAGTCCTTACGTGTGATGCGTTTTACAGCACGTCAATGATGCGGGTAAATTGCAGCCCGTTGCTTATGCCTCCAGGTCACTTTCGCGGGCGGAGCACAGGTACGGTATGGTTGAGAAGGAGGCGCTCGCGTGTGTGTACGATGTCAAAAAGATGCACCAATACCTTTTCGGGGCCAAGTTTGCATTAGAAACCGACCATAAACCCCTACTATCCGAGTGCAAGGCAATAAACGCCAACGCCTCGGCGCGCATTCAGCGGTGGGCACTAATGCTGGCGGCTTACGATTACACGATAAGGCACAGACCAGGCACAGACAACTGTGCCGACGCGCTTTGCAGACTACCCCTGGTGACCACAGAAGGGTCCGACGAACAGGTCTGTGAGATGGTCATGGCAATCAATGCCTTTGAATCCACAGGTTCGCCCATGACGGCTTACCAAATCAAAGCCTGGCCAACCAGCGACCCCAAGTTATCTCTAGGTAAAA
The DNA here is from genome assembly GCF_044704955.1 of Pristiophorus japonicus. Taxonomy (NCBI): domain Eukaryota; kingdom Metazoa; phylum Chordata; class Chondrichthyes; family Pristiophoridae; genus Pristiophorus; species Pristiophorus japonicus. The sequence goes on along the minus strand of NC_091981.1, from coordinate 132,291,584 downwards.
GATGCATTTTAACCAGTGACTGGGCAGAGGCTCGCGATGCCTGCCCCGAGGAGGTCAAACGCTTCCATAGGCGCATGCATGAACTCTCACTACAGGCAGACTGCCTGATGTGGGGCAGCCGAGTAGTTATGTCCTTACGAGGCAGGGAGACGTTTGTCCGGGAGCTCCATCGCGAGCACCCGGGGATCGTCCTTATGAAGGCCATAGCCAGATCTCATGTCTGGTGGCCTGGCATTGACCTGGACTTGGAGCTCTGCGTCCGGTGGTGCACCATTTGTGCCCAACTCAGTAATGCCCCCAGGGAGGCTACCCTAAGCCCCTGGCCCTGGCCCACCAAACCGTGGTCGCGGGTGAACGTAGACTATGCGGGCCCATTCATGGCCAAAATGTTCCTCGTAGTCGTTGATGCATTTTCAAAATGGATCGAGTGCACCATTTTAAACTCGAGCACCACCTCCACCACTGTGGAGATCCTTAGAACCACGTTTGCAATGCACAGCATTCCTGACATATTGGTCAGTGATAATGGTCCGTGCTTCACCAGCGCAGAATTTCACGATTTTATAGTTGACCATGGTATAAATCATGTTAAGGCGGCACCTTTCAAGCTGGCCTCCAATGGCCAGGCAGAGCGAGCAGTGCAGATCATTAAACAAGGCATGCTCAGAATCCAAGGTCCCACGCTGCAGAGCCGCCTGTCGCGACTGCTGCTGGCATACAGATCTCGTCCGCATTCGTTGACTGGGATTCCCCCCGCGCAACTATTGATGAAATGAACCTTAAAGACTAGGCTCTCGTTAATCCTCCCAGACATGCATGACATTTTTGAGGCTAAGCATCAAAAGCTAACTGAGTACCATGACCAAAATTCGAGGGGGAGGTGGAATGAGATCGGGGACAAAGTGTTTGTGCTCAACTATGGCCAGGGTCCCAAATGGCTTGCAGGGACAGTAACAGACAAGAGGGAAACAGGCTACTAGTTGTACAAATGGACAATGGCCAAACCTGCCGGAGGCATGTAGACCAAGTAAAAAGTAGATTCACTGATAACACTGAAGAACCAGAGGCAGACGACAATGTGGAACTCACACCACACCTGGTGGACAGACAGGTGGAACAACCTGAGGGAAGGGCAGTCTCAACAGACAGCCCAGGCGAGATACCAGCAATCACACCGAACAAAACAGACAGCCCAGGCGAGATACCAGCAATCACACCGAACAAAACACAGGCACCAAGGTAAACAACTGAACCACAACTAAGACGCTCCATGCGAGAGCGCAGACCACCTGAGAGACTGAATCTATCAAGGCAATAAGGCCTTGGGGGAGGATGATGTCATGTATCTCACATTACTGTATATAACTGTATCTTACCATGCTATACATGACTGTAACTGGATATGACCTGTAACAATAAGCATACTTTACCACCAGGGGTGCACTTGCAGGAGACACTACATTCCTGTCCCACTGAGGTATATAAAGGGAGATCTCAGGCAAGTGTAGCACTGGAGAGCTGTGAATTAAAGATGCAGGTCCTGAGTGACCTTGACTTCAGCATGTGTCTCGTGTAAGTCAGTACATTAGAGTCAGGATTTTCCGATGGTTCCTACTTTCACCCCGCTGCTGCCAACCGGTCCTAAGTGCGTAATCAAAGCACGCACTGCCAATCTCCTGCACCTCCAGCCAAATTCAACGTGAAAAATCTTTGATCCGGTGCACAGTGCCCCCACCAGCTTTTTCTGTCGGTGCACTTTGTTTTCTGTGTGTGGGACATGACTGCGCGGCGGCCATTAAAGACATGGGCCCACTGATGTGACCGTCATGTTTTTTTTTGTCAGCCAATTGCCAGGTCAGGCCGACAATTATGCCCCCGGGTTCAGCCGGGCCGCCAACAGGCAGCCTGGCACCCCCCCTTGGGTGCCAGGCCGCTGGCCCGGCCAAAACCATACCTGCCAGGCTCAGTGGGCCGAAGTTTTAAAATGGTGAAGGCTTTCCCCTTTAAGTGAAGAGGAGAGCCGTGGTGACGCACACGTGTCATGACATCATCACTGCTCCTCTGATGATTGACAGCGGCGGTGACTCCATCCGCCTCCACTTCCACCCCTCTCATTGTCGAGCTTCTGCTTACCACCCCACTTCCGTCCCCATTATGACCGACTTCCGGTCTGCCTGGAAAAAAAATGACAAAGAGCTCAATTTCGTGAAAGAGGCCACCTCATCACCGCGGCGGAAAAACACTTAAAAAATGGTAGGTGTGCCAGGTCTCTGGCGGGCCTGAATTTTTCTACCTCAAGAAGTTCAACACCATCCAGGACAAAACAGCCTGGTTGATTGGCACCCCATCCACTAGCTTAAACATCCACTTTATCCGCCATCGGCGTACTGTGGCTGCAGTGTGTGCCATCTACAAGATGCACGGCAGAAAGTCACCAAGGCTTCTTCAGCAGTACCTTTATCACCTAGAAGGACAAGGGCAGCAGGTGCATGGGAACACCATCACCTCACATGGCCCCTCCAAGTCTTACACCACCCTGACAAATATTGACTCCAAACAGGACCTACAAGATCGTGCATAAATTACAGACTGGCATCAGTCCAGTTTTTTGAAATAGTACAAAATGTTATCCAAGCAATGCAAGTTAAACATTTTTTAATGAGTACTTCCAAAGTTGACCGGAGCTGTTCCATTTGCACTGCTTCTCAAAGCAGGCAGCTGTACTGGATGATAATATTGCACAGCATCTTGTTGCTGATGGCTGGATGCCAGCAAGGTGATTTCAGGTACAGATGATACCACCTTGTTAGTAGTAGGCAACCTCCCCATCTGCTGCAATGGAGATATCTGCCTGAGACCTCTGAGATTCAAAGCTACATTTAACCTATCTTCAGAGAGTTGGGACTTTCTGCCAGGGTACCTCTAGAGTTACCAACCTGACAGTGTTTGCAATAAACCCATTGAATACCATTGAATCCAACTGATAGTCCCTCAGACATTAAACTGAGAGTACAAACAGGGCAGAATTTGTTGTCGTGTATGCTCTGTGCTGAGCTGCACCAGTGGGATTCTTGAACAACAATACTCTGCAGCAATGTGTGCAGAGATTTGACTGTTAGATCATATATATTTAACTTGTCAAAATGACAACTTAATTTTCTGATGGAGGAAAATTAAGTAATTATCTACTGAAAGTAAACAACATTTCTCTATCCAACTGCAAAGCAAAGGTTTACTAATTGATCAGCTTGTTTACAAAAAGATGTCACACATCATTTCATGGTTGTTCTGACAGTTGGCTGTCTGTTGGTTAATTTTCTTTTTTGGATGTATAGCTAACAGTGAGAATTGACATCCAAATCCTTTAAAAAAATTGTCAAATAACACTACAAAGTAACTGGATGTCAGTCTTCCAACCATATATTGAATTTTGAGAAGATAGATCTCAGAAGTAAATGTTGCCAAATTAAGTTAATTTCAGGGTTAAGTCATGGCAGGAGAGCCCAGACCTGTGTCATGCTCCTCCTGTGCTATGTGGGAAGCCAGGGACGCTTCCAGAGTCCCTGATGACTACATGTGCAGGAAGTGTATCCTGCTGCAGCTCCTGACAGATCGCATTGCAGCACTGTAGCTGCGCATGGATTCACTCTGGAACATCCGCGATGCTGAGGAAGTCGTGAATAGCACGTTTAGTGAGTTGGTCACACCGCAGGCAAAGGTTACACAGCCAGATAGGGAATGGGTGACCATCAGGAAGAGCAGTGGAAGGAAGGTAGTGCAGGGGTCCCCTGCGGTCATCCCCCTCCAAAACAGATACACCACCTTGGGTGCTGTTGGGGGAGATGACTCACCAGGGGAGGGCAGCAGCAGCCAAGTTCATGGCACCATGGGTGGCTCTGCTGCACAGGAGGGCAGGAAAGAGAGTGGGAGAGCTACAGTGGTAGGGGATTCTATTGTAAGGGGAATAGATAGGCGTTTCTGTGGATGCAATCGGGACTCCAGGATGGCATGTTGCCTACCTGGTGCAAGGGTCAAGGATGTCTTGGAGCAGCTGCCGGACATTTTGAAGGGGAAAGGTGAACAGCCAGTTGTTGTGGTGCATATAGGTACCAACGATATAGGTAAAAAATGGGATGAGATCCTACAAGCTGAATTTAGGGATCTAGGAGTTAAATTAAAAAGCAGGACCTCCAAGGTAGTCATCTCAGGATTGCTATCAGTGCCACATACTAGTCAGAGTAGGAATTGCAGGATAGCTAAGATAAATACGTGGCTTGAGGAGTGGTGCAGGAGGGAGGAATTCAAATTCCTGGAACATTGGAACCGGTTCTGGGGGAGGTGGGACCAGTACAAACCGGACGGTGTGCACCTGGGCAGGACTGGAACCGATGTCCTAGGGGGAATGTTTGCTAGTGCTGTTGGGGAGGGGTTAAACTAATATGGCAGGGGGATGGGAACCGATGCAGGGAGAAAGAGGGAAGTAGAATGGTCGCAGAAGCAAAAGATAGAAAAAAGAAAAGTAAAAGTGGAGGGCAGAGAAACCCATGGCAAAAATCAAAAAGGGCCACATTACAGCAAAATTCTAAAGGGACAAAATGTGTTAAAAAGACAAGCCTAAAGGCTCTGTGCCTCAATGCGAGCAGTATTCGTAATAAGGTGGACGAATTAACTGCGCAGGCAGCTATTAACGAATATGATATAATTGGCATTATGGAGACATGGCTCCAGCTTGACCAAGGCTGGGAACTCAACATCCAGGGGTATTCAACATTCAGGAAGGATAGACAGAAAGGAAAAGGAGGTGGGGTAGCTGGTTAAAGAGGAAATTAACGCAATAGTAAGGAAGGACATTAGCCTGGATGATGTGGAATCGGTATGGGTGGAGCTGCGGAATAACAAAGGGCAGAAAACGCTAGTGGGAGCTGTGTACAGGCCACCAAACAGTAGTAGTGAAGTTGGGGACAGCATCAAACAAGAAATTAGAGATGCGTGCAATAAACGTACAGCAGTTATCATGGGCGACTTTAATCTACATATAGATTAGGCTAACCAAACTGGTAGCAATACGGTGGAGGAGGATTTCCTGGAGTGTATTAGGGATGGTTTTCTAGACCAATATGTCGAGGAACCAACTAGAGGGCTGGCCATCCTAGATTGGTAATGTGTAATGAGAAACAACTAATTAGCAATCTTGTTGTGTGAGGCCCCATGGGGAAAAGTGACCATAATATGGCAGAATTCTTTATTAAGATGGAGAGTGACACAATTAATTCAGAGACTAGGGTCCTGAACTTAAGGAAAGGTAACTTTGATGGTATGAGACGTGAATTGGCTAGAATAGATTGGCGAATGATACTTAAAGGGTTGACAGTGGATAGGCAATGGCAAACATTTAAAGATCACATGGATGAACTTCAACAATTCTATATCCCCTGTCTGGAGTAAAAATAAAATGGGGAAGGTGGCTCAACCGTGGCTAACAAGGGAAATTCGGGATTGTGTGAAATCCAAGGAAGAGGCATATAAATTGGCCAGAAAAAGCAGCAAACCTGAGGACTGGGAGAAATTTAGAATTCAGGAGAGGAGGACAAAGGGTTTAATTAGGAGGGGGAAAATTGAGTATGAGAGGAAGCTTGCTGGGAACATAAAAACTGACTGCAAAAGCTTCTATCGATATGTGAAGAGAAAAAGATTAGTGAAGACAAACGTAGGTCCCTTGAAGTCAGAACCAGGTGAATTTATAATGGGGAACAATGAAATGGCAGACCAATTGAACAAATACTTTGATTCTCTCTTCACTAAGGAAGACACAAGTAACTTTCAGGAAATACTAGGGGACCGAGGGTCGAGTGAGAAGGAGGAACTGAAGGAAATACTTATTAGTCAGGAAATTATGTTAGGGAAATTGATGGGATTGAAGGCTGATAAATCCCTAGGGCCAGATACTCTGCATCCCAGAGTACTTAAGGAAGTGGCCCTAGAAATAGTGGATGCATTGGTGATTATTTTCCAACAGTTCTGGATCAGTTCCTATGGACTTGAGGGTAACTAATGTAACACCACTTTTTAAAAAAGGAGGGAGAGAGAAAACGGGGAATTATAGACCGGTTAGTCTGACATCAGTAGTGAGGAAAATGTTGGAATCAATTATTAAAGATGAAATAGCAGTGCATTTGGAAAGCAGTGACAGGATCCAAGTCAGCATGGAATTATGAAAGGGAAATCAAGCTTGACAAATCTTCTGTATCTCGTAGAGTGGACAAGGGAGAACCAGTGGATGTGGTGTATTTGGACTTTCAAAAGACTTTTGACAAGGTCCCACATAAGAGATTGTTGTGTAAAATTAAAGCACATGGTATTGGGGGTAATGTATTGACGTGGATAGAGAACTGGTTGGCAGATAGGAAGCAGAGAGTCGGGATAAACGGGTCCTTTTCAGAATGGCAGGCAGTGACTAGTGGAGTGCCGCAGGGCTCAGTGCTGGGACCCCAGCTATTTACAATATACATCAATAACTTAGATGAAGGAATTGAGTATAATATCTCCAAGTTTGTCGATGACACTAAGCTGGGTGGTGGTGTGAGCTGTGAGGAGGATGCTAAGAGGCTACAGGGTGACTTGGACAGGTTACGTGAGTGGGCAAATGCATGGCAGATGCAGTATAATGTGGATAAATGTGAGGTTATCCACTTTGGGGGAAAAAACATGAAGGCAGAATATTATCTGAATGGTGGCAGATTAGGAAAAGGGGAGGTGCAACGAGACCTGGGTGTCATGGTATATCAGTCATTGAAGGTTGACATGCAGGTACAGCAGGCGGTGAAGAAGGTAAATGGCATGTTGGCCTTCATAGCTAGGGGATTTGAGTATAGGAGCAGGGGGAGGTCTTACTGCAGTTATACAGGGCCTTGGTGAGGCCTCATCTGGAATATTGTGTTCAGTTTTGGTCTCCTAATCTGAGGAAGGATGTTCTTGCTATTGAGGGAGTGCAGCGAAGGTTCACCAGACTGATTTCCGGGGTTACACGACTGACATTTGAGGAGAGACTGGATCGACTGGGCCTGTATTCACTGGAGTTTAGAAGAATGAGAGGGGATCTCATAGAAACATATAACATTTTGACAGGACTGGACAGGTTAGATGCAGGAAGAATGTTCCCGATGTTGGGAAGTCCAAAACCATGGGTCACAGTCTTAGGATAAGGGGTAAGCCATTTAGGATCGAGATGAGGAGAAACTTCTTCACTCAGAGAGTTGTTAACCTGTGAAATTCTCTACCGCAGAGAGTTGTTGATGCCAGTTCGTTAGATATATTCAAGAGGGAGTTCGATATGGCCCTTACGGCTAAAGGGATCAAGGGGTATGGAGAGAAAGCAGGAAAGGGGTACTGAGGTGAATGATCAGCCATGATCTTATTGAATAGTGGTGCAGGCTCGAAGGGCCGAATGGCCTACTCCTGCACCTATTTTCTATGTTTCTATGTTTTCTGACTCGAAACCATATCAACAAACCTGATCAAACTTATCTAGAAAAATCCGGATTATCTGGATCTATTGAAAGAGGAATTTTCCATCTTACTGAATTCATACAATGCAATACAAGGCACCCATCATACCCATAGCCCCACCTCACTGCAGTTACAAAACCTCCATCCATCATAGTCCTCTCTCTTATCTCTGATTTATAAATGTCTGTCTTGAGTTAGCTTATTTCTGCCAATGCAGCGATAGGAAGGTGTTACAGTTGGTCTTCATGCCATGAGGCAAGGTGAAGGGGAAAAAAAATCAGCCAACATTGTTGCTCCTGTTCACTATCCAGTCACCTTTGTTGGAATGTGTTTGTGTGTAGATTTTGGATGACAATAGGATCAGTCTCTGTTTTGATCACCCCTTATGGAGGAATAATATGCTAATACTTCTGTTGTAGTACCTTCGGTGGAATTGCTGCTGGCTGTAAATCTTGCACTATTGCATGGGCAGCCTGGTCCTGCCCTCTTACTACCACACATGCCAGGAAGTTGAGGAACTGAAGAAGGGGCAGGCATGTGCTGCTGTCCTCCTGTGAGAGAATTCCTCGCAGCCACTTGTCTTGGCTCTGCATGACTATTGGTCAGCAGAAAAGAAGTTAGAAATGCGAATCAGATCAGTGAGCCCTGAAAGATGGCTGTCTGTAACCAAACTTGTCGAAGCCAGATGAAACAGCCCTTTCTATTCTGGCGCCCAAGGTCTCCGTGGCAATAGTTTTGAGCATCTGTGCTAGAATCACAGACGGTGATTACGATCTCTGTGGTGCAGGTGCCACTAAAGATCATCCTGGAGCTGCCTGCACATATATGTAATGTTCTCCAAGCATCCTTTACTTAAAAGCAGCACTTGAGACATCTGGGTCCAGAAACTCTTCAACCAAGGGCAGATTCCTCCTGCCTCCTCAAATTCCAACCCCAGCTCCTCCTGGCTACTCAAGCTATGTACATCAACCTGCTACTCCCCCTATCTAATGCTCCTCAATCTCAGCCTTGGCTCAGTAGGAGCACTCTCATCTGTGAGTCAGAAGGTTGTGGGTTCAAGTACCACTCAAGGCACTTGAGCCCATAATCTAGGCTGACACTCCAGAACAGTAGCGAGAGAGTTCCGTCTCTCAAATAAGATGTGAAGCAGAAGCCCCGTCTGCCCTCTCAGGTAGACATAAAAGATCCCATGACATTATTTCAACAACAACAACAACAACAACAACAACTTGTATTTATGTAGTGCCTTTAACACAGTGAAACTTCCCAAGGCGCTTCACAGGAGTATTATGCAATACAAATTTGACACCGAGCCACATAAGTAGAAATTAGCACAGGTGACCTAAAGCTTGGTCAAAGAGGTATGTTTTAAGGAGCGTCTTGAAGGAGGAAAGAGATAGAGATTCGGAAAAGTTTAGACAGGAAGTTCCAGAGCTTGGGGCCTAGGCAACAGAAGGCACGGCCACCAATGGTTGAGCGATTACAATCAGGGATGTTCAGGAGGGCAGAACTAGAGGAACTCAGACATCTCAGGGGGTTGTGGGGCTGGAGGAGATTACAGAGATAGAGAGGGGTGAGGCCATGGATGATTTGAAAACAAGGATGATAATCTTGAAATTGAGGTGTTGTTTAACCGGAAGCCAATGTAGGTCAGTGAGCCCAGAGGTGACGGATGAGCGGGACGGTGCAAGTTAGGACACGGGCAGCCGAGTTTGGATCACTTCTAGTTTATGTCGGGTTGAATGTGGGAGGCCAGCCAGGAGTGCGGTGGAATAGTCAAGTCCAGAGGAATCAAAGACATGAATGAGGGCTTCAGCAGCGGCTGAGCTGAGGCAAGGGCGGAGATCCGCGAGGTTACGAAGATGGAAATAGGTGGTCATAGTTATGCTGCGGATATGTGGTCGACAGCTAATTTCAGGGTCAAATATGACACCAAGGTTGCGAAGATGAACAGAAGCGTTCTCCCTGGTGTCCCGGCCAATATTTATCCCTCAATCAACAGCACTAAAATAGATTATCTGGTCATTATCACACTGCTGTTTGTGGACCTGGCTGTGCGTTAATTGGCTACTGCATTTCCCGCATTACTAAAGTGATTACACTTCTAAAGCCTGAACTTGACCCTCCTCTTCACTTTCCCCCTCTAACCCCCCCAATCCACGATCAACTATTAAGGGTTATTTTGGGGAAAGGATGAAAACAGGCGCTAAATGGGCGCTGTACTAATAAAACACGACTGTTTAAAAGTTTGGATTTAGCCTGCTATCTTGGGGCTAATTTCTGACTACCATGATTTAAACCTGCCTGGAGGCACTAAAAAGGACACTGCAGGTTTAGCACTCAAGCGCTGATCAGTAGCAATTTTCCTGGCGAGGTGTATGTATCCTCCACGCACACATTTCCACTGAAGGTGTGCAGACTAACAAACAACGGCACTTGTCAGGATGACTCAGCGACTGAGACTGAGGGCTCACAGGTTCTCAGAGGCAGCACTGGAGGTGCTGGTGGAGGAGGGATGTCCTATACCACAGGGATGGGAGGGAAGGAGGCCACAGAGGTTACTAATGTGGCGGATGTGGGAGGAGATCACCATGGAGGTCACAGCCAGGAGCACTGCCACCAGGATGTGGCTTCAGTGCCACAAAAAATGTAATGATTTGACACTAGTAGTCAAGGTAAGATCCCATCTCACAAACACACTTCTCAATAACTGTACCACCACCAGCATCACAACCTGAACACACTGCATCCACCATCGAACGATTGCATCCTTCACAGTCACAACTCATATCTCAAACACCTTGACCCCAGAGGAGGAGGGGGGCGCGAGGAAGAAGGCACCACGTCAATCTTTGCCACTGTCGCAGGCACCAGCTCAGAGATTGGCACCACGCATAACCTAAATGCTAGCATAGAACAGGGATCCTTACAGTGGCACGCACTGGGCACTAGTGGGCAGCATCCATACTGGGTGGAAGGGACACAACTACCACTTTGCTGGGGGCAAGGTCACATACTAGTTCTGCTGTAGAGGAGTCAGATGAGGACTGCGCAGGGCCAAGCTTCAGATGACAAACCAAATGTTTGGTGCAATGGAGAACCTGTCTGAAAGCTTATGGGTTGTGGCTAGGGACATGGACAAGTTTACCTCCAATTTGGCCCATGGCTTGATGCAGAGCTGTGAACCCATCCTCTCCAGTGTGGAATGGCTAGCCAATTTCATCACGCAATCTGTGGAGCTCCACATCATACAGTGCCTGATGACTCAGATCGCAGCTTCCACTGCAGTGATAGCAGCTTCCATGGGACACTAAGCACTAAACAGTAGTGTTGGGCTGTTTGCCTTTTTTCTGCCTTTATCTACCTGTTCTCCTATTTTTCCTACATTATAAGAGTGATTACAATTGAAAAGTAATTAAGTGGGTGTGAAGTGATGAAGCACTTTGGGATACCCGGAGGTCATGCAAAGCAGTATATAAACGGAATTTATTTCTTCCTTTTTTCCTTTCTTTCTTTCTTTCTGTCTCTTTCGCTCTCTCTCACCCTCAGCTGATACTTGGTGGGTAGATGGTAAATGAAGGTTTATACAATACAGTGCTGGCAGAAAAAGAAAGACTTGGATTTATATAGCGCCTTTCACAACAACTGGACGTCTCAAAGTGCTTTACAGTCAATGATGTACTTTTTGGAGTGTAGTCACTGTTGTAATGTAGGAAACGTAACAGCCAATTTGCGCACAAGCAAGCTCCCACAAACAGCAATGTGATAATGACCAGATAATCTGTTTTTTTGTTATGTTGATTGAGAGATAAATATTGGCTAAGACACCAGGGATAACTCCCCTGCTTTTCTTTGAAATAGTGCCATGGGATCTTTTACCTTCATTTAAGAGAGCAGACGGGACCTCAGTTTAATATCTCATCCAAAAGACGGCACTTCCGACAGTGCAATGCTCCCTCAGGACTGCACTGGAGTGTCAGCCTAGATTTCTCATGCTCAAGTCCCCGGAGTGGGACTTCAACCCACAACCTCCTGACTCAGAGACGAGTGTGCTACCCACTGAGCCACAGCTGTCAGATCTTGTTCTTCCTCCTGTGCTTCTTCTTGCTATGTGACACAGAGGTGGGAAAGACAAATAAAGAATGGGTTTCAGAGGACTCGAGTTCACATGTGACTTGCAATAGAAGGAGTTATATGATCATTTATGATCTAATTGGTGACGGCCCTATAACATGAGAAGGAAGAAAAACAGGATGTTATGACAAACCTGCAGCTGGCACCTACCCTCTGACTTCCCTTTCACTAACTTTTTCTATTGCCTGCCTCCTCAGCAATTCCAGAGTTTCCCCCTTGTAAGAGGTGAGTGATCTGAGGTTGGGTGCGGCACCATCTGTGGCCAAACTTTTCCTTGTATCATGGGATGTCTCCTCCTTTGAAAATAATGCAGACAGTGTAAATGCCTTCTGGTTGCATTGAGATGCTGAACAATCCAGGTGTCAACAGACAGACCATAATGAGTTGATGACGGGTGCAGGAAAAACGCAATTACATATCACGTGAGGATTTCTGTGAGGTACAAGCACGCAATGCTGTGAATGAAGTAACAATTTCAGGTGAAGGTTAGGCAATGTAAAGGGCCCCGCAAAACCTCTGGGACTATCATGGTAAACTCTTGAAGCCCTTCTACACATTGAGATGAAGGTGGTTGTAAGTGAAATACATGGTTAGCTAAGTACATTTTTTAAGGATGTAGTTCACTCTTCCTGCCTTCCTCTGCTGCAGGTGTTTAAGTCCTGTAGCAGCACATCATTCCCCTGCTCCTCTCTCACCTCCAACAGTGTGAAGCTCCCAATCGCAATCAGCAACAATCCCAGGAACCCATCTCAAATATGTACATTAAGCTGACCCTGTAAAATTCACTGGACCCAGCAATGAGTCAGTTGGATAGGCAGAAGTCCTGCTTGAGACATTTCATAGGTTGTGGTTTGCACATGAACATTTGTCATTTAGGCAAAGTACTATAAAGTGGATTGCACCTATAGAATCACGCCCAACATGAGCCATTGTATTCAGGAAAAGAGTGCAGAAGGAAATAATAAAGTAATGCATTTAAGCCAGTAGTAAAATGCCCTGTGTCTCAGAGCACAAAGAACATTCTGATACCACCTTGATTTTTAGCAGTCCAAACACAGTTTCCAAAAGAAAGTAAATTATCTTCAGGCAGATTAACCATAACAGGGGTAATTTTAATCTAGCCCACTCGGCCCATTTCCAATGTTACTTTTCATTGCCTTTAGTGCCCGACTTACACTTGCACGGAGTCTGATCTTCAGTTACAGTTGTTTCTGTTTACACTCATCAGCAGAGGTGAAACAATTCTGTGTTCATTCTACACTGTGTGGTGTCCAACAACAACACCATACATTCTTCTAGCTCCTTTAATGTGAAAAAAACTCCCAAGACATGTCACATTGAAAACAGTTTGTGGAAAAGACGGCAAGCTACAGGGAGATAAATTAGAAGTGCTCAAAAAATGGGCTTTGAGTAGGTTTTTATAGGTAGAGAGAGAAGTGGAGAGTCAGATTTTTTCTATTGGTTTAGAGACAGAGGGAGAGAGAAATTGTTTAATTTTTTAATTTTGAAAATTTAGCGCCAGGCACAAAGGATTCTGAAGTTCTTCTAAATTGGGCTTTAGTGCCCCAGGAAGAAAGATAAATCAAACGCTAATGATCTCAGTGGGACGCTACTGCGGCCCTACCACCAGAGCACTACCAAATTTCAGGTGATTTGGATTCATAAATCATCCTTTAATTCTTCAAACTGGCTCATTCCACCTTTCTTAAAATTCATTCCGGGATGTGTGCATTGCTGGCAAGGCCAGCATTTATTGCCCATCCCTAATTGCCTTTGAGAAGGTGATGATGAGACATCTTCTTGAACTGCTGCAGTCCGTTTGGTGAAGGTACTCCCACAGTGCTGATGGGGAGGGAGTTTCAGGATTTTGACCCAGCGACGATGAAGGTACGCCGATATATTTACAACTCAGGATGGTGTGTGACTTGGAGGGGAGCTTGCAGGTGATGATGCTCCCATGCGCTGCTGCACTTGTCCTTCTAGGTAATGGAGGTTGTGCGTTTAGGAGGTGCTGCCGAAGAAGTCTTGGTGAGTTGCTGCAGTGCATCTTATACATGGTACACACTGCAGCCACGGTACGCTGGTGGTGGAGGGAGTGAATGTTGAAGATGGTGGATGGAGTGGCAATCAAGTGGGTAGCTTTGTCATGAATGGTGTCAAACTTCTTGAGTGTTGTTGGAGCTGCACTCATCCAGGCAAGTGGAGAGTATTCCATTACACTCCTGACTTGTGCCTTGTAGATGGTGGAAAGGCTTTGGGAAGTCAGGAGGTCAGACACTTGCTGCAGAATACCCAGCCTCTGACCCAGTCTCATTGTCACAGTATTTATGTGGCTGGTCCAGTTAAGTTTCTGGTCAATGGTGACTCAAAGGATGTTGATGATGGGGGATTTGGCGATGGTAATGCCATTGAATATCAAGGAGAGCTGGTTAGACTCTCGCTTGTTGAAGATGGTCATTGCCTGGCATTTGTGTGGCTCGAATGTTACTTGCCACTTATCAGCCCTAGTCTGAATATCGTCATGGTCTTGCTGCATGCGGGCATGGACTGCTCCATTATCTGAGAAGTTGCGAATGGAACTGAACACTGTGCAATCATCAGCGAACATCACCACTTCTGACCTTATGATGGGGGGAAGCTCATTGTTGAAGCAGCTCAAAATGGTTGGGCCTAGGACACTGCTCTGAGGAACACCTGCAGCAATGTCCTGGGGCTGGGATGATTGACCTCCAACAACCACAAACATCTTCCTTTGTGCTAGGTATGAGATTTCCCCTGATTTCCATTGACTTCAATTTTACTAGGGCTCCTTGATGCCACACTTGGTCAAATGCTGCCTTAAAAATGTCAAGGGCAGTCACTATCACCTCATTTCTGGAATGCAGCTCTTTTGTCCATTTTTGTACCAATGTTGTAATGAGGTCTGGAGCCAAATGGTCTTTACGGAACTCAAACCAAGCATCGGTGAGCAAGTTATCGATGAGTAAATGCCACTTGATAGCACTGTTGACGACACCTTCCATTACTTTGCTGCCAATTGAGAGTAGACTGATGGGGTGGTAATTGCCAGATTGGATTTGTCCTGCTTTTTGTGGACAGGTCACACCTGAGCAGTTTTCCACTTTGTCGGGTAGATGCCAGTGTTGTAGCTGTACTGGAACAGCTTGGTTAGAGGTACGGCTAGTTCTGGAGCACAAGTTTTCAGCACGACAGCCTGGATATTGTCAGGTCCCATAGACTTTGCTGTATCCAGTGCGCTCAACCCTTTCTTGATCTCACATGGTGTGAATCGAATTGGCTGAAGACTGGCTTCTGTGATGACCTCAGGAGGAGGCCGATATGGATCATGCACTCGGCACTTCTGGTTGAAGATGGTTGTAAACACTTTAGCCTTGTCTTTTGCACTCAGGTGCTGGGGTCCACCATCATTGAGGATGGAGATATTCATGGACCCTCTTCCTCCTGTTAGTATTTAATTTTCCACTACCATTCACGACTGGATGTGGCAGGACTGCAGAGATTTGATCTGATTCGTTGATTATGGGATCGCTTAGCCTGTCTATAGCATGCTGCTTCCGCTGCTTAGCATGCATGTAGTCCTGTGTGGCAGCTTCCCCAGGTTGGTACCTCATTGTTAGGTACACCTGGTGCTGCTCCTGGCATGCTCTTCTACATTCTTCATTGAACCAGGGTTGGTCCTCTGGTTTGATGGTAATGGTAGAGTGAGGGATATGCAGGGCCATTAGGTTACAGATTGTGGTGGCATACAATGCTGCTGCTGCTGATGGCCCACAGTGCCTCATGGACGCCCAGTTTTGAGTTGCTAGATCTGTTTGAATCTATCCCATTTAGCACGGTGGTAGTGCCACACAACACGATGGAGGGTGTCTCAGTGTGAAGACGGGACTTCGTCTCCACAATACTGTGCAGTAGTCACTGCTACCAATGCTGTCATGGACAGATGCATCTGCGACAGGTAAATTTCTGAGGACGAGGTCAAGTAGGTTTTTTCCACGAGTTGGTTCTCTCACCACCTGCCGCAGGACTTCAGGACTCGGCCAGCTCGCTCTGTAGTGGTACTACCGAGTCACTCTTGGTGATGGACACTGAAGTCCTCCACCCAGAGTACATTCTGTGCCCTTGCTATTCTCAGTGCTTCTTCCAAGTGGTGTTCAACATGGCGGAGTACTGATTCATCAGCTGAGGGATGGTGCTAGGTGGTAATCAGCAGGAGGTTTCCTTGCTCATGTTTGACATGAAGCCCTGAGACTTCATGGAGTCCAGAGTCAATGTTGAGGACTCACAGGGCCACACTATCCCGAATGTATACCACTGTGGCACCACCACTGGTGGGTCTGTCCTGCCAGTGGGACAGGATATACCCAGGGACGTTGATGGAGGAGTCTGGGACATTGACGGAAAGGTATGATTCTGTGAGTATGACTATGTCAGGCTGTTGCTTGACTAGTCTGTGGGACAGCTCTCCCAGTTTTTGCACAAGTCCCCAGATGTTAGTGAGGAAGACTTTGCAGGTTTGACTGGGCTGGGTGTGCCTTTGTCGTGTCTGAAGCCGACGCCGAGGTCGATGCTGGGTGTCTGTCTGGTTTTATTCTTATTATTGTTTCTTGTAGCAGCTTGTTACAACTGAGTGGCTTGCTAGCCATTTCAGAGGGCAGTTAAGAGTCAACCACATTGCTGTGGGTCTGGAGTCACATGTAAACCAGGCCAGGTAAGGACGGCAGATTTCCTTCTCTAAAGGAAGCAGATGGGTTTTTATGATAATCCAGTAGTTTCATGGTCACCATTACTGACACTAGCTTTTTATTCCAGATTTATTAAATTAACTGAATTTAAATTTCCAAGCTCCCATGCTGGGATTCGAACTCACGTCTATGGATTATTAGTCCAGGTCTTTGGATTACTAGTCCCATCCCAGCTCTTAAAAGGCAGGTTATATCAATGTACAGGTGCTCATTTTCCACATTTCTGGAACTGAAGTTGACCTGAGAGCAAGTGAAACATAACATGGCTATGGCTCCTCCCAATCCAAATCCAAGATAGAGAGAGTTGGTTCACTGACGCCGTATTGGAGGCATTGGTGGCTGCAGTGGAACAATGGAGAGAAGCGCTGTTCCCAGCCAGTGGAAGGAGACCATTGCCCCAGGTCTTCAGGGCAATATGGAGGGAACTGGCCCAGGAGGATATCGGCTAGTAATGTCGTGGAATGCAGCCTGACAATGTGCTGTAAAAAAATTCAACGACCTCAGTCGAGTGGTCAAGGTGAGTACATGCTTCAACAGGTCTCACATACCAGCATCTGAACCTCAGTCTGTACACACTATGCAAAGTACCACTCCCCCACCACTCATCCACCAAACATCTGCACCTACTCAAACTCACATCCTCATCTCACACCTTGCCTACATTCATAGTTATTCAATGATGGTAGGCATATCTCCCAGACACATAGCTGGACTCTGACTTACACCCATTCCTTTCTTTTGCAGACCAAGATGGCACACAACAGGAGGGAGCAGCAGAGGACGGGCGGGGGTGAACCTCGGCTCCAGCAGCTGTCCGACCTGGAGGAGCGAGTGCTGCGACTCATTGGGCAGCAGGTGGTGGGCGCTATGGCCGTCGGCGACATCGACCCCGCTGGGGGCAACAATGGTAACTTTATCCCCTCTCCTTTTCTCAGCCTACTTCCCCATCACACCAGAGGTTTTATCTCTTTCCAGCTCCTGATACTGTCTGGCTTCCTTGCTCCATTCCGGCCCCCTGCCCTCACCTTAACACGAGTCTTGTGCCTTTGTGCTTTCAGATAATCAGCAAGCAGATGAACAGCCCCACTGAGAGTGAGGAAGAAGAAGAGGAGGAGGACCCAAGCACCATGTCACTGCATCTCTCAACCAGAGGCACCACCTCAAAGAATGACACTATGCGATCGTTCGAGGCAAGCTTAGTACAGGGGTCTGCACCGGGTAATGCACCGGGGACGAGCAGGCTGCAGCAAGGCCGGGGGAAAGGATAGCTCGGGGGCCAGCTCCCCAGAGGGAGAGTTCGTCCGCGAGTTCTGCTGCACAGGACTCAGATGAGGACCTTGATGGGGAGGTGTTCACAACAGGGGTGATGGCCATGCACTCCGAGATGATAGGTGCAATGGCAAGGGTGCCCAAAAGCCTCTTGGCAATGGTAAGGAGCATGGAGAAGTCCACCTCCAAAATTGCAGAGTTCTGTGCACACCATGGAGCCCATCATTTCCAGTCAGCAGACGATGGTGAACTCCCAGAGAGACCATGCGGATTCAAACCTCATGACGGCAGCTTATGTGGCAGCTTCCATTGCAGCATAGGTGGAAGCAATGCAATGTCTTAGTGCTGTAATGGAGTCAATGGTTGCTGGCATCGAAGCTCAGACTGTTCTTTTGCAATCTCATCTGAATGCCACACAAGTTCTGACTGCTACTGTGGTGTATGAAATGATACAATGAACTCCGTACTGTGAGCTAGTGACTAGGTGTAACCTGGTCAGTCTTTAATGGCTTCCAGAAGTGAAGATACAAAGTTGAAGTTCAGGTTATATACTGGGCCCAACACAAGTGTACCTATGACCCTAGGACCTCCGACGGTAGTGCCCCCTGGTGGTGGGCAAACATTATGTACATACATTACAGCTACCATCGTCGCTGGGTCCACCATAGTCGACCAGTCTCACAGTGTCACAACAGGCCACTAATTGCCCAGCTGACTTGTAAGGATGCTGAAGTGCTGTCCCGGGGGAGTGGCAGAGGATCAGTGGAGCAGGAACCTGCTGTCCTCTGCACATTCAGTGAGTGGTAGGTTACGGAATACTCAGGATTGTTATGCGGTGCCCGCAAAGCGACGTGAGTGTAGTCAATGGTGCTCTGCACCATGGGGAGGCCCGCTATTCTGGCAAAGCCACGTGCACGCTCATACTGCTTCATTCTGGTGATGGGGAAGAAAATGTAGTCCCTTCTCCTTCTGTAGAGAGTATCTGTGACCTCGCAGATGCAGCAACGGATGGAAAACTGGGAGATGTTGGCGATATCTCCTGTTGCACACTGGAAGTATCCACTGGCATAGAAATTGAGCGCAATGGTGACCTTGACTGCCACTGAGAGAGCTGTCCTCACCCTAGTCTGAGGCTCGAGGTCTGGTTGCAGGAGGTGGAAGAGCTCTGTGACCACGTCCTTACTGAAGCGCAGCCTTCGAACACACTGTTATCAGTGAAATTGATGTAGGAGAACTGCTGCCGGAATACTCTGGGAGGGTAAGGCCTCCTGTTGAGTGCCCTGTAGACCATCCTCCCTCTGGCCACATTTTGATGTCTTTCTTTGTACCTCAGTTGCTGCCGACAGTGACACCGGAGTGCAAGGTCCAGTGCCAGCACAGTCCCATGAAACGATATAAATGTTGGACTTTCAAATCTGCCCTCAATTAAAGTGTCAGCTGTGCCTCTGAGGCAGAAGGTTGTGGGTTCAAGTCCCACTCCAGGGATTTGAGCACAAAAAAAAAATCTAGGCTGACACTCCAGTGCAGTGCTGAGGGAGTGCTGCACTGTTAGAGGTGCCGTCTTTCGGATGAGATGTTAAACTGAATCTGTGTCTGCTCTCTCAAGTGGACGTAAATGATCCCATGGCAATATTTTGAAGAAGAGTAGGGGAGTTGGCCAATACTTATCCCTCAATCAACATAACAAAAAAAAAAACAGATTATCTGGTCATTATCACATTGCTGTTTGTGAGAGCTTGCTTGTGCGCAAATTGGCTGCCGTGTTTCATATATTACAACAGTGACTACACTCCAAAAGTACTTAACTGGCTGTAAAGCGCTTTGAGATGTCCAGTAGTCGTGTAAGGCACTATATAAATCCAAGTCTTTCTTTCATTTTATGACCCACAAGACTCCTTCAACTGCAAATCGCCCAAATCGGTCAAAACAACTGTCTGCCTATGTAAAATTAAGAAGGAAGCATTATTGACTGACTAAAAGTAAACCAGATGCTGGCGCCTTTAAATAGCGCTCCACCAGCCAACTGCTGAAGCTGAAGTTGTCAGCGCCAGGTGCAAAACCAGGGGCCAATTTTTGTGCTGGGGCGCTACCGGGGTGCTGCGCACGATGATGATGTCAGCATCCCTGGACGTAGCAAAGCACGTGCTACGTGTTATCGCCATTGCAAAACCCCCACCAAATTTAGCAGGAGGTGCTATACTCGCTGTGCCCAGTCGTAAATTCACTTGCGCCCCGTTAGCGCTCCCCCGGAGGTACTAACGGGAGGCAAAAAGTAGCCCAATTTCTTCCCAAGAGTTCTAGAGATTGAGGCCTCCATGTGCAATGAAGGATGGGGCGAAGGGAAGTGAAATGCATAAAAGATCAGAATTTTCAAAGGGAATCAGCCATAACAGCCATAGCTTGGTACGTTCACATCCACGTTCAATGCTGCAGAGGAGGTATAAAATGGAGGACATCCGCAATACAATTAGAACAGTTACTGTTACACAGCTATACAAAGGAGACACAATACATGTTCACTGAATGATATTTACTGCTTCCAAACCAAAGCATTCAAATTTTAAGGAACAATCTCTTTCAATAAAAAAACTTCTGTTTTTATTTACATGAAATTGGAAATAGAGTAATATTTGAGATATGACCTCTGATCAAAAACTTTCATCTGTTGTGGGAAAGGGACACTCTTCTTAGGCAGACAATGATGCCTAAAATATTGGCCCAGAAATCCCAGTCGACTGCTTCCTGCGGGCGATCGGGTAAAAAACGTTTTAAAAATGCGCACTTACCTTATCCTGCTGCACCCACGCGAGTTCCTGGTCCTGAGACCTCCACTGACTGCGCGTCGCAGCGCGTGCATGTCTGGACGTGCGCAGGGCTGGAGCTGCAGTCACATGGCTCTGGGCAGCCAATCAGGTAAAGTATGTTCTCATTCATAATAATGGGAACTCTGTAAGTTGGAAAAAATACAGCACATATTTTTATTAATTTAAATTAAAGTTATTTATGTATTTAAAAAATATATATTTTTCCGATTTTTAAAAAAGTCTTTTAATTTATGGTTTCAAATAAACTTACCGTAGTGGGGAGGGTTTTTAACAATAAAATGTGTTTTTATAATTTTATTTTAAAATGTTTATGTGTATTTTAAAACTCTTACGCCTGTAAAAGTAGGGTATGCGCCTGCTTTTATCAGGCACAAGAGTTTTGAGGACATTTGCTGAGCAAGATATGGGTAAATACCGCAATCTTGCCCTTGCAAACTGTCCTCGCTTGCGAGATATGGAGGATCTGTCAAGCTCCAACTTGACAGGTCGGAAAAGCCGGTTTTCAGCGCATGCGCATTGTGTGCTGAAAACCGACTTTTGCGATGCCTTCCCGGGTCCATAGACACTCTGTACAGACCCGGGAGGCTGGAATTTCTGCCCCATTAACCTCTCTTTTCTTGTCCAGATATTGGCCAATATTCCACATATTTAGAGCATTTCCTGTTTTTATTTCATATATTAACAGCCTCCACGTGTTCCTGTTGCCTCAATTGTTTTATACGTTTTCCATGTCTACAGAATTCACCAAAAAATTGTAGGCTACAGCAAGGTTACAGAAATTCTTTACAAGTGTGGAATGTGCTGCATTCACTAACCGAAAGAGATTACGCCTTTTTCTGTCCAAATTCTGTCACTATGTTAGGAATAGTTAAGCACAGTTAAAATCTTCGGTAGGTGTCTGTTAATCGCCCATCAGCCACCTACTTTTCAAGGTTATATAAAGCAATAATAAAGTTTAATTAGTGTGTACAGTTTACCAGACACTCCTTTCAGTTCTGGTAATACAATTTCATGCTCAAGCCTCATTTGCACACCACAGCTGTACATTCACCTTTGTTGCGAATCTGCAGCTGACAAGCAGCAAAATTACTACCGTAGAGTTATTTACCTTGATCTGCAGAGTTTAGACTCCCATCTCTTCAATCCAGACTCCAAACAAGTTGAGAATCAGGGGCCTTGCAGCAGGCCAAGTTAAACAGCTGGATGCAAATCTTCTGACATGCTGGTGCCAGTCAGACACACATGGTGGATTCATTGGATAATTTATCAGCTCAACCTGGATTTGCAGCCTGATAAGTCCTGGAACAGCCTGCCCTGAAAACACCACTGGCCCTCTGCCACATAAATAGGTGGCTGCAGTAAGCCAGCACTAAAGCATTTAATTGACATGCTGCGCACAAACCATTAAAAGTTATTTTAAATTGAATTGTTAAAAAGAAACTGAAGGCAAAATGAAGTGGCAGAAGAATAAATGATTGAAGACACAATGGCATTGCCTTTAAACATATAATAAAAGATTGCCTTGGAATACGGAATACGGGTGGTGGACAATGAAAACAGGCACATTAGGATCAGATCATCCTGATCCAAAACAAACGCAGGCAGATAGTGTAAATAGTGCTGGATCGGTCTACATCAGATTTATTTGTACTCACAACAATTATTCTGGTTTCTCAAGATATTGAAATTATACAGAAAAAACTTAACTCCACTATTTTAAAAACTGACTCATTTAATTATTTATACTACAGGGTATTTTCAAAATATCAGAAAAGCATTCGGTGGATATGCACTGTATATAAATGTCAAAACAATGGAAATCAGCCTGTTCACATAGTCACATTGCCTATATAGAAAATACTCACTTTATGATTCACACTGCCGGGTAACATTATTACAAACAAAAATATTGCGTCTACTCTTGTAGCCATGTCTATCAACAACAACAACAATGTCTAAGGGGATATTCTTGATATCATCTTTGGTCACCTCTCCTAATCTCCCTTTCTTTGGCTCGTCATTTATTTTTCTTTATGCCTCTGTGGACGCTTGTCTTGTTATAAGATTCACGAGTGTGTGTATGGTTTGTCAAATAACCAGAAGAAAAATAGATCAAAGGCCCCAGACTGAAATCTGGAGAATGAAGATGCTGGATAGGGTAAAACAAAGAAATAGTAGATGGAGCTCCTCTCCCATGACAGCCAGGGATTCCTCTGCACCAATATGAGCTGATGTCCAGAGATGTAGTTACCAAGCACTTCTCTGAAGAGACTGTTGCATCATAGTCAAACATGACAGCCTACAAAACTCGGAAAAGCTGACAGCTTCAAAACATCTAAAATAGCCCCAGAAAAGCTGACAATTCAAAAACAATGTACAACTAAAAAACAGACCTGATAAAGGCCCGATGAACAAGACCACTGCTTCAAGGTTACTGAATAACGCCAATTTGCATTTTTATAATCACTTAACATAGAAAACAGCCACTGTTCTCCACTGAGGTGTAAGAAAAATGAATGCCGAGCCAGAGAGAGATTAGATGAGGTGACCGAAAGCTCAGTCAAAGAAGCGGGTTTTAAGGAGAGTCTTAAAGGAAGAGAGGAAGATGGAGAAGTGTTGAGGACAGAGAGGGAATTCCAGAGTTAAACATGTTTAATTCGTTTTCATTATTTTTCATTTCAAAATCTTTATTACTGTTTTGAATCACATTCTGCAATTCAGTTTTATTTTTGTGAAAGCTGAAATTTATTGGCCTCATGTATGACACATGGAAAGAAAAGAAAGAAGTTGCATTTACACATTTTCTTTCATGTCCTCAGGAAATCCCAAAACATTTCACAGGTAATAAATTACATTTGAAGTATGGACTCTGTACGTGTAGGCAAACGTGGCAGCCAATATGTATGCTATAAGGTTTCACAAACAGCAATGAGATTAATGACTATATTATCTACATTGATGGTGTTGATTGAGAGAGGAACATTTGCCAGGACACCTGGTGATGGAGAACTCTCCTCCTTTTCTTCGAATAGTGCTCTGGAACCTTTATTGTGCACCTGAGCAAGCAAATGGGGCCTCAGTTTAATGCCCAAATCTTGCTGTAATAAAAATGGTGAGGCTATCAGTACAGGATAAATCTGACAGAAACTTCTGTGGGCCAAATTCAGTAGCGCCCCATTGGGGCCGGAAATTTCAAACTAGCGCCCGGCGAAATGGGATGCAAAATTGTTGGAAATTGGGCATTTTCACCCCAGGAGTGAAGGGGGCAGTAAATGAGGCACTAATGGCCTCAGTTGGGCACTGCAAAGGCGCTATTGACAGAGAGTTACCCAATTTCAGATAACTTGCATTCAGCAATCAGCTTCAATCCTTGCCTCGAGCTCATTCCAGCTCTTAAAGGGGAGGTAACTTCAAATTGCTGCTGCTCATTTCCAGCATTGCTGCACTTGAGTCAGGCCTCTGAGCAACTAAGACACCTTTGTGCGATGGCTGGTGCGAATCCTGCTTCAAGCAAGAGGGGCACGCAGTTTAGTAATGTGGCCCTGGAGACAGTGGTGGGGGAAGTGGAGAGAAGGAGGGAGTCCCAGCATCTGGAAGGAGGCCATCACCACAGGTGTTCAGAGCCATGTGGTAAGAAATGGCCGAAGAGGTATTGGCCAGCACAGTGGCGGACAGAACCCTCACACAGGGCCGAAAGAAGTTCAATGACCTCAGTCGGGTGGTGACGGTGAGTACATGCTTCCACGCCTCCTACATACCAGCCTCTGAACCTCTGTCTGTGCACACTGAGCAAACCAACACTTCCCCACCACTCAACCACCAAACACCTGCAACTACTCACACTCCATCCTCATCTCACACCTTGGCTACATTCAGAGGTATTCAACCATGGCAGGCATATCTTCCATGTACATAGCTGGACTCTTACTTTCTTTTGCAGGCCAAGATGGCACATAACACGATGGAGCAGCAGTGGACCGGAGGGGGTAATCTGAACTGCGTGAGCTCACTGACCTGAAGGAGCGAGTGCTGCGGCTCATTGGCCCGCAGGTGGTGGGCGCCGTAGCCATCGGAGACGTCGACCCCATTGGGGGCAACAACGGTATCTTTATTCCCTCTCCTTTTCTCATCCCACTTCCCCATCATACCTGAAGGCTTTATCACTTTCCAGCTCCTGATACTATCTGCCTTCCTTATTCCATTCCTGTCCCCCTGCCCTCACTTTAACGCGAGTCTTGTGCCATTTATGCTTTCAGATAACCAGCCAGCAGATGTCGTGCCTGCACTGGAGCCCAACCTCCTCAGCCCGCCTGCCCCCCTAACCCCCCACCCCCCCCGCCCCTCCCACCAGCACAGTCAGGAGAGAGAGGAGGAGGAGGAGTCAAGCACTGCGTCATTGCATCTCTCACCTGCAGGCACCAGCTCTGAGATTGGTACTACGTGGCCCTTAGAGGCAAGCTTAGTAGAGGGGTCTGCATTGGGTGATGCACTGGGGACAAGCGGGCTGCAGCAAGGTCAAGGGAAAAGGGAACCTCAGGAGCCATCTCCCTGGAGGGCGAGTTCTGATGCACAGGACTCAGAAGATGATTTCAATGGGAGGGCGTTCATAAGAAGGGTGATGGCCATGCACTCCGACATGATAGGTGCAATGGTAAGGGTGCCCGAGAGCATCTCGGCAGTGGTAAGGAGTGCGGAGGAGTCTGCCTCCAGCATTGCACAGAGCTCTGCACACACCATGGAGCCCATCTATGCCAGTCTGTGGACTCCCAGAGAGACCGTGGTGTTCCAGACCACATGATGCGTATCATAGGCGATGTGGCAGATTCCACTGTAGCACAGGCAGAAGCAACGCAATGGTTGGCAGCATGGATGCTCAGACTGCTCTCATGCAATCTCAGCTTGATGCCACGCATGCTCTGACTGCTAGCCTCGCCGCTAGGTCCACCATAGTCCACCGGGTATCTCACAGTGTCGCAGCAGCCAAGCAATCTGTGCTCCAACAGATTGATGGAGATGCTGAGGTGCTGCCACTGGGGAGTGGTGCTGGATCAGTGGAGCAGGAACCTGCTGTTCTCTCTCAGGATGACAGCATTCCTGATCCCACCACTGCCATTCCACCATTGCACTTGTCGCTGGCGGTCACCTAGCCAGCCCAGGCTGTCGCCACCCAGCCTGAGGTGGTGCAGTCTACAGCCGGGCCTTCCAGGCCCAGAGCTGGTCGAGGGCGTCCTGCAAGGCCATCTGTAGTCTCTGGCCCTGACACACAGCAGCCTTCCACCAGCCGTGCTGCAGCCACAGAGGACACACTGTGGAGGAGCACTACAATAGTTAAAGCAAAAAGGGCGATTCTTAAATACATTATGATACAGTTAATTGTCATTACATAAATTTTTATTGGAATGTTTCATTTTTGTTGTTGTCTCTCATTTCAGTTTTGGGGCTGTGGTATGGAAGGGAAAATTGATGTGGTGATGAGGAAGTGCAGAGGAAGTGGGATGGAAATCACTGGAACCGAAGTTTGATGAGACAGCCGTGGATCACCCTTACTGAATCACAATTGAGTGGCTGCCTCCTCCGTCGCTGGTGTTGCTGCGCCTGTTCCTCCTCGTCCTCCTCCTCCTTCAGTGGTGTGGCTATGCCTGGTGGCAATGGCTGTGCCCTCATGATGGCGAGGTTGTGCAGCATCCAGCAGATGATGACGAATAGGGGCACCCACTCAAGTGAATACTAGAGGACTCCCCCCGAGTGGTCAAGGCAGTGGAACCATTGCTTGAGCACTCCAATGGTCTGCTCAATGATATTCCTGGTGGTGGCATGGCTCTCATTGTATGAGAGCTGGGCAGGAGTGTTTGGAGTTATGGAGGGGAGTCATAAGCCATTTGGAGAGTGGATAGCCCTTGTCTCCGAGCAGCCAGCCTCACGTTTGATGTGATGGCTGGAAGAGAGCTGGCACACCGGTCTGGCAAAGGATGATGGCATTGTGGTTGCTGCCAGCCGAGCAGGAATTGACGGTGAGGATTCTGCGTGTGTGGTCCCACACCAACTGCACATTCAGTAAGTGGAAGCCTTTGTGATTACGGAAGATCTCTGGATTGTGAAGCAGTGTCCGCAAAGCGATGTGGGTGCAGTCAATGGCACCCTGCAGCATGGGGAAGCCCGTTATCCTGGCAAAGCCACATGCACGCTCGTGCTGCTTCTCTCTGGTCATGGAGAAAGGAATGTAATCCCTCTTCCTTCTGTGCAGAGCATCCGTGACCTCGCGGATGGAGCAATGGACGGCAACTGAGAGACATTGGAGATGTCTCCTGTTGCACACTGGAAAGAAAATTGGCATAGAAATTGAATGTAATGGTGATCTTGACTGCGGCTGAGAGAGCCGTCCTCACCTTAGTCTGAGGCTCGAGGTCTGGTTGCAAGAGATGGTAGAGCTCTGTGACCACGTCCTTGCAGAAGCACAGCCTTCGAACACATTGTTCCTCGGTGAAATTGATGTAGGAGAACTGCTGCCAGATACCCTCAGAGGGTAAGGTCTCCTGTTGCCAGCTGTGTTGCGCCTTCTTCCACTGGCCACATTTTGCTGTCTTTCTCCCTGTCTTGCTCCCTGTATTTCTCTCTGCTTTTCTCTCTGCCTCTGTCTCTGCTTTTGTCTCCATCTAAGTAACCTCCAACAGTGACGTCAGAGCAGGTCGAGTGCCAACACAGGCCCCATGAAATTATATAAATGTTATGATTTCAAATCTGCCCTCAATGAAACAAAGGAATAGTTAAGAGGCAGACAGTCCTTGAAGTGAAAAGCGCTCAAATTTGTCAAATCTGCCACTCTGCCTATGTGTTAGGAAACAGTAATGGCCGACAAAAATTGCTTGTAAAGATGGCCCTTTAAATAGTGCTCCTCCAGCTGACTCCCGACTGCAACCTGACAGCTGAAGTTGGTGTTGTCAGCGCCAGGTTGTAAAGGGGGGCGCGGCCGAATTTCTCTTCCGGGGCGGTAACAGGGCATGCGCACAGCAATGACGTCATCATCACCAGACGCAGCCAAGTGGGATGCTACTGGCAGGATTAGCTATCATGCAAAACCCCCATGCAATTTCGCGGGGGCCCAGTTTTTAACGCGCCCGGGTAAAAACCCATTTGCGCCCCGAACGGCAGGCGTGCAGCAGCCCAATTTCATGCCCCTGATGTCCACACAATCACAGTTAAATGCGGAAATCCAGAAGTTGCATTCAGAGATACCTTGCTCCTCCACAGGCACTGTTTTAGTCCTTGCCGACAGACTTGACACTGAAATCACTGTGATGGAGTGAATTGGGGTACTTACCCACTAGATCCGCACTAAAGACAGTTGAAAATAGTAGGGCTGGTACATTTGGGAGTAAGTGAGATTCAATAGCATAATAAATTATAATTACTGCTGAAAAACCACTCTGGCCCTGAAAAATTAATTTCACTAGTGTGGTGTCTCATTCACTCAGAAGAAAATTAATGTTGCATATTTAAAAAAAATATTTCTTTTAATTTTTCTGTCTTCCTCTTTTATCTCTCTCTTAATCCCATCTGTATTTCCCAATATTTATTTTGCTTTGTCTACAACATTTAAACCCAACTTTATATTTCCTGTTTTATAATTCCTGGTTTGGAGTCTGCAGGACTGCAATTCACCCACACCGGAAACGGGTTGCACCTACCGTTTTCCCAGTGGTTTCACCGCCGCAGTGAATGTGGTGGCCTCTTGCGCGAAATTAAGCTCTTTGTCTTTTTTCGAGCAGGTTGGATATTGGTCATAAGAGGGGCGGAAGTGGGGGCGGGCGGAGTTTCCACCGCTGTCAGTCATCAGCGTAGCATTGATGATGTCATCACGTTGGCACGTCAAACACATCACTCCCCTTCACTTAAAGGGCTGGGCCGCTCCGAGCTCTGCGATTATTTTAGTTAGGTCCACAGGACCACCAGGGAGGGTTTCGGCCGGGCCAGTGGCCTGGCACCCAAGAGGGGTTGCCAGGCTGCATGTTGGCGGCCCAGCCAATCCCGAGGGCATAATTGTTGGGCCGACCTGCAACACCGCCATTTTGCACACACTGCCAACACAGTGCACTGATAGAAAAAACTGTCAGGGCACCGCGCAACTGCCGCAAGATCTTTTTAGGTGAATTTTGCTTGCGGGCGGGAGATCGGCGATGCGCGCTTTGATAAAGCACTTAGTAGGGTTCCGCAGCAGCGTGGCGGAAGTGGGGACCACCAGAAAAACCACTGAGAAGAATTTCGCGAGTGGCGGCCATTGGACAAAAAAAATCGGTGGTCACTCGACACCGTGGCATGGCTGCCGCTTTCTGGCAGTAACAGGCCTTATCGAGAGGCTCAATTTCGGCCCCTGCGTGTCTCAGTGAGGATACTTCAATTTGATTGGTTGAAGAGCCTCGCTATTGCTTTCCCTGTTCACAAATGCCACAGCTCCCCTGTAGAGGGCACACACTGAATCAGATGGCAGATTAGTAGAAATCTCCACTGATGAGTCCGCAAAATTTCCACGGGAAGTTGCAGCTGAGAGAAAAATCCGGGCCATTATCTCATCCAAAGGACAGCACCTTCAATAATTCTGAACTCACTCAGTACTTCACTGAAGTGTTAGCTTAAAATATGTGCTCAAGTTCGGGAGTAGGTCTTGAACCCATGACAATCTGCCTCAGAGGTGAAAATGCTACCACTGAGCTAATCTGGCATGAAAATTAGTTGTTTCCATGAAATTGCAGTGGGACATGAGCTTGCCAGGACTAAAGCTGCAGTTATATCAGTATTCCATCTGTTGTATTATAGAGATCTGTGGGTCCTGTGCAGCGTGGTGGCCCCGACCTGCGAGAGACATAACACAAGAACATAAGAATTAGGAACAGGAGTAGGCCATCCAGCCCCTCGAGCCTGCTCCGCCATTCAACAACATCATGGCTGATCTGGCTGTGGACTCAGCTCCACTTACCCGCCCGCTCCCTGTAACCCTTAATTCCCTGATTGGTTAAAAATCTATCTATCTGTGACTTGAATATATTCAATGAGCTAGCCTCAACTGCTTCCCTGGGCAGAGAATTCCACAGATTCACAACCCTCTGGGAGAAGAAATTCCTTCTCAACTCGGTTTTAAATTAGCTCCCCCGTATTTTGAGCCTGTGCCCCCTAGTTCTAGTCTCCCCGACCAGTGGAAATAACCTCTCTGCTTCTATCTTGTCTATCCCTTTCATTATTTTAAATGTTTCTATAAGACCACCCCTCATCCTTCTGAACTCCAATGAGTAAAGACCCAGTCTACTCAATCTATCATCATAAGGTAACCCTCTCATGTCCGGAATCAGCCGAGTGAATCGTCTCTGTACCCTCTCCAAAGCTAGTATATCCTTCCTTAAGTAAGGTGACCAAAACTGCACGCAGTACTCCAGGTGCGGCCTCACCAATACCCTATACAGTTGCGCAGGACCTCCCTGCTTTTGTACTCCATCCCTCTCGCAATGAAGGCCAACATTCCATTCGCCTTCCTGATTACCTGCTGCACCTGCAAACTAACTTTTTGGGATTCATGCACAAGGACCCCCAGGTCCCTCTGCACCGCAGCATGTTGTAATTTCTCCCCATTCAAATAATATTGTACTGTTTTTACTGTTTTACTGTTTTTTTTCCCAAGGTGGATGACCTCACATTTTCCGACATTGTATTTCATCTGCCAAACCTTAGCCCATTCGCTTAACCTATCCAAATCTCTTTGCAGCCTCTCTGTGTCCTCTAAGCAACCCGCTTTCCCACTAATCTTTGTGTCATCTGCAAATTTTGTAACACTACACTCTGTCCCCTCTTCCAGGTCATCTATGTATATTGTAAACAGTTGTGGTCCCAGCACCGATCCCTGTGGCACACCACTAACCATCGATTTCCAACCCGAAAAGCACCCATTTATCCCGACTCTCTGCTTTCTGTTAGTCAGCCAATTCTCTATCCATGCTAATACATTTCCTCTGACTCTGCGAACCTTTATCTTCTGCAGTAATCTTTTGTGTGGCACCTTATCGAATGCCTTTTGGAAATCTAAATACACCACATCCAACGGTACACCTCTATCCACCATGCTCGTTATATCCTCAAAGAATTCCAGTAAATTAGTTAAACCACCAGCGGCAGGTCGGGGCCATAAAAAGAGCGGTGAGTGGCGGCCATGGGCAGCATGGCGGCCATGCCACTGCAAGGTACAGCGCGAGCTGGTGCAGGAGGGCGATGGCAGCACAGACGGGAACTGGATTAGACGTCACCAAGGTCCAGGTCGGTGATTGGAGCATGGGCAGGTACAGCAGGAGCGGCGAGGTCGGGGCGAAGGAGAAGCAAGAGATCGTGGAACGACGTGATCGGGGCCCAGGAGAGGCGAGAGTTCGGTGCCAGAAGAGGCGTGGGCCCAGGGGCAGCATGGGCCAGCCCACACTGCAATATGTGTGCGCACTAGGCCCGTGCAGCAGAGCAGGTCTCCAGTCGTCGTGGTTAATCGTTGCCACTGGACCAAGACCTAGCTCTGTCAAGCCGGTGTGGTGGCTGGTGTGCAATGGGCATCACACGTTAAAAAAATCCACGCACAGGCATCTTCCATCCTTCAACATGTAGTTCGGGATCTGGAATATTAGATCCTTCATTCAAACATCTGTAAACTCATCCTTTTTTGGCGTGGAAGCAAGTCATCCTCGTTTCGAGGGACTGCCTATGATGATGATATAGGGAAAAATATTGGTATACATAAAAGTACATTTTTGGGTATTTAAAATGGGCCATGTGAGGTCTGATGCAGGAAAAAAGTGTTCTTGAAGTGTTGTTGGTGGGGGTCTGGTGCAGTCCATATCATATATGGAAAGGAAACTTAGGTAGCTGCTGGCCTGGACGTCCCACTACCATGTTTGTGAAATCCTCCAGAACACTTCCCTAATGACCTACCTGAGTACCAGTCAGGGAGCCTCTGGGCCACCCAATATTCGTGGCCAGAACCCTGCGGGCTGCCTTTGCTCATCCATTTCAGGCAAGCAGCTTGTTGTATTTATGTTAATGAGATTCGGCCGCTAACTGGGCTGGGCTTAGCAGCACCTCCCAGGTGGGAGCCCATGTGTACCGCTGGCTAATTGAACCAGGGTTAAAATTCCCCTCGAGATTCTAATTTCAAACATTTATGAGGCAGAGAGATGCAGAGAAAGAGAGAGACAGAGAAAAAGACGAACAGGCAAGTTCTTTCCTCATCCAACACAAGTTGAATTTAGAAAGCAAGCAAAGTCTCTTTCAGGGAAACAGATAGGTAGGCAGGATAGGAGGGAAATAGGATGAGGGAAACTGGTTCAAGGTGAGGTGACCTCTGGCCTCTCACTACCCATCCTTAGGGAGAGCAAGTGGGAGTGAAGAGGAGTCAATAGAGGGTTAAGGGTGAGGTGAGTGACAATGGAATAATGGGGATGGAAGAATATAAGTGTTGAATGGGGAAGAGGTAGGAGTAGTGATGGGAGCGAGGAACGTGTAAGAAGAGGAAGATGATTGGACAGGTGATGTAATGGGAGCGAGGGGGTGGAGGGAAGCAATATTAATTGGGGGAGGGGCTGGCATGCCACTGAGGGCCAAATTCTCCCCACAATCCCTACTCCAAATGTATTGTCTCACTACACCATCTCCCACCCAAAAAGAAAGAAGAAAAAGACAGAGAGAAGTAAAAAGAAGGTTTAAGAGAGAGAAGCAGAAGAGAAGAGAGAGACACAAAAGTGTATCACACAAAGTCAAAAAATTTCCCAGAGAAACAGAAGAAGAGGGAAGCACAGAAACCAGAAAA
Organism: Pristiophorus japonicus; assembly: GCF_044704955.1. Classification (NCBI taxonomy): domain Eukaryota; kingdom Metazoa; phylum Chordata; class Chondrichthyes; family Pristiophoridae; genus Pristiophorus; species Pristiophorus japonicus. The sequence goes on along the minus strand of NC_091981.1, from coordinate 132,259,260 downwards.
GGAGCGACAGAGAAACATCAACACAAAGACAACGGATACAGGTAAGAAAGCAATCCTACTCTCCAGCTTACTGTGTGTAATGTCATGGAAGATCGTTGAGTATAGGCATATCTACCTATATATATATAAAGTATTAAAACAAAAGTAGTTATTACAAGTCACAACTGGCTATTGATATTTAATAGTTAATAGTCAGTGAATATAACACAACAGGCCGATGTATATGCAGTCACTATAGCTGAATGAAATAATAATGTCAATAATAATTGTCCTTAGACCTGCTTATATTATAACAGTATTGAAACAGACATAAATAATTGACCATTTAATGCAAATAGCATTGATGTAAAGGCCGTAACAATAATCGGCATTTCTATAGCATTACTCAAGTGCAGAAAGACATCTCATTGCTCTTTAAATCAAGAAGGGAAACAAAAAACATTAAAATGGTTATATTATGGCACTAGAGCATGAAGTAAACATTTACATGGTTCAACAATCACTCTCCAAAATCTAGCTTCCCTCTGCTTTAATTCACAAGACAATCTAGCTCCTCCAGACCCAGTTCACAGAGACACTGCACCCCATCCAACTCCCTACTCTTTCACAGAGACACTGGCCCTGAATTTCCATGAGGTCAGTGGTGCACTTCCAGCATAAGTTCCCTGCTAGAGTTCATATTGACACTCTCCCTTGCCACTCCCCCTTCAGTTGATGTTCTCCTTCCTGCTACATCCCTAACATCCCCAGCATTGAAGCACTGACCACATTCGATCAGCTCCACTGGGCAGGCCACATTGTCCGCATGCCAGACACGAGACTCCCAAAGCAAGCGCTCTACTCGGAACTCTTTCATGAAAAACGAGCCAAAGATGGGCAACGCTACAAGGACACCCTCAAAGTCTCCCTGATAAAGTGCAACATCCCCACTGGCACCTGGGAGTCCCTGGCCCATGGGCGCCCTAAGTCGAGAAAGTGCATCCGGGAGGGCACTGAGCACCTCGAGTCTCAACGCTGAGAGCATGCAGAATTCAAGCGCAGGCAGCGGAAAGAGCGTGCGGCAAATCAGTCCCACCCTCCCTTACCCTCAACGACTCCCACCTGTGACAGAGTCTGTGATTCTTGTATTGGACTGTTCAGCCACCAAAGAACTCACTTCAGGAGTGGAAGCAAGTCTTCCTCGATTCCGAGGGACTGCCTATGATGACACTCCAAAACATCAGTGCCAGCTTCTGCCCTTTTCTTCTGCCCTTTATTGGCTTTGATTTTCCCTTGCTCTCACCCTTTTTTCCCCCTTCTTTCTCCCTTCACTGCCATCCACGCCTTCTTTGCTCCTCATTCACTTTGCCTCACCCCTTCCTGTCCATCGGCCCTTGCCATGCATTCTACCCTCTCACTTAGCGTTCTGCCCCACTCCGCTCCCCTCTCTGTCTGCTTCCTTGCATTTTTCTCCCCCTTGCCCTATCTCGCATTCTGCCTTCACACCTCCCGCCTCCCCTTGCAATCTGTTATTTTCCTTTCTCTACCCTTGGCATCTATTTGCTGCTATCCGCTCCAACCCGACTCCAGTGGCTAATGCATTCAACAGGGCCCAATACTCCTCTTTGTGTGTTCTGAATGCTATTGGCACAGATTCCATGCTCTGTATACTGGATGTTGGAGCTTCCGTTCTCATAAGAGTTCTTGGCTCCAGTACACAGAGGCTACAATCAGAGCCAATGGTACTGGAAACCCATAAAGATCGGGCATGGGACCGATCCCAGTGGATTTGTCACCAAACACAGGAGGAATGGAATGGGGAGAAATATAACAAGGAGTTCATGCTGCCCACTGATTTCAGAACACAAGCACAACAGCATGATCAAAGCCCCAAACACTATCAATGCATGAGCAATCAGTATCTGTACATAGTTCAGTTTCCCTGTTGATGAAATTGGAAGGCCACTGTTGCTTTCTTGGCTTCTCCTGATGCTTTGAATGGTTCGATGAAAGCAAAAGTAATTTCCTTACATGGTGCAATCCACACCTTGTAATGTGTATAGAAATTACAATTGACGTCTTTATCGGAAACACCATGACTATTCATTTATTAACCTTTGCTCTCTCTTCAAAGTAATATTCATTGCCATGTTAAGCTAATTACCATTTAAAACTGTTTTCATTTAATGCAGATCATCTAGTAGAGAAATTCTGATCAGCCATGCAGCTACAGATTGTTCAATTTCTGAGGTGTTTTTCCTGCACAATGTTCTCCTGTCAGACGTCACCTTGTTCTACTACAACAAGGAGAGTTTTAATAAATACTGAGATAGCCAATTCATCTCAAGTTAGACAAGGTTATGTTGATTCTTGTTCTTAACTACTTGACTTGCAGGTGTTGATTATACCAACTCTACAATAAAAGGGTTGGAAACATTTAACTATGAGCAATACAGCATAAAAAAACTTCAGACACAAATAGAGCTTTTATTTTAAATATCACAAAACTGCTCAAAGACATACTTCAGAGGTTTGAAGAATTTCTGATTATTACACCAGAAAGCTGATTTTACAGTTTCACTCCGGGCAGGTAGTCTCACCCACTTGGAGCTCATATTAGGAATTCCAGCTCACATTACCCATCAATTTCCATCTTAACGTTAATTTTAAATAACAGTTTGTGTAAAATTTTCTGTAAGCTCGTGCTAATAATAAAAAGGCAGAAAATGAGGTGGGCATGTGAGGTTGGAGGAGAAGTCATTGTTACAAAAATGCTGAATATGAATATGTTGGGACAGATAAGAGTGGAACCAAGAGAGGGCGGTCCAATGAATGTGAACCATAGAGAAAAGTTGGTGGGGAGGGTAAAGTGGTTGAGTGTATTAAATGCCACATAGGAACAGGAGTAGACCATTCAATCCCTCAAGTTTGTTCCGCCATTCAATTAGATCATGGCCGATCTATTTCTCTACCCCATTTGCCCACCTTTGTCTCATATCCCTTGATACCCTTACCTTACAAAAATCTATTATAAGCTTCAATTGACCCAGCATCCACAGGTTGTTGGGGGCAAGAGTTCCAGATTTCTATTATCCTTTGTGTGAAGAGGTGCTTCTTAATTTCACTCCTGAATGATCTGGCTCTAATTTTAACATTATACTCCCTTGTTTGGGATTCTCCACCATATGGATGGAGAAGTACAAGGAGGGAGAGCACACCATGGTAACAGTCACAGAGGATGTAATTAGTGACTTTGAATATGGTTTTAATGCTGTTGACCTGGTGGAAACCAGACAGATAGAATTGAAAAGGGAGGGGTAGGTGAGTTGAGCATGGAGCTGAGGCATGGGGAAGTAACAATTCTTCCAAGGTTCTTGGAAAATGGAGGTTAGAGATAGACCAGTAGTTGGAGAGAAAAGAAAGCTTGAGGCTGGGCTTTCTGATGAGGCGAATAGTAACGCCAGGTTTGAGAGGAAGTGCCTGTGAATAAAGAACTGCTTACTTTATCAAGAAGCACTGGGGCAAGGAAAGGTAATTGTGGTCAGGAGTTAAGTTGGGAGAGGATCAAAGGAGCAGGTGATGGGTTTAATGGAGGAAATGTGCCTGGGCTTAGAGCTGGGAAGAACAGAGGGGAGAGGCTACAAAGTGATATGGAATTGTGTCCGGAGTGGGAGAAGAGCGAGGACCTTGGGGAAAGGGGAGGGGAGGAGAAAAAGGAGACTGAGATAGATGAGCAGATAATTTCAGAAACAGAAAAATCCATGAGGTCCTCACACAGCATTGGAAGTGAGGATGTAAAAGAGTGAAGCTAGGATGCTGGAGGAGGCAGTTTTAGAAGAGGTGGAGTCTGAAATATGTCCTTATCCTTAAAGACAATGCTGGAGGATTTGGCTATTGATAGGTAGGCACAATATTACTTTATACAGCCAACCAGATTAGTCATGTATGAGGTGTACTCTAGTCTGTGGCTGTCCAACTTGAGGGTGCAGGGGTGGAGCAGTACCAGGGGAACAGCAGGGATGGGACAACATGAAGGGTTTGGTGTGAACAGGGGCAACAGGAGAGCTGTGAAGAAGGTCAACAGGCAGGTGGAGGGCTAGATAAGTGGGAGATGAGATTTAGAGAGTGTGTTGATGTGGGATTTGGAGGGAAGCTTCTCCCAAGGAGAACATTTGAAGATGGACAGGAAGTTGTGAATGTTGAGGGAGACAATGAAATGATTAGACATGGCCTTGTCAATAATCTAAACACAGAAGTGGCAAAGCTCCATGTAATGGTAAGGCTGAGCAGGAAGCTATGGTTGTGGATGCTAGATGCGCAGGGTGAAATTGAGTGAAAACAAGAGAAATGGGAGCAGGAGAAGTTAGGTAAATGTTAAAATCACAAATAATGAAGAGTTGTTAGTGCAAAGGTTAAGTGAAGAGAATAATGAGTACACCTTGGCGAGAAATTTGCCATAGGGCTTGGAGAACAACAGACAATTAATGTTTTAAAGGCAAGATGGCAAAGGAGGATGTGTTGGAATAGGCAGAGACTAAAATGTAACATGGCAATTTGGAGCCTGAAACTTTCTGTGGTTGGTGCTCTCGGCTTTTATTGAGGCACTGAATTCCACAACTGCTTGTTTGTGACTTCATAAAACAATGTTAATGTTAATCTTTTAGGTGGACGCAAAAAATCCCATGGTATAATTAAAGGAAAAGCAGGAAGTTAACCTAGTGTCCTTCCCAATGTTTATCCCTGAATGAACAGCACCAAAAGAATCGAGATTAGCTGGACATTCATCTCAGTTGCTGTTTGTGGGACCTTGCTGTATGCAAATTGCCTGTATTGGTCTATGTAATAACAGAGACTAAACGTTAAAAGTAATCTATTGTTAGCCTTCATTTACTTCCGTGCCTTAATTCCAATGTTTGTTGCCTTTGATGTTTCTTTATACATTGCAGTTATTTAATTTCCTTCTTTTGCTGTAATATTCCAGCCTTGCCACAGTTAAGTGAGGCAACTTACTACCTTGCATAAATAATACTACTGAAACAAACACAGAACAACTGTATAGATCTGTCTGACTATCTTTAAAGGAAGTGACTCATAAAGATCAGTCCAGCAGTACTTTATTCATCAATCAGCAGTGTTGTGCAATTTTCTGATTTAAAGTTGAGTCATCCACTTAGACCAGATCCTGTTTGGCTGTATGTTGAAATGTAATAAATGAAATCTGAACCTCACCTTTGGCACATTATTGTGGAACAGCGCATCATCAGGGGGCAGTGAGTTTGTGCCCATTGTCCCAATCTGGTGATTGAGGGGGAAGCCGGCAGGCAGACCCAGTGCTTCCTTACAGGGTGTTAGAAACATAGAAACATAGAAACATAGAAAATAGGTGCAGGAGTAGGCCATTCGGCCCTTCTAGCCTGCACCGCCATTCAATGAGTTCATGGCTGAACATTCAACTTCAGTACCCCATTCCTGCTTTCTCACCATACCCCTTGATCTCCCTAATAGTAAGGACCTCATCTAACTCCTTTTTGAATATATTTAGTGAATTGGCCTCAACAACTTTCTGTGGTAGAGAATTCCACAGGTTCACCACTCTCTGGGTGAAGAAGTTCCTCCGCATCTCGGTCCTAAATGGCTTACCCCTTATCCTTAGACTGTGACCTCTGGTTCTGGACTTCCCCAACATTGGGAACATTCTTCCTGCATCTAACCTGTCTAACCCCGTCAGAATTTTAAATGTTTCTATGAGGTCCCCTCTCATTCTTCTGAACTCCAGTGAATACAAGCCCAGTTGATCCAGTCTTTCTTGATAGGTCAGTCCCGCCATCCCGGGAATCAGTCTGGTGAACCTTCGCTGCACTCCCTCAATAGCAAGAATGTCCTTCCTCAGGTTAGGAGACCAAAACTGTACACAATACACCAGGTGTGGCCTCACCAATGCCCTGTACAACTGTAGCAACACCTCCCTGCCCCTGTACTCAAATCCCCTTGCTATGAAGGCCAACATGCCATTTGCTTTCTTAACCGCCTGCTGCACCTGCATGCCAACCTTCAATGACTGATGTACCATGACACCCAGGTCTCTTTGCACCTCCCCTTTTCCTAATCTGTCACCATTCAGATAATAGTCTGTCTCTCTGTTTTTACCACCAAAGTGGATAACCTCACATTTATCCACATTATACTTCATCTGCCATGCATTTGCCCACTCACCTAACCTATCCAAGTCGCTCTGCAGCCTCACAGCATCCTCCTCGCAGCTCACACTGCCACCCAACTTAGTGTCATCCGCAAATTTGGAGATACTACATTTAATCCCCTCATCTAAATCATTAATGTACAGTGTAAACAGCTGGGGCCCCAGCACAGAACCTTGCGGTACCCCACTAGTCACTGCCTGCCATTCTGAAAAGTACCCATTTACTCCTACTCTTTGCTTCCTGTCTGACAACCAGTTCTCAATCCATGTCAGTACACTACCCCCAATCCCATGTGCTCTAACTTTGCACATCAATCTCTTGTGTGGGACCTTGTCGAACGCCTTCTGAAAGTCCAAATATACCACATCAACTGGTTCTCCCTTATCCACTCTACTGGAAACACCCATCCTCAAAAAATTCCAGAAGATTTGTTAAGCATGATTTCCCTTTCACAAATCCATGCTGACTTGGACCTATCATGTCACCTCTTTCCAAATGCACTGCTATGACATCCTTAATAATTGATTCCATCATTTTACCCACTACCGATGTCAGGCTGACCGGTCTATAATTCCCTGTTTTCTCTCTCCCTCCTTTTTTAAAAAGTGGGGTTACATTGGCTACCCTCCACTCCATAGGAACTGATCCATGAACTTGGCTGCTGCTGCCCGCTCCTGATGAGTCATCCCCCTCAACAGCACTCAAAGCAGTGTATCTGTTTTGCAGTGGGATGACCACAGGGGACCCCTGCACTACCTTCCTTGCACTACTCTTCCTGCTGGTCTTCCATTCCCTCGCTGGCTGTGGACCCTTCTCCTGCGGTAAGACCAACTCGCTACACGTGATACTCACGTCATTCTCAGCATCGTGGATGCTCCAGAGTGAATCCACCTTCAGCTCCAACTCCGCAACGCGGACCGTCAGTAGCCGGAGGTGGACACACTTCCCGCACATGTAGTCGTCAGGGACACTGGTGTTGTCCCCGTGTTCCCACATGGTACAGGAGGAGCATATCACGTGACCGAGCTGTCCTGCCATGACTTAACCCTTAGATACACTTAAATTGCCGACAACAATGTTAAAAGTTACTGATTAATAAAGAAAAAGAAAAACTACTCACCAATCAGCAGCCAATCACTTACCACGTTGGCTGTGACGTCACCTTTTGATTTCTTTCTACTTCTTTTTGACTTCTCTCCCAGCTGGAGCTGCACCGGTACGTCTCTCTCAACTCCCGCCTCTCTCGACGCTCCCCGGACTGCTGAGCCTTTTATAGGCCGCTGCCTCTCTCGACTCCCGCCTCTCTTGTGTTGGAGGAAATCAATGGAAGCTTCACATCATGGATTTGTTCATCATGTTCTAACTTTATAATTAGCTTTTAAAAAAAAACCTCACTGTCTTGTGTGCAGTTTTGGTCTCCTTACCTTACCGAAGAAAGGATATACTTGCCGTAGAGGGAGTGCAGCGAAGGTTCACCAGACTGATTCCTGGGATGGCAGGACTGTCGTATGAGCAAAAATTGGCTCGACTGGGCCTGTATTCACTAGAGTTTAGAAGAATGAGAGGGGATCTCATTGAAACATATAAAATTCTGACGGGTTTGGACAGACTGGATACAGGGAGGATGTTTCCCGTGGCTGGGAAGTCTAGAACAAGGGATCACAGTCTTAGGATACAGGGTAGGAAATTTAGGACTGAGATGAGGAGAAATTTATTCACTCAGAGGGTGGTGAACCTGTGGAATTCTCTACCACAGAAGGCTGTGGAGGCCAAGTCACTGAATATATTTAAGAAGAAGATAGATAGATTTCTAGACACAAAAGGCATCAAGGGGTATGGGGAGAAAGTAGGAATATGGTGTTGAGATAGAGGATCAGCCATGATCATATCGAATGGTGGTACAGACTCGAAGGGCCAAATGATCTACTACTGCTTCTATTTTCTATGTTTCTATGTATCATACTGCATTATCTCACTGGTGAGGGGGGAAATTCGTATGTGTTGCGCCCATTTTTTGACATAAAACAGATGCAAAGCAGACCAGTTTAACAGTGGAACAGCCTGCACGGAAGCCTAAAACAGATGTTAGGCCTGTTACTTATGTAAATTAAGAGCCTAACGCTTGTTGAAGGACCCCATCCAGAAATTAGCCGCCGATGAGCAGGGCAGGGATCGGGATTTCAGCTGAAAAATATTTTTTTTAAAAGGCGTTCCCATGGAGTTAAGAGGAGCAGGAGTACTCACTCCCTCAGCTCAATCGGAGAGTTTACTTGGTCAGGTTTTGCTGCTTTAGTATACGAACTGAGATTACTTATTTCTGGCTCTTTTTAATTGCTAGAAAATTTAAATTCAATGATATATAAGATAAACTAGTATTATCATAATCTTCTCAAAGGTTAAAAATAAATTTGCCTTCAAAAGGTTGAAACAGTACAAACCAAGCTTACAAGCACATTGACAGTGATTCACAACCTGTACTGTCACTAGAGGGCACCAGTGCACAAGCTCCAATATGGAACACAAACACAGTAACTTAGTAATGTTTTGGGCAGATGAAGGAAATTGGCTCGTATAGCCTACCTTTCCAAACAAGTGTGCACGTGTGTGTGCTTATAACTTCATTCTCTTTCCTTTCAGGCAACGTGTTACAGAACTGCCTATCACTTTTATTTATAACTAATGGATATCCTGTCATGTTGCTGATGGGAAGCCAGAGGAAATGAGGCACAGCTCAAAATTGTAATTAATAAATAAAAGTAAATAGCATTTATTGCATGGGCTTGTCTTAACATTTGTTAATAAAATGGAAGCAGTGGGCCTTTAATAGAACGGGTTTGATTAAAACTTTAATAATTAAATAAAAACAGTTGTGATTTTATTGCAATGGGGTTGGGCATTTAAACCAGTGCTCATTTGTAAATTTATTAATTATAAAGAAAGAAAGGACTTGGATTTATATAGCACCTTTCACGACTTCAGGACATCTCAAAACGCATTACAAATGAAGTACTTTTGAAGTGCAGTCACTGTTTTAATGTAGGAAAGTATATAAATGAAAGTAGTGGCTATTTAATCAAAGAGGATTGCGATAAACTTATTAATTAAATGACAAGAAGAAATAAAACACGGTTTCCTCCAAATGTATTAATTAAATAAAAGGCTTAGAGGGTGAAATTCAGTGGAGCGTTAACTATTTTGGAAGGATAGCGCCCGGTGTGATGGGCTGCAAATTGTGGGAAATTGGGCATTTTCGCATTAGAAAGTAAGGGAGGGCGGTATCTGAGGTACTAATGGCTTCAGTGGGGCGCTGTTGCAGCTATTACCAGAGCTGTACCCAATTTCAGGTGACTTTCATTCAGCAATCATCAGCTTCCAGCTCATTCCAGTTCTTAAAGGGGATGTTGTTTCAGGCAGCACCTGGTCATTTTCATCATTGCTGGACTTCTCTGAGAGCTGGTAGGAAGTTCCGAGATGGCTGCTGCAAATCCTCTTAGAAGGGCCACTCGGTTCAATGACCTGGCATTGGAGACATTAGTGGGGGCAGTGGAGAGAAGGAGGGATGCACTGTTCCCTCCATCTGGGAGAAGGCCAATGCCGCAGGGCCATGTGGGCAGAGGTGGCTGTGGAGGTATCGGTTAGCACAGTGGTCGACAGAAGCCCAACACAGTTCCAGAAGAAATTCAATGACCTCAGTTGGATGGTCAAGGTGAGTACATGTTTCCACAACTCTTACATACAGTACCCACCAATACTGTACCTCTCAGCCTCTTTCTGTGCACACTCTGAAACCAGCACTTAACCCAGCAGGCAACCACCAGGCATCTATACCTACTCACAGTCACATCCTCATTTCACAGCTTGCCTACATTCACAGCTATTCAAGCAAGGCAGGCATATCTTCCACAAACATAGCTGGACTCTTACTCATATAGGTTCCTTTCTTTTGCAGGCCAAGATAGCACACTGGCCATTGCACCTATCATGTCAGAGTGGATGGCCATTACCCTTTGTGTGAATGCCTCCCCATCGAGGTACTCATTTGAATCCTGTGCAGCAGGGGGGAAGCCGAACTGCGCCAGCTGACTGACTTGGAGGAGCGAGTGCTGCGGCTCATTGTCTGCAGATGGTAAGTGCTGTGTACAGCAGAGACGTCGAGCCCTCTGGGGGCAACAATGATCTTTATCCCCTCTTCTCATCCCACTTCCCTGTTAAACCAGAAGGCCATATCACTTTCCAGCTCCTCATAATGTCTGCCTTCCTTGCTCCATTCCTGCCCCCCTGCCCTCACTTTAACGCAACTCTTGTGCCATTTATGCTTTCAGATAACCATGCAGCAGATGAGCAGCCTGTGCCTGAGCCCCCACTACTGAGTCACAATGGAGAAGAAAAAGGGGACGAGGATGAGGAGGGGGGGAAGGAGGAGGAGGAGGAGGAGGAGGAGTCAAGCACTGCGTCACTGCTTCTATCACCCCCAGGCACCAGCTCAGATACTGGCACTACGCGGTCCTTAGAGGGGTCAAGGGGAAAGGGAACCTCAGGAGCCATCTGCCCGGAGGACGAGTTCTGCTGCACAGGATTCAGATGAGTACCTCGATGGGGAGATGTTCACACAAAGGGTGATGGCCATCCACTCTGACATGATAGGTGCAATGGCAAGAGTGCCTGACAGCCTGTTAGACATGGTAAGGAGCATGGAGGAGTCCGCCTCCTGCATTGCACAGAGCTCTGCACACACCATGGAGCCTACCATTGCCAGTCTGCAGACGATGGAGGACCCAGTACGGATCCAGACCTCATTAAGCATAGAAACATAGAAACATAGAAAATAGGTGCAGGAGTAGGCCATTTGGCCCTTCGAGCCTGCACCATCATTCAATAAGATCATGGCTGATTATTCACCTCAGTACCCCTTTCCTGCTTTCTCTCCATACCCCTTGATCCCTTTAGCCGTAAGGGCCATATCTAACTCCCGCTTGAATATATCCAATGAACTGGCATCAACAACTCTCTGCGGCAGGGAATTCCACAGGTTAACAACTCTCTGAGTGAAGAAGTTTCTCCTCATCTCGGTCCTAAATGGCTCATCTCGGTCTCATGGGCGATGTGGCAGCTTCCATTGTGGCACAGGCAGAAGCAACGCAACGTCTTGGCGCTGCAATAGAGTCAATGATTTCTTGCATGGATGCTCAGATTGCACTCATGCAGTCTCAGCTGCATGCCACACAAGCTCTGACTGCTGCCATCACTGCTGGGTCCATCACAGTCGACCAAGAATCTTATAGTGTCGCAGTAGCCCAGCAATCTGTCCTGCAGCAGATTGGTTAGGATGCCCCGGGAGGTGGCAATGGGTTAATGGAGCAGGAATCTGCTGTCCTCTCTCACGATAACAGCAGTCCTGATCCCACCACTGCCACTCCGCCATTGCACTTGTCACTGCCTCTCACCCAGCCAGCCCAGACTGCCGCTGCCCAGCCTGAGGTGGTGCAGTCTACAGCCGGTCCTTCCAGGCCCAGAACTGGTCGAGGGCGTCCTGCAAGGCCATCTGTAGTCTCTGGCCCTGACACACAGCAATCTTCCACCAGCCGTGCTGCAGCTACAGGGGACACGCTGCAGAGGAATATTAGAATAGGTCAATGAAAGAGCAGATATAAGGAAATGCACAAGGGTGATGAATAAATACACATTTATACATTTTATTGTTGTTTTATAATTGTTGATTGGAATGTTTAATGTTTGCTGTTGTCTCTCCTTTCAGTTTTGAGGCTTTGGTACAGAAGGACAAATTGATGTGGTGTTGGGGATGTCCAGAGGAAGTGGGATGGAACTGAGCTCTGAAGAGACGGTCGCGGACCTCCCTTGCAGGATCACACTGGAGTCGCTGCTTTCTCCGTTGCAAGTGTTGCTGCTCCCGCTCCTCCTGCTGTTGCTCCTCCTGGTCCTCCTCCTCCTGAGGTGGTACAGCTATGCCTGATGGCAATGGCTGTGCCCTCATGATGGCCAAGTTGTGCAGCATGCAGCAGACAACGACAAATAGGGACACTCGCTCAGCCGAGTACTGGAGGAATTCCCCAAGCGGTCAAGGCAGTGGAACCATTGCATGAGCTCTCTGATGCTCTGTCAATGATGTTCCTAGTGGCGGCATGGCTCTTGTTGTATGAATGCTGGACAGGAGTGGTGAGGTTATGGAGGGGAGTCATGAGCCAGGTGGAGAGCAGATAGCCCTTGTCTCCGAGCAACCAGCGCGGGCTTGATAGGGTGGCTGGAAGAGAGCTGGCATACCGGTCTGGTGCAGGATGCAGGCATCATGGCTGCTTCCAGGATAGCGCGCATTGCTGGTGACAATGTGGCATGTGTAATCGCACACTAAGAAGTAGCCTTTGCAGTTACGGAATATCTCACGATTGTGATGCGGTGCGCTGAAAGCGACGTGGGTGCATTCAATGGTGTCCTGCACCATGGGGAAGCCCGCAACCCTGGAAAAGCCACATGCACGGTCGTGCTGCTTCTCTCTGCTCATGGGGACGGAGATGTAGTCCTTCCTCCTTCTGTACAGATCATCTCACCAATGGATGGAGCAATGTACGGCAAGCCAGAAGATGTTGGTGATGTCTCCTGTTGCACACTGGAAGGATCCATTGGAGTAGAAATTGAGCATGGGTGACCTTGACTGCCTCTGAGAGAGCCATCCTCACCCTGGTCTGAGGCTCGAGGTCTGGTCGCAGGAGATGGTAGAGATCTGTGACCATGTTCTTGCTAAAGCGCAGCCTTCGAACACACTGTTCCTCAGTGAAGTTGATGTCGGAGAACTGCTGCTGATGGATTTATATGGATCAGGTACTTAAATTTCCTGCTGCTGGTAGCTGGTGCTGAGCATATCATTATCAGAAGTGGAACTGAGGTTGAGGCCAAGATACTAGAAACATTTTATTATTCTGTAAGGCACAGTATTTTATTACATGACATAATAATTGATCTCTTCACAGCTCTTACAGAAAAATAAAATAAAAATTGATTTCTCTCTATTTCTGCAACTGTGTCTTATTCTATGTAATTATTTGTTTCCCTCTCTCTGTTTTTCGGTTTGTCCTCCACTCTTTCAATATTCCTCTTTGTCTTTCTGTACGTTTCTCATACACTTTTTGTATGCCACATCTACTTCATTTTCTTTCACTCACTCATTCACGAATTCTCCCATGTCTCATCTCTTTCCCATCATATCGTCTCGATTTCTTTTCTGCATCTCTTTAATTGCACATTCATTCTCACGTGCTCCACCGCCAGCATCATTTTTCCCTTTTTCTTTCTCACTGTATCTCATTTCCTTTCTCTATTTTCTGGTTGCTTCTCTGTTTTTTAGATTCTTTTGACTTCGTGTGTGACGTAGATAAAAGTGATGCATGCAGGAAGGAACAGCAGAACCTGGAGCCAGGAGGGAATAAGAACATCCAAGGCTTACATACAGTCCAACAGAAAGGCCAGATTGAGCATTGATGTGGCTCAGAAGGAAGGCTGAATATGTCACTGCTGAGCTAGCACCTGTCACCTCTGCTCGCCAACACGAAAGGGGGAATTTTAACAGCAAGAACGGGTGGGTTGGGTAGCATGGGTAGCAAAAATGCAAGATAATTGAGGCGAGACTGCAACGTGTTAACTTCTGGGTTGAACTGAAGTGTGCTTGGCTGCGTGCAAGTAACCTGCTCGCTGGCGTCAGCACGATAATTGGCATAGGCGGGTCATCAATTAACGCAGCTTTTAATTTGATAATTATATGGAAAAGAGGTGTAAGGTTTACACACTTTCAAAAAAAGGCAGAAGAAGAAGCCACGGACTAAAAATGGTTTGGAACAAACTTTTGGGACTGACTGGGCGGGGGAGAAAAAGGCACCAGCCTGGGGCAGGTGGTGACTCATCACCGATTAAAAACGATCTCTGCGGTCAGGAGCTAGACCTGATTATGCATCAAAACAAAGGGATTGATACAATCCAACCAAGGAGCCCCTGGATTGATTGGCCAGAGGGGGAAAAACAGTTCCCTATAGAGACTACAAGTCTACAAGAAACCAGGACAACAAAGGATCCCACAAGTTGTACATTTTTGGATAACGGGGCACTAAAGATAAGGAGTTATCTTTTGCCCTGTTGACTCTGTGTGCAAATTGTGGACATCCAGACCCATCACCGCAGCCAGTCAAACGGATTATCACAAACAACAAAACTGATCCAGAAGCATTAACGGAAAACCCAGCCCAGCAGGACATTTATTCATAAAATGGAAATATAGCTGGAAGCAGCTCAGAACAGAACAGAAGAGAAGAGAAGGAGAAGAAAGAAGGGAACGGAAGGAAGAAAACAACCAGAAAGAGGGAACATCGGAGAGGAACAACCGGTCATGGAACCAACGACCACGAGCCTACAATCGACGATAACAGCAACTTAACTGGATGGGTGATTGCATGTCTTCGGTCAATTCTCTCAGAAGTCTTGTTCTGTCATTTTTAGTTGAATTTTGCATAATAAAACTGACAGTTGGGTTAAGCCTAAACTTTGCGTTACATGTCGTCCTTTCCTGTAATTCCTGAGATCTGCAAATCAAGGTAGAGTGTAAAACAAACACTCTACAGAAAATGGGGACTGCGGCAGGACCTCGGAGTTTGGAATAGGATCACGGAAACAAATCAAAGGCAAGAAACCCTAGGGAAACTTGGTTAAGTCTCAGGTTGGCTAAGATAGTCATAAAAAGTAAGGAATATCAAGGGCAGCTAGGACAACCAGAGAAGGAAGGAAACAGTCTTGGGTAGGCTGGAGTAATCCTGGGTTGACTTGGGTAGTCACCGAGAAAAGGAATTGGGTAGACTGCAAACGGGTCTCAGGGAGACCAAAGTAATCTCAAGGGTGACTAGGGCAGCCGAAGAGCTCCGGCTGACAAGGGTAGCCATCGAGAGAAGTAATCGCGGGTCGTCTGCGAAGGGGTCTCAGGCAGGCCAGAGGTAATCTCAAGAGCGGCTAAGGCAGCCAGAGGCAAGAAACTGTCTCGATAGGCTGGTGTAAACTCGGGTTGACTAGGGTAGCCACAGGGAGAAGCCAGGGTAACAGTAACTGCAGGTCGCTGCAAGGTGCTATCAGGGGAGACCAAGGTAGTCAGGGAAAATTTCTCAGCCAGAGACACTGGAAACAGACTCACCGCAGCAAAACACGATAGAGCACGCGGCTAAGAGCAGTCGGAGGAAGTCCATGGAGTCTAAGGTAGCTGCATATATATGCAACAAATTGGACATTTCAGAGCCATGGGCACGAGAAATGCTACACTCTAGGGATCAGCAGGAAAAAGCGGCAGAGTGGACAGTACAAAGGGTCAAAAGAGAAGGCGATTTGGCTCATGTGCCTGCAGAAGCAGACACAACTGTTGAGATAAAAGATAGGACAGTTGGAGGAGGAGAATAAGAAATCAAAAGGTGAGATAAGCAGTTTCGAGAGAGAAAAGCAGGACCAAGGTGTTAAGGAAGAAATGGCAAGTAATCACCGAGAATATTTGAAGTGTCAGGTGACCAAGTGCAAAAGGCAGCAGCAGACGTATATCGAACAAAGTGAAAGGCACTTAGAGAGAGACAAAGAGGCAGAAGAACTTAGAAACATAGAAACATAGAAAATAGGTGCAGGAGTAGGCCATTCGAGCCTGCACCACCATTCAATAAGATCATGGCTGATCATGCAACTTCAGTACTCCATTCCTGCTTTCTCTCCATACCCCTTGATCCCTTTAGCCATAAGGGCCACATCTAACTCCCTTTTGAATATATCTAACGAACTGGCCTCAACAACTTTCTGTGGTAAAGAATTCCACAGGTTCACAATTCTCTGAGTGAAGAAGTTTCTCCTCATATCAGTCCTAAATGGCTTAACCCTTATCCTTAGACTGTGACCCCTGGTTCTGGACTTCCCCAACATCGGGAACATTCTTCCTGCATCTAACCTGTCCAATCCCGTCAGAATTTGATATGTTTCTATGAGATCCCCTCTCATTCTTCTAAATTCCAGTGAATATAAGCCTAGTCAATCCAATCTTTCTTCATATGTCAGTCCTGCCATCCCAGAATCAGTCTGGTGAACCTTCGCTGCACTCCCTCAATAGCAAGAATGTCCTTCCTCAGATTAGGAGACCAAAACTGTTCACAATATTCAAGGTGTGGCCTCACCAAGGCCCTGTACAACTGCAGTAAGACCTCCCTGCTCCTATACTCAATTCCTCTCGCTATGAAAGCCAACATGCCATTTGCCTTCTTCATCGCCTGCTGTACCTGCATGCCAACCTTCAATGACTGATGTACCATGACACCCAGGTCTCGTTGCACCTCCCCTTTTCCTAATCTGTCACCATTCAGATAATATTCTGCCTTCCTGTTTTTGGCACCAAAATGGATAACCTCATATTTAGCTACATTATACTGCATCTGCCATGCATTTGCCCACTCACCTAACTATTCAAGTCACCCTGCAGCCTCTTAGCATCCTCCTCACAGCTCACACCACCACCCAGCTTAGTGTCATCTGCAAACTTGGAGATATTACATTCAACTCAGCTTAGTGGCATTGCGAACAGCTAAGAAAGATAAAGATAGCATATCAGGTAGTGTAGAAACAGGGTTACAAGAGGGCAGATCACGGACCTTGTAAAGAAAGGATCCGCCAGGAAGTTTGGGATCCAGACGGGAAGAGTCAGACGATGGGCCCGAGTATAGTGAGCATCAGTCGGCTCCCAAGGTATCGGAACCCCCAAAACTAATGTGTCCCCTGAGACAGCAGAAATTTGGCCCACCCCCACCAAATGGTGGTGCGGCACCATTACAGAGTGACTATGTGATCCCATAGACGCCACTTCAGCTGCAGGAGATGCTGACGGATATGGCAAAATTAAAACAAGGAGGGGATGCCTCCATTCATTTTGCCAACTAGAGCAGATAGGGGTATCAATAACTGCAGCAAGGAGGAGATAGTGAAGTTAAAACTGCTCTCCCTAGAAGGGAAACTATATCAGAGTTTGTCGACAGCCACCAAGTTAGATGGAGGAACCCCGCAGGGCTTAAAGGAGGAAATCTTGGCAGTGCTAGGGTTCAGTCAAGGTAGTCCGTTCTGGCATGTAGAACAGACTAAGCAGCAAGTAAACGAATCACCCGATACGTTTGCAGATGGACTGTGGCCGATTTATTTCAGGAAACTTAATATGGGAACCCAGAAACCATTGGCTGAGAACCGCAATGGCTAACAGTTTACCACGGTTCAGAGCAAGGGTTGAAGCATGGTTTGACCCAGACGATCTCCAAAATACTGAGGCAGGGGTATTGAGAAGATTGATTCTAGCATTTAAGTCCAAATAAGAAGAAGAGGAAAAACTAAAAGGGAAGGTGCACGAAGTAAAAGGAAAGGTTAGGCCAAAGAGGGAATGGAGACAAGAGGGAGGTAATGCGGGTCGATCCAGAGGGTGTTTTAACTGTGGGAAGTTGGGACACTGGACCAAGGATTGTAGATTCTCGAGAGGAGGGAAGCCAGGGTACGAGGGTGCTGAGGTAGAAAATGGCCAAAGGAAGGTAGCCGATGACCCAGTACAGGTTTTAGTGTCCACATTGCAGCATGTTATGGACATGGATGGAGAAGAACTGGATGCTGCAGTGGGAGAAAAGGGACCCAATGCGTCAGCATCCCCACTTTGACATTGCGCCCAGCCAGAGTACCTGTGTCCGCTCATCTACGATGAATGGGGCAGGCCATGTGTGGATGTGAAGGTGGAAGCAGTGAGGGGAAGGTATCTGGTAAATATAGGAGCCTCTAGCACGGTTGTTCACTCACCGAATCCGGCCATTTCCCCGTGGTTGAGTGGAGTCCCATTTACACTGGCGGGTTTTACGGGTAATGACCAGGCTGGGGTAGTGTCGAAAACCTTAACCATAGAGTTAGGACCTAACACGACAAAGTAGAAGTGCATTTTAATGAAGTGGGAACAGCCCGGTTCGGAAGTTCTCGGGGCTGACTACATGTTGGCACACCACGCCATAGTGGATATAAAGAACAATTGCCCATGGGGGGGCAGATAGGATGGGTGAGATCATAGTGATTCCCAGGGACAGTACAGACAAAGGCAGCACCTGCACGATGAAGCCGAAAGGGAGTTATGACTTAGAAAGATTAGTTGATGATATGGATGCATAATATGGAGAATATGGATGCATTTGCAATGCACAAGCATGATTGCGGGAGAGTAACTGGAGTAGGGGTGAAGATAGATTGGGATCCAATGACACGACCCCAGAAACAGCATAATTTTCCCCGGGAAGCAGAAAGGGATTTGGAAACTGCTATAAATTCCCTGGTGGAGCAAGGTGTGTCGAGGACCATAGCCACACACGTAAACTCATCCCTATGGCCAGTAAAGAAGCCCGATAACTCATGGAGGGCCATGGTAGATTACAGAGTCCTGAATAAAAATATTCCAGGCTGTGCACCCACGGTAGCAGTGGTAGCAAATTTGATAGGGAGTATCCCCGCGGCCGCAACAACTTTTACCGTGCTGGACATTTCAAACAGGTTTTGGTCCATTCCCCTGAGACGGGAGGGCCAATATAAATTTGCCTTTACCTTTAAGAGTCAGCAGTACACATGGACATGTCTTCCATAAGGGTTTCACAACAGTCCCTTGATTTTTCACCAGAGTATGGCCGAGGCACTAAAAGATTTTAGGCAGCCAGATCATTTGGTCCAATATGTGGACGACCTGTTGTTATTCTCCGAAGGTGCGGAGGACCACGGGCCATTATTGAGTGAATTACTGCAGTTGTTGAAAGAACAGGTTTTAAGGTGAATCCAAAGAAAACTCAAGTCGGCCAAGAGGAGGTGCAGTTTCTAGGATTGACCATTAGAGTGGGAGATAGAGCTATAGATGGAGCTAAGAGAAAGGCAGTCCAGAAGCTACCCGTTCTTAAGGACGTGTCTGGGGTAAGGTCTTTCCTGGGAATAACGGGTTACTGCAGGGAGTTTATCGAAGGATATGCAGCCATGGCAGCTCCTTTGTTGAGGCTTCTTAAGAAAAGAGTAGAGTGGGAATGGAGTGAGAATTGTCAGGAAACTTTCATCCGGTTAAAGGAGGTGTTACAGACAGCACCAGCATTGGGAGCAGTAAATGGGGACCAGGACTTTAGTCTGGAGGTAGCAGCGACTGGGGTCAGTTTGAGTGCAGTGTTACTCCAGGAGTGACACGGTAAGCTGAGACCGGTGGCCTATGCCTCCTGAGTTCTCACCGAAGTAGAAAAGAGTTTTTCAAACTGCGAGCGATGCCTGTTAGCAACTTTTTGGGCAGTAAAACATTTTCGGTCGCTCACAGGGTTAGTTACAGTGACTCTACTGACCTGTCACAACCAGACACAAATGTTACTGGATGGTAGAATGAAAGATGGGTCAGTGAGCAGTAACAGGATTGTCCGCTGGACATTGTTGCTTTCTCAGTTAGACCTGAAGGTCGAAAGGCTAGGAAAACCAGAGCTAGCCCCGAACCTAGTTTATCTGGGGGCAACTCATGTGTGTTCAGTGGAAGGAGTGTGGGATGTAGATGTAGGATTCCGAGCAGGGGAACAACCGACAGGCAGAGACATTTATGTAGATGGGTCTAGTTCAATGACGAACGGAGAGAGAAAAACAGGCTGTGGGATTTACAATCCTGAGGCAGGGATAGAAAAGGCCATAAAATTCCTCAACTCTTTAAGTGCACAGCAGGCCGAACTGGCAGCTGTAGCATATGTGGTTACTCACCCGAGTGAATTCACAACTCCCTATACAATATGTTCGGACTCCATGTTCACGTAACTCCTGTACAGAGTATTTAGCAATATGGGTTAGGCGAGGGTTTAAGTCCTCAGACAGGAAGCCGTTTGTGACGGCTCCTTTGTTAAAAGTCATTTTGGACATCACAGGTAGGGACCAGAAGGATTACTACATCCAAAAGGTCAAAGCACACTCTAAGACAGAGCCCAAGTGGAAAGGGAATGAAAAAGCTGACACACTGGCCAAAACAGGGGCAGGGGAAGGGATACCTTGGGATCCATATCACTGTGGACAGATTATGGCTGTAACAGGCAGAGAGGAGCCCAAAGAAGTACCATTGCCACCTGATTTAAAACAGGCTCAGCTACGGGATGCAGACCTTAGAGCAGCGTTTAGAGACACAATAGATGGGAAGTCTGTAGCGGGACCTTTGGGAGCTGCAGACATAGCAGTCAGACAGGGAATGCTATTTAAAGGAGACAGTTGGATTGTGCCTGGGCAGTGCAGGGAAGAGACCAAAAATGTACACAATACTCCAGGTGTGGCGTCACCAAGGCCCTGTACCACTGTAGCAACACCTCCCTGCCCCTGTACTCAAATCCCCTTGCTATGAATGCCAACATGCCATTTGCTTTCTTAACCGCCTGTTGTACCTGCATGCCAACCTTCAAAGACTGATGTACTATGACACCCAGGTCTCGTTGCACCTCCCCTTTTCCTAATCTGTCACCATTCAGATAATATTCTGTCTCTCTGTTTTTACCAGCAAAGTGGATAACCTCACATTTATCCACATTATACTTCATCTGCCATGCATTTGCCCACTCACCTAACCTATCCAAGTCACTCTGCAGCCTCATAGCATCCTCCTCGCAGCTCACAATGCCACCTAACTTCGTGTCATCTGCAAATTTGGAGACACTACATTTAATCCCCTCATCTAAATCATTAATGTACAATGTATACAGCTGGGGCCCCAGCACAGAACCTTGCAGTACCCTACTAGTCACTGCCTGCCATTCTGAAAAGTACCCATTTAGTCCTACTCTTTGCTTCCTGTCTGACATCCATTCTCAATCCACGTCAGCACACTGCCCCCAATCCCATGTGCTTTAACTTTGCACATTAATCTCTTGTGTGGGACCTTGTTGAAAGCCTTCTGAAAGTCCAAATACACCACATCAACTGGTTCTCCCTTGTCCACTCTACTGGAAACATCCTCAAAAAATTCCAGAAGATTTGTCAAGCATGATTTCCCTTTCACAAATCCATGCTGACTTGGACCTATTATGTCACCTCTTTCCAAATGCGCTGCTATGACACCCTTAATAATTGATTCCATCATTTTACCCACTACTGACCGGTCTATAATTCCCTGTTTTCTCTCTCCCTCCTTTTTTAAAAAGTGGGGTTACATTGGCTACCCTCCACTCCATAGGAACTGATCCAGAGTCTATGGAATGTTGGAAAATGACTGTCAATGCATCCGCTATTTCCAAGGCCACCTCCTTAAGTACTCTGGGATGCAGACCATCAGGCCCTGGGGATTTATCGGCCTTCAATCCCATCAATTTCCCCAACACAATTTCCCGACTAATAAGGATTTCTTTCAGTTCCTCCTTCTTACGAGACAATCTGACTCATTTTATATCCGGAAGGTTGTTTGTATCCTCCTTAGTGAATACCGAACCAAAGTACTTGTTCAATTGGTCTGCCATTTCTTTGTTCCCCCAGAATTGTCTGGTATGTGCCGCACACAATCCAGACCCCCACCGGAGGAAGGCTCCGTTGGGACACACGAGGAGGGTAGAGGGGTCATGGCAGTCTATACAGATAGATTTCATTGGGCCACTGCCCATCTCAGGCAGAGGCAATAAATATTGCCTGGTGTTAGTAGATCTTTTCACAAAATAGATAGAAGCTTTTCCTTGTCGGGCGGCCACCACAGCAGTCACAGCAAAGATTCTAGTGAGAGAAGTATTTTCACGATGGGGACTGCCCCCGATAGTGGAATCAGATCAAGGGAGTCATTTCACCGGAGCGGTAATGCAGGCCACCCTAAAGCTGTTAGGGATACAGGGGAAATGGCATGTGGAGTATAACCCTCAATCGTCAGGTCCAGTAGAAAGGACAAACCGGACCTTAAAAGAGAGGCTTAGGAAGGAGATAGGAAATACCCCAAAGAAATGGGATGAGAACCTACCCCTAATACTGATGAGCCACCGAGCCAGTCTCTCTAAGAGTACGGGACACTCCCCACATGCGCTGATGACAGGAAGACTTATGAGGACCCCGACTCATATAGTAGCACCAGTACTGACCAAAACGCAGGTTAAAGAGTTCACACAGGACAGGTTTGTCAGAGATCTGTATGATACTCTGAAGGGGCTGCATTGGGAAGCAGCTAACAATATGGGCAGACAGCACCAACAGAATAAACTGCTGCTGGAACCCCGGGTTACAAAGGAATGGAGGGTAGGGGATCAGGTAATAATCAGGAATTATGCCAGAATAGGGGCATTTGAATAATTGTACAAAGGACCATATAACATAGTAGACAAAGCAAGCCCTATGGTGTACGTGATCCAGTTGCCAAAACAAATAAAGTGGTTTCACATAAACCAATGTAAGCTGTACAACCCCGGAGAGAAAAGTAAAAAGCGGGCCAAGGCCCAAGGAACAGTAATGAGTTTGATCAATGTAAGCCTTCCAATGCTGTGGGATGATGATGATGAAGACGTAAGGGACAGAGCATTAAGATGGAGTGGTCGGGTGCCACGATCTCGGGTGCCCTGAACGCCTCCTCCATCTCCACCCGAGTCTCTGAAAGCCCAAGCATCGGGATAAAAGAAGAAGGAAGCAGTGACCTTAAAAGAAAAAATGTACATATGTGTATAACTGAAGAAGGATCTGTGAGGGGGAGGTCCCCACAGAGCAAAAGTATTTCTTTCATTTTGTCTTTATAGGAGCGAATCGAGCCAGGGATACGAGATGAGGTGAATACTGTGGATAGGCCTGTGGATGGCCATTATTATTAAAGGATTGGGAGATCAGGGAGACACTGAGACATTCCTTACATACGGGTGTATGGGAGGAACCGGCCCCACTGTAACTCAAGGGGGAGCCATACTGAGCAACAAGGGCACAAACACCTGTGCACACACTGGGAGTTGGCCAGGGTGGTTAAGGTCAAATTCGACCAAGTACTCCAGACAAACCGAGGGTAAACTTGGGGAGGTATCAGTATCTATCCCAAGGGTAAACATCAGGAAGTTACAGGTGAGAGAGGGTAGACGAGTTTGTCTGGAATGTAAAGGCAGTACCCTCAAGGGAGGGTGGTGGTGGTTACGGGAAACAGACACGGGAAAAATTAATGCATCCACAGAATGGGAGAAATTGGGTAATAGCTCAAACAGGCGGACCACAGGAACAAAAGAAGAGGCGAAATTGTGTTGGGAGAAATGGTGAAAGGAGGAACAAGGGATTTATGTCTGTGTGGTTGGATCTAGGCACAAGTGCAGGGGAGGTGTGGCGATTGTTTTTAAATGACAATGGCAAGATTCCGGGTGGATATGAATTGGACGCAGGGTTTTGATTCTTGTGTGACCGACCTTGAATCCTTCAAACAGTCAATGCAACCGAGCTGATCGCAGGCAGATTAAAACCTCTCCCTAAAATGCTGGAGATTCCAAACCAAGGCGTTCCATGTCCTGTTCTAACTCCCGGGCCTAAGAATGGGCTGGTGTTAATCCCAACAGGGAAAATGTTGTATTATACTGTGTATTATGAAGTAGCATCGGTTATTCTGAATTTAACAGAGTTACAATTACCCCAGTGGTGCCCGCCAGAAACAGAAAAGTTATACGAACGATTGTTAAAATAAATGTTTAAACAATTCTATCAGAAGAATTATGGGGACGAAAGTCAGGGGGAAGCGTACAAACTGATAAGCAACAGCCAGACGGGCTGGGGAAGACGAAAAAGGGGATTGATGAATGATGTAGCTACAGCGTTTAATACAGGAACATCACTGGTCAATGGTGTAGACAACGCGCAGTTGCAAGTCCAAGTAAATACCTTAAGGGACCAGTTAAAGAAAATAATGGAGGAGGATAGTGACATAGAGAGTCATGAATTACAGGAAGTCCAGGTGATGACAATCCATTTGAAGGAGATGGTAGCTAAGGTGGAGACACACGCTCGGACCATCAATGCTTTAATAAAGGAGGGTAGATCAAGCTGCTCAGAATGACGTGTGTGTCATGTACGGAGCTTGGTTGTTAAATGAAGGACGCAGTAACTTAGAGGATTTAAAACAAGGCCACGTACCATCGTGGGTCAGTAACAAGCACCTAAAAGCTCTGTGTGTCTGCAATAACTTCCTGAATTTGTGCCAGCTATGGTCAGCCTCCAAAGCGTACCTAGTCCCGGTCAACTGTGGCCAGAGTAAACAGTCTATAATGAGGATAGTGTTTAGAATACCAGTGATGGATCAGTCGCAATGACACGTATCGGTATTCCAGGTGGAAAACATTGGGGTAATGCGGAATGGGGTACATGTGAAACATCATAAAACCCCTCAGTATGTGGTGAAATTGGAAGATTCAATAACTGGTGCTAGTCTGGAGGGATGTCAGAGAGGAGGTCATTATCATAGGCAGTCCTTCGGAATCGAGGAAGACTTGATTCCACTCCTAAAGTGAGTTATTTGGTGGCTGAACAGTCCAACACGAGAGCCACAGACCCTGTCACAGGTGGGACAGATATTCGTCGGGGGAAGGTGGGGGGGGTGGCACTGATTTACCACACGCTCCTTCCGCTGCCTGCGCCTGACCTTTTCACGCTCGCAGCGTTGAGATTCGAAGAGCTCAACCCCCTCCTGGATGCATTTTCTCCACCTCGGGCGGTCTTCGGCCAGGGTCTCCCAGGTGTCAGTGGTGATGTCGCACTTCATCAGGGAGGCTTTGAGGGTATCCTTGTAAAGTTTCCGCTGCCCACCTTTGGTTCGTTTGCCATTAAGGAGCTCCGCATAGAGCAATTGCTTCGGGAGTCTTGTATCTGGCATGCAAACTAAGTGGCCTGCCCAGCGAAGCTGATTGAGTGTGGTCAGTGCTTCAACGCTGGGGATGTTAACCTGGGCGAGCACACTGATGTTGGTGCATCTGTCCTCCCAGGGGATTTGCAGGATCTTGCGGAGACATCGTTGGTGGTATCTCTCCAGCGACTTGATGTGTCTTCTGTACATCGTCTATGCCTCTGATCCATACAAGAGGGCGGGTGTTACTACAGCCCTGTGGACCATGAGCTTGGTGGTAGGTTTGAGGGCCTGGTCTTTGAACACTCTTTTCCTCAGGCGGCCAAAGGCTGCACTGGCGCAGTGGAGGCGATGAATCCCCGCATCAATGTCTGCCTTTGTTGACGAGAGGCTGCCGAGATATGGGAAGTGGTCCACGTTGTCGAGGGCCGCGCCATGAATCTTGATGACTGGGAAGCAGTGCTGTCTGGCGAGGACAGGCTGGTAGAGGACCTTTGTCTTACGGATGTTAAGCGCAAGGTCCATGCTTTCATATGCCTCAGTGAATACATCGACTATATCCTGGAGTTCAGCCTCAGAATGTGCGCAGACGCACGCGTCGTCCACATACTGTAGCTCAATGACAGAGGTTTGGGTGATTGGGGTCAGTGGGGAAATTTGGAATGGGGCACATGTGAAACATCATAAATCAGTATGTGGTGAAATTGGGAGATTCAATAACCGGTGCTAGTCTGGAGGGATGTCAGAGAGGAGGTACACCTGTGGTATTGTGCCTCTATCATCTGAATCCTTTCGACCGACCGGTATGTGGGTTCAAGTACGGGGACGGGCAGCCTATAAGCTGCATCATGGAAGTGACGGTTCACGACCATGTCCCGCCACAGGTTGCGTACAAGGGAAACGGCACATACTGTGTCACCACCAGCGAAAGTCAGTATAGAATTCACCAGGACACTTGGTGTCCAGTGAGAGATTCTACCTTTTGTTTCAAACCCCAGGTAGAGACATTAATAGCACAAGAAAGGATAATTCCTATCTCAGACCGCAAACACATAAATATCACAGTCAATGCTACTCTACCGATCCTCCAAGAATACATATCGCGTTTTGGATACAATATCCCGCCATTACCTGAACATTTGCCTGAACTATTAAAGGACATCAATCTATCCCAAAAACATTATTACACATTACACCAAAAGAACTAAAAAGTAAGGGAGGAAATCAAGGAAATTATTTCCCCTCCGCGATGGGACACCATATTGAGATTCCCCCCCCCCGGGTTCGAATCATATCACAATCACTAGTAATTGTACAGTTGGTAATAGTATTGTATCTATTTGTCTTGTCCTGTAAGTTAAAACAAAAGACGAAGGAAGGGAATCTTGAAGGGTTATTAAAATGAACCAAGGCCAAAGTGTTTGTAAAAGTATAAACTGAAGTCAGATGGATCAAGGCCAAATATTGTCAAAAATGTTGGTTTGTAGTAAAAGGGATGTAATCTGGAGTTTTGGTTGAAGGCTGCAATACACCCAAAAAGTCTCATGGAAAAGAAGTCACTGAGAGTAATATCTCTGCGTTTATAACAAGAGATTTTAAAGGGGGAAGTGTAAGGTATACACACTTTCAAAAAAATGCACAGGAAGAAGCCACAAACTAAAAATGGTTTGAAACAAACTTTGGAACTGACTTGGCGGGGGAGAAAAAGGCGCCAGCCTGGAGAAGGTGGTGACTTATCACCGATTAAAAATGATCTCTGCGGTCAGGAGCTAGACCTGATTATGCATCAAAACAAAGGGATTGATACAATCCAACCAAGGAGCCCTTGAACTGATTGGCTGGAGGGGGAAAAACAGTTCCCTATAGAGACTACAAGTCTGCAAGAAACCAGGACAACAAAGGATCCCACAAGGCATGCATTTTTGGATAACGGGGCGCTAAAGATAAGGAGTTATCTTTTGCCCTATTGACTCTGTGTGCAAATTGTGGACATCCAGACCCATCACCGCAGCCAGTCAAACGGATCATCACAAACAACAAAACCGATCCAGAAGCACTAACAGAAAACCCAACCCAGTAGAATATTTATTCATAAAATGAATATATAGGTATGAGCTGGAAGCAGCTCAGAACAGAACAGAAGAAAAGAGAAGGAGAAGAAAGAAGGGAACGGAAGGAAGAAAACGGCCAGAAAGAGGGAACATGGGAGAGGAACAACCGGTCACGGAACCAATGACCACGAGCCTACAATCGACGATAACAGCAACTAACTGGACAGGTGATTGTATGCCTTCGGTCAATTCTCTCAGAAGTCTTGTTCTGTAAGTTTTAGTTGTTTTTAAGCGTAATAAAACTGACAGTTGGGTTAAGCCTAAACTTTGAGTCATGTGTCGTCCTTTCCTGTAACTCCCGAGATCTACGAATCAAGGTAGAGTGTAAAACAAACACCCTACAGAGGGGATTTTCAATTCATCTTAACATTCTTTTGAACTTAACACCTCCAGCATGGGTTTCCTGGGTCTCAGAAAACATGCACGTGAAAAGAGGTGAGCTTCAGGTGGGGTTCTTCAAACCTCAGGTTGCCTAAATTGAATAAAGACTCAGGGCTAGAAATTGCATAGCGCCACGTTTGGGGCGATAACTTTTGCGTGAGCACAAAAGTATCGCTGGGCGCTACGCAATTGATTCCAATGGGAACTTCTGCCTTTTCTGCTCCAAGAGGGAAGTGGAGTGCCAAATCAAGAGCTACCACTTTCCTTAGAGCACTAAAGGGAGTGAGAGGGGCGGTAGCAGCAGGGCACTGAGCAATATCTCGTGCAGCACTGCCGGATTCACAGGCTCCTACCCTCCGTTAAAGGAAAGGGCCAGTGCTGCGTTCATTGAAGCCGAAAGCTGTGTATATTCATCAATGGCACCTGCGATACGTGCATAGCAGCCCCAAGCACTCAAAGAGAGTGCAGAGTTGAGCAATCACGGGTTGAAAAAAAATCAAAAACCAGCACACTTGTGACAGAATTAAATTTTAGCTATTTTGACCACCACTGCCTTTAATTGGCACTCCCCATGCGGCCAGCCAAGGTGACAATGCCTCCCTGCAGCTGTTGTTGTTGGTGCCTGGCGATGCTGCAGGGGGCAGCAGCGAATCTTACATCCGGGGCCATAACGGGGTGCTGCATACCGGATGACGTCACTGTCATGTACTCAACCAGCATTGTAACCCATGTATAATCCGACCTAAGTTGTACACTGAGAACAATGACCACTAGGTGGTGAACTTGTGGGAGACACTCCTAACCTAGACCTTCAGATATAAAAGGGGAAGCTCCACCCACTTCCAGCACTTGAGTGCTATGAAATAAAGGACAGGTCACAGACTGACCTTCTCTCAAGCATGGGCCTGTTGTGCATTTATACTGTATAGTAAGGACGTATCAGTCACAATCACCGGGGCACAAGAGAGCGAGGCAGTAAATGTTAGCGCCAGTGCAAACCCACCAGTTAGCGGGCATCAGTGATTTCGCTGCGCCTGGTCGGTATGCCATTGGCGCCCCATTATCACCCCCTCGTGGTGCCAACAGGAGCTGCAAAAAAGGCCAATTTCTCACCCTCAATTCTTACAGCTGCTTTGTCAGTTCCCTCTGGCAAATGTTTAACACAGAGTTCTTGTCAGCATACAATTTTTGAGAAGTTTGTAGCTTTTCAAAGGGACACCAGCAGGATAGGAGGCATTTTAGATGTTTTGGACACTACATCGGGCAAGAAAGACTATCACAATCCATGGCAGCGATAACGTGCTTTGGTGAGATCAGTCGGTGCACAGGGGAGGGACACGGGGGAGGGGCACAGGGGGGATATACACAGGGTGAGGGGCACAGGGGGAGGGGCACAGGGGGGGATATACATAGGGTGAGGGGCACAGGGGGAGGGGCACAGGAGGAGGGGCACGGGGAGGGCACAGGGAGAGGTACATAGGGTGAGGGGCACAGGGGGGAGGTACACAGGGTGAGGTGTACAGGAGTGGGGCACGGGGGGGGTGTACTGTTATGTATGTAACAACTCAATAGACTGAATACTGTAAACTAACACAGGTACAAACCTGGCTCCGCTTTATTTGGACCCAAAGTGATTACATTACATGATGGCTTGCCTTTTATACCTGGGCCGTATACACGTGCGCACAGCCCAATGACCTCCGACAGTGGCTCCACCTGGTGGCTAGTAACCCCAAGCATACCTACATGACAATATCCCCCATTAAGATATTAGTAACAGTATTTTTACAAATTGAGGCTTTCCGCTCCCGAATTGATCATCTCAGTTCAACTCCAGCCCTGGGTGGAGTGTTCTGAGTCTGTTATGACTGGGGGCTGGGTAGCTGATCTGATGGGAGTGGCAATGACCACATCAGGGATTGAAAGTCCAGATTCATTGATGACAGAGGAGTCCTCTGATGACTGAGGGTAGGTTGGTTGGTCACTGATTGTGTCTTCCTCAGACTGTTCCAGTTCATCCGAGTGCCGCAGCTTTATCTGATTAACATGTTTCCTGCGTGTTTGCCCATTCTTGAACTTGACGATAAAAACTCCTTGGCCGAAACAGTACCGGCGATCCACTTGGGACCTTGACCATAATTTAGTACATACACAGGATCGTTAACAGAAATGTTGCATGACACAGCAGCGCGATCATGATACCGCTGCTGACTTTGACGTCTGTATTCAACATGATCGTTCAAGTCAGGGTAGACAAGAGAGAGCCTGGTCTTGAGACCTCTCTTCATCAATAGTTCAGCAGGGGAGACCCCGGGAAGCGTGTGGGGTCTTGTCCTGAAATTAAGCAAAATGCGTGGCAAGCGAGTCTGCAGTGAACCTTGAGTTACATGTTTCACACTCTGCTTGAAGGTTTGGACAGCACGCTCTGCTTGATCATTAGATGCGGGTTTGAATGGTGCTGACCTCACATGTTTGATCCCATTGAGTTTCATGAACTCTTGAAGCAAGGTCCGTTGTCATTTACAATGATATCGGGCAGACTATGAGTGGCAAACATGACACTAAGGCTCTCAATGGTAGCTGTGGATATATTGAAAGACATGATTATACAATCTATCCACTTGGAATATGCATCCAGCACAACTAAAAATATCTTTCCCAGGAAGGGACCTGCAAAGTCAATGTGGATCCTGGACCATGGTTTAGACGGCCACGACCACAGACTCAGCAGTGATTCTGCTGGTGCTTTACTTAGCTGCATGCAAGTGTTGCACTAATGCACACATGATTCCAGATCAGAGTCAATTCCAGGCCACCAAACATGAGATCTGGCAATGGCTTTCATCATGACAATACCAGGATGAGTGCTATGTAGGACATGTACAAATTTCTCTCTGCCTTTCTTAGACATAACAACAGGATTACCCCACAATAAACAAACTGACTGAATGGATAGTTTGTCTTTGCGACAGTTGTAAGGTTTGGTCTCATCACCCATTTGCTTGGGTATGGCAGACCAATCACCACTAAGGACACAACGTTTCACAACCGATAATATTGGGTCCTGGCTGGTCCAGGTCTTAACTTGTTGAGCCTTGACAGAGGTTCCTTCACTCTCAAAAGCATCCGTGACTAACAGTCGGTCTGCAGGTTGTGGCGTCTCCACCTCCGGTGTTGGCAATGGCAGACGGCTCAATGCATCAGCACAATTCTCAGTGCCAGGTCTATGGCGAATGACATAATAATAGGCAGATAATGTCAGCGCCCACCTCTGGATGCGGGATGATGCATTGGTATTGATATCTTTGTTTTCCAAAAACAATTAAATGAGTGGCTTGTGATCTGTTTCCAGTTCAAGCCGAAGACCAAACATGTCCTGATGCATCTTTTTAACCCTATACACACAGGCTAATGCTTCTTTTTCTACTATGCTGTAGGCTCTTTCCGCCTTTGGCAAACTTTTAGAAGCATTTGCAACAGGTTGTAGTTTACCCGACTCATTAGTTTGTTGGAGCACGCAACCAACTCCATATGACGAAACATCACAGGCCAATACTAGACACTTACATCGATCATAATGTACCAGCAGTTTGTTAGAGCATAGCAGATTAGTAGCTTTCTCAAAAGTTCTGTCTTGAGACGCACCCCAAACCCAGTTGTTGCCTTTTCTTAGCAGCATGTGCAATGACTCTAATAAAGTGCTCAATCTGGGTAGGAAATTACCGAAGTAGTTGAGTAGACCAAGAAATGAACACAGCTCCGTCACATTCTGAGGCTTGGGTGCATTTTTGGTTTTTGAGTCTGTAGGCCTAATGCCGTCAGCAGCAATTTTCCTCCTCAGGAATTCGACTTCCGGTGCCATGAAGACGCACATCGAACATTTCAATCTGAGTTCCACTTTGTCCAAACGATGTAGAATCTCTTCCAGGTTGTTCAGATGTTCAGTGGTGTCACAACCTGTGACCAGGATATCATCTTGGAACATGACAGTTCTAGGGACGGACTTCAATAGACTCTCCATGTTCCTCTGAAATATGGCTGGAGCTGAGCGAATTCCGAAAGGACACCTGTTGTAGATAAACAGTCCTTTATGAGTGTTGATGCATCTAAGTTTCTTCGACATATCAAACAGCTCCTGTGTCATGTAGGCCAACGTCAGATCCAGTTTAGTGAATGACTTCCCCCCAGCTAGCATTGCAAACAGGTCATCAACCTTCGGTGATGGGTATTGATCCTGTTTGGAAATTCGGTTGAAGTCTCCACTAATCCTGACAGTGCCATCATTCTTCAACACAGGAACAATGGGGCCGGCCCATTCATTAAATTCATGCAGGTGTGCTCCAGATTCCCTGGGAGCTGTCATAATGCCTTCATACTGCGGCAGTTCAACATTCCAGATCCTTTCGTTCCATGAAGCAGAATTAAAGGCTGGCTCATAGGAGACAAGGAAGACCTGCTTCAAGCTGGGATCATGGCCTCTGTGAGGAATCCCATCAATGAGGCACAGGAGTACTACAACAAGAGCCACATTACTTTGCTGTGTCATAGAGCAAGTCATCGGCATGTTGAAGATGTGCTTCAGTTGCCTAGATATGTCTAGAGGTGATCTTCAGGACGCGCCAGTGATGTCTAGAATCGTAGTGATGTGCTGTGTCCTGCACAATATTGCGCAACAGAGAGGATTACTGGTGGAGGAGGATGAAGGGGAGGATGAAGGCGCCCATCAGGCATCTTTGGATGAGGAGAACATAGAAGAGGAGGAGGAGGAGGAATATGAAGATGGGACACCTTTCTAGACTAGCCACGTACATTGCTGCCCAGGATGCCCTAATAGCTCGAAGGTTACAGTTAATTCTTCTGACGGAAACAAATAAATGAAAGCCCCTACCAGCGCCACCGCAACCCCTAGCCCCCACTCCACCCTCCCTTTGCACTAAACAGTCCTTCAACCACTCATCTACCCATTGCACATCCACTCATAAGGTCCCGTCATGTATTGACATTCATCTTGAAACCAGTGGACGTGCAAGTTGACACTTGGGACACAATAATGGGCAAGATATGGAAGTAATGCCAATCAATACTTTTATGTGGCAATATAAAAAAAGGAAACAGAACAACATAACATTTTGTCAAACACCGATGTACATACCCATGGTGAATTACAATTGCTTTAACTTACACTTCCTACCACTCCTACGTGGTGCATCCCTGTGGTTTCAGCTGAGGTAGAGGCAGGCTGCTCAGATCCCTGCTCTGACTGTTGAGATGCTTTTGGCTGATAACCTCTGGGTTTCGGGACACCTGAGGGCCCTGCCAAAGACTCGGCCATCGGGAGATGAGGCAGCATATTGAGTGCTGGCTGAGGTGGAGTGGGGGGGGGGGGGAATGGGTGAGAAGTGGGAGTGCTTTGAGTGGAGTTCCCACTTCCATGTCCCCTTTAACCATCATCCGTTTCCTGGGCCTTTGCTCAGCACTCCTACCACTCTGCTGATAAAGATCAGTGATGTTGTAAGGCCCACGGTTTCTGTCATCCTGTTCAAGGCGACAGACATATTGGCATTCAAAGTCTGCACTGCCTTGGTCATGGCCTGCATGAAATCATTTGAGAGCCATTCGTGAAGTTCCATGTAGGTGAGCACTTTCTCCATGTCAGACATTCTTGCAATTACTTGCAAGCCTCGAGTGTTTGAGATGGACTCCTCCACCCTCTCCGTTATTCTAAAGAATGTGAATGGCACATCAGTCAGTACCTCACAAAGTTGCTGATGCACCTCCAGCATTCTCCAGGGCTGCGAAGGGGAATCTGTGAGCAGAGCTTAGAGAGGATTGCACCCCTGACACCATCACTCCATAGCTGTCCCTTCTGCCAGTGTTTGTTCGTGCTCACTTGTGAATTGTGAATCAGCAGGTGAAAACCCAACTAACTGTCTAAGTGGACCCACCAATGTGGGTGTATCTGTGAG
This sequence comes from Pristiophorus japonicus, assembly GCF_044704955.1. Lineage (NCBI taxonomy): Eukaryota > Metazoa > Chordata > Chondrichthyes > Pristiophoridae > Pristiophorus > Pristiophorus japonicus. Next base: position 132,225,782 of record NC_091981.1, on the reverse strand, counting down.
TGAATGAAGGTCATGTATTCACCTGATGAATGCTGTGCATTCAGTGAGGTTGACTATGAGACAAGATGCATCACATTGCATAAGGATTGGGGAGAGTGGCAGAGATGGATGGATAAATGGGGTGGTGATAAAGTGCATAGAAAGTGAAAGCTGGGTGCTGCTGAAATTTGCGTGAGTGTGAGGAATGTTGTGATGGAGTACACTTGGCAAGTCAGAGTGAGAGGGGAGTGTTGTACACCACAGAATCAGCAACTGTACTCACTTTTCCTGAGCTGCTTAGGGCATTAACCCACTTCCTGCACAATACTCCTACTGCTCACCTCCTCAGCCACCTCCAATCACGCCTTCTTGGTGAGAGCAGCAGGCTTCGTCCATTGCTGGGGAAAAGTATGTCCCTCCTGCTCCTGACTGCCGCAGCAGTAATTCCAGGAATGCATCATTATATCTGGGTGCTGCCCATGCTCTCTGTGCATCCACCGTAAATACCTCCTGGCTCCTCCAGTTTCCATTTCTACATTAACTCTTTAAATGGTGGACTTCAGATCACATCGTGTAGGTACGCAACATGCCTGCTGTGCAGTTTGGAGGTATTGCCTCAATCAAGCTAAAATCAAAGAATCTGACCCGCTGACTTTACTTCTGGGTTTCGCCCATGCGATCCTCCCCAGATCCCCTGCCCCCCCACTCCCCCTCCTCCCCACCCCACCCATACCCCCATCTTGGAATCCACCTTTATATTAAGATCATGCATACACACTAAAAAACAATACTCGGGGGCACTAGTGTCTAGCATGTCAAAGAGGCTGGAAAAATAACACCAAGAAGCACTGAGTTTACACATGCTTGTAACAGCAATACATCATGAAAGGTCCCGAGGCTCTGACAGAGAGACCTGTGTGGGGAAAAATTGTTTGGGCTTTTGGAAAATGGGATGGGAAAGTTTGTGAATTTCTTTCCAGAACTGTGTGAAATTTTTTACATGTTGATTTATTATCTTTAGGGTTGGACTGCTGCAGAAGCAGCATGACTGCCCAAAGAACTTTGAGAAACATATTTCATGTGATTGGCGGTTTACTTCCGAGTGGAATTTTTTTGCGAGATATTGAACTGTGCTATGGGTGCTTTCAACTGATTGGTTTTTGATTGGTTGTTTTTCATGAATATGAAGTTTAAGCTAATCAGCATGCTTCATGTCCACTTTCCTGAAGCAAACCTTTTAAATAAATAGAATGACTAGATAAATGCACAAGGTCACAAGAATATAATTGACAAACCTTTATAATGTTACTAAAATAAATGAAGACATTATGGGCCCAATATTTACAGGGAGGCAGGGTGGATGCAGGGTGGCATGGTCAAGCGGGAAATAACAGGCAAAGCCAGGGACGCGGAGGTCCTGACGAATTTTACAACTGAATTATCATTTTTTTCTTCCGACTAGCAACCAGTAAATTTGGCAGGCTGAATGGCTGTCAGACAGGAAAACCAGCAGCAGAAGGCAACAGGCAGGGACCCTTGGTGACAGTCCCTGGCAATTAGAAGGTGGGAGGGAGTGAGAAATCGGTGCTTGGGAGGGAGAGACAACCATCGGGGCTTGGGGGTTGAGGGGGTTCTGCGATCGCAGCAGAGGAGAGACGAGGGTGCAATCACAGAGGGGAGGCTGAAGGCTTCCTTGAGGGGCTGGTGGGTAGCACTTCAGCTCCTCCTGGCTCACAAGAAGTGCTGTAAAAGGCACTTAACTTCTTGAGCTGGCAGCTCCCATCTCCCTTTCAGTGCTGGGTTTCCCAAACCCTGGGAAACCCGCGTGACAGCAGTTAAATATAAATCAGGCTCCCAATTGCGCTGAGGGAGCCTGATTGAAATATGTTAATGAAGTGTCCCGTTGAATGCTGCCGCTGTAAAAATAGCAACTGGCGCAGTGGGCACGTGAGGATGGCGTTCCCTGAGCAGACCGTCGAGGGGTCGAGAGAAGTAGTGGTGAAGTAGAGCTGGGCGTCATCAATGTACATGTGGAAAATGATGCTGTGTTCATAGAATCATAGAAAAATTATGAGACAGAAGGAGGCCATTCGGCCCATCATGTCCGTGCCGGTTTTTCAGATTATTTAGCCAAGAGACAGCTTGCAGATGAGAAATAGGAGGGGGCCAAGGATAGATCCTTGGGGGACACCAGAGGTAATGATGCGGAGGCAGGAAGAGAATCTGTTGCAGGTGATTCTCTGGCTAGGATTAGATAGATAAGAATGGAACCAGGCGAGTGCAGTCCCACCCATTACAACATAAGAACATCAGAACATAAGAAATAGGAGCAGGTTTAGGCCATACGGCCCCTCGAGCCTGCTCCACCATTTAATATGATCATGACTGATCCGATCATGGACTCAGGTCCACTTCCCCGCCCGCTGCCCATAACCCCTTATTCCCTTATCGGTTAAGAAACTGTCTATCACTGTCTTAAATTTATTCAATGACCCAGCTCCCACAGCTCTCTGAGGCATCGAATTTCACAGATTTACAACCCTCTGAGAGAAGAAATTCCTCCTCATCTCAGTTTTAAATGGGCGGCCCCTTATTCTAAGATCATGCCTTCTAGTTCTAGTCTCTGCATCCTCTCTGCAACCAACTTGTCAAGCCCCCTCATAATCTTATACGTTTCGATAAGATCACCTCTCATTCTTCTGAATTGCAATAAGTAGAGGCCCAAACTACTCAACCTTTCCTCATAAGTCAACCCCCTCATCTTCGGAATCAACCAAGTGAACCTTCTCTGAACTGCCTCCAAAGCAAATATACCCTTTCTTCAATATGGAAACCAAAACTGCATGCAGTATTCCAGGTGTAGCCTCACCAATACCCTGTATAACTGTAGCAAGCCTTCCCTGCTTTTATACTCCATCCCCTTTGCAATAAAGGCCAAGATTCCATTGGCCTCCCTGATTACTTGCTGTACCTTGTAAGATTCCAAAATTCGTGGAAACCCCCTGGTGTTTGGACTCACTGAAAAGGAAATTCGATTTGGGACTATTAAACAGAAAGTTTGGGATCCTAAAATGCATATGGAAGAAATCTATGAGTTTTAACGAAGTTTGGGATTTTATAAAGGTGCATTTTGGATCTGTGAGAAAAGGGCTACAAGACCAGGGGTAGGTTCAACCTCTGAAAAGCCAGTTTGGATATTGGAGCTAATCAAATTGTCTGGGGAACTGTTTACCCTCAAACCTGCCTCCTAGAAGACATTTACATTTCAACAATCGATCCAAGGAAGTACAATTTTAGTCCAAGCACCGAACCCATCTAACACATACACAATCAACTTTCCGGCCTGCATATAAATCTCGGACCCAGACAGGCAACTCGAAACCAGAAACTAACTTTAACAATTGCGACTCGAAATCAAAAAATAATTTCAACAATTGACACATTCTTAATCAAGTTTCAGTTAGCTGGGCAGCAAAACTTAAACAAAAGAAACGTTAGATTTGGCGCAAAGATTAAGCAGCCTCTCAGAGTATAAACTGAGGGCTTATCGTACCAGAAAGACAGAGGAGAAGAACTGTTCTGACCAAGCACTTCCAAACAACAAGATCGAGAGCACACAGCGAGAAAATACAGGAAGAAACATCGCGACATTGGAGAAAAGAACTCGCCCCACTGGCTTTCAATACGCAGCAGAGGTCTGCTACCACGCCCAGGGTATGGCAAGGCAAACCGGCTATAACCAAAGAACTCCAAAATCGCGAAACAACCTTAGCTGTCAAAGGAAAGGATCTGGTGAGCATGAAGCCCTAGAGTTTGACCGAGTTAGAGAGTGAGTGGGAGGTGGGAGGTATTTCTGTTGTGTTTATTACCTGTAATAAAGTATTCCCCATTGTTTACAACCTTTTTGTAAGATTTTACAGTTTTATTGGAGTGTATTTGTGTTATTTGCTTTCTTGAATAAAACCCATACCTTTTTTGTACAAAGCAGTTGTCTGCTGCACTTTATCACATCCTGATTAATAAATCCAAGCTCGAGAACCAGGGAGTGGGAGCGACTCGCAACCGCTCTGGTCAGGAAGGCAAGCTGACAGACACACCAACCTTACAACCTGCATACTAACCTTTTGTGTTTCATGCACCAGGACACCCAGGTCCCGCTGTACTGCAGCACTTTGCAATTTTTCTCCATTTAAATAACAACTTGCTCTTCGTTTTTTTTCTGCCAAAGTGCATAACAGCACACGTTCCAACATTATATCCATCTGCCAAATTTTTGCCCATTCACTTAGCCTGACTATGTCCTTTTGCAGGATTTTTGTGTCCGTCTCACACATTGCTTTTCCTCCCATCTTTAAAACATCAGCAAACTTGGCTACGTTACATTCGGTCTCTTCATCCAAGTTGTTAATATAGATTGTAAATAGTTGGGGTCCCAGCACTGATCCCTGCGGCACCCCACTAGTTACTGATTGCCAACCCGAGAATAAACCATTTATCCCGACTCTCTGTTTTCTGTTAGTTAGCCAACCCTCTATCCATGCTAATATATTACCCCCAACCCCGTGAACTTTTATCTTATGCAGTAACCTTTTATGTGGCATCTTGTCAAATGCCTTCTGGAAGTCCAAATACACCACATCCACTGGTTCCCCTTTATCCACCCTGTTAGTTACATCCTCAAAGAATTCCAGAAAATTTGTCAAACATGACTTCCCCTTCATAAATCCATGTTGACTCTGCCTGACTGAATTATGCTTTTCCAAATGTCCTGCTACTGATTCTTTAATAATGGACTCCAACATTTTCCCAACCACGGCAGTGGAGAGGCATTGGAGAAGGAAGAAGTGGTCAAGAAGGACGAGGCGGGATAGTTTGCCTTTATCACAGTCACAAAGACTGTCATTTGGTTTCACAGGCACCAGGACCTTGACAGTATCTTACATGAGTCTAGAAAGTGCATGTTTGCAAGGTATTTGAATATGGGGGAGCATCACAGCTGAGCCTGATCCTGTCCTCAACTGAATTCCACACTCATATATACTTTTCAGCTGGATAGTGATCAGGGACCAATCGAGTTTTCATCTCCCTAACGCACAAAATTAGAGGCCAATGAAGAGCCGTTCCAAGCAGGGTGACCGAGATCAGGAACGCAATGTATGAGGAATAATGGGGCAGAACTGAACCCACTTGCTGTCAATGCACTGCACAAATCACAGCTTAAAAGGAAACCACGACATCCAAATACCTTGCATAATTTATGTAAAGTTAAAAGGTTAGGGCTGGAAATTCACCGCTGAATTGGAGTTAAAAGTTTTTATTTGGGGCTAAATAAATTTAGGGCCATTTTGCTAGTTTCACCAGTGGTGTAATGCCATCATTAAAAAATAAGGGCCGATTTTTTTGAGAACTGTTTTTTTTACGTCACTCGGAGTCAAACCCAACGATAATGTTGTTTTTGCAAGTTTCCCCAATAAAGATATTTTTGACAGTGCTAAATGCCACTTTTAAAAAGCTTGCCTTACCTTGTCGAGTCCGATCGAAATCGACAACGTGGCCATCTTGGGAAACGGAATTAAAAGTTAAAGCTTTGGGAGGGAACAAAACCTATATTTTATATTAAAAGTACTTAAAAATGCACTGAACATTTGAGCTTTTGAAACTAAAGGATTACATTGGGCATGCACAGAACAGGCATTATTTGTAAGGCGAAAAAATGTAACTCCGTCCTTAAAAACGGTGGTATTTTAAGGCCACGCCAAAATTTAATAATTTTTTGGCGAAACTTAGGCCTTTTTTTTTGGCACTATTTAGGCATAAAAAAATCGGCCGTTATTCGCAAATAGCGCCAAAAAAATTGAACTATTTTTCAAGTGGAAAGTCTGGCCCTAGTGTTATAAAGCCGAATGGCTGCAGACAGCTGTCTATAGCAGGTGTTACTTTCTGATCCTTGCACTGAGGTATAAAAACCTGTTCAATAGACCAGGCCTCTCCAAGCTATTTTATAACATCATAAAAGATTGGGTTCCTTTGTAAACAAGTAGTCAAATAAATTGGTGTAACTACTTCTCTATTCATAAGGTTTGAGGTATATGGTATCAGAAAAACATTGTGAGGGTTTACGTTCCAATTGTGTAGCCAGCATGCTCCAATCTCTGGTGTGGCCTGCTTCACAATTCACAATCATCAAAGATAAATACAGATGAGGAAGACCATTCAGCCCATCCTGGTTCATCCAGCCAGAGAGAACATAAGGGGGTGAAATTGCCCTCCGATTGGGGTCGGGAACCACCCACACCACTGAATTCGGCTTCCCACCCCTCAAAGGAAACGGAGAGCAATCTCGAGCATTCCACTTCCTTTGGGGTGGTTACCGGGGTATGACGGGAGTGGTGAGGGAAGAGCTATGCAGATGCTCCGCATAACACTGCCACCTCAACGCCCCTCACCTATGCTTAAAGGGGAGGGCTGCTGCACACTCTGCAGGGCCTCTGATGGCCTCCACTAGGCCACCATGGCAGTGTTGGATCGGACCTGCAGCCCGGCACCCAAAACAGAGTGGCGGGCTGCACGATGGCAGCCCAGACCACACTAGGGCCGCCATCGTGGAGCCAATCCGAGAATCAGCAATGCAAAAAAGATGGCGGCCGGGGTGCTGGCGCCCTCCCCTTTAATTAGCACCCCGAGAGCGGATGTCAGCCAGCTTCGCGACCCATGAAGCTGCCGTTGACATCCGCTCATGCCAGCCTTGCAGCCCATGGGGCAATTTCCTACATGGGGCGGTGAGTGGTTGCCGTACACGGTGATGATATCATCATCGGTTACGCAGCGGCCAAGGGCGCTAACCGCAGGGCACGTCGTGGCTATGACAGCGCCTCCACAACCTCCAGGGCAACTTCCCAGCAGGCAGTAGCACCCCCCCTCCCCTGGATGAAAAGCTCCTCACCCCCGGAGCTATTTCGCCCCCACAGTTCCTTCCATCCATCACAGTATTCAACTGTTTTTTTAATAATTACAATATTTTTGCCTGCTTGATTCTATCTCTCTGCATGTTGATTTCATTTAATGCAAAGAACTTCCTAATATCAATCCTAAATTTGCCTTTTACTCTTTTGAACTCGTAAGCCTCTCTCCCGCTGCATTATTTAACTTGAAATAGGACTGCGCATTTTCTTTAATAGTAAAAACTTTACAGAAATCTTGCAACAAGCCAGATGCACACCTGGGATCATTGCTGGTCTGTAGTGATGATACCAAGAAGATATTGGCTGTTTCACAATTTTTAAGGTGTAAAATATCAATCAAATGGGCACTGCTGCATTTTGAAGCTTTCAGACCCACTGAGATGTAAATGACTCATAATATCAAATGGTTGCCAGATGTGAGGACAGGTTAACACACCAGCAGATCTAGGCTATAATTTTTGTCTGAAAAACAAAATAAAAGCCTTCTTATCCATGGTACCTAGTTACTTGTTGTACATTTGCTTACCTCAAATCAATTACAAGTGAAAAACTCACAAAGATACAGCGGCACAGGTGCACTGAGAGCAGACATACACCAGTGCATTGGAAATCAATGATACTCTACCGTAGTGGACAGCAGTGATAGACTAGTGAGCAGCAATACACTATGTGATGGAGAGCAGCAATACATTATGTGACGGAGGGTAGTGATACACTAATGTGATGGAGAGCATGATACACTAGAGTGATGGAGGGTATAGGAACATATGAACAGGAGTAGGCTATTCAGCCCCTCAAACCTGTTCCGCCATGCAATTAGATCATGGCTGATCTGTATCTTAACTCCATCTACCGACCTTAGTTTCATACCTCTTAATACTATTGGTAAATAAATATCCATCAATCTCAGATTTTAAATTAACAATTGACCTAGCAGCAACTGTCGTTTGCGACAGAACGTTCCAAACCTCTACCACCCTTTGCGTGTAGAAGTGTTTCCTAGCTTCACTCCTTAAAGGTCTGGCTCTAGCATTAGGCTATGTCCCCAAGTCCTAGAATCACCACCCAGGGGAAGAAGTTTCTCTCTATCTACCCTGTCAGTTCCCCTCAATATCTTGAAAACTTCGATCTAATCACCCCTTAATCTTCTAACTTCCAGGGAATACAACTTTAATTTGTGCAGTCTCTCCTCACAATTTAACTCTTGAAGTTCGGGTATCATTCTGGTAAATGTACCCTGTACTCCCTCCAAGGCCAAAATAGGTTGAACCTCCCTTATCTGGATACCTCGGGACCTGGCCTGTTCTGGATAAGAGATTTTTCTGGACGAGGGATGGTCACGTTAAATTGAATGGTACAGGTACTGAGCAAGGGGATATCGGGGCTGACTGGCTTGGGGCTGGGAGTGCAGCAGAGAGATCACTGGGGAGGGGGGGGGTACAGCGGTGGATCGCATGGTCAGGCCAGTGATTGCGAGAGTCGGCAGCGAGGAAGGACTTCAATTTGTTCAATTTGTTCATGTTGGAGTTCTGTGCATGCGCCACCCGGTGGCCGTGAATGGTTCTGGATGAGGGGTGGTTCCGGATAAGAGAATTCTGGATAAGGGAGGTTCAACTTGTATATCCTTCCGAAGGTTTGGTGCCCAGAATACTCAGTACTCCAGGTGTGGTCTAACCAGGGGTTTGAAAGCGGTAGCATAACTTCTACCCCCTTGTATTCTAGTCCTCTAAATATAAAGACAAACATTCCATGAGCCTTTTTGATTATTTTCTATACTTCCCCATGACATTTTAACAATATATGCACATAGATCCCTAAATCACATTGGACCTCCACTGTTTCTAGCTTTTTATCATTTAGAAAGGTTTTCGGTCCAAAGTGGATGGCCTCAGTCGTACAATGGCAGAGACAGCTGAATGGATGGTCTCAGTCGTAGCAACAAAGAAATCCATGAGCTCCTCACACTTACTGTTGGAGGTGAGGGTGGAGGAGACTGGGGAGAGGAGTTTAAGAAGATGGTTAGCAGTGGAGAATAGAAACCGGGTTAATTTTGCGTTCCACAATGATTCTGGAATAGTGAGCAAATTTGGCAGACGAGAACAGGACCTAATAGTGCTTTATGTGATCATGTCATGGTGAATTGCGGGCCAAAGGCTGAACAGTTAGGATTTCATAAGTGCAGTTGTAAGAGAGTTGGGAGAGAGTTTATTCAAGCACGGACACAGAAGGAAGTCGGGTTGGGGGCTGATGTGGGTAGAGAGCGACACGAGGAAGTGATCAGAGATAGCCTTATCTGCAACTGACACAATGGGAGATGGGAAGGTTGAGGGGATGGCCGTGAATATGGGTTGGGGAGTTTACATGGAGGGAGAGATTAAGAGGACGATAGGAGGCTAGTGAACTCAAAGATGAGAGAGCATGATGAATTGAGATGGAGATTGAAATCACCGAGGATGAGAAGTCGTTCAATGCAGAGGCTGAGGGAGGAAAGCTATAAAGACATCTCAGTAATAACATTTTTATGGTACTTGGGTGGGCGGTAGAGACCGAGAATTTTAAATGAGAGGTGTGAGGCGTGAAATAAGGTGAGATGCTCAAAGGAGGAGAAACATAGAAACATAGAAACATAGAAACATAGAAAATAGGTGCAGGAGTAGGCCATTCAGTCCTTCGAGCCATACCACCATTCAATAAGATCATGGCTGATCATTCACCTCAGTACTCCTTTCCTGCTTTCTCTCCATACCACTTGATCCCCCTAGCCGTAAGGGCCATATCTAACTCCCTCTTGAATATATCCAACAAACTAGCATTAACAACTCTCTGTGGTAGGGAATTCCACAGGTTAACAACTCTCTGAGTGAAGAAGTTTCTCTTCATCTCAGTCCTAAATGGCCTACCCCTTATCCTAAGACTGTGTCCCCTGGTTCTGGACTTCCCCAACATCGGGAACATTCTTCCTGCATCTAATTTGTCCAGTCCCGTCAAAATCTTATATGTTTCTATGAGATTTCTCTCATCCTTCTAAACTCCAGTGAATAAAGGCTCAGTCGATCCAGTCTCTCCTCATATGTCAGTCCAGCCATCCCGGGAATCAGTCTGGTGAACCTGCGCTGTACTCCCTCAATAGCAAGAACGTCCTTCCTCAGATTAGGAGACCAAAACTGAACACAATATTCCAGGTGAGGCCTCACCAAGGCCCTGTGCAACTGCAGTAAGACCTCCCTGCTCCTATACTCAAATCCCCTAGCTATGAAGGCCAACATACCATTTGCCTTCTTCACCGCCTGCTGTACCTGCATGCCAACTTTCAATGACTGATGTACCATGACACCCAGGTCTCATTGCACCTCCCCTTTTCCTAATCTGCCGCCAGAGGAAAGTGCCACAGGAGTAGGGGACAGACAAAGTGTGATCTAGTGATGAGAGCCACACTGCCACCACGGCGGTCTGAGCAGGGCATATGATGGAACGTATAACCAGGTGGGAAGGCTTCATTTAAGGGTAAGGTGTCACCAACTCATGGATGGCAAGGGCCTTGTTCGCAAGTGAACGGACATTCTGGAGGGATGGTTGTTGATGGCTACCCTACTGCCAGCATCCACAGGGTCAACACTGGCACACTCCACATTTGTGCCTTTTCGATGGTGGTAAGTCTTAGGGGAGTCAGGAGGTGAATCACTTGCTGCAGAATACCCAGCCTCTGACCTGCTTTTATAACCACATTATTTTTGTGGCTGGTCCAGTTAAGTTTCTGGTCAATGGTGATCCCCAGGATGTTGATGGTGGGGGATTCGGCGATGGCAATGCCATTGAATGACAGGAGGCAGTGGTTAGACTCTCACTTGTTGGAGATAGTCATTGCCTGGCACTTGTGTGGTACGAATGTTACTTGCCACTTATCAGCCCAAGCCTGAATGTCATCCATGACTTGCTGCATACGGGCAGGGACTGCTTCATTATCTGAGGAGTTGTGAATGGAACTGAACGCTGTGCAATCATCAGTGACCATCCCCACTTCTGATCTTATGATGGAGGTAAGATCAATAATGAAGCAGCTGAAGATGGTTGGGCCAAGGACACTGCCCTGATGAACTCCTGCTCCTGTCTTGGGGCTGAGATGATTGACCTCCAACCACAAGATGGAGAGTGACACAGTTAAATTAGAAACTAGGGTCCTGAAATTAAGGAAAGCTAACTTCGACGACATGAGCCGTGAATTGGCTAGAATAGACTGGTGAGGGATACTTAAAGGGTTGACGGTGGATAGGCAATGGCAAACATTTATAGATCACATGGATGAACTTCAACAATTGTACATCCCTGTCTGGAGTAAAAATAAAACAGGGAAGATGGTTCAACTGTGGATAACAAGGGAAATTAAGGATAGTGTTAGATCCAAGGAAGAGGCATATAAATTGGCCAGAAAAAGCAGCAAACCAGAGGACTGGGAGAAATTTAGACTTCAGCAGAGGAGGACAAAGGGTGTAATTAGGAGGGGGAAAATAGAGCATGAGAGGAAGCTTGCTGGGAACATAAAAACTGACTGCAAAAGCTTTGATAGCTATGTGAAGAGAAAAAGATTAGTGAAGACAAACATAGCTCCCTTGCAGTTGGACTCGGGTGAATTTATAATGGGGAACAAAGAAATGCCAGACGAATTGAACAAATACTTTGGTTCTGTCTTCACGAAGGAAGACACAAATAACCTTTCGGATATACTAGGGGACCGAGGGTCTAGTGAGAAGGAGGAATTGAAGGATATCCTAATTAGGCGTGAAATTGTGTTGGGGAAATTGATGGGATTGAAGGCTGATAAATCCCTGGGGCCTGATTGTCTGCATCTCAGAGTACTTAAGGAAGTGGCCCTAGAAATAGTGGATGCATTGGTGATCATTTTCCAACAGTCTATCGACTCTGGATCAGTTCCTATGGACTGGAGGGTAGCTAATGTAACACCACTTTTTTAAAAAGGAGGGAGAGAGAAAACGGGTAATTATAGACAAGTTAGCCTGACATCAGTAGTGGGGAAAATGTTGGAATCAATTATTAAGGATGAAATAGCATCGCATTTGGAAAGCAGTGACAGCATGGATTTATGAAAGGGAAATCATGCTTGACAAATCTTCTGGAATTTTTTGAGGATGTAACTAGTAGAGTGGACAAGGAAGAACCAGTGGATGTGGTGTATTTGGACTTTCAAAAGGCCTTTGACAAGGTCCCACAGAAGAGATTGGTGTGCAAAATCAAAGCACATGGTATTGGCGGTAACGTACGGACGTGGATAGAGAATTGGTTGGCAGACAGGAAGCAGAGAGTCGGGATAAATGAGTCCTTTTCAGAATGGGAGGCAGTGACTAGTGGAGTGCCGCAGGGCTCAGTGCTGGGGCCCCAGCTCTTTACAATATACATCAATGATTTGGATGAAGGAATTGAGTGTAATATCTCCAAGTTTGCAGATGAAACTAAACTGGGTGGCGGTGTGAGCTGTGAGGAGGATGCTAAGAGGCTGCAGGGTGACTTGGACAGGTTAGGTGAGTGGGCAAATGCATGGCAGATGCAGTATAGTGTGGATAAATGTGAGATTATCCACTTTGGTGGCAAAAACACGAAGGCAGAATATTATCTGAATGGCGGCAGATTAGGAAAAGGGGAGGTGCAATGAGACCTGGGTGTCATGGTTCATCAGTCATTGAAAGTTGGCATGCAGGTACAGCAGGTGGTGAAGAAGGCAAATGTCATGTTGGCCTTCATAGCTAGGGGAATTGAGCATAGGAGCAGGGAGGTCTTACTGCAATTGTACAGGGCCTTGGTGAGGCCTCACCTGGAATATTGTGTTCAGTTTTGGTCTCCTAATCTGAGGAAGGACGTTCTTGCTATTGAGGGAGTGCAGCGAAGGTTCACCAGACTGATTCCAGGGATGGCTGGACTGACATATGAGGAGAGACTGGATCAACTGGGCCTTTATTCACTGGAGTTTAGAAGGATGAGAGGGGATCTCATAAAAACGTATAAGATTCTGACGGGATGGGACAGGTTAGATGCGGAAGAATGTTCCCGATGTTGGGGAAGTCCAGAACCAGGGGACATAGTCGAAGGATAAGGGGTAGGCCATTTAGGACTGAGATGAGGAGAAACTTCTTCACTCAGAGAGTTGTTAACCTATGGAATTCCCTGCCACAGAGTGTTGTTTATGCCAGTTCATTGGATGTATTCAAAAGGGAGTTCGATATGGCCCTTACGGCTAAAGGGATCAAGGAGTATGGAGAGAAAGCGGGAAAGGGGTACTGAGGTGAAGGATCAGCCATGATCTTATTGAATGGTGGTGCAGGCTCGAAGGGCCGAACGGCCTACTCCTGCACCTATTTTCTATGTTTCTGTGTTTCCATATTTCTTCAACCATCTTTCTTTGTGCTAGGTATGACTCCAGCCACTGGAGAGTTTTCTCCCTGATTTCCATTGACATTACTAGGGCTCCTTGATGCCACACTCAGTCAAATGCTGCCTTGATGTCAAGGGAAGTCACTCTTACTCACCTCTGGAATTTAACTTTTGTGTCCATGTTTGGAACAAGGCTGTAATGAGGTCTGGAGCCGAGTGGTCCTGGCGGAACCCAAACTGAGCATCCGTGAGCAGGTTATTGATAAGTAACTACTTCTTGATAGCACTGTCGACGACACCTTCCATCACTTTGCTGATGATTGAGAGTAGACTGATGGGTCTGTAATTGGCTGGATTGGATTTGTCCTGCTTTTTGTGGTCAGGACATACCTGGGCAGTTTTCCACATTGTGAGGTCGATGCCAATGTTGTAGCTGTACTGGTAGAGCTTGGCTAGAGGCACGGCTAGTTCTGGGGCACAAATCTTCAGCACGACAGCCGGGATGTTATCGGGGCCCATAGCCTTTGCTGTACCCTGTGCACTCAGCCATTTCTTGATATCACGTGGAGTGAATCAAATTGGCTGAAAACTGGCTTTGTGATGGTGGGGACCTCAGAAGGAGGTCGAGATGCATCATCCACTCGGCACTTCTGGCTGAAGATGGCTTCAAACTTGTCTTTTGCACTCATATGCCGGGCTGTGCCATCATTGGCTATGGAGATATTCATGGAGCTTCCTCCTCCCATCAGTTGTTTAATTGTCCACCACCATTCACGACTGGATGTGGCAGGACTGCATAGCTTTGATCTGATCTGTTGATTGTGGGATCGCTTAGCTCTCTTTGCAGCATGCTGCATCCGCTGCTTAGCATGCATGTAGTCCTGTGTTGCAGCTTCCCCAGGTTGGCACCTCATTTTTAGGTACACCTGGTATGCTCTTCTGCACTCCTCATTGAACCAGGGTTGGTCCCCTGGCCTGATGGTAATGGTAGAGTGAGAAATATGCCAGGACATGAGTTTACAGATTGTGGAGGAATAAATTCTGCTGCTGCTGATGGCCCACAATGCCTCATGGATGCCCAGTTTTGAGCTGCTAGATCTGTTCTGAATCTATCCCATTTTGCACAGTGGGAGTGCCATACAACACGATGGAGGGTGTCCTTAGTGTGAAAACGGAACTTCATCTCCACAATGACTGTGCGGTGATCACTGCTACCAATGCTGTCATCGACAGATGTATCTGCGACAGGTCGATTGGTGAGGACGAGGTCCAGTAGGTTTTTACCGAGTGTTGGTTCTCTCACCACCTGCTGCAGGCCCAGTCTGGCAGCTGTGTCCTTCAGGGTTCGGCCAGTAGTAATGCTACCGAGCCACCCTTGGTGATGGACATTGAAGTCCCCAACCCAGAGTACATTCTGTGCTCTTGCTATTCTTCCAAGTAGTGTTCAATATGGAGAAGTACTGATTCATCTGCTGAGGGAGGGTGGTCAGTGGTAATCAGCAGGGTTCCTTGCCCATTGCTTGACCTGAAGAGACTTCATGGGGTCCGGAGTCAATGTTGAGGACTCCCAGGGCTGCTCCTTCCCAACTGTATATCACTGTGCCACCACCTCTGGTGGGTCTGTCCTGCCGGTGGGACAGGACACATCTAGGGATGGTGATGGAAGAGTCAGGGACATTGGCTGAAATTATTCTGTGAGTATGACTCCGTCAGGCTGTTGCTTGACTAATCTGTAGGTCAGCTCTCCCAATTTTGGCACGTCCCCAGATGTTCGTGAGAAGGACTTTGCAGGATCAATTGGGCTGGGTGTGGCATTGTCATGTCCGTAGCTGGTACCAAGGTCAATGCCAGGTGGTCCATTCAGTTTTATTCTTATTATTGTTTTTCGTAGAGGTTTTTTTACAACTGAGTGGCTTGCTGGGCCAATTTAGAGTCAACCATATTTCTGTGGCTCTGGATTCACCATTACTGATACTAACTTTTTATTCCATATTTATTCAATTAACTGAATTTAAATTCCCCAGCTGCCATGGTGGGATTTGAACTCACGTCTCTGGATCATTAGTCCAGGCCTCTGGATTACTAGTCCAGTAACATAACCACTATGCTGCCGTTCCTGATAATGGTTTCCATTTGAAATCCATGTGCCACAGTTTTGCCTATTCATCTAATCTATTAATATCTTTTTTCAATTTTATGCTTCCATCTACACTGCTTACAATGCCGCCCATCTTTGCGTCATTGACAAACTTGAATATGTGGCTCTCTATCCCCTCATCTATTTTGTTAATAAATATGCTGAATAGTTGAGACCTCAACACAGATCCCTGTGGGACACCACTAGTCACAACCTGCCAAAATCATGTCTAGCTTCCTGCAATTCACTGGCCATGCAGAGAAAAATCCCAGTACTAATGGAATGAAAGGAGAAGGCTCACATGATACAGATGTCTCTCAAGATAGCAGTAAACGTGTTCCTTCCCCAAGGTTCCTCAGGTTGCCTGCACAGGTGACAGAAAGAAGGTGGGGTAAGGCTGCACACGTAGCAGGCAGCAGATTCACCTCAGGAATTAATTGCTGTGAGACGAGGGCCATCTCAGTCACAAAAACACAGCAGCTCACATATTCCTAATAGTCATGTCACAGCAAGGAAGAGTCCCAGATTAAGGTTAAGAGTGCAAGGGGGCGAAATCGGCTTCGTTTGTGCTTCTCGTTAGCGCCTCCGGGGGGTGGTAACAGGGCACTAAGGGGTTACCGACCGGGTACGGAAAAATCACCAGCACCCGCGAACTTTCCTGGCAATTTTGTGCTGGCGCTAAAAGTTACCGCCTCGCTCTCTTGCGCCCCGGAGATCATGACATCATCTGATGCGCAGCGCCCCGTTACTTTACTGGATGCAATGTTCACTTCTGCCCCCTGCAGCATTGGTGGGCGCCAAAAAAAGCAGCTTCAGGAGGCTTTGTCACCTTGGCTGGTTGCTTGGGGAGCGCTCATTAAAGGCAGCAGTGGTCAGATAGGGCAAAATTTAATTCTGTCCCCAATGTGCTGTATTTTTATCATTTTGGACGTCGCAATTGTTCAGCCCCGCATTCTCTTAGAGTGCTTGGGGCTGCTACAGACATAGCGCAGGTGCAGTGGTCCGACACAGACAGCAATAAAACTCAGTCACCCCAGCATTGGCCCTTCTCTTTAAGCGAGGGATAGTGCCTGGAAAACCGGCAGCGCTGCATGGAACACTGTGCAGTGCTCTGCCGCTACTGCCCTCTCACTCCCTTTAGAGCTCGAAGGGAAATGGTAGCTGCTTGATATAGCACTCCACTTCCCCCTTGGAACAGCGCAAAAGCCGAAGTTCCCATCAGATTCAAATGTTTTTCGCCCGGCGAAAATGTTGTGCTCCCGCAAAAGTTTCGCGGCAAACGGGACGCTTCACAATTTCTAGCCCCAAATGTCACATGCCGCCACCAAGGAGAAGCATAGAGTCACAGAATCAAAGAAATTTACAGCATGGAAGGAGGCCATTTCGGCCCATTGTGTCCGCGCCGGCCGACCAAGAGCAATCCAGCCTAATCCCACTTTCCAACTCTTGGTCTGTAGTCCTGTAGGTTCTGGCACTTTAAGTGCACGTCCAAGTATTTTTTAAATGTGGTGAGGGTTTCTGTCTCTGCCACCCTTTCAGGCAGTGAGTTCGAGACCACCACCACCCTCTGGATGAAGAAATTTCCCCTCATATCTCTTCTATACCTCCCTCCAATTACTTTAAATCTATGCTCCCTGGTTGTTGACCACTCTACCAAGGGAAACAGCTGTTTCCTATCCACTCTATCCAGGCCCCTCAGAATTTTGTACTCCTCAATCAGGTCTCCCCTCAGCCTCCTCTGTTCCAAAGAAAACAGACCCTGTCATGTATCTTACATTATTATACATAACTGTATCTTAACATGCTATACATGACTGTAATAAGATATGACCTGTAACCACTAGCATACCTTACCACCAGGGGTGCACTTGCAAGAGACAGGTATATAAGGGCAGGTCTCAGGCAAGTGCAGCATTCCAGAGCTGTGAAATAAAGGTGCAGGTCCAGAGTGACCTTGACTTCACTACATGACTCGTGTGAATCTGTACTGAGGGGACAGGACTTTACAGTGGTGACGGGTTACGGGATTACAGAATCCACAGAATGGCGAACAACGGATCAGATGAAAAGTACAATGTGGGAGACAATTGGGAGGACTTTATAGAAAGGCTCCAGCAAAGCTTTGTAACCAAAGACTGGTTAGGCGACGATAAGGCAGACAAGAGAAGAACCCATCTCTTGACCAGCTGTGGCTCGAAAACATACGCTTTAAAGAAGGATCTGTTGGCACCCGAGAAACCAGCAAGCAAGTCGTTTGAAGAATTGAGCACACTGGTAAGAGACCACCTGAAGCCAGCGAGCAGCCTACACATGGCCAGACACAGGTTCTACAACTACAGACGCTGTGTGGACCAGAGCATACACGACTTCGTGGCGGAACTTCGGAGGTTGGCTAGTTTATGTGAGTTCTCCGATGAACTGAGGAGAGAAATGCTGAGAGACTTTTTCATTGCAGGAATAGGCCACATAGGCATATTCTGAAAGCTCATAGAGACCAAGAACCTGACCTTAGAGGCAGCAGCACTGGTTGCACAGACATTCTTGGTAGGGGAAGAAGAAACAAGGTTGTTTTACAATGCAGGTACGACAACTAACGAAATATCGGAACAAGAAGTTCACAACACTAAACAAGCTGCTACCCCCACACACAGACAAAACTGGGAGAACATGTTCTCG
Organism: Pristiophorus japonicus; assembly: GCF_044704955.1. NCBI lineage: Eukaryota > Metazoa > Chordata > Chondrichthyes > Pristiophoridae > Pristiophorus > Pristiophorus japonicus. Next base: position 132,207,647 of record NC_091981.1, on the reverse strand, counting down.
ACAGCAGGCAGAAGCCATCAAGGGCCACAGGAACGGCCGTTCACACCTCATCAACCCACAATGCGAGCAATCAACTACAAACTGAGAGAAGCTCAAGAGAGATCAGCCAGACGCAGCTCATTCTTTGGAAACTCTTTGAACAATGGAACAGGTCTGTGCTGGAGGTGTGGGGGTGGGCACTCGGCAAGGGGATGTCGATTTCAGCAGGTTGTTAGCAGAAATTGTGAATATACAGGGCATTTGGCCCGCATGTGCAAAAAACGGCAGCTCAGCTGGTATACAAATCGGATGGGTCGGAAAGCGGACCAGAAGACGGTGGGGACAGAACCCAGGACACCGGTGTATAGCGGGTCAACACGATCAATGGCCGCTGCCCCTACAACAGGATGCCTCCTATAATGATGAGGGTCCTACTCAACGGCATATCTGTCAACATGGATCTGGATACGGGAGCGGGTCAATCTCTCATGGGCGCTCAACAATTTGAACAACTGTGGCCGCATAAAAGAGACAGACCAAAACTCACAAGGGTCGACACCACACTAAGGACCTATATCAAAGAAATCGTACCAGTCCTCAGCAGCGCTATGCTCTCTGTCACACACAAAGGGACAGTGAACCGACTTCCCCTGTGGATTGTCCCCAGAGACCCCCCCCAGCACTGCTGGGGAGAAGCTGGCTGGCAAAACTAAACTGGAAATGGGATGATGTCCATGCCATGTCATTAGAGGAACGGACCTCCTGCTCAACAGTTATAAAGCGATTTGAACATCTCTTTCAGCCAGGTGTGGGCACTTTCAAAGGGGCCAAAGTCAAAATCTACATCACACAGGATGCTAGACCGGTCCATCACAAGGCCAGAGCTGTACCCTATGTGATGAGGGAAAAGATTGAACACGAACTAGACAGGCTTCTGCGGGAAGACATTATATCACCTGTGGAATTTAGCGACTGGGCAAGTCCCATCGTCCCAGTCATGAAGCCTGATGGATCCGTACGAATCTGTGGGGACTACAAATCTACCATAAACAGAGTCTCCCGACAGGACTAGTACTCACTGCCCAGAGCAGAGGACTTATTTGCCACATTGGCTGGAGGTAAACTTTTCTCAAAATTAGACCTCACATCTGCGTATATGACGCAAGAATTGACCGAGGAATCCAAGCTACTCACCACCATCAACACACATCGAGGCCTTTTCATATACAATCGATGCCCATTTGGCATCAGGTCGGCAGCTGCCATATTCCAGCGCAACATGGAGAGTCTGCTCAAGTCCATCCCGGGGACGGTTATATTTCAAGACAACATACTTATGACGGGCAGGCACACCGACTCCCATCTCCGTAATTTGGAGGAAGTACTAAAGCGGTTGGATCGGGTAGGCCTACGAGTCAAGAAATCCAAGTGCCTGTTTCTCTCACCTGAGGTTGAATTTTTGGGCAGAAGGATTGCCGCTGATGGAATCCGCCCAACAGAGTCCAAAACAGAAGCAATTCGCCTGGCACCCAGGCCCCAGAATGTCTCAGAACTGCACGCCTTTCTCGGGCTACTCAATTACTTTGGGAATTTTATGCAGAACTTAAGCACGCTGCTGGAGCCTCTCCATGTGCTACTCAGAAAGGGGTGCAATTGGTTTTGGGGGGACGCCCAGGAACGCGCCTTCAATAAGGCAAGCAACCTTCTGTGTTCCAACAGTGTTTTGACTTTCTTTGACCCAGGTAAAAAGCTAGTTCTCACATGCGATGCGTCAGCGTATGGGGTCGGGTGCGTTTTGCAACATGTCAATAGTGCGGGCAAATTACAACCCATAGCTTATGCCTCCAGGTCACTTTCACGGGCGGAGCGCGGGTACGGAATGGTAGAGAAGGAGGCGCTCGCGTGCGTGTACGGTGTCAAAAAGATGCACCAATACCTTTTCGGGGCCAAGTTCGCATTAGAAAACGACCACAAGTCTCTCACGTCCCTCCTATCTGAGAGCAAGGCAATAAAACGCCAAAGCCTCGGCGCGAATTCAACAGTGGGCACTCATGCTGGCGTGCTACGACTATACCATAAGGCACAGACCAGGCACAAACAACTGTGCCGACGCGCTCAGCAGGCTACCGCTGGCGACCACGGAAGGGTCTGACGAACAGGACTGTGAGATAGTCATGGCAATCAATGCCTTTGAGTCCACAGGTTCGCCCATGACGGCTCGCCAAATCAGAGCCTGGACGGCCAGCGACCCCACGTTATCCTTAGTAAAAAGATGTGTCCTAACCGGTGACTGGGCAGAGGCTCGCGAGGCCTGCCCCAAGGAATTAAAACACTTTCACAGGCGCATGCATGAGCTATCACTACAAGCAGACTGCCTGATGTGGGACAACCGAGTTGTCATGCCTCTGCGAGGCAGAGAGGCATTTGTCCGGGAGCTCCACCGCGAGCACCCGGGAATCGTTCTCATAAAGGCCATAGCCAGATCCCACGTCTGGTGGCCTGGTATTGACGTGGACCTGGAGCTCTGCATCCGAAGGTGCACCATTTGTGCCCAACTCAGCAATGCCCCCAGGGAGGCTCCACTGAGCCACTGACCCTGGCCTACCAAACCGTGGTCGCAGGTGCACGTAGACTATGCGGGCCCATTCACGGGCAAAATGTTCCTCATAGTTGTAGATGCATTTTCAAAGTGGATCGAATGCACCATTTTAAACTCGAGCACAACCTCCACCACTGTGGAGAGCCTCGCAACCATGTTTGCAATGCACGGAACCCCTGACATTATGGTCAGTGACAATGGTCCGTGCTTCACCAGCGCAGAATTCCAAGACTTTATAATTGACCACGGCATAAATCACGTCAAGTCGGCACCGTTCAAGCCAGCCTCCAATAGCCAGGTGGAGAGAGCAGTGCAAATCATTAAACAAGGCATGCTTAAAATCCAAGGTCCCACGTTGCAGGGTCGCCTGTCGCGACTGCTTCTGGCATACAGATCTCATCTGCACTCACTGACTGGGATCCCCCCCGTGCAACAGTTGATGAAAAGGACTTTAAAAACAAGGCTCTCATTAATCCTCCCAGACATGCACGAAATCGTTGAGGCAAAGCGCCGTATGCTGACTGAGTACCATGACAGAAATTTGAGGGGGAGATGGAATGAGATAGGGGACAAAGTGTTTGTACTAAACTATGGCAGGGGTCCCAAATGGCTTGCAGGGACTGTAACGGGCAAGGAAGGAAACAGGCTACTGGTAGTACAAATGGACAATGGCAAAACCTGCCGGAGGAATGTAGACCAAGTCAAAAGCAGATTTACCAACAACACTGCAGAACCAGAGACAGACTACAATGTGGAACTCACACCACATCTGGTGCACAGACAGAGGGAACAACCTGAGGAAAGGGCAATACCAACAGACAGCCCGGGCGAGTCAACAACAATCACACCAATTGAAACAGACAGCCCAGGCGAGATACCAGCAACCACACCCAAAGAAAAACAGACACCAAGGCAAACAACTGAACCACACCTCAGACGCTCCACGCGAGAGCGTAGACCACCTGAGAGACTGAACCTATAAAGACAATAAGACCTTGGGGGAGGGTGATGTCATGTATCTTACATTATTATATATAACTGTATCTTAACAAGCTACACATGACTGTAATAAGATATGACCTGTAACCACCAGCATACCTTACCACCAGGGGTGCACTTGCAAGAGACAGGTATATAAGGGCAGGTCTCAGGCAAGTGCAGCATTCCAGAGCTGTGAAATAAAGGTGCAGGTCCAGAGTGACCTTGACTTCACTACATGCCTCGTGTGAATCTGTACTGAGGGGACAGGACTTTACAGACCCAGCATCTCCAATCTTTCCTCATAGCCAAAATTCTCCAGTTCAGGCATTATTCTTGTCAATCTCCTCTGCACCCTTTCCAGTGCAATCACATATTTCCTGTAATGTAGTGACCAGAACTGCACACAGTACTCCAGCGGCGGCCTAATCAGTGTTTTATACAGTTCAAGCATAACTTCCCCGCTCTTGTATTCCATGCCTTGACTAATAAAGGCAAGTATTCCATAGGACTTCTTAACCACCTTATCGACCTGCATTGCTACCCTATTTAAAAAAGGAGGCAGACAAAAAGCAGGAAACTATAGACCAGTTACCCTAACATCTGTGGTTGAGAAAATGTTGGAGTCCATTATTAAAAAAGCAGTAGCAGGACATTTGGAAAAGCAAAATTCGGTCAGCCAGAGTCAGCATGGATTTATGAAGGGGACGTCATGTTTGACAAATTTGCGGAAATTCTTTGAGGACGTAACAAACAGGGTCGATAAAGGGGATCCAGTGGATGTGGTGTATTTGGACCTCCAGAAGGCATTTGACAAGGTGCCACATAAAAGGTTACTGCACAAGATAAAAGCTCACGGGGTTGGGGGTAATATATTAGCATGGATAGAGGTTTGGCTAATTAACAGAAAACAGAGAGTTGGGATAAATGGTTTATTCTCGGGTTGGCAATCAGTAACTAGTGGGGTGCTACAGGGATCAATGCTGGGACTCCAACTATATACAATCTATATTAACGACTTGGATGAAGGGACCGAATGTAATGTAGCCAAGGTTGCTGTTGTTACAAAGATGGGAGGAAAAGCAATGTGTGAGGAGGACACAAAAATCCTGCAAAAGGACATAGACAGGTTAAGTGAGTGGGCAAAAATTTGGCAGATGGAGTATAATGTTGGAACGTGTGAGGTCATGCACTTTGGCAGAAAAAAAATCAAAGAGCAAGTTATTATTTAAACAGAGAAAGATTGCAAAGTGCTGCAGTACAGCAGGTCCTGGGGGTACTTGTGCATGAAACACAAAAGGAGAGTATGCAGGTATAGGAAGGTCAATGGAATCTTGGCCTTTATTGCAAAGGGGATGGAGTATAAAAGCAGGGAAGTCTTGCTACAGCTATACAGGGTATTGGTGAGGCCACACCTGGAATACTGCATGCAGTTTTGGTTTCCATATTTAAGAAAGGATATACTTGCTTTGGAGGCATTTCAGAGAAGGTTCACTCGCTTGATTCCGGAGATGAGAGGGTTGACTTATGAGGAAAGGTTGAGTAAGTTGGGCATCTGCTCATTGGAATTCAGAAGAATGAGAGGTGATCTTATCGAAATGTATAAGGTTATGAGGGGGCTTGACAAGGTGGATGCAGAGAGGATGTTTCCACTGATGGGGGAGACTAGAACTACAGGGCGTGATCGTAGAATAAGGGGCCGCCCATTTAAAACTGAGATGAGGAGAAATTTTTTCTCTCAGAAGGTTGTAAATCTGTGGAATTCACTGCCTCAGAGTGCTGTGGAAGCTGGGACATTGAATAAATTTAAGACAGAAATAGACAGTTTCTTAAACAATAAGGGGATAAGGGGTTATGGGGAGCGGGCAGGGAAATGGAGCTGAGTCCATGATCAGGTCAGCCATGATCTTATTGAATTGCAGAGCAGGCTCGAGGAGTCGTATGGCCTACTTCTGCTCCTATTTCTTATGTTCTGATGTTCTTATGTTCAGGGATCTGCGGACCTGCATCCCAAGGTCCCTTGTTCCTCTACACTTTTCAGTGTCGTACCAGTTACTGTGTATTCCCTTGCCTTGTTAGATCTCCCCAGATGCATTACCTCATACTTATCTGGATTGAATTCCGTTTGCCACTGTTCTGCCCACCTGACCAGTACACTGATATCTTCCTGCAATCCACAGCTTTCTTCTTCATTATCAACCACACAGCCGATTTTACTGTCTTCTGCAAACTTCTTAATCATACAACCAACATTCAAGTACAAGTCATTGATATATACCACAAAAAGAAAGGGACCCACCCCACTGAATACAGCCTTCCAGTCACAAAAACACCCATCAACCATTACCTTTTGCTTCCTGCCTCTCAACCAATTTTGGAGCCTACTTGCCACTTTGCCCTGGATCCCATGGGCTATTACTTCCGTGACTAGTCTGCCATGTGGGATCTTATCAAAAGCTTTGCTAAAATCCATATACACTGCATCATACGCACTGCCTCATCGACCCTCCTGGTTACCTCCTCAAAAAATTCAATCAAGTTAGTCAGACATGAACTTCCTTTAAAAAATTCATGATGATTGTCCTTGATTAATCCATGTCTTTCCAAATTAAGATTTATCCTGTCCCTCAGAATTTTTTCCAAAAATTTTCCCACCACCGAGGTTAGGCTGACTGGCCTGTAATTACTCGATCTATCCCTTTCTCCCTTTTTAAACAAAGGTACAACATTAGCAGTCTTCCAGTTCTCTGGCACCACACCTGCAGCCAGAAAGGATTGGAAAATGATGGTCAGAGCCCCTGCTATTTCCTCTTTTGCTTCTCTTAACAGCCTGGGATACATTACATTCGGGCCTGGGGATTTATCCACTTTCAAAGCTGCTAAGTCCCTTAATACTTCCTCTCTCGCTACATTTATCTCGTCTAATATTTCACACTTCTCCACTCTCGTTGCAAAATCTGCATCGCCCTCTTTTGTGAAAACAGATGCAAAGTATGCATTAAGAATCATACCCAAGTCTTCTGCCTCCACTAACAGATATCCTTTATGGTCTCTAATAAGCCCCACTCTTTTGCGAGCATGGTGGTAAGGAGTAGGTGTTATGTATGAATAAAGAGTCTGACTGGATACTGTGAGCTCAAAGTAAAGTGTGACCATAGTCTTTTATTGCAGGTCTCCAGAATGCCTTTCCAGCCTGTGAGGCCTCCTTAAGTACCTGTGCTCCCAAGGGATTATGGGCTCCCTTGGGACCCCAGGGGATGAGCCCTCTCGTGGCTGTACAAGGTATATACAAGTTTACATATGTAACAACACCGCCTCCCGCCACAAAGTCAACAGTGTAACTATTTACAAGTTGAGACGATCTGGGGGCCTTCTTTTCCTGGTTGATCGTCTCAGTGCAGATGCTGGTATTGGTGGAACGTCTGTTGGGACCTCGCTGGGTTGCTGTGCAGCTGGCCTTGCTGGGCTGTCTGATGTGGTGAGTCCTGCTGGGCTGCTGCGGATGATGGGTTCTGCTTCGTGGTCAACCGCGGTGTCGGTTGCCACTGGTATGTGTGTTGCGGTGTCAAAGAAGGTAGAGTCCAAAGTGGGTTCCTCAGGATAGTGTGTGAATCTGAGTTTGATTTGGTCCAAGTGTTTCCGGTGAATGAGCCCATTTGAAAGTTTGACCCGAAACACCCTGCTCCCCTCTTTAGCCATAACAGTCCTGGGAAGTTACATGGGAACTTGTCCATAATTCAACACAAATACAGGTTCATTGATTTCAATTTCGCATGACACATTTGTGCTGTCATGATATGTACTTTGTTGAAGCCGCCTACTCTCTACTTGTTCATGTAGATCAGGGTGAACTAACAAGAACCTTGTCTTAAGTGCCCTTTTCATGAGCAGTTCAGCAGGTGGGATCCCAATGAGCGAGTGGGGTCTCGTGCGGTAACTGAGCAGGACTCGGGATAGGCGAGTCTGCAGTGAGCCTTCAGTTACCCTCTTCAAACCTTGCTTGATGGTTTGCACTGCTCTCTCTGCCTGACCATTGGATGCTGGTTTGAACAGGGCAGATGTGACATGTTTGATCCCGTTGCGGGTCATGAATTCTTTGAACTCAGCACTGGTAAAACGTGGCCCGTTGTCGCTCACAAGGACATCGGGTAGTCCGTGCGTGGCAAACATGGCCCGCAGGCTTTCAGTGGTGGCAGCGGAAGTGCTTGCCGACATTACCTCACATTCAATCCATTTGGAGTACGCATCTAAAACTACAAGGAACATTTTACCCAAGAACGGGCCTGCATAGTTGACATGGACCCTAGACCACGGTTTGGAGGGCCAAGACCACAAACTTAGTGGCGCCTCCCTGAGTGCATTGCTTAACTGCGAGCATGTGTTACATCTGTGCACGCAGGATTCTAAGTCCGCATCGATACCGGGCCACCATACATGGGATCTGGCTATCGCTTTCATCATTCCGATGTCTGGGTGGGTACTGTGGAGGTCACTGATGAAGGTATCTCTACCCTTCTTGGGAACCACTACCCGATTTCCCCACAGAAGGCAGTCTGCCCGTATAGACATTTCATCTTTGCGCCGCTGGTACAGCTTTATCTCTTCCTGCATTTCCACTGGGATACTGGATCAGCTCCGGTGAAGCAAACAGTTTTTAACTAGAGACAGTAAGGGGTACTGGCTCGTCCAGGTTCTAATCTGTCGTGCTGTGACGGATGGTTGCTCACTCTCAAATGCTTCCATAACCATGACTAAATCTGCGGGCTGCGCCATTTCCACCCCCGTGGTGGGCAATGGCAGCCTACTGAGAGCATCGGCACAGTTTTCTGTGCCTGGGCTGTGGCAGATGGCGTAGTTGTATGCGAACAACGTGAGCGCCCATCTCTGGATGCGTTCCGATGCATTAGTATTTATCCCCTTACGCTCGGAAAACAGGGATATCAGTGGCTTATGGTCAGTTTCCAATTCAAATTTTAGCCCAAACAGATATTCTTGCATTTTCTTTACCCCATAGACACACGCTAACCCTTCTTTTTCAATCATGCTGTAGGCTCTCTCAGCCTTAGACAGACTCCTGGATGCAGAAGCAACCGGTTGCAATTTCCCAAACTCCTTAGCTTGTTGCAATACACACCCGACGCCATACGATGACGCATCACATGCTAGTACCAAATGCTTACATGGATCATATAACACAAGCAATTTGTTTGAGCATAACAATTTTCCAGGTTTTACAAAGGCATTTTCTTGTCTTTTGCCGACTTCAGTAAGCTTTCCATGTTTCTCTGGAATATCACCACCGCTGATCAAATTCCAAACGGGCATCTGTTATAAATGAAGAGACCTTTGTGCGTGTTTATGCAGTGAGGGCCTTCGATGATTCCTCCAGCTCCTGGTCAAGTCCAGCTTCATGAACGTCTTTCCTCCCAACAGCATGGCAAAAAGGTCATCGGCCTTTGATAGTGGGTATTGGTCCTGCAGGGAGAAACGATTGATAGTTACTTTGTAATCACCACAGATTATGACGGTGCAGTCTCCCTTGAGGACAGGAACGATTGGACTGGCCATTTGTGGAATTCGGTCTGCGAAATAATGCCCTCTCTTTTCAGCCGGTCTAACTCGATCTCTACCCTTTTTCTCATCATGTACGGTACTGATGTTGCCTTGTGATGGATGGGTTGTTTCCCCGGAACTAGGTGGATCTGCAATTTTGCTACCTGGAACTTCCAGCTGCCTGGTTCGAACAGCGAAGGGAACTTGTTTAAGACCTGGGCACACGAAGTGTCGTCAGTGGACAAGAGCATTCGGACGTCGTCCCAGTTCCAGCGTATCTTTCCCAGCCAGCTCCTGCCGAGCAGCGTGGGACCATCGCCCGACACCACCCAGAGTGGTAGCTTGTGCACCGCTCTATTGTAGGAGACTTTTACAGTAACACTGCCAATTACGGGTATCAGTTCCTTTGTTTTGTGCGAATAGGGGTCAAGACTGGCCTTGAAGCCTTGCTGCACCACAATCTTTCAAAAGTCTTTTTGCTCATAATGGACTGGCTCTCGCCCGTGTCCACCTCCATTGACACCGGGAGTCCATTAATTCAAACTTCAGCATTATCGGGGAACACTTTGTGGTGAATGTGTGCACCCCATATACCTCTGCCTCCTCAGTCTGAGGCTCTGGTTCATCGTGATCTGACGTGAATCTGTCCTCCTCTGCAACATGGTGGTTTGCAGGATTAACAGGACTTGCAGCTTGCCTGCACATACATTGGAGATGTCCCGTTGTTCCACAGCCCTTGCAAACGTACCCTTTGAAGCGGCATGAATGGAAACAATGATCACCCCCGCAGCGCCAACAAGGTGTTAATGGCTTTGCATTCATCACCCTTGATGGTGGACTCTGAGACATCTGCGGACGTGCAGCTGCAGGCATGTGGGGCCTGCTCTGTAAGTTGTGATTTGAAAACAACATCACTTTGTTCACAGTACTTGTAGCAGCACTCGTGTGCTGAGAGATTTGCTTAGTATTGTCACTGGTGGCAATGAACGTCTGGGCTATCGCTATGGCCCTACTCAAGGTTGGGGTCTCTGCAGTCAAAAGTTTGCGAAGTATCATTTCATGGCCAATGCCAAGTACAAAACAGTCTCTGAGCATGTGCTCCAAATATCCTTCAAATTCACAGTGTCCTGCAAGGTGTCTTAGCTCAGCGACATAACTCGCCACTTCCTGGCCTTCAGACCTTTTCTATGTGTAGAACCGGTACCTCGCCATCAGAACGCTTTCCTTCGGATTCAGATGCTCCCGGACCAGTGTGCACAAACCATCGTATGATTTCTATGTGGATTTCGCTGGAGCAAGCAGATTTTTCATGAGGCCATACGATGGTGCCCCGCAGATGGTGAGGAGAATCGCCCTTCATTTGGCAGCGTTCACTTCTCCTTCCAGCTTGTTGGCCATGAAGTATTGGTCGAGTCGCTCCACGATGGTTTCCCAATCATCTCCCTCCGAGAATTTCTCCATGATGCTCACTGTTCTCTGCATCGTTGGGTTCGTCATTTGTATCTCGTCACCAGATGTTATGTATGAATAAAGAGTCTGACTGGATACTATGAGCTCAAAGTAAAGTGTGACCTTAGTCTTGTATTGCAGATCTCCAGAATACCTTTCCAGCCTGTGAGGCCTCCTTAAGTACCTGTGCTCCCAAGGGATTGTGGGATCCCTTGGGACTCCAGGGGATGAGTCCTCTGGTGGCTGTACAAGGCATATACAAATTTACATATATAACAACAGGCATACACAGTTTAAGTTGCAAGTAAAATGATAGTTTATTGAAATCTATCACACAAAAATTGTGTGTGCAAATATTGGGGGTGAAACTCGTCTTCAGCTGTAGCGCGAAACAGGCAATAGCAAAGCGGCGGTCCATTTTATACTGTGCATCATTTTGAAGTCAATAGAAAAGAATGGGCTGACAATGCATTATTGCTCATTTTCTGCTTTTATCTCTATTGTCTTTTGGCAAGATTTGGCAGTTGCTTTGATGAGGTGGCATGAGTTGAAATATATGAGGCGATGTACACAGAAGGGTCTGCAAATGATGACATATTTGTGAAGGGAAGGGGACTGCTCGCTGTGGCAGTCAAAAAAAGGTCTTCAATATTTGAGTGGCACAAATGCCTTTTGCAACATGCAACATGCTCTCCAATGGCTGAATCCCCTGCTGTCCTCTTTGATTTTAATTATAATTTTGAATAGAATTACAAATAATTGGGTAAGTAATGGTACCAAAGATCTTCGGACATACTTAAAATTACATTAAAATTTAGAGTTCTTTGAAAACACGATGAGACTAAAAGGTTAAATCAACAAAGCTATAGTGCTCTATTCCAAATTAAATGAGTGAATAACATTGATTGCTATTATGAAGAGTAGCTAAGAAACAGTTATTTAAGTGGAAGAAAGAGTAAGCTGCTGTATAGCTGCTCTTCAAAGGGTTTGATTAGTGCAGGGAAAATAGAGTACGAGAAGAAGCTTGCAGGGGATATTAAAATGGACTGCAAAAGCTTCCATAGATATGTAAAGAGAAAAAGGTTAGTAAAGACAAACGTAGGTCCCCTGCGGTCAGAATCAGGGGAAGTCATAACTGGGAACAAAGAAATGGCAGACCAATTGAACAAGTACTTTGGTTCGCTATTCACTAAGGAGGACACAAACAATCTTCCGGATATAAAAGGGGTCAGAGGGTCTAGTAAGAAGGAGGAACTGAGGGAAATCCTTATTAGTCCGGAATTGTGTTGGGGAAATTGATGGGACTGAAGGCCGATAAATCCCCAGGGCCTGATGGTCTGCATCCCAGAGTACTTAAGGAGGTGGCCTTGGAAATAGCGGATGCATTAACAGTCATTTTCCAACATTCCATAGACTCTGGATCAGTTCCTATGGAGTGGAGGGTAGCCAATGTAACCCCACTTTTTAAAAAAGGAGGGAGAGAGAAAACAGGGAATTATAAACCGGTCAGCCTGACAACGGTAGTGGGGAAAATGATGGAATCAATTATTAAGGATGTCATAGCAGCGCATTTGGAAAGAGGTGACATGATAGGTCCAAGTCAGCATGGATTTGTGAAAGGGAAATCATGCTTGACAAATCTTCTGGAATTTTTTGAGGATGTTTCCAATAGAGTGGACAAGGGAGAACCAGTTGATGTGGTGTATTTGGACTTTCAGAAGGCTTTCAACAAGGTCCCACACAAGAGATTAATATGCAAAGTTAAAGCACATGGGATTGGGGATAGTGTGCTGACGTGGATTGAGAACTGGTTGGCAGACAGGAAGCAAAAAGTAGGAGTAAATGGGTAATTTTCAGAATGGCAGGCAGTGACTAGTGGGGTACCGCAAGGTTCTGTGCTGGGGCCCCAGCTGTTTACATTGTACATTAATGATTTAGACAAGGGGATTAAATGCAGTATCTCCAAATTTGCGGATGACACTAAGTTGGGTGGCAGTGTGAGCTGTAAGGAGGATGCTATGAGGCTGCAGAGTGACTTGGATAGGTTAGGTGAGTGGGCAAATACATGGCAGATGAAGTATAATGTGGATAAATGTGAGGTTATCCGCTTTGGTTGTAAAAACAGAGAGACAGAATATTATCTGAATGGTGACAGATTAGGAAAAGAGGAGGTGCAATGAGACCTGGGTGTCATGGTACATCAGTCATTGAAGGTTGGAATTCAGGTACAGCAGGCGGTTAAGAAGGCAAATGGCATGTTGGCCTTCATAGCGAGGGGATTTGAGTACAGGGGCAGGGAGGTGTTGCTACAGTTGTACAAGGCTTTGGTGAGGCCACATCTGAAGTATTGTGTACAGTTTTGGTCTCCTAACTTGAGGAAGGACATTCTTGCTATTGAGGGAGTGCAGCGAAGGTTCCCAGGATGGCGGGACTGACATATCAAGAAAGACTGGATCAACTGGGCTTGTATTCACTGGAGTTCAGAAGAATGAGAGGGGATCTCATAGAAACGTTTAAAATTCTGACGGGTTTAGACAGGTTAGATGCAGGAAGAATGTTCCCAATGTTGGGCAAGTCCAGAGCCAGGGGTCACAGTCTAAGGATGAGGAGTAAGCCATTTAGGACCGAGGTGAGGAGAAATTTCTTCACCCAGAGAGTGGTGAACTTGCGGAATTCTCTACCACAGAAAGTTGTTGAGGCCAATTCACTAAATATATTCAAAAAGGAGTTAGATGTAGTCCTTACTGCTCGGGGGATCAAGGGGTATGGCGAGAAAGCCGGAATGGGGTACTGAGGTTGCATGTTCAGCCATGAACTCATTGAATGGCGGTGCAGGCTCGAAGGGCTGAATGGCCTACTCCTGCACCTATTTTCTATGTTTCTATGTTTCTATGTTTCTTTGGCAGTCCCTGGGAGTCGAGTATGACTTGCTTCTATTATGTCTGTAATGTACTTATGAATGACTCCACGAGGCAATGTATTGTACTCAAACTGTAGTGATCTTGGTCCTTTATTCGTAACTCCAGAGTGAGGCAACCACATGGTGGCCCCCCTTTTATACAGCCTCTGTCACCAGGGCAGGAAACCCCAGTCTCCACCAGTTGCACCCCCTAGTGGTGCCAGCATGAATATACACAGTGTAAACCTTATTGAAAGTACATCAGGTAATAAGAACATAAGAACATAAGAATTAGGAACAGGAGTAGGCCATCTAGCCCCTCGAGCCTGCTCCGCCATTCAATAAGATCATGGCTGATCTGGTCGTGGACTCAGCTCCACTTACCTGCCCTCTCCCCGTAACCCTTAATTCCCTTATTGCTTAAAAATCGATCTATCTTTGACTTGAAAACATTCAATGAGCCAGCCTCAACTGCTTCCTTGGGCAGAGAATTCCACAGATTCACAACCCTCTGGGAGAAGAAATTCTTTCTCAACTCGGTTTTAAATTGGCTCCTCCGTATTTTGAGGCTGTGGCCCCTAGTTCTAGTCTCCACCACCAATGGAAACAACCTCTCTGCCTCTATCTTGTCTATCCCTTTCATGATTTTAAATGTTTCTATAAGATCACCCCTCATCCTTCTGAACTCCAAGGAGTAAAGACCCAGTCTACTCAATCTATCATCATAAGGTAACCCCCTCATTTCTCGAATCAACCTAGTGAATCGTCTCTGTACCCCTTCCAAAGCTAGTATATCCTTCCTTAAGTAAGGTGACCAAAACTGCACGCAGTACTCCAGGTGCGGCCTCACCAATACCCTGTACAGTTGCAGCAACACCTCCCTGCTTTTGTACTCCATCCCTCTCGCAATGAAGGCCAACATTCCATTTGCCTTCCTGATTACCTGCTGCACCTGCAAACTAACCTTTTGGGATTCATGCACAAGGACCCCCAGGTCCCTCTGCACCACAGCATGTTGTAATTTCTCCCCATTCAAATAATATTCTCTTTTACTGTTTTTTTTCCCAAGGTGGATGACCTCACACTTTCCGACATTGTATTCCATCTGCCAAACCTTCGCCCATTCGCTTAACCTATCCAAATCTCCTTGCAGCCTCTCTGAGTCCTCTACACAACCCGCTTTCCCACTAATCGTAGTGTCATCTGCAAATTTTGTTGCACTACACTCTGTCCCCTCCTCTAGGTCATCTATGTATATTGTAAACAGTTGTGGTCCCAGCACTGATCCCTGTGACACACCACTAACCACTGATTTCCAACCGGAAAAGAACCCATTTATCCCGACTCTCTGCTTTCTGTTCGCCAGCCAATTCTCTATCCATGCTAATACATTTCCTCTGACTCCGCATACCTTTATCTTCTGCAGTAACCTTTTGTGTGGCACCTTATCGAATGCCTTTTGGAAATCTAAATACACCACATCCATTGGTACACCTCTATCCACCATGCTCGTTATATCCTCAAAGAATTCCAGTAAGTTAGTTAAACATGATTTCTCTTTCATGAATCCATGCTGCGTCTGCTTGATTGCACTATTCCTATCCAGATGTCCCGCTATTTCTTCCTTAATGATAGTTTCAAGCATTTTCCCCACTACAGATGTTAAACTAACCGGCCTATAGTTACCTGCCTTTTGCCTGCCCCCTTTTAATAAATAAGTCAACATCTTATGAACTATACAGTGACTACACAAAGAGTACATCTATAGTCTGCATATATAACATCACTCTCCACCAAGTCCTTTGTGCCAATTACCTTTTCACTATGTGCTCTGGCTTAGCTCTCCCCAGACTTAAGTGCCAAAAGCCCTTGCACCTTGGCTGTGCTTTGGCTTGGCTCTCTCCCTGTTAACCCCCAAGTCCTTTTGCCACAACATTGGGTAGTGGTTACCAGTTTGGATGGTTCGATGATGCAGTGGAGGTTCCAGTGGGTTCTGGGTGTAATCCACGTGTGTGTCCATGGCTACATACATCCATTCCCCCCCGCCCCCCACAGCGAGCTCATGCAGCTGGCCCATTACATTAACATACAGGATCAGACACAGTGCAAGTACAAAGAAAGGAAGAAAACAAAATTTTTTTTTACAGTTTGTTTCGTGACACCTTGGTTCAGTGACTTACATTCATTTCGTTTTACGGTCGTGCACAAGGATTGGGTAGATTGCATTCATGGTTCAGTCATGGTCAGTACTGAGATAGCAGTACAGGTATGCAAGAACGCAGGATCCAGAGCAACCGGACGGGGTCCTAGTCGTCTAATGGCGGCGCTGCGCCCCCTGCTAGCGGGGTGGGCTTGATTCGCTCACCTTGCCAGGACCCAGGGCCTTTGCCGTTGCCTAATGGTGAGCAGAGCCACAGATGTGTGTGGCCTCCCTGTTCTCTTTTGAGGGCTGCAGAATGTTCTGCCTGCTCTCTAACGGTGTTGGGAACCTGGCTGTTCCAGGTCCTGTTTGGGGAGCTCGTTGGTTGTGAGCTTTCGCTCCCGGACATGGCCGAGGTAGCGACTGGGTCTGGGGGCTGTGCCATCTCCACCCGGGTGGTGGGCAATGGTGGCCGACTGTGCATATTGGCGCTGTTTTCATTTCCAGGTCCGTGGCGAATAGTGCCATCGGGTGCCTGCAGTGTGGGATAGACCTGGGGCAGGGTATCAGGATCAGTGCCTTCACCCTCCTGAGGTCACTGGCCTATAACTTGTGGGGACACCTGGGGAAGGGCATCAGGATCAGTGCCTTTACCCTCCCGAATTTGCTCACTTGCTACTTTTGGGGATACTCTATTCCCGACATCTCGCAACAAAATTTTGTTCTTTACATTCTTTATCGATTCGTTACATTGATTGCCATGCATACACTGTCTCTTTAAGTTTAGTTGGTTGCAGGTCTCCTTTAAGAGAACCCTGCCACGCCACGCTGCACTTCGTTGCAGCAGGGATGCCATCTTGTCTATGTCCTCGAGGTCGGCTGCCTTGACCCTTCTCTCCCTCGATTCTGCCACAAAAGCTGGAAGAGAGCCTGTGAATTCGATCTTCCTCTTCAGGAGTCCTGCCACTGGAGCCGGGAAGGTACTTTTAGCTCGTTCTGGTCAGATAATTGCCACACAGTCATGATGGATAGTCTGTGCCTCAGGTGCTGCGTTGGGCTGTTCTCTGGTGCCTTGCCCAAGCGAAGGTGAGGTTTTGCTCTGCCTTTGAGCACGGGGGACATCGATTGCTGGAGTGAAGAGGTCTTCCCATTTCCACGGGATCTTCACCATCCACCTTCTTCTGAGTAGCATTGGACCATCACCTGCAACAATCCACAGAGGTAACTTGTGCACCACGCCATTATGGATTACACTTACATCCGCACTACCAAGGACTGGGATCAGCTCCTTGGTGTAGGTGCGCAACTTTTCCTGTACTGGAACCAACTCGGGTCATTTTTCATTCCATAGCCTCTCAAAGGCATCCTGGCTCATCACTGACTGGCTCGTTCCCGTGTCTACTTCCATGAAGACTGGAACACCATTTATCTCGACTTCCATCTTCACTGGAGGACAATCGGTGGTGCAGGTATACACTCCATACACTTCTTCTTGGGGCTGAGCTGCCTCTCTGGCCAAATCATCATACTCCCCGCTGGATTCAAAGTCATCTACCAACTCCTCTGCTAGACGGTGAGTATTTCTTTTACACATATGCTGGAGGTGGCTCTTCATGTTACAGGCTTTGCATACGTACTCAGCAAACTGACACTAGTGAGCCCTATGGTTTCCTCCGCAACGCTAGCATGGTGCTACTCGATTAGCACCCCTCAGCGGACTCTGAGTTCTGGAACCCTGAGGTCTGTGCTCTCTGCCCTGGGCAGAGCCACGTTCTACAGTCTTGCCTGTGAAAGGCACCATTCTGTGTACAGTACTTGTCGGGTTTGAGTCCACAGGATGAATAATTTGCTTGGTGCTGCAGGTCGAGGTCATGAACGCCTGACTGATGCTGATGGCCTTCTGCAGGTTGACTGTGGTGTCGGCAGATAATAGCTTGTGAAGGAGGCCCTCGTGGCCAATTCCTATAACGAAGCTGTCTCACAATGCTTCGTAGAGGTGTGTGCCAAAATCACACGGTGCCACAAGTCTCCTGAGGTCGGCAATATATTTTGCAATCTCCTGACCCTCAGGTCTCCAGGTCTGCGGTGAGTGTAGAATCCTGGCCGTGAGGATGTTCTGTTTTTGGTTTTAGTTGGTCGCGAATTAGTTCAGTCAGCTCATCGTGTGTCTTATCCTTGGCCTTCGTGGGTGCCAGCAAGTCCCTGACAAGGCGGCAGACCTCGGGCCCACAACTGGTAAGCAGTATAGCCTTGCGCTTCTCCGCCAATGTGTCCGTCTCCCCTGCCAGGTTGTTGATCACAAAATATTGCCCGAGCCTTTCCGTGAAAGCATCCCAATCATCACCCTCTGCGAAGTCTTTTAGTGTGCCAAAGGTAGCCATAATCGCGTGAAAGTCCGTATTCTTGTCACCAGTTATTATGTCTGTACTGTACTTATGAATGACTCCATGAAGCAATGTGTTGTACTCAAACTGTAGTGACCTTGGTCCTTTATTCGTAACTCCAGAGTGAGGCAGCCGCATGGTGGCTCTCCTTTTATACACCAGGGCAGGAAATCCCGGTCTCCACCAGTTGCACCCTCTAATGGTGCCAGCATGTATATACACAGTGTAAACCTTATTGAAAGTACATCAGTTAAACAAGTCTCCATCTTAGGCAACTATACAGTGACTACACAGAGAATAGATCGATAGTCTGCATATATAACAGCTTCTACACTAATATGAGTTCTCAGGTGACTGATGAGTCCAATGTGGGGCAGACGGTGGTCAAAGGGACGAGTGGGTGGGGTGCTTGGGTTGTCGTGCGCTCCTTCCACTATTTGCGCTTGGCTTCCACTTGTTCCCAGCGAAGAAACTCGAGGTGTTCGCCGCCTTCCCGGATGCTTCTCCTCCATTTTGAGCGATCTTGGGCCAGGGATTCTCAGGTGTTGGTGGGGATGTTGCATTTTTCAAGGAAGCGTTTCCTCTGCCCACCTGGGACTTGTTGTGTTGGAGCTCCGAGCAGAGCGCTTATTTTGGGAACCTAGTATTGGGCATGCAGATGATGTGGCCCGTCCATCAGAGCTGATCTTGCATGGGCAATGCTTCGATGCTGAGGATGTTGGCCTGAGCGAGAACACTGACGTTGGTGCGCCTTTTCTGCCAATGGATTTGCAGAGGCAGTGTTGGTGGTATTTCTCCAGTGCTTTGAGGTGCCTGATGTACATGGTCCATATCTCTGAAGCATATAAGAGGGCGGGTATCACTACTGCTCTGTAGACCATGAGCTTAGTGATGGGTTTGCGGTCCTGGTCTTCAAACATTCTCTTCCTCAGGCGACCAAAGGCTGCACTGGCACACTGAAGGCGTTGTTGGACCTCGTCTTCGATGTCTGCTCTTGTTGACAGTAGGCTCCCGAGGTTTGGAAAATGATCCACGTTGTCCAAGGCCTCGGCGTGGATTTGGATAATTGGGGGACAGTACCGTGTGGCGGGAACAGGTTGGTAGAGGACCTTTGGCTTACGGATGTTTAGTATAAGGCCCATGCTCTCGTACGCTTCGGTAAAGGTGTTGACGATGGTTTGGAGTTCGACCTCCGAGTGTGTGCCGATGCAAGCATCTTCTGCATACTGTAATTCAATGACAGAAGATGGGATGACCTTGGATCTGGAATGGAGGTGACGGAGGTTGAACGATTTCCCGTTTGTTCCTGTAGATTAGCTCCACTCCAGCAGGAGCTTACTGAGGGTGAGATGGAGCATTGCAGCAAGGAAGGTCAAGAAGAGTGTTGGTGCGATGACACTGCCTTGCTTGACCCCAGTCCGTACATAAATTGGGTCTATGGTGGATCCATTGGTCAGGATCATCGTTTGCATGTCGTCGTGAAGCAGGCGGAGGATGGTGACAAACTTTTGAGGGCAGCGGAATTTGAGGAGGACACTCCATAGCCCCTCCCGGTTTACAGTTTTGAAGGCCTTTGTGAGGTCGAAGAAGGCCATGTACAGAGGTTGGTGCTGTTCCCTGTATTTCTCTTCAAATTGACATGTGTCTGTTGTGCCCATTAGTGGGTGGAATTCGCATTGCGACTCTGGGAGGAGCTCTTCAACCACTGGGAGAATGCGATTGAGGAGGGTTCTTATGATGACTTTTCCTGTGGCAGACAGCAGAGAAACTCCTCTGTAATTACCGCAATCGGACTTGTCATCTTTCTTGAAGATGGTCACGATTACAGCGTCTCTGAGATCCCCTGGCATGCTCTCCTCCTTCCAAATAAGAGAATTAAGTTTATGGATTCACGCCAATAGTGCTTCTCCGCCATGCTTTAGTGCTTCGGCGGGGATTCCATCTGCTCCTGAGGCCTTGTTGTTCTTCAGTTATCGGATGGCCTTTTCAATCTCATGCCGGGCTGGGGTTGTGCTGAGGTAGTGGAGGGTAGCATGCTGTGGGATGGAGTCGTGGACATATAGTCTCAGTTAAGGAGATCTTTGAAGTGCTCCTTCCAGCGGGCAGTGACTGCCTCTCTGTCCTTGATGAGTAAATCTCTGTTTTTGGCCTGCAGTGGGGTAGGACCTTGGGTGCTTGGGCCGTAGGTGGTCTTGACTGCGCTAAAGATTCCACGCATGTCGTGCTTGTCAGCTAGTTGCTTGATCTCCTGCACTTTCCCCACCCATTTGTACTTTAGTTCGGGAGTTTTATGTTGGAACTTGGCCTTCAGTCATCAATAGAGCTGCTTTCTTGCTTCGAGTTGTGTTGCTGTTTCCAGTTCAAGAATGCCTTGCACCTGTGGCTTATTAGTTCCTGCATCTCCTGGTCATTCTCGGCGAACCAGTCTTGATGTTTCCTGGTAAAATGACCAAGCATCTCTTCACAGGTGCTAATTATGGAGGCCTTGAGGGCAGACCAGGCACTGTGAACACTCTGTGTCTCTGGATCACTGGGAGTCATCAGGTTGGTTATGAAGTGCTGGCTGAATAGGGCTCTCTTAGCAGGGTCTTGGAGTGCTCCAGCGTTGATCTTCCTGTGGCATCATTTGCCAACTCTGTTTTGGGGCTACATTGATGGAGATGACAGAGCGGATTAGGCAGTGGTCCATGATCCTGACCAACGGATCCACCACAGACCCAATCCATGTCCAGACCGGGATCAAGAGGGCTGCGTCATTGCTTCAAACCTCTTCTCGACTGCAATGCTCCACCTCACACTCAACAAGCTCCCCGCTGGAGTGGAACTAAACTACAGAACCAGTGGGAACCTATTCAACCTTCGTCATCTCCAGGCCAGATCCAAGACCACCCCAACCTCTGTCATCGAACTACAGTACGCGGACGACGCTTGTGTCTCCGCACATTCAGAGGCTGAACTCCAAGTCATAGTCAACATCTTCACTGAGGCGTACGAAAGCATGGGCCTTACACTAAACATCCGTAAAACAAAGACCATCCACTAACCTGACCCCGCCACACAGCACTACCCCCCCAGTCATCAAGATCCATGGTGTAGCCCTGGACAACGTGGACCACTTTCCATACCTCGGGAGCCTATTATCAGCAAGGGCAGACATCGACGACAAGGTTCAACACCGCCTCAAATCTGGCACCAAGCTCATGGTCTACAGGGCTGTAGTGATACCCGCCCTCCTGTATGGCTCAGAGACATGGATCATATACATATACACCTAAAATCGTTGGAGAAATACCACCAACAATGTCTCTGTAAGATCCTGCAAATCCCCTGGGAGGACAGACGCACCAACGTTAGCGCCTCAATCAGGCCAACATCCCCAGCATCAAAGCACTGACCACACTCGACCAACTCCGTTGGGTGGGCCACATTGTTCGCATGCCTGATACAAGACTCCCAAAGCAAGTGCTCTACTTGAAACTCCTACACAGCAGGCGAGCCAAAGGTGGACAGAGGAAACATTTCAAGGACACCCTCAAAGTCTCCTTGATAAAATGCAACATCGCCACCAACACCTGGGGGTCCCTGGCCAAAGACCGCCCTAAGTGGACGAAGTGCATCCGGGAGGGCGCTGAGCACCTCGAGTCTCGTCACCAAGAGCATGCAGAAAGCAAATGCAGGCAGCGGAAAGAGCGTGCAGCCAACCAGGCTCCCCACCCACCCTTTCCTCCAACCACTGTCTGTCCCACCTGTGACAGACACTGTAATTCCCATATTGGACTGTTCAATCACCTAAGAACTCACTTTTAGAATGGAAGCAAGTCTTCCTCGATTTCGAGGGACTGCCTATGATGACCTTGATGGAGATGACAGAGCAGATTAGGCAGTGGTCCGTCCAGCAGTTGTCAGCTTCTGTCATGGCGTGGGTGATGCGGGCGTCAGAGCAGTTCCTCGATTGGACGATGACGTAGTCGAGCAGCTGCCGGTGCTTGGAGTGAGGGCGTTGCCATGAGGCCTTTTACTTGTTTCCCTGACGAAACAAGGTGTTGGTTATGACAAGACCATGTTCTAAGCATTTCGTCAGGAGGAGGGTATCGTTGGCATTGGATTTCCCTACCCACTCTCTGCCGATCACACCTCCCCAGAGGTCTGTGTCCTTTCCAACTCTGGTGTTGAAGTCACCAAGAAGGATCAGCTCGTCACCCATTGGGACTCGGGACAGGGATTGTTCAAGGCTGGAGTAGAATTTCTCTTTGGTCTCGTCTGTAGCTTGCAGTGTTGGGGGGTACAGACTGAGGACCGTAGCACAATGATTCCGGGCTAGGGTGAGCCAAAGGGTCATGAGGCGTTCGTTTATCCCGCAAGGGGAGTCTCTGAGTCAGCCAACTAGCTCATTTTGTATGGCTGCTGACCATCATCATCATAGGGGGTCCCTCAAAACGAGGATGACTTGCTTCCACGCCAAAAAAGGATGAATTCACAGGTGTTTTGAATGAAGGACCCGAACTACATCCTCAATTGTGGAAGATGCCTGTGTGTGGATTTTTAACATGTGGCGACCGTTGCACACCAGCCACCACATGGGCTTGACAGAGCTAGGTCTTGGTCCAGTGGCAAGGATTACCCAAGACGACTAGAGACCAGCTCTGCTGCACAGGCCTAATGCGCACACGGATCGCAGTGTGGGCTGGCCCGTGCTGCCCCTGGACTCCTGACCCCAAACTCGCGCCTCCCCTGGGCCCCAATCACGTCCCTCTACAGTCTTCCACCACTCCTTCGCCCCGAACTCGCCGCTACTGCTGTGTCTGCCCACGCTCCAATCACCGACCTGGACCTTGATGACGTCAATCTTCGCTGCCGTCACCCTCCTGCACCAGCTCGCGATGCTCCCTGAAGTGGCATGCCTCCACACTGCTCCTGGGCTGCTCCTTTTATTCCCTGACCTGCCGCTGGTGTTCTCACGCAGGTTGGGGCCTCCACCATTGCACTCCTGTATCACTGCTCTCCTGTGAAGCCCTGCGAGATATTTGTCTGTATCCCAGCTCCAATTGCTCCGAGGCCTAAAGATACAGTTGTCTCCAATCTGGAATCCCATTTCTCTGCAGCAACAGTCTGAGCATCCACGGCAGAAGCACAGATTGCTCTTCGGGCTGCTATCATGGAGGCATGTACTGCTGGAGCTTGAACTGGAGCTGCCACATGCTCCAGGATGGACTGCAGGCCAAAGATTATAGTGCGACAGATGCAGGTGGTGGATTGCTCCAATTGACCTGCCAACTGCTGCATGTTGTCAGAGACTATTTACAATGCCTGAATATACATTTGATGCGCTGCAAAAATCCTTGCTGTAAAAACAAGCTCCATATAATCTAGGTTTCGAGGTTCTTCAACTGGCCCTCCCATGTTCTACTCTCAGCTCTTCCTGGCCACTCATGTTCTGTGCCTCATCCCGTGTGTAATATATTTAACCCCTTATAACCTGTATTACACTACCACCAGAGGGCCTACCTGTTGGAGTCCCAAGGGATCCCAGCATCCCTTGGAAGCATGGTATATAAGCAGGCCACCCACGAGGTACCTGGACTCTGGAGTCTTATTAAAGGAGCTAAGGTCACACTTGCTCATTGTACACAGTACTCAGTTTCATCCTTTATTTTGAACATATCAATTGGTGACGAGGTAACGAACAATCGCGCAAAAATGCAAAGAACAGTTTGTATCCTGGAGAAGTTCTCAGAAGGGGATGATTGGGAGGCCTTCGTGGAGGAACTCGAGCAATACTTCATGGCCAACGAGCTGGAAGGGGAAGAGAATGCTACCAAACGAAGGACGATCCTCCTAACTCTCTGTGAGGCAACAACCTATGGCCTCATGAAGAACCTCCTAGTGCCAGAAAAACCAACAGAGAAATCCTAAGAAGAATTGTGTACACTGGTCTGGGAGCACCTAAATCCTAAGGAAAGTGTTTTGATGGCGAGATATCGGTTCTACACGTGTCAACGATCGGAGGGCCAGGAAGTGGCGAGCAATGTCACCGAACTAAGGCGCCTCGCAGGACATTGTGAGTTTCAGGGATTCCTAGAACAAATGCTGAGAGACTTTTTTGTACTGGGCATTGGCCATGAGACAATCCTTCGCAAACTGCTGACTGTAGAAACTCCGAATCTAAGTAAAGCCAAAACTATAGCCCAGGCATTTATGTCCACCAGCGACAACACCAAACAGATTTTGCAGAGTAAAGAAGTTTCGGCCAGTACTGTGCATAAAGTAACATCGGTTTTGAGCAGAAATGTACATGGCAGAACCTACATGCCGGCTGCTGCTGCCCGACCTCAGATGACCCAGAGTCCGCCATCAATCATTGATGCAAGGCAGTTAACACCTTGTTGGCATTGTGGAGGTGATCATCTGTCCCATCAATGCCACTTTAAGCACTATACGTGCAATGGTTGCAGAACAATGGGACACCTCCAGCGAATGTGCAGGCGAGCTGCAAACCCTGCAAACCACCACGTTGCAGAGGAAGATTGATCCACTGTGGATCAGGCTGAATTGGAGACTCGTACTGAGGAGGCAGAAGTTTACGGGGTACACACATTCACTACGAAATGTCCACCAATAATGTTGAAAATTGAACTGAACGGTATTCCAGTATCTATGGAACTGGACACGGATGCAGGTCAGTCCATAATGAATAAAAAGGCCTTCGACAGCTGTGGGGCAAAAACGCACACAGGCCCACGCTCAGCCCCATTCACAGCAAACTAAGGACTTACACCAAGGAACTCATCCCTGTAATTGGCAGTGCAGAAGTCAAAGTCTCCTATGACGGAGCAGTATACGAACTCCCGCTGTGGATTGTGCCAGGGGATGGCCCCACGTTGTTTGGCAGAAGCTGGCTGGGAAAATTCCGCTGGAACTGGGACAACATCCGAGCGCTTTCGTCTGTCTACGGCGCCTCTTGTGCCCAGGTTCTGAGCAAGTTCCCATCGTTGTTCGAACCAGGCATTGGAAACTACTTGGGGGCGAAAGTGCAGTTCGATTTGGTCCCCGGTACGCGACCCCAAGGCACAAGGCACCAGCGGTACCGTACATGATGCGTGAGAAAGTGGAAATTTAGCTGGATAGGATGCAGCGAGAAGGCATCATGCGTCGGTGGAATTCAACGACTGGGCTCGTCCGATTGATCCGGTACTTAAAGAGGACAGCACGGTTCGAATTTGTGGGGACTATAAAGAAACGGTTGACCATTTTTCGCGACAGGACCAGTACCCGCTAGCCAAGGCAGACGACCTATTCACGACCCTAACTGAAGGGAAGACCATTCACCAAGCTGGACCTGACCCCAGCCTACATGACGCAGGAGCTGGAGGAGTCTTCGAAAGGCCTCACCTACATCAACACGCACAAAGGTCTGTTCATCTATAACCGGTGCCCGTTCGGGATTCGGTCGGCCGCAGCAATCTTCCAACGGAACATGGAGAGCCTGCTAAAGTCGGTTCCTCGTACCGTGGTTTTCCAGAACAACATGCTGGTTACAGGTCGAGGCATCATTGAGCACTTGAAGAATCTGGACGAGGTTCTTAGTCAGTTGGATTGCTTGGGGCTCAGGTTGAAACGCCCGGTGCGTTTTCCTGGTGCAGGAGGTCGAGTTCTTGGGAAGAAGAATCGCGGCAGACAGCATCAGACCCACCGATGCCAAGACATGGCCATCAAGAATGCGCCGAGACCACAGAACGTGACAGAGCTGCGGTCGTTCCTGGGACTCTTTAACTATTTTAGTAATTTCCTACCAGGGTTAAGCACCCTGCTAGAACCCCTACACGCGCTACTGTGCAAGGGAGACGACTGGGTATGGGGGAATTCACAAGAGGCTGCCTTTAAGAAAGCCAGAAATCTGTTGTGTTCAAACAAATTGCTTGTCCTGTATAACCCTTGTAAAAGATTAATGCTAGCTTGCGATGCGTCGTCATACGGGGTCAGGTGTGTGTTACAACAGGCTAACAAATCAGGGATCTTGCAACCAGTCGCTTATGTGTCCAAGAGTTTGTCCAAGACTGAAAGGGCCTACAGCGTGATTGAAAAAGAGGCTCTGGCGTGCGTTTACGGGGTAAAAAAAATGTACGAGTACTTATTTGGCCTCAAGTTTGAGCTTGAAACTGACCACAAGCCGCTCATATCGCTTTTTCTGAGAGCAAGGGGATTAAGACCAATGCCTCTGCTGCATCCAAAGATGGGCGCTCACGCTGTCGGCATACAACTATGTAATCCGCCACAGACCGGGCACGGAGAACTGTGCAAATGCTCTCAGTCGGCTGCCATTGCCAACTACTGGGGTGGAAATGGCACAGCCAGCGGACTTGCTCATGGTCATGGAGACATTCGAAAACGAAAAGTCCCTCGTTACGGCCTGCTAGATCAGTACCTGGACCAGCCAGGATCCTTTACTGTCCTTGGTAAAAAACTGTGTCCTCCATGGGAGCTGGTCCAGTGGAGATGCAAGAGGCGATTAAGCCGTTCCACAGGCGCAAAGACGAAATGTCCCTGCAGGCGGACTGTCTGTTGTGAGGCAATCGTGTGGTCCTGCCCAAGAAAGGCAGAGATACGTTTATATGTGAACTACACAGCACCCACCCAGGCATTGTAATGATGAAAGCCATAGCCAGATTCCATGTGTGGTGGCCTGGCATCGACTCAGATTTAGAGTCATGCGTGCGCCAGTGCAACACTTGCTCTCAGTTGAGCAATTCACCCAGAGGGTGGTGGTCTCTATGAGGGGGTCAGGTTCCCTTCTGACCAACTTGAGCGGTTCGAATCACTCCTACTCCCTTGGGTTCTGTACTCTGGATTTATTTGGGGCGTGTGACAAAAGTGCAAAGGACACTGGTTAAAGAAAAAGAACTCTGGTTTTATTACAGTCAAAGTAATACAGGCTTATTACTCTAGTAAGAAAATATAAGGCCAAACTTACATCACTCTAATAAAGGACAGTACAAGGAAAGGTACAAGGTCAAACTTAAAATCACTCCAATAAAGAACCATGCACAACACATTCAAAGGGGGTTACAGTAACTTATACCTCCCATCTCCCAATACCTAATTCTAGCTAGGTTAGACTCCAGGGCAGGCAGGGACTATGCTTACCAATCCTTTTGATAGTTAACGGTTTTTCCCTTGATACCACGTTGACTATGGTCGGTTGCTGCCGCGATGGTGATGTTCTTCCTTCCTTCAGGACTTCAGGACTTCGAGGCTGGAGAAATTAGTTTACAACTGTCGTGTTGATTTCTCTCCTTGTCGTGATGACATACTCGCAGTATAGCACCTGGTGTAGTATGGCATACCCTCTGTTGAAACAGGGGGCCAGTTATATGATTTCAGTGTTCTAATCTTAATACCAAATCTGTTCAAAATCCTTTGTATAATTTTGGCGGGCTTGGTTCTTCTTTGTAATATTTTGGTGGGCTCGTTAAAAGTTGATATGTTTTGGGTGAGTTGATGTTCAAAAACTGGTTCCTGATGGAAATATTAGTTTGGTAATTGCAGTGTCCTTTTGTGCTTAGTCTTTCGCATACAGGATGGATTGGGCCTCTTTGTGATGTATATGCTAAAATGGTTGTCCAGACCCATGTTGATGGGTAGCTACCTCTGGGTGATTTTGTAATGTTAATGTTTCTTGTGGGGGAAGGATTTTCGAATACTCATTCTTCCAGACAGGTTAACTTAGTCCTCACACCCAGGTAGCTTCACTTAATTAGACTGTCTCCTGCTAATTCCTTAGGTCCGCCCACAGCCTTGAGTCTATCTTTTAAAATCCAAAATTCTATTAAAGTTCGTAGTTTCTTCCATAAGTACTTTAGAGTTCCAAACTTTTCGAAAGATAGTCCCAAATTGAATTTCCTTTCGAATGAGCCCAAACGCTGGGGGTTTCTTGTGAATTTTGCACCTGCTTCAGTCCCCCCTGTTGACACTCCACACTCTTGAGTGTCAATCAAGGTAAGTAAAATTCCTGCTCCCGAGAGTCAACCTTCCCTGCATTTACATTAGCTAAACATTACCCTGCATCCCCCGTTGAAATGCAAACGCAATTTACAGGCGAATACAGTCATTGCAATTCAGTTATAGCATAGAGGGAGTATGATGTCCCTCTTTTACTCGGTTTTCACAGTAAAATAACGGTATACAGTCAAATGCAACTTTAAGTAAGGTAATATAAAAGAACATAGTCAAACACCTTCTCAAGTAACATTAAAGGTCCATAGCCAAACACGTATTCAAGTTCAGTAAAATAAAGCTACATAGTCAAACACATTTTCAAGTGACACTCTCACAATACTCGAGATTTTGCGGTTGACAGCAGGTAAAATCAAACACAAATTAAACATGGCAGTATGATGTCACCCCTCCCTGTGCGATTCCCAAGTTCGGCCAAGGAACGTACAGCACCCTTTGGTGCCTGATCTGACGGCCTCTGCCTTTCACTCGGCAAGTGAGACACCATAAGTAAAGTATAATCGCGAGTTGACAAGTAAGTAAAGTGTAGAAAGCGATTCGGATCCAGACTGGGACTTCTATATTTCTGAAAAGGTCCCACCAAGGCGGAATGGTGATCTCGAGAATCTTTTTCCCTATCTCAATTGTTTTCTGTTCTAGCGTATAGAAGTGTTTTTGTGAGATAATTACAGCTTTTAGCAGAGCGGTAAGATGTTCGGGTGGAGGGGGAATTGCATAGCCAAAATGTACAGCATAATCCTGCAGGTTTGTAATGTTTTCCTTCACAGTGAGGTGGACAGTGGAGGGTTCAGGAATGGGGACAATCCGTTCCTGGACCACTTGAACTGATGCCTCAGGTTTGAAGCAAAAACTGCTGTCACTTACCGGACATCAGAAGTGTTTATGTTGGTAGTGGGGCGCACTGGTGGTGACACAATATGTCCCACCCCCTATGTATGTTACCTGTGGAGGGACATGGTCCTGTGCCATTACTTCCATGGTGCAGTTAATAGGCTGTGCGCCAACAGCTTTAAACCCACACTGTGACTGTGAATGGGCACTCAAGTACTGGGGACACAATATTAAGTGTGCACCCCGGCTCCGGCACCCGGAGAGGTCAGTACCTGTTACAGCATGCTTCCACTTTATGACATAGGGTGGGACTGCTGCAAAACGAATGTGTGCACCTCCCTGAATAACTCCAATGTTCTCCACCCAGTATACCGATGCGGATCAGGCTGTCCCACCCATGACCGGCATCTTTAATATTATTCCCATATGGTGTGGTTAGATTTCCCACAGTCTACTGGGACAGGGTAGGCTTCAGAGGCTAGGCGGAGCTGGCATGTGCTTAGTGAAGTGCTGTACGGGTGGAGGGCTTGTTCCTGATCCAAGAGGGGACTACACCTTGTTTTAAATCCTCCAGGTTGTTGCGGCCCTCGCCCAACAACCATGCCCTATATAGTACGCACACCTCGTTCTGTGCAGCCTGGTCTGAAGCGTTTCTATCCTCCCGTATGAGTGCATTCACTGTCTGTGCATGTTTTTCCAGCTCAACCACTATTTCTTTTAAATGGACAGTCATAGCCTGGTCCTCGTGTAGTTCTGATCCTACTACTGTGTTCTCTTGTTTTAGGATTTTTCTCAATTGGGTCTTTAAACTGTTTATCTGTGTTTACAGTTCTATGTCATCTAGGCTATTTATTACAGAGGATGTTGTATTGTAGGTAGTGAAAACATCGTTTATGATTCCCCTTCTAGGTCTCCCTGAGCCCATGGTATCCCTAGTGTTTAGGTTGTATAGGTCTGCTTTGTCTACATTTCCAAAGTCTAACTCATAAAATTTCTTAAACATATGTCTGAACATCTATAAATGAGGGATTCTTCCACGTCTCCTCGGTCGCTGCTGCTCATTCTTATCAGGGCAAGCAGAAATAGGATCCTTCTCATGCTGCTCTCTTTCCTGTAGGGGCACATAAAACAGATTGTCTAGCCCTGAGAAAGTTCTCTGGCTTGACAAAGGTGACCGAGTTCCAATTTGGGCTCATAGTCTTTAATTGACTGGCTGCCTTATTCAGTTCCTTGTGGACTGATGTCTGCCTTTAATTTTATCTCACAGTCGTTTTACTCTTATCATACCAGTGCTTCCTTAATAGCCATACCGGTAAATTCTTCTTACTCCCGGTAGTACCCGGCCTGTGCCTCTTTTAACAGCTGCACAGGTAGATTCTTTCCCTTACCCCAGTTAACTAGTACATATATACTTATCATTACACATATAATCTTACTCTACTCTAACTTATTCACTAAACATTCTTAAATTCACATCGCTATGCATGTACATCTGCCACCCGTCTCCAGGTGGCCAGGTTAATTCCTGCCTTCTCTCTTTCTCCTTCTTCCGCTGGGTATCCAGTGAGGTAGGTAATAGGTCGGTCTGCGTCGCCTAAACCTAAGTACCCTGACCGGACGCGGGTTTGTGTCCCACACTATCGGGGGAACGTCCCCTCCGGTGCTGCAGCACACCGCTCCTTTGCGGGTGGCTGCCTGGTTCCTTTCTTCCCCTGGGAGTTGTTCTGCCTGGTTGAGGGTTACTGGCTGGGGACTCTCACTTGGTGGCTGATCCACCGCTATCTCTTCCGGGGGTCCCTTGTTTCCCGAGGCTACCGGCTGGGTGTCCCTGCTCGCGGGTTGGTCTCTGACCTTGGTTGCCCTTTTGCGGCTGGTCCCTTTCCCATTCAAATTGGAGCGCTGGTGACCACGGTGTCTTTGGCCGTGGTGTGCGGGGAGTCCTTCTTAAAGCTCCGGCTGCTGGAGGTGCGTCCGAGTCCCAAATGATTGGGGGGACAGCTCCTCCAGTAACACAGTCCACCCCCCCTATAGGTACAGTCTCTGGGTCTGCCACATCCCCTGTGGGATTCCCACAGTTGAGGGCTGTTGGCTGGGGGTCCCTGTCTTTTGCACGGTTTACTGTTTTTGGCGGTCCCTTACGTTTATCTGTTGCCCCTGGGTTGTAAAGTTTGCACTGATTTATTGTGGAACCACTTTGTTCGGCGGGGCAATTTTATGGCATAGACCATGGGGCTTGCCTTGTCGACAAGGTGGTATGGTCCCATATACAGTGCCTCAAAAACCCCTACTCTAGCGTACTTCCTCACCTTAACCTGGTCCTCTATCTCCCATTCGTGGTGTTTGCGGAGCCCTAGCAGCAGTCGGTTGTTCTGATGCTGTTTTCCCATATTGTTAGCAGCCTGCCAGTGAATCTGTTTAAGGTGTTCAAACAGATTCCTGACAAAGCGGTCCCGGTTCGCTTCCCTAAGCTGACCTTCCGTGAGTACCGGGGCTCACACATGGGTGGGGGTTCTCATGGCTCTGCCGGTCATGAGCTCGTACGGGGAGTACCCCGTGCTCTTTGACTGGCTGGCCCGAATCCCCATGAGGACTAGTGATAGGACCTCTACCCACCCTTTGGGTGAGTCGCCTGTCTCTTTGTACAGCCTTTCTTTGATGGTACAGTTTAAACGCTCCACAGGCCCGGATGACTGCGGGTTGTGGGCGACATGACATTTTCCTTTGATGCAGAGCACCTTAAGGGTCTCCCCATCGAGAGAACACTTCTCTGACCAGGATCCTGGCTGTCCCCAGGGCAGTGGCTGTTCGGCATGGGAAGGCCTCCACCCATTTGGTGACTACATCCACCAATATAGGCAGTACTTGTAGCCTCCCTGGGCAGTGGGTAGGGGCCCGTGTAATCGATCTGGATCGACTGCCAGGGTCCCTCCACCCTCCTGATATGTTCCATAGATGCCTTTCTTTCCTGGGGGGTCGGGGTTGTTGGCCGCGCACACCAGACAGCTAGTACAGAACTCGAGGACGTCTTCCCTGAGTTCTGGCCACCACTCTGCCTGTTCCACTCATTGCCAAGTGGTCTCAGGTCCGGGGTGTCCTGCTCCTGGGCCCTCGTGGGCCAGCTGGAGAAATTCTCTCTGGTGTTGTTGCGGTACTACCCATTGCTCCCCCCTGAACAGCATGCCTTCTTTAATGGCAATTGCGACTGTGCCGTACGGGCCGTCTATCCTTTTCCCGTTTGCTAGCGTGTTCAGGACAGTTTTGAGGACAGGGTCTTGGGTCTGAACCGTTTTTAGGTCCGGAGGCAAAGCTATCCCTGCCTTCCCTACTGTCCCAATCCTGCCCCTGACTGCTGCTATGGGTCCTGTATTGTACGGATCCCAGAGCTTGCCTGTGCGGGCTCCCTGCTTGGCTAACATGTCAGCCTGCTGGTTTCCCTCGCTACGGGGTTCAGTGGTGGAATGTGCCTTCACCTTATGTATGTAGATATTCCCTTCCTCCCTTACGGCTTTGATGAACTTTTCCAATAGGAGCTTAATTGCCAGTGGTCTCCCGTCTGCGGATGTGTATCCATGGTGGGACCAGATAGCCAGGTACTCCGTACACGAATTGCATGTGAACATACTGTCCGAGCAAATCGTGTATGGGGTAGGGAATTCTTCGGAGTGTGTGACTACGTGCACCACCGCAGACAATTCAGCGTGCTGGGCACTCATAGTACTGGGGAGTTTGATCACCAGGGCAATACCTGCCTCGGGGTCATAAACTCCGCAGCCGGTGAGTCGTTCACCCGCAGATACCGTGCTTGAACCGTCCACATGGATCTCTCGTCCACATGGATCTCTCGGCCTGTGCGGTGTAACCCAGCCCGAAAGCCGATGTTAATTTCCCATACCACTTCTACAGAACACCGGTGGGCTGTCCCTGGATAAATCATGTTAGCTGCGAGTCTTGGCTCGCAGAGACCCTTTACCCAGAGGTCCATTTGGGAGAGGAGCAGGGTCCAGCGAGCAATGCGGGCACTGCTCACTGTCCCATCCTTGATTCTCCCATCCAGGATCATTTGGATGGGCGTATAGTGGGTAAGGAGTGTGATAGGGGACCCCCCCTGTGAAGATCAGTGATATTTTCATCGCCCAGTGAGTGGCTAGGAGGTGCCACTCACAGTTGGAGTACCCCTTCTCCACATCCGTGAGTATCCTGGAGGAGTAAACCACTGGTCTCAGACGGCCTTGCTGCTCTTGGAACAGTACTGTGTTCAGGCTGTCCCCACTGGCTGCTACCTCCAGGAAAAACTCTTTACCCCCCATCTATGGCCCCTAGAGTTGGTGCGGTCTGCAGGTCTTTCTTGAGTTGGATAAATGCTGCCTCGCAACCTTTGTCCCATTCCCACTCCACCTCCTTGTGTAGGAGTCGGAGCAGAGGGGCTGTGGTGGATGCATAATCCTTAATTAAATCTCTGCAGTACCCGGTTAGCCCTAGAAAAGATCTTCTGCACTGCTTCCCTTCTAGCTTTGTCAATGGCTCTTTCCCCTGCATGCACAGCCAGTCCCAGGAATTTTACTTCCTTCAGGTCGATCTGTGCCTTCTTGGGGTTTACTTTAAATCCCTCTTCTTTCAGCAGCTCCAGCAGCTTAGCCAGCAGTGAGCCATGCTCCTCCCCCTCATCGGTGAACAGGAGCAGGTCATCTACATACTGTATTAATGGCTGGGGTCTGCTGAAACTCTTTAAACAGTTGGCCATACACTGATGGAAAATACTGGGGCTGTTGTGGAAGCCCTGAGGGAGACAGTTCCAAGTGTATTGCTGTCCTTTAAAGGTAAAAGCAAACTTGTACTGATCTTCCCTTCTTAAAGGTATGGACCAGAACCCTTTGGAAATATCCAGCACCGTGAAGGTGGTCGCGGAGGCTGAGATACTTCCAATGAGGTCGGCGACGGCAGCAACAGTGGGTGCACAGGTGGGGATGTTACGGTTGAGTACTCGATAGTCCACCGTGGCTCTCCAGGATTTGTCCGGTTTCTTAATCGGCCACAATGGAGAGTTCACATGGGTAGCTATTGGTCTCGAGACCCCCTGTTTAACCAGCGAACCCAAGGCTGTTTCCATGTCTGCCTCCGCCTCCCTGGGGAAGTTGTACTGTTTCTATGGTCGGGTCATGGGGTCCCCATCTATGCTAACCTTGACCCCGTTTATCCTTCCACAGTCGTGTTTGTGAGTGGCAAAAGCTGCAAGGTTTTTCCTCACATACTCTTGGTATCCTATCGGGGTGTTACTGACCAGTGATTCAAGGTCATAACCCTCCTTTGGTTTCATGGTGCACACCGTCCCTTTTCCCTGTTTTCCCGGGATAACCATCACCTCACTCCCCTGTACCGTGCAGACTGACCCCCAAAGACAGTGGTTTCTTAAATCCACTAGGATCCCGTGGCCTAGGATGAAGTCAGCCCCCAGGATCCCTCTCCCTTCCTGCTCCCACTTCATCAGGATACAAGTCCACTTAGTGTGGAGTGTACCTAAATGAATTGAGAGCGGAACGGAGAATGAGCCAGTCTGTTCGGTGCCTGTGAAACCCACCAAGCTGTAGGGGACCCCGTTAGAGAGAGGTGAGGCGGCGGGGTTAGCTGCATAGACAAGGGTGCTTGAGGCACCGGTGTCCAGCAGGTAAGTCCCTTTCACCTTTTCCACTTCCATCTATACGGTCGGTCTCCTCCACGCATCGTACTCGAGGGCACACAGGTGGACAGGCTGTGCCTGTCCTAGTCACGGTTTTGGTTGGGAGGGGGCAGATGGGATCTCGGTACCGGTGGTGGTGGCTACCTTTCCAGGGCCATGGCTCGGAGCGCAGTTAAAAAGATCTCAAATGAGTGGGGAGGGACTGGCTTATCTGTCTCGGTCTTTTGGGCAGGGGCTGGGGAATTCTTTCCTGCAATATTCTTCCAAGGATTTTTATAATCCCTTCTCCAGTGCCCACTCTTTCCGCACCCAAAGCAGATACGTTTTGTATCGGAGGGGTTGCCCCCCTCGTGGTGCCATTCCCTCTTATCTTAGCTAGGTCGGATTTTGTGAACCCTTCCCTTTTGTGAGTGCTCTTCTGTCCCTCTGCCGTTTCTGTAAGCTAGGGTCAGTTGCCTAAGCACTCCCTGTTCTGTGGCTTGGGGCTCTCTTGGGTCGAACCAGGCCTCAGCCTTGGTTCTTATTCGGGGTAAACTGTTAGCTACTAGGCTTTAGAGCCAGTGTGCTAATTAGTCCGGGTTTAAGTGATCTCTGTCTATATCCCCACTACAGGCGCTTTTGGACACAGGCCACAGCCGGTCTGCGAAAGCCTGTGGGGTTTCTCCTGTGAGCTGCACCGTTTTCTCTACTCTAGAGAAGGGACTCCCGTCATTGCAGCCCATTGCTTCTAAAATGTCTTTCTGGATGGCAGCAAGTATTTTCTGTTCTCTTTTGCTCTCAGTAGAGAGGGACTGGTACAGTTTGCTGTCTAGAGATAGGAGAAGCACCTTTGCTATTTCTGCATCATCGCACCCATTAATTTCCCCTGCCGTTTCCACCTTCACAAAGTGAACTGAGGGGTCTCCCTTTGGAGTTAGCTTTCCGAGGTGGCTTATCATAGCCCTAAGCTGGTGGGGAGTGTGGGGAACCACAAACTGACTTTCCAGGGGTCCTGGAACCCCGCCAATGGTGGGCGGGCCAAACTTCTGTTGCGGACCGGGCACATTGGCCCTGGTTCTGGCTCTCCATGTTCTGGCTCACCTCCCTCTTCTCCCTGCAGCCAAGCCGAGCTGAAACTCGGTGCTACAGGTGGTGGTGATTCACTATCCCTGTCCGCCCCTCAACTGATTTGCCCCTCCTGCTGCTGCACCGGTGTAGTCATCGGTGCCACAGGTAGTGGCCGAGTAGTTTCTTCCTTCTCTTCCAGGTTTACCTGGGGCATACCTGGGCTTATTAGGCATATCATGCCTTTTGCCTTGGACAGAGCAAGGTTTAAACTTTTAATTTGTTGCTGGCAGGGACCGTGGTCTCCCGATTCAAACCCATTAGTGCTAGTTACTTTATATCCTGCCTGCACATCTTTAAATCTTTCCTAGAGCTCTTTTACTTGTAGGGTGAGGCGAGTGCTTTCCTCCCTCAATGACTTTTCATTACTTTTGGCCTCAGTAACCTGACATTGAAAATAG
Source organism: Pristiophorus japonicus (assembly GCF_044704955.1). Classification (NCBI taxonomy): domain Eukaryota; kingdom Metazoa; phylum Chordata; class Chondrichthyes; family Pristiophoridae; genus Pristiophorus; species Pristiophorus japonicus. The sequence goes on along the minus strand of NC_091981.1, from coordinate 132,171,645 downwards.
TTCTGACTGTTTTTAAACCTTTCCATTATTTGGGTCCTTTCCTGTTTTAGCTTACGGAGTTCTCCCGATAATCTTTCTTCTGACATAACCCTTTCCTGGTAGTTTTCTGCGCATTCCCATAACTCTGCCTGTAATGTTTCATTCATTCTGTCTAGGAGCTGGACCTGTCGCTGTAGACAGACCAACCAGATTGCTTTCTCTACTGCTTCCTTGTGAGCTTTGCTTGCTGTCCACTGGGCTGCAGCGTCAGCTGGATGCTCAGCGCGCAATAGACTAAGCACCATTCCTTAGTTACATTGACCTTCTTATACACATAGGAGGAAATCCTCCCTTCCATTTTGGTTCTTTGCCCCAAACCAGCACTCTCCACATCACACCCTTTGTACCAGAGTCCTGCCTTCGCAGTTGCCATTTTGTAAGGGGGTGGTGGTCTCTATGAGGGGGTCAGGTTCCCTTCTGACCAACTTGAGCGGTTCGAATCGCTCCCACTCCCTTGGGTTCTGTACTCTGGACTTATTTGGGGCGTGTGACAAAAGTGCAAAGGACACTGGTTTGATGCAAAAGAACTCTGGTTTTATTACAGTCAAAGTAATACAGGCTTATTACTCTAGTAAGAAAATACAAGGCCAAACTTACATCACTCTATAATAAAGGACAGTACAAGGAAAGGTACAAGGTCAAACTTAAAATCACTCCAATAAAGAACCATGCACTACACATTCAAAGGGAGTTACAGTAACTTATACCTCCCACCTCCCAATACCTAATTCTAGTTAGGTTAGACTCCGGCAGACAGGGACTATGCTTACCAATCCTTTTGATAGTTAACATATATCGCGGTTGTTTTTCCCTTGATACCACGTTGACTATGGTCGGTTGCTGCCACGATGATGATGTTCTTCCTTCCTTCAGGACGTCAGGACTTCGAGGCTGGAGAAGTTAGTCTACAAATGTCGTGTTGGTTTCTCTCCTTGTCATGATGACATACTCGCAGTATAGCACCTGGTGTAGTATGGCATACCCTCTGTTGAAACAGGGGACCAGTTATACGATTTCAGTGTTCTAATCTTGATGCCAAATCTGTTCAAAATCCTTTGTATAATTTTGGCGGGCTTGGTTCTTCTTTGTAATATTTTGGTGGGCTCATTAAAGGTTGATATGTTTTGGGTGAGTTGATGTTCGAAAACTGGTTCCTGATGGAAATATTATTTTGGTAATTGCAGTGTCCTTTTGTGCTTAGTCTTTCGCATACAGGCTGGATTGGGCCCCTGTGTGATGTATATGCTGAAATGGTTGTCCAGACCCATGTTGATGGGTAGCTACCTCTGGGTGATTTTGTGATGTTAATGTCTCTTGTGGGGGAAGGATTTTCGAATAGTCATCACTCCAGACAGGTTAACTTAGTCCTCACACCCAGGTAGCTTCACTTAATTAGACTGTCTCCTGCTAATTCCTTAGGTCCGCCCACAGCCTTGAGTCTATCTTTTAAAATCCAAAATTCTATTAAAGTTCGTAGTTTCTTCCATAAGCACTTTAGAGTTCCATACTTTTCGGTAGATAGTCCCAAATTGAATTTCCTTTCGAATGAGCCCAAACACTGGTTTGTTTCTTGTGAATTTTGCACCTGCTTCAAAGCACCGCTAAGTTTGTGGTCGTGGCCCTCCAAACTGTGGTCGAGGATCCATGTGGACTATGTGGGTCCATTTCTAGGCAAAATGTTTTTGGTTGTCGTGGACGCTTATTCAAAATGGATTGAATGTGCGATAATGTCTGTAAGCACGTCCACGGCCACTATTGAAAGCCTACGAGCCATGTTTGCCACGCACGGCTTGCCAGATGTCCTAGTCAGCGACAATGGCCCGTGCTTCACCAGTGCTGAATTCAAGGAATTCATGACCCGCAATGGGATCAAACACGTCACATCTGCCCCGTTCAAGCCCGCATCCAACGACCAGGCAGAACGGGCAGTTCAGACCATCAAGCAAAGCTTGAAACGCGTGTCAGAAGGCTCCCTGCAGACCCAGCAGTCGCGCGTGCTGCTCAGCTACTGCACCAGACCCCACTCACTCATCGGGGTTCCCCTAGCCAAGCTGCTCATAAAAAGGACGCTAAAAACAAGGCTCTCTCTTGTCCATTATCTCCATGATCACGTGGAGGGCAAGCAGCATCAACAAAGTGTGTATCATGACTGCGCAAATTTGTCACGTGATATTGAGATCAATGATCCTGTGTTTGTGCTCAATTATGGACATGGTCCCAAATGGCTCGCTGGCATGGTCACAACCAAAGAGGAGAGTAGGGTGTTTCAGGTCAAATTGGCCAATGGACAAACATACAGAAAACATTTGGACCAAACCAAATTGCGGTTCACCAACAGCTACGAACAACCCGAAGAAGACACCACCAACTTTGACCCTCCAACAAGCACAAAAGTGGCAACTGACACCATGGTTGACCACGAAGCCGAACTCACCATCCGCAGCAGCCCGGCAAGGCCAGTGAAGAACTAATCAACTCACCCACACCCGCATTTGTACCGAGACGATCGACAAGGGAGCGAAAAGTGCCAGATCATCTCACCTTGTAAATAAGTGTACTGTTACTTCATGGGGGAGTGATGTTATGTATTTAACCCCTTGTCACCTGTATTACACTTCCACCAGAGGGCCTACCTGTTGGAGTCCCAACATCCATTGGGAGCATAGTATATAAGCAGGCCAACCACGAGGTACCTGCACTCTGGAGTCTTATTAAAGGAGCTAAGGTCACACTTGCTCATTGTACACAATACTCAGTTTCACCCTTTATTGTGATGTTATCCTCCCACTAACAGGAGGGGCAAAGGCCCTGAATTTTTCCCTCTTTGCTTCTTAGTAATTTAAAACACAATAAGGTGGCAAGGAAGAGAATCAATGTCATGATGAGCTTGCAACTGATACCTGCCCTCCTATTGTTGTGTCCTTCTCATGCCTGCTTCCCCAGAAGAATCAAAGATTCTCCCTTGTATGAGGTGAGAGGGTAAAGGTTGGGGGATCCACCCACTATCGCCAATCTCTCTCTCTTTTGGTAAGGGCAGTCTTCTTCTTTAAAAAGATGTCAGAAAGTGAAAATGTTCTCTGGTGGCATGAGATGCAGTTCAATTCAGGTGTCAGTGGGCAGACCATGCTGAGGATGATAACAGATGCAGGAGCCAAGTAATTGCACACTATGTGAGGCTTTTAGTAAGATGCATAAATATAAGACTGTAAGTGAAGGAACACTGCCAAGTAAGCTCTTCAAGTACTTTATCTCAGTCAGGTGGCTGTAAGTGGCAGGCAAGTGCAGTTACATGCATTCTTGGAAATGATGATTGGTCCCTCTTACCTTGCCTGATCTGGCAAAGTTTTAAATGTCTTTCACCTCTGAGCTGCTGTGTGCAAGGTCATGGTGTTGACACAACTGCATATGTCACCTCCTTCAACTGGGCCCAAGCAGATCTGTTTCTGAGCTTTTGTAACTCAGTCCCATGCAGGGTCTCCTTCCACTGTTGCATTTCTACTGCGTGCTTAAGAAAACTTGGAGGCTCTATGCCTTCCTTCAGAACTAAGAGACATTTTTTTTACTTAAAATCCTTAGCATCTGTTTCCAAGTTAATTTTCACTGCGCCTAGCTCTTTAAGCTGATGCAACCAGTTAAACCATCCCCTGACCACAACCCTAACCTGTGACTTTCTCATTTCAGACACCCAAAAAGCCAGCCTCCCCAGTCAGTATTTGAACAAGAAGAGGGAGAGGAGAGCGAAGAAGAAGAAACACCTTCACTCAATTTCACACTTCCAGCCACCGACTCAGACACTGACACTCCACGTACTTTAGAGAATAGGTTCAATGCGGGATCTGCACGTGGTGAGATACCGGACATGAGTGGGCTGCTACAAGCTCCCCGGAGGACGAGGTCACACACGAGTTCTGCTGCACAGGACTCAGATGAAGACTTTGATGGGATGACCTACAGAAGAACGCTGATGGGTATGCACAATGAAATGCTTGGTGCATTGGCAGAAAACCTGACTGCAATGTCAAAGGGAAGGTAAGGTATAGGACAAAGGTTGAAAGGGGGATTGAGGATGTGTTGACTGGTACCGCAGGCGGAAGATTCCATCCCAGATATCTTGGCCAGAAATCCTTCTGCTTCCACCTCTTCTGCTTCTTCCTCTTCCTCCTCCTCCTCTTCCTCCTCCTCCCTCTGTGAGCCACTTGTTCCCTTTACTGCCTCTGCTCCATCTCCATGTCATGCTGCAGCCCAAGGGGGATTGCAACTGTTATCCCCAGGCCTGGCAGCAAGAAGTGTGTCCAGAGGCCTTCATTTAAAAGCGAACACCTTGCAAATGTCCAGCAGCACTCCCTGCACATTTTAACAACTTTTTTAAATGTTTTACACCAAGCCACTACTCAAATAAACTGTACAGGAACCAGTACAAAAGCAACTTACCTCTAAGTTGCGTGTGTCCCTTTAAGTAGCGCTGGGGGGTGGGAGGTCTGTCGTGCAACTGACCACACATTCAGCTGTGCATGCTTTGGAAGGGCTTACAGTCATGTGGTGACATCCAAAATAGAAGGTTGTGCATTAAATCAGCGTTACATGCTGATTGATGTCACGATCTGCCTCATTTGCATTCTTCTACCGAACGCAGGCACCGGCCGTACTTCTGACCTACCGAAAATGGCGACCTCCAGGGCCAGTGCCGGAGTGGCCAGAAGCAAGGTGGCTGCCAATTTTCTACCAAAACCAGCCTTAACTGCCGGGGCTAAGAGGGAGGATTTTGGAGTCTTCAAGTCTAATCAAGAGTTATGGTTTATGGTTAATCTCATGATTTGACTGTGATTTTTACATCATAATATATATTGACCATAATATAACACGCTTTAAGATGATAATTGAGAAGGACATAAGTATGATGAAAACCAGGGTAATAGACTGGAGAAAATCTGACTTTGAGGGGTTGAGAATAGAACTTGGGAAAATAAAATGGTCAACAATATTGGCAAACCACGATGTAGAACAGTAATGGGAAACTTTTAAAACAGTGTTTAACAGAGTGCAGGAAAAATATATTCTGCCAAAAGGAAAGAACAAAATAAACACTCATGAGACTACATGGATAAATAAAGCCAGAAGGGAACAATTGAGGATAAGGAAAGAGGCAGACATTAAGTACATAGATAGCAGAGGAGTGCGGGATAAGGGAGAATATGAAGAGATTAGGAGAGGTCAAAAAAGCAATTAGGACGGCAAAGAGGAACTCTGAAACTAAATTATCAAGGAACATGAAACAAAATAGTAAAATATTTTACAGGCACATCAATAAAAAAAGGAAGGTTGGGACGGGAATCGGGTCATTAAAGGATAGACAGGACAATACCACAGGTAACGATAGAAAGATGGCAGAAATATTAAATCATTATTTCGCTTCTATATTACCAGGGAGATAGAACAGGTGGACATGACATTGGATGATGAGATTAGTAATCAGATAAGTGCATTAAAAAAAGGAGATATATTAAATAAACGAATCAAGCTCAAAGAGGATAACACCCCTGGATGGATTGCATTCCACACATTTTAAAAGAATCTGGGGACAAGATAGCAGAGGCATTACTACACATATTTAATAATTCATTAGAAAAAGGTGCTGAGCCAAAGGACTGGTGGATAGCTAATGAAATACTTATATTTAAGAAGGAGGATATAACGGGGCTGAAATTCAGGGTCTCAAAGAGAATGGCCACCGCTTTGGGGCCGACCCAAGCTAAATTCAAGTCGGGGATTTTTCGGCTGGACCCGATCCTGCCTGAGTGGTTGCACCGCCAATGAAAACAATAAAAACGCAATAAAAATACTTACCCATCAATTTTCACCCATTTTGCAGGTTTTTCTGCACTGAGTGTGGCCTGGCACTGTGCCGCCCTTAAAGGGGAGGGCCCACTGCCGTTACCACAATGGAAACATTTTTGCTGGCCGACTTGCCGATCGGCCAGAAAAATACTGCCCCCGGGTTCGGCCAGGCCGCCAACGGACAGCTTGGCACTCCCTTTTGGGCACCAGGCTTCTGGCCTGACCAAACCCCTCCCTGGTGGCCCAGTGGTCAAAGTTAAAAAATGATAAATTCTCTCCCCTTTAACGGAGGAGAGAGAGAGCGTGGTGACATACATGCGCTGTCACGTCACCATAACTCCACCACTGATTGACAGCACTGGAGGCCGTGAGTGACCCATTTTCAGGCAGTCAGTCTGGCTTTGAATCTAAGGCCCGTGCCCATTATGATCCATTTCCTATAGGACTTTGAAAAATTTCAAAATCCTGAAAATGGATCTACTTACTGTACCAGAAGTTCCAGCTTTCTGGTGCACCTGAATTTTGATCCCAACATATCCAGGGAATTATAGAACAATCAGATTAACATTGGGGGTAGGACAAATAATGTAATCCCTACTAAAGGAAAAAATGGAAGAACATCTAGAAACCAAAAATATAATAATGAATAGTCAGCATGGATTTCAAAAGGGAAAGTCTTGCTTGACCAACTTTATTGAATTTTTTGAAGAGGTAACAGAGAGAGTAGGTAGTGGTAATGCAGTAGACCTAATTTATCTAGATTTTGGAAAAGCCTTCAATAAGGCACCCAATAATAGACTGATGAACAAGGTCAGAGAATGCAGAGTCAGAGGACAAGCAGCAGAATAGATAGCTAACTGACTTACATAGAAGCTTAGAAACATAGAAAATAGGTGCAGGCGTAGGCCATTCGGCCCTTCGAGCCTGCACCACCATTCAATAAGATCATAGCTGATCATTCTCTCAGTACCCCTTTCCTGCTTTCTCTCCATACCCCTTGATCCCCTTAGCCGTAAGGACCATATCTAACTCCTCTTGAATATATCCAATGAACTGGCATCAACAACTCTCTGCGGCAGGGAATTCCACAGGTTAACAACTCTCTGAGTGAAGAAGTTTCTCCTCATCTCAGTCCTAAATGGCCTACCCCCTTATCCTAAGACTGTGTCCCCTGGTTCTAGACTTCCCCAACATCGGGAACAATCTACCCGCATCTAACCTGTCCAGTCCTGTCAGAATCGTGTATGTTTCTATGAGATCCCCTCTCATCCTTCTGAACTCCAATGTATAAAGGCCCAGTTGATCCAGTCTCTCCTCGTATGTCAGTCCAGCCATCCCGGGAATCAGTCTGGTGAACCTTCGCTGCACTCCCTCAATAGCAAGAACGTCCTTCCTCAGATTAGGAGACCAAAACTGAACACAATATTCCAGGTGAGGCCTCACCAAGGCCCTGTACAACTGCAGTAAGACTTCCCTGCTCACGGGAATGTGGGAAGGGAGGACCTTGAGACAATCACTATCACTAGGGGGGGTAGTGCTGGACAGGCTAATGGGACTCAAGGTAGACAAGTCCCCTGGTCCTGATGAAATGCAACTCAGGGTATTAAAAGAGATGGCGGAAGTTATAGCAGATGCATGCATTATAATCTACCAAAATTCTCTGGACTCTGGGGAGATACCAGCGGATTGGAAAGCAGCTAATGTAATGCCTCTGTTTAAAAAAGGGGGCAGACAAAAGGCAGGTAACTATAGGCCGGTTAGTTTAACATCTGTAGTGGGGAAAATGCTTGAAACTATCATTAAGGAAGAAATAGCGGGACATCTAGATAGGAATAGTGCAATCAAGCAGACGCAGCATGGATTCATGAAGAGGAAATCATGTTTAACTAATTTACTGGAATTCTTTGAGGATATAACAAGCATGGTGGATAGAGGTGTACCGATGGATGTGGTGTATTTAGATTTCCAAAAGGCATTCGATAAGGTGCCACACAAAAGGTTACTGCAGAAGATAGAGGTACACGGTGTCAGCGGAAATGTATTAGCATGGATAGAGAATTGGCTGGCGAACAGAAAGCAGAGAGTCGGAATAAATGGGTCCTTTTCGGGTTGGAAATCGGTGGTTAGTGGTGTGCCACAGGGATCGGTGCTGGGACCAAAACTGTTTACAATATACATAGATGACCTGGAAGACGGGATAGAGTGTAGTTTAACAAAATTTGCAGATGACACTGAGATTAGTGGGAAAGCGGGTTGTGTAGAGGACACAGAGAGGCTGCAAAGCGATTTCGATAGGTTAAGCGAATGTGCGAAGGTTTGGCAGATGGAATACAACGTCGGAAAGTGTGAGGTCATCCACCTTGGAAAAAAAAACAGTAAAAGGGAATATTATTTGAATGGGGAGAAATTACAACATGCTGAGGTGCAGAGGGGCCTGGGAGTCCTTGTGCATGAATCCCAAAAAGTTAGTTTGCAGGTGCAGCAGGTAATCAGGAAGGTGAATGGAATGTTGGCCTTCATTGCGAGAGGGATGGAGTACAAAAGCAGGGAGGCCCTGCTGCAACTGTATAGGGTATTGGTAAGGCCACACCTGGAGTACTGCGTGCAACTTTGGTCACCTTACTTAAGGAAGGATATACTGGCTTTGGAGGAGGTACAGAGACGATTCACTTGGCTGATTCCGGAGATGAGGGGGTTACCTTATGATGTTAGATTGAGTAGACTGGGTCTTTACTCGTTGGAGTTCAGAAGGATGAGAGGTGATCTTATAGAAACATTTAAAATCATGAAAGGGATAGACAAGATTGAGGCAGAGAGGTTGTTTCCACTGGTAGGGGAGGCTAGAACTAGGGGGCACAGACTCAAAATACGGAGGAGCCAATTTAAAACCGAGTTGAGAAGGAATTTCTTCTCCCAGAGGATTGTGAATCTGTGGAATTCTCTGCCCAAGGAAGCAGTTGAGGCTAGCTCATTGAATGTATTCAAGTCACAGATAGATAGATTTTTAACCAATAAGGGAATTAAGGGTTATGGGGAGCGGGCGGGTAAGTGGAGCTGAGTCCACGGCCAGATCAGCCATGATCTTATTGAATGGCGGAGCAGGCTCGAGGGGCTAGATGGCCTACTCCTGTTCCTAAATCTTATGTTCTTATGTTCTTATACTCAAACCCCCTCGCTATGAAGGCCCACATTCCATTTGCCTTCTTTACCGCCTGCTGTACATGTATGCCAACTTTCAATGAGTGATGAACCATGACACCCAGGACTCGTTGCTCCTCCCCTTTTCCTGATCTGCCACCATTCAGATAATATTCTGTCTTTGTGTTTTTGCCCCCAAAGCGGATAACCTCACATTTATCCACATTAAACTGCATCTGCCATGCATTTGCCCACTCACCTAACCTGTCCAAGTCACCCTGCAGCCTCTTAGCGTTCCCCTCACAGCTCACACGGCTACCCAGTTTAGTGTCATCTGCAAACTTGGAGATATTACACTCAATCACTTCATTCAAATCGTTAATGTATATTGTGAAGAGCTGTGGTCTCAGCACTGAGCCCTGCGGCACTCCACTCGTCACTGCCTGCCATTCTGAAAAGGACTTCAAGACAGAAGGCAGAGAGTAGGGGTAAAAGTCGTTCAAAGTGGCAGAAGGTGGGTAGTGGTGTTCTACAAGGATCAGTGCTGGGACCACTGCTGTTCACAATTGACATTAACGATTTAGACTTTGGAATCAAAAACACAATTTCTAAATTTGCGGATGATACCAAATTAGAGGGATAGTCAATACCGAGGAGGACTGCAACAAATTACAGAAGATCGTTAATAAACTTTCAGAATGGGCATATAATTGGCAGATAAAATTCAACACAGATAAATGTGAGGTATTACATTTTGGTAGGAAGTATAGGGAGGTCACTTGGAGGGTATGCGTCTAGGTGGGGTCGAGTAACAAAGGGATCTTGGAGTACAAATACACAAATTATTAAAAGTTGAAACACAGGTTAGCAAGGCCATAAAAATAGCAAACCAAGCACTAAGGTTTATTTCAAGAGGTATAGAATTAAAAAGCAGGGAAGTTATGCTCAACTTGTATCGAACCTTGGTTAGACCGCACTTAGAGTACTGCATACAGTTCCGGTCGCCATATTATAAAAAGGGTATAGAGGCACTAGAGAGGGTGCAGAGAGGAGTTACAAGGATGATACCAGAAATGCGAGGGAGTACATTATCAGGAAAGGATGAACAGGCTGGGTCTCTTTTCTCTTGAAAAAAAAATTGAGAGGTGACCTCATAGAGGTCTTTAAAATTGTGAAAGGTTTTGATAGAGTGGATACAGAGAGAATGTTTCCACTTGTGGGGAAGAGCATAACTAGAGGACATCAATATAAGATAGTCACCAAGAAATTCAAGAGAGAATTCAGAAAAAACTTCTTTACCCAAAGAGTGGTGAGAATGTGGAACTCGCTACGACAGGGAGTGGTTGAAGCGAATAGTATCGATGCATTTAAGAGGAGGCGAGACAAGCATATGAGGGAGAAGGGAATAGAGGGTTATGCTGATAGATTTAGACGAAGAAAGACGGGAAGAGGCTCGAGTGGAACATAAACGCAGGCATGGACTGGTTGGGCCGAATGGCCTTTTTCTGTGCCGTATATCCGATGTAACCCTATGTGCACAAAATAAAAGTTCTGCAGCAGAAAAGTTAGGCAGAACTTTTAACTTTGGCAAGGCTTAGTATGTGTGATAGTAGATCTGCCGGTTATAGACCCCACTCATTTTCCGTTTCATTAAAGTCAGGGAGCTGATCCACGATGGCCCATTTTACGTCCCCGCCAAAGTAGAAAGTTCTGCCCGTTATCTACAACTGTTCCAATTACTGCTTATATTAGAATGTCCTGCCTTTCAGTTTGGCTGTAAGAGTCAGGAAGATGTTAGGATTGTAAGAACATTGCTATCAACACTCTGGGAGGAATAGTCCATGAGAAGGCAGCAGGTGAATCTTTAGCCCCTTCACCTTAACACCTCGGGCTAGAACCGCCACTTTTTTTGCAAGCTTAACGCTCACTTAATGCCCATATTACCGCTGAAATGACGTATAACGCCCATGGAAACTGCCGGGCATTTTTAGGAAACTTATCGCCGAGCGTTACTTTCCCCATGTGATTAACGCCAGGAAAATGTTTTAACGCCCACCCACTTTTTTTGGACGGAATCATCAAAATGGGCAAAATCAAGGCCCATAATATTGCCCAGCATTACTTTCCTCACGGAATGAATGCCGAAATTCAAAAATACCGCCCGTCCACTTTTTTTTGTCATAAAGAGCACATCTGGCGAAACTAATGCCCAGGAGATCGCCCACCGTCACTCACACACATATCACTCACCCAAAAAACGCGCAGAAAAAGTGGAACTGTTCTGAACGAGAGCCAGCAGAGTTGCTGCCATTTTTTAAATCGCACTCTTACGTGAGGAGCTGATATCTGAACGATTTGCCTGAAAGAGCGTTGATGTGAGTGACAACGTTGACACACTGCTGTGTGTGTGCAGCTCAGACATCACTGGTGCCCATCATCTTGGTGCCAGTTAAAGTATACATTGATTGATGTTAAGTTGTATTTTACCCTTTCATGTTAAGGAATCATCAGTGTGCAATGGTGCAGCTATCTGAGACAATGCGCAACAAGGTTATGTTCAATAACAAAAATTTTATACCAACATTAGTCTGAAATCATAAGTATCACAGGCAATAACACGCAACCCCTGCCCACACCCCACTTTTTCCACTATTGACATCAATCAAATGTTCAACATGTCCAGCAACACAGAATACAAAGGCAAAACAGGAGCGTGGTTCTCAGCCCCCATACATTACAACAAATTGCATACAACCAGATGGAGATATAACACAGCCATCACCTGCGGACATGCACCTCACTTTTCTTCCCCCCTCCTTCTTCTCCCCACCTCTACCCCTTCCCCTCCTCACTCCACGGCGCCTGGCCGAGGAGCTCCTCAGGCGGTGCCTCATTGGGGGGGATGAAGGCAGATGCGGTCATTGCACGGGTACGGGAGCGGGGGCTGCCGAGGGAGCAACATTCTCTGATGCAGAAGCAGGATCTTGGTCCTTGTTCTCATCTGTCGTTCGCAGTGGTGGTGCGGAACCTAGGGGTGTAGAGCGGCGCTCGGGGACCACTGGGAGTCCTGTGGCAGCAGTGTTCCTGGCTATCGCATCCAGGGCCTCCGCCATCCGCAGAATGTACTCGGTCATGGTGGCCAGCTGTCGGGATATGCCCCCCAATGCTTCGATGAGCTGGTCACCAATGTCTACAGTCCTCATGGACAACTATACCATCTCTCCGCTGTCATGTGGCGCTCATGGAACAGACCTGCCACGTCCACGAGACCTCCGTGGGGTTGGTGCCGTCCTGGGGACAAATGGGGTGCCCTGTGGTGAGGTGCTTGGGGCCGGTACCTCCAGAGTAGAGGCGGGAATGACCAGAGGACCACTAGATGGTCTTGGGGTGGAATGGCTTCTGGAGCGTGGCGATGCAGGTTCCTTGACATCCGCACTGTCATCCATGGAGAATAGACCCAGCAGTATGACGGGCGAGAATCGGAGCTCCTCAGCACCAGATGTTGGATCGTCCAGAGAGTTGGGCCCCCACCTTCTGGCCTCTGTGGTCTTGCCTGGGGCAGCGCTGCTGGCTGAGCTGCAAAACACAAATTAGGTTATTAGAGGGGAAGTGGGTACTAGGGTCACAAGGTGAGTCCAGCGCTACACACAGCATATGCACGACAAAAGCACCACCGCTCGCAAAATCATCACAGACATCACATTTCATTGACCATCAACACATTTGCATTCCAGTGATTTTCATTAGCCAGCATTATTTCATTAGCCAGCATTATTTCTATGACAATTTTAGAAACCAATATATGATTGTTTGGATATGAGTGGATGTGGCATATATTGAGTTTTACATCATGCAATGGTGTAAGCTTTACTCACGTGGCATCACTTCAGGGTCTGCAGATGCATCCGTGGTTGTCCGGGGTTGCTTCCCCACAAGTGTGAGCACCGGCTCCTCCATCTCAGTGATGTCACTGGGGACTGGTGGCCCCCCACCCGTTCGCCTCTACACGGACCTCATCGTCGATAGTTTCTTCTGTAAAAGGTGACAGGACGACATGGCATGAGATCATTGCGTGCTATCATTGCTAGGTACTGTCACAGAGACTGATACAACATATAACCGACAGATGTAATTATGATTATTATGAAAATTATCATTCTTTAACAAAAGATGTACACCGTGATCACAGGCTTTGAGTAAAACATTCCCAGTAAAAGTGAAAGACCTCACATCTGATGATAGTCACTCATGACTGTGACAAATCAAATTCTATAAATACATGTAAATCAATGTAATACTTACTCTTGCAGATCCCACAAGGTCGTTCCATTGTTTGCGGCATTGGTTGCCCTCACGAACCTCGTTGGTCGCCGACGAGACCACCTCTGCTATCTCGGTCCATATCCTCTGGTATGCCTTTGGGGCGGGCTTCCCACGCCCTCCCTGTGTCAAATCACCCCAGCGTGACTCGACCTCCCACAGAAGAGAGGTATTTGCTTCATCCGAGAACCTCCTGGCTCTTTTACGCCCTCCAATGTGCTCCTCTCCCACCTCACGACTCTCTCCAGCGTCAGTCTCTACAGCGTGCTGTGCTGCCTCCTCCTCTCTCACTATTATAGACCAAATTCGGGAAAATATGTGGCTGGTAACAGCTACTTTTTGTTTGCCTACTTGCTGTGAAGCTCTAAAGTCTCCCTCCTTCCTCCCAAAGCAGCCTCACCATACCCAGACACACCTTCAGTCCTTCTTAGCTCCTTCTCTCTCTGTCTCCTCTTCTGCGCATGTCATGATAACCCTTGACCTCCTGAATCGCGGGAATCGAGTGTTACCATGCCTTTGCAAAGGACGGCCACATTTTACGGCAGAAGGTCAAAAAATGTAACGCAACCGCCTATTTTATATCGCTCACGGTAATGCCCATTTTCAAAAATGGAGACTAGGCGTTTTGAGAATGGGCGAGAAGCCGGCGATCTGAAAATCCTTTTTTAACACCCACGCCGGAAATATCGCCCATTTTTGGGTGATAACCACAAAAGTGGAGGTTCTAGCCCCTCATCAGGCAAACGTCTATTGTTTACCAACCAGTCTATGCCTATGAGTTAATAATGCCTAAAATTTTCTTAGCAAACTATCCTACATAACCAGTTCAGATTATACTGGGTATTAGCATTTACACGACCAACCTCCCATTCAGATCCGCACAAACTACTGAATGGATTAACCCTTTCTTAACAGTTGTCAAAGAAGTTGTACAATAAAGTCATGGACTAACAATTATTTATTCAGCATGGGGGGGTGGATTTCCTCAGGGATTTTCTGCTGCCTCTGGAAAATTGTATGTCTAAGAGACAGCGGAACTGGAGCTTCTGTGGAAGTTTGACCTCGGTTACGATGGTGCAGGGGGACAATCTCCAAGGGAATCGTCCCCTATGGTTAATAAACAATTGTCTGTATTGGCTGGCACCTCTCTCTCTCTTTCTCTCTGTTGGAGAAGCATTTTCTGATTTTACAAAGAACTCCTGTACCTTCTACTAAAAGAATCACCCCCTTGGGATTAAGGAGACAGAGAAATGGGTAGAAGGTGGTGGTTAAGTGGTGCTTCACAGGGATGTCAGGATACAGTGCAGATACTCAGTCGGCAACCTGGCATCAGCAAGATGACTCTGATCTCCACATCTCCCACCACAAGAACTGACTGCCACCCCATGAGCTGCATGGCCTTGTCCTTAAAGGGCGTGAAGGGTTTAAAGATAGCAAAGCCCCCTTTGGTGGCCTGCCTTGGTGGACATTGTGCGCCAAGTTCTCCTGCAAGTACATAAGTAAGTAAGGCTGGCAGTTAACGGGTGTGTGACTCAACAGATGTGGGAGTGTGAGAGTGTTAAAGTGAAATGAAATGGAGTTTGAGGTTTTGCAAGGCAATTGTTGGGGAGTTTTGTAGCCATAGTGCAGCATAGTCGAGGAGGCGGGAGCTCGGAGCAGCGCGAGTCCGGGGTCGGCGAGAGGCCTATAAAGGCCAGCGGGAGCTCGGAGCAGTCAGTCGAGGAGGCGGGAGCTCGGAGCAGCGCGAGTCCGGGGTCGGCGAGAGGCCTATAAAGGCCAGCGGGAGCTCGGAGCAGTCAGTCGAGGAGGCGGGAGCTCGGAGCAGCGCGAGTCCGGGGTCGGCGAGAGGCCTATAAAGGCCAGCGGGAGCTCGGAGCAGTCAGTCGAGGAGGCGGGAGCTCGGAGCAGCGCGAGTCCGGGGTCGGCGAGAGGCCTATAAAGGCCAGCGGGAGCTCGGAGCAGTCAGTCGAGGAGGCGGGAGCTCGGAGCAGCGCGAGTCCGGGGTCGGCGAGAGGCCTATAAAGGCCAGCGGGAGCTCGGAGCAGTCAGTCGAGGAGGCGGGAGCTCGGAGCAGCGCGAGTCCGGGGTCGGCGAGAGGCGTACCGGTGCAGCTACAGGGAGAAGGCAAAAAAACAAAGGTGACGTCACAGCCTGGGGGGTAAGTGATTGGCTGGTGATTGGTGAGTAGTTTTTCTTTTTCTTCTTATATTGGTCAGTAACTTTTAACATTGTTATTACCAGTTTAAGTGTATCTAAGGGTTAAGACATGGCAGGAGAGCTCGGTCGGGTGTTATGCTCCTCCTGTACCATGTGGGAACTCAGGGACACTTCCGGTGTCCCTGACGACTATGTGTGCGGGAAGTGTATCCGCCTCCAGCTCCTGACGGTCCGCGTTACGGAATTGGAGCTGAAGGTGGATTCACTCTGGAGCATCCACGATGCTGAGAATGACGTGAGTATCACGTGTAGTGAGTTGGTCTTACCGCAGGGAAAGGGTCCACAGCCAGATAGGGAATGGAAGACCAGCAGGAAGAGTAGAGCAAGGAAGGTAGTGCAGGGGTCCCCTGCGGTCATCCCCCTGCAAAACAGATACACCGCTTTGGGTACTGTTGAGGGGAATGACTCATCAGGGGAGGGCAGCAGCAGCCAAGTTCATGGCACCGTGGCTGGCTCTGCTGCACAGGAGGGCAAGAAAAAGAGTGGGAGAGCGATAGTGATAGGGGATTCAATTGTGAGGGGAATAGATAGGCGTTTCTGCGGCCGCAACCGAGACTCCAGGATGGTATGTTGCCTCCCTGGTGCAAGGGTCAAGGATGTCTCGGAGCGGGTGCAGGACATTCTGAAATGGGAGGGAGAACAGCCAGTTGTCGTGGTGCACATTGGTACCAACGACATAGGCAAAAAAAGGGATGAGGTCCTACGAAACGAATTTAAGGAGCTAGGAGCTAAATTAAAAAGTAGGACCTCAAAAGTAGTAATCTCGGGATTGCTACCAGTGCCACGTGATAGTCAGAGTAGGAATCGCAGGATAGCGCAGATGAATACGTGGCTTGAGCAGTGGTGCAGCAGGGAGGGATTCAAATTCCTGGGGCATTGGGACCGGTTCTGGGGGAGGTGGGACCAGTACAAACCGGACGGTCTGCACCTGGGCAGGACTGGAACCAATGTCCTCGGGGGAGTGTTTGCTAGTGCTGTTGGGGAGGATTTAAACTAATATGGCAGGGGGATGGGAACCAATGCAGGGAGACAGAGGGAAACAAAAAGGAGCCAAAAGCAAAAGACAGAAAGGAGATGAGGAAAAGTGTAGGGCAGAGAAACCCAAGGCAAAGAACAAAAAGGGCCACTGTACAGCAAAATTCTAAAAGGACAAAGGGTGTTAATAAAACAAGCCTGAAGGCTTTGTGTCTTAATGCAAGGAGTATCCGCAATAAGGTGGATGAATTAATTGTGCAAATAGATGTTAACAAATATGATGTGATTGGGATTACGGAGACGTGGCTCCAGGATGATCAGGGCTGGGAACTCAACATTCAGGGGTATTCAACATTCAGGAAGGATAGAATAAAAGGAAAAGGAGGTGGGGTAGCATTGCTGGTTAAAGAGGAGATTAATGCAATAGTTAGGAAAGACATTAGCTTGGATGATGTGGAATCTATATGGGTAGAGCTGCAGAACACCAAAGGGCAAAAAACGTTAGTAGGAGTTGTGTACAGACCTCCAAACAGTAATAGGGATGTTGGGGAGGGCATCAAACAGGAAATTAGGGGTGCATGCAATAAAGGTGTAGCAGTTATAATGGGTGACTTTAATATGCACATAGATTGGGCTAGCCAAACTGGAAGCAATACGGTGGAGGAGGATTTCCTGGAGTGCATAAGGGATGGTTTTCTAGACCAATATGTTGAGGAACCAACTAGGGGGGAGGCCATCTTGGACTGGGTGTTGTGTAATGAGAGAGGATTAATTAGCAATCTCATTGTGCGAGGCCCCTTGGGGAAGAGTGACCATAATATGGTGGAATTCTGCATTAGGATGGAGAATGAAACAGTAAATTCAGAGACCATGGTCCAGAACTTAAAGAAGGGTAACTTTGAAGGTATGAGGCGAGAATTGGCTAGGATAGATTGGCGAATGATACTTAGGGGGTTGACTGTGGATGGGCAATGGCAGACATTTAGAGACCGCATGGATGAAGTACAACAATTGTACATTCCTGTCTGGCGTAAAAATAAAAAGGGGAAGGTGGCTCAACCGTGGCTATCTAGGGAAATCAGGGATAGTATTAAAGCCAAGGAAGTGGCATACAAATTGGCCAGAAATAGCAGCGAACCTGGGGACTGGGAGAAATTTAGAACTCAGCAGAGGAGGACAAAGGGTTTGATTAGGACAGGGAAAATGGAGTACGAGAAGAAGCTTGCAGGGAACATTAAGGCGGATTGCAAAAGTTTCTATAGGTATGTAAAGAGAAAAAGGTTGGTGAAGACAAACGTAGGTCCCCTGCAGTCAGAATCAGGGGAAGTCATAACGGGGAACAAAGAAATGGCGGATCAATTGAACAAGTACTTTGGTTCGGTATTCACTAAGGAGGATACAAACAACCTTCCGGATATAAAAGGGGTCAGAGGGTCTAGTAAGGAAGAGGAACTGAGGGAAATCTTTATTAGTCGGGAAATTGTGTTGGGGAAATTGATGGGATTGAAGGCAGATAAATCCCCAGGGCCTGATGGCCTGCATCCTAGAGTACTTAAGGAGGTGGCCTTGGAAATAGCGGATGCATTGACAGTCATTTTCCAACATTCCATTGACTCTGGATCAGTTCCTATGGAGTGGAGGGTAGCCAATGTAACCCCACTTTTTAAAAAAGGAGGGAGAGAGAAAACAGGGAATTATAGACCGGTCAGCCTGACCTCAGTAGTGGGTAAAATGATGGAATCAATTATTAAGGATGTCATAGCAGTGCATCTGGAAAATGGTGACATGATAGGTCCAAGTCAGCATGGATTTGTGAAAGGGAAATCATGCTTGACAAATCTTCTGGAATTTTTTGAGGATGTTTCCAGTAAAGTGGACAAAGGAGAACCAGTTGATGTGGTATATTTGGACTTTCAGAAGGCTTTCGACAAGGTCCCACACAAGAGATTAATGTGCAAAGTTAAAGCACATGGGATTGGGGGTAGTGTGCTGACGTGGATTGAGAACTGGTTGTCAGACAGGAAGCAAAGAGTAGGAGTAAACGGGTACTTTTCAGAATGGCAGGCAGTGACTAGTGGAGTGCCGCAAGGTTCTGTGCTGGGGCCCCAGCTGTTTACATTGTACATTAATGATTTAGACGAGGGGATTAAATGCAGTATCTCCAAATTTGCGGATGATACTAAGTTGGGTGGCAGTGTGAGCTGCGAGGAGGATGCTATTAGGCTGCAGAGTGACTTGGATAGGTTAGGTGAGTGGGCAAATGCATGGCAGATGAAGTATAATGTGGATAAATGTGAGGTTATCCACTTTGGTGGTAAAAACAGAGAGACAGACTATTATCTGAATGGTGACAGATTAGGAAAAGGGAAGGTGCAACGAGACCTGGGTGTCATGGTACATCAGTCATTGAAGGTTGGCATGCAGGTACAGCAGGCGGTTAAGAAAGCAAATGGCATGTTGGCCTTCATAGCGAGGGGATTTGAATACAGGGGCAGGGAGGTGTTGCTACAGTTGTACAGGGCCTTGGTGAGGCCACACCTGGAGTATTGTGTACAGTTTTGGTCTCCTAACTTGAGGAAGGACATTCTTGCTATTGAGGGAGTGCAGCGAAGGTTCACCAGACTGATTCCCGGGATGGCGGGACTGACCTATCAAGAAAGATTGGATCAATTGGGCTTGTATTCACTGGAGTTCAGAAGAATGAGAGGGGACCTCATAGAAACGTTTAAAATTCTGACGGGTTTAGACAGGTTAGATGCAGAAAGAATGTTCCCAATGTTGGGGAAGTCCAGAACCAGGGGTCACAGTCTGAGGATAAGGGGTAAGCCATTTAGGACCGAGATGAGGAGAAACTTCTTCACCCAGAGAGTGGTGAACCTGTGGAATTCTCTACCACAGAAAGTAGTTGAGGCCAATTCACTAAATATATTCAAAAGGGAGTTAGATGAAGTCCTTACTACTCGGGGGATCAAGGGTTATGGCGAGAAAGCAGGAAGGGGGTACTGAAGTTTCATGTTCAGCCATGAACTCATTGAATGGCGGTGCAGGCTAGAAGGGCTGAATGGCCTGCTCCTGCACCTATTTTCTATGTTTCTATGTTTCTATGTTAGGGAGGTGGAGGCACCATTCAGCAGAGAACACCGTGAAGGATTAGTTGTGAAAGTGTTGCTTTAAGAGGACGAAGCATGTGTTGGTGCCCATGATGGTCAAGAAGAAACAAGGACTGGTGTGCAATGTATTGCCTTGCCTGACCTTCTGAGCATGTGGAATTTCTTGCAGCACTGTTCTGGGGGGGAGACAGTTGGCAGTCAGTGTCACGTCTCACCAGGTGGCACAAGTGATAATTCTGGGTGACTCGGTGGCACTCATACCCTGCAGTCTGCCAATCCTGTCTTCAATACCCTCCAAGAGGAGGGTTGGAGGTCTGAATAAGTGATGTTGTGCATTCTTCTCCTCTGGCTTGGTGCTATGCCCAGCTGCCTTCTGGCATAGATGGCACTTAAATATTCTGTCCAAGTGTAATAAAGATATTGATAAGATATGCAGTGAAATGATTTGAGGGATAAATGGAAGAGCCAAGCAGTGTTCCTGTCTTAACTTTTGTCCCACAGTGTGTTACTGAGTATTTCAGGCTGCACAGTATTTATAAAGTTGCACAGAGGCTTTCTGCTGGTTCAGCTGTTCACATTGGTTTTACACCAATGCACCAATGGGTATGCACACGAGCCAACAAATCTGGCAAAGCTCCTCAGAAAACAGCGGAGACTCATTTGCGCCGGATCTCTGCCATTTCTAGAAGTTTCTGACTAGCCATGCTAATAAATATCAATTATGATAAACAAGTCGTATAAATTTTTATTTTCAAGATGCCCTTTTTTTTTTCATTATGCTTATGAGTGAGGCAGCAGGAAAACTGGGAGCTGACTGAGTACTTACCACAGCTCAACTAAACACCACGTTTACACGGTTTAATATTCATGAAATGTTGATAGCTGTTATAATTGATATATCCAGACAAGCATCATTTGCATATGTAAATGAAAAAATATTTTCACACGCAAATTAGCATTACCGTTATTCGTTGGTAATGATGATGCGATTGATTTTTATTAAAAAAGACTGTGAATAAAGTAAATTGTTTACACACATGCAGCATATTGTTGCGATGTTTTGAAAGAAAAGAAAGACTTGGATTTATATAGTGCCTTTCACGACCACTAGTCATCTCAAAGCGCTTTACAGCCAATGAAGTCCTTTTGGAGTGTAGTCACTGTTGTAATGTGAGAAACGCGGAAGCCAATTTGCGCACAAACAAACTCTCACAAACAGCAATGTGATAATGAGCAGATTAGCTTTTTTTGTTATGTTGATTGGTGGTGTGGTGCTGATGTTACTTGTTACATCAGTAACCTGGACCACTGATCTGGAAAGCTGGAGTTCAAATCCTACCTTGGGGTCTTGTGAAATTGAATAGGGTGGGTGAGTGGGACTAGCTGAGGTGCTCTTGCAGAGAGCAGGCATGGGCTCGACAGGTCGAATGGCCTTTTTCCGTGCTGTAATCATTTTATGATTCTATGGTTGAGGGATAAATATCGGGCAGGATACCGGGGATAACTCCTCTGCTCTTCATTGAAATAGTGCCCTGGGAACTTTTACATCCACTTGAGAGCAGACGGGGCCTCGGTTTGACGTCTCATCCAAAAGATGGGACCGTGCAGCACTCCACCAGAGTGTCAGCCGAGAGTTTTGTGCTCAAGTCACTGGAGTGGAACTGGAGCCCACAACCTTCTGACTCAAAGGCGAGGGTGCTACCAACTGAGCCACAGCTGACACTTATATAGGGGATACATATAATTTTTAAACAGAAGCATGTGATCTCTAGTACTATTAGTAAACAACATTATACCATTGAATACTGTTGTGTATCTGTAAAGCATGCACTCCCATGTTCCGCCACCAGGGAGCGCATCCCCTGAAGTCCCAAGGGATCCCAGCATCCCTTGGGAGCACTGTATATAAGCCTGCCCCGAAGGTCTGTTCCTCTCACTCTGGAGTGTCTTAAAAAGACTGAGGTCACTGTTACTTTAAACCCCTTGTGTGCAGTCTCATCTGTGTTAGGAACACAATAACTGGCGATGAGTATACGAATCCAACGCAAAGATGCAGAAAACTGTGGGCATCCTGGAGAAGTTCTCGTAGGGTGAGGACTGAGAAGCCTATGTCGAATGGCTAGACCAGTATTGTGTAGCCAATGAGCTGGACAGAGAAGGAAGTGCTGCAAAAAGGAGAGCGGTCCTCCTCACAGTCTGCGGGGCACCGACCTACAGCCTCATGAAGAATCTTCTGGCTCCAGTGAAACTCACAGATAAGTCATATGAGGAGCTGTGTACACTGGTATGAGGAGCTGTGTACACTGGTTCGGGAGCATCTTACCCCGAGGGAGA
Source organism: Pristiophorus japonicus (assembly GCF_044704955.1). Lineage (NCBI taxonomy): Eukaryota > Metazoa > Chordata > Chondrichthyes > Pristiophoridae > Pristiophorus > Pristiophorus japonicus. The sequence goes on along the minus strand of NC_091981.1, from coordinate 132,149,677 downwards.
GCGTGCTGATGGCGAGGTATCGGTTCTACATGTACCAGCGATCTGAAGGTCAGGAAATGGTGAGCTACGTCACCAAGCTAAGGCGACTTGCAGGACAATGTGAGTTTGATGGCTACCTGGAGCAGATGTTCAGAGACATTTTTCTACTGGGCATTGGCCATGAGACCATCCTATGAAAACTTTTGACTGTAGAGACACCGACCCTCAGTAAGGCTATTGCGATAGCATAGGCGTTTATGTCCACCAGTGATAACACCAAACAAATCTCTCAGCACACAAGTGCTAGCAATGTTCATAAATTAACTGGAACTGTGTTTGCGAGCAGAAATGTACAGGGCAGAAACCACGAGTCTGCAACTGTCAGCAGGCCTCAGGTGATCCAGATGACTCAGAGTCCGCAACAAAGGATGAATGCAAGGCAATCCACACCTTGTTGGCGTTGTGGAGCCTTCCATTCAGCCTATTCATGCTGCTTCAAAGGGTATGTTTGCAAGAGCTGTGGAACAATGGGGCACCTCCAACGAGCTTGCAAACGAGCTGCAAGCTCTGCAAAACCTGCTAACCACCACGTGGCAGAGGAAGATCAGTCCATGGTGGATCAAAGCAATTTCAAGCCTCAGAGAGAGGAGGCAGATGCTGAAGTACACGGCGTGCACACATTTTCAATGAAATGTCCACCTATAATGCTAAATGTAAAATTGAATGGCTTACCGTGGTCATCGAACTGGATACTGGCGCTAGCTAATCCATCATGAGTAAAAAGATGTTTGAGAGACTGTGGTGCAACAAGGCACTCAGACCAGCCCTGAGAACATACACCAAAGAGCTCGTTACTGTCTTGGGCAGCGCCATGGTCAAAGTCACCTATGAGGGCACGGTGCATGAACTGCCACTTGGATTGTCCCGGGCGATGGCCCCACACTGCTTGGAAGGAGCTGGCTGGGCAAAATCTGCTGGAACTGGGATGACATCAGAGCACTATCACATGTCGATGAGGCCTCATGTACCCAGGTTCTTAACAAATTTCCTTCCCTTTTTGAGCCAGGCATTGGAAACTTTTCCGGGGCGAAGGTGCAGATCCACTTGGTCCCAGAGGCACGACCCATTCACCACAAGGCATGAGCGGTACCTCACATGATGAGGGAGAGAGTGGAAATCGAGCTGGACAGGCTGGAAAGCGAGGGCATCATCTCCCCAGTGGAATTCAGCGAGTGGGCCAGCCCGATTGTTCCAGTACTCAAAAGTGATGGCACGGTCAGGATTTGCGGCGATTATAAAGTAACTATTAATCGTTTCTCGCTACAGGACCAATACCCGCTACCTAAGGCAGATGACCTATTTACAACATTGGTAGGAGGCAAGATGTTCACCAAGCTCGACCTGACTTCGGCCTACATGACGCAGGAGCTGAAGGAGTCTTCGAAGTTCCTCACCTGCATCAACACGCACAAGGGACTGTTCATCTACAACGGATGCCCGTTTGGAATTCGGTCGGCTGCAGCGATCTTCCAGAGAAACATGGAGAGCCTACTCAAATCGGTTCCACGCATGGTGGTTTTTCAGGACAACATATTGGTCACGGGTCGGGACACCGTCGAGCACCTACAAAACCTGGAGGAAGTCCTCCAACGACTGGATCGCGTAGGGCTGTGGCTGAAGAGGTCGAAATGCATCTTCATGGCAATAGAAGTGGAGTTTTTGTGGAGAAAGATCATGGCGGACGACATTCGGCCCACAGATGCCAAGACAGAGACTATCAGGAATGCGCCCAGGCCACAGAACATCATGGAGCTGTGGTTGTTCCTGGGACTCCTCAACTATTTTGGTAACTTCCTACCGGGGTTAAGCACCCTCTTATAGCCCCTACATGTGTTATTGCGTAAAGGTGAGAACAGGGTGTGGGGAAAAAAACAAGTAATTGTTTTTGAGAAAGCTAGAAACATTTCATGCTCCAACAAGCCGCTTGTATTGTATAACCTGTGTAAAAGACTTGTGTTAGCATGTGATGCGTCGTCGTACGGAGTCGGGTGTGTATTACAACAAGCTAACGTTGTGGGGAAGTTGCAACCTGTCGCCTATGCCTCCAGGAGCTTGTCTAAGGCCGAGAGGGCCTGCAGAATGATTGAGAAAGAGGCATTAGCGCGTGTGTTCGGGGTACAGAAAATACATCAGTACCTGTTTGGCCTTAAATTTGAGCTGGAAACCGATCACAAGCCCCTCACATCCCGGTTCGCTGAAAACAAGGTTTAGCTCTGTTTATAGCATGCTGCTTCCGTTGCTTAGCATGCATGTAGTCCTGTGTTGCTGCTTCCCCAGGTTGGTACCTCACTTTTAGTTACGCCTTGTCCTAAATCGGCCCCACCCATGTTCTTACTACCCGTTTACTATTTATATGCCTACAGAAGACTTTTGGATTACCTTTTATGTTTGCTGCCAATCTGTTCTCATACACTCTCTTCACCATTCTTGTTTCCTTTTTCACTTCCCCTCTGATCTTTCTATATTCTCAATTCGACATCTGTCATCGCCAAATCCCCCACCATCAACACCCTGGAGGTCACCGTTGACCAGAATCTTACATGATGGGCCAGGCATTGCTAGTGGGGATTGCAGGCCCACCTCAGGAGGAGGAGGACGATGAAGAGGCACCTGATGAGGCACCGATTGCACAGCCACCCCATCCATGGGGGAGGCAGCGTGGAGATGCTGCCAGAGCAAGAGCCACACGTCGCCAGCTCATAATGGACCAGTTTGCTTGAATGGAGGAAGCTGAGGAATTCATCTAATACTGGCCTCACTTTGTGACACCATACAGGCACATCTACACTGAGCTTTGGAATGATACACACGACACCAACGACAAAGGGTCAAAATGACATGTTCATCAAAATAAGTAACAAACTATGCTCAATCAACAACACCAAATGATACAATAAACCAACAAAAGCAAACAAAACAATAAACAGCGTTCTGCAACAAGTCACTGAACAACAAGTTCATTTCTCAAAACAACTATTTACAGGCATCCTCATTATTTACCAATGCCTCTGTACAAGGTTGCTGCTCCCCTTACTGGCACTTGCCCTGACATTTCCCCCCCTTCTCTTCATCTCCCTCCCATACCGGCTGCTCCTGCTCAAGGAGGCCTCAGTGCCTACAGCAAGGCTGCTTGAGGGCTGCTGTGTTAGGGGGCAGACAGTGCAGACAGCATATGACGACGCCCTGGGCCAGTTCTGGGCCTGGAAGGCCCGGCTACGGACTGTTGCACCTCACCATCGGCAGAAGTAGTCTCTGATGGCTGTGGTGTAGACCACATAAGGTGCATGGTGGGAGAGTCAGTGGTAGGAGCCAAAAGCTGCCATCCTGAGGAAGGACAGCACTTTCCATTTCTTGGAAACCACTCACACTCAGGCAAGGCTGGGCCTCAGCATCCAGTGCCAATGTGTTACCACAACTTGCTGGCTTGCTTTGGCACTGTCAATTCCCCATTGGACAGTGGGGCACATAGAGAGGATGGCACCAGTCAGTGACCGCATGACATCACCAAGCTGAAGCGTAGCTTGTGCCTGCGATGCGATCGCTACTGCAACGTGATCAATGTCACACGCCACACACTCGAGCACACCACTATCACTGCAGGAGGCCACCTGCTTCTGTGAGTGGGCAGGGATGGCCTGAGTTGCAGGGCCAATGCATGAAGCAGCCTCCACAACACTCGCAGCAAGTCTGTTGATGCTCTCGGGGATCCTACCCAATGACCCATGAACTCGCGGTGCATCTGTGTGTTCGCCCTCGAAATTGCCACCAAGTCCAGGTTCTTCAGCAGGACAACAGTGGTGACTCACCCTCTGGAGAGCTGGCCTCTGAGCTTCCCCTCCCGCTGGGCGTTGCTATAGGCCACTGGGGCCTGGATCCTCAGAATCCTCAAACCCCAGGAATTCGGCTTCATCCCTAGATGTTGTGCGGGCAGCCGGGGCGACTGCTGGCTGTGAGGTTCAGGCAGCACACTTTCATCCCTTTCCTCATCGTCTCCTCCATGGCTGGATGTAGATGGCTCCCGAGATGGCTGTCGGCGTGCGGCTGGTCATTTGCAGGCAGAGAATAAGAGGCGTTTGGTTAGCAGCAGGGGAGGGGGCAGTGTGATAGCAGGAAGGTGGCATTGCACATGTAAAGGGGCTAGGCCACTTCATATTAGGGGGTCAATGAAGACACATCAGTCGCGTACCTTCACTACATACCTTCACTACCCGAAGGCTGCTCGGAAAACCCCCGGCCACTGTCAGAACTGGTTGCCCATGAGGGCCGAGACTCGCTGCTCCACAACAGTGAGCTCCAGCAGCTCAGGCTGTCTGCCTCCGATATGCCATTGTTGTGGGAGAGCTTGGCCTGCAATAAGAACAATAAGAAGGGTTTAGTAAGGGTCCACCTTCTGTTGTGTCACATATGCCTTCCATAGTTCAATAGCTGCCACTGTGTTGATGTGTAAATGACTTCACCTCAATTTGTGTGGTTGTAGAGTGAGGTTTTTCAAAGATTGGGAGTAGGTGAGAGGCAGGTAGCATAGCGGTTGAGGGTGATGTTAATGAAACACATATTAGCAGTGGGAATGGAGTGTCAGGAGGCTTGACAATGATGAGGGTACAAGAGGATATGTGCATCCTGAATACAGAGGCAATGGCTGGACAAGTGAGCCTTTAGCTTTCTGCTCCATTCTGCAATCCTCATCATGGCCTGCAACACATTGAAAAGGGGCAGTTCCATCAAAGTTTTAACATTGTGCGTGACATTGATCTTGGAAGCGTGGCAGGCCTACATAAATGTGAAGGGTTCTCACCCTGACGACCCTTGTAAGGTCATTGAACTTCTTGAGGCATTGTGTGCCAGTTCTGGCCACCGTGTCGGCCGCTGACATCTTGTGCAATCTCCCGCCAGATTCTGTTAAAAATGCTGGACAACGGCCTCTCTCCCCCAACCAGATGGAGTGCAGACCACCTCCTTTCAATGGCCTGCACTAAGGCATCAGCAGCCTCTGCAGAGAATCTTCTGGCACGCTGCCTGCCGTCTTGCTGCACCATCTCTGCCGAAGTGTCAGAAATGGGCCGGGTCATCTGCGCATGCGCGCAGGAAACCGCCGTGTCCTAAAGTACCGACTGCGCCCGGGAAAACTGAAACGTGTCTGTGCATGCGCAAAATGGCTACCTTTTTTAACGCGGCGATTTTCGGCTGGGCGCACAAAGTTCCTTGTGTAACGCCCGATTTTATGCCCCCAATCATGGAATCTAATTTTTGGGTGAAATTTGCAGACAAATACGCAAACTTTTTCTAGGTAGTATCAGGACCGCCCCGCCAACATTACAACCCCGAAATCGCAAAAGCCGAAAATCCAGCCCTTTATCTTTCCTCTCTTACTGACCAGTACAGCGTCCCATGGTGCTAAAATAAAAGCCACCACAAAGCAAAATTTCCAATCCAACTTTATACATCTATCCATCCACTATGACATCAAGCTATCAACTCATCGCCCTTTATGCATTCCCTTCGTGACTGTCTTGTGTATGCCTTTGCCTATCCTACTGATGTCACACAGTGGCTGCAGCCTCTCTGGTGGAAGGCTTCTGACTTTCAGTGGGGGACACTGCAAATGGCCTTGCTGGTCAACCTTGAAGAGCTGGTGTCTGGGAGTGTCTCCTCTCCCTCCTCTTGGTCAACCACTAGGTGGGCAGGCTGCATTCCTTGGGTATGTGAAATGAAGAAGACACAAGGGTGGAGTTATGGTGAGGGGAGGGCAGGAAAGCAAGAGGTGCATGCCAGAAGGAGGATAGCATATGAGGATACCAGCATCTTGTATCCTCTCTGCCCTACCACTGGCCAAGGGCTCAGCCATGCCCCGGCCAAGAATGGCCAGCACCCTTTCCTCTAAGGGGGTGAGGTGAGGCTAGGAATGGGAGTTATGCCTCGCGATTGATACAGATTGTTAGTAGGTGAGTGATTGGTGGAAGAGTCATGCAATGAGCAGCGTGTGAGGCTAGTGGTACAGCTGGTAGGATTCGGCTTTTGACCTTGACCAGTGGTCTGAGGTCATGAAGCATCTTTGGAAACTGGAGCCAGGGGGTGGGAGCGACATTGCTGGCTGTGATGGCCTTCGTGATGTAGTCCCACATCGTTCTTTCTGGAGGAACACCTGGCCCCTGTGGGTAGATGACCTCTCTTGCAGTGTTAACACTTCTGCACAAAGATGGAGTGCTGCGTGCAAAACCCTGGCTGTCCCTTCCTTGACTTACCGAGTCATTTGTGTTAGAGCTGAAGCACTTTTTACATATTTTGAGGATTGGAAGGGAATTCAGCTTCAAGAGCTGTAGACTCCCATTTGGGGCTTCTTTTTAATGTTATTTTCTTTTAAAGGGAAACTGCATTTGTCACGTTATTTTGATTTTTATTAGTTCAGAAGACATTGCCCTTTTAATGCATTGTCCTTTTAATTTCCCACAATGCCAAGCGAACTCTATTGCCTCACTTCCAGAGGCTGTTGGAAGCTTGATCACTGCTTCAGGACAGCAACTTCATTCCCCATGCCTGCAGTAAAGCTCCCAGGAGGGCATTACACAGTAAATTAGCGCGCGTCTAAAAATCTTTAGCCCCCAGTGTGAATTTTTCTCTTGTAGCACTTCGTCCATTTTCAGCGGCTGTTAAGCCGAGGGTGCGGTGACACCGGCAACTCTCGTGACAGCCACGAATTATTAGCCTATAGTATCCTCCTCACAGCATACTTTCCCACCTAGCTTTGTATCATCAGAAAACGTGGGTATATTACACTCAGTTCCTTCATCTGTTATTAATATAGATTGTAAATAGCTGAGGGCCAAGCATTGATCCTTGCAACACCCACCAGTCATAGCCTGCCAACCTGAAAATGATCCGTTCATCCTTACTCTCTGTTTTCTGTCCGATAACCAATCCTCTATCCATGTTGATATATTGCCTCCAACCCCATGAGCCCTTATAGGAACATATAAAGAGGAGTTGGCCATTCAGCCTCTCGAGCCTGTTCCGCCATTCAATGAGATCAAGGCTACCCGCCTTTGGTCCATATCCCTTAATACCTTTGGTTAACAAAAAACTATCAATCTCCGATTTAAAATTAACAATTGATCGAGCATCAATTGCCGTTTGTGGAGGAGTGTTTCCGAATTTCACTCCTGAAAGGTCTGGCTCTAATCTTTAGACTCTGCTCTCTGGTCCTAGAATCCCCAACCAGCAGAAATAATTTCTCTCTATCGAGCCTATTTGTTTCCCTTAATATCTTGAAAACTTCGATCAGATCACCCCATAACCTTCTAAGTTCTAGGGACTACAACCTTAATTTGTGTAATCTCTCCTCGTAGCTTAGTCCTTGAAGTCTGGGTATCAGTCTGGTAAACCTATGCTGCACTCTCTCCAAGGCCAATATATCCTTCCTGAGGTGTGGTGCCCAGAACTGCTCACAGTACTTCAGGTGTGGTCCAACCAGGGTTTAGTATAGCTGCAGCATAACTTCTAACCCTTTGTACTCTAATCCTCTAGATATAAAGTCCAGCATTCATAGAAACATAGAAACATAGAAAATAGGTGCAGGAGTAGGCCATTCGACCCTTCGAGCCTGCACCGCCATTCAATGAATTCATGGCTGAACATGCAACTTCAGTACCCCATTCCTGCTTTCTCGCCATACCCCTTGATCCCCCTAGTAGTAAGGACTACATCTAACTCCTTTTTGAATATATTTAGTGAATTGGCCTCAACAACTTTCTGTGGTAGAGAATTCCACAGGTTCACCACTCTCTGGGTGAAGAAGTTTCTCCTCATCTCGGTCCTAAATGGCTTACCCCTTATCCTTAGACTGTGACCCCTGGTTTTGGACTTCCCCAACATTGGGAACATTCTTCCTGCATCTAACCTGTCTAAACCCGTCAGAATTTTAAACGTTTCTATGAGATCCCCTCTCATTCTTCTGAACTCCAGTGAATACAAGCCCATTTGATCCAGTCTTTCTTGATATGTCAGTCCCGCCATCCCGGGATTCAGTCTGGTGAACCTTCGCTGCATTCCCTCAACAGCAAGAATGTCCTTCCTCAAGTTAGGAGACCAAAACAGTACACAGTACTCCAGGTATGGCCTCACCAAGGCCCTGTACAACCGTAGTAACACTTCCCTGCCCCTGTACTCAAATCCCCTCACTATGAAGGCCAACATGCCATTTGCTTTCTTAACCACCTGCTGTACCTGCATGCCAACCTTTATTGACTGATGTACCATGACACCCAGGTCTCGTTGCACCTCCCCTTTTCCTAATCTGTCAGCATTCAGATAATAGTCTGTCTCTCTGTTTTTACCACCAAAGTGGATAACCTCACATTTATCCACATTATACTTCATCTGCCATGCATTTGCCCACTCACCTAACCTATCCAAGTCACTCTACAGCCTCATAGCATCCTCCTCGCAGCTCATACTGCCACCCAACTTCTGCAAATTTGGAGATACTACATTTAATCCCCTCGTCTAAATCATTAATGTACAATATAAACAGCTGGGGCCCCACTAGTCACTGCCTGCCATTCTGAAAAGTCCCCATTTACTCCTACTCTTTGCTTCCTGTCTGCCAACCAGTTCTCAATCCACATCAGCACACTACCCCCAATCCCATGTGCTTTAACTTTGCACATTAATCTCTTGTGTGGGACCTTGTCGAAAGCCTTCTGAAAGTCCAAATACACCACATCAACTGGTTCTCCCTTGTCCACTCTACTGGAAACATCCTCAAAAAATTCCAGAAGATTTGCCAAGCATGATTTTCCTTTCACAAATCCATGCTGACTTGGACCTATCATGACACCTCTTTCCAAATGCGCTGCTATGACATCCTTAATAATTGATTCCATCATTTTACCCACTACCGATGTCAGGCTGACCGGTCTATAATTCCCTGTTTTCTCTCTCCCTCCTTTTTTAAAAAGTGGGGTTACATTGGCTACCCTCCACTCCATAGGAACTGATCCAGAGTCTATGGAATGTTGGAAAATGACTGTCAATGCATCCGCTATTTCCAAGGCCACCTCCTTAAGTACTCTGGGATGCAGACCATCAGGTCCTGGGAATTTATCGGCCTTCAATCCCATCAATTTCCCCAACCAAATTTCCCGACTAATAAGGATTTCCCTCAGTTCCTCCTTCTTACTAGACCCTCTGACCCCTTTTATATCCGGAAGGTTGTTTGTGTCCTCCTTAGTGAATACCGAACCAAAGTACTTGTTCAATTGGTCTGCCATTTCTTTGTTCCCCGTTATGACTTCCCCTGATTCTGACTGCAGGGGACCTACATTTGTCTTTACTAACCTTTTTCTCTTTACATATCTATAGAAACTTTTGCAGTCCGTCTTAATGTTGCCTGCAAGCTTCCTCTTGTACCCTGCCCTAATCAAACCCTTTGTCCTCCTCTGCTGAGTTCTAAATTTCTCCCAGTCACCGGGTTCACTGCTATCCCATTAGCTTTTTTGATTATTTTCTGTACCTGTTAATGATCAATGTACCTGAACCCCCAAGTCTCTTTGGGCATCCACTGTTTTTAGCTTTTCACCATTTAGAAAGTACCTTATTCTATCCTTTTTAGGACCAAAGTGGTGACCTCAAATTTGCTTATATTGAAATCCATTTGATTAAATTCTTTTTAAAATAGTTCCCACTGATCTTCTGTGGTTTTACCGCCCATGCAGCCTCAGGGATATTACCGAATTTTCACTCCGGGGCAAACACGGGTCACTGCGCATGGTGATGACGTCACTACCGGTTACAGCGGCTGCTAAACTCCTGCGGAATTTCATGGGAATCGTTAGCGGCGCTGTGCCCGGGCAAAAAGTCAATTGACGGGAGGCACGAACGCCTCGAATTTCTCCCCCTTAGTAGCTGTTTTGCATTTCTCCCTTTCAAACACTACGCTGAACTCAATCATGTTATGATCGCTATAGGAGAAATGTTCACGGACAGTTAGGCTGTTAATGAAATCTGGCTCATTATTCATTCCTAAATCTGATGTGGGGCAAAATTGTCCTCCGCCCCAAACGGTCGGATAATTCGAATGAAATGAAGATTCTCTGCCCGAATCCATGGGGCGGAGAATACAGGGCAATTGCCTGCTTTTGTTGATGTTATTCATTGCGATGCTGACACATCACAACGTCTCCTCACTTCAGTTAAAGGGCCACCAGGGAGGCTTTCGGCCGGGCCAGCAGTCAGGCACCCAAGAAGGGGTACCGGGCTGCCTGTTGGCGGCCCAGTTGAACCTGAGGCTGCCATTATCGGGCCGACTTCAGAGTCGGACGACAATTAAAATAAAATAGCAGCTGCGGTGGTGCACCACCTCTTTAAGGGAAGATGTGCCGCCCTGCCACTGGCAGCTTCCCGCCGGGAAAAGGTGTCAGGGACAGCGATCAGCGGCGGGTCCACTCCCGCAGGGCAATTTACCTCATGGGGCGGAAAGTGGTCGCTGCCGGGAGGTAAGGAGTCGGCGCGTGCCCGTGGGGCGGGAACAAGGGGCGCGTCGGAAACCCGTTTGTGCCACCCCCTGCCCGGGTGCAATTTCCGATGGGTGAGCCCATCCACCTGCCCCCGATCGGAAAGGCTTTACCGCCCCATTACCTCTTCTTATTGGTGATAATGGACCTTAAAGAGGGGGGCAATTTCGGCTCCAATATGGCTTGCCCCCTTGTTGTCTCTAGGACGTATTGTTGTAGAAAACTATCCCAGATGCACTCAAGAAATTCACTACCTTCCTGACAGATGCCAATCTACTTATTCCAATATTTATGAAAGTTAAAATCCCACATTAAAACCACTCTGCCTTAACTACACACTTGTCTAATCTCTGTATTTATACAATCTAACACTTCACAGCTGCTACTAAGGGACCTCTATAAAACTCCCACTGCAGTCATAGATGCTTTCCGAATGCTTAATTCAACCTGTATGGTCTCCATTAACTGCTTACTTCTCTTTAAATCCTCTCTTATCATTGAAGTGATTTAATCTTTAATCATTAAAGCTATTGCTCCCCCTCAGCAATTTTCGCTATCTTTCCTGTCGAACTTATAACCTAGTACAGGTGCAGCGTCGAAAATCTGGAGTTCCAGAATCCGGAATGTTCCAGAATCTGGACCGATCGGTGGCAGGGTTGTCCGGAATCCGTAAAATGTTCCGGAATCCGGACCCTCCGACCCTGCCGACCTCAGGGTCCCACCGCTGCCTGACCTCGGGCCTCGCCTCACCGCCCCTCGCGCCGCCACTGCCCTTACCTCGGGGCCTCCTCGCTGGCCCGTCCAAAAACCTCCTCCGCGTCGGGGCCCACCCGAACACCTCCTCCGTGACAGGGCCCTGCCCAGACTGCTCCTCTTTGGCGGGGACACCCCAAACACCTCCTCCGCAACGGGGCCCGCCCGAACAGCTCCTCTTCGATGGTGCCAGTGGCCCGAACAGCTCCTCGATGGGAACCCACCCCGCTCTTTCTGACGTTCCGAAATCCGGAAGTACCCGAACCTGGGCTCGGGTGTTTCCGGATTCGTGACGTCAAAAAGATGATCGAAAGTCTGGAAAAGCCCGGAGTCTGGAACGGCCTCTGTCCCGAGGGTTCCGGATTCTTGAAGCTGCACCTGTACATTTAGTTCCCAGTCCTGACCGTCATGCAGTCATGTCTCAGTAATGGCTACCATGACATATGCTCCAATTTGAATTCATGCCTGCAGTCAATACTGAGGAGGACTGTAACAAATTACAGGAGGAAAATAATAAACTTGCAGAATGGGCATATAATTGGCAAATGAAGTTCAACGCAAATAAATGTGACGTATTACATTTTGGTAGGAAGTATAGGGAGATCACTTATACTTGGAGGGTGCGAGTCTAGATGGGGTCGAGTAACAAAGGGATCTCGGTGTACAAATACACAAATCATTAAAAGTTGAGACACAGGTTAGCAAGGCCATAAAAATAGCAAACCAAGCACTAGGGTTTATTTTGAGAGGTATAGAATTAAAAAGCAGGGAAATTATGCTAAACCTGTATTGAACCTTGGTTAGACTGCACTTAGAGTACTGCGTACAGTTCCGGTCGCCATATTATGAAAAGAATATAGAGGCACTGGAGAGGGTGCAGAGAGGAGTTACAAGGATGATACCAGAAATGCGAGGGAGTACATTATCACAAAAGGATGAACAGGCTGCTTTTATTGCGTGACATCCTCACAAAAGTCTAATAAATTTATTAAATATGATTACCCTTTCATAAAACCATGGTGACTCTGCCTAATCATATTATGATTTGCTAATGTGCCCTGTTAGCACATCCTTAATAATGGATTCCAGCATTTTCCCAGTGACTGATATCAGGCGAATTGGCCTATAGTTCCCTGTTTTCTCTCTACCTCCTTTTTTGAATCACAGAGTTACATTTACTACCTTCCAATCCGCTAGAATCTAGTGAATTTTAGAAGATCATAACCAATGCATCCACTATCTCTGCAGCCATCTCTTTTAGAACCCTAGGATGTAGGCTTTTCGGCCCATTAGTTTCTTAAGTACTTTTTTCTCTACTGATATTAATTACTTTAAGTTCCTCAGTCTCATTAGCCCCTTGGTTCCTGATTATTTTCAATATGCTTTGCGTTTTCTACTGTGAAGACAGATACAAAATAATTGTTTAAAGTCTCTGACATTTCCTTATTCCCCATTAAAATTTCTCCTGTCTCACCCTCTAAGGGACCAACACTTACTTTTGCCACTCTCATCCTTCTCACATATATGTCAAAGTTCTCACAATCTGTTTTTATATGTTTTGCCAGTTTACTCTCATTCTATTTTCTCCCTTTTTATCAATTTTTTAGTCATCCTTTGTTGGTTTCTAAAGCTCTCCCATTCCTCAGGCTTACTGCTATTCTTTGCAACATTATAAGCCACGTTTAATCTAATACTACCCTTAACTTCATTAGTTTAGTCACAGATGGATCATTTTTCCCATGGCGCTTTTATTTCTCCATGGAATGCATATTCGTTGAAAATTTTGGAATATTTGTTAAATGTTTGCCATTGCTTATCTGCCGTCATACCTTTCAATCTAATTTCTCAATCTATCTTCGCCAACTCACCCACATACCTATGTAATTGGCTTTATTTAAGCTTAAGACTCTTGGGGTCGAAATTCGGTACCACCGTTTTTGAGGCGGCGTCACCGCCCGAGTGCTGATTTTACCGCCAGGCGTTAGGTGAAGGCTCAAATTACCAAGTTCAGTTTTTACGCCCAAAGATGAGATAGCAGTGCTAAAATATGGCATAGCACACTCATCCTCGGGCGGGTGTTCAGGAGGCCTACTGAATTTCGCAACAGGAGGCTGCCGCCATGCTAGTTGAAAAACGGGAAGAAAAGGGAAGAAAGAACCTCAAACTTCTTCGACTGACACACAAACTTCCCCACTGTTACAACTAATGAAAAGAAGATAAAATAAATAAAGAAAAAAACTTACCTTAATCTCTGGGCGAATACGCCCGAGCGCCGCGATGTTCACTCCACTTTTCCCAGGCAGTACGGATGCCTTGCCGTTAGGTATCCGTACCAATCAAATATTGCGGGAGCAGCGCCAAAGGGGCGTTGCACGCTGGATGACGTCACCACATGGGCAGCGTTAGATGGCACAGCGTGACCTCTTGGCGCTTCCACTAAAGAGCCTAACAAATTTCTCCCGAGCCATGGACATAGTTTAACACTGGCGGTAGGCCTTTGCCACCCATTAGCTGCCTTGCACCAGTGCTAACGAGCGACATTTTAAAGGGAATTTCAACTCCCTAGTTTTGGACTTAAATGGCTGAATTTTTATGCTGCCATTGGGATGGGTGCAGGGGGGCTTGGATCATGTCAGGAATCTGGATGTTGAAGCAGCGTATCTTGCAGAGGCTAATGAACTAAGCCACTGCAATTGAATCAGACTTCCAGGTTTCCCAACCAATTAACTGGAGCAGATATGGTGACATCACAGATGACGCAACTTCAGCTCAGCTATTTAAAGGAGCAATGCACAGATGACAGTTGAAGGTTGGCGGAGATGCAGGGAAGGTTGGTGAGGGCAACAGTGCATTGTCTAAAGAGTATGGGGCCGATTTTCAGCAAGGTCTCCACCAGCCCAAGTGCCGCCCAAAGTGCCATCGATGGCTGCCGAGGTACCAGACGGTACTTTGGGCAGGATATTCAGGAAGAAGGTCCCTCAAAGGTTGGCAGGCGGCAAATGGAAGATGTACGCCACCAATCTGGGCGGCAGCGGGCGGGAGGTCGCATTTTCAGAGGTAGAAGCACTTGCCACCCAAGTGTCACCAAGGATGGACTCAGGCCCATGGAGAGTTGAAGAACTGATAAAAAAACAACAGCAAAAAATTAAAAAAGTACAGGTACATACAGATAAGTCGCTGTTGAAAAAAGTATTAAAATGTTCACTTACTTTTTTTTCAGGTTCTTCATACTTACCGTCGTGGACAGACCAGCCTGCAGCCAGCGATCCACCCCCGTTCTGCCGCTGAGCCCCGTCAACTCCCGCCCGCAGGAATCTGGGAGCTCGGCAGGCAGGAGGTCAGTTGCGCCACCCGGCCGTCCGCTGACATCATCAGGTGATTCCCGGCAGCTCTCCCCTCCCGCCCACTCCAGACCACTCCGAAAGTGGCACTGGGCGGATCTTCAGGAGGAATGTCAGCGGGAATGGGCGTCAGACGGCGGCAGTGGGCAGTGAGGTACTGAAAATCGGACCCCACGTTCCTTGCTGGTGTATAAATTTACACAGATTAATAATCAAAAAGGCAGGCAAAGCACCAAAAAGCTACACCCAGATTCAGTGATGCCTCCCTGGAAATCCTGCTCCAATCCGCGCAGGGAGCTCCTCTTCCCTGGTGACATGAGGAAGAGTCCAGCTGCCGAGACCAAGAAGGGATGGCTGCAGATGTAGGAAGAAATAAGCAGCATGAGTGCAGTAACCAGATCATGGATACAGCTCAGGAAGCGCTTTAATGACCTCATGAGGGCAGGAAAGGTGAGTGCAATGCCTCATTGCCCTACATCCTAATGTGTATGTTAACCCAACCCCCTCACTCTGCCTTCCCAAGCCTACTCCTGCAGATCATTCCTCACATCAACCTATCTTGCAGGTGCACCCATCCCTTTCTGATTATGCACCTATTCACATCCCCATCTGAATATGCACTGACACATACCCTCATCCTAATGCAATCATAGAATCATAGATATTAACACCACAGAAGGAGGCCATTCAGCAAAGTCACATCACTCCTTCATAGTCACACTCTACAGATGTTGCCCATGCATTCCTTATGCTTATTCCATGACTCTCACTCAAAGGTCTCTTGTTTTCCTCCTTGCAGGAGACGAGAGCATAGTCCACCTGGGAGAGGCAGAGAACCGCAGCTGGCCCTCCACTGACTGCAGCAGAAGAGGAGGAGCTGGAGATCAGCGCTGCAGGCAGTGGAAATTGGAAAGAGGAGGATTTCCCATCTACATGGTGACAGAAGTAAATATCATACAGCCACTTGGCATACAACAGTCATTCATGGTGACTTGATGTCAGCAGCCAGTAGAATGTCATCATGTACATAATGATAATTTAAAACAGTCTTATCATAACAGTTCTAATTCATGTCTTTACTCTATCACAGGCCCATCAAGTGCCACCCTACTGTCCAGCTGGAGGACAAAGATGTCTCCTCAGAGGAAGCAGTGTTCTCTGAGCGTGCACAGTCACATGACCCAGGCACACCCAGCGCCAGCGCAGATACGCACATGTCGGTGGGTCCACCAAGGGAGAGAGTAGTGTTGTCACATGGTGCCTCATAGATCATGTAAGCACGAGCAGGTGACAGAAGCAGGGACAGCAGTGGAGAGTCCTCATCGGAGGGCATAGGATGCGAGAAGCAGTGCTCAGCTGGATGCAGATGCTGAACATCTGGGACCATTGACAAAAAGGATGATTCTTGAGCAGCAAGAAAAAATGTGGATGGCTCTGACAGACTTCCCAGCTGTGATGTGCTCAAGTGTAGGGAGAATGGAGTCCACCTCCAACATGAGCAGTACGATGTCACAGGCAATGGCTACGTAAGAACGTAAGAAATAGGAGCAGGAGTAGGCCATATGGCTTCTCGAGCCTGCACCGCCATTCAATAAGATCATGGCTATCTGACCTTGACCTCAACTCCACTTTCCTGCTTGTTCCCCATAACTCTTGACTCCCCTATAGTTCAAGAATCTGACTGTCTCAGCCTTGAATATATTCAATAACAGTCTCCACAGCTCTCTGGGGGTAGACAATTCCAAAGATTTACGACCCTCTGAGAGAACAAATTCCTCCTCATCTCCGTCTTAAATGGGCGACCCCTTATTCTGAAATTATGACCCCTGGTTCTAGATTCCCCCATGAGGGGAAACATCCTCTCAGCATCTACCCTGTCAAGCCCCCTCAAAATCATATATGTTTCAATAAGATCACCTATCATTCTTCTAAACTCCAATGAGTACAGGCCCAACCTGCTCAGCCTTTCCTCATAAGACAACCACTTAATTGCAGGAATCAACCTAGTGAACCTTCTCTTAACTGCCTTCAATGCAAGTATATCCCTCCTTAAATCAGGAGCCCAAAACTGTACGCGGTACTCTAGGTGTGCTCTCACCAACGCCCTGTATAGTTGTAGCAAGGTTGTCCTACTTTCATACTCCATCCCGCCTTGCAATAAAGGCCAACATTCCATTTCCATTCCTAATAACTTGCTGTACCTGCATGCTAACTTTTTTGTGTTTCATGTACGAGGACACCCATATCCCTCTGCATTGCAGCATTCTATAGTCTCCCTCTATTTAAATAATATTCTGCTTTTCTATTCTTCCTACCAAAGTGGATAACTTCACATTTTTCCACATTATGGCATCTGACAAATGTTTGCCCACTCACTTAACCTATCTATAACCCTTTGCAGATTCTTTGTGTCCTCTTCACAACTTGCTTTCCCACCTATCTTTGTATCGTCAGCCAAGTCATTAATATAGATGTAAATAGTTGAGGTCCCAGCACTGATCCCTGTGGCACCCCACTAGTTACAGTTTGCCAACCTGAAAATGACCTATTTATCCTGACCCTCTGTTTTCTGTTAGTTAGACAATCCTTTATCCATGCTAATATATTACCACCCCAAATCATGAGCTCTTATCTTGTGCAGTAATTTTTTATGTGGCACCTTATCAAATGCCCTTTGGAAATCCAAATACACTATTAGGCCAAAATTAATCAACTTACCGCCCACTGCCGCCGACATTCCTCTGCTCGAACCGCCCAGTGCTACTTTCAACGTGGCCTGGAGTGGGCGAGAGGAGAGAGCTGCCGGGAGGCGTCTGCCGACATCAGCGGACAGACGATGCACGTTGGTGCGGGCGGGAGTCGGCTACAGTCGGCGGCAGGACAGCGGTGGACCGCTGCGTGGAGGCTGCTCTGTCCTGAACGGTGAGTGTCAAGATCCTGTAAACAAGGTGAGTGGAATGTTTTTAAATTATTTCTTTACAGGTACTTACCTGGATGGGGTCCCCTGAAGATCCTCAGATGCGTCTTTTTTTTTTGTTGATGATTTTTATTTTTAGGTCTTCGAGCCTCCGTGGACCCGACTCCATCCTTGGTGGCACATGGACAGCAAGCGCCTCTGCCGCCGAGAATGAGACCTCCCGTCCGCTGCCACCTAGATTGGTGCAGTACGTCATTGATTTGCCTCCCGCCAACCTTCGGGGGACCTCGGTGATGAAAACCCCGCTGAAAGTACTATCTGGTACCTCGGCGGCCATCAACGGCACTTTGGGTGGCACTTGGGCGAGCGGAGCCCCTACATCTACTGGTTCCTCTTTATCCACCCTGCTCATTAGATCTTCAAAGAACTCTAATAAATTTGTCAATCATGATTTCCCTTTCATAAAACCATGTTGACTCTGCTTGATTGTATTAGGATTTTATAAATGTCCTGCTACTACTTCCTTAATAATAAATTTCAGCATTTTCCCAATGATAGATGTTAGGCTAACTGGCCTATAGTTTCCTGCTTTCTGTCTCCCTCCTTTCTTGAATAGAACCATTACATTTGCCGTTCTCGAATCTGCTGGGACCTTTCCAGAATCTAGGGAATTTTGGAAGATTACAACCAATGCATCTATTATCTCTGCAGCCATTTCTATTAAGACCAAGAGGATGCAGGCCATCAGGTCCAGGGGACTTGTCAGCCTTTAGTCCCATTACTTTGCCTGGTACTTTTTCTCCAGTGACAATAATGGTTTTAATTTCCTTCCTCCCTTTTGCCCCCTGATTTTCTATTATTATTAGGGATGCTTTTAGTGTCTTCTACCATGAAGACAGATACAAAATATTTGTTCAAAGTCTCTGCCATTTCCCTGTTTCCCATTATTAATTCCCTAGTCTCATCCTCTAAGGGACCAACATTTACTTTAGCTACTCCCTTCCTTTTTATATACTTGTAGAAGCTCTTATTGTCTGATTTTATATTTCTTGCTAATTTACTCTCATTATTTATTTTCTCTCTCTATTATTTTTTTTGGTCTCGTAGAGTGTTTCTTTCTCAATGGAATATATATTTGTTGAGAATTATGAAATATTTCCTTAAATGTCTGCCACTGCTTATCTGCAGTCTTACCTTTTAATCTATTTTTTCTAGTCCACTTTAGCCAACTCTGTCTTAATATCTTGGTAATTGCCTTCATTTTGGTTTAAGGCACTAGTTTCACTCACAAGTTTCTCACCCTCAAACTGAATGTGAAATTCTATTATTTTATGATCACTCTTCCCTTGAGGATCCTTTGCTACCAGATCTAAAATAGCCTGTTCCCTGGTTGATTCCAGAATGTATTATTCTAAGAAACTGTCCCGAATACACTCTATGAACTCATCGTTAAGGCCACCTTTGCCAATTTGATTTGTCCAATCTATATGAAGATTAAAGTTGCCCATGATTATTGGTGTACCTTTCTTACAAGCCTCCATTATTTCTTGATTTATACTCTGTCCTACAGTGTAGCTACTGTTAGGGGGCCTATAAACTACTCCCACCAGTCGTCTATTTCTTATCTCCATCCAAACTGATTCTATATCTTGATCTTCTGAGCCAAGATCATTTCTCACTACTGTACTGATCTCATCCTTTATTAACAGAGCCAGCCCACCTTCTTTTGCTTTCTGTCTATCCTTCCGAAAATACCACTGAATATTCAGTTACCAGCCTTGGTCAACTTGCAACCACGTCTCGATAATGACTATCAGATCATACCCATTTATTTCTATTTGTGCCATCAATTCATCTAACTTGTTATGAATGCTGCGTGCATTCAGATAAAGATTGTTTAATATTGTCTTTTTACCATTTTCCCTAATGAGACCCTATTTGCTGGTGCACTCTTATGTTTGTACGCTCTGTCCCTTCCTGTCACACTCTGGTTATCATTATCCATATCGCTACCCTACACTATTGCCTTGTCCTTTCTTTTTAACTTTCTAAATTTCCCCTCACTTGAATCCCCCGCCCTCCCCCAACGCCCCCCCCCCACTCCCCCACCCCCACCCCCACTATTTAGTTTAAAACCCTATCTACAGCCCTAGTTAGTCAATTCAGCAAGGCACTGGTCCCAGCCCAGTTCAAGTGAAGCTTGTCCCAATGGAACAGCTTCCTCTTATCCAAGTGCTGGTGCCAGTGCCCCATGAATTGAAAACAATTTTTTCCACACAAATCTTTGAGCCACGTATTCAACACTCAGATCTTATTGACCCTGTGCCAATTTGCTCATGGCTCAGGTAGTAAGCCAGAGATTATTACCTTTGTGGTTCTGCTTTTTAATTTAGCCCCTAACTGCTCATACTTCCTCAGCAAAACCACTTTCTTAGACTTAGCTATGTTGTTGGTACCTATGTGGATCATGACAACTGGATATTTCCCCTCCCACTCCAAGTTCCTCTCCAGCCCTGAGGAGATGTCCTTAACCCTGGCACTGGGCAGGCTACACAGCCTTCGGTTCTCACATTCTAGGCTGCAGAGAATAGTATCTATCCCCCTAACGGTACTGTCCCCTACCACTATTACATTTCTTTTTACTGCTCCAACTTGTATGGCTCCCTGTATCACGATGCTGTGGTCAGTTTTCTAATTCTCTCTGCAGTCCCTGCTCTTGTCCACACATGCAGCAAGAACCTTGTACCTGTTGAACAAATGCAAGGGCTGAGGCTCCTCCAATGCTACCTGCTGGATCCCCAAATCTGCCTCACTCGTAGTCACTCCTTCCTGTTCCTGACCACGGACTAAATCTGAAGTACTTAAAGGGATGTGACTGCTTCCTGGAACAAAGTATCCAGGTAACGTTCTCCCTCCTCTGAAGCTCAGACTCCAGCTCATCAACTCTGAGCTGAAGTTCCTTGAGCTGAAGACACTTACTGCAGATTTGGTTGCTGTGGATCACACTGGTGTCCATCAGCTCCCACATGCTGCAGCTGCAACACATCACCTGCCCTGCCATCTCTATTGTATTTTATTTAACTAATTAGGTTTTCAAGTTTTGAAATATCACTCAATTATCGATTTATAGTTTTTAATCTTGGTAATAACCTTGTTTAATTTATTAAATTTAGTTATATGCTTTAGGACTTTACTGTAACTTAGCCCACAGTCCTAATTTAACCCTATTTGTTTATATTTATTTTTTTACATATCAAGCAGCACCTCTTACCCCCACCTCACTGAATTCCCACGCTTGCCAAATTCCCTTGCATACTGATGAAATCTATACTCAGAAGCTGTGCCGTGCTAATACTCTTATTATTAATTCACTTATTGTTTTACTTACCCCAATTGAAATGTTTTAATTTCCCGGCTCTTAGTTTAAACTAATGCCCTAGTTTAGAGTGGAAAAAAAAAGGGAAATACTCACCAACCAATCACTTATGCACAATGTGCTCTTCCATGGAAAGGGTGGCCACCTCCATGGAGCATCAACTGCAACAATCAAACGAGTGCCTGTTTGCAGTGAACAACATATCTAGGATGGATAGAAACCTAGAGTTGGCCGTTCACCACTCACTGATATACAGAAAAGTGCTCTGCAGCTCTTTGTTAGCAGGGAACTGCGGGTGGCCTATGATAGGGATGATGGTGAGCAGGGACGTGGAAGTGGGGGCTCTGCTCAAAGTGCTCCCTCTGCTCCCCCGTTGCCTCCCTCTCAGTCAGAGCCCCACATGCTGCCACGGATCCCGATGGTCTAGTCTGCCCCTGCACAGGTATAGGAGGAAGAGTCTTTGGCAGGCTCCTCAAGGCTCCAAAATCTAGAGGATGTCTGCCAAAAGTGTCTAAGCAGCCACAGCAGGGAAGTGAGCAGCCTGCCCTTACCTCTGCTGAAGCCACGGGGGTTGCACATCATAGAAGTAGCATAAAAAGAAAATGAGCACAATTGTAGATGCACAAGGGGATGCACATGGGTGTTGTCCATTTTTGCCTGCTACCTTGAAAGTGGCCTTGTCAGTTGGAGTGAATTGTAAGTCATTACTTAACTTCAAGCAATGGGTGTCTATGACAGGAATGCTTTGGTCATCTTAGGACTGCTTTGTGGTGGTGGGTGAGGGGAAGTTTGTTCAGCATCTGGATACACTGGTGCAACTTAACTAAATCTTGCCACTATGAGACCATCCTGGTTCCTCCCAGGCAACTGCTGGTGGATGTCCCCTTCAGGTTATTCCTTCTCCTCATCCTCCAAAGAGGCTGTGCGCTCTGCGCCTTGCTCCTCCTGCATCTCCAGTCCTCGCTGCTGCGCTATGTTGTGCAGAGCACAGCATACCACGATCATTCTGGAGCCCTTGGCTGGTGTGTATTGAAGGGCTCTTTCAGATCTGTCCAGCCATCTGAAGCCATTACAGAGACACAGTTGCAAGGTGACCAGGTTTGGGAACTAAATATTTCAGAATATTTGATGTTTAGAAAAAAACAGAGAATGGAAAAGAAATAGGAGGGGGCTGGGGGGTGGGGGGGGGGGGGGGTGGAGGGTCGTGTGGGTGGAGCCCTGATAATAAAGAATGACATAAGGACAGCAGTGAGGAAGGATCTTAGCTCAGAAGATCAAGAAATAGAGTCAGTATGGGTGGAGATAAGAAATAACAAAGGGGCAGAAAGAACTGGTGAGAGTAGTTTATGGTCCCCCTAACAGTAGCTATACTGTTGGACAGAGTGTTAATCAAGAAATAATAGGAGCTTGTAACACAGGTAATGCAATAATCGTGAGAGACTTTAATTTTTATATAGATTGTGCAAATCAAATTAGCAAAGGTAGTCTGGAGGACCAGTTCATGGAATACAATCCTAAAATAATATATCATGGAACCAACCAGGGAACAAGCTATTTTAGATTGTGTATTGTGTAATGAGACAGGGTTAATTAGTAAACTCATAGGCCTAGATTTTACACTTTTGTGCTTATCGCCAAAAAATGGGCGTTATTTCCAGCGTGGGCGGTAAAAATGGGTTTTCAGATCGCCGGCTTCTCGCCCATTCTCAAAGTATCTAGTCTCCATTTTTTTAAATTGGCATTACTGCGAGCGATATGAAATGGGAGGTAGCGTTAAATTTCTCTGACATTCTACCGCAAAGTGTCGGCGTCCTTAGGAACGGCATGGCAACGCTCGATTCCCACGATTCAGGAGGTCAAGGGTCATCATGACATACACAGAAGAGGAGACAGAGAGAGAAGGAGCTGAGAGGGACTGAAAGTGTGTGTGGCTGTGGTGTGTACTTGTTTGGCTGTTGTGAGAGGCACGACGGAGATTCACCAGCAGCAAAAAGCCTACTAAGCATCAAGAACATAGTTGGCACCGAGTTTTTGTCCCACAAATAAGAAATAACATGGAAGAGATGGTGGAAGCCCTGGAGCTGGTAGCCAGGAACAGCGGTGGCAGAGGGCTCCCAGTGGTCCCGGAGCGCAGCACTGCACCCCACGGTGCCGCACCCCCATTGCCAACCACACATGAGAGCCAGCAGCAACATCTTGCTTCTGGCTTGGAGCACGTTCCCACCTCGGGACCGTCCTCTCCCGTATCCGTCCAAGCAGCGTTTCGGCCGTCATTCCCCATCCCCCCCAATGAAGCATCGCCTGAAGAGCTCCTCGGCCAGGCGGCTTGGAGTCTGGAGGGGAAGGGGAAGGAGTAGAGGTGGGGAGGAGAAGTGGGCGGTGGGGAGGGGTAGGGTTGGTTTTTACGGAAATACTCTTGATTTCAGACAAATGTTCGGTTTAAATGTTTTTTATTTAACAAAACCTTGCTGCGTATTGGCTCAGGTAGCTGCATCGTTACACGCTGGTGATTCTTTAACATCAAAGGGTATAATGACACTTAACTTCAATCAACTTAAACTTTAACTGTCACCAAGGTGATGCCCACCATTGATGTATGAACTGCACACCCAGCAACTTTGTAAATAACACCAACGTTCTTTCAGGCAAAGTGATCATTGATGAGCTCCTGACATGAGGCTCTTGCAGCTATCATGCCACCACGGGCCCTTTCATGTGGTCTACAGCGGGGTGGGGGCATGACTTCAGCATCAGCCTGTTTGTCTGAGCCGATGTCAACGTCCGCCCCTTTGTCCTCCTCTTCCTCTCTCTGGTGAGGTGGACTGTCAGAATCATCAGGCAATTCTTGTCCCCTCCTGATAGCCAAGTTGTGCAGCATGGAGCACACCACCACGAATTGTGCTACCTGCTCAGGGTGGTATTTGAGCTCTTGTTGTATCGCCTCTCGGCTTCGGTGTGGGTGTCACGCAGGGGGCGTCATCAGCCAGGTGGCGAGACCATATCCTTTGTCACCAAGCATCCAGCATTGACCTTGTGACTGATTGTTAAATAAGTCAGATACAGTGCTCTCACGCAGGATGTTAGCATCATGGATGCTGCCCAGAAATTGAGCATTCACTACCAGTATAGTTTGCTGGTAGTCGACAACCAGTTGGACATTCAGGGAATGGAATCCCTTGCAGTTCCTGAAAACCTCTGCATTCTGAAAAGCTGCCCACATCGCGATGTGCGTACAGTCGATTGCTCCCTGTACCTTGGGGAAGTTTGCTTTTCTGGAGAATCCTCGAGCCCTCTCACTTTGTGCATCCCTGGTTATAGGGAAACTGATCAAGTCCCTCCTGCATGCGTACAGGGCTTCAGTGACCTGTCTAATGCAGCGATGTGTGGCATGCTGAGAAAGTCCGCAAATGTCGCCAGCTGTGTCCTGAAAAGAACCCGAGGCATAGAACGACAGTGCCGCGGTGACTTTGACCTCGACAGACAGTGCAGTAATGATGGTGCTGGCAGGCTGCAGATCTCCCCTTATCAGCTGGCATACCTCAGTGATAACCTCTTTGTCAAAACGCAGTCTCTGAAGGCAGGTGGTGTCGGGTAGGTCAAGGGAAGACTGCTTCTCCCTGTACTTGCGGGGGGGTGACACTTCTGGTTCTCCTCATCAGTCTGGCATGTCTTACATTGGGCACGTAATGCTGTGGAGCGCACCTTCGGCGATCCCGAGTCTGCTGCATGTAATTGGTCATCAAGAGAGGCTGCGAAAGGACAGGCCCCATTGCAGTAGCTCTCTGTTTTCCACCGATTGGTCACAAACAATTAATGTCCCGATGAAGACACCTATTAAATTCCAATCGGTCACAGTTTGGTCAAGATGTTTGTACAGATGTTCACATCAACTCCAATGACCTCCAGAGTACATCCGAACTCCCCCCGAGGTTGAAGCACAGCAGCCTTTTAAAGGATGCAATTTGTGATGTAGGACAGGGCATCCATAACACTGTGATTAGTTCAGTTAGTTCCACTTTTTCTGAGCAGTTTTTTGAGCGAGTGATATGTGTGCGAGGTGATGAAAGTGACGCTGTGTGATCTCATGGCCACTAGTTTCGGTAAATATGCTCTTTACAACAAAAAAAAGTTGGCGGGGCGTTAATATTGAATCTCGGCCTTAAATCAGTGTGGAAATTAATGCTGGGCGATATTATGGGCGTTGATTTCGCCCATTCTGATGATTCCTCCCCCAAAAAGTGGGCGGGTGGTATTATTTTTTACCGGCATTAAGCACATGGGGAAAGTAACGCTCGACGATAAGTTTCCGCAAAATGGGTGTCAGTTTCCATTTTGTGGCAAAATGGGCGATATCTGGGCGTTCTACATCATTTCAGCGGTAAAATGGGCGTTAAGCATGCAAAAAAAGAGGAGGTTCTAGCCCTGTGTCCCTCCTGTCACACTCTGCATATCTTTTTCCGAATGGCGACACTGCTCCATTGTCTTGACTTTTCTCTTTAGGCTTTTTAATTTCCCCTCACCTGACCCCTCCCCCCTCTTTTTAGTTTAAAGCCCTATCTACAGTCCTAGTCATTCAATTCACCAGGACACTGGTTCCAGCCCGGTATAAGTCGAGCCCATCCCAACAGAACAGTTCCTTCTTTCCCCAGTACTGGTGTCAGTGCCTCATGAATCAAAACCCTTTCCTCCCACACAACTCTTTTGAGCCATGCATTTCACTCTCTTAACTGCTGGTCCTTATATCATGGCCCAAGTCACCATCCAGAGATTATTATCTTTGAGGTTCTGCATTTTAATTTAAACCACAGCTCCTCAAACACTCTCAGCAGAACCTCATTCCTAGTTCTACCTATGCATTGGTTCTTACATGGACCACGGTGTCTGGATCCTACCCCTCCCACTCGAAATTCTTCTCCAGCCACGAGGAGATATCCTTAACCCTGCCATCAGAACTCCCAGTCGTGGCTGCAGAGGACCGTATCTTATTGCCCTGACTATATTATCACCTACCACTACAACATTCCTTTTCACTCCCCCCACTTGAATAGCCTCCTGTACCACGGTGCCATGGCCCTCAATTTATTTTGCCACCGGACCCTTCCAGTCTAGAGCAGGAGACATAGCTAACATCTCTTGGTTCTCCGTCCATCACTGCATTCATAAGGTCACAGATGCACTATACTCCAGGAAAAAGGACTTCATTGACTTCTCTCTAAACAGCATACATGTGGCTTTAGAACATAGAACATAAGAAATAGGAGCAGGAGTAGGCCATTTGGCCCCTTGAGCCTCAACTCCACTTCCCTGTCCACTCCCCATAACCCTTGACTCCCTTTACCTTTACCAGGATATTGGGCTTCCCCATGGTGCACGATGCCATCGATTGCACATACCTGGCTTTGCAGGCGCCACATATCAAACCTGAGATGTACCGCAACCACCAAGGCTACTTGTAGACTAGTGGAGCGCGCCACCTAGTGGACTACTAATATAATAACAACTACTGATATAATAACAATAAAAGAACATAAGAACATATGAAATAGAAGCAGGAGTAGGCCATACGGCCCCTCGAGCCTGCTCCGCCATTCAACAAGATCATAGCTGATCTGATCATGGACTCAGCGCTACTTCCCCGCCCGCTCCCCATAACCCTTTATCCCCTTATCATTTCAGAAACTGTCTATTTCTATCTTAAATGTATTTAATATTCCAGCTTCCACAGCTCTCTCATGCAGCGAATTCCACAGATTTACAACCCTCCAAGAGAAGAAATTTCTCCTCATCTCAGTTTTAAATGGGCGGCCCCTTATTTTAAGATCATGCCCTGTAGTTCTAGTCTCCCCCATCAGTGGAAACATCCTCTCTGCATCCACCTTGTCAAGCCCCCTCATAATCTTTTACATTTCGATAAGATCACCTCTCATTCTTCTGAACTCCAATGAGTTGAAGGGTTAAAAAATTCGTGGGGAAACTCCCCCAGTGTTTGGATTCATTGAAAAGGAATTTTAATTTGGAACTATCTACTCGAAAGTTTGAAATCCTAAGGTGCTCATGGAAGAAACTAAGAACTTTAATCGAATTTTGGGATTTTACAAGGCAGATTGAGTCTGTGTGGGCAGGATTAAAGAACTAAAGGATAACTATCCTGCAAAGAAGCCAGTTTGAGTATTGAAGCTGTCTGGGGTATTGAAACTAAAGTAAATTGTCTGGAGAATTATGGATACTCGAAAACCCTTCTCCCCAGGAGACATTAACATAGCAACAATTAACCCAGAGATAGCTAACCATCATCCTGATCTGGAAAACCATTCCAGCCCATACATAATAACAATGGCACATCCAGCCTGCATGAAAACACCAAGCACTGACAGACATTGCAGATACCAAAGCTAATATTTCCATCAAGAAACAGATTTAGAAGATCAACACATCTGAAAGAGGTTAACATTTAATGAGCCCGCCAAAATATGACAAAGAAATATCAAGCCCACCAAAATTAAACAAAGAATCCGGGCTGATTTAGCGCGAAGATTAGAACAGCTCCAAAGGTATAAATAGGCCCTGCTTTAACAAAGGGTATGCTGTTGCTTCAGAAGACACTGGTAGGGACGCTTAGCAGAAGGTATGCACACAGCAACATAGCATCATAGAGCATCAAGAAGGGAGAGAGACCACTGCAGCAGTTGTAACTAACTTCTCCAGCCTCGACGTTCTGCTATCGAAAAGGAAGGAAGAACATCACCATCGCGGCAGCAACCGACCACAGCCAACGTGGTACCATCAAAAGCACCGCAATCGACCAACTTCAAAACAAAACTCCAAAGGAAGAAACCGAAGAATCGAAACCTTCCACTCTACAACCTAGGCCTGACTACCAACAGGTGAAAACATTATCTAAAAAGACTTTGAAACCTATTTCTAAAGAAAGAAAACGGATACTTACCCCATAAGTCCAAAACGCGCCCTACCGCATCAGCGAATACCACCCAACTGAAGATTGCGCAGTAAGAAGTCTTCTCCGACGTTCGGGATATGGCAAGCAGAACCTACAGAATCCAGCGAACCCCGAAATCGTGAACCACTGCCAACTACCATTAAAGGATCAGTAAGCATAGTCCCTGTTTTCCCTGGAGTTTAATCTAGTCAGTGTTAGGTATTGGGAGGTGGGAGGTGTATTATTCATTGTAACCCCTTTGAATGTGTGATGTACTGTTCTTTATTTGAGTAATTATAAGTTTGACATTGTATTTTCTTGTCTTTAATACAACCAAAATTCTTTTGCACCAAACCAGTTGTCTCTTGCACTTTGTCACATCCCCAAATAAATCCAGAGTCTAGAACCCAGGGAGTGGGAGCGATTCGAACCGCTCAGAAGGTCAGAGGTGAACCTGACCCCACACACCACCCCCTACAGAAATGGCGACCGCGGAAGGACTCTGGTATAAGGGATGTGATGCAGAGAGTGCTGTTTTGGAAGAAAGAACCAAGATGGAAGAGAGGATTTCCTCCTATGTGTATAAGAAAGTGAATGTCACTGAAGAATGTGTGCTTGGTCTATTGCGCGCTGAGCATCTAGGAGACGCTGCAGCCCAGTGGACAGCAAGCAAGGATCATAAAGAATCGGTAGAAAAGGCAATTTGGTTGGTCTGTCTACAGCGACAGAACCAACTCCGAGATAAAACCATCGAGTTACTACAGGCAGAACTATGGGAATGTGTAGAAACATCACATGAACAAAGATGCATCGGGAATGAGTGGGCTGCAGCAAGGCCAAGGGGAAAGGGAACCTCGGGAGCCAGCTCTGTGGAGGGTGACTTTGCGCACGAGTTCTGCTGCACAAGACTCATATGAGGACTTTGATGGGGAGGCATTCACAAGAGTGATGGTCATGCAAACCGAGATGATAGGTGCAAATGCAAGGGTGCCCGAGAACCTCTCGACAATGGTAAGGAGCATGGAGGAGTCCACCTCCAACATTGCACAGAGCTCTGCACACATCATGGAACCTATAATTTCCAATCGGCAGACAATGGTGGACTCCCAGAGAAATCATGGGGACACAGACATCATGACGTGTGTCATGGGCGATGTGGCAGCTTCCATTGCAGCACAGGTGGAAGCAATGCAACGTCTTAGTGCTGTAATACAGAGAATGGTTGCTGGCATTGAAGCTCAGACTGCTCTCATGCAGACTTAGCTGAACGCCACGTGAACTCTGACTGCTGCCATCATCGCTGGGTCCACCACAGTTGACCAGGGATCTCACAGTGTTGCAGCAAGCCACCAATCTGTGCTCCAGCACATTGGTGGGGATGCTGAAGTGATGCTCCGGGGGAGTGGTGCTGGGTCAGTGGAGCAGGAACAGCATTCCTATTCCTACTCCCACCACTGCCACTCCACCATTGCACTTGTCGCCACCTACCATCCAACCAGCCCAGAGTGCCGCCGCCCAACCTAATGTGGTGCAGTCTGCAGCCGGGCCTTTCAGACCCAGAGCTGATCCAGGGCATCCTGCAAGGCCAACTGTCGTCTCTGGCACTCAGCAGCCTTCCACCAGCTGTGCTGCAGCCACTGCGGAGACAAAATTTAGGAGCGGTAGAATAGGTAAAGGCAGTGGTAAGTGGTGAATAGTAAATTTAATTATTGTATATATTTATGGTTAATATTTTCTGATAAAAATTTAATTGGTGTTATCCCTCATTTCAATTTGTTTTAAATTGTTCATGGGATGTGGGCGTCACTGACAAGGCCAGCATTTATTGCCCTTGCAAAGGTGGCGGTAAGCCGCCTTCATGAACCGTTGCAGTCCGTGTGGTGAAGGCACTCCCACAGTGCTGTAAGGGAGGGAGTTCCGAGATTTTGACCCAGCGACGATGAAGGAACAATGATATACTTCCAAGTCAGGATGGTGTGTAACTTGAGGGAAACGTGGAGATGGCGATGTTCCCATGCGCCTGCTGTCCTTGTCCTTCGAGGTGGTAGAGGTCGTGGGTTTGGGAGGTGGCACCATTGTGTAGATGGTACACACTGCAGCCATGGTACACCGGTGATAAGGGAGTGAATGTTTAAGGTGGTGGATGGGGTGCCAATCAAGTGGGCTGCTTTGTCCTGGATGGTGTCGAGCTTCTTGAGTGTTATTGGAACTGCACTCATCGAGGCAAGTAGAGAGTATTACATCACACTCCTGACTTGTGCCTTGTAGATGGTGGAAACACTTTGGGAAGTCAGGAAATGAGACATTCGCCGCAGAATATCCAGCCTCTGACCTACATAAGAACATAAGAACATAAGAAATAGGAACAGGAGTAGGCCATACGGCCCCTCGAGCCTGCTCTGCCATTCAATACGATCATGGCTGATCTGAACATGGACTCAGGTCCACTTCCCTGCCCGCTCCTCATAACCACTTATTCCCTTATCAGTTAAGAAACTGTCAATCTCTGTCTTAAATATATTCAATGACCCAGCTTCCACAGGCCTCTGAGGCAGCGAATTCCATAGATTTACAACCCTCCGAGAGAAGAAATTCCTCCTCATCTCAGTTTTAAATGGGCGGCCCCTTATTCTAAGATTATGTCCTCTAGTTCTAGTCTTCCCTATCAGTGAAAACATCCTCTCTGCATCCACCTTGTCAAGCCCCCTCATATTCTTATATGTTTCGATAAGATCACCTCTCATTCTTCTGAACTCAAATGAGTAGAGGCCCAACCTACTCAATCTTTCCTCATAAGTCAACCTCCTCATCTCCGGAATCAACCTAGTGAACCTTCTCTGAGCGGCCTCCAAAGCAAGTATATCCTTTCTTAAGTATGAAAACCAAAACTGTACGCAGTATTCTAGGTGTGGCTTCACCAATACCCTGTATACCTGTAGCAAGGCTTCCCCGCTTTTATACTCCATCCCCTTTGCAATAAAACCCAAGATTCCATTGAACTTCCTGACCACTTGCTGTACCTGCATACTATCCTTTTGTGTTTCATGCACCAGTACCCCCAGGTCCCAATGTACTGCAACACTTTTCAATTTCTCTCCATTTAAATAATAACTTGCTCCTCAATTTTTTTCTGCCAAAGAGCATAACCTCATATGTTCCAACATTATACTCCATCTGCCAAATTTTTGCCCACTCACCTAGCCTGTCTATGTTCTTTTGCAGGTTTTTTGTGTCCTCCTCACACATTGCTTTTCCTCCCATCGTTGTATCATCAGCAAACTTGGCTATGTTACACTCAGTCACTTCTTCCAAGTCGTTAATATAGATTGTAAATAGTTGGGGTCTCAACACCGATCCCTGCGGCACCCCACTAGTTACAGGTTGCCAACCCAAGAATGAACCATTTATCCGGACTCTCTGTTTTCTATTAGTTAGCCAATCCTCTATCCATGCTAATATATTACCTGCAACCCCATGAACTTTTATCTTGTGCAGTAACCTTTTATGTAGCACCTTGTCAAATGCCTGCTCTTGTTGCCACTATTTACGTGGCTGGTCAAGTTAAGCTTCTGGTCAATGGTGAGCCCCAGGATGTTGATGGTGGGGGCTTCAGCTATGGTAATGCTATTGAATGTCAAGAGGTGATGGTTGGACTCTCGCTTGTTGTAGATCGTCATTGCCTGGCACTTGTGTGGCGTGAATGTTACTTGCTGCATGCGAGCATGGACGGCTTCATTATCTGAGGAGTTGCAAATGGCACTGAACGCTGTGCAATCATCAGCGAATATCCCCACTTCTGACCTTATGATGGAGGGAAGGTCATTGATGAAGCAGCTGAAGATGGTTGGGCCGAGGACACTGCCCTGAGGGAAATCCTGCCGCGATGACCTGGGGATGTAATGATTGACCTTCAACCACAAGAACCATCTTCGTTTGTACTAGGTATGACTCCAGCCAGCGGAGAGTTTTCTCCCTGATTTCCATTGACTTCAGTTTTACTAGGGCTGCTTGATACCACACTCGGTCAAATGCTGCCTTCATTTCAAAGGCAATCACTCTCACCTCACCTCTGAAATTCAGCTCCATGGTCCACATTTGGACCAAGGCTGTAATGAGGTCTGGAGCTGAGTGGACCTGGTGGATCCCAAACTGGGCATCACTGAGCAGGTTAGTGGTGAGTTAGTGCTACTTGATAGCACTGTCGATGACATCTTCCATCACTTTGCAGATGATTGAGAGTAGACTGATGGGACGGTAATTGTCCGGATTGGATTTGTCCTGCTTTTTGTGGATAGGACATACCTGGGCCATTTTCCACTTTGTCAGATAGATGCCAGTGTTGTAACTGAACTGGAACAGCTTGGCTGGAGGTGCAGCTAGTTCTGGAGCACAAATCTTCAGCCAACAACCGGGATGTTATCGGGGCTCATAGCCTTTGCTGTATCCAGTGCGCTCAGCCGTTTCTTGATATCACAGGAATGAATCGGATTGGCTTCTGTTATGGTAGGGACCTCAGGAGGCGGCCGATATGGATCATCAGCTCGGCACTTCTGGCTGAAGATGGTCCCAAATGCTTCAGCCTTGTATTTTGCACTCACATGCTGGGCTCCGCCAGCATTGAGGATGGAGATATTCATGGAGCCTCCTCCTCCTGTTAGTTGTTTAATGGTCCACCACCATTCACGACTGGATGTGGCAGGACTGCATAGCATTGATCTGATCCGTTGGTTGTGGGATCGCTTAGCCCTGTCTATAGCATGCTGCATCTGCTATTTAGCATGCATGTAGTCCTATGTTGCAGCTTCCCCAGACTGGCACCTCATTTTTAGCTACGCCTGGTGCTGCTCCTGACATGCTCTTCTGCACTCCTCATTGTACCAGGGTTGGTCTCCTGGCTTGATGGTAATGGTAGATTGAGGGTTATGCCAGGCCATGAGTTTACAGATTGTAGTGGAATACAATTCCGCTGTTGCTGATGACCCACATGCCTGATGAATGCCCAGTTTTGTTCTGAATCTGTTCTGAATCTATTCCATTTAGCCACACAACATGCTGGAGGGTGTCCTCAGTATGAAAACTGGACTTCGTCTCCACAATGACTGTGCGGTGGTCACTGTTGTGTATGTATAACACAAGTATATATGTTATGCAATTGGCTGCACCGTGTGATTTTGGCGACCACCTCACCAAAGCGCTGCAGGACATCTTCGTTATTGGAATCAGCCACAAGGGCCTTCTCCACAGGCTGCTTTCTGCAGACACCATGGTCACCCTGCAGAAGGCAATTAATGTGAGCCAGGCATTCATGGCCTTGGCCTGCGATTCCAAGCAGATGACTCACCCCCAGGACTCTAACCCAGCAAGTACTGTGAACCGACTGGTGCCTTTTAGAGGCAAGGCTGCTGCAAGTGGTCTCTCTCAGGATAGAGAGAACAGAACCCCAAGTCCCGCAACCCTGAATCCACCGCATGGGGCCAACCGGCCAACCCCATGCTGGCGCTGTGGAGGAAAACACAGGGCCCACCAGTGCCGCTACAAAGACTATACTTGCAAAGGCTGTAACATGAAGGGCCACCGACAGCGAATGTGCAAGAGAAATTTTACTCACCGAGTCGCTGAAGAGTTGGCCGATCATCCGGACTCCAGCGACGATGAAGAGAGAGTCCATGAAGCAGCTCAGCCCCACTATGAGATGTACGGAGTGTTTACCTGCAGCACCGAGAGTTCCCTGTTGAAAATGAAAGTTGAAATCAATGGTGTTCCAGTCACGATGGAGGTGGACACAGGGGTGAGCCATTCGCTGATGAATCAGGCGGCCTTTGAGAAACTCTGGGACAATCCAGTCGAACGACCTAAAATGATCCCAATCCAAGTGAAGCTGCTCACCTACACAAACGACACCATCCCAGTCGTTGGCAGCGTGGATGTCCAGGGTGTCCCATGGCGGCGCGATGCACAAGTTACCTTTGTGGATCGTTGCTGATGATGGTCCAACACTGCTAGGAAGAAGATGGATGATCAAATCCATTGGAGCTGGGAAAACCTCCAGGCCCTGGCAATCAACGTCCTACGTGGCCCCAAATTTGGATCCAGCACAACACCTGAAAAACCAACCGCCCAACTCGACTGCGTGGAGATGACACAGACCGCTCAACTCAATGGTGAGATGATCCAGCCCAAACGACCCGATCTCACCTTCCAGGCTCCAGTGGCAGGACTCCATCGGCGCAGAAGGTAACTTCTCTGCTTCCGTGGCAGAACTTGGGGAGAAAAGGATCACCGCAGCCTACCTCGTGGAGAGAAATAAGATGGCCCCCGCACCACGAGGTGAAGCGCCTGAAGTAAAGATGACGGCAGCCAAACCACGAGGGGCAGCGTTGAGGGAGCAACACGTGACGCTGAGCAGTGAACCGGATTGGGGTAAAGATTGCAAGGCTCTCTTAAAGGAGACCGGCAATCCATCACAATTAAAGGGACAGTTCCTCTCTTTGTACAGCGATGCCCTAATACACATGTAAAAGATGTAATTGACAAATGCAAGTATGTAAATGTAACTTTGTACAGCGATGCCGGTAATACACATGGATAAGATGTAATTGACAAATGCAAGTATGTAAATGTATCGAGCCGTGTCGAGTCGGGCGATTGCAGTTGGAGCCAATGTATTATGACAGTAAATGAAGAAATTATGTGCGATGCCGGGTTCTACATGTACGCCGACAAAACCAAGGGCAACCTCCCGTCAGAAGCACCCAGGTCCAGCGGGCAACCCGATCACATAGCCTGTGCCTCCGGGACCAATGTGATGCCCCAGGGAGCGTGGCCAAACACAGAGGGAGCATACCAACTGCAGGGCCAGCTGCAGGCAAAGGCACCACTACTGGTACCCTGCCCCAGATCGGCTCTACCTCTCTGGCCACCAGGGCCAGTACCGAGAGCATCCTTCAGCCCTCTCAACGGGACCTGGGATGACCAGGCTCCCACTGCCACTGAAGGGCAGAGGGGAGACAATGCAGCCCTCAAAGGAGGACAGGGAGGCCATACATTCCTGTGACTCTGACCACCACTCAGCAACAGCAAAGGCCCTGAGACTCAGCCAGGTGAGCGATCCGAGCCCACCCCAGCTGGCAGAGGGCACAGCCCCGCCATCAGACAACCTGGACACAGTCCGGTTACTCTGGAACTAGCGTCCTCGCCCACATGCACCTACACCCCAGGGGCAAGACTGTGATACCACACATGTACCTTACCTGTAAAATGTACTTGTTCCACTACTGCAAAACCCAAGCAGTGATGCAATTAATTATATGTTCCTTTTTTTTGTTCTTGCCTTCTGTACATGTATACACATGCAGGTGTTGAGCCACACACATGGTCTATGTATGGGGGGGGGGGAGGGTAATGGATGTATGTAGCCATGGACACACATGGTCTATGTATGGGGGGGGGGGGTAATGGATGTATGTAGCCATGGACACACATGGATCACACCCAGAACCCACTAACCTCCAACCATCCACTGCTGACCATTTCCCAATGTTGTGGCAATAAGGACTTGGGGGTCGACAGGGAGAGAGCCAGGCCAAAGCATAGACAAAGTGCAAGGGCTTTGGGCACAAGTCTAGGGCCAGAGCTCACAATGCAAAGGCCAGTGGCACAAGACTTAGGGGAGAATGATGTTGTGTATGTATAACATAAATATATACCCTGTACACTCAATGTACCGTCACATAAGACTACTGGATGTATCTTCACACAGTATACATTATGCGTGTACCACCAGAGGATGCAACTGGTGGAGACCTAGGGGTCACCTGTACACTACAAGTAACCAGGTATAAAAGAGAGCTCACCATGCTGTACCCTCACTCAGGAGCTGCAATAAATGGACTCGGGTCACCATAATTCAAGTACAATACCTTACCTCGTGGAGTCATTACTAGAGTGCTTATAGACACAATAGTCACTACCAATGCTAATGTGAACAGATGCATCTGCGACAGGTAGATTCCTGAGGACGAGGTCAAGTATGTTTTTCCCTCATGTTGGTTCTCTCACCACCTGCCGCAGGCCCAGCCTGGCAGTTATGTCCTTCAGGACTCAGTCAACTCAGTCAGTACTAGTGCTCCCGAGCCACTCTTGGTGATGGACATTGAAGAACCCACCCAGAGTACATTTTGTGCCCTTGCTATTCTCAGTGATTCTTCCAGGCGGTGTTCAACATGGTGGAGTACTGATTCATTAGCTGAGGGAGGGCGGTAATCAGGAGGAGGTTTCCTTGCCCATGCTTGACCTGAAGTCATGAGACTTCATGGGGACCGGTGTCAAAGTTGCGGACTCCAAGGGCCAATCCCTCCTGACTGTATACTACTGTGCCACCACCTCTGTCCTGCCGGTGGGACAGGACCTACCCAGAGATGGTGATGGAGGATTTTTGGACATTGGCTGAAAGGCTGTGAGTATGACTATGTCAGGCTGTTGCTTGACTAGTATATGGGACAGCTCTCCCAATTTTGGCACGTCCCCAGATGTTGGTGAGGAGGACTTTGCAAGGTCGACTGGGCTGGGTGTGACTTTGTCCTGTCTGTCGCTGGTGCCGAGGTTGATGCCGAGTGGTCCGTCCGGTTTTATTCTTATAGTTTTTTGTAGCGTTTTTTTACACATAAGTGGATTGCTAAGCATTTCAGAGGGCATTTCAGAGTCAACCACATTGCTGTGGGTCTGGAGTCACATATAGGCCAGACCAGGTACGGATGGCAGGTTTCCTTCCACAAAGGACATTAGTGAACCAGATGGGTTTTTACGACAATCCGACAGTTTTATGGTCACCATTACTGATACTAGCTTTTTATTCCAGATTTTTAATTTAATTTAATTAATTACTTAAATTTAAATTCCACAGCTGCCGTGGAGGAATTTGAACTCACAATCAGATCCAGGCCTCTAGTAGTCCAGTAACTTAACCACTGTGCTACCATTCCCATTGGGGCTCTGGTATGGAATGATAAATTGATGTAATGTTGGGGACGTGCAGACCAACCGGGAATTGTCGTGGAATTCATTGGAACTGCAGTCTGATGAGGTGCTCGCAGACCGCTCTTCAAAAGGTCTATTTATCGCCTGCTTTCTCCTTTGCTGCCGCTGCCCCTGTTCATTCTCCTCCTCTTCCTGGGTCAGCTGTGGCTCAGTAGGTAGCACTCTCACCTCTGAGTCAGAAGACTGTGGGTTCAAGTTCCACTCCGTGGACTTCATCACATCGATCTAGGCTGACACTCCAGTGCAGTGCTGAGGGAGTGCTGCATTGTTGGAGATGCCATCTTTCGGGAGATGTTAAACCAACGCCCCATCTGCTCTCTCAGGGGTACGTAAAAGATCCCATGGCACTATTTCAAAGTACAGCTGGGGAGTTATCCGTAGTGTCCTGACCAATATTTATCCCTTAATCAACATAACAAAAACAGATTATCAGGTCATTACATTGCTGTTTGAGGGAGCTTGCTGTGCACAACTTGGCTGCCGTGTTTCCCACATTAAAACAGTTACTTCACTCCAAAAGTACTTCATTGGCTGTAAAGCACTTTGAGACGTCCGGTGATCATGAAAGGCGCAATATAAATGCAAGTCTTTCTTTCTTTCTTTTGTCCACCTCCTCCTCGTGAGCTGGTGGAGCTATGTCTGATGGCAATGGCTGCACCCTCACGATAGCCAAGTTGTGCAGCATGCAGCAGACATTGACGATTAGGGACACCCGCTCAGTCGAATGCTGGAGGACTCTTCCCAAGCAATCAAGGCAGCGGAACCGTTGCTTGAGCACTCCAATGGTCTGCTCAATCATGTTCTTGGTGGCAGCGTAGCTCTCATTGTATGAGTGCTGGGCAGGAGTGTTGGGGTTGCAGAGGAAAGTCATGAGCCAGATGGAGAGCAGATAGCTCTTGTCTCTGAGCAGCCAGCCACGAGCTTGATGTGGTGACTGGAAGAGAGCTGGCACACCGGTCTGGCGCAGGATGCATGCATCGTGGCTGCAGCCAGGATAGCGGGCATTGACGATGAGAATTAAGGGTTTGTGGTCGTCTTTGCAGTTACGGAATATCTCAGGATTGTGATGCAGTGCCCACAAAGCGATGTGGGTGCAGTCAATGGCACCCTGCAGCTTGGGGAAGCCCGCTCTCCTGGCAAAGCCACATGCAAACTCGTGCTGCTTCTCTCTGGTCATGAAGAAGGAAATGTAATCCCTCTTCCTTCTGCTGAGATCATCTGTGACCTCACAGATGCAGCATTTGACGGTAAACTGGGAGGTGTTGAAGATGTCTCCTGTTACACACTGGAAGGATCCACTGGCATAGAAATTTTCCTTGACTGCCACTTAGAGAGCCCTCCTCACCCTGGTCCGAGGCTCGAGATCTGGTTGCAGGACGTGGAAGAGCTCTGTGATCAAGAGAAGAACATCTTCCAATGCGACCTTCCAGACGAAGAGAATGGTGGTGAGGGGGAGTGGGAGGTGACGGATGAATGCGACATCATTGCACTCACTTTGGAGGAGTTTCAGGTGCCGCCCATTGAGGTGCCAGGCCCTTTCCTGAGTGGTATGAGTATTAGGACATTCCATAGTTTCCCGCCGTCCAAGGCTGGGGATTCCAGTGGGATGCAGCGAGGCATACTCAGGGCCCCACCGTCCGAGGCTGCGGGTCCCAGTGGGATGCAGCGAGCCACACCCAGGGCCCCACCGTCCGAGGCTGCGGGTCCCAGTGGGATGCAGCGAGCCGCACCCCGGGTGAGGAGGGGAAAGGGAACTCGACCGCACTCTCCTGAGGTGCAGGATCTAACAGATGTGGTTCAGATGATGGCAATGTGTGTGGAGAGCATTGACTTTACATGATCATTCCTGGGCACCATCAGTGGGGTGGGTGATGAGGTACTGGGACTGTCGGGAGAAGTAACAACACTCTCGCGAGAAACTGTCTGGGCGCATGAGGGGGGGAATGTCACAGGCAGCTGATACACTGTCGGCGAACGTCAGGGATGGAATGTTGGAGTTAGCTGCTGCAATAAGGGAACATGCCCAGACCCTGCGCCCATTGACAGAATCAACTGCCACTCCCACTTCAAACCCCAGACCAGCCTCTGAAGCTAGGCCTTCCACATTGCCGCCTGCCACCCCCATCAAGAAGTGCGCATTACCCGAGATATTTGAAAGAATAAGCTTGGTACCAACCCGAGAATCACTGCGCCATCGTCTGAGGGCAGGGGTGATGTCACCAAGCCCAAGCGCATGGGCGGTCTTAGATTAAGGTGGAGGAGAGATGGGTGCAGCCTTTCTTTGCTATTGTTGTTCTTGTTGTTGTTATTATTATTGTTACTGTTGTAACTGTTCTCAAATTAAAAGTTTTTTGTAAGTTATGTAAATTTACAAGTTTAAAAGTTTGTAAGTGATCGTAAAGTTTTTAAGTGATCTTAGAGTTTGTAAGTGATCTTAAAGTTTGTAAGTGATCTTAAGTGAAAACTTTAAAGTTTGATACAAGAATATTTTATTAAAGTTAAGTTAAGTACAAACAAGTGTTTGTTAAACTTTTGAATAAAATATATTTTACATTATAACTCAATCATTTGCATTATTTGTTCCATTAACACAACACAACATTACAGAACAGGTCCAAACGGTAAACATGGTCCAGTTGGAATGGTTGCTGCTGACTCTTCAGGCAGCAAAGTGTTCATGGGTGAGCTGCTGGGGCAAGGCTCGAGCAATCGTTAAACGGGCACGATGGCTCTCCCTCCTCTGCCGTCGTGCTCCAGGTTCAGGTAGTTGCATGGCTTCCTCCTCCTCATCATTATCTGCATCTTCCTCCTCATCATCAGCTACCCTCACCTCAGGTGCGTCTTCTACTACCAGCTTCTGCTGCCTCATGATGGCTAAGTTATGCAGCATGCAGCACACAACAGTGAACTGACCGACAATCTCAGGGGAGTGTTGCATGTAGTCTCTGGAATGGTCCATGCATCGGAAACGCTGTTTCAAGATGCCAACGGTCCTTTCTATTATGCTGCGCATTGCAATGTGCGACATGTTGTATTCCCGGTCAGCTTCCGTCCGGTTTATGCGTAGGGGCGTCATGAGCCAGGTGCTGAGGCCATATCCTTTGTCTCCCAGCAGCCAGCTCTGTCCTTCTGGCAGCTGCTGAAACATGGCAGATATAGCGCTCTCGCGTAGGATGAATGCATCATGGGCGCTCTCAGGATATCTCGCATCAACTGACATGATGCGATGCATGTCGTCACACATAATCTGCACATTAATGGAGTGGAAGCCTTTTCTGTTCCCGTACATCTCGGAATCCTCCAAAAGATGCTCGCAAGGCAATGTGGGTACAATCAATGCAGCGCTGTACATTTGGGAAGCCAGCAATCCTGGAGAAGCCCACAGCCTTTTCATGCATTGCCTGGGCGATCATGGGGAACTTTATGTGTCATTCTTCCGCGCATATTGTGCAGCAGTCACCTGCCGAATGCAGACATGTGTTGTATATTGAGAAATAGCGCACACATCCCCAGTTGTAGCCTGGAATGATCC
The DNA here is from genome assembly GCF_044704955.1 of Pristiophorus japonicus. NCBI lineage: Eukaryota > Metazoa > Chordata > Chondrichthyes > Pristiophoridae > Pristiophorus > Pristiophorus japonicus. The sequence goes on along the minus strand of NC_091981.1, from coordinate 132,109,238 downwards.
AGATGCATAGAATAAAAGTGCAGCTGTAACGTTCACTTCAACTGACAAAATAGTCCTTCTGACACTTCCAGGATGTAGGTCTGCTTTTACTAACTCACAGATCTCAGCTTGCATTGTGGAGCGTGGAATTCCTTGAATCAAGAGACTCTTACTGTCACTCTGAGTATGTCACACAAGTGGATTACAATTCCCGGGATGCACCAGTGTCACTGTGCCTGTCACTTTCATGAGTTACAAGTTCCAGAATGCAGCTTAAGAATTATTGATACGAGCTTAGAAATTTCAACCCCTGTTACTTACCCTGCAAATTCTAACCCAGGGACAACGGGTGAAGACATCCTCGATCCACCCCACTAATGTCCCAGCAGCATTTTGGGGCTGTGTCTGGAGACATTCCCAGGATTCCCTATAAATTCCACCCATTGCATTGTCTAGTGGACAGCAGGTATGGTTTCTGCTGTCGGCCCACAAAATGTCTGATGAAAACTTGCAACGCTAATCGATCTCTCAAAATGCCAGCCAAAGTTTATGCAGAGTTAAAATGATTTTAATGAGCTCAGTCTTCAGCTCAGGAAGGTTCAAGGGTTTTCCTTTTCAGAGGCAAAGCAGGTTGGGTGCCTCTCTTACGAATATACAAACCATGACTGACAGGAAAAGACCCACTGGTCCATCCAGCCTAACCCACACAACTGCATTGCTGTGTGGGCTCCCCACCCGAAAGCCATGTAATCTCCAGGGTGAGGTGAGAAACCAGATAAAAAACCAAGGTCAAGTAGGAGAAAAAAATCAGGAAAATTCCTGTCCACCACCCCCCCCGCCCACCCCCGACAGACACAGGTGATGCAAACTAGTCCAGGAGACTATTCTGACCCGAATTAATATCGTACAGTACCTACTTTTTATACAAGGTGATCTCTGCCCCAGCTAGAAACAGTTACAGCTCGAGCTTGAAGAACTCAGTGAATCAGCGTTCACTGCATGAGCCGGCAGACTGTTCCACAGATCGCCTAATCTATGGCAAAACAACCATCTCCTAACCTAGTTCTGACCTTAAATAACTTGAGATTATGACCTCTGGTCGTTCCTAAATTGTTCAATTGAAACAAACTGCCGACACAAACACTGTCTATTCCCTTCATCATCTTATAAACATTGGTCAAATCACGCCTAAGTCTGCACTCTCTAAAGTGTTGAGCCTATCTTGGTAATTAAGATGCTTCAAATTGGGAAATCATCGTGTGGTCTTTCTCTGCACCATTTCCAAAGGCTCAATATCACCCACCATGTGAGGGGACCAAAACTGGGCGCAGTAGGTCTCTCTTATGCCTCCAACCTAATTATTAAAATGACCCCCACCCTTGTGATTTGGGGGACGGGGTACTTGCGAGACTAAAGCTCAAAAATTGGGTAATTAGAATAATTAGGGCAGACTTTTTGTTTAATTCATTCATGGAATGTGTGCGTCACTTGCAAGGCCAACATTTATTGCCCATCTCTAATTGCCTTTGAGAAGATGGTGGTGAGCCACCTTCTTGAACCGCTGCAGTCCATATGGTGAACGTACTCCCACATTGCTGTTAGGGAGGGAGTTCCAGGATTTGACCAGCGATGATGAAGGAACGGCAATATATATCCAAGTAGGGATGGTGTGTAACTTAGACAGATTTTTTTATGAATAAAGTTTATTTTGAAATTAAAAAAAAATAGACATAGACATAGAAAATAGGTGCAGGAGTAGGCCATTCGGCCCTTCGAGCCTGCACCGCCATTCAATGAGTTCATGGCTGAACATGCAACTTCAGTACCCCATTCCTGCTTTCTCACCATACCCCTTGATCCCCCTAATAGTAAGGACAACATCTAACTCCTTTTTGAATATATTTAGTGAATTGGCCTCAACAACTTTCTGTGGTAGAGGATTCCACAGGTTCACCACTCCCTGGGTGAAGAAGTTTCTCCTCATCTCGGTCCTAAATGGCTTACCCCTTAACCTTAGACTGTGACCCCTGGTTCTGGACTTCCTCAACATTGGGAACATTCTTCCTGCATCTAACCTGTCTACACCCGTCAGAATTTTAAACGTTTCTACGAGATCCCTTCTAATTCTTCTGAACTCCAGTGAATACAAGCCCAGTTGATCCAGTCTTTCTTGATATGTCAGTCCTGCCATCCCGGGAATCAGTCTGGTGATCCTTCGCTGCACTCCCTCTATAGCAAGAATGTCCTTCCTCAAGTTAGGAGACAAAAACTGTACACAATACCCCAGGTGTGGCCTCACCAAGGCCCTGTACAACTGTAGTAACACCTCTCTGCCCTTGTACTCAAATCCCCTCGCCATGAAGGCCAACATGCCATTTGCTTTCTTAACCACCTGCTGTACCTGCATGCCAACCTTCAATGACTGATGTACCATGACACCCAGGTCTCGTTGCACCTCCCCTTTTCCTAATCTGTCACCATTCAGGTAATAGTCTGTCTCTCTGTTTTTACCACCAAAGTGGATAACCTCACATTTATCCATATTATACTTCATCTGCCATGCATTTGCCCACTCACCTAACCTATCCAAGTCACTCTGCAGCCTCATAGCACCCTCCTCGCAGCTCACAATGCCACCCAACTTGATGAAGGCAATTGCCAGGTCACACGTTTGGTGGCCAGGGATAGATGCCGACCTGGAACTTTGTGTTCGCAGGTGCAACACATGTGGCTCAGCTGGGCAACGCACCCAGGGAAGCCCCGTAGAAAGTCTACGGGCAATGTTCGCCGCCCATGGTCTACCGGATGTCTTGGCCAGCGACAATGGCCCGTGCTTCACAAGCACTGAATTCGAGGACTTCATGGCAGGCAATAGAATCAACCATGTCAGAACAGCACCGTTCAAGCCGGCCTCAAACAGCCAAGAAGAACGAGCAGTGCAGATAATCAAACAGGGGATGCTCAGAATCCAATGGGGTTCCCTATAAAGCCGCTTATCACGCCTCTTGTTGGCCAATAGATCCCGACCACACTCGCTCACAGGGGTTCCACCCGCAGAATTGCTAATGAAAAGCATGCTCAAAACCAGGTTATCCCTCAGACACCCTACTATGAAAGAAATTGTTGAGAGCAGGCATCAGTCACAATGTGACTACCATGACAGGAATGCGAGGGCGTGATGTATTGATGTCAATGACCCTGTTTTTGTCGTTAATTACGCTGCAGGGCCCAAATGGCTTGCAGGCACGGTGATTGCCAAAGAGGGAAATAGGATTTTGGTAGTTAAACTTACCAATGGACAAATCTGCCGCAAACACATGGATCAAACTAAAAGGAGGTTCAGCAACCCCATAGAAGAAGCAGAGGAAGAACACAACATAGAGTTTACTCCACCACAGGTGACCGAACACTGGAACCAAGTGGAGGAGAGCCCAGTCACTGTGGGCAGTCCGGACAGGCCTGAGGCACCGCAAACAGCAGACACTCAGGCCAGCGTCCAACAACCGGAACACCCCAACTCAGTTGCTCTACAAGGGATCGTAAACCACCAGAGAGACTTAACCTGTGATCCCAATAAGACTTTGGGGCGGGGCGGGGAGGTGATGTCATGTATTCAACTATCATTGTAACCCATGTATCAGCTGACTTAAGTTGTATACCTTGAGAACATTTATCACAAGGGGTGAACTTGTGGGAAACACTCCTAACCTGGACTTTCAGGTATAAAAGGGGAAGCTCCACCCACCTTCATCTCTTGAGGTCTTGGTAATAAAGGTAACTGGTCACAGAGTGACCTTCTCTCAAGTATATGCCTCGTGTGCATTTATGCTGTATAGTAAGGACATATTAGAAATGATCAAAGTTTTAAAGATATTAATAGGAACTGATAGGCTAGATAGTGAGAAACTATTTTTGCAGGTTGGGGAATCTAGGACTAGGGAACATAACCTAAAAATTAGAGCCAGGAACTTCGGGATTGAAGTTAAGAAACAGTTCTACACGCAAAGGGTGGTAGAAGTTTTGAACTCTCTTCCACAAACGGTAATTGTCACTAGGTCAATTGTTAATTTTATATTTGAGATTGATTAAAATTGTTCATTTTAAATCTGAGATTGATAGATTTCTGTTCACCAAAGATAGTAAGAGATATGGACAAAGGCGGGTATATGGAGTTAGGTCACAGATCAGCCATGATCTTATTGAATGGTTAACTGTCCTGATATCGCCTTCTGTGGCTCGATGTCAAAAATGTTTTTATTGATATCGTCCTTGTTAAGCACCTTGGGATATTTTGCTATGCTTAATGCGCTTTATAAATTTAAATTGTTGTTGTTAACAATGCTCAATTTTTAACAACTGGGAGTTTAAACCCGATCATGGTTCTGAGAACTATGGTATATCACTTTTATAACACTAATGATCTAACTTCAAAACTTTACATAAATCACAATGATTAAGTTACTGGAAAAAAATCACTGGGCACCCTCAATCTTTTTATATTTACTGCTTTCCAGGTTAACATATAGATTATCTGCAATATTAGATAACTTGCTGCCTACAAATGCATCAAATGAGAGACTGTGGGGGATTGACACTGATAGGATGTTTCCCCTGCCTAAAGAGTCTAGAACTAGGGGGCATAGTCTCAGGATAAGGGGTCAGTCATTTAAGACTGAGATGAGGAGGAATCTCTCCACTAAGAGGGTTATGAATCTTTGGAATTCTCTAGCCCAAAGGCTGTGGATGCTGAATGGGTTGGATTTTTGGCTTTCGTGTTTTGGGGCGGTAATGGCGGCAGTGCTGTAAGGTTTGCGCCCAGGAGCAGTTTGCACCTCAGTAAGTACTATAGGGCAGCTGGGCCCTGAGTTAGGGGGTGCAGCGCTAAGGGAGGCATTGTGTAACTCTCGTAGGATGCTAGCATGGGAAACTCCCGAGCTAACGTGCCGTGTCGGGAGCGCTCCAAGCGACACCCGGGGGGGGAATAAAAGCTTTCAAAAAAGCCACAAAAACATTGCCAAAACATTGCCGATGCCACCGCAACACAAATCACAAAAAAAATTAAAAGAAAAAACAATCATACTTACCTTCGGAGTCCATTACTTACCTCTCCGCTGTGAGTATTGTTGCACCGCCTGATTTCCCAGGCGTTCACTGCAGGGCGCATTTCAGGGTTTTCAGGTCGGGCAGGAGTCAAAGCTCACGCCGGTGTCGTAACCAGGGGCATTGCACACGCAGCTCTTCTAGGCGATGCTGCTCCACGTCACCGCAAAACCAGACCTGAGGATCGCTGGAGGCTGACCGCCTGGCCGGAGCACCTCACCGCCACCATTGCCATCGCTTCAGTGCAAAAGATGGAGCGGAGAGAAGCCGAAATTCCACCCAATTGAGTATATTCAAGACTGAGATAGATTTTTGGACTCTGGGCGAATCAAGGGATATGGAGATCGGACGGGAAAGTGATGTTGATCTTATTGAATGGGGGAGCAGGTTCGTGGGGCAGTATGGCCTACTCCTGCTCCTAATTCTTATGTTCGTATGACTGTTGAGTACGGCCGACATGTACATCTCCTTTCCCACTGAATAGCATGCCTTTCTCCCTTCATAGTCTCAGTCTCCAGTGAAAGAGGTTATAATCTGAAATTATTCTTTATAAATCCTGAAAATCAAGCAAAAGAAAGATTCAATGGGACACACAAATTCACAAAAGTAGTTACTGAATGCATATGAATATTTTAAAAATTTAGATTTAATTACGTAAATTTGATATTGATCTTAAAATTACACAAATCCCAATTTTTTAATTCACTTTTGTTGAAGTGTATATTGTGTCTTGAACTACATTATGAATAAGGTCTGATAATAACTAGCAGATCGCCAACACTACTGCAATGCAGTCCTCACTGAACTAATAGTACTTGCAGCACATAACATTTTAAGGAAGATAACATTTGGATTATTTGGATGACTTGCCCAGTGTCCTACCACTGTTGTCTTGCTAAATGAATGGCATCTACAGAAGGGTGGAACAGCAAACACAGTGACAGGCATTAAAACCGCGAGTGAACACTATAGATTATGAGGCCCTCCTGCAAACCCCATAGGTATCAAAAGATGAGTGAATTCTCATTTATGCTGTAATCATTGTCTTCCCCAGTGCACAATAAAAAATGATTAACCTGTTTTTTTACAGCTATCATTGGCATCCCCTGTGTATCCTTATTATGATTAGCTTGTTTCCAGTGACACCCTTCAGGATCGGCAAAATGTAACTGCTGATGACCCCAATCTCATGCTAGGCAGCAAATCAGCCTCAGAGTTAAACAAATTCTTGAACCTTTGCTTCCATGCATTTGTTTAGTGCTGAGGGTCACAATTATAATCAGCATGCAACTACGCAGCATAACTTATACAACTAAATCACACATACACTGTATATATATTTATTCATGCATCATCTTAAAGTTAGAATAGTGCTCCCAAATCCTGTCTGTCCTATAGCTTTTTATGAATTCTAATTGATATTAATGGACGTGTGCTAATGAGAAAATACTAATCACCTCTTTTACAGAGACATGAACACATGAGACATGATTTTAAACTCGGGCCAAAAATAGGGACCACAGAGGCTGAAATGGGTGGTAATCCATACGCCCCATTGTCCAGAGTGTGAAGCCCGGGAGATTTTAAGCATGCTCTGATACCAAGTCCCACCTGCAGTTGGTGAGACTGATGGCACTACCAACAGGTGGGAATTGAAACATGTGGGGAATAAGGGCACCCCCCGGAACCCGCGTCACTGGCAAGGTAAGTCAGGAATGAGAGGGGATCGAGAAAGTTTGTCATCGGGGATTTAAGGCATCTTTGTAGGGCCACAAGTAACCTTTAAAAAGTTTTTAAAAATGAACTTGCCTGAGCCTCCTATGACGAGGATCCTCCCAACCGTCAGCTGTCACTGGTGGGTTCAAGACTGTGCGGGTCTTAGTCGAGCTCACAGTTAACATGATATGCATTTCCTGATGAGGTAGAAAAGCAATCACTAGCATTCAAATAATTAATACATAATTTACAACAAAAAAACATTCCTTTAAGGCACAAAAACCCCCCAGGAAAAGTGGTCCAACTGTGGCTAACAAGAGAAATTAAAGATATTACTTGATCAAAGGAAGAGGCATATAATGTTGCCAAATTGCCTGAGGATTGGGAGGATTTTAGAATTCAACAAAGGAGGACCAAGAAATTGATAAAGGAAGGGAAAATAGAATATGAGAGTAAACTAGTGAGAGACATAAAAACAGACTGTAAAAGCTTCTATAGGTATGTAAAAAGGAAAAGATTAACAAAAGTAAATATGAGTCCACTACAGGCTGAGACAGGAGAAATTATAATGGAGAATAAGGAAATGGCACAAAAGTTAAACAAATACTTTGTGTCTGTCTTCACGGAAGAAGACATGAAAAAGCTCCCGGAAATAGTGGAGTATCAGGGGTATAGCGAGAATGAGGAACTGAAAGAAATTAGTATGAGAAAAAAAAATAGGACTGGAGAAAGTAAAAGGGATTGAAAGCCAATAAATCCCATGGACCTGGCCTACATGCTAGGGTTTTGAAAGAGATGGCTATAGAGATAGTGGCTGCATTGGTTGCCATCTTCCAAAATTCCATAGATTCTAGAATGGTTCCCACAGATTGGAAGGTAGCTAAGGTAACCCCACTTCGGGGTCGAGAGGCGGAGCGGCAGCGTCCCAGGCCTACAAAAGGCCAGCGTGAGTCGGGGAGGCCCAGCGGGAGGTCGAGAGGCGGAGCGGCAGTGTCCCAGGCCTACAAAAGGCCAGCGTGAGTCGAGGAGGCCTAGCGGGAGGTCGCAAGGCGGAGCAGCAGTGTCCCAGGCCTACAAAAGGCCAGCGTGAGTCGGGGAGGCCCAGCGGGAGGTCGAGAGGCGGAGCGGCAGTGTCCCAGGCCAACAAAAGGCCAGCGTGAGTTGAGGAGAATCAGCGGTGCAACTGCAGCTGGGAGAGAAGGCAAAAATGAAGTAGAAAGAAATTGAAAGGTGACGTCACAGCCAAGGGGTAAGTGATTGGCTGGTGATTGGTGAGTAGATTTATTTTTTTCTTTATCAGTAAGTAACATTTAGCATTGTTGTTGCCAATTTAAGTTTATCTAGGGGTTAAGTCATGGCAGGAGAGCTCGGACACGTGTTATGCTCCTCCTGTATTATGTGGGAAGTCAGGGACGCTTCCGGTGTCCCTGACGACTACGTGTGCGGGAAGTGTATCCACCTCCAGCTCCTGACGGACCACATTACGGCACTGGAGCTGCGGGTGGGATGAACTCTGGAGCATCCACGATGCTGAGAATGACGTGAATAGCATGTTTAGCGAATTGGTCTTACCGCAGGTAAACGGTACACAGCCAGATAGGGAATGGAAGACCAACAGGAAGAGCAGTGCAAGGAAAGTAGTGCAGGGGTCCCCTGCAGTCATCCCCCTGCAAAACAGATACACCGCTTTGGGTACTGTTGAGAGGGATGACTCATCAGGGTAGAGCAGCAGCAGCCAAGTCCATGGCACCGTGGCTGGCTCTGCTGCACAGGAGGGCAGGAAAAAGAGTGGGAGAGCGATAGTGATAGGGGATTTAATTGTAAGGGGAATAGATAGACGTTTTTGCGGCCACAACCGAGATTCCAGGATGGTATGTTGCTTCCCTGGAGCAAGGGTCAAGGATGTCTCGGAGCGGGTGCAGGGCATTCTAAAAAGGGAGGGTGAACAGCCAGTTGCCGTGATACATATAAGTGCCAACGATATAGGTAAAAAATGGGATGAGGTCTGACAAGACGAATTTAGGGAGCTACGAGTTAAATTAAAAAGTAAGACCTCAAATCTCAGGATTGCTACCAGTGCCAGGTGCTAGTCAGAGTAGGAATCGCATGATAGCTCAGATGAATACATGGCTTGAGCAGTGGTGCAGAAGGGAGGGATTCAAATTCCTGGGACATTGGAACCGGTTCTGGGGGAGTTGGGACCAGTACAAACCAGACGGTCTGCATCTGGGCAGGACCTGAACCAATGTCCGAGGGGGAGTGTTTGCTAGTGCTGTATGGGAGGAGTTAAACTAATATGGCAGGGGGATGGGAACCTATGCAGGGAGACAGAGGGGAATAAAATGGAGACAGAAGCAAAAGACAGAAAGGAGAATAGTAAAAGTGGAGGGCAGAGAAACCCAAGGCAAAAAACATAAAGGGACGATTTACAGCAGAATGCTAAAGGGTCCAAGTGTGTTAAAAAGACAAGCCTGAAGGCTCTGTGCCTCAATGCAAGGAGTATTCGGAATAAGGTGGACAAATTAACTGTGCAGATAGCAGTTAACGGATACGATGTGATTGGCATCACGGAGACATGGCTCGAGGGTGAGCAAGGCTGGGAACTCAACATCCAATGGTATTCAGCATTTAGGAAGGATAGACAGAAAGGAAAAGGAGGTGGGGTGGCATTGCTGGTTAAGGAGGAAATTAATGCAATTGTAAGGAAGGACATTAGCTTGGATGATGTGAAATCGGTTTGGGTGGAGTTACGGAATTCCAAAGGGCAGAAAACGCTAGTGGAAGTTGTGTACAGGCCACCAAATAGTAGTAGTGAGGTTGGGGACAGCATCAAACAAGAAATAAGGGATGTGTGAAATAAAGGTACAGCAGTAATCATGGGTGACTTTAATCTACATATTGATTGGGCTAACCTAACTGGTAGAAATGCGGTGGAGGAGGAATTCCTGGAGTGTATTAGGGATGGTTTTCCAGACCAATATGTTGAGGAACCAACCAGAGAGCTGGCCATCCAAGACTGGGTGATGTTTAATGAGAAGGGACTAATTAGCAATCTTGTTGTGCGAGGCCCCTTGGGAAGAGTGATCATAATATGGTAGAATTCTTTATTAAGATGGAGAGTGACAAATTTAATTCAGAAACTAGGTTCCTGAACTTAAGGAAAGGTAACTTTGATGGTATAAGGCGCGAATTGGCTAGATTAGACTGGCAAATGATACTTAAAGGGTTGACGGTGGATAGGCAATGGCAAACCTTTAAAGATCATATGGACAAACTTCAACAATTGTACATCCCTGTCTGGAGTAAAAATAAAACTGGGAAGGTGGCTCAACCGTGGCTAACAAGGGAAATTAAGGACAGTGTTAAATCCAAGGAAGAGGCATACAAATTAGCCAGAAAAAGCAGCAAACCTGAGGACTGGGAGAAATTTAGAATACAGCAGAGGAAGACTAAGGGTTTAATTAAGAGAGGGAAAATAGAGTACGAGAGGAAGCTTGCCGGAAACATAACAAATAACTGCAAAAGCTTCTATAGATATGTGAAGAGAAAAAGATTAGTAAAGACAAACGTGGGGCCCTTGCAGTCGGATTTGGGTAAATTTATAATGGGGAACAAAGAAATGACAGACCAATTGAACAAGTACCTTGGTTTTGTCTTCACAAAGGAAGACACAAATAACCTTCCGGATGTGCAAGGGGACCGAAGGTCTAGTGAGAAGGAGGAACTGAAGGATATCCTTATTAGGCGGGAAACTGTGTTAGGGAAATTGATGGGATTGAAGGCCGATAAATCCCCAGGGCCTGATAGTCTACAACCCAGAATACTTATGGAAGTGGCCCGAGAAATAGTGGATGCATTGGTGATAATTTTCCAACAGTCTATCGACTCAGGATCAATTCCGATGTACTGGAGGGTTGCTAATGTAACACCACTTTTTAAAAAAGGAGGGAGAGAGAAAACGGGTAATTATAGATCAGTTAGCCTGACATCAGTAGTGGGGAAAATGTTGAATCAATCATTAAGGATGAAATAGCAGCTCATTTGGAAAGCAGTGATAGGATTGGTCCAAGTCAGCATGGATTTATGAAGGAGAAATCATGCTTGACAAATCTTCTGGAATTTTTTGAGGATGTAACTAGTAGAGTGGACAGGGGAGAACCAGTGGATGTGGTGTATTTGGACTTTCAAAAGGCTTTTGACAAGGTCCCACACAAGAGATTGGTGTGCAAAATCAAAGCACACGGTATTGGGGGTAATGTACTGATGTGGATAGAGAACTGGTTGGCAGACAGGAAGCAGAGAGTCGGGATAAATGGGTCCTTTTCAGAATGGCAGGCAGTGACTAGTGAAGTGCCGCAGGGCTCAGTGCTGGGACCCCAGCTCTTTACAATATATATTAATTATTCAGATGATGGAATTGAGTGTAAGATCTCCAAGTTTGCAGATGACACTAAACTGGGTGGCGGTGTGAGCTGTGAGGAGGATGCTAAGAGGCTGCAGGGTGCTTTGGACAGGTTAGGCGAGTGGGCAAATAAATGGCAGATGCAGTATAATGTGGATAAATGTGAGGTTATCCACTTTGAGGGCAAAAACGCGAAGGCAGAATATTATCTGAATGGCGGCAGATTAGGAAAAGGAGAGGTGCAGCGAGACCTGGGTGTCATGGTTCATCAGTCATTGAAGGTTGGCATGCAGGTACAGCAGGTGGTGAAGAAGGCAAATGGTATGTTGGCCTTCATAGCAAGGGGATTTGAGTATAGGAGCAGGGAAGTCTTGCTGCAGTTGTACAGGGCCTTGGTGAGGCCTCACCTGGAATATTGTGTTCGTTTTGGTCAACTAATCTGAGGAAGGATGTTCTTGCTATTGAGGGAGTGCAGCGAAGGTTCACCAGACTGATTCCAAGGATGGCTGGACTGACATATGAGGAGAGACTGTGTCATGTATCTCACATTACTGTATAAAACTGTATCTTACCATGCTATACATGACTGTAACTGGATATGATCTGAAACAATAAGCATACCTGACCACCAGGGGTGCACTTGCAGGAGACACTCCATACCTGTCCCACTGAGGTATACAAAGGGAGGTCTCAGGCAAGTGCAGCATTGGAGAGCTGGAATTAAAGGTGAGGGTCCTGAGTGACCTTGACTTCAGCATGTGTCTCGTGTAAGTCAGTCTTTTAGAGTCAGGACTTAACAGTGGCGACGAGTTACGGGATCACAGAATCCACAGAATGGCTACCAACAGCTCAGATGAGAAATACAATGCGAGAGACAATTGGGATGACTTTATAGAAAGGCTCCAGCAAAGCTTTGTGACCAAAGACTAGCTGGGCGACGATAAGGCAGACAAGAGAAGAGCCCATCTCTTGACCAGCTGTGGCTCGAAAACATACGCTTTACGGAAGACATGCTGGCACCCGAGAAACCAACAAGCAAGTCGTTTGAGGAGTTAAGCACACTGATAAGCGACCACCTGAAGCCAGCGAGCAGCCAACACATGGCCAGACACAGTTTCTACAAGTACAGACGTTGTGTGGGTCAAAGCATACCCGACTTCGTGGCGGAACTTCGGAGGCTGGCTAGTTCATGTGAGTTCCCCGATGAACTAAGGAGAGAAGTACTGAGAGATTTTTTTATTGAAGGAATAGGCCACGCAGGCATATTCCGAAAGCTTATCGAGACTAAGAACTTGACTCTTGAGGCAGCAGCACTGGTCGCACAGATGTTCTTGGCAGGCGACGAAGAAACGAGGCTGATCTATACTTCGGGTACGACAACCAACAAGGCATCGGAACAAGGGGTTCACATTGTGAAACAAACCGCTACCCCCACACACAGATAAAGGCAGGAGAGCAAGCCTTCAACAGCAGACAGTGGCACCAGAAGCCATCAAAATCAAAGGCCACATGAACGACCGATCACACCTCATCAACCCACAATGCAAGCAATCAACAACAGATTGACAGAAGCTCAAGGGAGATCAGCCAGACTCAGCTCATAGAAACATAGAAACATAGAAACATAGAAAATAGGTGCTGGAGTAGGCCATTCGGCCCTTCTAGCCTGCACCGCCATTCAATGAGTTCATGGCTGAACATGCAACTTCAGTACCCCATTCCTACTTTCTCACCATACCCCTTGATTCCCCTAGTAGTAAGGACTTCATCTAACTCCTTTTTGAATATATTTAGTGAATTGGCCTCAACAACTTTCTGTGGTAGAGAATTCCACAGGTTCACCACTCTCTGGGTGAAGAAATTCCTCCTCATCTCGGTCCTAAATGGCTTCCCCCTTATCCTTAGACTGTGTCCCCTGGTTCTGGACTTCCCCAACATTGGGAACATTCTTCCTGCATCTAACCTGTCTAACCCCGTCAGAATTTTAAACGTTTCTATGAGATCCCCTCTCATTCTTCTGAACTCCAGTGAATACAAGCCCAGTTGATCCAGTCTTTCTTGATAGGTCAGTTCCGCCATCGCGGGAATCAGTCTGGTGAACCTTCGCTGCACTCCCTCAATAGCAAGAATGTCCTTCCTCAGGTTAGGAGACCAAAACTGTACACAATACTCCAGGTGTGGCCTCACCAAGACCCTGTACAATTGTAGCAACACCTCCCTGCCCCTGTACTCAAATCCCCTCGCTATGAAGGCCAACATGCCATTTGCTTTCTTAACCGCCTGCTGTACCTGCATGCCAACCTTCAATGACTGATGTACTATGACACCCAGGTCTCTTTGCACCTCCCCTTTTCCTAATCTGTCACCATTCAGATAATAGTCTGTCTCTCTCTTTTTACCACCAAAGTGGATAACCTCACATTTATCCACATTATACTTCATCTGCCATGCATTTGCCCACTCACCTAACCTATCCAAGTCGCTCTGCAGCCTCATAGCATCCTCCTCGCAGCTCACACTGCCACCCAACTTAGTGTCATCCGCAAATTTGGAGATACTACATTTAATCCCCTCGTCTAAATCATTAATGTACAGTGTAAACAGCTGGGGCCCCAACACAGAACCTTGCGGTACCCCACTAGTCACTGCCTGCCATTCTGAAAAGTCCCCATTTACTCCTACTCTTTGCTTCCTGTCTGCCAACCAGTTCTCAATCCATGTCAGCACACTACCCCCAATCCCATGTGCTTTAACTTTGCACATTAATCTCTTGTGTGGGACCTTGTCGAAAGCCTTCTGAAAGTCCAAATATATCACATCAACTGGTTCTCCCTTGTCCACTCTACTGGAAACATCCTCAAAAAATTCCAGAAGATTTGTCAAGCATGATTTTCCTTTCACAAATCCATGCTGACTTGGACCTATCATATTACCTCTTTCCAAATGCACTGCTATGACATCCTTAATAATTGATTCCGTCATTTTACCCACTACCGATGTCAGGCTGACCGGTTTATAATTCCCTGTTTTCTCTCTCCCTCCTTTTTTAAAAAGTGGGGTTACATTGGCTACCCTCCACTCCATAGGAACTGATCCAGAGTCAATGGAATGTTGGAAAATGACTGTCAATGCATCCACTATTTCCAAGGCCACCTCCTTAAGTACTCTGGGATGCAGTCCATCAGGCCCTGGGGATTTATCGGCCTTCAATCCCATCAATTTCCCCAACACAATTTCCCGACTAATAAGGATTTCCCTCAGTTCCTCCTCCTTACTAGACCCTCCGACCCCTTTTATATCCGGAAGACTGTTTGTGTCCTCCTCAGTGAATACCGAACCAAAGTACTTGTTCAATTGGTCCGCCATTTCTTTGTTCCCCGTTATGACTTCCCCTGATTCTGACTGCAGGGGACCTACGTTTGTCTTTACTAACCTTTTTCTCTTTACATATCTATAGAAACTTTTGCAATCCATCTTAATGTTCCTTGCAAGCTTCTTCTCGTACTCCATTTTCCCTGCCCTAATCAAACCCCTTTGTCCTCCTCTGCTGAGTTCTAAATTTCTCCCAGTCCCCGGGTTCGCTGCTATTTCTGGCCAATTTGTATGCCACTTCCTTGGCTTTAATGCTATCCCTGATTTCCCTTGATAGCCACGGTTGAGCCACCTTCCCTTTTTTATTTTTACGCCAGACAGGAATGTACAATTGTTGTAGTTCATCCATGCGGTCTCTAAATGTCTGCCATTGCCCATCCACAGTCAACCCCTTCAGTATCATTCGCCAATCTATCCTAGCCAATTCACGCCTCATACCTTCAAAGTTACCCTTCTTTAAGTTCTGGACCATGGTCTCTGAATTAACTGTTTCATTCTCCATCCTAATGCAGAATTCCACCATATTATGGTCACTCTTCCCCAAGGGGCCTCGCACAACGAGATTGCTAATTAATCCTCTCTCATTACACAACACCCAGTCTAAGATGGCCTCCCCCCTAGTTGGTTCCTCGACATATTGGTCTAAAAAACCATCCCTTATGCACTCCAGGAAATCCTCCTCCACCGTATTGCTTCCAGTTTGGTTAACCCAATCTATGTGCATATTAAAGTCACCCATTATAACTGCTGCACCTTTATTGCACGCACCCCTAATTTCATGTTTGATGCCCTCCCCAACATCACTACTACTGTTTGGAGGTCTGTACACAACTCCCACTAACGTTTTTTGCCCTTTGGTATTCTGCAGCTCTACCCATATAGATTCCACATCATCCAAGCTAAAGTCCTTCCGAACTATTGCCTTAATTTCCTCCTTAACCAGCAATGCTACCCCACCTCCTTTTCCTTTTATTCTATCTTTCATGAATGTTGAATACCCCTGGATGTTGAGTTCCCAGCCCTGATCATCCTGGAGCCATGTCTCCGTAATCCCAATCACATAGTATTTGTTAACATCTATTCGGAAACAATGGAAACGCTCTGTGTTGGAGATGTGGGGGAAGGCACTCAACCAGGGTGTGTCGATTTCAGCATGCCGTTTGCAGAAAATGCAACTACACAGGGCATCTGGCTCGCATGTGCAGAAAAACAGTAGCTCAGCTGGTATACGAATCGGAAGGGTCGGAAAGCGGACCAGAAGACGGTTAGAACAGTGCACGGGACGCCGAGGTACAGCAGGTTAACACGATCAATGTCCACTGTTCTTACACCAAGATGCCTCCAATTATGATGATGGTTCTACTCAACGCGATACCCGTCAACACGGAACTGAACATGGGGGCCAGTCAATCCCTCATGAGCGTTCAACAATTTGAACATCTGTGGCTGCACAAAAGCAACAGACCAAAACTCACAAAGACCGACACCAAACTAAGGACCTATACTAAAGAAATCGTCCTAGTCCTTGGCAGCGCCATGCTCTCAGTCACACACAAAGGGATGGTGCACCGACTTTCCCTGTGGATTGTCCCCGGGGATCTCCCAGCCCTGTTGGGGAGAAGCTGGCTAGCAGAACTTAATTGGAAATGGGATGATGTTCATGCCATGTCGTCAGAGGAACGAACCTCCTGCTCAACAGTTCTAAGCCGTTTTGAACATCTCTTTCAGCCAGGTGTGGGCACCTTCAAAGGGGCTAAAGTCAGAATCTACATCACATAGAATGCCAGTCCGGCCCATCACAAGGCTAGAGCTGTGCCTTATATGATGAGGGAAAAGATTGAAAACGAACTGGACCGGCTTCTGCAGGAAGGCATAATTTCTCACGTGGAATTCAGCGACTGGGCAAGCCCCATCGTCCCCGTCATGAAGCCTGATGGATCCGTGCGAATCTGTGGGGATTACAAGTCTACCATAAACAGAGTCTCCCTACAGGACCAATACCCGCTGCCCAGAGCGGAGGACCTATTTGCCATGTTGGCTGGAGGGAAACTTTCTCGAAACTTGACCTCACATCTGCGTATATGACGCAAGAACTGACCGAAGAGTCTAAGCTACTCACCACCATCAACACACATCGAGGCCTTTTTGTGTACAATCGATGCCCATTCGGCATCAAGTCGGCAGCTGCTATATTCCAGCGCAACATGGAGAGTCTGCTCAAGTCCATCCCGGGGACGGTTGTGTTTCAAGATGACATACTTATCACGGGCAGGGACACCGACTCTCATCTCTGCAATCTTGAGGAATGTACTAAGTCGATTGGATAGGCTAGACCTAAGAGTTAAGAAATCCAAGTGTCTGTTTCTCGCGCCTGAGGTTGAATTTTTGGACAGAAGGATTGCCGCTGATGGAATCCGCCCAACCGAATCCAAAAGCGATGCGATTTGCCTCGCATCCAGGCCCCGGAATGTCTCGGAACTGCGTGCCTTTCTCGGGCTACTCAATTACTTTGGGAACTTTATGCAGAACTTGAGCACGCTGCTGGAGCCTCTCCACGTGCTACTCAGAAAGGAGTGCGATTGGTTTTGGGGGGACGCCCAAGAACGCGCCTTCAATGAGGCACACAACCTTCCATGTTCCAAGAGAGTTTTAGCCTTTTTTGACCCAGGTAAAAAGTTAGTCTTTACGTGTGATGCGTCAGTGTATGGGGTGGGGTGCGTTTTACAGCACGTCAATGATGCGGGTAAATTGCAGCCTGTTGCTTATGCCTCCGGGTCACTTTCGCGGGCGGAGCGCGGGTACAGTATGGTTGAGAAGGAGGCGCTCGCATGCATGTACGGTGTCAAAAAGATGCACCAATACCTTTTCGGGGCCAAGTTTGCATTAGAAACCGACCACAAACCCCTCACGTCCCTGCTATCCGAGTGCAAGGCAATTAACGGCAACGCCTCGGCGCGCATTCAGAGGTGAGCACTCATGCTGGCGGCTTACGACTACACGATAAGGCACAGACCAAGCACAGACAACTGTGCCGACGCGCTTAGCAGGCTACCCCTGGCGACCACAGAAGGGTCCGACGAACAGGTCTGTGAGATGGTCATGGCAATCAATGCCTTTGAATCCACAGGTTCGCCCATGATGGCTCGCCAAATCAGAGCCTGGACGACCAGCGACCCCACGTTATCTCTCGTTAAAAGATGCGTTTTAACGAGTGACTGGGCAGAGGCTCGCGATGCCTGCCCCGAGGAGGTCAAACCCTTCCATAGGCACATGCATGAACTCTCACTACAGGCAGACTGCCTGATGTGGGGCAGCCGAGTAGTTATGCCCTTACGAGGCAGGGAGGCTTTTGTCCGGGAGCTCCATCGCGAGCACCCGGGGATCATCCTTATGAAGGCCATAGCCAGATCTCATGTCTGGTGGCCTGGCATTGACACGGACTTGGAGCTCTGCGTCCGTCAGTGCACCATTTGTGCCCAACTCAGCAATGCCCCCAGGGAGACCCCCCTAAGCCCCTGGCCCTGGCCCACCAAACCGTGGTCACAGGTGCATGCTGACTATCCGGGCCCATTCATGGGCAAAATGTTCCTTGTAGTCATTGATGCATTTTCAAAATGGATCGAGTGCACCATTTTAAACTCGAGCGCCACCTCCACCACTGTGGAGAGCCTTAGAACCATGTTTGCAACGCACGGAATTCCTGACATGTTGGTCAGTGATAATGGTCCGTGCTTCACCAGCGCAGAATTTCATGATTTTATAGTTGACCACGGTATAAATCACGTTAATGCGGCACCTTTCAAGCCGGCCTCCAATGGCCAGGCAGAGCGAGCAGTGCAGATCATTAAACAAGGCATACTCAGAATCCAAGGTCCCACGCTGCAGAGCCGCCTGTCGCGATTGCTGCTGACATACAGATCTCGTCCGCATTCGTTGACTGGGGTTCCCCCCGCGCAACTATTGATGAAACGAACCTTAACGACCAGGCTCTCGTTAATCTTCCCAGACATGCATGAAATTGTTGAGGCTAAGTGTCAAAAGCTAACTGAGTACCATGACCGAAATTCGAGGGGGAGGTGGAATGAGATAGGGGACAAAGTGTTTGTGCTAAACTATGGCTGGGGTCCCAAATGGCTTGCTGGGACAGTAACAGACAAAGAGGGAAACAGGCTACTGGTTGTACAAATGGACAATGGCCAAACCTGCCGGAGGCATGTAGACCAAGTAAAAAGTAGATTCACTGATAACACTGAAGAACCAGAGGCAGACTACAATGTGGAACTCACACCACACCTTGGTGGACAGACAGGTGGAACAATTTGAGGAAAGGGCAGTCTCAATAGACAGCCCAGGCGAGATACCAGCAATCACACCGAACGAAAGAGATAGCCCGGGCGAGATACCAGCAATCACTCCGAATGAAAAACAGGCACCAAGGCAAACAACTGAACCACAACTAAGACGCTCCACGCGAGAGCGCAGACCACCTAAGAGACTGAATCTATAAAGGCAATAAGACCTTGGGGGAGGCTGATGTCATGTATCTCACACTACTGTACATAACTGTATCTTACCATACGATACATGACTGTAATAAGATATGACCTGTAACCACCAGCATACCTGACCACCAGGGGTGCACTTGCAGGAGATACTCCATACCTGTCCCACTGAGGTATAAAAAGAGAGGTCTCAGGCAAGTGCAGCACTGGAGAGATGGAATTAAAGGTGCAGGTCCTGAGTGACCTTGACTTCAGCATGTGTCTCGTGTAAGTCAACATTAGAGTCAGGACTTAACAGACTGGATCAACTGGGCCTTTATACACTGGAGTTTAGAAGGATGAGAGGGGATCTCATAGAAACAAATAAGATTCTGACTGGACTGGACAGGTTAGATTCGGGAAGAATAATTCCGATGTTGGGGAAGTCCAGAACCGGGGGACACAGTCTTCGGACAAGGGGAAGACCATTTAGGACTGAGATGAGGAGAAACTTCTTCACTCAGAGAGTTGTTATCCTGTGGAATTCCCTGACGCAGAGAGTTGTTGATGCCAGTTCATTGGATATATTCAAGAGGGAGTTAGCTATGGCCCTTGCGGCTAAAGGGATCAAGGGGTATGGAGAGAAAGCAGGAAAGGGGTACTGAAGGAATGACCAGCCATGATCTTATTGAATGATGGTGCAGGCTCGAAGGGTCGGATGGCCTACTCCTGCACCTATTTTCTATGTTTCTATTTTAAGAAAGGAGGGAGAGAGAAAACGGGGAACTACAGACCAGTTAGCCAGACATCAGTAGCAGGGAAAATGCTAGAATCTATTATTAAGGCCGTGGTAACAGGGAATTTAGAAAATAATAACAGGATTGGGTCGAGTCCACATGGATTTATGAAAGGGAAATCATGTTTGACAAATCTATTAGAGTTTTTTGAGGTTGTAACTAGCAGAATAGATAAGGGGGACCAGTGGATGTGGTGTATTTGGATTTTCAGAAGGCATTCGATAAGGTGCCACACAAGAGATTATTGAACAATATTAGGGTTCATGGGATTGGGGGTAATATACTAGCATGGATTGAAGATTGGTTAACGGACAGAAAACAGAATAGGAACGGGTCATTTTCGGGGTGGCAGGCTGTAACTAGTGGGGTGCCACAAGGATCGATGCTTGGGCCCCAGCTTTTCACAATCTATATCAATGATTTAGATGAGGGGACCAAAGGTTATATATCTAAGTTTACTGATGATACAAAGCTCACTGGGAATGTAAGTTGTGAGGAGGATGCAAAGAAAATTCAAGAGATTATAGACAGACTAAGTGAGTGGGCAAGAACATGGCAAATGGAATATAAAGTGAAGAAATATGAAGTTATCCACTTTGGTAGGAAAATTGGAAAAACAGAGTATTTTTTAAATGGTGAGAGATTGAGAAATGTTTGGGTTCAGAGGCACCAGGGTGTCCTTGTATACGAATCAATCAGTTAACATGCAGGTACAGCAAGCAATTAAGAAAGCAAATGGTATGTTGGCCTTTATTACAAGAGAATTGAGTATAATAGTAAAGGTGTCTTACTGCAATTATATAGGACCCTGGTGAGACCGCACCTTTAGTATTGTGTGCAGTTTTGGTCTCCGAACCTAAGGAAGGAGGGCAAGGTTCACCAGACTGATTCCTGGGATGGGGGGATTGTCCTTTGAGGAGAGATTGTGTACACTCGGCCTATATTCTCTAGAGTCTAGAAGAATCAGCGGTGATATCATTGAAACATACAAAATTCTTACAGGACTTGACAGGGTAGATGCAGGGTAGATGTTTCCTCTGGCTAAAAAGTCTAGAACCAGGGGTCAGAGTCTCAGAATAAGGGATTGGCCATTTAGGACTGAGATGAGGAGAAACTTCTTCACTCAGAGTGGTGACTCTTTGGAATTCCTGACCGCAGAATGGTATGGAGGCTCAGTCTTTCAGTATATTCAAGACTGAGTATTGTCTTCCAAACACAGATGAGGCTGCACACAGGGAGTTTGAAGTAACAGTGACCTCAGTCTTTAATAAGACACTCCAGAGTGAGGAACAGGCCTTAGGAGCCGGCTTATATACAATGCTCCCAAGGGATGCTGGGATCCCTTGAGACTTCAGGGGATGAGCTCCCTGATGGCGGAACATGGGAGTGCATGCTTTACAGATACACAACATCACTACCCCTCCAAAGTCAAAGTGAAAACTATTTTCAAGGTGAGGCGGTCGGGAGCCTTTCTTTCCCTGGTGGACCGCCTCGGTACAAATGTATGTTCTGGTGTGTTAGCTGTGCCCTCACTGGGCTGGCGTGTTGTTGGCCTGCAGGGCTGCTAGGTGAGCCTGGCCTTGCTGGGCTTTTGGGCGTGATGGGTTCGATTTCCTGGTCCGGGGTGGTGTCGTTGATCCTTTGGGTGTGTGTTGTGGGCTCGAAAAAGGTGGTGTCTGCTGTGGGTTGTTCAGGGCAGTCTGTGAACTGCAGCCTCGTTTGGTCCAAGTGCTTTCTACAAATTTGTCCATTGTCTAGTTTGGCTACAAACACCCTATTCCCTTCTTTAGCTATCACCGTGCCCACGTTCCACTTGGGACCATGTCCATAGTTTAGCACATACACAGGGTCATTCAGATCAATTTCCTGAGACACAGTGGCGCGACCATCGTTTATATTTTGCTGCTGCCGCCTACTCTCTACCTGATCATGCAGGTTGGGGTGAACCAGCGAGAGTCTGGTTTTAAGTGTCCTTTTCATGAATAGCTCAGCCGGGGGCACCCCTGTGAGCGAGTGGGGTCTCGTGCGGTAGCTGAGCAGTACTCGGGACAGGCGGGTTTGGAATGAGCCTTCTGTGACTCGTTTAAGGCTTTGTTTGATGGTTTGTACTGCCCGCTCTGCCTGCCCATTGGAGGCTGGTTTAAACGGGGCCGAGGTGGCATGTTTGATCCCATTGCGGGTCATGAATTCTTTAAATTCAGCACTGGTGAACCATGGCCCGTTGTCACTGACCAGTATGTCAGGCAGGCCGTGTGTGGCAAACATGGCCCTCAGGCTTTCAATGGTGGCGGTGGGGGTGCTTCCCAACATTATTTCACATTCAATCCATTTTGAAAAAGCATCCACCACCACCAGAAACGGGCCCGCATAGTCGACATGAATCCTCGACCATGGTTCTGGAGGGCCAGGACCATAAACTTAGTGGTGGCTCTCTGGGCGGGTTGCTCAACTGAGTACAAATGCTGCATTGCCGTACACAGGACTCTAAGTCAGCGTCGATACCGGGTCACCACACGTGGGATCTGGCTATCGCTTTCATCATTACTATACCCAGGTGTGTGCTTTGGAGATCCGAGATGAATGTCTCCCTGCCCTTTTTGGGTAGCACTACACAGCTACCCCACAACAGGCAGTCTGCCTAAATGGACAGCTCGTCCTTTCGCCGCTGGAATGGCTTGATTGGCTCTTGCATTTCAACGGGGATGCTGGCCCAGCTCCCATGCAATACACAGTTTTTTGACTAGAGACAGCAGAGGATCTGAGTTGGTCCAAGTCCTAATCTGGCGGGCCGTGACAGGTGATTTATCATTTTCAAACGCTTCCATGGACATCAACAAGTCTGTAGGCTGCGCCACCATCAACAAGTTTGCAGGCTGTGCCATTTCCACCCCCGTGGTGGACAATGGTAGCCGACTGAGAGCATCCGCACAGTTCTCGGTGCCTGGCCTATGGCGCATGGTATAGTTATACACTGATAGCGCGAGTGCCCACCTTTGTATGCAGGCTGAGGCATTGGTATTTATCCCCTTGTTTTCAGCGAACAGAGATGTGAGGGGCTTGTGATCGGTTTCCAGCTCAAATTTGAGGCCAAACAGATACTGATACATTTTCTTTACCCTGAACACACACGCTAATGCCTCTTTTTCAATCATGCTGTAGGCCCTCTCGGCCTTCAACAAGCTCCTGGAAGCATTGGCGACAGGTTGCAACTTCCCCGCAATGTTAGCTTGTTGTAATACACACCCACCTCCGTACGACAACGCGTCACATGCGAGCGTAAGTCTTTTACATGGGTTATACAATACCAGCAGCTTGTTGGAGCATAAAATGTTTCTGGCTTTCTCAAAAGCAATTACTTGTTTTTTTCCCCATATCCAGTTGTCACCTTTGCGCAATAACACATGTAGGGGCTCTAAAAGGATGCTTAACCCCGGTAGGAAGTTACCAAAATAGTTGAGGAGTCCCAGGAACGACCGCAGCTTTGTGACATTCTGTGGCCTGGGCGTGTTCCAGATAGCCTCTGGCTTGGCGTCTGTGGGCCGAATGCCGTCAGCCGCGATCTTTCTCCCCAAAAACTCCACTTCTGTTGTCATGAAGACGAATTTCACCTCTTCAGCCACAGCCCTACGCGATCCAGTCGCTGGAGGACCTCCTCCAGGTTTTATAGGTGCTTGGCGGTGTCCCGACCCGTGACCAATATGTTGTCCTGAAAGACCACCATGTGTGGTACCGACTTGAGTAGGCTCTCCATGTTTCTCTGGAAGATCACTGCAGCCGACCGAATTCCAAACGGGCATCTGTTGTAGATGAACAGTCCCTTGTGCCTGTTGATGCAGGTGAGGCCCTTCGAAGACTCCTTCAGCTCCTGCGTCATGTAGACCAAAGTCAGTTCGAGCTTGGTGAAAGTCTTGCCTCCTGCCAGCGTTGCAAATAGGTCGTCTGTCTTAGGTAGCGGGTATTGGTCCTGTAGCGAGACACGTTTAATAGTTACTTTATTTTAGCCCCAAATCCTGACCGTGCCATCACTTTTGAGTACTGGAACAATCGGGCTGGCCCACTCGCTGAATTCCACTGGGGAGATGATGCCCTTGCATTGCAGCCTGTCCAGCTCAATTTCCACTCTCTCCCTCATCAAGTGAGGTACCGCTCGCGCCTTGTGGTGAATGGGTCGTGCCTCTGGGACGAAGTGGATCTGCACCTTCGGCCCGGAAAAAGTTCCAATGCCTGGCTCAAATAGGGAAGGAAATTTGTTAAGAACCTGGGTACATGAGGCCTCATTGACATGTGATAGCGCTCAGATGTCATCCCAGTTCCAGCGGATTTTGCCCAGCCAGCTCCTTCCAAGCAGTGTGGGGCCATCACCTGGGACAATCCAGAGTGGCAGTTCGTGCACCATGCCCTCGTAGGTGACCTTGACCATGGCGCTGCCCAGGACAGTGATAAGCTCTTTGGTGTTCGTTCTCAGTTTCGTGTGGATGGGGCTGAGGGCAAGTCTGAATGCCTTGTTGCACCACAGTCTCTCAAGCATCTTTTTACTCATGATGGATTGGCTAGCACCAGTATCCAGTTCCATGGCTACAGGTAAGCCATTCAATTTTACGTTTAGCATTATAGGTGGACATTTCATCGAAAATGTGTGCACCCCGTGTACTTCAGCATCTGCCTCATCTCTCTGAGGCTTGAAATTGCTTTGATCCACCATCGACCGATCTTCCTCTGCCACGTGGCGGTAGGCAGGTTTTGCAGAGCTTGCAGCTTGTTTGCAAGCTCGTTGGAGGTGCCCCATTGTTCCACAGCTCTTGCAAACATACCCTTTGAAGCGGCATGAATAGGCTGAATGGAAGCCTCCACAATGCCAACAAGGTGTGAATTGCCTTGCATTCATCCTTTGTTGCGGACTCTGAGTCATCTGGGTCACCTGAGGTCTGCTGGCAGTTGCAGACTCATGGGTTCTGCCCTGTACATTTCTGCTCGCAAACACAGTTCCAGTTGATTTATGAACATTGCTCGTACTTGTGTGCTAAGAGATTTGTTTGGTGTTATCACTGGTAGACATAAACGCCTGTGCTATCGCAATGGCCTCACTGAGGGTCGGTGTCTCTATCGTCAAAAGTTTTCGTAGGATGGTCTCGTGGCCAATGCCCAGTACAGAAAATTCTCTGAGCATTTGTTCCAGGTAGCCATCAAACTCACATTGTCCTGCAAGTCGCCTTAGTTTGGCCACATAGCTCGACACTTCCTGACCTTCAGATCGCTGGCACGTGTAGATCCGATTCCTCGCCATCAGCATGCTCTCCCTCGGGTTATGTTGCTCCCGAACCAATGTACACAGCTCCTCATCCGACTTATCTGTGGGTTTCACCAGAGCCAGAAGATTCTTCATGAGGCTGTAGGTCGGTTCCCCGCAGACTGTGAGGAGGACCGCTCTCCTTTTTGCAGCGCTTCCTTCTCCATCCAGCTCATTGGCTACAAAGTACTGGTCTAGCCTTTTGACATAGACCTCCCAATCCTTACCCTCCGAGAACTTCTCCAGGATGCCCACAGTTTGCTGCATCTTTGCGTTGGATTCGTATTCTCCTCGCCAGTTATTGTGTTCCGAACACAGATGAGACTGCACACAGGGAGGTTAAAGTAACAGTGACCTCAGTCTTTATTAAGACACTCCAGAGTGAGGAACAGGCCTTAGGGGCTGGCTTATATACAGTGCTCCCAAGGGATGCTGGGATCCCTTGGGACTTCAGGGGATGAGCTCCCTGGTGGCGGAACATGGGAGTGCATGCTTTACAGATACTCAACACTGGGATCGATAGATTTTTGGATATTAAAGGAATCAAGGGATATGGGGATCGTGCAGAAAAGTAGAATTGAGGTAGAAGATCAGCCATGATCTCATTGAATGTCGGAGCAGGCTCGAGAGGCCAAATGGCCGACTACTGCTACTGTGTTCTATGTTATCATCAGGATACAACTTTGCCGTTTAAATAAGACTCTTGCTCAAAATTTTTCTAATCACAAGTTTTTGGGTAACTCTGAGCTGTCAATTAATTTGGATATCTTTCAAAATTGGAAGCACATGCAAACTTGAAGACAAACAAACTGTGAGGGGCCGAATTTGGCCTATTGTGCACCTGCCGGAGGCACTAACAGGGTGCAAAAGGGGTACGCCATTTAGGACTGAGATGTGGAGAAACTTCTTCACTCAGAGAGTTGTTAACCTGTGGAATTCCCTACCGCAAAGAGTTGTTGATGCCAGTTCAGTTTTGCTCGGGCGCGGTAATAACAGCATCCCCGTGGAATTGGGTGGAGCTTTTGGGGAGGCACTGCAAGATAGTGCCTCGCTCCTACCGGTAGCGCCCCACTACTCCGTGTCATCGCCGTGCGCAGCACCCCGTTACCGCCCCAAAAGTGAAATTCTGCCGCGCATCCTCACTTACTGTCTGGCGGTCACAACAACAACTTCAGCTGCCGAGTTGCAGTCGGGAATTGGCTAGAAGAGTGCTATTTAAAGGTGTCATCTTGAAAAAAAAGTGTTGTTGGCTATTACTCTTTGCAGCTTGCTAACTCATAAGCAAAGTGGCTGGTGGACAGATTGCAGCAATTTTAACTTCAAGGACTGTTCTGGCTCCGAACTATTCCCCTGTATCATTCAAGGCAAACTTCAAATAACAACATTTATCTCGTTTCATGGTAGTTGTGTTGCCACTATATTTCCTGCTCCGGTTTCACTGTCGGAGGCTACTTAGGCGAAGACAAACGCAAAGACCAATGCAGAGAGAAAGGCATAGAAAAAGATAGGGAGAAGCACAGGGAGCAGCACAGGGAGAGAGCCACAGGGAGAGAGGCACAGGGAGAGAGGGAGAAGGCCCAATACAGCTAGCAATAGAAACATAGAAACATAGAAAATAGGTGCAGGAGTTGGCCATTCGGCCCTTCGAGCCTGCACCACCATTCAATAAGATCATGGCTGATCATTCACCTCAGTACCCCTTTCCTGCTTTCTCTCCATACCCCTTAATCCCTTTAGCCGTAAGGGCCATATCTAACTCCCTCTTGTATATATCCAATGAACTGGCATCAACAACTCTCTGTGGTAGGGAATTCCACAGGTTAACAACTCTCTGAGTGAAGAAGTTTCTCCCCATCTCAGTCCTAAAGGGCTTACCCCTTATCTTTAGACTGTGAGCCCTGGTTCTGGACTTCCCCCAACATCGGGAACATTCTTCCTGCATCTAACCTGTCCAGTCCTGTCAGAATTTTATATGTTTCTATGAAATCCCCTCTCATCCTTCTAAACTCCAGTGAATACAGGCCCAGTCGACCCAGTCTCTCCTCATATGTCAGTCCTGCCATCCCGGGAATCAGTCGGGTGAACCTTCGTTGCACTCCTTCAATAGCAAGAACATCCTTCCTCAGATTAGAAGACCAAAACTGAACACGATATTCCAGGTGAGGCCTCACCAAGGCCCTGTACAACTGCAGTAAGACCTTCCTGCTCCTATACTCAAATCCCCTAGCTATGAAGGCCAACATACCATTTGCCTTCTTCACCGCCTAGTTAAACCCTTTGTCCTCCTCTGCTGAATTCTAAATTTCTTCCAGTCCTCAGCTTTGCTGCTTTTTCTGGCCAATTTATATGCCTCTTCCTTGAATCTAATACTATCCTTAATTTCCCTTGTTAGCCATGGTTGAGCCACCTTCCCTGTTTTATTTTTTACTCCAGACAGGAATATACAATTGTTGAAGTTCATCCATGTGATCTTGAAATGTTTGCCATTGCCTATCCACCGTCAACCATTTAAGTATCATTCGCCAATCTATTCTAGCCAATTAACGCCTCATACCATCGAAGTTACCTTTCCTTAAGTTCAGGATCCTAGTCTCTGAATTAACTGTGTCACTCTCCATCTTAATAAAGAATTCTACCATATTATGGTCACTCTTCCCCAAGGGGCCTCGCACAACAAGATTGCTAATCAGTCCTTTCTCATTACACATCACCCAGTCCAGGATGGACAGCTCTTTAGTTGGCTCCTCGACATATTGGTCTAGAAAACCATCCCTAGTACACTCCAGGAAATCCTCCTCCACCGCATTGCTACCAGTTTGGTTAGCCCAATCTATATGTAGATTAAAGTCGCCCACGATAACTGCTTTACCTTTATTGCACACATCCCTAATTTCTTGTTTGATACTGTCCCCAACCTCACTACTACTGTTTGGTGGTCTGTACACAACTCCCACTAGCGTTTTCTGCTCTTTGATATTCCGTAGCTCTTCCGGAGATCCTACCCTCCCATTGTATTCCAGCAGCAGTTCTCCTAAACCACCGAGGAACAGTGTATTCGAAGGCTGTGCTTCAGCAAGGACATGGTCACAGAGCTCTGCCACCTCCTGCAACCCGACCTCGAGCCTCAGACCAGGGTGAGGACAGCTCTCTCAGAGGCAGTCAAGGTCACCATTGCGCTCAATTTCTATGCCAATAAATCCTTCCAGGGAGCGACAGGAGACAGCTCCAACATCTCCCAGTTTGGCGACCATACGCAAGGTCACAGATTCTCTGTACAGAAGGACAAGGGAATACATTTGACCAGAGAGAAGCAACAGGAATGTGCATGTGGCTTCGTCAGGATAGCGTGCTTCCCCATGGTGCAGGGCGCCATTGACTGCACCAACGTCGCTTTGCGGGCACCGCATCACAATCCTGAAGTATTCCGTAACTGCAAAGACTTTCACTCACTAAATGTGCAGTTGGTGTGTGACCACACACGCCGACTCCACACTGTGAATGCCCGCTATCCTGGCAGCAGCCACGATGCTTTCATCCTGTGTCAGACCGGTGTGCCAGCTCTCTTCCAGCCAACACAACAAGCTCGCGGCTGGCTACTCGGAGACAAGTGCTATCTGCTCTCCACCTGGCTCATGACTTCCCTCCGCAACTCCACCATTCCTGCCCAGCACTCATACAATGAGAGCCATGCCATCACCAGGAATATCATTGAACAGACGATTGGAGTGCTGAAGCAATGGTTCCACTGCCTTGACTGCTCAGGAGGAGTCCTCCAGTAAGTCGGCTGAACGGGTGTCCCAATTCGTCGCCATCTGCTGCATTCTGCACAACCTCGCCATCTTGAGGCCACAGCCATTGCCACCAAGTATAGCCGCACCACCTGAGGAAGAGAAGGATAATGAGGAAGAGAAGGAGGAGGATGAGGAGCAGGAAAAGGAGGAAGAGGAGCAGGAGCAGCAACAACAGTGATGGAAGAGGCAGCAAGCCCATCGCGATTCTGCAAGACAGGCCCACGACCATCTCATCAGACTTCAGTTCCAGTGAATTTTATCCCATTTCCTCTGGACGTCCCTCTGACTACGTCTATTTTCACTTCCATTCCAAAGCCCCAAAACTGAAATGAGACAAAATAACAAAGAATAAACATTCCAATCCGAATTTATATCAGAACAACAAACGCTTACATAGTGTATTTACTAATCACCCTTGTGCATTTCCTTATATCCCCTCTTTGCTTTAACTATTCAGGAGCTCCTCCACTGTGTCTCCCCTGTGGCTGCACGGCTAGTGGAAAATTGCTGTGTGTCAGTGCCAGAGGCTACAAATGGCCTTGCAGGATGCCCTCCACCAGCTCTGAGCCTGGAAAGCTCGGCTGTAGACTGCACCACCTCAGGCTGGAAAGTGGCAGTCTAGGCTGGCTGAGTGACAGGCAGTGGCAAGTGCAGTGGCAGAGTGGCAGTAGTGGGCTCAGGAATGCTGTCATCCTGAGAGAGGACAGCAGGTTCCTGCTCCATTGATCCACTGCCACTCCCCCGGGGCAGCACCTCAGCATCCAAACCAATCTGCTGAGCACTGTGTAGTGGTCTGCTGCGACACTGTGAGGTCCCCGGTGGACTGTGGTGGACCCAGTGGTGATGGCAGCAGTCAAAGCTCGCGTGGCATGCAACGAAGACTGCATGAGAGCAGTCAGAGACTGGATGCCAACATTCATTGAGACTACATGAGAGCAGTCCTCGACTGGTTGCCAGCAGTCATTGACTGTATGACACAAGTCAGACCATGCGTGGCATCAAGCTGAGACTGCATGACAGCAGTCTGAGATTTGATGCCAGCACTCACTGACTGCATGACAACACCAAGATGTTGCAGGGCATCAACCTGAGGCTACATGAGAGCAGTCTGAGCTTCTGTATTACAGCACTAAGATGTTGAGTTGCTTCTACCAGTGCTGCAATGGAGGCTTACACATCGCCCAAGACACGCGTCATGAGGTCTGGATCCACACGGTCTCTCTGGGGGTGCACCATGGTCTGTTGACTGGCATAGATGTACTCCATGGTATGTGCAGAGCTCTGTCCAATGCTTGAGGCGAGCTCTTCCACACTCTGTACCATTGTCACGAGGCGCTCGGGCATTGCACCTATGATGTCAGAGTGCATTTTGCCTTTGTGTGAATGCCTCCCCATCGAAGTCCTTATCTGAGTCCTGTGGAGCAGAACTTGCACGTGAACTCGCCCTTCGGGGAGATGGCTCCCGAAGTTCCATTTCCCCTTGGCTTTGCTGCAGCCCACTAGGCCCTAGTGCATCACCCAGTGCAGCCCCTCTACTCAGCTAAACTCTAACGAATGTGTAGTGCCAGTATCTGAGCTGGTGCCTGTGGATGAGAGAAGCAGCGACTAAGTGTTTGACTCCTCCTCCTCCTGCTCTTCCTCTCTTCCTGCTCTTCCTCTCCCTCCACAATGTATTGGGCGGGGGAAGTGGGGGGGGGGGGGGGTTTGCGGGGGAGGTGGTGGCAGGGGCTCAGGTGCAGGATATACAGTTTCTGCCTGGTTATCTGAAAGCATAAATGGCACAAGTCTCGCATTAAGGTGAGGGCAGTGGGGCAGGAATGGAGCAAGGAATGCAGACAGTATCGGAGCTGGAAAGTGATAAAGCCTTCAGGTGTAGGGGGGAAATGATGAGAGAAGAAGAGGGTTTTGGAAAGTGATAGAGCTTCCTGATGTGTGAGGGAAGTGGTATCAGGAAAGGAGAGGGGATAAAGATATCGTTATTTCCCCAGCGGGCTCGACATCTCCGCCGGCCACAGTGCCTACCATCTGCGGGCCAAAGAGCCCCAGCGCTCGCTCCTCAAGGTCAGAGAGGTGCTGCAGTTCAGGTTCCCCTCTTCCAGTCCTCTGCTGCTCCCGTCTGTTATGTGCCATCTTGGCCTGCAAAAGAAAGGAACTCGTGGGAGTAAGAGTCCAGCTATGTATGTGGAAGATATGTCTGCAGGTGAATAACTGTGAATGTAGGCAAGGTGTGAGATGAGGATCTGCAGATGCTTGGTGGTTGAGTGCTGTGGAAGTGACGGTTTGCACAGTGTGCACAGACAGAGGTTGAGAGGCTGGTATGGAGGAGATGTGGAAGCCACCCGACATAGATCGTTGAATTTCTTGCGGCACTGGGTGAGGCTTCTCTGCACCTCAGTGCTGGCCGACACTTCCTGGGACACCTCTTGCCACATGGCATGGAACACCTGCAGTCATGGCTGTAGTATATGCAAGCACTCTAATAATGACTCCACAAGGTAAGGGTATTGTACTTGAACTGTAGTGACCTTAGTCCTTTATTGCAGCTCCTTGAGTGAGGACACAATGAGATGAGCTCCCTTTTATACTTGGTTACCTGCAGTGTACAGGTGACCCTTAGGTCTCCACCAGTAGCACCCTCTGGTGATACAGGTATGGTGTATACAGTGTGAAGATACATTCAGTGGTCTAGTGTTACAGTACATACATTATACATACATAAAAACACTCCCCCCTAAGTCTTGTGCCACAGGCTTTATCATGGTGTGCTCTGGCCCTCGACTTGAGTGCCCAAAGCACTTGCACTTTGTCTTTGCTTGGGAATGGCTCTCTCCCTGTAGACCCACAAGTCCTTATTGCCACGACATTGGGAAGTGGTCGGCAGTGGACGGTTGGAGGTTGTGGTGAGGGTTGTGTGGGTTCTGGGTGTGATCCATGTGTCCATGGCTACATACATCAATTTTCCCCTCCCATACATAGACCATGTGTGTGGCTCAACACCTGCATTGGCATACATGTACAGAGAATAAGGATTCGGATTGGTTATGTCACTGTTTTAGAGTTCAGCAGTGGTGGAGCAAGTTCATATTACGGGTAGGATACATACATGGTATTGCGGTCTGACCCTTGGGGTGCAGGTGGGTGAGGACGTTTAATGGTGGGCAGAACCACAGGAGTGTGTGGCCTCCCTGTCCTCCTTTGAGGACTGCAGGGTCTCCCTTCTGCCCTTCAGCGGTGGTAAAAGTCTGGTCATCCCAGACTCCCGCCGGGAGGGCTGGAGAGTGCTGGCCTCTTGCTCCCGCTGCTGGCCCTGGTGGCCAGGGGGTAGGACCAGTCTGGGGCAGGGTGCCAGTGGTGGTGCCTGTGCCGTCCCTTGATCGCTGGCCCTACAGTGGGTATGCTCCCACTGTGTGTGTGGCCACCCTCCCTGGGGCATCACATTGGTCCCGGAGGAGCAGGCTACATGATCGGGTAGCCCGCTGGACTTGGGTGCTTCCCACGGGCGGTTACCTTTGGCTTTGTCGACGTGCATGTAGAACCTGACATCATATCTCATTTCATCATTAGCTTTCATGATACATTGGCTCCAACCGCAATCAGCCGACTTTACATTGTTATTTGTCTTTACACTTTCGCATTTGTCAATTACATCACTTTCCCATGTACTATCAGCATCTCGGTGCAAGGTTGTGTTTATATACTTGAATTTGTCAATTATATCACTTTCCCATATACTATCAGCATCTGTGCGCAAGGTTACATTTAGATACCTGCATTTGTTAGTTACATTTTTTTTCATTAGTATTACCAGCATCACTGTTCAACAGTACATTTATATACTTGCATTTGTTGATTGCATCTTTCACATTAGTGTCACCGACATCGCTGTACAAAGAGCGGAACTGTCCCTTTAATAGTTCTGGGTTGCCAGTCTCCTTTAAAAGAGCCTTGCAACCTTTACCCCAATCCAGTTCACTGCTCGGCAACATGTTGCTCCCTCAACGTTGCCCCTCGTGGTCTGGTCGCGGCCATCTTGATTTCAGGTGCTTCACCTCATGGTGTGGGCGCCATCTTCTTTTTCTTGACGAGGCAGGTTGCGGTGATCCTTTTCTCCCCAGATTCTGCCACGGAAGCCGGGAATCTACCTTCTGCGCCGATCTTCTTCCCTCGGCGTCCTGCCATTGGAGCTCAGAAGGTGAGGTCGGATCATCTTGCCGTTGAGTTGTGCAGTCTGTGTCGTCGCCACGCAGTCGAGTAGGATGATAGGATTTCCAGGTGCTGTGATGGATCCAAGTTTGGGGCCGTGTAGGACGTCGATCGCCGGAGCCTGGAGGCTTTCCCAGCTCCAACCGATTTGAATTTGCTTCATCCATCTTCTTCCCAGCAGCGTTGGACCATCACCAGCAACGATCCACAAAGGTAACTTGTGCATCGCGCCGCCATGGGACACCTGGACACCCACGCTGCCAACGACTGGGATGGTGTCTTTTGTGTAAATGAGCAGCTTCACTTGGATTGGGAACATTTTGGGTCGGTTGGCGGGATTGTCCCAGAGTTTTTCGAAGGCCGTCTGATTCATCAGCGATTGGCTCACCCCTGTGTCGACCTCCATCGAGACTGGAACACCATTGATTTCTACTTCCATTTTCCACGGGGAACTCTTGGTGGAGCAGGTATACACTCCATACAGCTCTTCCAGGGGCTGAGCCGCTTCATAGATTCTCTCTTCATCTTCATCAGCCCTGGAGCCCGGGTGATCGGCCAACTCTTCAGCGACTCGGTGAGTAACACTTTTTCTACACATTCGCTGGAGATGACCTTTAGTGTTGCAGCCTTTGCAAGTATAGTCTTTGTATCGGCACTGGTGGGCCTGATGATTTCCTCCACAGCGCCAGCATGAGGCTAGCCGGTTGGCCCCATGTGGCGGACTCAGGGTTCCAGGACTCGGGGCAGTAGCCTTGCCTCTGAAAGGTGCCATTCGGTTCACTGTACTCATCGGGTTAGAGTCCTGGGGGTGAGTCATCATCCTTCTGGAATCAAAGGCCGAAATCATGAATGCCTGGCTCACTTTAATTGCCTTCTGCAGGGCGACTGTCGTGGCCGATCCCAATAACGAAGATGTACCTTAGTGCTTCGGTGAGGTGGTCGCCAAAATCACACCGTGCAGCCAATCGTCTCAGGTCTGCAGCATATTTTGCAATTTCTTGGCCTTCGGGCCGCCAGTGGGTGTAGAACCGGTATCTGGCTGTGAGGATGCTCTCTTTAGGTTTGAGCTGTTCCTGTATTATTGTTACGAGCTCCGCGTAAGTTTTGGTTGTCGTCTTCATTGGGGCTAGCAGGTCCCTGGCGAGGCCATGGACAGTAGGCCCACAACTGCTGAGCAGGAGAGCTCTGCACTTATCAGCCAACGAGGTCGGGTCGTCTCCTGCTCGGTCATTTGCAATGAAGAAGTGTTCAAACCTTTCCACAAAGGCATCCCAATCTTCCCCATTAGCGAATTGTTGAAAGTTGCTTAGGTTCGACATATTGTGCGTGGAAATTCGTAACCTCGTCGCCAGTTGTAGTTTATGCAAGCACTCTAATAATGACTCCAAAAGGTAAGGGTATTGTACTTGAACTGTAGTGACCTTAGTCCTTTATTGCAGCTCCTTGAGTGAGGACACAATGAAGTGAGCTTCCTTTTATACTTGGTTACCTGCAGTGTACAGGTGACCATTAGGTTACCACCAGTAGCACCTTCTGGTGGTATAGGTATGGTGTATACAGTGTGAAGATACAGTCAGTGGTCTAGTGTTACAGTACATACATTATATATACATAACAATGGCCTCCTTCCCAAGGCAGGGAACAGGGAATCCCTCCTGGTCTCCAGTATTTCCACCAATGCTTCCAGAGCCACATTGTTGAATCTTGTGGCCCTCTCCCTTGAAGAGGGATTTCCAGCAGCCATTTCACAAACTTCCTCAGCTCTACAGATGAGTGATTAACTTCAGCAATGCTGAAAATGAGCATCAGCAGCTTCAAATGACCTCCCCTTTAACAGCCAGATGGAGATGGAGTTAAGGATTGAAAGCTGATTGCTGAATGGAACTCAGCTGAAATTGGGTAAGTGGCTGTGAATAGTGCCCTTGCAACACCCAGCTGAGGTGATTCGCACCACATTTACCGCCCCCACCTCCCTCACTCCTGGGGCGAAAATGCCCAGTTTTCCACAATTTGGTAAGGCATCGCGCCGGGCGCTTGGCGCCGTGACTGCGATATTAGGCAGGTTCGGCGGCTTCACTGGTAGGCATTTCTACCGACTGGAAAAGCTATCACTACATTAGGGGTCCCGGGGCGGTACCATCCAGAGATCAAGGTAAGTTGTTAACAAATTTTTTCAGCATATATTTATTAATGGCACCATTGGGGAAGTGTGCGTGTGGGTGAAATAAATTTTCACAAACTTTTTTTTTTGCTTTATCAAGAAGAATGCCGGCAGCCTACCGTGGGGAAATTAAGTCGGCCTCCTGAGTTACCTGAGCTCCAGCTCAGCTGGTGCCCGAGGACAAGTGTGGAACGTCTCTTTTAGCGCTGCACTCTCAGCTTTGGGGAAAAATACTGAATTTGGTAATTTGACAGTAAAATCACCCTTCAGGCGGTGTCACCACATCAAACACAAATTCGACCCTGGTGACTTTAAAGTTGACAACAGACAGATTCTTGTGCAATGCCCAAACTATGGAATCCAGAGATCTGGTCCAGTCACCAAATTAAGGACCTACTTTTCATGCTATGTAAGTCGAGCTACTAATTTTCCTGGTCTGGCAATTAATCAGTACATAATGCCAGCTATAGCAACTTGGAGGAATTTTGGAAATTACAATTAACACCAAAATCAGTTCATAGGTAAATTCCAGATAAATCTTTAGGAATTTATTTTCAAACTTTAATAGTGAAATAAGAACAGGTACTGAGATATCAATTCTTTTCTGTTTAGATTGGTAAGTATTAGCTTAAGTTTAAAGTTTTTAGCATTTGTAAAATGCTGTTATTTTCAAAAGAATTCAAGCTGTATGTGTATTTTATCAAGCTGTCAATTTGTGACAAATTTCATAAGAAAGCAGCAGGAACTCATTAAAATGTTATAGCTGTGCTCCAACTTCAGAACAAATCTTAAACCAACTGCAGCGCTGTTTAATGATGTTGAGTGTATTTCTACCTATAATGTGCATTGCACTTTATGACCACGGCTAGGAAGCAGATTCTTGGGGCTAGACTTTCCACTAGGGGGCCATCTCCCAAAAAAGTGGGCGATGTTCCAGCGATGTGGGACGTTTCGGCCTTGCTGATCGCCTGCACATCGCCCATTTTTTTTTGTTGAGATTTTCCACTCGGCCTTACTCCGGCGATATCAAATGGGCGATGTGATTTTTCGGCGATCTCACGATCGCCCACCTAAAACGGAAGTGAAAAATAAAGCTTCCCTAGCATCGCTATTGTGCGCATGTATGCGATTTTTTTTGTGGTTGATTTTCTTTGCCACGTTTTGAGAGGTCAGGGGTCATCAGACATGCTCAGAAGTACAGGGAGGGTCAGAGAGCGAGAGAGAGGAAAGAAGGGTTTGAATTGCTGGATTCGTGTCTGTGATTAGAATAACAATCTTTTTGTAAATTATCCTTGATTTATCGGTTTGAAATAATTATATTGCACTACAAGTTATCCATACTGTACAATACAAAGAAAAATATATTGTATAATATATTTATAAATATATTTAACCAAAAAAATCAATGAAGGCTGATTTGGAACATAAAAGGGGCTAAGCCCTTTAGCGAGGAGGCGAACAAGGCTCTGGTTAGCATCATGAGCGGCAGGTGGGTAGATTTAACATGGGGCATACAGGAGAATATGGGCAGAGATTGCAGATGTGGTTACATCGGTGTCAAATGAAGTGCGGACACTGGACCAGTGCCGCAAAAAGTGGAACAGCCTGCTGTCAGCAGCCAGAGTAAGTTGCATTTTATATTTGAAATTATACATATTTTATATTTAAATGATGTATGGAAATTTTAATTGGAATTTTCAATGTCATTTCGTTATAGTATTAATTAATTAAATTATGAAATAATTTATGCATCCTAACACTAAGTTGAATTTTATATTGTGGAATATTGTTCATATTGTTCATATTGTTCATACGCAATACAATGCAAGGTTGACTTATGAAGATAGGTTGAGTCTATACTCATTGGAGTTCAGAAGAATGAGCTGTTGTAATTCAATGCAAGGTTCTAATCAAACATTTAATTATGTCAATCTGAAATGTTTATTACCAAGTCAATTAGCTTATGCCATGCAATGTTATCTTATCATTTACAGAAGAAGATTTCACTAAATAGAGCTGAGCAAAGGAGGACAGGCGGCGGCTCGGCTCAAATGCAGCTGCTAAGTGAATATGAGGAGCTTGTGGTCGCCCTAGTGGGGCTTGACAGCCATTCGATCACAACCCGTGGTGTGGCCGAACCCACCCTCGATTCTCGTGAGTAATGGGAACTGTACAATATATCAAACATTATCAAATACATCTTTAAAATATCATAATTACTCTTGTAATGTCCTGCAATGATAATGCTTTATGATATATACTTTTGAGCTATTCATGATTCACGAATGAGGTCTTGTCAGCCCTGGTGAACCATTGTGCATATGGGGTATTGAAAATTAGTCTTATGTATTGGGTCATTGAAAAAGTAGTATGTATTGATATGTATGTTTAATAACAATGAGCACCGTTAATATCCTAATAAGTTGTCTTTAAGTGTTTAGAAATGTTTAGAAACGTCATTTGTCTTTTTAAGGTCAAGTGTCGTTGGAATCAGGAACATCAACGAACTCGCAGGAGGAAGAGGGGGAACACCCTCAAACTGTGGAGGAAGAGCATGAGGAGGAGGCATTGGAGAAGGAGGAGGAGGAGGAGTAGGAGGAGGAGGAGGAGGAGGAGGAAGAATATGATCTTGTTTTTGTGTGGGGGAACAACCTGCGGCCATCTCAATTGAGATGGAAGAGGAACTGGGACCAGGCAGTGTACAGGTGGTGAAGCCAAGGCGTGAAATTTTGCCAACGTCGACCCCACGGAGGTCGGGTTAACTGGGTGGGCAATCGCCTACCATGGAAGGCCAGACGGAGAGCTTGATATCCCTGTGCAGGGAGACGGTCGCAATCGGTCGCGACCTTATCCAGGGTTTCGCGGGTTTCTCCGCAAACTGGAACCAGTTCTCTGCAAGCTGAAGCAAGTTCTCCGAGAACTGGTGCCAGTTTCCAACAACCTGGAGTGAGTTCAGCACGAACTTCTCCAACTGGTCTTCCGTGCAAACACAGACAGCACGGGAGACGTTGGAGGCAATTTGTGAGCAAACTGCCGCAATCAATGCCCTTCGGCATGAGTTGATGGCTGCACTCGGCGCTGCACCCCAAGGTGTCGTGTCAGCTCGCAGCGAGACCCCGAGCACACAAGCGAGTACGGAGGGCAACGTTCCTCCAGACTCAAAAGTGGAGCCCCAGGCTTCAACTTCCTCTACTTCACTTCCATCACAGCAGGAAGTCTTGCCGTCCCACACTGCACAATGTCTTCGTGTCGGTCAGCGTAGACCAAAATGGGCGGGTGGGGTAAGAACACAGGGCGGGAAAGGACTTGGAGGGAAACGTGGACGCAGGTAGGGTGGGGGTTGTGTTTATCATTGTTTACTTGTTTAATTTGTGCATTGTTATTGTTAATTGTTATTTTTATCATTATCATTGTGTTCAATTCATTGGGATTTGAAGGGAAGGGGTGATGGGTGGAGGGAGGGTGTTCGTTTTTAAAAAATAGTTTTCTTTTTTGTTAATAAAAATAAACTTTTAATTCAACAAATTTTTTTGTGCCTTGTCTCTTAGTTACATTAGTTAACAAGTTTACAGTTGTTCATCCTTATTTGTTTATTCTTTTACTGTAGCAGTACTTCCCTTAAACTTTATTTAAAATAAGCATTAATGCCGATGATAGGCCAGTACCCCATGCAAATGAAACTTTTGATTAACCATAACTGTAAATGAACATTTGAAAATCCACAATGAGAATTCATGCAAAGCGTTCATTAAGTAGCTGCTGACGCAACAGCTTAGCGGTCATGTAACTGCCCCTGCCCCGGGAGCGGGGTGGTGGTCCCGGTGATAGATCGCCAGGCTGATTGTGTTCCTCTATGTCCGCGCCTGCGTCCTATTCTGCCTATTCCTCCTCTTCATCCTCGCCGCTGGTTCTTCTGTCTCCCCTCCTTCTGGAGGTGGACCTGCAGCCCGATCTGGCATTACTTGTCCTCTTCTTATAGCTAGGTTATGCAGCATGCAACACACCACAATAAACTCTGCGACCTGGTCAGTGTTGTACTGTAGGCTGCCTCCAGAATGATCCAGGCATCTGAAGCGCTGCTTTAGGACTCCAGTTGTCCTTTCAACAATGTTGCGAGTCGCTATGTGACTTTCATTATAACGTTTCTGTGCTTCAGTGACAGGATTACACAGAGGGGTCATCAGCCAACTGACAAGGCCGTATCCTTTATCCCCCAGCATCCAACCGTGACCTTCTGGCTGATTGACAAACAGGTCAGGGATAGCACTTTCATGTAGGATGTGCGCATCATGGATGCTGTCAGGAAATGTAGCATTTACTGTCAGAATTGTTTGATTGTGGTCAACAACAAGCTGCACATTTAGTGAGTGGAACCCCTTTCTGTTACAAAACACCTCTGCGTTCTTTAAGGGTGCTTTCAGGGCAATGTGCGTGCAGTCTATTGCTCCCGATACCTTGGGAAACTGTGATATCCTGTAAAAACCCAAAGCTCTCTCGGTCTGTGCCTCCCTGGACATTGGGAAGCTTATGAAGTCCATCCTGTGAGCGTAAAGGGCTTCAGTCACCTGTCGAATGCAGCAGTGTGTAGCGTGCTGAGAGATAGAGCAGATGTCGCCAGCTGAAGCCTGAAAAAATCCCGATGCGTAGAAGGCTAGAGCAGCAGTAACCTTCATCTCAACAGACAGTGCGGTTCTGATGGTGCTGGAAGGCTGCAGATCATCCTTGACGAGTTGGCACATCTCATCGATGACCTCCTTCCGGAATCGCAGCCTCCTAAGACAAGCATTTTCAGACAAGTTCAGGTAAGATTGCTTTTCCAAGTACTTTCGTTGGCTGTACGGTCTCCTCTTTTGTCTTCGTCTCCGTTTACGCATTTCTCTGCCACCTCTTCGATTGATCCTTTCAGGAACCAGTTTGTGAGCAGTTGCAATTAATGGCAGGGAAAGCAAAGACCCCATATCACTATCAATAATTACTTTCACTAATTTAATATAATGTCTCTCCTCTATACTCTCTAATCACTGTACTCTGCACTCTCTGTACTCACTACACTGTATACCAGTCAGTTTAATAGGCCCCAACAATATCAGTAAATAATTTCACTATGTAAAAGCTATTTCCAAAATAATGTCAATATATGAAACCTATTTCCAAAATAACTTGATAATACCTACTTTATATACCCTTTATATACACTGTTCTAATATTATGAGTAAAATTAAATTTAAATGAACTCTCTAAATAACTCACAACTATGCCTCCACCCTTCTTCCGATCTTCAAAATGACGTCCGTAGTGCCCATTTCCTTCTCATAAGCCCAGTAAAAGTATTTCTCAGCACTCTTTTGGGCCTTGCATCAGCCCAGTGAAGTGCATACTAGGTGCCGGAACTTGGGATGGGCCTTGTGTGGGCGATCATTTGGGCGATCAGAGTGGAAACTTTGGCACCTGTTTTTCCGGCGATATTTTGGGCCTAGTTTCCACTTTTTAGTCAAAATGGGTGATAGAGTCGGTTTTGGGCGATAGATGGGCCTTAGATGGACGATGTGAAGTGGAAAGTCTAGCGGTTCTTTTTCATTTTAAAAATAGACTCCATTCAAAAAGTACCAAACATGCATATGGTTATCTATTCTGATCAAATACTGAACAGTATCAGAGTGCTATCTTTAATTAAATAAATACCAAAAAAAGGAAACATTTGCAGGTCTATGGGGAACGAGCAGGGAGTAGGACTAAATGGGTAGCTCTTTCAAAGCCCTGGCACAGGTACGATGGGCCAAATGGCCTCCTTCTGTGCTGTATAATTCTATGATTCTATCCCTGGTTCTTTATAGATCTTTATATATTTATCCCTTCAGATCAAGTACACTGCAACAAGGCAACATTTGGGTAGCCTTTTTTTCTCTTTGATACAACCACTTCAAAGATACATAAGGACATTTTAGATGTGCTGAGATGCATCGTGTTCGTATTATTTTTGTGTGGAACAGAAAAACATGGAAACAACGGCCTCAGCTCCTGAAATAAATGTTATACAGATAATACAAATAGTCGAACACTTCACAATAAGGTCAAGCAATTTAGAAGATTAAATGCCATGGTACCACATCTAAAGCAGCTGAAAATGAAACCTATAATTCTCACTTTTCCAGAATCTGCATAAATGCCCTTATTTTCTTGGACCATTCTACACGGCATCCAACAGAGGGAGCTGTTATATTACACAACATATGCAGATTATAATGTTCCATTTTGAGGAAAACAATCTTTCCACCACCTAGACCCAATTTGTATCTAACCAGACTGATAGAATCAAAGGCCTCAAAATTCAAAGTGTTTGCGCTGGTCGTTAAGGCCCATTTTGGGGAAACAAATGGCTGCCGCCTCACTTCCGCCCGCTGCCAACAGGTCCTGCAGCAGCCGCCATTTTCAGGTCGACAGCTCTGCCATTTTGCGTGCTCGCTGAAAGTATTGTAAGTAGTCAAGTGCGTGACGTCCATCGGCATGCAAAGCTCATCCATTTTGGAAATCGCCGCTCCTCTTGCCACCCTCTCCAAAGTACGCCCCTGCTTGCAGCCGCTAAAAGCGCTTCAGCTGCATAAACAGCCATGAGGACGCTTCAAGTGACAAATGTAAGACAGACAGTACTATTACCTGCACGTAGCAGTGTTTATATTAATCACAAGCCGAGGGGGGAAAGATTCAGTTGCTCCTCTGTTGCGATGTTAATCCAGGCAGAGAGGTACTTTTAACACCTTGAAAAAGTGTTTGCGCCTCCCGTCCAGAAATTCATCAGAATTGGTCAAAGAACTGACAGGGGCGTTGCACACCAGTGCTTGGGGGGTGATAACGAAAGTTTGGTCAGTACATTTTGCAGACCCATTACGCATCCGCTGAACTCCGATTCAGATCCCGGAAAAATACGAGTCTTAAAGGCACGGCAAGGTAAGTTAGCGCATGAGCAGCTCCAGCTCCACAGGGTCATCAGAGTGTGAAAATAGAGGAGCAAGGAGGATAGGAGGATGCCAGCTATCTCCCCACTTCTCGCCCACCGCCCTTGATGCCTTGCTGGAGGCAGTGGAGAGTCGCTGGAATGCTCTCCCGCCTGGAGGGGGATGAAGGTAACCGCCTGGGGTTTTGATGAGGCTGTGGAGGGAGGTGGCACAGCACAATTCAGCCTGGAACATGGTGGCCACAACAGCTACGCAAGGTTGCAATAAATTCAATGACTTATTAGAGTAATCGGGGTGAGTACCCTTTCCATTCATCTTCCAATGCCTTCATGTGAACCTCACTGTCTCACACAATGTAAAGACATTGCACTGCCTATTCCTTCTCTATGTCTACCATGCCATGCTCCCCCATGCTAATGCCAACCTGAGACCTCTCTATTGCCTCACCAGATATGCCTTGCCATTCAAGCGTCTCTCACTTTCCCCGCTGA
Source organism: Pristiophorus japonicus (assembly GCF_044704955.1). Taxonomy (NCBI): domain Eukaryota; kingdom Metazoa; phylum Chordata; class Chondrichthyes; family Pristiophoridae; genus Pristiophorus; species Pristiophorus japonicus. The sequence continues at coordinate 132,066,505 of NC_091981.1, read as the reverse complement.
GACACTAAAGTATGGCGGAGAGGCACTATTGGCACGAATGCACAACCTCATCTCTCTTATCTGGAAGGACCAACCCTTGTACATGGTCTTCTTTGATCTCACCAAGGTCTTTCACACTGTCAACTGTGTGAGAGGCCTTGGGACTATGGAGCATCCTCCTCCATTTCGGTTGCACCCAAACATTTGTCACCATCCTCCGCCTGCTCCACGACGACATGCAGGCCGTAATCCTGACCAACGGATCCACCACAGACCCAATCCATGCCTCGACCGGGGTCAAACAGGGCTGCGCCATTGTGCCAACGCTCTTCTCGATCTTCCTTGCTGCAATGTACCATCTCACGCTCAACAAGCTCCCCACTGGAGTGGAACTAAACTACACAACCAATGGGAACCTGTTCAACTTTCATTGCCTCCAGGCTAGATCCAAGGTCATCCCATCCTCTATCATCGAACTACAGTATGCAGACGATGCTTGTGTCTGCGCACATTCAGAGGCTGAACTTCAAGCCATCGTCAACATCTTCACCGAGGCATACGAAAGCATGGGCCTTACACTAAACATCCGTAAAACAAAGGTCCTTCACCATCCTGACCCCGCCACACAGCACTGTCCCCTCCCCCAGTCATCGGTGCGGCCTTAGACAATGTGGACCACTTTCCATACCTCGGGAGCCCACTGTCAGCAAGGGCAGACATCGATGACGAGGTCCAACATCACCTCCAGTGTGCCAGTGCAGCCTTCGGTCGCCTGAGGAATAGAGTGTTTGAAGATGAGGACCACAAATCTGGCACCAAGCTTATGGTCTACATGGCAGTAGTGATACCCACCCTCCTATATGACTCAGAGATGTGGACCATATACAGTAGATACCTCAAAACGCTGGAGAAGTACCACCAACGCTGCCTCTGCAAGATCCTTCAAATCCACTGGGAGGATAGATGCGCCAACGTCTGTGTTCTCGCTCAGGCCAACATCTCCAGCATCCAAGAACCGACCACATTCGACCAGCTCCATTAGGCAGGCCACATTGTTCGCATGCCCGACACGAGACTCCAAAAGCAAACATTCTACTCGGAACTCCTACAAGGCAAGCGAGCTCCAGGTGGGCAGAGGAAACATTTTAAGAACACCCTCAAAGCCTCTTTGATAAAGTGCAACATCCCCACCGGCACCTGGGAATTCCTGACCCAAGACCGCCCTAAATGGAAGAAGAGCATCCGAGAGGGCATTGAGCACCTCGAGTGGCGTCGCCGAGAGCATGCAGAAATCAAGCACAGGCAGCGGAAAGAACATGCGGCAAATCAGACTAGCCACCCACCCTTTCCTTCAACCACTGTTTGTTCCACCTGTGACAGAGATTGCAATTCCCATATTGGACTGTGCAGTCACCTGAGAACTCACTTTTAGAGTGGAAGCAAATCTTCCTCGATTTCGAGGGACTGCCTGTGATGGCTACCAGGCCATGCTCCTCCTTGCTGATGCCAACCTGAGACCTCTATATCGCCTCACTAGATATGCCCCGCCTATCCAAGCCTCTCTCACCTTCTAGCTCCTTACTCAGCCTGAGCCCACCTCGCAGTACCTTTCAACTCTTCATATACGGTCACAGCCTAAGCCTCATACTTACTGGTAGTTGCTTGTGCCCCAGACCCACCGTTCACAAATCCACTGTGCGATGCCACCCAGGAAGAAATGCAGATATGCTCACTTCGTCATATCACTCGTGATACCCTACTGCAGACACATGTGGCACACCAGCACCCACACAGCCACTAACAACTTTTTATTTTTGTCATTGCAGGTCAAACTCGTGGACAATATGTGCGAGTTGCATCATCAGGGAGAGGGCCAACCCTGCCTGCAGGACCTCACCGAGGTGGAGGGGCGAGAATCCACCCTCATGGGCGCTGCAGTCGTGACGGTGAAGGGCGGTGAGGCAGAGCACCCACTAGACAGTGACAGTATGTGAATGAGGTGGCTGTTTTGTGTGTGTCCCCTTACCTTGAGGCCACACGCCTTACAACATGTTGCAAACAAAATAACGATGCCCCCCTAGTTTTCGTTTCCCCTATGAGTGGAAATATCCTCTCTGCATCCAACTTGTCGAGACCCCTCATTATCTTATATGTTTCAATAAGATCATCTCTCATTCCTCTGAACTCCAATGAGTATAGGCCCAACCTACTCAACCTATCTTCATAAGTCAACCCCCTCATCTCTGGAATCAACCTTCTTTGAACTGCCTCCAATGCAAATATATCCTTCCTTAAATACGGAGACCAAAACTGTACGCAGTATTCCAGGTGTGGTCTCACCAATACCCTGCGTAGTTGTAGCAGAACTTCTCTGCTTTTACACTCCATCACCCTTGCAATAAAGGCCAACAGTACATTCACCTTCCTGATTATTTGCTGTACCTGCACGCTAACTTTTTGTGTTTCATGCACAAGGACCCTCAGGTCCCTCTGTACTGCTCCACTTTGCAATTTTTCTCCACTTAAATAATAATTTGCTTTTCGATTTTTTTCTGCCAAAGTGGATAACCTCACATTTCCCCACATTATACTCCATCTGCCAAATTTTTGCCCACTCATTTAGCCTGTCTATATCCCTTTGCAGATTTTTTGTGTCCTCCTCACAATTTGCTTTCTCACCCATCTTTATATCATCAGCAAACTTGGCTACATTACACTCGGTCCCTTCATCCAAGTGATTAATATAGATTGTAAATAGTTGAGGTCCCAGCTCCGATCCCTGCGGCAACAGATTGCTCTGGATGCTGAGGCTCTGCTCCGGTGGAGTGGCAGCCAGTTGGTCGAGTTGGAACCTGATGTCCTGTCAGGAGGACATCATTCAGTTTCCCGACACTGTCAGTCCGCCTTTGCACCTGCTGTGGTCTGCACCCCAGCCATCCGACACTGGTGCCGCTCATTCTCAGATGGTGCTGTCAGCAGTCGGGCCTTCCAGGCCCAGAGGTGGTCCAGAGAGTCGTGTTCGGCCATCTACCTGTCTCCTTCAGACACACAACAGCCTTCAAGCAGCCTTGCTGCAGGCACTGAGGACCCATTGAGGAGGAGCAGTAGGCGAGGGAGGGGGGGTGAGGCAGGAGGGTGGGAAATGCCAGTGGAAGACGGACTGAATAAATGTGTCCCCATGGGACCTTTGTATATATGTTAGGAAGTTTCAGCATCTGTTGTGTATTTTGAAGGGGTGGGTGCTCCATTTTGTTTTATTGGAGGGTGTGGGATTTTTGGGGTTGTTTGAGGTACGTTTGCCAAATAAAATATTAGTTGAACTATATTGAGTTCCTAACACAGATGAGACTGCACACAGGGAGGTTAAAGTAACAGTGACCTCAGTTTTTATTAAGACACTCCAGAGTGAGGAACAGGCCTTAGTGCTCCCAAGGGATGCTGGGATCCCTTGGGACTTCAGGGGATGCGCTCCCTGGTGGCGGAACATGGGAGTGCATGCTTTACAGCTACAAAACATCACTCACCCGCAAAGTCAAAATGAAAACTATTTACAAGGTGCGGTCGGGAGCCTTTCTTTCCCTGGTGGACCCCCTCGGTACAAATGTCTGCTCTGGTGTGTTGGCTGTGCCCTCGCTGGGCTGGCGTGTTGTTGGCCCTGCAGGGCTGCTGAGTGAGCCTGGCCTCGCTGGGCTGTTGGGTGTGATGGGTTTGATTTCCTGGTCCGGGGTGGTGTCGTTGATCCTTTGGGTGTGTGTTGTGGGCTCGAAAAAGGTGGTGTCTGCTGTGGGTTGTTCAGGGCAGTCTGTGAACCGCAGTCTCGTTTGGTCCAGGAACTTTCTGCAAATTTGTCCATTGTCTAGTTTGACTACAAACACTCTACTCCCTTCTTTAGCTATCACCGTGCCCGTGATCCACCTGAGACCATGTCCATAGTTTAGCACATACATCGGGTCATTCAGATCAGTTTCCCGTGATACAGTGGCATGACCATTGTAAAGTCCTGACCCTGCAGTACAGACTTACACGAGGCACATGCTGAAGTCAAGGTCACTCTGGATCTGCACCTTTATTTCACAGCTCTCGAGTGCCACACTTGCCTGAGACCTGCCTTTATATACCTGTGTGGAACAGGTATGCAGTGTCTCCTGCAAGTGCACCCCTGGTGGTAAAGTATGCTCGTGGTTACAGGTCATATCTAGTTACAGTCATGTATAGCATGGTAAGCTACAGTTATATACAGTAGTGTGAGATACATGACAACCATTGTTTACATTTTGCTGCTGACGCCTACTCTCTACTTGATCATGCAGGTTGGCGTGAACCAGCGAGAGTCTGGTTTTAAGTATCCTTTTCATGAGTAGCTCAGCCGGGGGCATCCCTGTCAGCGAGTGGGGTCTCGAGCGGTAGCTGAGCAGTACTCGGGACAGGCGGGTTTGAAGTGAGCCTTCTGTGACTTGTTTAAGGCTCTGTTTGATTGTTTGTACTGCCCGCTCTGCCTGCCCATTGGAGGCTGGTTTACATGGGACCGAGGTGACATGTTTGATCCCATTGTGGGTCATGAATTCTTTAAATTCGGCACTGGTGAAACATGGCCCGTTGTCACTGACCAGTATGTCAGGCAGGCCGTGGGTGGCAAACATGGTATGCAGTGGCTCTTCAGGCTTTCAATGGTGGTGGTGGCGGTGCTTCCCGACATTATTTCACATTCAATCCATTTTGAAAAAGCATCCACCACCACCAGGAATATTTTACCAAGAAACGGGCCCGCAAAGTCGACGTGGATCCTCGATCATGGTCTGGAGGGCCAGGACCACAAACTTAGTGGTGCCTCTCTGGGCGCGTTGCTCAACTGAGCACACACGCTGCATTGCCATACACAGGACTCTAAGTCAGAGTCGATACCGGGCCACTACACGTGGGATCTGGCTAACGCTTTCATCATTACTATACCCGGGTGTGTGCTGTAGAGATCCGAGATGAACATCTCCCTGCCCTTTTTGGGTAGCACTACGCAGTTACCCCACAACAGGCAGTCTGTCTGAATGGACAGCTCGTCCTTTCGCCGCTGGAACGGCTTGATTAGTTCTTGCATTTCAATGGGGATGCTGGCCCAGCTCCCATGCAGTACACAGTTTTTTACTCGGGACAGCAGAGGATCTTGGCTCGTCCAAGTCCTTATCTGGCGGGCCATGACAGGTGATTTATCATTTTCAAATGCTTCCATGACCATCAACAAGTCTGCGGGCTGCGCCAGCATCAGCAAGTTTGCAGGCTGCGCCATTTCCACCCCCGTGGTGGGCAATGGTAGCCGACTGAGAGCATCCGCACAGTTCTCGGTGCCTGGCCTGTAGCAGATAGTATAGTTATACGCTGATAGCGTGAGTGTCCACCTTTGTTTGCGGGCTGAGGCATTAGTATTTATCCCCTTGTTTTCAGCAAACAGGGATATGAGGGGCTTGCGATCGGTTTCCAGCTCAAATTTGAGGCCAAACAGGTACTGATGCATTTTCTTTACCCCGAACACACACGCTACTGCCTCTTTATCAATCATGCTGTAGGCCCTCTCGGCCTTAGACAAGCTCCTGGAGGCAAAGGTGACAGGTTGCAACTTCCCCGCTACGTTAGCTTGTTGTAATACACACCCGACTCCGTACGACGACGCATCACATGCTAGCACAAGTCTTTTACACAGGTTATACAATACAAGCAGCTTGTTGGAGCATAAAATGTTTTGGCTTTCTCGAAAGCAATTACTTGTTTTTTTTCCCCATACCCAGTTCTCACCTTTACGCAATAACACATGTAAGGGTTCCAAGAGGGTGCTTAACCCCGGTAGGAAGTTACCAAAATAGTTGAGGAATCCCAGGAACGACCGCAGCTCCGTGACATTCTGTGGCCTGGGCGCGTTCCTGATAGCCTCTGTCTTGGCGTCTGTGGGCCGAATGCCATCTGCCGCGATCTTTCTCCACAAAAACTCCACTTCTGTTGCCATGAAGATGCATTTCAACCTCTTCAGCCGCAGCCCTACGCGATCCAGTTGCTGGAGGATCTCCTCCAGGTTGTGTAGGTGCTCGATGGTGTCCCGACCCGTGACCAATGTGTCGTCGTTAAAAACCACCGTGCGTGGTACCGACTTGAGTAGGCTCTCCATGTTTCTCTGGAAGATCGCTACAGCCGACCGAATTTCAAACGGGCATCTGTTGTAAATGAACAGTCTCTTGTGCGTGTTGATGCAGGTGAGGCTCTTCGAAGAAGCCTCCAGCTCCTGCGTCCTGGTTGAAGTCAGGTCGAGCTTGGTCGCAAATAGGTCATCTGCCTTAGGTAGCGGGTATTGGTCCTGTAGCGAGAAACAATTAATAGTTGCTTTATAATCGCCGCAAATCCTGACCGTGCCATCACTTTTGAGTACTGGAACAATCGGGCTGGCCCACTCACTGAATTCCACTGGGGAGATGATGCCCTCATGTTGCAGCCTGTCCAGCTCAATTTCCACTCTCTCCCTTATCATGTGAGGTACCGCTCGCGCCTTGTGGTGAATGGGTCGTGCCTCTGGGACGAAGTGGATCTGCATCTTCGTCCTGGAAAAGTTTCCAATGCCTGACTCAAAAAGGGAAGGAAATTTGTTCAGAACCTGGGTACATGAGGCCTCATCGACATATGATACCGTTCGGATGCCAACCCAGTTCCAGAAGATTTTGCCCAGCCAGCTCCTTCCAAGCAGTGTGGGGCCATCACCCGGGACAATCCAGAGTGGCAGTTCATGCATCTTGACCATGGCGCTGCCCAGGACAGTGATGAGCTTTTTGGTGAACGTTCTTAGTTTCGTGTGGATGGAGCTCAGGGCTGGTCTGAGTGCCTTGTTGCACCACAGTCTCTCAAACATCTTTTTACTCATTATGGATTGGTTAGCGCCAATGTCCAATTCCATGGTTACGGGTAAGCCATTCAATTTTACATTTAGCATTGTAGGTGGACATTTCGTCAAATGTGTGCACCCCGTGTACTTCAGCATCTGCCTCCTCTCTCTGAGGCTCGAGATTGCTTTGATCCACCATGGGCCGATCTTACTCTGCCACGATGTGTTAGGCAGGTTTTACAGAGGTTGCAGCTCGTCTGCAAGCTCATTGGAGGTGCCCCATTGTTCCACAGCTCTTGCAAACATACCCTTTGAAGCGGCATGAATAGGCTGAATGGAAGCCTCCACAACACCAACAAGGTGTGAATTGCCTTGCATTCATCCTTTGTTGCAGACTCTGAGTCATCTGGGTCACCTGAGGCCTGCTGGCAGTTGCAGACTCGTGGTTTCTGCCCTGTACATTTCTGATCGCAAACACAGTTCCAGTTAATTTATGAACATTGCTAGCACTTGTGTGCTGAGAGATTTGTTTGGTGTTATCACTGGTGGACATAAACGCCTGTGCTATCGCAATGGCCTTACTGAGTGTCGGTGTCTCTACAGTCAAAGGTTTTCGTAGGATGGTCTCGTGGCCAATGCCCAGTACAAGAAAGTCTCTGAGCATATGCTCCAGGCTACCATCAAACTCACATTGCCCTGCAAGTTGCCTTAGCTCGGCCACGTAGCTCACCACTTCCTGACCTTCAGATCGCTGGCACGTGTAGAAACGATACCTCGCCATCAGCACGTTCTCCCTCGGGTTAAGATGCTGCTGAGCCAGTGTACACAGCTCCTCATACGACTTATCTGTGGGTTTCACTGGAGCCAGAAGATTCTTCATGAGGCTGCAGGTCGGTGCCCCGTGAGGAGGACCGCTCTCCTTTTTGCAGCACTTCCTTCTCCGTCCAGCTCGTTGGCTACAAAGTACTGGTCTAGCCGTTCGACATAGGCTTTCCAGTCCTCACCCTCCGAGATCTTCTGCAGGATGCCCACAATTTGCTGCATCTTTGCATTGGATTCGTATAATCGTCGCCAGTTATTGTGTTCCGAACACAGATGAGGCTGCACACAGGGAGGTTAAAGTAACAGTGACCTCAGTCTTTATTAAGACACTCCAGAGTGAGGAACAGGCCTTATAGGCCAGCTTATATACAGTGCTCCCAAGGGATGCTGGAATCCCTTGGGACTTCAGGGGATGCACTCCCTGGTGGCGGAACATGGGAGTGCATGCTTTGCAGATACACAACAAACTGTTTCCTTGGGCCTCTGGTGTCTGACTGATCAGTTGTGACGGAGATGTGGCATTATCGTGGCACAATGCGTGGTTATCATTAGCTGCATCCCTCAGCTACCTCCATTTAAGTGAAGCACTCCCTTATGAGCCGCCGCCAAATAGCCCTGGTGCCCCCAACATTGGCAGGCTGCCTTTTTCGTGGCTGCTGCTGGTCCTTTTTCTTGTTGCTGGAGATTCGGGGTGTCTCCAGCCTCCTATTCTTCTTCCTCCTCCGCCACCCTCTTTTCCTCTTCCTGAGGTGGGCCTGCAATCCCCAGTGGCAAGGCCAGGGCCCTCATGATGGCTAATTAGTGCAACATGCAGAACACCATAATGAATACTGAGACCTGTTGAGGGGAGTATTGAAGACTGCCTCCAGAGCAGTCCAGGCATCGGAATTGTTGCTTCAGCATCTCTATTATTTGCTGTATGATGTTGCGGGTGGTGGCATTGCTCACATAGTAGCGTCCTTCTGACTCTATGGTGGGGTTGCAGAGTGGGGTCATTAGCCAGGTGGCGAGGCTGTATCCCTTGTCCCCGAGCAGCCAGGCTCGGCCCTCCCGGGGTGGCTGAAACAGTCGTGGCACAGTACTCTCCTGGAGGATAAACGCATCATGTGCACTTCCAGGATACTGAGCATTGACTGTGAGAATGTGCTGCATGTGGTCGCACACCAGCTGCACATTTAGGGAGTGGTATCCCTTTCTGTTTCTGAATACCTCTGCATTCTCGAATGGTGCTCACAAGATCACGTGTGTGCAGTCAATTGCTCCTTGCACCCTCGGGAAGCCCTCTCACCTGGCAAAATCCACATGCACGCTCATCCTGTTTCTCCATGGTCATAGGGAAGGTAATGAAGTCCATTTCGACGGGTGTGGAGTGCCTGTATGATGTCGCAGATGCAGCAATGAGCTGAAAATTGTGAGTCACGGCACATGGCCCCTGATGCAGCCTGGAAGGAGCCGGAGGCATAGAAGGTGAGTGCCACCGTGACCTTCACTGCGACAGGCAACGCAGTCCTGGTGCCGATGTGAGGTTTCAGGTCTGCCTGCAGGAGATGGCATATCTCTGTAACAACCTTCTTTCAGAAGCACAGCCTTCTGACACACTGCTCCTCGGACATGTCCAGGTATGAGTGTGCTGCCGGTAAAGCCATGGGGGATAAGGCCTCCTGCCCCGACATCTAGGGGCTCTCCTCCTTCGGCCTCTGACATGGCCAACAGCCCTTCTCTCTTCACAATGCCTTGCAAGATCATGTAGAATGCAATGCTGGCAAACTAGTAATGCCCCCATTAAAGTTTTAGAAATGACTTTTTCGTAAGCTGAACTATTATGTCTGTCTGCCACTGCAAACTCGGAGGCTCGCGCATCGTGCTGTGTGTAAACGTTGCACTGACTGTGATCTCCGAGGGAAGCGCTTCCTCATCCATTTAAGTAGCCACTAGTTCACAACTCTGCAAGCCCGTACCAATTGTTTTTCCAGATGTTGTTATTGGCGGGCACTCAATGAGGCAGCCGCACCTAATTTACTGACCGGGGCGCAAGTGTGTGCATTGCACCAGAATTACGTCATGACCGGAATGATCATCAGCAGCCAGGCGCTAATGGTTTGCGCCCACGGTGAGCCTCTAATGAATTTTTCGTCAGGGCGCTAAGAGCTGTGCTCCCAGTCACGAAGCTCCAACATTCAGATTAACGTACTCTCTGGCCACTAACTGAGGCGATAGACAATCTAGCCCTAGGTTTTGATAGCTAACCCTTGAGATTTGTAGGTAAGGTTAATTTTTTTTTCGATGTTTTGCCTATTTGAAACTGTCCTGCCTGAGATTGTAATACGATGGACTGGATTTTCTTTTTTTCACATTTACAAGCCTTACCGGGTACAATTCACAGCTGAGCAAAACATTTAGTGCCGGGATAACATTAGCCCCAGCACGAGCAACTTTCACCAAATGAAAGTTCACAAGGAGCATTAGCGTTAACTCTGGCATTACACCACAGACTTTGTGCGCTGGAGCCGAAAGTTCCGACATTGGCGCAATCTGCTGTTTTATGCATGCGCTTTTTTCCCCCACGCTTCCACGTTCTGGTCTCCTGTCACAAACGCTAATGCAGGGCGCGCCACTTACTGCACGCACGTGCGCAGTATAACCGGGGCTGAATCAGCCATTTCACATTTTTGATGGAGGAGGACGATTGAAGACAGCGTGCCAAGCGCTTCAGCCTAATGAAGGCTAATGAAGCTTTAGTGGGGCTGTGGAATGGAGATGTTCGGAGTTGCATCTTCGGGGTAGTTCGAGACCACTGCCCTCCATATTCAAGACAATTTGGAGAGACATCGCTGAGAAGGTCTCTGCCTCGGACACTGTGGTCAGGACTGGCGCACAGTGATGAAAGAAATTTAACGATCTCACCAGGATCGTCAGAGTGAGTACCATTTTAATTAATGCACTCCTTCATTACTTCAACGAAAAATCTGACACACTATTTGTTCTCATGCTGTTGGTGCCTCTCAGCACTCTGGGGTTGCCTCCTAAAATGCATGACACATTGGTAGGCTTAGTTCGGTACCCTATTTGCCATGAATGATCTTTACACATTAAGATTGCTTTCTGAGATTTCATAAGATAGCTCCCCACTTTGATGTCCTCCTGATGAACCACATGCAACTTCCAAGACCATTAAACAAAGGACTCTATTACATTCAGACAGTATGGTATAAGTGCTTTGGTGGCTATCTGTGTGTGCCACAAGAGCAGATGGACCCTCTTGTAACCATTCCCACTTTCATCTTTGCAGGCAAAGAAGTCTCATAATTGTCGTGAGCAGGTGCAGACAGGCGGGGGTCTGCCTCAGACCCTGCCACTCACCGACATCGAGGACAGAGTGGCAGGCCTCATTGGCGTCACTGGTCAGGTAGCTGTCTCTGTGGGTGCTGAACCCCGCTCGGATACTGAGGGTAAGTCCTGCACACTCCCTGGGAAAGGTTGGGGGAATGTCCTGCAGTGCTTCTGGACTAGGGTTGGGGCAATGTCCTGCACACTCCTTGGGCTGGGTTGGGGCAATGCCTGCAGTGTCTCTGGACTAGATATAATGGAATAGCACCGGTCCTTCAAATGAGCCTGGCGGAGGAAGAAGAGGAGGATACCGATGAGCCAACTCTGGCACAGCATCAATCCACCCCTGTTCCACCACTGGTACTCGGCTCCTCTGAGGACGATGTGACATTCTCAGGGTTTGAGGAATCTGAGGCTCCTAGGACCAGTGGCGTGCAGCAACGCAGTGCTGGGGTTGAATCTCGCAGGCCATCTCTCCAGAGGGTGAGTCGGCAAAGTCGGTCTGCTGACAGACAGGCGGACGTGGAACTGGACATAGTGGAAATGTCCAGGAAGAGCATCCAAATCAGTCGTCAGCTCCTTGATGTCTTGGGAAGGATTCCTGCGAGCATTGACAGTCTGAAAGATTACAGAGGAAGGGTCGCAGATTATCAGTGCGAGCCATGGTACCAGCGAGGCCATTGATGCCCACATGAGGCTGGTGGCCTCCAGCAGTGACAGTGGAGTCCCGGAGAGTGTGGCTTGAGCCCTTGCAGAATATGTTGCATCACATTCACGAGCTCTGCTTCAGCTTGGGCAAGTGATGTAGTCCATGCCTACCTCCATACATTCTGCATTCCCCACTGTCACATGGGGAAGTGACGGTTCCGAAGCAGGCCAGCAAGGTGTTAGTTTACATCGTGCTCCAGTTGCTAGGGACCAGGCCCGTCGGTGACTGAGTGGCTCCAGGGATATGGGAGGTGGTGTCATTCATCGTGATGACAGCATTCAATCTCCCCCCACTCAGTTGCCAACCGAGCATCAGCGACGGTTGTCACCCAAACCACCTGTGACTGGTGACGCCGATGAAGAGGTTAGCCAGTCAGAGACCGGCCTTCCAGGCCACGAGCTGCGCCAGTGCATCCCCAGATGCCATCTCCATTGTCTCTCCCCCCCAACACAGCAGTGCTCTGGCAGCCCCACTGCACACCTTGGTGCCACTTTGATTAGGAGCAGCAGGCAAGGGAGGGGGATGAAGGGAAGGGGGGAAAAAGATGGTGGGAAAAAATAGTGGGGCAGGAGTTGATGTTACAGTATCACACTGCTGGAATATGTTCTGATAATGCTCTTGAATTATCACACTGCTGGATGTAGTTCATTATTTTATTGTATTTAAATATCACAATGAAGGTTACAAAGTTTACAATGTTGCAATGTTTAATAAGTGTTTTTGTTCACCTTAACCATTCCTGTGTAGTGTCTCATTTGCAGATTAAGAGGGGTAATAGTCAACATGGTGGGATAGAGTGACCTGGCAACGCTCAAACCTGCCGTTCACTCTTCAAGCAAAGTGTTCAATTATGAGCTGCCAACATAACGCTTTTGCAGCAGCAAAATCTCCACGATGCCTCCCCTGTGATTGTGGTGGTGGTGGTATGGTGGTGACATGGGGTTCTTACCAGGCTCTTCTTCCTCGTCTTCCTCCTCCTCCTCCTCCTGAGGTGGTCCTGCAATCCCCATTGGCAAATCCTGTCCCCTCATGATGGCTAAGTTGTTTAACATGCAGCACACCACGATGAACTCAGAGACCTGCTGAGGGGAGTATTGTAGGCAGCTTCCAGAGTGGTGCAGGCATCGGGAGCGCTGCTTGAGCACTCCAATTGTCTGTTCAATGATGTTGCGTGTGGCTGCATGGCTCTCATTATGGCGATGCACGGCTTCTGTCTGAGGGTTCCGAAGGGAGGTCATGAGCCAGGTGGCGAGGCCATAACCTTTGTCCCCGAGCATCCAGCTCTTGCCTTGTGGTTGATGCTGGAACAGGCCTGAGACACTGCTCACACGCAAGATGAAAGCATCATGGATGCTCGCTGGATATTGGGCATTGACTGCCATGATGCGCTGAATATGGTCGCAGATGATCTGTACGTTCAGGGAGCGGAATCCCTTTCGGTTTCGGAAAACCTCTGCATTCTGTAAAGGTGATCGCAGGGTGATGTGCGTACAGTCAATGGCACTCTGAACCTTGGGGAAGCCAGCAAATTGTCCAAAACCTATAGCCCTCTCATTTTGGGTCTCCCTGGTCATTAAGAACTTTATGAAGTCCATCCTGTGTGCGTACAGTGCAGTAGTCACCTGGCGAATGCAGCTATGTGTAGCGTGCTGCGAGATGGAGCATATGTCCCCTGCTATTGCCTGGAAGGAATCGGAGACATAAAAGGCAAGTGCCACAGTCACCTTTACTTCCACGGGCAGTGCAGTCCTGTTGCTGCTGGTAGACTGTAGGTCTGCCTGTAGGAGCTGGCATATCTCTGTCAGCACTTCTTTTCGGAAGCGCAGCCTTCTAATGTACTGTGCTGGAGGTATGAGCGATGTTCCCTGTAAACTCGTGGGGGTAAAACCTCCTCCCCATACATCTGCGATCTCTTCGATTATGTTGCAAATGATCAACGACAAGCCTTCTTCCGGCTTGAAGTCGTATGGCAATAGCAGCCAGGATGAATGGCTCCTGACCTAGCATAGCCCTCACCTTTTAAAATGTCTTTATAAAACAAACTAGAAACTCACATAAAACTTCACAATCAAATGCATGCAGTAACGCAGCATTTACGAAAGGATGCACTTGCTTTGGAGGCAGTTCAGAGAAACATCACTAGGTTGATTCCGGAGATGAAGGGGTTGACTTATGAGAAAAGGCTGAGTACGTTGGGCCTCTACTATTGGAATTCAGCAGAATGAGAGGTGATCGTATTGAAACGTATAAGATTATGAGGGGGTTTGACAGGGTGGATGCAGAGAGGATGTTTCCATTGATGGGGGAGACTAGAACTAGAGGGCATGATCTTAGAATAAGGGGCCTCCTATTTAAAACTGAGATGAGGAGAAATTTCTTCTCTCAGAGGGTTGTGGATCTGTGGAATTTGCTGCCTCCGAGAGCTGTGGAAGCTGGGACATTGAATAAATTTAAGACAGAAATAGACAGTTTCTTAAACGATAAGGGAATAAGGAGTTATGGGGAGCGGGCGGGGAAGTGGAGCTGAGTCCATGATTGGATCAGTCATGATCTTATTAAATGGCGGAGCAGGCTCGAGGGGCCGTATGGCCTACTCCTGTCTCTATTTTTTATGTTGTCATGTTCTCCCAATCCTTTTAATCACTCACAACTGCAACTTTCTTCTCCACTTTCAACATGGGGCCGTTAGCGCATGGTGCCCCCTGGGTCCGTCTGTTTTTTTCTGGGCAGGTTCTCGGGCGGATGCTAAATCGGGCGAAATGCTGGAAAGTTCCATCCGGGATGCTAACGCAGCGATGCACGACGATTTACATTATCCCAATGGTCAAGATAGCGGTGGGGCAGTAAGTTTTAGCGCCGCTGCAAAACCATTGACGAAAGTTCCGTCCGGGAGCAAAATCGTGTGCACTTCGTTTCAGGCCCAAGGCACTAAATGGGGGGTAAATTAACCAAAAATCCAGCCCTGAATGTGTAACAAATGGGAAGATGCAGAATATTGGGAATAATTACTTCTGAGTGACTATAACAATAAGCTTGAGGTTTGGATTAGGAATAACAACAACAACTTGTATTTATATAGCGCTTTTAACGTAGTGAAACGTCCCAAGGCACTTCACAGGAGTATTATGAGCTAAAAATGTTGATACCGAGCCACATAAGTAGAAATTAACGCAAGTGACCAAAAGCTTGGTCAAAGAGGTAGGTTTTAAGGAGTGTCTTGAAGGAGGAAAGAGAGGTAGAGAGGCAGAGAGGCTTAGGCAGAGAGTTCCAGAGCTTGGGGCCTAGGCAACAAAAGGCATGGCCACCAATGGTTGAGCGATTATAATCAGGGATGCTCAAGAGGGCAGAATTAGAGAAGCGCAGACATCTCGGGGGGTTGTGGGGCTGGAAGAGATTACAGGGATAGGGACGGAGAGCCGAGGCCATGGAGGGATTTGAAAATAAGGATGAGAATTCTGAAATCGAGCCATTGCTTAACTGGAAGCCAATGTAGGTAAGTGAGCACAGATGTGATGGGTGAACGGGACGATGCGAGTTACGACACAGGCAGCAATGTTTTGGACCACCTCTAGTTTACGTAGGTTAGAATGTGGGAGGCCAGCCAGGAGTGCATTAGAATAGTCAAGTCTAGCGGTAACGATGAGGGCTTCAGCAGCAGATGAGCTGAGGCAAGGGCGGAGACAGGCGATGTTATGGAGGTGGAAATAGGCGATCTTAGTTATGCTGCAGACATGTGGTCGAAAGCTCATTTCAGGATCAAATTTGACACCAAAGTTGCAAGCAGGGTGTTTCAACCTGAGACAGAACCTATGGGTGTTCAGTGTATCAATCTCTGAAATCTGAAGTGTGAATTCAAATTCTTTAACTTATCAGATATGATTACTCTGTCCTCACCATGGAATAGTGAAAAGCCCTCAGTTGTCAGATCCTCCTAAGCCAGTGACTAAACTGACCTCAGCTTACCAATGAAATATGACTACACTGTAATGATTTCAAAAATTACAAAGTGCTGGATTTGATCATTCCTGTCCTATATCTTTTTCTTCCTGCCTTATGAAAATTTAAACATGCATTTAAAATAAAGAGCTTGGCTTAGTCTCTATTCCATTAGAATGAGATCTTTGGGTAAAGTGATAGGCGAGAGTCCTTGAAAGCATTAAATGGGCCATCTTGGCTCATTGTCAAAAACAAATGAACTGTGGTCCATTTCAACAACACTGAATACTGCATGCTTTCTTCAGTGCAATGAGAGGTATAGACTTCCGATAATTAATTTGCCCTGTTGTACACCTATACCCTCCCCCTTTCTCCTCCGATCTCATAAAACCCAAAGTACGACCAAACCAGTTTTCTCCAGCACAATCCCCACAACTGCATAAACAATTTGCCGAACCCTTTTTCCACCTGTAGAAATTTTGCGAGCCAGAGCTTGTGTTGATTTAAAAAATGACTTCCATAGATAGGTTTCCAGAGCTCTGCTTGTGTCACTTTGATGAGCTTCAAACAACAGAGGGTTTTCTCCATAAAAGCTGAATGCATTGCTGTAACATTGATTGGTGAGCAGGTGGCAGGTAAATTGTTATAACAAATAGGGCAACTGTTCCATACATGGCCTACAGGTTAATTTCCTTTCTTCCTCATTCTCCTTAATTTATAGAAGTGATCTTCAGCCACCTTCTGAGCTTAGCTCTAAAAGGAACACGTTACACCACAATTTCTTTGCACCGCTAACATTAATTAGCAGGGAGCACCAAAATACCGGTGCTGCCTGCGCTCTCTATGGGCAGTCATTAGCCTTGGCCTGCGCTGTTACCAGCAGGTTTCCGGCCTACTCGAATTTCTGGGCCAAAGTCACCTCTCTGATGACTGTAGAGAGCCTTACTGAAATTAATTTAGGTAGCTTCTCATACACATTAGTTCGCACCATAAAACTGGCCATAATCTGTGCACTAAAATGGTAAATCTCATTTAGAGAGATCACAAGAATAGTTTCTGTGAAAAACAGAAAATTCACACTGTTGCAGTGGAGTGTGGTATTCTGAGAGTGAGCTAAGGCACATTTATGGGAAAAGTGCAAAGGCATTTAACTTGAGCTATAATTGCATTGGCTTCAAACAGTGAAAGGCTCAACACACATTGCAAGCCACATAATTTAACCACACATGCACACATAATGATTAGAGGTATTCCTGTAGGCTTGATCATGTGACATCCAATCACGTGATGACTGATGACATTACATCTGGAAACAAATGCAAAATGCTGCGGATGCTGGAAATCTGAAATAAAAACAGAAAATGCTTGATATATTCAGCAGGTCAGGCCAAATCTGTGTAGAAAGAAACAGTTCACTTTTCTGGTGGATGATCTTTCGTCAGAACGGAAAAAGTTCGAGATGTAACAGAGTTTAAGCAGGTGCAGGGGCAGGGAAAGGGGGAGGGGAGGGAAGAACACAAGGGAATGTCTGTGATAGGATGGAAGGCAGGAGAAATTAAATGATAAAAGGTGTGATAGTACAGAGAAAAATAAGATGGTAATGAGACAAGTAAAGAAACAAAAGATAAGTTTAGAAGACGTATAAATGGAAATGGAAAAATCATCAACAGCTGCCTTTGTAAATATTAGTGCATTTACCTTATAACGGTTGGGTCCCCTGTAGTTGAGTACCTTTGCTCGTAGTTTTATGGCTGATGTGCAAGAAATTCTGACAATCAAGAGGCCATCCTCTTGAAATACCAAAACACAGTACAGTGCGAAGGAAGACATGTGCAGCTTGTCATTTTAGAGGATGAACAGTATGCTGGTTTCCAATTGGCTCATAGGCAGGAAGCAAAGGGTAATGGTCAATGGGTGTTTTTGTAACTGGAAGGCTGTTTCCAGTGGGGTTCCGCAGGCGTCAGTACTGGGTCCTTTGATTTTTGTGGGATATATGAATGTATAATTTAAGAAGTTTGCAGATGATATAAAAATTGACTGTGTGGTTGATAATGAAGAAAGCTGTAGATTGCAGGAAGATATCAACGAATTGGTCAGGTGGGCAAATGGAATTCAATCCAGAGAAGTATGGGGAGAGCTAACAAGGCAAGGGAATACACAATAAATGGTAGGACACTGAGAAGTATAGAGGAACAGAGGGACCTTGGAGTGCATGTACACAGTTCCCTGAAGGTAGCAGGCCAGATAGATAAGGTGGTTAAGATGGCTTACAGAAAGTTGACTTTATTAGCCAAGGCATAGAATGCAAGAGCAGAGAGGTTATGTATGAACTGTATAAAACACTAGTTAGGCAACAGCTTGAGTATTGCATGCAGTTCTGGTCATCACATTGCAGGAAAGATGTGATCGCACTAGAGAAGGTACAGAGGAGATTTCCGAAGATGTTGCCTGGACTGGAGAATTTTAGTTATGAGGAAAGATTGAATGGGCTGGGGTAGTTTGCTTTGGATCAGAGGAGCTGAAGGGAGACCATATTGAGGTGTCTAAAATTATGAGGGGCCTAGATAGAGTGGATAGGAAGAATCTATTTCCCTTAGCAGAGGGGTCAACAACCAGGGGGCATAGATTTAAAGTGATTTGTAGGAGGTTTAGAGGGGATTTGAGGAGAAACTTTTTCACCCAGAGGGCGGTGAGAGTCTGAAACTCACTGCCTTGTCATATTTAAAAAGTATTTGGCTGTGCACTTGAAGTGCCATAAGCTACAAGGCTACGGACCAAGAGCTAGAAAGTGGGATTAGGCTGGATAGCTCTTTGTCAGCTGGCATGGACACGAGGGGCCTAATGGCATCCTTCCATGCTGTAAATTTCTATGACTTCTATGACGATAGTATATAGTGGTTTATAGTATATAGCCAGGTCATTAAACCATTTACAACACTTGTGTGCTGTTGTGGGGTTGAGAGAGGTGACACTCTTTGCCACTGCAACCTTCCTCTACATGGCAATTCTGACATTTCTTGTTGTTTTCTCCCACGGACACCCGGCAGTCTTTCTCTCCTTTGTCGTATTTCAACCAGGTATGTCTGATCATTGGCTGCTTTATAATTGTTTGCTCTGCTTCTCTGCCTCCTTGCAATGCCTGCCACCATTCTTTGGGTGTCTCTGCCTACCCCTCCTGTAAAAGATCGTCTTCAAAAGTGCCATAAGATTTTACATGACACACCTATTCAGCTACCTGATGGTAACCTCAGTTTTTCATAAGGATCACTACTCACCTGCTGCTTCCCCAGCCTAATCTTCTGCTATTTCTTGTTATTTAAATGCTGTAATAAATGCTTCCATTTAGTGCAGGTGCTGCTGCGTGGCAGCCCTAACCTGCGAGGACCATCAGCAGCAGGTCGGGGCCTAAAGGAGGAGCAGCGTGGAGCATACCATTTCTGGTGCAGGAGAGCCACGGCTGTGAAGAGGGTGACTGGATTGGACGTCACCAAAATCCAGGTCGCTGATTGGAGCAGGTACATCAGGAGCGGTAAGGTCGGGGTGGAGGAGCGGCGACAGATCGTGGAGCAACGTGTTCGGGGCCAAGGAGAGGGTGGGTCCAAGGGCAGCACGGGCCAGCCCACACTGCGATATGTTTGCGCGCTAGGTCTGTGCAGCAGAGTTGGTCTCCAGTTGTCTTGGTTAATCCTTGCCACTGGACCAAGACCTAGCTTTGTCAAGCCCGTGTGGTGGCTGGTGTGCAACGGTCACCACATGTTAAAAAAATCCATGCAAAGGCATCTTCCACCCTTCAACATGTAGTTCGGGACCCGGAATATTAGGTCCTTCATTGAAACACATGTGAACTCATCCCTTTTTGGCGAGGAAGCAAGTCATCCTCGATACGAGGGACCGCCTATGATGATGATGATAAATGCTTCCAGCCCTTCCCCCCACCCCTTCATGGATTATTACTCCGATGTTACACGAAAATTGCATGACAGAAACAACAGAGCATATTTAAATACTATGACCCCACATTTTAGGGCAGGATGAGTACTGCAGGCAACAGCGGGTGGAAGTCCAGGATATTGGTGCAACACAGGCATGAATGGCTTTGCTCATTTACAAGGCCAGTGATATTTTAAAATGTTGACCAGATGAAAAAAAGCAAGTGCAAGTATTGAGCTGGCTTGCTTAGTGCAGGAAGAATAAAACAAGGGAATCCGTTCCAGTTAGGAATGTTGAAATTGTAGGCTGAGGAAGAATGAGGGCAACAGTGACAGATAGAAAATCAATGCAGATGGAGAAAAAGAGGGAACAACATGAATTCAAGGCCAAGAGAAGGAGAAACAGTGCCACCATGAGGCATGGTGAAGGAGAAAGAACACTGCTGGGCATTTGATGAGGCAGAGAAATGCGCATCAGCCATGAGTTCACTAAATGAGGCCCTGGCCTCTCCATTTTATTAAATTGAATCTGATTCTAAATTTTAAAGAAAGGAATGCTGTTATTAGTTTTGTATGTGTATTTGAATTATTAGCCAATTACCACAATTGAGACAAAAGAGAATGGGTTAGCTGACTTGCAATTTCACGAAGCAGAAAGGGGCTCGTATTGTTACCTCATGTCAATCCTGTCAATAGTATAAACTATAATATTGGTGCTTCTGATTTAACGTCACAAGCGTACAGATCTGTTCAGTGTTTATAAAGAAATGGTTAACGAGCTATAAGGTGCAGGTGATTAGAATGCAAAAATGTAACAGATCACGAGACTCTTTGTAACTTGATGTTAAGGGACGAAGATCCCGACTGTCATGCTGAAGACTTGCGCTCCAGAGCTAGCCGCGCTTCTAGCCAAGCTGTTCCAGCACAACTAAAACACTGGCATCTACCCGACAATGTGGAAAATGTGTTATGTCTTGTCCACTAAAAGCAGTACAAATTCAATCCGGCAAATTAACACCCCATCAATCTACTCTCAATCATCAACAAAGTGATGGAAGGTGTCATCGAAAGTGCTCAAAATCATAGGCAGTCCCTCGAACCGAGGATGACTTGGTTCCACGTCAAAAAGTTCACAGGTGTTTCAATAATTGTGATATATTCACAGATTACAGCACACACAGCATACTACGTGGCAGGCAGCTCTCTCAGAAGCCTCCAGAATCTGCCTGGTTCTGTTTAATTATTAACTCTACAGTTGCAGTACACAATACGTCCACATCCACAGTGTGGAGCTACAAACATTACAAGCTTACAGACATTACACTTCTCCCTCCTTAATGAAGAAGTTATTATAACAAACATCATACATAACTTTCATGTTTATACATAACACAGGGTATAAACATTTTTTTTCCATATTTACAAATTTAACTTTACCACTTGTTTTCTGTTTCGAAGAGGATACCTTCGCTCTCGAACAGAACCTTCCAAACATGGTGTCGATTTCACACTTATTCGAGGCTCATCCTGAGGAACATTTTCCTCCACGGAATTTCCTTGATTTTCATTTGAGCTCACTCTAACTTCAGGCTCTTTGTTTTCCTGACTCGGACTCAGACTTTCATTCTGATTCTCTCCTGGATTTGTTTCCAGTACATTGGATTTAGGATTTTCTACTGGTGTATCAAAATTATCTGATAAGGCAGAAATAGTTGAATCATTCCCACCTTCAACTCCTTCCATGTCTGTAGATAAAATATGATCAATATGAACAAACTTAACCTGTCCATTATCAAACAACTTTATCAAATATGTGCGAGGACCACATATCTTCACCACACTTCCTAGTAACCACTTTAACCATTTATGGTGATGGTTCTTCACTCTCATCTTCTGGTTTGATTTCACACTTCTCTCTTTTACTCTACCTCTATCCTGATTCTCTTTCTGTCTTAATTGTGTCTCTTCTACGGACTGTGCCAAGTTTGGTTGTAACAACGAGAATCTGGTTCGTGGCTGTCATTTTTGAAACAACTCTGCTGGTGTTCTACCAGTAGTTGTATGAGGAGTATTTCAATATGTAATCAAGAAATTAGCCAATTTGTGATCCAATGACGTTTATTTGGATTTTGATCTAACATTTGTTTTATGAGGGCACGTTTTACAATTTGTACAGTGCGCTCTGTTGCACCATTCGAAGCAGGATGGTATAGTGGAAACTTGGTATGTTTCACACCATTTTTGCTCGTGAATTGTGCAAATTCTTCTGAACGAAATTGTGATCCATTATCCGAAACAATCTCTTCAGGGAGGCCAAAAGAAGAAAATAATTTTCGTAAAATGTCCAATGTTTTACTTGTTGTTATTTTCCACATTGGAAACACCTCAACCCACTTTGAATGGCTATCAATCACAATGAACAATTGTTGTCCTTCTAGCTCAGCAAAATCAATATGTAGCCTTTGCCACACCCTGGGAGGCCATTTCCATGACTGTAATGGTACTGGTGGTGGTTGCTTGTTTACCGATTGACATGTTGTACACTGACTCACGATGTACTCTATATCTTTATCAAGACCTGGCCACCATAAATAACTGCATGCAAAACTCTTGGTCAAGCACATTCCCAAGTGCTGGTCATGGAGGTCTCCTAATAATTTGGACCTGAATTTATTTGGTATAACCATTCTTGCACCCCACATGATACAATCTTTATCGACTGATAATTCATTCCTACGAATGAAGAATGGATGTGTATCTTTGTCTGTTACCTGGTTTGGCTATCCATTTGCAATATAATCATACACCTTTAACATCACTGGGTCACGTTTGGTTGCTCTTCCAATCTTTTAAGCTGTGACTGGCAGGTCATTAATGTATGAAAAATAAAACACTTCTTCCCTAACTTGTGATGGGGAAGGCAATCTAGACATTGCATCAGCATTACTGTGATCAGCTGATCATCTGTATTCAATATCATATGTATATGCTGACAAAATCAAAGCCCATCTCTGAATTCGGGCTGCAGCTAATGTTGGAACTGGGGACTTTGGAGGGAGGATTGCTGTTAGGGGCTTATGGTCCACAACGATGGTAAACTTACGACCATGCAAGTATTTGTGAAACTTCTTGACCCCAAAAATTAATGCCAAAACTTCCCTTTTGATTTGCGCATAATTACTCTCACTGAGAGTGCGTGAAGCAAAAGCAATTGGTCTCTCCTCCCCACTACGTGATACATGACCCAACTCCATAAGGAGAGGCTTCACATGCTAGCTTAATCTCCTTAGATATGTCATAGTGAACTAACATGGTGCTCTCTACCAATTTGCTTTTACACTCCTTGAATGCTGTATCGCATTCTTTTGACCACTTCCAATGGACCTGTTTTTTCAAAATTTCATTCAGTGGATGTAATACTGCAGCCAAATTTGGTAGGAACTTCACATAATAGTTCAAAAGACCCAAGAATGAACGAAGTTCAGTGACATTCCTGGGGGTGGGTGCATTTCTAATTGCATCCAATTTTTCCATGGTTGGATGTGAACCAGCTTTGTCTACTCTGTACCCTAAGTACTCCACTGAGTTTTTAAATAACTCACACTTACGAGCAGACACTCGTACTCTGTGCTTCTCTAGACGTTTGAGGACTTCATTCAATATGTTATTATAAATTTGCCTATTTGGTGCTGAAATTAGTACGTCATCCAAATAACATACTACCCCTTCAATACCTTGCAAAATCTGGTTCATTACCCCTTGGAATATGGCAGGGGTGGAAGACACTCCAAACGGTAGCCTATTAAATTGATATAGGCCTAGATGAATATTTATAGTCAAACATGACTTGGACTCCTCATCTAGTTCAAGCTGTAAGTAGGCATTCGTAAGATCCAGTTTTGAGAAGATCTGACCACCTGTCAGTGTTGTGAACAAATCTTCTATATTCGGCAATGTATTGGGGACATTACCCTCTAGAACCTGGTTTACGGTTACTTTATAATCACCACACAATCTTACCTTACCATCAGACTTAGGTACAACAACAATGGGTGTAGCCCAATTACATCGATCTATCTTACAAATAATGTTCTCAGTCTCTAGTCTTTTGAGTTCTTGCTCAACTTTCTCCTTGAGTGCATATGGTATGGAACGTGGCTTGTAGTAAACCGATCTAGCGTCCTTCTGTACCCTGACACTCGCCTTGAAGCCTTGGATCAGACTGCCCGTTTCGCAGAACACCTTCGGATACTTCTTGATAACCTCATCCGTTGATGAAGATCTCACTTCCACACAGAAAATCATACTCCAATCCAGCTTCAGTGAGCTCAACCAATTTCTTCCTAGTAAGGCAGACTTGTTTCCTTTCACTACTATTATAGGCAAGTTCTGAAATTGATCTTTATATTTCACCGGTATGGTGATACGACCTACCACAAGAATTTTCTCTCCCGAGTAGCCTCGCAGCTCTGTCTTGGATTTCTCCAGTTGAAAATCACGCAATTTGTCACGATATAGTGACTCCGGTACTACACTCACGGATGCACCCGTGTCAATTTCCATCGGTATCTTGAATCCCGCAACATCTATGTGGATTTTGATGCTTTCCGAATCGCTGTCCGTTAACCTCGTGTTCCTGATGACGTGTAACTCTAATATCTCCTCGTCCTGTTGTTGTTCTTCCATGCTATGTAGTCTCTTGGGATTTCTACTCATAGCTTTGAACGCTGGACCCATAGCATTAAAAGGTGGTTTACCCTTCAGTCAGCATGCCTTCGCAAGATGCCCAGTCTTTCTGCAGAAGAAAAACTCTGCCTTCACGTATGGACAACTTTGAGCAATGTGTTGTCCCAGGCACCTATAGCACGACTTCGACGCTTTGTTGGAATTTTTAGTTTCTGAGACTTTGGGCCCCCACCGTCTTTTACTTTGAAACTGCAGGTGATTTACCTCGGTTGACTGACGACTGTAATTATTATTTAATTCTCGGGAATATTGTTCAGCTATGCCCATCGACCTCACTATCTGACAAGCAATCTCAAAAGTCAAGTCATCCGTCGTCAATAACTTCCTTCTGATCGCATCATTTTTCACCCACAAACAAAACGATCCCATAATGCTCGGTTTTGAAAGTTTCCAAAATTACAGTGCATCGATAGCTTTTTTAATGCTCTGATGTAATCACTGATACTTTCAGCAATCTTTTGATTTTGAATCCCAAAACGATAGCTTTCAGCAATTTCTAACGGTTTGGGGTTATAGTGCTGCTCCTGCTTCGTTAAAATCTCTGTAAGCGTTGTGTCCTTTGGCTCATCAGGCACAAGCAGATTTACAAGGGTTTCGTACAATGCCGGACTCGCCTCCGATAAGAAGATCGCTTTCTTACGTTCCAACACAGCCCGGTTCTGGACTGCATTGTCTGGAACTTCAATTATGTTATTTGCAGTGAAATACATTTCTCACCGATCCACATACGTTTTAAAATGTTCCCGGTCATGTCTATATTCCCCCAAATGTCCGATTATACCTGCCATTTTAATCTCTAGCTGTTCACACCGTGTGCTGTATTTTACCGCAGATTTTGTAGCTTTTTTCCAAAGACAGAAACTTCCAAAGTCTCTCTGTCGGCTGGTTGAATCCTTCCCCAACAAAATTTAAGCTTTAAATCATCCACAAAATCCCATCTCATCACCAAATGTGATATATTCACAGAGCACAAGCACACACAGTTTCCTACATGGCAGGCAGCTCTCTCGGAATCCTCCAGAATCTGCCTGGTGCTGTTTAATTATTAACTCTGCAGCTGCAGTACACAATTCGTCCACATCCACAGTGTGGCGCTACAAACATTACAAGCTTACAGACATTACAATGATGGACCTAAAATTCCAGGTCCGAACTAAATCTTGAAGGGTGGAAGATGCATGTGCTTGGATTTTTTTAACTTGTGGTGGCCGTTATACACCAGCCACCACACGGGCTTGACAGAGCTAGGTCTTGGTCCAATAGCAAGGATTAACCAAGATGACTGGAGATCTGCTCTGCTGCATGGACCAAGTGTGCACACATATCGCAGTGTGGGCTGGCCTGTGCTGCCCCTGGGCCCTCACCTCTTCTGGGCCCCGAACTCGCGCCTCTCCTGGGCCCCGATCACGTCCCTCTACAGTATCTCACCGCTCCTTCACCCCGATCTCGCCACTCCTGATGTACCTGCCCACGCTCCAATCACCGACCTGGACCTTGGTGACGGCGCTTTTCACTGCCGTTGCTCTCCTGCTCCAGCACGTGCTGCTCCCTGGAATGGTATGCTGCCATGCTGCTCCTTCTGCTCCACGGCCTGCTCCGATGGTGCTCACAGGCCAGGGGCCACAAAGACGGCTGGGCTAGGCTGCCACACTGCTTCTTCCTCAAGTGCTATCAGGCGGCACTTGCACACAAATAGCCTGCTCACCGATGCTCAGTTTGGGTACTGCCAGGACCAGTCAGCTTCAGACCTCATTACAGCCTTGGTCCACCATGGGCAAAAGAGCTCAATTCTAGAGGTGAGGTGAGAGTGACTGCCCTTGGCATCAAGGCAGCTTTTGACGGTGTGTGGCATCAAGGAGCCAGAGTAAAATTGAAGTCAATGGGAATCGGGGAAAACTCCCCACTGGCTGAAGTCAGACCTAGCACAAAGGAAGATGGTTGTGGTTGTTGGAGTTCAATCATCACAGCCCCAGGACAGCGGTGCAGGAGTTCCTCAGGGCAGTGTCGGAAAATGTGAGGTCATCCACCTTGGAAAAAAAAGGGAATATTATTTGAATGGTGAGAAATTACAACATGCTGAGGTGCAGAGGGACCTGGAGGTCCTTGTGCATGAATCCAAAAAAGTTAGTTTGCAGGTGCAGCAGGTAATCAGGAAGGCGAATGGAATGTTGGCCTTCATTGCGAGAGGGATGGAGTACAAAAGCAGGGAGGTCTTGCTGCAACTGTATAAGGTATTGGTAAGGCCGCACTTGGAGTACTGCGTGCAGTTTTGGTCACCTTAAGGAAGGATATACTAGCCTTGGAGGGGGTACAGAGATGATTCACTAGGCTGATTCCGGAGATGAGGGGGTTACCTTATGATGATAGATTGAGTAGACTGGGTCTTTACTCGTTGGAGTTCAGAAGGATGAGGGGTGATCTTATAGAAACATTTAAAATAATGAAAGGGATAGACAAGATAGAGGCAGAGAGGTTGTTTCCACTGGTCGGGGAGACTAGAACTAGGGGGCACAGCCTCAAAATACGGGGGAGCCAATTTAAAACCGAGTTGAGAAGAAATTTCTTCTCCCAGAGGGTTGTGAATCTGTGGAATTCTCTGCCCAAGGAAGCAGTTGAGGCTAGCTCATTGAATGTATTCAAATCACAGATAGATAGATTTTTAACCAATAAGGGAATTAAGGGTTATGGGGAGCGGGCGGGTAAGTGGAGCTGAGTCCACGGCCAGATCAGCCATGATCTTTTTGAATGGCGGAGCAGGCTCGAGGGGCTAGATGGCCTACTCCTGTTCCTAATTCTTATGTTCTTATCTTATGTTCTTATGTTCTTATGTGCCCTAGGCTCAATCGTCTTCAGCTGCTTCATCAATGACCTTCCCTCCATCATAAGAACAGAATTTGCTGCAGTTCTTTGAGGATGTAACGAACAGGGTGGATAAAGGGGAATCAGTGGATGTGGTGTATTTGGACTTCCACAAGGCATTTGACAAGGTGCCACATCAAAGGTTACTGCACAAGATAAAAGTTCACGGGGTTGGGGGTAATATATTAGCATGGCTAACTAACAGATAACAGAAAGTCGGGATAAATGGTTCATTCTCTGGTTGGCAGCCAGTAACTAGTGGGGTGCCGCAGGGATCATTGCTGGGACCCCAACTATTTACAATCTATATTAATGACTTGGAAGAAGGGACTAAGTGTAACGTAGCCAAGTTTGCTGACGATACAAAGATGGGAGGAAAAGCAATTTGTGAGGAGGACACAAAAAAATCCTGCAAAAGGACATAGACAGGCTAAGTGAGTGGGCAAAAATTTGGCAGATGGAGTATAATGTCGGAAAGTGTGAGGTCATGCACCTTGACAGAAAAAATCAAAGAGCAAGTTATTATTTAAATCGAGAAAGATTGCAAAGTACCGCAGTACAGCGGGACCTGGAGGTATTTGTGCATGAAACACAAAAGGATAGTATGCAGGTACAGCAAGTGATGAGGAAGGCCAATGGTATCTTGGCCTTTATTGCAAAGGGGATGGAGTATAAAAGCAGGGAAGTCTTGCTACAGCTATGTAAGGTATTGGTGAGGCCACACCTGGAATACTGCGTGCAGTTTTGGTTTCCATATTTACGAAAGGATATACTTGCTTTGGAGGCAGTTCAGAGAAGGTTCACTAGGTTGATTCCAGGGATGAGGGGGTTGACTTATGAGGAAAGGTTGAGTAGTTTGGGCCTCTACTCATTGGAATTCAGAAGAATGAGAGGTGATCTTAGCAAAACGTATAAGATTATGAGGGGGCTTGACAAGGTGGATGCAGAGAGGATGTTTCCACTGATGGGGGAGACTAGAACTAGGTGGCATGATCTTAGAATAAGGGGCCGGCCATTTAAAACAGAGATGAGGAGAAATGTCTTCTCTCAGAAGGTTGTAAATCTGTGGAATTTGCTGCCTCAGCGAGCTATCGAAGCTGGGTCATTGAATAAATTTAAGACAGAAATAGACAGTTTCTTAAATGAAAAGGGGATAAGGGGTTATGGGGAGCGGGCGGGGAAGTGGAGCTGAGTCCATGATCAGATCAGCCCATGAGCTTATTGAATGGCGGAGCAGGCTCGAGTATGGCCTACTTCTGCTCCTATTTCTTATGTTCTTCTGTTCTAAGTGGGGATGTTCGCTGATGTTTGCACAGTGTTCAGTTCCATTCACAACTCCTCAGATAATGAAGCAGTCCATGACCGCATGCAGCAAGACCTGGACAACATTCAAGCTTAGGCTGATAAGTGGCAAATAACATTCGCGCCACACAAGTGTCAGGCAATGACCATCTCCAACAAGCAAGAGTCTAATCACCTCCTCTTGATATTAAATGGCACTACCATCACCGAATCCCCCACAATCAACATCGTCATCCATCATCATCATCACAGGCAGTCCTTCGAAATCGAGGAAGACTTGCTTCCACTCTAAAGGTGAGTTCTCAGGTGACTGCACAGTCCAATACGGGAATTACAGTCTCTGTCACAAGTGGGACAGACAATCGTTGAAGGAAAGACTGGGTGGGGAGTCTTGTTTGCCGCATGCTCCTTCTGCTGTCTACGCTTGGTTTCTGCATGCTCTCGGCGACAAGACTCGAGATGCTCAGCGCCCTCCCGGATGCTCTTCCTCCATTTAGGGCGGTCTTGGGCCAGGGATTCCCAGGTGCTAATGGGGATGTTGCACTTAATCAAGGAGGCTTTGAGGGTGTCCTTGAAACATTGCCTCTGCCCACCTGGGGCTCGCTTGCCGTGTAGGAGTTCTGAGTAGAGTGCTTGCCTTGGGAGTCTCGTGTCGGGCATGCGGACGATGTGGCTTGCCCAACAGAGCTAGTTTGAGTGTGGTCCGTGCGTTGATGCTGAGGTTGCTGGCCTGAGCGAGAACACTGACGTTGGTGCATCTATCCTCCCAGTGGATTTGCAGGATCTTGCGGAGGCAGCGCTGGTGGTATTTTTCCAGCGCTTTGAGGAGTCTACTGTACATGGTCCATATAGGAGGGCGGGTATCACTACTGTCCTGTAGGCCATAAGCTTGGTGTCAGATTTAAGATCCTCACTTCCTAAGGAGACTGAAGGCTGCGCTGGCACACTAGAGGCGGTGTTGGACCTCATCATCGATGTCAGCCCTTGCTGATAATAGGCTCCTGAGGTATGGAAGATGATCCACGTTGTCCAAGGCCGGGGGGCAGTGTTGTGTGGTGGGGTCAGGTTGATGGAGGACCTTTATCTTATGAATGTTTAGTGTAATGCCCTGGCTTTCATATGCTTCGGTGAAGACGTTGATGATGGCTTGGAGTTCAGCTCTGAATGTGCATGGACGCAAACGTCATCTGCATACTGTAGTTCGATGACAGAGGATGGGACGACCTTGGATCTAGCCTGGAAGCGACAAAGGTTGAACAGGTTCCCATTGGTTCTATAGTGTAGTTCCACTCCAGCGGGGAGCTTGTTGATAGTGAGATGGAGCATTGCAGTGAGGAAGATCAAGAAGAGCGTTGGCGCGATGAAGCAACCCTGCTTGACCCTGGTCCAGAAGAGGATTGGGTCTGTGGTGGATCCGTTGGTCAGGATCACAGCTTACATGTTGTCATGGAGCAGGCAGAAGATGGTGACACACTTTTGGGGCAACCGAAACGGAGTAGGACACTCCATAGTCCCTCATGGTTGACAGTGTCAATGGCCTTGGTGAGGTCAAAGAAAGCCATGTACAATGGTTGGTGCTGTCCCCTGCATTTCTCTTGTAGTTTTCACATGGTGAAGATCATATCCATTGAATCTTCCACCATCAACATACTGGGGGCTCACCATTGACCAGAAACTTAACTGGACCAGCCACATAAATATTGTGGCAAAAGCGGGTCAGATGCTGGGTATTCCATGGCAAGTGTCTCACCTCCTGACTCCCCAAAGCCTTTCCACCATCTACAAGGCACAAGTCAGGAGTGTGATGGAATACTCTCCGCCTGCCACTCAAGAAGCTCAACATCGTCCAGGAAAAAGCAGCCTGCTTGATTGGCATCCCATCCACCATCTTCAACATTTACTCTCTCCACCACCAGTGCACCGTGGCTGTAGTATGTACTGTCTGTAAGATTCACGGCAGCACCTTCCAAACCTGTGACTTCTGCCACCTAGAAGGACAAGGGCAGCAGGCGCATGGGAACACCATCACCTGCAAGTTCCCCTCCAAGTTACACACCATCCTGACTTCGAAATATATCGCCGTTCCTTCATTGTCGCTGGGTCAAAATCATGGAACTCCCTCCCTAACAGCACTGTGAGAGTACCTTCACCACAAGGACTGCAGCAGTTCAAGAAGGCGGCTCACTGCCATTTTCTCAAGGATAATTAGGGATGGACAATAAATGCTGGCCTTGCTGGGCAGTGATGCCCACATCCCGGAACGAATTAAAAAAAAATATATTGAAATAGTTCCAGACAATTTAAGAGTTTTGTTACTTAACCAGGAATGTAAAATTCCGAAGCAGCTAGACACATATTGATCAATTGAAGGCCTTGCTAGTGTAGGCCAGCCATTGCACAGGTGGGAGATCAGATGCTTCGCATCACATGGACGAACCATTCAGCAAATCAACTCCTGAATCTGGGACAGAGGAGCAGAGCACAACCCAAAGGTCTGAAAACAATGAAATATAAAGTCGTGTAACATGCAACACGGTACTTTGATCTTTGAGACCTTAGCAGGTCTTCTATACAGAACTTCGTTTATTCTATCCAAGCATCTAAATCTTTGTTTCAGCACTCCAGTGGTATATTTCATTATGATCCTCAAGGTCACATATGTCTCAATAGATTGCCATTCACCTCTTATTCATGGCTGTTTCAATGAGATCATGAGCCTGGTTGAAGAGAATATCATGCAAAGTTTTCTATCCACTCTTCCTTCTTCAAATGATGCTGGCACAAAGGATTTCGTTCAAAAGAAGACATAATGACTGTTACCAGGATGGTGACATTTTCGCCGTATGGTCACTCGGTAGGACAGACTAAGGTAGGATGATGCAGATCATTGTGTCATGTGGTACTATTGCTGTGCTAAGTGGAATAGATTAAGAACAGATCTGGCAGGCCAAAATTGGATATCCATGAAGTGCTGTGAGCCATCAGCAACAACAGAATTTTACACCGCCACAATCTGTAACCTCATGACTCACACATCGTTCACTCTTGACCATCAAGCCAGGAGACTAACCCTAGTTCAATGCCGAGAGTAGAAGAGCAACCAAGAGCAGCATCAGACGTGCAAACGCAGTTGCCAATGATGGAGCGATTAAAATAGGGAATGCGCAAGAGACCAGAGCTGGAGGAGCAGAGAGATCTCCGAGGGAGGAAATTACAGAGACAGAGAGGGGCGAGGCCATGGAGGGATTTGAAAACAAGGATGCGAATTTTGAAATCGAGGCCTTGCTTAACCGGGAGCCAATGTAAGTCAGTGAGCACAGGGGTGATGGTTGAATGGGATTTGGTGCAAGTTAGGACGCGGGCAGCTGAGTTTTGGATGAGCTCAAATTTATGGAGGTTGGAAGATGGAAGGCCAGCCAGGAGACATTGGAATAATTGAATCAAATGATAACAAACGGGTGGATGGGGAGGGTGATAGATTTTTGGCCCGAAAAAATGCAGGGGGGAGAAAGCACAAGGATGCAAAAACTAAGGCAAATACAAACACAAAAACAAATGTGACAAAAATAATACAAAAAGAATAAATCCAATAAGCAAAAGTCAGTAGAATAAAATGACAGCTTACCAGAAATCATAGTTTACAATCATCCTAAATTCTGTTACACTCTCAACATCTGCAGAAATCCACATTTTACTCTGTACCTGTGAATGTACACACTCATTAGTCTAATATTCCTCAGTAGTATAATTTTAAACTTGCTCCCTGATTTTCTCTCCCTTCTAAGAAGGCACTTTGTCCATGGCTGTGCACTTCCTTCTAGTGCCACTGTTGAGACTAGGAGCTTGCAGTATGGATAATCACAGTGGTCATTCAACATCCCATCACCCTATGGCACAGCTTCATTGGAGTACCAATGGACAGCACCATCACACCACTGTGTTTAAAATGAGGGTAAATCTTTAGTTCCTACAAAAAACTTAGGGATAGGTTTTCCGCAGGGGTTCCCCAATCTTCCAAAATAATGTTGGCAGAAGGCCCAGAGAAATGATGTGAATAGTCATTTACACCATTTCTCCGAGTTATGATGGGAGATCAGGAGAAATCTCACAGAAATTACTGACATCAAATGATTATTGCCAATGAAGTTAGAACCTGATTTTTGAACACACATAATTCTTCAAGGATATTAATGACTTCATCTTTGTACTAAGTACTTTTTCAGTGCTATTAGAGCCAATTATGTGCTCCAATGTAGCTCTAGTGGAATCACAACAACTTCCATACACAACAGAGTAGTGGTGAACGATTGTTTTTCAGACTGGAGAGAAGTATACAGTGGTGGTCCGCAGGGCTTGGAATCAGGACCACTGCTCTTTTTTATATGTATTAATGACCTGGATTTGGGTATGCAGGGCATAATTTGAAAGTTTGCAGATGACACAAACTTAGAAATGTAGTAAACAATGAGGCGGAGTAACAGACTTCAGGAGGACATGGACAGACTGGTGAAATGACCAGACACATGGCAGATGCAATTTAACGCAGAGAAGTGTGAAGTGATACATTTTGATCGGAAGAATGAGGAGAGGCAATAAAGAACTAAATTGTACAATTCTAAAGGGGGTGCTGGAACAAAGAGACCTGGGGGGTGTATGTACACAAATCTTTGAAGGTGGCAGGACAAGCTGAGAAGGCTGTTAAAAATATATGGGATCCTTGGCTTTATAAACAGGCATCGAGTACACAAACAAGGAAGTTATGCTAAACCTTTATAAGTCACTGGTTGGGTTTCAGCTGGAGTATTATGTCCAATTCTAGGCACCACACTTTAGGAAGATTGTCAAGGCCTAAGAAAGGGCACAGGGTAGATTTACTAGAATGGTACTAGGGATGAAAGACCTCAATTACATGGAGATACTTAGTGTAGAGAAGGCTAAGGGGAGATTTAATAGAGGTGTTCAAAATCATGATGTTTCAGTAGAGTAAATAATGGGAAACTATTTCCAATGCCATATGGGTCAGTAACCAAAGGACACAGATTGAAAGTCTGCCATAAGAACCAGAGGCAAGATGAGGAGAAATATTTTTACCCAGCGGAGTTTTTATGATCTTGAAAGCATTGCCTGACAGGGTGGTGGGAAGCAGATTCAATGATAACTTTCAAAAGAAAATCGGATAAAAATTTAAAGGGAAAAAATTTGTAGGTACTATGGGAAAAGGGCAAGAGATAGACCAAATGGACGCCTTCTGTGCTGTACGATTCCATGATTCTATACATGCACACTTAGCATAGAGAGAAGATCTTGCATGAGTTCTTCAGGTCAGGTGACTTTAATAATTATTATACACTCCCTGCACTGATTGGTTCAAGCATGGAGAGCGAGCTGGGTATGTAAATGTACGATAGCAAGTGAGTCGGCAGCACTTAAAGGGATGTTGCTTCATGTTAAAGCAGAGCTATACATTGACAAATTTAAAGTCTTGTTGCTAGCAGACCAGGGTGGAAGCTGGGAGAGACAGAGACAGGAGCAGGACTGCTCTTTTTCAGGATTCTGCTGTAAAAATTTGCAATGGTAGATTGTTCTCTTTTGAGCTAAGGGATGATCTCTGATCAGCAGCTCTGTTCCTGCAGTGAAGATTACCAAGTGAGTCAATGGCGTCTTCCATGTGTGTAGGTAGTAGGAATATGTGAAAACAACATTGTCTGGGCACGTGAAAGTTAGTAAGGGTACCCACAGTTTGCCTAATTTTTTGTTTTTGTAGCCTTATGGTGGAAAGGAGCAAGAGTACATTCTCACGCTGGTGCTACATCACTGACAAGGCATGTAAAGTACTTAGGCACCTTTCAGGTAATTAAAACATTCTCATGCATGCCCATGTTTACAGGACACACTTTGTTCCCGGGACAAAAATATGTTTTAATGTCTCACCTAAATTTTGCAAATTAGGACCATCAAACACACTGCTACAATCTACACCAACACAAGTTACTTGCGTACTCCATGTTCCTGGAGTCTGCCTACAAAAGGGGGAGGTTTCATGAATTAGCACACCTTGTGCAAAGCTTTACTCAACAGGAGCACACATCAGGGAAAAGCAGGCAGGGTCACTGTCCTCTGCACCTGAATTCACAACATGTGCTCCTGCCACATGAAGTTCTGTGCCAGGATCACTAATTCATAAAATCCATCCAAAGTCTCAGATCTGGGCATCAGTGTTACAGTGATTTAAACAAGCGCCAAGCACCCTGCAATGTCTGAGGACAAATATGAGGACACTGGCCACATCTGTGCAGTGATGTTTGACTGTGTATCAAAAATGCAGATCATTATGGAGGAAGTGTGTACTCCAGAACCATCGCCAATGAAGCCCCCATGACAAAGGTCCTATGTCTATATGTCTATACGTTTATCGAATGAATGCTGTAATTTGGGATAAAGTAAACATTGGGTTCAATACACAACAGTTTCTCCTGTCAGATTTCAATATGCTGGGGAATCAGATTCCAAGACAATAATGGAGGGCTTCAGTGATCTCATTGGTGCACATCAATCTGCTCACTAGATATGCTGAAGAAGGGAGAATAAAATGGATTTAATGTCAACTGTATCCTTAGAGTTCACTTAAGATGGGACAGAACAGGTCGTGGGAGAGGAATGAATTGTTCTCCATTATATTCGATGTAGGACAGTAGGCAATGGTAGGAATAATTGGCTCACTTTATTGCACATATGTAGACATACCGCCTTGCCCACGTTGAAGAAGTTCTGCTCTTCCCTCAGGTGAGGTTTTTGTTTGTCTCTTTTACCTTGTTCATCTTCATTGTTTTCTGTTTCCCTTCTTGTGTTTGATCAAGTATCTGCCAAAACGCGCTTTCACAGACACATCCCTTTCCTCAGCAATGGTCTCCGGCTTCGACTTAATCCACGTGGATTCCAACTGAAATTCCATCCTTCATGTTTTGGATCCACCCAGGATTACCTATATCTCCGAGATAGTCAGCGTTCCTCGAACCACTGCTCGCGCCGTATCCTGGGATCCACACTCAATGCTGTGTGCACGCTCTCAACCTCTCTCTTCAGCAGCACCAACTCACTCTATCTCTAAGCTGTCCTGGTTCGCAGTTCCATTTCATCCTTCGCCTCATCCACGCTTTAACCAAGAACTTTTTTTCCTTCCTTTCAGGTGTCAAAGATCGTAAGCTTCAACAATCTCTTGGACACCAACGCCTCTCCAGAAACTTCTTCCCTACACTTCCATCTGATCCCATCCCTTCTTCCAAACTCACCCCCTGCCATGTTCTCACGAACGCTCTGACTTTCCCCTCTCTGACCCCGAAAGATCAGTCCTCAGCAAAGGCCTGAGCTTCGTCTCCTTACGCCCCCACCTCAGTTAATTTCGAGCTCAGCATGACGCTGAGCTCTTTTTCCGTTGCCTTCGCCTGGAGCACAGACAGCCCAATGAAGCAATGATGCGTCTCACGATTGTTGGCACAGGTCAGCACATGAAGCGGAACCATGCCCACTTCTTTGGCCAGGAATCATTCCACTACACAGCTGACCCATTTTCAGAATACTCGCTCTACCTGGACCCCTCCCTTTGGCCTCTTACCCTCGCGATCTTTTCATTGCGAACTGCCAGCAAGACATCAGCCATCTCAATTTCTCTGTTCTCCTCACTCACTCCAACCGACCTCCCTCTGAACTTGCAGCACTCCGCTCACTCAGATCCAATCCCAACATTGTCATTAAACCTGCTGACAAGGCTGATGTTGTTTGGCGAACTGACCTCTACCTTGCGGAGGCTGAATGGCAACTCTCTGATACCTCCTCCTACCTCCCCCTATCCATGATCCCACTACCGAACATCAAGCCATAATTTCCCAGACTGTCGCTGACCTCATCTCCTCTGCGATCTTCCTTCCACAGCCACCAACCTCATAGTCCCCCAACCACGCACAGCCCGCTTCTACCTCCTTCCCAAGATTCACAAAGAGGACTGCCCTGGTAGACCCATCGTTTCAGCCTGTTCTTGCCCCACAGAACTTATTTCTTCCTATCTCGACTCTATTTTTTCTCCCCTTGTCCAGTCTCTTCCCACCAAATCTTCAGTTTCCTGGCCCCAACCGTCTACTTTTCACTATGGATGCCCAATCCCACTACACTTCCATCCCCTACCAGGATGGCCTGAGGGCGCTCTGCTTCTTCCTTGAACAGCGACCCAACCAGTCCCCATCCACCACCACCCTCCTCCGCCTGGCTGAACTTGTTCTCACATTGAACAACTTCTCCTTTGACTCCACTCACTTCCTCCAAATTAAAGGTGTTGCTATGGGGACCCGCATGGGTCCTAGCTATGCCTGCCTTTTCATGGGATATGTGGAACATTCTCAGGGCACCTCCCTCACCTCTTTTTCCAGTACATTGATGACTGTATCGGTGCCATTTCCTGCTCTCGCCCTGAAACAGAAAATGTAATTCACTTTGCTTCCAATTTCCACCCTTCCCTCATCTTCACATGATCCATCTCCGACTCTTCCCTTCCCTTCCTCAACTTCTCTGTCTCCATTTCTAGGGATAGGCTATTGATAAACATTCACTATAAGCCCACTGACTCCCACAACTATCTGGACTACACTTCCTCCCATCCCACTTCTTGTAAGGACTCCATTCCATTCTCCCAGTTTCTCCATCTCCGTCGCATCTGTTCTGACAATGCTACCTTCCATACCAGTGTTTCCGATATGTCTTCACTTTTCCTCAACCGAGGATTCCACTCCACCATGGTTGACATGGCCTTCGACTGTGTCCGTTCTATTTCCTGCACTTCTGCTCTCACCCCTTCCCCTCCCTCTCAGAACCATGATAGTGTTCCCCTTGTCCTCACCTTTCACCCCACCACTCTCCACGTTCAACAGATCATCCTCCACTATTTCTGCCACCTCCGGCGTGATCCCACCACCAATCACATCTTCCCCTCCCCTCCCCTTTCAGCAATCCGAAGGAACCACTCCCTCTGTGACACCCTGGTGCACTCCTCAATCACCCCTAGCACCCCTCCCCTTCCCATGGTGCCTTCCCGTGCAAGCGCAGGAGATGCAACACCTGTCCTTTTATCACCTCCCTTCTCATTTTCCAGGACCCCAAACATTCCATCCAGGTGAAACAACAATTTACTTGTACTTCTTTCAATTTAGTATACTGTATTCGCTGCTCACGATGCGGTCTCCTCTACATTGGGAAAACCAAACGCAGATTGGGTGACAGCTTTGCAGATCACCTCCATTCAGTCCGTAAGTGTGACCCCGAGCTTCCAGTCACCTGTCACTTTAGTTCTCCACTCCACTCCCACTCTGATCTCCCCATTCTCGGCCTCTTACACTGTTCCAATGAAGCTCAATGTAAGCTCAAGGAACAACACCGCACCTTTCATTTAGGCACTTTACAGCCTTCTGGACTCAACATGGAGTTCAACAATTTCAAACCATAACCTCTGCCCATATTTTGTTTCTTTTTTTCTGTATTTTTCCCTTTCCCACGGCAGCTGTTAATGATTCTGCCATCTCCATTTACACCCTATCTAGACTCATCTTTTGTTTCTTAACTTGTTCCATTATCATCTCCTTTTGCCTTGCACCATCATCCCTTTTGTCTCTTAATTTCTGCCTTCCATCCTATCACAGACCTTCCTTTTTGTTCTTACCTCCCTTCCATCCTTTCCATGCCCTGGGCTTGCTTAAAAACGTGTTACATCTCTAATTTATTCTAGTTCTGACGAAGATTCATCGACCTGAAACTCTGTTAACTCTGTTTCTCTCTCCACAGATGCTGCTTGATCTTCAACCATTTTCTGTTTTTATTTCAGATTCCAGCATCCGCAATATTTTGCTTTTGTAGACATCATTGGTTATGCATTGAGCAGAACAGAAACTTAACAAAAGTCACGTACATAATTTTAGACCAATTGTAATACACCAGCTGCATATGATGATTGTCAAATTGGGAACAGAAGGCATTATGGCCACAGATATGTATCAATAATACCTTACACTTTGGGGAAACCCGCTACGTGAAAAAAGTGCAATACTTTCTAATGTTGCTAGGTGCTCCCTGAGAAAGTGATGAAGGAATTCACCCTCACAACAAGGCATCTGTTACCAGCGTTATGCATAGGTACACTACTGCTTGCAAAATTTAACAAAATAATTTCAGGTAATGCAGTACCAGTTTATACCCTTGAGAGGAAAGAGCTCTATTTGCCAAAAATAATAGCCATGGATGACTAATATTGGTAAGAGGTAAGGAACAACATAAAACTAAAAAAATGATTAAGAAAGGGAAGATAGACTATGAAAATAAACTAGCACAAAATATAAAAACAGTTAGCAAGAGTTTCTATAGATATATAAAAAGGGAAATGGTGGCAAAAGTAAATGTTGGTCTCTTAGTGGACGAGACCGGGGAATTAGTAATAGGGAACATGGAGATAGCAGAAACTCTTAACAAATATTTTGTATCAGTTTTTACGGTAGAGGATACTAACAATATTCCAACAGTGAATAGTTTAGGGGCAATTGGGGGGTGGGGGGGGCTGGGGGAAGAACTTAACACAATCACAATCACTAAGGAGGTGCTACTCAGTCAGATAATGGGACTAAAGGCAGATAAATCCCGTGGACCTGATGGCTTGCATCATAGGGTTTTAAGAGAAGTAGTGGCAGGGATTGTGGATGCATTGGTTGTAATTTACCAAAATTCCCTGGATTCCCAGGGAGTTCCCAGCAGATTGGAAAACTGCAAATGTAATGCCCCTATTTAAAAAAGGAGGCAGACAAAAAGTAGGAAACTATAGACCAGTTAGACCATCTGTGGTTCGGAAAATGTTGGAGCCGATTATTAAAGAACCAATAGTAGGACATTTGGAAAAGCAAAATTTGGTCAGGCAGAGCCAGCATGGATTTATGAAGGGGAAGTCATGTTTGACAAATTTGCTGGAGTTCTTTGAGGATGTAATGAACAGGGTGGATAAAGGGGAACCAGTGGATGTGGTGTATTTGGACTTCTTGAAGGCATTTGACAAGGTGCCACATAAAAGGTTACTGCACAAGAAAAACGTTCTCGGGGTTGGGGGTAATATATTAGCATGGATAGAGGATTGACTAACTA
This sequence comes from Pristiophorus japonicus, assembly GCF_044704955.1. Lineage (NCBI taxonomy): Eukaryota > Metazoa > Chordata > Chondrichthyes > Pristiophoridae > Pristiophorus > Pristiophorus japonicus. The sequence continues at coordinate 132,026,874 of NC_091981.1, read as the reverse complement.
ACAGAGAACAGAGAGTCGGAATAAATGGTTCATTCTCTGGTTGGCAACCAGTAACTAGTGGGGTGCCACAGGGATCAGTGCTGGGACCCCAACTATTTACAATCTATAGTAACGACTTGGAAGAAGGGACTGAGTAGCCAAGTTTGCTGATGATGCAAAGATGAGAGGAAAAGCAATGTGAGAGGAAGACACAAAAAATTGGCAAAAGGACATAGACAGGCTAAGTGAGTGGGCAAAAATTTGGCAGATGGATTATAATGTTGGAAAGTGTGAGGTCATGCACTTTGGCAGAAAAAATCAAAGAGCAAGTTATTATTTAAATGGAGAAAGATTGCAAAGTGCCGCAGTACAGCAGGACCGCGTGGTACTTGTGCATGAAACACAAAAGGATAGTATGCAGGAACAGCAAGTGATGAGGAAGGCCAATGGAATCTTGGCCTTTATTGCAAAGGGGATGGAGTATAAAAGCAGGGAAGTCTTACTACAGCTATATAAAGTATTGGTGAGGCCACACCTGGAATACTGCATCAGTTATGGTTTCCATATTTACGAAAGGATACACTTGTTTTGGAGGCAGTTCAGAGAAGGTTCACAAGGTTAATTCCCGGATGAGGGGTTGACTTGTGAGGAAAGGTTGAGTAGGTTGAGCCTCTACTCATTGGAATTCAGAAGAATGAGAGGTAATCTTATCGAAACGTATAAGATTATGAGGGGGCTTGACAAGGTCGATGCAGAGAGGATGTTTCCACTGATGGGGGAGACTAGAACAAGGGGGCATGATCTTAGAATAAGGGGCCGCCCATTTAAAACAGAGATGAAGAGAAATTTCTTCTCTCAGAAGGTTGTAAATCTGTGGAATTCTCTGCCTGAAAGAGCTGTGGAAGCTGGGTCATTGAATAAATTTAAGACAGAAATAGATAGTTTCATAAATGATAAGGGGATAAGGGGTTATGGGGAGCGGGTGGGGAAGTGGAACTGAGTCCATGATCAGATCAGCCATGATCTTATTAAATGGCTGAGCAGGCTCGAGGGGCCGTATGGCCTACTCGTGCTTCTATTTCTTATGTTCTTATGTAAAACTAAAAGAAAAAGCATACAAAAAAGCAAAAAATAGCACAGAACATGGCAAATGGGAAAGATACAAAGAGCAGCAAAGGGTCACAAAACAGACAGTAAGAGCTACAAAAAGGGAGTATGAAAAGAAACTTGCAAGGGATATCAAAATCAACACAAAGAATTTTTACAATAACATTGGGAAAAAGAGGGTAGTCAGAATCAATGTTAGCTCCTTAAAAACTGAAAGCGGTGATATTTTCATTCCAGGGCTTAAAAGCAACGAGGTGAGCACATTGCAGATGCCCTAACGATAATCTTCCAAAGTTCTCTCGATTCAGGAACTGTTCCTTTAGATTGCAAAATTGTGCATGTCACTCTGCTATTTAAGAAACATAGAAAATACAAAATAAGTGCAGGAGTAGGCCATTCGGCCCTTCGAGCCTGCACCACCATTCAATATCATGGCTGATCATTCACCTCAGTACTCCTTTCCTGCTTTCTCTCCATACCCCTTCATCGCTTTAGTCGTAAGGGCCATATCTAACTCCCTCTTGAATATATCCAATGAACTGGCATCAACAACTCTCTGTGGTAGAGAATTCCACAAGTTAACAACTCTCTGAATGAAAAAGTTTCTCCTCATCTCAGTCCTAAATGGCTTACCCCTTATCCTTAGACTGTGTCCCCTGGTTCTGGACTTCCCCAACATCGGGAACATTCTTCCTACTTCTAACCTGTCCAGTCCTGTCAGAATTTTATATGTTTCTGTGAGATCCCCTCTCCTTCTAAGCGCCAGCAAATACAGGTCCAGTCGATCCAGTCTCTCCTCATATGTCAGTCCTGCCATCCCGAGAATCAGTCTGGTGAAACTTCGCTGCACTCCCTCAATAGCAAGAACGTCCTTCCTCAGATTAAGAGACCAAAACTGAACACATTATTCCAGGTGAGACCTCACCAAGGCCTCGTACAACTGCAGTAAGACCTCCCTGCTCCTACACTCGAATCTCCTACCTATGAGGGCCAACATACCATTTGCCTCCTTCACTGCCTGCTGTACCTGCATGCCAACTTTCAATGACTGATGTACCATGACATCGAGGTCCCGTTGTACCTCCCCTTTTCCTAATCTGCCATCATTCAGATAATATTGTGCCTTCCTGTTTTTGCCCCCAAAGTGGATAACCTCACATTTATCCACATTATACTGCATCTGCCATGCATTTGCCCACTGACCTAACCTGTCCAAGTCACCCTACAGCCTCTTAGCGTCCTCCTCACAGCTCACACCGCCAGCCAGCTTAGTGTCATCTGAAAACTTGGAGATATTACACTCAATTTCTTCATCTAAATCATTAATGTATATTGTAAATAGCTGGGGTCCCAGCACTGAGCCCTGCGGCACCCAACTAGTCATTGCCTGCCATTCTGAAAAGGACCCGTTTATCCCAAATCTCTGCTTCCTGTCTGCCACCCAGTTCTCTATCCACTTCAGTGCATTACGCCCAATACTATGTGCTTTGATTTTGCACAGCAATCTCTTGTGTGGGACCTTGTCAAAAGCCTTTTGAAAGTCCAAATACACCATATCCACTGGTTCTCCCTTGTCCACTCTACTAGTTACATCCTCAAAACATTCCAGAAGATTTGTCAAGCATGATGTCCCTTTCATAAATCCATGTTGACTTGGACCAATCCTGTCACTGCTTTCCAAATACGCTGCGATTTCATCTTTAATGATTGATTCCAACATTGTCCCCACTACTGATGTCAGGCTAACCAGTCTATAATTACCTGTTTTCTCTTTCTCTCCTTTTTGAAAAAGTGGGGATAGATTAGCTACCCTCCAGTCCATAGGAACTGATCCCGAGTCAACAGACAGTTGGAAAATGATCACCAATGCATCCACTATTTCTAGGGCCACTTCCTTAAGTACTCTGGGATGCAGACTATCAGGCCCTGGGGATTTATCGGCCTTCAATCCCATCAACTTCCCTAACACAATTTCCTGCCTAATAAAGATTTCCTTCAGTTCCTCCTTCTCACTAGACCCTCGGTCCCCGAGTATTTCAGGAAGGTTATTTGTGTCTTCCTTCGTGAAGACAGAACCAAAGTATTTGTTCAATTGGTCTGCCATTTCATTGTTCCCCATTATAAAGTCACCTGAATCTGACTGCAAGGGACCTACGTTTGTCTTCACTAATCTTTTTCTCTTCTCATATCTATAGAAGCGTTTGCAGTCAGATTTTATGTTCCAGGCAAGCTTCCTCTCATACTCTATTTTCACCCTCCTAATTAAACCCTTTGTCCTCCTCTGTTGAATTCTAAATTTGTCCCAGTCCTCAGCTTTGCTGCTTTTTCTGGCCAATTTATATACTTCTTCCTTGGATTTAACACTATCCTCAATTTCCCTTGTTAGCCACGGTTGAGCCACCTTCCCCATTTTATTTTTACTCCAGACAGGGATGTACAATTGTTGAAGTTCATCCATGTGATCTTTAAATGTTTGCCATTGCCTATCCACCGTCAACCCTTTAAGCATCATTCGTCAGTTTATTCTAGCCAATTCACGTCTCATACCATTAAAGTTACCTTTCCTTAAGTTCAAGACCCTCGTCTCTGAATTAACTGTGTCACTCTCCATCTTAATAAAGAATTCTACCATATTATGATCACTCTTTCCCAAGGGGCCTCGCACAACAAGATTGCTAATTAGTCCTTTCTCATTGCACATCACCCAGTCTAGAATGGCCAGCCCTCTCGTTGGTTCCTCGACATATTGGTCTAGAAAACCATCCCTAATACACTCCGGGAAATCCTCCTTCACCATATTACTACCAGTTTGGTTAGCCCAATCTATATGTAGATTAAAGTTGCCCATGATAACTGCTGTACCTTTATTGCACGCATCCCTAATTTCTTGTTGATTCTGTCCCCAACCTCACTACTACTGTTTGGTGGTCTGTACACAACTCCCACTAGCGTTTTCTGCCCTTTGGTATTCCACAGCTCCACCCATACCGATTCCACATCATCCAAGCTAATGTCCTTCCTTACTATTGTGTTAATTTCCTCTTTAACCAGCAACGCTACCCCACCTCCTTTTCCTTCCTGTCTATCCCTCCTGAATGTTGAATACCCCTGGATGTTGAGTTCCCAGCCTTGGTGACCCTGGAGCCATGTCTCCGTGATGTCAATTATATCATATTTGTTAATTGCTGCCTGTGCAGTTAATTCGTCCACCTTATTACGCATACTCCTCGCATTGAGGCACAGAGCCTTCAGGATTGTCTCTTTAACACATTTTGCCCCTTTAGAATTTTGCTGCAAAATGGCCCTTTATGATTTTTGCCTTCGGTTTCTCTGCCCTCCACTTTTACTTTTCTTCTTTCTCTCTTTTGCTTCTGCCACAATTCTATTTCCCTCTGTCTCCCTGCATCGGTTCCCATCCCCCTGCCATATTAGTTTAATGCCTCCCCAACAGCACTAGCAAACACTCCCCAAGGACATTGGTTCTGGTCCTGCCCATGTGCAGACCGTCCGGTTTGTACTGGTCTCACCTCCCCCAGAACCGGTTCCAATGTCCCAGCAATTTGAATCCCTCCCTTCTGCACCACTCCTCAAGCTACGTATTTGTCTTAGCTCTCCTGCAATTCCTACTCTGACTCGCACGTGGCACTGGTAGCAATCCTGAGATTACTACCTTTGAGGCCCTATTTTTTAATTTAACTCTTAGCTCCCTAAATTCAGCTTGTAAGATTTCATCCCGTTTTTTACCTATATCGTTGGTACCTATATGCACCACGACAACTGGCTGTTCACCTTCCCCCTCCAAAATATCCTGCAGCCGCTCTGAGACAGCCTTGACCCTTGCACCAGCGAGGCATCATACCATCCTGGAGTCTCGATTGCAGCTGCAGAAACATCTATCTATTCCCCTTGCAATAGAATCCCCTATCACTATAGCTCTGCCACTCTTTTTCCCAGCCTCATGTACAGCAGAGCCACCCACGGTGTCATGAACTTGGCTGCTGCTGCCCTCTCCTGATGAGTCATCCCCCCCAACAGTACCCAAAACGGTGTACCTGTTTTGGAGGGGGATGACCACAGGGGACCCCTACACTACCTTCCTTCCATTGCTCTTCCTGCTGGTCACCCATTCCCTATCTGTCTGTGTAACCTTTACCTGCGGTATGACCAACTCACTAAATGTGCTATTCACGGCATCATCAGCATTGCGGATGCTCCAGAGTGAATCCACCCGCAGCTCCAGTTCTGCAATTTGGTCTGTCAGGAGCTGCAGCAGGATGCACATGTAGTCGTCAGGGACACTGGAAGCATCCCTGCATTCCCACATGGCACAGGAGGAGCATAACACGTGTCCGAGCTCTCCTGCCATGACTTAACCCCTAGATTAACTTAATTGGCAATAACAATGATAAAGGTTAGCTACTGATAAAGGATGGCGAGAGAGAGAAACCATAGAACTACAGACCAGTTAGCCTAACATCTGTTGTGGGGAAATTGCTAGTCTATATTTAAGGACAGTGTGACTGAACACCTCAAACATTTTCAGTTGATCAGAGAGAGCCAGCATGGATTTGTGAAAAGTAGGTCATGCCTGACAAACCTGGGCAAACTAAGGTAGAAGCCCATGGAAATGAGGGCAAATTACTGACCTAATTAGGAATTTGGCTGAGCGGTAGGAGACAGAGTAAAGATAATGAGTAGATACTCAAATTGCAAAGGGATGACTAGTGGTGTCCCACTTGGATCTGTGTTGGGGCCTCAAATATTCACTGTATTTATTAATGATTTAGATGACAGGATTGAGAGCCACATATCCAAGTTTGCCAATGACACAAAGATAAGCATTGTAGGCAGTGTAGATGAAAGCATAAAATTACAAAGGGATATTGATAGATTAAATGAATGGGCAAAACTGTGGCAAATGGATTTCAATGTAAGCAAATGTGAGGTCATCCATTTTGGACCTAAAAAGGATAAAACAGGGTACTTTCTAAATGATGGAAAGCTAAAAACAGTGGAGGTCCAAAGAGAATTAAGGGTCCATGTACATAGATCATTAAAATGCCATGAACAGGTACAGAAAACAATCAAAAAGGCTAATGGAATGCTGGTCTTTATATTTAGAAGATTAGAGTACAAGGGGGTAGAAGTTATACTACAGCTGTGCAAAACCCTGGTTAGACCACACCTGGAGTACTGTGAGCAGTTCAGGGCACAATACCTTAGGAAAGATATATTGGCCTTGGAGGGAGTGCAGCGTCAGTTTACCAGAAAGATACCCGGACTTCAAGGGTTAAGTTACGAGGAGCGATTATATAAATTAGAGTTGTATTCTCTAGAATTTAGAAGGTTATCGGTGATCTGATCGAAGTTTTCAAGATATTAAGTGGAACAGATAGAGTCGTTAGAGAAAAACTATTTCCGCAGGTTGGGGATTCTAGGACTGGGGACAAAGGGGCCAAAATTCACCGTCCCCAAAGGGAAAAAATTGATCGGCCACCACGGTCGAGGACTTTTCCCTCCCCGAGCTATATTCAACTCGGGTGGGGGGGGGGGGGGAGCGGGCGGGGGCAGGTTCAGCGGTGCTCACTTCCGCCGGAAACGGCGGGGTGAAGCTGGAGTCAAGGAGAAGTTTTGTGTGGTAAGGGAAGCAGTGGCCGGGCCACTGGAAAACGGCCATCACCTGGATTTTCAGCCATAAAAAGGGAGGAGTTCTTCAGGCAGTGCCCCCGCCAGGTATTCGAGTCGGTGCTCGAACGCTGCACAGCTGGAGTGTTGCTGGGATCGGGGCCCTTTGGCAGGAAAATATTTTAATTATTTTTGATTTGAATTTAAAGTGTATTACGTAGTTGTGATTATTATTGCTTCATTAAACCTACTGACTTTAGTGGCCTCATTGTGGGCTGCAGAGACCTGCTTGGCAGGGTTCACCCTCAGGATGGGAGGAGTGTTGGGAGGGCGATACCTCGTACACCTGGTCAGACGCAGGGTGGCACGCAGGAGAAGGCATCGCCATCAGCACTGTGCAGAGAGGCAGCGGGCAAAGGAGGCAGCAGCCATGGCTGAACAACTGAGAGAAGGGCATGCAGATGTGTGCAAACCTGCAGCTAGAGAGGGTGGCCAGGAGGGAGATGGCATCAGGAGGAGGGTGAGGGATGCTGACCCCTCTCCAAATACTGGGAGAGGAGCCTTTCCAGCAAGAGCCTCCACAGGCTCCCGAGAATGAAGAGGACCAGGGAGATGGCCAGCAGGCAGCTGCCAGGGGAGGTGGCCAACGCAGACGTGGGGGAAGGAGGCCATACCCTCAAAGGGTCTACAGACCTCAGTTCTACTTCTTCCAGTTCAGTGATGAGCAATGCCTGCGAAGGCTACGATTTCGGACGGAAGTACTGAGGGAGCACTGCACTGTCCTGCGAGAAGATTTGCAGCCTCAAACGCGCCTCAGCACCGCCCTCACCGTGGAGACCAAGGTCACCATCGACTTGAATTTTTACACAATGGGGTCTTTCCAGTCTGCCACTGCAGACATTGGCAACATCTTCCAATTCTCGGCACATCGGTGCATCCGGCAAGTCACAGATACACTGTACAGGAGAAGGGTTCAGTACATCTCCTTCCCGATGACAAGGGTCAAACAGGTGGAACGGCAGGCCGTATTTTCCCGAATGGTAGGCTTCCCAAGGGTGCAAGGTACCACTGACTGCACACACGTTGGGCTGAGGGCGCCACATCATCACCCCGAGATCTTTGTGAACCGCAAAGGCTTCTACTCTCTGAACGTGCAGCTCGTGTGTGACCACCAGCGTCAGATCTGGCAGTTGATGCAAGATATCCAGGCAGCAGCCATGATTTGTTCATTCTGCACCATACCAGTGTGCCTGCTGTCTTCACCGGCCTGAATCAGGATTGCTTGAGGACAAGGGATATCCCCTGTCCACTTGGCTGCTCACGCCACTGCGGAACCCCAGGACAATGCCAGAGTATGCATACAATGCCACTCATTGTGCCACCAGGTGCATGATCGAGCAGTGCAAAGGTATTCTCAAGCAGAGGTTCCTGTGCCTGGACTGCTCTGGTGGCACTTTGCAGTACTCTCCTCACCGGGTCTCCATAATCGTCGTGGTCTGTTGCATGTTGCACAACCTGGCCATCATGAGGGGACAGCCACTGGAGGTCGAGCCAGCTGTACCACCTGAGGAGGAGGAGGAGGAGGCGCAGCAGGAGGAGGCGGATCCCCGTCGCCCCAGAGCTAGGAGTTGTTGTCCCCATTGCAACCCTGGAAGGAAGGTGCAGCTGCGTCTCATAGCTGCTCACTTCAGATAATCCCATTCACACATGACCCTTCAGCTCCCACTTTCAATGGCCATTGCAATGAGTGCCTTCACACAGAATTGCCCACTCCCAGATGGCCAGATATATGTGCCAAAATTTATCCAATTATCCAAATCACTGCAAAAGCAGAGCATAAAGAACAATATAATAATACTGTTACCATTTTTTTTACCCCTGTGCATCTCACTATAACACCTGTTACGCGTGACTACCCTAACACCACGCCTAACTGTCATCCCTGTCGCTGCATCATGGGTCCGGGAAGGCTGTTGTGGTTGTTGTCTGGGACCTGCAACTGTCCTTCCATGAAGCCCATGGAACACCTCTGAGCCTGGAAGGGCTGGGTGCAGATTTGCTAGCACCCTCCTGGGAGGGTGCGTCCCCACATATATGGAGGTGCCTGGCACCACCCCTGCAATCGCCCTCCATGCATTATGTACTGGTAGTCTGCCAAGTCTCCCCACGTCAGGAAACAGTATTCTGCTTCTGTCCTCCACACCGTCCATCAGTGTCTCCAGCTCCATATCAGTGAACCTGTTGGCTCTCCTTGCACCTCTTACACCAGCCATCCTTCCAAACTCCTTCCCCCCTCAGGGCCTTGCTGCAAACCCTGACCTTTAAAAAGACCAAGGAGCAGCTGGCTCATTAGAAACCCTTACCTGCGTGCTGAATTTCTCAGTGGTCATAATGCTCAAATTAAGACGGGCACACTGCTGAAAAATCCACTGTGGAAGGGTTAATTTGCGCTGGAACCCATTTGTTCACTTTTGGAGCTGAATATGGGATGGCCCAGCCACAAAAAAATGTTGGCGCCAGTGGCCACTAAAGGGTGGGGGGTGCACCAACTTTCCAGCGATACTGAATTTCGGGCCCATAGTCTAAAAATTAGAGCCAGACCTTTCAGGAGTGAAATTAGGAAACACTTCTACACACAAAGGGTGGTAGAAGTTTGGAACTCTCTTCCGCAAATGGCAATTGATGCGAGATCAATTGTTAATTTTAAATCGGAGATTGATAGCTTTTTGTTAACAAAAGATATTAAAGGATATGGGCCAAAGGCGGGTATATGAAGTTAGGTCGCAGATCAGCCATGATCTCATTGAATGGCGGAACAGGCTCGAGGGGCTGGATGGCCTACTCCTGTTCCTATGTTCCTAGCATGTATTCTCTGCTGTTGCTTGAAAGAATTCAGTAACATAGAAAGAAAGAGTTACATTTATATAGCACCTTTCACAACCACCGACCATCTCAAAGCGCTTTACAGTCAATGAAGTACTTTTGGAGCGTAGTCACTGTTGTAATGTGGGAAACACAGCAGCCAATTTGCGTACAGCAAGCTCCCACAAACAGCAACATGATAATGACCTGTTTTGGTGATGCTGATTGAGGGATAAATATTGGCCAGGACCCCTGCTCTTCGAAATAGTGCCATGTGTTCTTTTACGTCCATCTGAGAGAGCAGACAGGGCCTCGCTTTAACAACTTATCCGAAATACTTCATCTCTGAAAGTACAGCACTCCCTCAGCACTGCATTGGAGTGTCAGCCTAGCTGAAGTGCTCAAGTTCCGAGAGTGGGATTTGAACTCACAACCTTCTAGAACTCAGAGGCGATTCTGCTATCCATTGAGCCACAGCTGACATTGTTCGCGTCATCTATAAAGTGATTATTTTGAAAACTACAGGCAGAGCCAGTCCTTTCATGGAACATATCTAAAAGTCTGACTCATGAAGACAGCATATATCTGTGGCTGCCTCTTTAATGAAGAGTAAGAGAAAAGGCAGATCTCCTCAGACATATCGAAGTAGGTATGCCTTAATCCATAGACATGGGTAGTTATGGCAAGCCAGCATCAGATGATAGAACATGCCTTTTCGTGCCTCCTCAGATTCTCCCCTTCATCCTCCCACAAATACCCAGCAGAATGCCCGTCTTCAGAATTGTGGGATTCACAAAAAAACACAACAGCTAGGCCAATAAACGCAATGAAAACAAACCAAAAGAGTGAACGTTAAATACTTCAGTAAAACAAAGTTCTACAACTAATAATAATGTTATCCTTTAAGAGTATGATTTCCAAAATAGCTGAAGGTGCCTTCAATGCAGAATTCATTTAAATAAGTACTCAACAATTTCAGTGTATTTCTGGTGCTGAGCATGTAAAATGAACACTGAGAATATTGAATGAAGAGTGTGTGATCACACTCTTTGAACATAAGACCAGGCCTCAAAAGGGCTCTGTGAGCATCAGGCAAGAAACAGGCTTGATTATGTGCCCTTGTTCATCCAATCAGTGTTAACAGCATTTTCAAACAGATCATTTTCATAAATTATATTTACTGGCAAATCACTGGGTTGTGTGGAAATAGCTGTAGCATTTTGTTATAAAATATTTGCAAGGGTTATAGGCTGCCAACCAATAGAACATAAGAAAAGGGTATTGCATAATTTTATTTTTCAAAGTTTACAGACGCATTCAACGCGATATCTAAAATACCCATACATTAATGAAATAGTGAAATCCCATTTACATTAAGACCATTCTTCATTACATCACAACGTTGCAAATCAAGAAAATGCAACATTAAAGTGAATTCATGTCAATGTCAAATCAGGCTCATCAGACATTATTGTTATACGTTTCAAACGTGAAATAAGACAACAATTTTAAAATGTCATTATTGACAGTTAAAGAAAAAGACTGAAGACAGGCTGAAGAGTTGATTGGAATCATAATTTTGCTAATCAAAACAGCAATGCTGCTCAGCCAAGCTCTTTAGAATAGGTGAAACTATTCTATGAGGTTATTGGGTCTGTACTAATTGGTGTAGGTAGCATCACTCTTATTTGATTAGCACACTACACAAATACAAGGAATGTTGAAGCTAAGGCCACTTGTCTGATAATTTCAGGATGAATCATTTGCACTGAACTGAGATTTGCATATGTCAAAGTCATACACAACAGCTTATACTTAACTGAAGTGACAGCAAAATGACCCAAGACAGAATTCCACAAAAATTGGAAACAAACACTGCAAGAGTGAAGAGAAAATGTTAAAAGATGTGGCGGATTTAATGAAAGGAATTTCAGAGTACAAGGGAATGATGGTTAATGGCTCTTCCATCAATGATGGAGTTAGCAGAGTGGAGGAAATGAGCTGGAACTAGGTCTGAATGAGGTTGCAGAGATAGGGCATGCCGGGTGGGGAGGTGAAATTTATAAAAGAAAGACTTGCATTTATATAGCACCTTTCACGACCACTGGACATCTCAAAGCGCTTTATAGCCAATGAAGTACTTTTGGAGTGTAGTCACTGTGGTAATGTGAGAAACGCAGCAGCCAATTTGCGCACAGCAAGCTCCCACTAACAGCAATGTGATAATGACCAGCTTATCTGTTTTTGTTATGTTGATTGAGGGATAAATATTGGCCAGGACACCAGGGATAACTCCCCTGCTCTTCTTCAAAATAGTACCATGGGATCTTTTACGTCCACCTGAGAGAGCAGACGGGACCTCGGTTTTACATCTCATCTGAAAAATGGCACCTCTGACAATGCAGCATTCCTTCAGCACTGCACTGAATGTCAGCCTAGATTTATGTGCTCAAGTTCCTGGAGTGGGACAATAAACAAGAACAAGTCCCTGTTGGGGGTTGAAGTTCAGCGAGGATAGTACAGAATAAGATGCAGGCAGATGAGTTTTGTTCAAATATCTGCAGGGAGGGATCATTTATGACTCGATGCAGAGGAATTGGTTGGACAGCTCTGTGACAGTCATATAATTAAGGATAGTGGTGGAAAGGTAAAGCTGAATGTTGTCATCATACATATGGAAGCTGACCCCATACTCACAGATTATCTCACCAAGGGGTAGCACATAGACACGCAATATGAGAAGACCAAGGATAAAACCTGGTAACATATCTAAGTTGACCATGTAGGTGCATGAGAAACCACTGAAGTAAGTGTGCTGGCTACAGTGGGTCTGGACTGAGTAGAACCATGAGGGATGGAAGACATAGTGGTCTCCTGTTTCAAAGGCCATAGAAAAGTTGATGAAGATAAGCAGAGACAGAATGCAGTGATCAGAATGACACAGCATGTCACTGGTGAATTTGACCACAGCAGTCTTTGTGCTCTGGCAGGAATTCAGTAATTCGAATAGGGAGGAGTGATAGAGGTGAAAACAGAGCTGGCTAGTGACAATGCATTCAAAGACATTAAAGAGCAAAATGAGTTTAGAAAGGAAGAAGATATTAAGTGGCAGGTTAGTAGGAGATGTCAGGGTCGGGCTTTTTCAAATCGATGATAGCAGTTTTGAAATGGGGAAACAATGCCTTTGGAAAGGAAGCAGTTATTGGAACATTAAAGTGACACATTTAGTAATGAGCAAATGTAAACAAATAGACACAATTATGTATAAGCAGCTTATTAATATATACATATAGAAATTAATGTTTTATTACCATTTAAAATTCCAATCTTGATGGATGTAGCAAATAGACAGACACAGCCACTAACATTTATATAGCATTTAATGTCATAAAAAGAGACAATACAGAAAGGATCAACTTTAATACATTTAAAATGTATATTTCCAAATGAGGTATCCCCCTCACACTTCAATGTACCTGCACCTATGAGTTTTATCATCCTCATCTATATCATTTGGACAGGTCACAAGAGAAAGCTGTGAGTCATTGAAAGTTTCTAGGAAAATGTACTTCTGCTGGTGTACCCACAATATTGTGTTTTCATTCTGGACTAAATGGTGGGAATTCCTGTAGTGGGCAACCCAATGACAAAGGAGCAACAATCAATCCTCTAAACAGCTGTGAGCTGCAATTAGGCATCAGTTCAGGAAAAACTAGCTGATTACTCAACAAATTGCTGCACATTTAGACATTGTTATAGAATCATAGAATCATAAAAATTTACAGCACGGAAGGATTTACTCACCGTGTCCACTCCGGCCGACAAAGAGCTATCCAGCCTAATCCCACTTTCCAGCTCTTGGTCCGTAACCCTGTTGGTTACGGCACTTCAAGTGCACATCCAAGAATGTTTTAAATGTGGTGAGGGATTCTGCCTCTACCATCCTTTCAGTCAGTGAGTTCCAGACCCCCACCACCCTCTGGGTGAAATAATTTCCTCTCAAATCCCCTCTAAATCTCCTACCAATTACTTTAAATTTATGCCCCCTGGTTATTGATGCCTCTGCTAAGAGTAATAGGTCCTTCCTATGCAATCTATCTAGGCCCCTCATAATTTTATACACCTCAGTAACGTCTCCCTTCAGCCACCTCTGTTCCTAAGAAAACAAACCCAGCCTATCCAATCTTTCCTCATAGCCAAAATTCTCCAGTCCAGGCAACATCCTCGTAAATCTCCTCTGTACCTTCTCTAGTGCAATCACATCTTTCCTGTAATGTGGTGACCAGAACTGCACACAGTAATTTAGCTGTGGGCCGAACTCGTGTTTCTTGCAGTTCAAGCATAACTCCCCTGCTCTTGTATTCTACGTCTCGGCTTATAAAGGCAATTATTCCATATGCCGTCTAAATCACCTTATCTACCTGGCCTGCTACCTTCAGGGATCTGTGCATATGCACTCCATGGTCACTTTGTTTCTGTACACTTCTCAGGATCACAGCTTGCATGTCGTCGTAGAGCAGGCAGAGGATGGCAACAAACTTTTGGGGGCAGCCAAAATGGAGGAGGACGCTCCATAGTCCTTCACAGTTAACAGTGTCAAAGGCCTTTGTAAGGTCAAAGAAGGCCATGTACAAGGGTTGGTACTGTTCCCTGCATTTCTCTTGCAGTTATTGCATCGTAAAGATCATGTACGTTGTACCCCGTGGTGGACGGAATCCGCACTGCGACTCCAGGAGGAGCTCCTTAGCCACAGGGAGAAGACAGTTGAGGAGGATTTTAGCAATAGTGATAGGGGATTCAATGGTGAGGGGAATAGATAGGCGTTTCTGCGGCCGCGACCGAGACTCCAGGATGGTATGTTGCCTCCCTGGTGCAAGGGCCAAGGATGTCTCGGAGCGGGTGCAGGACATTCTGAAATGGGAGGGAGAACAGCCAGTTGTCGTGGTGCACATTGGTACCAACGACATAGGTAAAAAAAAGGGATGAGGTCCTACGAAATGAATTTAAGGAGCTAGGAGCTAAATTAAAAAGTAGGACCTCAAAAGTAGTAATCTCGGGATTGCTACCAGTGCCACGTGATAGTCAGAGTAGGAATCGCAGGATAGCGCAGATGAATACGTGGCTTGAGCAGTGGTGCAGCAGGGAGGGATTCAAATTCCTGGGGCATTGGGACCGGTTCTGGGGGAGGTGGGACCAGTACAAACCGGACGGTCTGCACCTGGGCAGGACCGGAACCAATGTCCTAGGGGGAGTGTTTGCTAGTGCTGTTGGGGAGGATTTAAACTAATATGGCAGGGGGATGGGAACCAATGCAGGGAGACAGAGGGAAACAAAAAGGAGGCAAAAGCAAAAGACAGAAAGGAGATGAGGAAAAGTGGAGGGCAGAGAAACCCAAGGCAAAGAACAAAAAGGGCCACTGTACAGCAAAATTCTAAAAGGACAAAGGGTGTTAAAAAAACAAGCCTGAAGGCTTTGTGTCTTAATGCAAGGAGTATCCGCAATAAGGTGGATGAATTAATTGTGCAAATAGATGTTAACAAATATGATGTGATTGGGATTACGGAGACGTGGCTCCAGGATGATCAGGGCTGGGAACTCAACATTCAGGGGTATTCAACATTCAGGAAGGATAGAATAAAAGGAAAAGGAGGTGGGGTAGCATTGCTGGTTAAAGAGGAGATTAATGCAATAGTTAGGAAAGACATTAGCTTGGATGATGTGGAATCTATATGGGTAGAGCTGCAGAACACCAAAGGGCAAAAAACGTTAGTAGGAGTTGTGTACAGACCTCCAAACAGTAACAGGGATGTTGGGGAGGGCATCAAACAGGAAATTAGGGGTGCATGCAATAAAGGTGTAGCAGTTATAATGGGTGACTTTAATATGCACATAGATTGGGCTAGCCAAACTGGAAGCAATACGATGGAGCAGGATTTCCTGGAGTGCATAAGGGATAGTTTTCTAGACCAATATGTTGAGGAACCAACTAGGGGGGAGGCCATCTTAGACTGGGTGTTGTATAATGAGAGAGGATTAATTAGCAATCTCATTGTGCGAGGCCTCTTGGGGAAGAGTGACCATAATATGGTGGAATTCTGCATTAGGATGGAGAATGAAACAGTAAATTCAGAGACCATGGTCCAGAACTTAAAGAAGGGTAACTTTGAAGGTATGAGGCGTGAATTGGCTAGGATAGATTGGCGAATGATACTTAGGGGGTTGACTGTGGATGGGCAATGGCAGACATTTAGAGACCGCATGGATGAATTACAACAATTGTACATTCCTGTCTGGCGTAAAAATAAAAAAGGGAAGGTGGCTCAACCGTGGCTATCTAGGGAAATCAGGGATAGTATTAAAGCCAAGGAAGTGGCATACAAATTGGCCAGAAATAGCAGCGAACCTGGGGACTGGGAGAAATTTAGAACTCAGCAGAGGAGGACAAAGGGTTTGATTAGGGCAGGGAAAATGGAGTACGAGAAGAAGCTTGCAGGGAACATTAAGGCGGATTGCAAAAGTTTCTATAGGTATGTAAAGAGAAAAAGGTTAGTAAAGACAAACGTAGGTCCCCTGCAGTCAGAATCAGGGGAAGTCATAACGGGGAACAAAGAAATGGCAGACCAATTGAACAAGTACTTTGGTTCGGTATTCACTAAGGAGGATACAAACAACCTTCTGGATATAAAAGGGGTCAGAGGGTCTAGTAAGGAGGGGGAACTGAGGGAAATCTTTATTAGTCGGGAAATTGTGTTGGGGAAATTGATGGGATTGAAGGCCGATAAATCCCCAGGGCCTGATGGACTGCATCCCAGAGTACTTAAGGAGGTGGCCTTGGAAATAGCGGATGCATTGACAGTCATTTTCCAACATTCCATTGACTCTGGATCAGTTCCTATGGAGTGGAGGGTAGCCAATGTAACCCCACTTTTTAAAAAAGGAGGGAGAGAGAAAACAGGGAATTATAGACTGGTCAGCCTGACCTCAGTAGTGGGTAAAATGATGGAATCAATTATTAAGGATGTCATAGCAGTGCATCTGGAAAATGGTGACATGATAGGTCCAAGTCAGCATGGATTTGTGAAAGTGAAATCATGCTTGACAAATCTTCTGGAATTTTTTGAGGATGTTTCCAGTAAAGTGGACAAAGGAGAACCAGTTGATGTGGTATATTTGGACTTTCAGAAGGCTTTCGACAAGGTCCCACACAAGAGATTAATGTGCAAAGTTAAAGCACATGGGATTGGGGGTAGTGTGCTGACGTGGATTGAGAACTGGTTGTCAGACAGGAAGCAAAGAGTAGGAGTAAACGGGTACTTTTCAGAATGGCAGGCAGTGACTAGTGGGGTGCCGCAAGGTTCTGTGCTGGGGCCCCAGCTGTTTACATTGTACATTAATGATTTAGACGAGGGGATTAAATGCAGTATCTCCAAATTTGCGGATGACACTAAGTTGGGTGGCAGTGTGAGCTGCGAGGAGGATGCTATTAGGCTGCAGAGTGAATTGGATAGGTTAGGTGAGTGGGCAAATGCATGGCAGATGAAGTATAATGTGGATAAATGTGAGGTTATCCACTTTGGTGGTAAAAACAGAGAGACAGACTATTATCTGAATGGTGACAGATTAGGAAAAGGGAAGGTGCAACGAGACCTGGGTGTCATGGTACATCAGTCATTGAAGGTTAGCATGCAGGTACAGCAGGCGGTTAAGAAAGCAAATGGCATGTTGGCCTTCATAGCGAGGGGATTTGAATACAGGGGCAGGGAGGTGTTGCTACAGTTGTACAGGGCCTTGGTGAGGCCACACCTGGAGTATTGTGTACAGTTTTGGTCTCCTAACTTGAGGAAGGACATTCTTGCTATTGAGGGAGTGCATCGAAGATTCACCAGACTGATTCCCGGGATGGCGGGACTGACCTATCAAGAAAGACTGGATCAACTGGGCTTGTATTCACTGGAGTTCAGAAGAATGAGAGGGGACCTCATGGAAACGTTTAAAATTCTGACGGGTTTGGACAGGTTAGATGCAGGAAGAATGTTCCCAATGTTGGGGAAGTCCAGAACCAGGGGTCACAGTCTGAGGATAAGGGGTAAGCCATTTAGGACCGAGATGAGGAGAAACTTCTTCACCCAGAGAGTGGTGAACCTGTGGAATTCTCTACCACAGAAAGTAGTTGAGGCCAATTCACTAAATATATTCAAAAGGGAGTTAGATGAAGTCCTTACTACTCGGGGATCAAGGGTTATGGCGAGAAAGCAGGAATGGGGTACTGAAGTTTCATGTTCAGCCATGAACTCATTGAATGGCGGTGCAGGCTAGAAGGGCTAAATGGCCTGCTCCTGCACCTATTTTCTATGTTTCTATGTTTCTATGACCTTCCCAGTGGCTGATACTGGAGAGATTCCTCTGTAGTTGCCACAGTCGGACTTGCCCCCCTTTTTTAAAGATGGTCACAATTACTGCATCTCTGAGATTTTCCTCCTTCCAGATGAGAGAGATGAGGTCATGCATTGGTGCCAATAGTGCCTCTCCACCATACTTTAGTGCCTCAGCGGGGATTCCATCCACTCCCGATGCCTTGTTGTTCTTGAGCTGATGGATGGTCTTTTCTACCGTGCAGGGCTGGGGTTTTGCTGAGATGGTGGCAGTTAGCATGCGGCGGTATGGATTTGAGGACGCTCGTGTAAAAGACAGAGTCTCGGTTGAGGAGATCTTCGAAGTGCTCCTTCCAGCGGATCCTGATGAGTGTCTCCCCGTTCTTGGGCAGCAGTGGGGTGGGGCCTTGGGTGCTTGGGCCGTAGGTGAACTTGACTGCGGTTAAGAATCCTCGCACATCATGGCTGTTGGCCAGCTGCTGAATCTCCTGAGCTTTTTTCACCCACCAGCTAGTCTTTAGGTCACAGGTTTTTTATTGGACCTCGGCCTTAAGCCATCTGTAAAGCTGCTTTGCTGCTCCCGAGTTGGGTTGTTGTTTTAGATTCAGAAATGCCCTGCGCTTGCAATCTATTAGCTCTTGGATCTCCTGGTCATTCTCATCAAACCAGTCATGGTGTTTCCTGGTTGAGTGCGAGCGTCTCTTCGCAGGCACTGGTTATGGTGGCCTGGAGGGCAGACCAAGCGCTATGGCCAATCTGCATCTCAGGGTCATCGAGGGTCGCCAAGGCTGCCAGAGGAAGAGAGTGTTCGAAGATTAGGCCCTCAAATCTGGCACCAAGCTTACGGTCTACAGGCCTGTAGTGATACCTGCCCTCCTGTATGGCTCAGAGACATGGACCATGTACAATTATAGAAACATAGAGAAACATAGAAACATAGAAAATAGGTGCAGGAGTAGGCCATTCGGCCCTTCTAGCCTGCACCGCCATTCAATGAGTTCATGGCTGAACATTCAACTTCAGTACCCCATTCCTGCTTTCTCGCCATACCCCTTGATCCCCCTAGTAGTAAGGACCTCATCTAACTCCTTTTTGAATATATTTAGTGAATTGGCCTCAACAACTTTCTGTGGTAGAGAATTCCACAGGTTCACCACTCTCTGGGTGAAGAAGTTCCTCCGCATCTCGGTCCTAAATGGCTTACCCCTTATCCTTAGACTCTGACCTCTGGTTCTGGACTTCCCCACTGACCACACTCGACCAGCTCCATTGGGCGGGCCACATTGTTCGCATGCCTGACACAAGACTCCCAAAGCAAGCACTTTACTCGGAACTCCTACATGGCAAGCGAGCCCCAGGTGGGCAGAGGAAACATTTCAATAACACCCTCAAAGTCTCCTTGATAAAATGCAACAACCCCACCGACACCGAGACTACCTAGCCAAAGACCACCCTAAGTGGAGAAAGAGCATCTGGGTGGGCGCTGAGCACCTCAAGTCTCGTCGCCGAGAACATGCAGAAAATAAGCGCAGGCAGCAGAAGGAGCGCACGGTAAACCAGACTCTCCACCCACCTTTCCTTCAACGACTATCTGTCCCACCTGTGACAGAGACTGTAATTCCCATATTAGACTGTTCAGTCACCTGAGAACTCACTTTTAGAGTGGAAGCAAGTCTTCCTCGATTTCGAGGGACTGCCTATGATGATGATGATGACACTTCTCAGTATCCTACCATTTAATGTGTATTCCCTTGCCTTGTTAGCCCTCCCCAAATGCATTACCACATACTTCTCCAGATTGAATTCCATTTGCCACTGTTCTGCCCACCTAACCAGTCCATTGATATCTTCCTGCAGTCTACAGCTTTCTTCTTCATTATCAACCGCACAGCTGATTTTAGTATCATCTGCAAACTTCTGAATCATACCACCTACATTCAAATCTAAATCATTGATATGTACCACAAAAAGCAAGGAACATAGTACTGAGCCCTGCAGAACCCCACTGGAAACAGCCTTTCAGTCACAAAAACACCCATTAACCATTACCCTTTGCTTCCTGCCTCTGAGACAATTTTGGATCCAATTTGCTACTTTGCCCCTGGATCACATGGGCTTTTACTTTCGTGATCAGTCTGCCATGTGGGACCTTATCGAAAGCCTTGCTACCCGCATCGACCCTCCTTGTTACCTCCTCAAAAAATTCAATCAAGTTAGTCAGACACGACCTTCCCTTAACAAATCCATGCTGACTGTCCTTGATTAATCCATGTCTTTCGAAATGAAAATTTGTCCTGTGCCTCAGAATTTGTTCCAATAATTTTCCCACCATCGAGGTTAGGCTGACTGATGTGTAATTACTCAGTCGATCCCTTTCTCCCTTTTTAAACAAACGTTAGTAATGCTCCAGTCCTCGGCACCACACCTGTAGCCAGAGAGGATTGGAAAATGATAGTCAGAGCCTCTGCTATTTCCTCTTTTGCTTCTCTTAACAACCTGGGATACATTTCATCTGGGCCTGGGGATTTATTCACTTTCAAAGCTGCTACATCCCTTAATACTCCTTAATACATCCTCTCTCATTTTGTTGACAGAGAAAGAAAGCAGTCTGTCAATCCTTCAGCGAGAGCTCAGGGAAAGATAGAAACATAGGGCCCAAGTTCCCACACAATAAAAAACAGGTGCCCCTCCGAGCTGGGCGCCCGTTTTTCTCGCCTAAAACGGCGCCGGAAATAAAATGCGCGATTCTGAAGCGCTTTGCAGCTCCTTGTCTGTTTGGCGCGGTGCCCAGGGGGGCAGAGCCTACACTCGCGCCGATTTTGTAAGTGGGAGGGGGTGGGTACTATTTAAATTAGTTTTTTTCCTGCCGGCAACGCTGCGCGTGAGCGTTGGAGCGTTCGCGCACGCGCAGTGTGAAGGAAACATTGGCACTCGCCCATTTTTGTAGTTCTTTGTAGCTGTTTAATTTTTGAACATTTTTTAATAAAACCACATTGCCATCAGCACATCAGCACTGAGGCTTCCTGCTTACTGCCCCTCCCTCCCTCCCGTTCGCGGGAACGACGCTGAGCTGACTGTAAGGCTTCCACCTCAAGTGGAAGGTTGCTTGCTGCCTGGTTACTGCCTGCCTGCCTGCCCCTTCCTCCCTCCCTCCTGTTCGCGGGAACAACGCTGAGCTGACTGTAAGGCTTCCACCTCAAGTGGAAGGCTGCTTGCTGCCTGGTTACTACCTGCCTGCCTGCCTGCCCCTCCCTCCCGTTCGCGGGAACGACGCCACATCGCTGAGCTGACTGAAGCACTTACACACAGGTAGGAAGATGGTTTATTTAATCTTTTCTTGCTTATAAATGTTTATTCAGGTTGGATTTATTTGTATAATATTTGTAGAAGTATAAATAAGGATTTATTGTAGAATTTAATGACTTCCCTTCCCCCCCCTCCCCCCCCCCCACCTCGTTCTGGACGCCTAATTTGTAACCTGCGCCTGATTTTTTAATGTGTAGAACAGGCTTTTTCAGTTCTACAAAAATCTTCACTTGCTCCATTCTAAGTTAGTTTGGAGTACGTTTTCACTGTGGAAACTTTGAAATCAGGCGTCAGTGGCTGGACATACCCCCTTTTGAAGAAAAAATTCTGTTCCAAAGTAGAACTGTTCTACCTGACTAGAACTGCAGAAAAAAAAATGTGGAGAATTGCGATTTCTAAGATAGTCCGTTCTCCACCAGTTGCTCCAAAAAATCAGGCGCAAATCATGTGGAAACTTGGGCACATAGAAACATAGAAAATAGGTTCAGGAGTAGGCCATTTGACCCTTCGAGCCTGCACACCATTCAATAAGATCATGGCAGATCATTCACCTCAGTACCACTTTCCTGCTTTCTCTCCATACCTCTTGATCCCTTTAGCCGTAAGGGCCATATCTAACTCCCTCTTGAATATATCCAATGAACTGGCATCAACAACTCTCTGCGATAGAGAATTCCACAGGTTAACAACTCTCTGAGTGAAGAAGTTTCTCCTCATCTCAGCCCTAACTGGCTTACCCCTTATCCTTAGACTGTCCCCTGGTTCTGGACTTCCCCAAGATCAGGAACATTCTTCCTGCATCTCACCTGTCCAGTCCTGTCAGAATTTTATAGGTTTCTATGAGATCCCCTCTCATCCTTCTAAACTCCAGTGAATACAGGCCCAGTCGATCCAGTCTCTCCTCATATGTCAGTCCTGCCATCCCGGGAATCAGTCTGGTGAACCTTCGCTGCACTCCCTCAATAGCAAGAACGTCCTTCCTCAGATTAGGAGATCAAAACTAACACAATATTCCAGGTGAGGCCTCATAAGGCCCTGTACAACTGCAGTAAGCCCTCCCTGCTCCTATACTCAAATCCCCTAGCTATGAAGGCCAACATACCATTTGCCTTCTTCACCACCTGCTGTACCTGCATGCCAACTTTCAATGACTGATGTACCATGACACCCAGGTCTCGTTGCACCTCCCCTTTTCCTAATCTGCCACCATTCAGATAATATTCTGCCTTCGTGTTTTTGCCACCAAAGTGGATAACCTCACATTTATCCACATTATACTGCATCTGCCATCGTTTGCCCACTCACCTAACCTGTCCAAGTCACCCTGCAGCCTCCTAGCTTCCTCCTCACAGCTCACACCGCCACCAAGCTTAGTGTTTTCTGCAAACTTGGAGATATTACACTCAATTCCCTCATCCAAATCATTAATGTATATTGTAAATAGCTGGGATCCCAGCACTGAGCCCTGCGGCACCCCACTAGTCACTGCCTGACATTCTGAAAAGGACCCGTTTATCCCGATTCTCTGCTTCCTGTCTGCCAACCAATTCTCTATCCATGTCAGTACATTACCCCCAATACCATGCACTTTAATTTTGCACACCAATCTCTTGTGTGGGACCTTGTCAAAAGCCTTTTGAAAGTCCAAATACACCACATCCACTGGTTCTCCCTTGTCCACTCTACCAGCTACATCCTCAAAAAATTCTAGAAGATTTGTCAAGCAGGATTTCCCTTTCATAAATCCATGTGCTGTTATTTCATCTTTAATAATTGATTCCAACATTTCCCCACTACTGATGTCAGGCTAACCGGTCTATAATTACCCATTTTCTCTCTCCCTCCCTTTTTAAAAAGTGGTGTTACATTAGCTACCCTCCAGTCTATAGGAACAGATCCAGAGTCGATAGACTGTTGGAAAATTATCACCATTGCATCCACTATTTCTAGAGCTACTTCCTTAAGTACTCTGTGATGCCTTCTATCAGGCCCCGGGGATTTATTGGCCTTCAATCCCATCAATTTCCCTAACACAATTTCCCGCCTAATAAGGATTTCCTACAGTTCCTCCTTCTCACTAGACCATTGGTCCCTAAGTATTTCCGGAAGGTTATTTGTGCCTTCCTTCGTGAAGACAGAACCAAAGTATTTGTTTAACTGGTCCGCCATTTCTTTGTTCCCCATTATATATTCATCTGAGTCTGACTGCAAGGGACCTACATTTGTTTTCACTAATCGTTTTCTCTTTACATATCTATAGAAGCTTTTGCAGTCAGTTTTTATGTTCCCAGCAAGCTTCCGCTCATATTCTATTTCCCCCCTCCTAATTACACCCTTTGTCCTCCTCTGCTGTATTACAAAATTCTCCCAGTCCTCAGGTTTGCTGCTTTTTCTGGCCAATTTATATGCCTCTTCCTTGGATTTAACACTATCCTTAATTTCCCTTGTTAGCCACGGTTGAGCCACCTTCCCCGTTTTATTTTTACTCCAGACAGGGATGTATAATTGTTGAAGTTCATCCATGTGATCTTTAAATGTTTGCCATTGCCTATCCACCGTCGACCCTTTAAGTATCACTCGCCAGTTTATTCTAGCCATATCATCGAAGTTACCTTTCCTTAAGTTCAGGACCCTAGTCTCTGAATTAACAGTGTCACTCTCCATCTTAATAAAGAATTCTACCATATTATGGTCACTCTTCCCCAAGGGGCCTCACACAAGAAGATTGCTAATTAGTCCCTGCTCATTACACATCATCCAGTCTAGGATGGCCAGCCCTCTAGTTGGTTCCTCGAAGGCACACATTTAAAAACACCCTCCCAGAAACACCTGGTGCAGATGTGGGAGGAAACAGCTTACTGTAGCCAACACCAGTAGGCATCACAGTAATGAATGTGGCTACTTACATTGTGAGCCCTGGCATATCCTAGGGTGATCTGGGACTATCAGAATCCCAACAGACTGCCCCAGAAACACTGCAGTCAGCTAGTACACTTACACCTTCCACAAGGAAATAATTTACAATGAGTGATCGATTAGATGAGACACATCTGAACAAAAAGCACAAGCATGAAGGGGCAGCACAATTCAATGTGTCAATATCCACATATTACACATTAACGGCAATAAATGCCTCACACTTGATTTTAAAAATCTGTTGAGTATTTATTTGTCACTGACAATATAGCAAGATGGAAAAAGAGAGCCTGAAATTCTGCACCTTTGTTCCAGCTGATAAGGACGGTTTTGGTGGGTCCCACAGCAGCTGCCAATTTGGGCAAGGCCATTGCCTGCATTCACTAGAGAAATGGTAATGAGGCAGATTGTGACGTCAATCAGTGTGCAACGCTAAATTCACACACGACCTGCCATTTTCGACGTCGCCGCTCCATTCAACGGTCTATCCAAATCACAAGCAGCTGAACAGCAGGAAGGACGCCCCCCACAAATGCTATTTAAAGGGATTAGCAACAACTTACAGACTTGCTTCTTGCTCCCAGTCATGGGGGCTCTACTTGCAGCATCCCTCGCACTGGAGTTTGACAGGGAGATGGAGCAGAGGCAATGAAAAAGAGGACAACTGCTCACAGAGGGAGGAGGAGGAGGGGCAGGAGGACTCTCAGCAAGAGGACTTACCCACTTAGGGTCATCCGAGACCACTTCTCTAACCTGCACTTAAGCAAGGACCAGTGTATAAGGAGGCTCCGCTTCACCAAGGAGATGGTCACAGAACTCCTGCAACCAGATCTGCAGCCTCAGAACAGGGCGAGGACAGTGCTGCCAGTGCCCCTCAAGGTCACCGTGGCCCTCAGACTGGAGCAGAAGACATAGTTAACATCTCCCAGTTCGCCGTCCATCCCTGCATTCAGGAGGTCACAGAGGCTCTGTACTCCAGGAGAAGGGACTTCATTGTCTTCATTCTGAACAGAGAGAAGCAGGTGGAGCACACATGTGGCTTTGCCAGGATATCGGGCTTCCTTATGGTGTAGGGCACCATAGATTGCACACATGTGGCTTTGCGGGCACCCTGTCTTTCATATCCTTTTGCCTACTCTAGTGCCCCTATGTGAGAAGAAGGAGGAGGTATGAGCATACCATCATCAGCAATGCCTTCAGCCTCGCCTCAATGATGGCCCCAGCAATGATCACCAGCATTGTCTCCTCCAGCTCAGTGATCCCTTCCGAGATTCTGCTACTTCTTGTGTGCCACCATTGCCTGAAAGAGAAAGGGAAGTTTGTCAGTGAGTGTGCTGCAATGTACTTGGGTGATGTACCTGCCATGGTTGAATAACATTTCTTAATATATTCGTTCCTGGGATGTGGTCATCGCTTGCAAGGCCAGCATTTATTGCCCATCCCTAATTGCCCTTGAGAAAGTGGTTGTGAGCCGCTTTCTTGAACTGCGTGGTGGTGAAGGGACTCCCGCAGCGCTGTTACGGAGGAAATTCCAGGATTTTGACCCAGCGACGATGAAGGAATGACAATATATTTCCAAGTCAGAATGGTGTGTAACTTGGAGGGGAACTTGCAGATGATGGTGTTCCCATGCGTCTGTTGCCCTAGTTCTTCTAGGTGGTAGAGATTGCGGGATTGAGAGGTGTTGCCAAAGAAGCCGTGGCATATTGCGGCAGTGCATCTTGTAGTTGGTACATACTGCAACCACGGTGTGCCAGTGGTGGAGGGAATGAATGTTGAAGGTGGTGGATGGGGTGCCGATCAAGCAGGTTGCTTTGTCCTGGATGGTGTAAAGCTTCTTGAGTGTTGTTGGAGCTGCACTCATCCAGGCAAGTGGAAAATATTCCATCAAACCTGTGCCTTGTAGATGGTGGAATGGTTTTGGGGAATCAGGAGGTGAGACACTCGCTGCAGGATACACAGCCTCTGACCTGCTCTTGTGGTCACATTATTTATATGGCTGGTCCAGTTAAGTTTCTGGTCAATGGTGACCCCCAGGATGTTGGTGGTGTGGGATTTGGTGATGGTAATGCCGTTGAATGTCAAGGGGTGGTTAGACTCTCGCTTGTTGGAGAAAGTCATTGCCTGGCACTTTTGTGGTGTGAATATTACTTGCCACTTATCAGCCCAAGCCTGAATGTTGTCCAGGTCTGGATGCATGTGGGCACAGACTGTTGCATTATCTGAGGAGTTGTGAATGGAACTGAACACTGTGCAATCATCAGCGAACATCCCCACTTCTAACCTTATGATGGAGGGAAGGCCATTGATGACACAGCTGAAGATAGTTGGGCCAAGGACACTGCCCTGAGGAACTCCTGCACTGATGTACTGGGGGTGAGATGATTGACCTCCAACCACCACAACCATCTTCCTTTTGTGCTTGGTATGACTCCAGCCAGTGGAGAGTTCTCCCCCTTCTCATTGACTTCAGTTTTACTTGGCTCCTTGATGCCTTGGTCAAATGCTGCCTTGATATCAAGGGCAGTCAATCTCACCTCACCTCTGAAATTCAGCTCTTTTGTCCATGTTTGGACTGAGGCTGTAATGAGGTCTGGAGCTGAGTGGTCCTGGCAGATCCCAAACTGAGCATTGGTGAGCAGGTTATTGTTGAGTAAGTGCCGCTTGATAGAACTGTCGCTGACATCTTCAATCACTTTGCTGATGATTGAGAGTAGACTGATGGGGCAGTCATTGTTAGAATAAAATTTGCCCTGCTTTTTGTAGACAAGCCATATCTTGGAAGTTTTCCACATTGTCGGGTAGATGCTGGTGTTGTAACTGTACTGGAACAAGTTGGCTAGAGCTGCAGCTAGTTCTGGAGCACAAGTCTTCAGCACAACATCCGGGATGTTGTCAGGACCCATAGCCATTGCTTTATCCCATGCGCTCAGCTGTTTCTTGATATCGCGTGGAGTGAATTGAATTGGCTGAATACTGGCTTCTGTGATGGCGGGTGGAGGACGATATGGATCATCCACTCGGCACTTCTGGCTAACGATGGTTGAAAATGCTTCAGCCTTGTCTTTTGCACTCGGGTGCTGGGCTCCGCCATCATTGAGTATGGGGATCTTCATGGAGCCTCCTCTTCCCGTTAGTTGTTTAATTGTCCACCACCGTTCACAACTGGATGTCATAGGACTGCAGAGCTTTGGTTTGATCCATTGATTATGGGATTGCTTAGCTCTGTCTTTAGCATGCTCTTTCGCTGTTTAGCATTGAATGTAGTCCTGTGTTCAGCTTCCCCAGGTTGGCACCTCATTTTTAGGTATGCCTGGTGTTGCTCCTGGCGTACTCTTCTACACTCCTCATTGAACCAGGCCTGGTTTCCTGGCTTGATGGTAATGGTAGAGTGAGAGATATGCCGGGCCATGAGGTTATAGATTGTGGAATACAATTCTGCTGTTGCTGATGACCCACAGCACCTCATGGATGCCCAGTTTTGCACTGCTAGATCTGTTCTGAATCTATCCTATTTAGCACGGTGGTAGTGCCACACAACATGATGGAGGTGACCTTAATGTGAAAACGGGTCTTGATCTTCACAGGGACTGTACGGTGGTCACTGCTACCAATATTGTCATGGACAGATCTGCGACAGGTAGATTGGTGAGGACGAGGTCAAGTTGGTTTTTCGCTGGTGTTGGTTTTCTCACCACCTGCTGCAGGCCCAGTCTGGCAGCCACATTCAGTAAGCTCAGTCAGTAATGGTGCTACCGAGCCACTCTTGGTGGTGGACATTGAAGTCCCCCACCCAGAGTACATTCTGTGCCCTTGCTTACCCTCAGTGCTTCTTCCAAGTGGTGATCGACATGGAGGAGTACTGATTCATCAGCTGAGGGAGGGCGGTAGGTGGTAATCAGAAGCAGTGTTTTCTTGCGCACGCTTGACCTGAAGCCATGAGACTTTGGGAGGGCCAGAGTCAATGTTACAAACTCCCAGGGCCATTCCCTCCTGACTGTATGCCACTGTGCCGCATCCTCTAGTGGGCCAGGCCTGTCGGTGGGACAGGGATGGCGATGGAGGAGCCTGGGACATTGGTTGAAAGGTATGATTCTGTGAGTATGAGTATGTCAGGCTGTTCCTTAACTAATCTGTGTGACAGTTCTCTCAATTTTGATAAGGAGGACTTTGCAGGGTCGACTGGGCTAGGTGTGCCATTGTCGTGTCTGAAGCCGGTGCTGAGGTCGATGCCGTGTGGTCTGTCCGGTATTATTCTTATTATTGTTTCTTGTAGCAGTTTATTACAACAGAGTGACTTGCTAGGCCATTTCAGAGGGCTGTTAAGAGTCAACCACATTGCTGTGGGTCTGAAGTCACATCTAGGCCAGACCAGGTAATGACAGCAGATTTCAGTCTCTGAAGGACATTAGTGAACCAGGTGGGTTTTTACCACAATCCAATAGTTTCATGCGTGCTTTTTATTCCAGATATATTTAATTAACTGATTAAATTCCCCAGCTGCCGTGGTGTGATTTGAACTCACGTCTCTAGAACATTAGTTCAGGTGTCTGGATTACTAGTCCAGTAATATTAACACTATGCTACCGTTCCCAGCAGTGTGTGTAAGATGTGAGATGTGGGTGTAAAGTCTTGTCACAGTAGTAAGTGTGTGAGGGTGAGGTGAAGCTATGATTGTGGGGTATGAGGCATCTTTGCTAGAGGTTGTTGGTAGGTGAGTGATGGGGGTTATGGTGCATTGAGCAGTTGGGAGGCTATTGGTGCAGTATGTGGGATATGGCATTTGAAGACGCGTTCACTCAGCTTGACCGCAGCTCGTGTGATGTTGTTAAACTTCTTGCAGCACTGGATCCAACTCCTGGGAAAATACACATGGCACTGATAGCTTCTGCTATTTCCTTCCACTGCCTTCTGGCATGCTGCCTGACATCTTCTATGCACCCCCAGGACCAAGGCCTCCGGTGCCACATCAGAGAACCTCCTTGTCCTCACACTTCGCTGTTGATCCATGGCTTCAGAGTGACAATGAGGTGCTTCTGAAACAAAGCACCTCTGCTTTAAGTAGTGCAGAGAGCCTAGGCAAAATTTTATTGACCAGTAGACTGCATCTGATGCTGCCCACCCTCGTTGAGTGATAAGTTAATCAGCAGCGCATTTATCACTGAGCTCAACGCTCCAATAATTATAATGAGCAGGCAGCACAAAGTTCGCGTGCTGCCTGCACCACTTTGAACAGGCATGGGCAGTCATTTTTCAGCTTAATCCAATTTCACCCCGAGCGAGTTTTTGAAAAATTAAGAAGAAAGTGTAGGACCAAGTGGTTTAGGCAATGCTACTTGGCAGAGGGGCTTTGTCTCTTTAAGAAATGGTAATGCTGTTGTACTCCTTGGAAGCCACCTGCTCTTAGTGCTTGATGCACTAACCTTCACTGTTGCATAGCTGTTACCATTCATTTTTTACTGGCATTTTCAACGTCCGCTACAGATTGGCTTTTCTGGGGCCTCTTTTCAGGGGAGGAAAAACACTAAGGGATAGAAATTCGTTACAGCCCAGTTTGAAGCAGTGACTCTGGCTGGGCATTAATTTTAGTACCGGGCGATGTTTACCACCTCCAACCGGGATATTCACTATTAGTGCCCCAAGAGGGGAGTACAGCGCTGAGGGAAGCATTCCAAGCTACTCTCAGGGTGTTAACGGGGTGTTAACGTGGGAGGCCTACTGAAGTTGTGACGCTAGGATGCCGGCATCCTAGCGCCTAAAGAGGAGGTGAGGTCGACCAGCTCAAAACCTGCAGAGAAAGCAAGGCAGGTGAGTCAAACAGTACAAACAAGTAAGTAATGTAATTTAAAATTAATAAAGTTGATTGCAGCCACTTACCTTCTCCTCTGCAGCCATTATGCCCCAATGCTTCATGGGACCGCTTGCTTTACCTGTCAGGAACAGCGCCTGCTGGTAAAGCAGACGATCCAATTCAATTTTGCCGCCACAGCGCCAAGGGTGTGTTGCACGCTCGATGATGTCACCACATGGGTAGCACTAGAGGGCTCTTAGCTCCACCCCCATCCCTCCATTGAAGTTTCGGGAGGTGAGGATAGCGCGCTGCTGCGTCGGTAGGTGCTTAGCGGCCCGTTACCGGCCCGTTACAGTGCTAATGGGTGGTGCAAACCACCGATTTCAGCCCCTTAAGCCGCTAAATTATATAGACCCGAAAATGGGCATGGGGTTCGCGAAGCGCAATTAACTCGTGCCCGTTGATTCTGATGTAGGCAGCATTCCAACTTTATGCTGACTGCTCATTTAAATGATTGCAGCGTCCAGTTAATGCTAACCACGCTGGACGTATCAGCAGGGGACCAATATCATGAGAGTATAGCACCAGCTAAAGATAGCCTGGATCTCTTAAAGGGGAGGTGCATTCTTGCTGAAGCAGGTGCTGGGAGTTCGGTTTGGAGAGAATCTGACCCGGGCAAGAGTATGGAATGGTGCAACAGGGGAGAGGGCAGGCTCCAAGGTTTTTGGATGCTGCTCTGGACATTTTGGTGGAGGAGGTGGAAATGAGGAGAGATGTCCTGTATCCACAGGGGGGAAAGAGGCCCTCCAAACAAATGGTCAAAAGGCAGTGGGAGCAGATAGCCTTGGAGGTCAATGCAAGGAGTCATGGCCCGAGGACCTGGATGTAGTGCTGCAAGAGGTTCACTGACCACACGACTGGTCATAGTCAGTGAATGCATCTTCAAATGCCATATCCCACCATCTGCACTATGAGCCTCGGACACTCCTCAATTCACCATCCCATCACTCACCTACCAACAATCTCTAACAATCAGGTCTCATACCTAACATTTGTAGCTTCACCTCATCCTCACACACCTAGCACCACTACAAGCCTCACTCCCACATACCAAAGCTTGCATACAGTGCCAGCTATTCAAACATGGCAGCCACATCAGCCAAACACATTGCACAACACTCACTGATGCACTTCCCTCCTTTTTCAGGCCAAGGTGGCAAACAAATGGAGGCAGCAGTAGCTAACTAGCGTGGGACAGGCACACCTGTCAGTCCTAACCTACATGGAGGAGACGGTGCTGGACATTATTGGAATGGCCATTGCTGAGGCTGTGGCCAGCGGCAGAGTTGAAACTATTGAAGATGACGGTATCCTCATACTTAATCCTCCTTCGTACATCCCACTTCCCCCTCATCCTACAATCTCTTCTAACTTACAAAGCTGCAAATGGTGTAAGCATGCACCTCTTACTTTCCCCCTCCCCTCCTCACAACCTTACCCTTGTGCCTTTCTCCTTTCAGATACCCAAGAAGTGCAACCTGGCCAGGTAGTGAAGGAAGAGCAAGAAGACAGAGATTGTGAAGAAACGACACCCGATTTCACACTCGCAGCCACCAGCTCAGATATTGATACTGTGCATAATTTAGAGGATAACTTCGAGGCAGAATCTGCATTTGGTGAGACACCGGGCACAAGTGCTCTGCAGCCAGGGCAGGGGGCAAGGATAGTGCAGGTGCCAGCTTGCCGGAGGGTGACATCACACACTAGTTCTGCTCTACAAGACTCAGATGAGGATTTCGATGAGGCAGGCTACAGATGGAGGCTGATGGGTATGCACAATGTTTTTAAAAATTCATTCACAGATGTGGCTGTCACTGGCAAGGACAGAATTTATTTCCCAACTCTAATTGCCTTGAGAAGGTGATGGCAAGCCACCATTTAAGAGGGCAGTTAAGAATCAACCACTTTGCTGTGTGTAGGGAGTCACATATAGGCTGCCGTGTTGGGATTTGAACTTATTAGTTCAGGCCTTGGGATTACTAGTTCAGTAACATTACCACTATGCTACCATTCCCAATGAAATGCTTAGTGCATTGGGGGGCCTGCCAGAAAGCATGTGTTCAATGCCAAGGAGCATGGAGGAGTCCGGCACCAACTTGGCACAGGGCCTTGCAAGAACATGGAGCCCATCCTTTTGCAGGAAGTAAGTAGTGGCCAACTCCATCAGACACTGCATTGTGTGGACCCAACTATGATGTACATCTGATGGCTGATGTCTCAGCTTCCATTGCAGCACCAACAGAAAACACACAATGTCTGAGTGCTGCAGTGGAAGCTCAGACTGCTGTCATAATGGTTGTAGATTGCAGTGTTAAAAGGGACTTGCAGGGTGTCACAGCAGTCCAGAAATCTGTTCTCTAACAGATGAGACTCCCCTCCCCTTCCACCCTGGGGAGTGCCAGTGTTTCCATGGACGACGACCCTGCTGTCCTCTTTCAGGATGACGTCATTCGTCCTCCCACAACTGCCACTCCACCAGTGTCCTTACTATTCCTCATCAGCCAGCCCAGACTGTTGCTGCCCATGCTGAGGTAGTGAAGTTAACAGACAGACCTTCTAGGCCTAGAGCTGCTTAAGATTGTCCTCCAAGACCATTTGCAGTCTCCTGCACTCCAGCCTTCCACCAACCATGCTGCAGCCACTGGGGTAGCACTTTGTAGGAGCACTGGGACAGGCAAAGCCACACCGAGGACAGGCACAAGGGCAATGCACAATGGTGATTAGTTGACTTTTGTATGCAATATGACAAGATTTCATTTATAATTTTGGTTTGGAATGTTTATTTTGGCGTGGATTTTAATTTTGCATTGTGGCCAAGCGGAGGCTGTGGGACTGGGACTGCTGGTGAATGAGGAATTGGGGCTGCGGTTCCTCATACCACAGTCAGATGAGCTCATCACGGCCAGCCCAGGTAGTAAGGGGCTGTCTTGGTTGCCTCCTCCCTTCGTCTTCCAGCTCCTTACCCCCTCCTGCTCCTGCTCATTCACCTACTCCTCAGCTGCTCGCCATATAGTTGGTGGCAAGGGCTGTGCCCTCATGATGGCGAGATTGCGCAGCATGTAGCAGGTCACCATGGACCTGGACACCCGCTCTGCCTGGTTGCACACCAGCTGGACGTTGCACAAGTGGAATCTCCTTTGGTTCCCGTATATGGCAGAATTCACAAATGGCGCTTGCAAAGCAATGTTGGTGCAGTTAATGGCACCCTGCACCATGGGGAAAGCTGCGTGCTCACTCCCCCTGCTGCGCTCTGGCCAAAGAGAATGAAATGTATTCAGCTCTCTTTGAATAGAGAGCCTTACGTAACACTGGATGGCAAATTGCAAGATGTTGCAAATATCTTACGCTCCAGTCTGGAAGGAGCCTGATTCGTAAAAATGAATTGCCATGGTCACCTTCACAGCCACTGGCCATGCAGTCCCTGCCCGGCTCTGAGGTTGCAGTTGCAGCTGTAGCAGGTGGCAGATTTCAGTGAGGACGTCCTTATTGAATCGCAGACTTCTCACACATTGTTCCTCACTGAGGTTCAGGTAGGAGAATTGTTCCCTGAACACCCTGGGTGGATATGGCCTCTTGCTAAGAGAACATTTTTCCCCTCCTCCTCCTCCTCCCTCTTCCAGCAGCTTGTCCTGTTCTACGTGGCCTCCGTTCATTCTCCCAGTCATGCTGTATTCCAAGAGGAATGCCCACTAATGCACCCCTGTCTGACAGCAATTGATTTGTGCAGAGTCCTAAAGTCAGGAAAAAGTCTTTCAGCTTCTGCCACACCGCTCCCTGTAGACGTTAGCAACTTTAAATAATTATAGAAAGCACCAAACAGCCAGTAGAAATCAATCAGCAGCTAACCAAAGTAGGTGATGATCTATTTAAATAGCGCTGGTTGGAGAGTCCTTCTAGCTGCTGTTCAGCTACGTGAGGTTGCGAGAGGGCGTTAGCTACGACATTGAGCTCTTAAATGGCAGTGCTGGCGTCAAATCAGCATTGCATGCTGATTAACGTCATGGTCTGCCTACTCTGCATACTTCTGGTGGATGTTCACTGCGCACCGCTAATGCCCTCACCATTATCGCAATTCACCTCAAGTGGGCGTGTGCCGCTGACTCCATTTGGGAACCAAAATGGCACTACTAGTGCCGAAAAAATGGGCGCAAAGGATCTGATTTTTGCACCCTAATTATTTTGGAAAACCTGGGGTGGGGGGAAGGTTAGGCTGTAAGGCTACCCTTAATAAGTTCAGATTTGGGCAACCTATGGGGCAAATCACGACGGATGCCATAATGATTAGGGTGTTTTAAGACCCCAAGGGCCCGAATTTGATGAAGGCCCCTGCACGCCCAAGTGCCGCCCAAAGGACCGCCGATGGCCGCCGAGGTCCCTGACGGTTCTTTGGGCGGGGTTTTCGTCACCCAGGTCCCTTGAAGGTCGGCGGGTGGCAAATCTGTGATGTACGCCACCAAACTGGGCGGCAGCCGGCTGGAGCTCTTATTCTCGGCGGCAAAGGCACTTGCCGCCTAAGTGCCATCGAGGATGGAGTCAGGCCCACAGAGGGCCGAAGACCTGAAAATTAAAATCATCAGAAAAAAACAATCCATTGGAAGACCTCAGGGGATACCGCTAAGGTAAGTCGCTGTGAAAAAAACAATTACAAAAAGTTTACTAACCTTTTTTTCAGGATCTTCATACTTACCGTCGGGGACAGACCAGCCTCCAGCCAGCGGTCCACCCCCATTCTGCTACCGACTCCCGCCTGCATGAATCTGGCATCTCGGCGGACAGGAGTCCACTTAGGCCACTCGGCCGTCCGCTGATGTCAGCGGACTCTTGCCGGCGGCTCTCCCCTCCCACCTGCTCCAGCCCACATCAAAAGTGGCACTGGGCGGATCTTCATGAGGAATATCGACGACAGTGGACGGCAGTCGGCGTCAGTGACTGGTGAGTTCATCAAATTCAGGTCCCAAGAGTATGTCTGATAATTCTGTTTGTAATATAAACTTCATTTTATTTGCGCTCTACTTCTGTCTGTGGTTGGCGCATGGTGACATGTGCCATGGCTACATAGAATATCCTTGGTCTTCCTGTGCTCTCCTTCCACTCTTCATTTTCCTTCAAATAAAGAAAGCACCGATGACTGTCTTAAAAGAAGTAATTGTGAGAGTTTCTGGTTGCTGTTAGTCCACTTTGAGATTTGTTAAATTCACATAGGGCACAACATTGTGATGAGAGGCCTGAATGGATGCTGCTAGTGTGAACCTTCACCCATCGGCCATTCATATCAGGAGCACATGTGATATCCTGTCCATGGGAAGCATGCCCACGATATTCCCAACATCTACGGCCAACAGGCAAGGTTCCATGCCAGTAGTGCACATTCAGAAAATCAACCCTAAATACCCCAGCTTTGTCCCTACATCCTTTCCCTTAATGCCTGTTTCATCTGGGTAAGATAAATACATTGCACCTGCATTGTGTTCCTAAAAAACAATATGGGAAAACCCCCTTAAATAGCCAATCTGCCCCTTTAATCAATCACAGATTTAAGTACATTACTACTCAAACTAGATTTTAACCCTGCAGCAATATGGTTAGATCAAAAAACATGTGGTAAGTGAATGCTGTACCACACTCTCAACATTGCTACTCCCGTTACATTCAATTATCATCAACATAATGCTTTACACTAACAGTAATTTCCAGGTTATAGGAATCCTAAGCAGTCCTGAATAGGTGAGTTTTCACACACCAATCTACTTTTTAGATTTTCTTGGTTGTGATTGTGATACAGGATATGATATATGATATAGAAACATAGACATAGAAAACATAGAAAATAGGTGCAGGAGTATGCCATTCGGCCCTTCTAGCCTGCACCGCCATTCAATGAGTTCATGGCTGAACATTCAACTTCAGTACCCCATTCCTGCTTTCTCCCCCTAGTAGTAAGGACCTCATCTAACTCCTTTTTGAATATATTTAGTGAATTGGCCTCAACAACTTTCTGTGGTAGAGAATTCCACAGGTTCACCACTCTCTGGGTGAAGAAGTTCCTCCGCATCTCGGTCCTAAATGGCTTACCCCTTATCCTTAGACTGTGACCTCTGGTTCTGGACTTCCTCAACATTGGGAACATTCTTCCTGCATCTAACCTGTCTAACCCCGTCAGAATTTTAAATGTTTCTATGAGGTCCCCTCTCATTCTTCTGAACTCCAGTGAATACAAGTCCAGTTGATCCAGTCTTTCTTGATAGGTCAGTCCCGCCATCCCGGGAATCAGTCTGGTGAACCTTCGCTGCACTCCCTCAATAGCAAGAATGTCCTTCCTCAGGTTAGGAGACCAAAACTGTACACAATACTCCAGGTGTGGCCTCACCAATGCCCTGTACAACTGTAGCAACACCTCCCTGCCCCTATACTCAAATCCCCTTGCTATGAAGGCCAACATGCCATTTGCTTTCTTAACCGCCTGCTGCACCTGCATGCCAACCTTCAATGACTGATGTACCATGACACCCAGGTCTCTTTGCACCTCCCCTTTTCCTAATCTGTCACCATTCAGATAATAGTCTGTCTCTCTGTTTTTACCACCAAAGTGGATAACCTCACATTTATCCACATTATACTTCATCTGCCATGCATTTGCCCACTCACCTAACCTATCCAAGTCGCTCTGCAGCCTCACAGCATCCTCCTCGCAGCTCACACTGCCACCCAACTTAGTGTCATCCGCAAATTTGGAGATACTACATTTAATCCCCTCATCTAAATCATTAATGTACAGTGTAAACAGCTGGGGCCCCAGCACAGAACCTTGCGGTACCCCACTAGTCACTGCCTGCCATTCTGAAAAGTACCCATTTACTCCTACTCTTTGCTTCCTGTCTGACAACCAGTTCTCAATCCATGTCAGTACACTACCCCCAATCCCATGTGCTCTAACTTTGCACATCAATCTCTTGTGTGGGACCTTGTCGAAAGCCTTCTGAAAGTCCAAATATACCACATCAACTGGTTCTCCCTTATCCACTCTACTGGAAACATCCTCAAAAAATTCCAGAAGATTTGTCAAGCATGATTTCCCTTTCACAAATCCATGCTGACTTGGACCTATCATGTCACCTCTTTCCAAATGCACTGCTATGACATCCTTAATAATTGATTCCATCATTTTACCCACTACTGATGTCAGGCTGACCGGTCTATAATTCCCTGTTTTCTCTCTCCCTCCTTTTTTAAAAAGTGGGGTTACATTGGCTACCCTCCACTCCATAGGAACTGATCCAGAGTCAATGGAATGTTGGAAAATGACTGTCAACGCATCCACTATTTCCAAGGCCACCTCCTTAAGTACTCTGGGATGCAGTCCATCAGGCCCTGGGGATTTATCGGCCTTCAATCCCATCAATTTCCCCAACACAATTTCCCGGCTAATAAGGATTTCCCTCAGTTCCTCCTCCTTACTAGACCCCCCGACCCCTTTTATAACCGGAAGGTTGTTCGTGTCCTCCTTCGTGAATACCGAACCAAAGTACTTGTTCAATTGGTCCGCCATTTCTTTGTTCCCCGTTATGACTTCCCCTGATTCTGACTGCAGGGGACCTACGTTTGTCTTTACTAACCTTTTTCTCTTTACATATCTATAGAAACTTTTGCAATCCGTCTTAATGTTCCCTGCAAGCTTCTTCTCATACTCCATTTTCCCTGCCCTAATCAAACCCTTTGTCCTCCTCTGCTGAGTTTTAAATTTCTCCCAGTCCCCAGGTTCGCTGCTATTTCTGGCCAATTTGTATGCCACTTCCTTGGCTTTAATACTATCCCTGATTTCCCTTGATAGCCACGGTTGAGCCACCTTCCCTTTTTTATTTTTATGCCAGACAGGAATGTACAATTGTTGTAGTTCATCCATGCGGTCTCTAAATATCTGCCATTGCCCATCCACAGTCAACCCCTTAAGTATCATTCGCCAATCCATCCCAGCCAATTCACGCCTCATACCTTCAAAGTTAGCCTTCTTTAAGTTCTGGACCATGGTCTCTGAATTAACTGTTTCATTCTCCATCCCAATGCAGAATTCCACCATATTATGGTCACTCTTCCCCAAGGGGCCTCGCACAACGAGATTGCTAATTAATCCTCTCTCATTACATAACACCCAGTCTAAGATGGCCTCCCCCCTAGTTGGTTCCTCGACATATTGGTCTAAAAAACCATCCCTTATGCACTCCAGAAAATCCTCCTCCACCGTATTGCTTCCAGTTTGGTTAGCCCAATCTATGTGCATATTAAAGTCACCCATTATAACTGCTGCACCTTTATTGCACGCACCCCTAATTTCATGTTTGATGCCCTCCCCAACATCACTACTACTGTTTGGAGGTCTGTACACAACTCCCACTAACATTTTTTGCCCTTTGGTGTTCTGCAGCTCTACCCATATAGATTCCACATCATCCAAGCTAATGTCCTTCCTAACTATTGCCTTAATCTCCTCCTTAACCAGCAATGCTACCCCACCTCCTTTTCCTTTTATTCTATCCTTCCTGAATGTTGAATATGATGATGATATAATATCCACTAACCTGGAAATCAAGTAGCATCATCCCATCAGTCTATACAAACAAGTCTAGACAAAGCCGTCATTACTCATATACTGCTACATGAATGTCTCTTTCCACACGAACCATGTACAATCCTTTCACCTGAACTATTTTGCCTTTGGCAAACAATGCTGCATGAAATGTGTCATGTGGTGTTGTTTCAAAGCTGTATGACTCTTTTTTTTCCTGCATGAACAGGGTTACGTTATAATTTTAATCAAAGCACATGACCATTTGCTTAATTTATTATACTGCCCGCCAGATCAACAGATGGTCTGAAATTACTGCACAAAGAGATCCTTCTTATTGTTTTATTAAGGGGAAATAATATAGTGTTTGGTCTACCCGTCATAGAATGTTTACAGCACAAAAGGAGGCAATTTGGCCCATCGAGCCCACTCTGGCTCTCTGCAAGAGCATTCCCCTGCCCTTTCCCCACAGCCCTGCAATTTGTTTTCCTTCACGTACTTATCCAATCCCCTTTTGAAAGCCACAATTGAATCTGCCTTCACCACCATTTCAGGCAGTGCCTTCCAGATCTATTCACTCACTGAATAAAAAAGTTTTTCCTCATGTCGCCTGATGTGGAGTATGACAAAGTCACTCAACACAGGCCTGATGTGGAGAAAATAATTGTTTAATTGCTTGATCAAGGGAGACACGTTCTACACCAGTTCCTTAACTGGATGCCTCGTTCTCGTCTAATACTTCAGGAGCTGCTTCTTTTATACAGAATGCTTTGCAAAGTCATCATTTACATTATCATTGGTCAGTCTTTCTACTGCATGACAATTTTTTTTGCTTTGTTACAGATTGTTCAATTTCAACTTTGTTAATTGTTTCACATCCTCCTTGGGTATGAACATATGTATCATGTACCATGCCTCCTGCCATTAATAGGAATCTATTTCTTAGTTCTGAATAGCAACAGGAATCTATTTCTTAGTTTTGAATAACAACAGGAAGCCACTTCCTAGGCCTACAACATTAGCTCTGAATAACAGGAATTGCACCATTGTCCTACAGTTGCACCTGCCAAATTTGCCACTTCAGCAAATTGTGTTTTTGCCTGCCTAATCTAAAACATGCTTAACTCTTTAATCCCCACTTTGGTCACATGGTTATTCTATTAACCCACTGTGACCAATTCTTTTACCTTACTAGACTTGTGTGTCTCCCGCCCCGATTTCATTGATCAGGCGATAGGATTGGGACACTCATGACTCATATCAGGTATTCATGTTGGTTTGGTTCGTCTCCCCTGTTACTTACTTTCAGCAAAGGCTTCAGTTTGTATTTCTGAGCGGCTTTTACCAGCGCTTTCATTCTTCTCCTCCTACATCTAAAGCACCATTCAAACAGTAACATAAGTATAACCAACATCTGCACTATCACTAATACATGTGACATAATTCTTATCCGAGGATGTACATGAACATT
The DNA here is from genome assembly GCF_044704955.1 of Pristiophorus japonicus. NCBI lineage: Eukaryota > Metazoa > Chordata > Chondrichthyes > Pristiophoridae > Pristiophorus > Pristiophorus japonicus. Next base: position 131,986,825 of record NC_091981.1, on the reverse strand, counting down.
AAGTCCAAAATCCCATAGTTGTGTATATCAGGGTTGATTGGCCAGCACTTTCTTTGTGTCCTTTTGCAGCTCAACAATCTCTTTCATCAGGATGATGTATTTTTGTCGTTGCTCACGGACACTCTTCTCCAACGCTGTCTGTTCCTCACTTAGTTTGGGAATAGGTTTTCCCTGAGGCTCTTCAAAGCCCTCGTGCCCCGCCTTTATAGTGTCTACCACCATTCCACTGATAGTTTCTTCTTTTAATTCTGGGTATATAATGTGTCCCTGAATATTAACCTCTTCTCTGGTCATAAAGCAAAGGACGGTGGTAGTGATGGGGCAGTGCGTTACTCCTCCCACAGTCATGTTAGTGGCTGTGGTGCTGACACACCATTGCCCGTTACTTCGTGGTGCTGCTGTTGTCTCGAAATTCAGCATCAGTGGGATTATGCTCAGGACACATCCTTCTGTGCGGCCGTATCCACAGTCATCTTAATCAAATTTGGGATGTTCTCGGCACAAAACAACCTGGTTATTCTTATAACAATCTTTAATGCACACACTCTTGGTATCATCTCCCTTATTGGAGCAGTTTGTGATATCTGACCCGTGTTTTGTTTCTTATTTCTCTATATTGTCAACTTTATACAGGAGATTTCCCTTGGTCACATCATATTGTGGTATTGACAGTACAAATCCGATTTATATTCTGATGACCAGTTACACATTTAGTTTTAGGAACCCATGCATGGTTTTTTGCCTGATTTCACAGGCATCTGTTTCCCTTTTTCTCAAGGTCCATTCCCTGAATACATCATTGGTTATCTAATCTGCATCCTCCCCATTTTGTAGCTGTTCAAGTTATGTTCTACTGTAATCATCCATGCTCCATAACCGATGCATACCGCGGCGTTTCGGCCGCTTTCGTTATTGTACCTTTGGTTCACGTTTATTAAGTTAATTGTCTTGGCATGATCCCTTAGTGTGAGGGCCACTTGCAACAATTCTCGTTCAGACCCATCTCCCAATTGGGCCTGCATTTTCTCATTATCATTTCCCCTCTCCAGCAACCCTCTTAGGGTTTGGGTGAGTGTGTCAACCTGCTCTTCTACCATCTGGAGATCTATAGCGTTTACCGTGGCTACGCTCGCCGCATATCCTTCGCCCATCATTTTTAATATCCCCCTTTTTCGTCTAACCTTCCCTTTTAATGTGATAAACCTCAGAGTCTTAGACTTGGGTTCATCTAAGGCCCGCAGTGTCAGATTTTTATAGATGCTTATTGTTTTTGACCCGCAGGAACTGGAGATCATTAGATCAGTCAGATTTAGAAATATCGTGATTATCTTCTGGCATATTCCAAAGTATATTTTTTCATTTGTGTATTTCATTCCTAACCCCGCTTTGGCTCCCTTTGTTATATGAGGGCACCTTGGAGTTCTCCTCATACACAGGAACAGGTGATGGGCTACTAGTTTCTTCCTTGTCGTTGTAGAATTATGAGGATGGTGGTGATCAAGTCTATATGCATTCTGTTGATAAAACACATCCTGGATATTCCAGGCTTTTAGTTAGATTCTTACCATTTCTACTTCTACTGGATTGTTTGCACCATTTCTCCGGGCATGTGACCTTTCTCAGGTCCATTTTATTATGGCAAGTACCACTAGTATTGCAAATATTAATCCTAGTCCCCCGAAAAGTCCATCTATCAATGCACCGCTCCACTCCTTATATTCTTTCAGCTGGGACCAATGTTTCCATCGGCCCCCACCTTTCATATTTACGCATGCTCACGTGTCTCCACTAACCAGTACTTCATAGGGTCCGCTCTGTCGAGGGGCGAATCCAGATTTTTCTGGTAATACCCTAACCATTACCCTTGCCCCCACCTCGGGTACTACCGCCGGAGTTTTTGTTCCTTTATCCTCGTCTTCCTCTTCCTGTTTATCTCACACTTCCTGTTGCATACCTTTCAACTGCCCACTCAGTTCCATCACGTAATTCCTAATTCTATCACGTAAAGGTCCTAACTCTACTCCTCCTGTAACTATTCCCTCAGGGAGTTTCATTGCTCGTCCAGTCATTAGTTCGTAAGGGGTGAGTCCTGTTTTGTGGTTCGGTGTAGCACGCAGTCTCATCAATATGGTGGGCAGGAGTTTTGGCCATGCCTGTCCGTTCCCTGGATTGCTTTACTCAGGGAGGTTTTGAGGGTTCTATTCATTCTTTCTACCATTCCCGTATTCTGGGGATGGTAGGGGATGTGGAATTTCTGCTTAATGTTCAGTATTTTACAAGTTTCCTTCATTACCATTCCTGTGAAATGAGTCCCTTGGTCTGAATCTATCTGAATGGGAATCCCCCATCTAGGAATTACCACCTCCGCTAATATACGGGCTACCGTGGTTGCGGTGTAATTGCGGGTGGCGACTGCTTCCACCCACCTTGTAAACTGGTCAATAATCACCAAGCAGTACTTCCCACCCCTGGAGTTTATTAGGGGCCCAGTAAAATCAATCTGTATGTTTTCCCATGGTCCCCGTGGGCGGGGTTGGTGCGCCATCCTTATTTTTATCGCTTTTCCCAGAATATGTTGGGAGCATGTAACACAGTGCTGACAATGTTTAGCAACGTTGCGCCCCAATTCCTGGCCACCACCAATCCCCTGAGATATTGGATATCATGGCGTTACGCCCGGCATGGTTAATGCCATCGTGTAACTCCATGATCATTTGCCGAATGCAGGAAGGGGCCAACACCTTTCCATCCTTTCTCCACACGTTGTCTACACCAGGAGATCCTCTCTTTCTCTCCCATTCTGCTCTTTCTTCCTCGTTCATATCTGCGTGCAGTTTAACTATGTTTATATCCTCCTCTGTGGTAATGCTAGAGACTGACTCTATCTTTATGTCTGTGGATGTGGCCACTTCTCGAGCGACATTGTCCGCAGCCTCATTTCCACGCTGTATTTTGTCCACTACTCGTTGATGGGCCTTTACCTTTATCACTGCTGCTTTAGCTGGTTTGCTGGCTGCTTCTAATAGTAATTTTATACGTTCATCGTGTTTGATGGCCTCACCGCCAGAGGTAACAAACTCTCTCCTTCCCCATGCTAGCATGTAGTCATGTACTACCCCAAAGGCATACCTGCTATCTGTATATGTATTCACTGTCTTTCCCTCTGCCAGTAATAAGGCTTCCGTCAGTGCGGTTAATTCTGTTACTTTGGCCAAAAGGCCTCCGTCCAGCACTCCCTGCATCACTACCTCGAGATGCTGGTTTAATACCGCCCATCCCGTATGTGGGTGGCCGTCGACGTACCGTCGGGATCTGTCCACATACAATGTGAGGTCTGGGTTTTCGAGAGCTACCTCACTTACATTCCCTGGGAAATCTTCCCATTCTACTGCGTTACACTTATGGGCTCCCCCCTCGTGAGAATTCCTTCTGCCGGGTTTTCCCCGGTGTCTCTGACTACCTTTACTGATTCACCATGGGGCAGTAAAACAGCTTCCCACTTCACTCGGCGGACATTGGAGACAGCCTGGAGCTTTTCAGTATTCAACATTTCTACCAGAGTATGTTTGGTGTGTAGGACAATTTCGCCTGTCATCACGACAAGTTCGCTGACCTTAACTGCCCATGTGGCGCAGTCTAGTGCAACTACGCATCTGGACAAGCTGGCGGCTACTGGTGATTGTTGGGTTGAAGCTATGGGTCTCATTCTGTCCCCGTGCATTTCTGTCTCTCATCAGAGAAAACGGCATTTTTAGATTGTTTCCAAACTTTTAGTATTATTTCTTTTACAAAGGTTTCCAAACCCAAGATTTTCCAATACAACCAAAATGTTTATCAAGAAGAATATCTCAAAATCCCAATTCAAATACTATACTGCAAATCTTTTTATTTAAATCTATTTTACTAAACTAGAAGCTTTCACATCATTTAAAATAAGTTCCTACACAAAGGAAACAAGAGCAGAGCTTCCCCAGCCTGTAGCCTCAAGAAACCCACGCAGGCTATTTTTTTAAATGACATTACACTCTCCCCTCTCCTTTCTTTATCTCACTCATAGACTAAATTTATTATCTTTCAAACCAATGTAATCAATGATTATGTGTGGGTTTTTTTTAACACAAGTAATTGAACGTCTCAGCCTGCAATAACCAAATTGAAAAAACAACACTTTGTTTACGATTCTAATTGATTTAAAATGAGCCACGCATTTTTAATTGAAATTTTATCTTTTGTTAAACAAACCCATCCTTTGTGCATTTCCTAGCTCCATAACTTATCATCAAAACAAATCCACATCTGTGTTTCTAACTTAAAGTGTCATTCAATTCTAGGTACACAATTCAACTTCTTCACATTTTCTTAAACTTCCCACATCTAGGACAACACTTCAAAGGTTAAAAATTTTCAGCTCACTGCCCGGAAAAGTGGGTGGAGCTAAAACAAAGATACAGATGCACTTTCTCTTTTAAAAGTCCGGCTTTCAGACAACTGGAAAATTCATTAACCCCCACCTCAAATATTCTACAGTCAAGAAGACTTCCACGCAACCACTTTCATTCAACAAAGCTTATTGACTGACCACCATCAAACCTGCTTTGGCTGTCTTTTTATTTTTTTTGTTTCTCCCACCAAAATTTCTGTTTTGCGGGGTCTTCTTTGAGATCCCATCCATCACTTGACATAGTAAATATCAATTATTTATGGTCGTCGGCAAAAAACCTACTCAACAAACCCTAATCTAACATATCTTTTCATGCCATCTATGATGTTTGATACGTCTACCCCTCTATCGGTTCTTTGTCCCCTTTAACCTGGTTTCCTCGAACCTAGGGTCTGCAATTACAAACCTACGAAGCCGATCCTACTTTGATGATTACGATTGTGACCTCTTAAGTACCCTCAAGTCTTTCACACCATTACAGACCTTTCTCACAAATTCAGACACCCTAGGCGACTGACACGTTTTGCAGCAGATTACATCGGATTTATGAGTGGTTTTTAAAATATATACTCACTCGTGATGGTCTGCGAATGTCCGTCTGTCTTTCATCCGGGTGTGTCCTGCCAGACTACGACATTTGATGTGAAGTATGACAAAGACACGCAACACAGACCTGTTGCGAAGAAAAGAATTGTTTAATTGCTTGATCAAGGGAGATACGGCTACTCCAGTTCCTTAACTGGATGCCTTCCCAACTGTTCTCGTCTAATACTTCAGGAGCTGCTTCTTTTATACAGAATGCTTTGCAAAGTCATCATTTACATTATCATTGGTCAGTCTTTCTACCGCGTGACAATTTTTTTCGCTTTGTTACAGATTGTTCAATTTCAACTTTGCTAATTGTTTCACATCCTCCTTGTGTATGAACATATGTATCCTGTAACCTGCCTCCTGTCATTAACAGGAATCTATTTCTTAGTTCTGAATAACAACAGGAATCTATTTCTTAGTTCTGAATAACAACAGGAAGCCACTTCATAGGCTGACGACATTAGCTCTGAATAACAGGAATTGCACCATTGTCCTACAGTTGCACCTGCCAATTTTGCTACATCAGCAAATTGTGTTTTTGCCTTCCTAATCTAAAACGTGTTTAACTCTTTAATTCCCGCTTCATTGCCTCTGGTTCTTCTGCCAATCACCTTAAATCTGTGTCCACTGATTCTCGACCCTTCCACTAATGTGAACAGTTTCTCTTTATCTAATCTGTCTAGACACATCATGATTAAGAACACCTTTATCAAATCTCCTCGCAACCTTCTCTGCTCCAAGGAGACCAACCCCAGCTTCTCTAGTCTATCCACGTAACTGAAATCCCTCATCCTTGGAACCATTCTCGTCAATCTTTTCTGCACCCTCTCAAAGACCTTCACATCCTTCCTAAAGTGCAGTGCCCAGAATTGGACACAATACTCCAGTTGAGGCCGAACCAATGTTCTATAAAGGTTCATCATAACTTCCTTTCTTTTACCTCTATTTATGAAGCACAGGATCGCGTGTTATTTTTTAACCACTTTCTCAACCTACCCTGCCACCTTCAACGATTTGTGCAAATATACCCCCAGGTCTCTCTGTCCCAGAATTGTAGCCTTTAGTTTATATTGCCTCTCCTCATTCTTCCTACCAGAATGTATCACTTCTCACTTTTCTGCTTTAAATTTTATCTATCTCGTGTCTGCCCATTTCACCAGCCTATCTATATCTTCTTAAAGTCTATCACTATCCTCCTCACTGTTCACTGTATTTCCAAGTTTTGTGTCATCTGCAAATTTTGAAATTGTGCCCTGTGCACCTAAGAACATAAGAAATAGGAGCAGGAGCCTGCCATTCGGCCCCTCGAGCCTGTTCCTCCATTCTATAAGATCTTGGCTTATCTGATCTTGGGCTTGGCTCCACTTCCCTGCCTGCTCTCCATAACCCTACATTCCCTTATCTTTCAAAAATCTGTCTATATCTACCTTAAATATATTCAATGGCCCAGCCTCCACAGCTCTCAGGGGCAGAGAATTTCACAGATTTACGAGAGAAGAAATTCCTCCTCATCTCAGTTCTAAATGGGCGACCCCTTATTCTTAAACTATGCCCCCAGTCCTAGATTCCCCCATGAGTGGAAACATCTTCTCTGAATCTACCTTATTGAATTCTCTCAGTATCTCTTATATGTTTCAATAAGATAGCCTCTCATTCTTCTAAACTCCAATCAGTATAGGCCCAACCTGCTCAAACTTTCATGTCAACCTATTCATCTCAGGAATCAACCTCGTGAACCTTCTCTGAACTGCCTTCAATGCAAGGATATCCCTCCTTAAATAACGCAGTATTCCAGGTGTGGTCTCACCAATACCCTGTACAGTTGTAGCAGGACTTCCCTGCTTTTATACCCAATCCCCCTTGCAATGAAGGCCAATATTCCATTTGCCTTCCTGATCACTTGCTGTACCTACATACTAACTTTTTGTGTTTCATGAACAAGGACCCCCAGGTCCCTCTGTACTGCAGCATTTTGTAATCTCTCTCCATTTAAATAATAATTTGCCAAGTCCAAGTCATTAATATATATCAAGAAAAGCAGTGGTCCGAGTACCGACCGCTGGGGAACGCCACTGTATACCCTCCTCCAGTCCGAAAAACAACTGTTCACCACTATTCTCTCTTTCCTGTCACTTAGCCAATTTTGTATCTATGCTGCCACTGTCACTTTTATTCCTTGGGCTTCAACTTTGCAAGCAAGCCTATTATGTTGCACTTTATCAATCGCCTTTGGAAGTCCAAGTACACCACGTCAACCACATTGCCCTCATCAACCCTTTCTGTTACCTCATCAAAAAACTCAATCAAGTTAATTAAACAGGATTTGCCTTTAACAAATCTATGCTGATTTTCCTTAATTAATCCACGCTTATCCAAGTGACTGTTAATTTTGTCCCTGATTATCGTTTCTAAAAGCTTCCCACTACCGAGGTTAAACCGACTGACCTGTAGTTACTGGGTTTATCCTTAAACCCCTTTTTGAACAAGGGTGTAACAATTGCAATTCTTTAGTCATCTGGCAATACTCCTGTATCTAAGGAGGATTAGAAGATTATGGCCAGTACCTCCATGATTTATAATCTCTTTTCTAGCTTCCTAAAATCTGCTTGCAGGACCTCATTCCCTTTTCTACTTATCTCGCTGATACTAATATGGACCACGACCTCTGGATTTTTACGCTCGCCCTCAGAATGTACATCAGCTGCTCAGTGACATCCTTGACCCTTGCATTAGGGAGACAACATACCATCCTGGAATCATGTCTGCAGCTGCAGAATCGCCTGTCTGTTCCCCTAACTATTGAATCCCCTATTACTATTGCTTTCCTGACCTTCCTCCTCCCCCCCTGTACAACTGAGCTATCCATGGTGCCGTGGACTTGGCTCTGGCTGTACTCCCCAGAGGAACCATTGCCCTCACTAGTACTGAATACTGGTTAGAGAGTGAGATGCACTCAGGGGACACGTGCACAATCTGCCTGGTCTTCCTTGCCTGTCTGACAGTCACCCATTCCCTCTCCGCCTGCATATGTGGAGTGACCATCTCCTGAAACGTGCTATCCACGTAGCTCTCAGCCTCACGGATGCACCGCAGTGATACCAACTGCTGCTCAAGCTCCAAAACCCGGAGCTCGAGCTCCTCCAACCGATGACACTTACTGCACACATGGTTGTCCAGGACACCTCAAGCATCCTGGAATTCTCACGTGACACAGGATGTGCATTCCACGGGACTGAGGTGCCCTGCCATGCCTCTATTTATTAAACTATTAACTAACTTACGAAAATAAACTTAAGACTAAGGGCTAGAAATTTGTTATAACCAAGGAATGGGTGGTATTAGGACAAAAGATAGTGAATTAGAACCATGCGAAAATGCTCTAGAATGTACGCAAACCCAAGCTCATTGGCATTACACTTAGAGGCTGGACCAATATCAGGTGCAGTCTAATCACAACTTATGATTGCCACAGGCTTTTTTCATGACTTAAAGGGGAAGTTCATTGATACTTCATTCCCAGCATTGTTGGCTGTGCAGCTGCATCAACAACCATAAGAAGGACAAGGAGAAGGAGCACTTATTTAGAAATCCTCATGGCAGATCGTCGCAACATGGTGAGAGAGCCCTCCTGGTTTCCCATGAAGCTTTGGAGACATTGGTTTTAGCAGTGGAGAGAAGGCGGGCAGTACTGTACCAACTAGCAGGAGTCCCTCACCACAAGCCTGCCGCACTATGTGGAGGGAAATGGCGCACCGCATCACGGACCACCCGTCCGGAAGCCCGATTGTCCGGCTGCCTGTTCCCTCCCTCCTGAACCTTATCTTCTTCCTCCTAGGCTTCTTCCTCCTCATCCTCGTCCTCGTCCCTCTGCGCACATGTTCCTGTCTTTCTTGCTGCCTAAGCTCCCTCCACCGTAGATCATGGAGGGTGAGGTGGCATGCCAGTACAGCCCCCATTAATCTGACCAAGTGTTAAAGTTTGAATCTTTTAAGAATAAATGTAACTACTTTGCACTTGGCTCAAGACTCCTGATACAAAAGAACCTTGCAATTACTCAATGAAACTATTGCAGTAGCTGAACCTAACAAAAAGCTATTGAAATTGCACTAATTTGACAGGTGCAACTGATTACTGATGATCCCTTTAAATAACGTCCCTGCAGTTGGCTTCCTGGTGCTGTATGCCCGCTTTCCCTGTCGGTGTATAGTCCAGGCGGTGAGGGAAATGGCTAAAAGTGATTTGGGAAATCAGGCTTTCAGTGAGTGTTGCACACTGGCGATAGCTGTTACTGTCAGTGCTACGGGCGCTGGATTCACCTCGTCCTGTTGATACTGTTCTCAACGCGCATTAATGGGCAACGCTAAGGGGCGTATTTATCCCCCTCAGAGTTTTAAAATTCAGTCCTACCTTTATCTCATTACAACATAAGAACATAAGAAATAGGAGCTGGGGTAGGCCATTTGACCCTACGATCTTGCTCTGACATTCCACAGGATCATGGCTGATCTTCTCCTCAACTCCACCTTCCTGCATTATCCCCATATCCTTTAACTCCCTTCGTTCCCAAAGATTTATCAACCTCTGTCTTAAGTATAGTTAACAACTGAGCATCCACAGCTCTCTGAGGTAGAGAATTTCAAAGATTCACAAACCTTTGAGTGAAGACAGTTTTTCTCATTTAATCCTAATTGGCCAATCCCTTATTCTGAGACTGTGACTCAGTGTTCTAGATTCCCCAGCCAGGGGAAACATTTTCTCAGCATTTACCTGTTAAGCATCTTATAAATGTTTCAATTTGATCACCTCTCATTCTTCTAAACACTAGGGAATATAAGCCCAGTTTACTCAATCTCTCCTCATAGGGCAAACTCCTCATCACAGGAACCAGTCTAGTGAACCTTCATTGCTCTCGCTCAAAGGCAAATATGTCTTTCATTCGGGAAGGAAACTATTGTGTTCCTAACACAGGTGAGACTGCACACAGGGAGGTTAAAGTAACAGTGACCTCAATCTTTAATAAGACACTCCAGAGTGAGCAACAGGCCATTCGGGGCCGGCTTATATACAGTGCTCCCAAAAAATACTAAAATCAAGAAAGACTGGATCAACTGGGCTTATATTCACTGGAGTTCAGAAGAATGAGAGGGGACCTCATAGAAACGTTTAAAATTCTGACGCGTTTAGACAGGTTAGATGCAGGAAGAATGTTCCCAATGTTGGGGAAGTCCAGAACCAGGGGTCACAGTCTAAGGATAAGGGGTAAGCCATTTAGGACCGAGATGAGGAGAAACTTCTTCACCCAGAGAGTGGTGAACCTGTGGAATTCTCTACCACAGAAAGTAGTTGAGGCCAATTCACTAAATATATTCAAAAGGGAGTTAGATGAAGTCCTTACTACTCGGGGGATCAAGGGGTATGGCGAGAAAGCAGGAAGGGGGTACTGAAGTTTCATGTTCAGCCATGAACTCATTTAATGGCAGTGCAGGCTAGAAGGGCTGAATGGCCTGCTCCTGCACCTATTTTCTATGTTTCTATGTTTCTATGTTTCTAGTCTCCCCTATCAGTGGAAACATCCTCTCAGCATTCACCTTGTCAAGCCCCCTCATAATCTTATACGTTTCGATAAGATCACCTCTCATTCTTCTGAATTCCAATGAGTAGAGGCCCAACCTACTCAACCTTTCCTCATAAGTCAAACCCCCTCATCCCCGGAATCAACCTAGTGAACCTTCTCTGAACTGCCTCCAAAGCAAGTATATCCTTTCGTAAATATGGAAACCAAAGCTGCATGCAGTATTCCAGGTGTGGCCTTACCAATACCCTTTCTAGCTGTATAGCAAGTCTTCCCTGCTTTTATACTCCATCCCCTTCGCAATGAAGGCCAAAATTCCATTGGCCGTCCTGATCACTTGCTGTACCTGCATATTATCCTCTTGTGTTTCATGCGCAAGTATTCCCAGGTCCCACTGTACTACAGCACTTTGCAATTTTTCTCCATTTAAAGAATAACTTGCTCTTTGATTTTTTTCTGCCGAAGTGCATGAACTCACACTTTCCAACATTATACTCGATCTGCCAAATTTTTGCCCACTCACTTAGCCTGTCTATGTCCTTTTGCAGATTTTTTGTGTCCTCCTCACGCATTGCTTTTCCTCCCATCGTTGTATCATCAGCAAACGTGGCTACGTTACAATCAGTCTCTTCTTCCAAGTTGTTAATATAGATTGTAAATAGTTGGTGTCCCAGCTGTAATATCTGATAGATGATTGCTAAAAAAAATCCTCTAACTAATGCTGGCTGCATGAGAATCATTGCAATGCAGAATGTGTTGATGTTCATGAAATGCGATGTCTGTGACGATTTTGATAGTGGTGATGCTTTTGTTGTGCATATGCTGTGTGTAGCGCTGTAATCACCTTGTGACCCTTGCACCTCCTTCACCTCTAATAACCTCATTTGTGTTTTGCAGCTCAGCCAGTAGCGCATCCCAAGACAAGACCCCCGAGCCCAGAAGGTGGGAATGCGGGGCCGGACTCGCCGGACGATCCTATATCTGGTGCTGAGGAGCTCTGATTCTTGCCTGTCAATCTGCTGGGTCCGTTCTCAATGGATGACAGTGCAGATTTTGAAGAGCCTACATCGCCAGGCTCCAGAAGGCATTCGGACTCAAGGCCATCTAGTGCTCCTCCAACCATTCCCACCTCCACTCTGGAGGTACCGGGCCCAAGCACCTCGCCACAAGGCACCCCAGGTGTCCCCAGGACAGCATCGACCCCACGGAGGTTTCGTAGATGCAGCAGGTCTGCTCCACGAGCGCCAGATGAGAGGGGCGACATGGTAGAGCAAGAACATCCTTCCTCAGATTATTAGATTAAAACTAACCCAATATTCCAGGTGAGGCCTCACCAAGGTCCTGTACAACTGCAGCAAGACTTCCTTGCTCCTATACTCAAATCCCCTAGCTATGAAGGCCAACATACCATTTGCCTTCTTCACCGCCTGCTGTACCTGTATGCCAACTTTCAATGACTGATGAACCATGAAACCCAGGAATCGTTACACCTCCCCTTTTCCTAATCTGCCGCCATTCAGATAATATTCTGTCTTCGCGTTTTTGCCCCCAAAGTGGATAACCTCACATTTATCCACATTATACTGCATCTGCCATTCATTTGCCCACTCACCTAACCTGTCCAAGTTACCCTGCAGCCTCCTAGCATCCCCCTCACAGCTCACACTGCCACCCAGTTTAGTGTCATCTGCCAACTTGGAGATATGACACTCAATTCCTTCATCCAAATCATTGATGTATATTGTAAAGAGCTGGGGTCCCAGCACTGAGCCCTGTGGCACTCCACTAGTCACTGCCTGCCATTCTGAAAAGGACCCATTTATCCCAACTCTCTGCTTCCTGTCTGCCAACCAGTTCTTTATCCCATCAGTATATTACCTCCAATACCATGTGCTTTGATTTTGCACACCAATCTCTTGTGTGGGACCTTGTCAAAAGCCTTTTGAAAGTCCAAATACACCACATCCACTGGTTCTCCCTTGTCCACTCTACTAGTTACATCCTCAAAACATTCCAGAAGATTTGTCAAGCATGATGTCCCTTTCATAAATCCATGTTGACTTGGACCAATCCTGTCACTGCTTTCCAAATGCGCTGTTATTTCATCTTTAATAATTGATTCCAACATTTTCCCCACTACTGATGTCAGGCTAACCGGTCTATAATTACCCGTTTTCTCTCTCCCTCCCTTTTTAAAAAGTGGTGTTACATTAGCTACCCTCCAGTCCATAGGAACTGATCCAGAGTCGATAGACTGTTGGAAAATGATTACCAATGCATCCACTATTTCCAGGGCCACTTCCTTAAGTACTCTGGGATGCAGCCTATCAAGCCCTGGGGATTTATCGGCCTTCAAACCCGTCAATTTCCCTAACACAATGTCCCGCCTAATAAGGATATCCTTCAGTTCTTCCTTCTCACTAGACCCTCAGTCCTCTAGTACTTCCAGAAGGTTATTTGTGTCTTCCTTCATGAAGAAAGAACCAAAGTATTTGTTCAATTGGTCTGCCATTTCTTTGTTCCCCATTATAAATTCACCTGAATCTGACTGCAAGGGACCTACGTTTGTCTTCACTAATCTTTTTCTCTTCACATATCTATAGAAGCTTTTGCAGTCAGTTTTTTTGGCTGATCTGATCATGGACTCAGTTCCACCTCCCTGCCCGCTCCCCATAACTCCTTATCAGTTAAGAAACTGTCTATCTCTGTCTGAAATTTATTCAATGTCCCAGCTTCCACTGAGGCAGCGAATTCCACAGATTTACAACCCTCTGAGAGTAGAAATTTCTCCTCATCTCAGTTTTAAATGGGCGGCCCCTTATTCTAAGTTCATGCCCTCTAGTTCTAGTCTCCCCCATCAGTGGAAACATCCTCTCTGCATCCACCTTGTCAAGCCCCCTCATAATCTTATACGTTTCGATAAGATCACCTCTCATTCCTCTGAATTCCAATGAGTGGAGGCCCAACCTGCTCAACCTTTCCTCATAAGTCAACCCCCTCATCCCCGGAATTAACCTAGTGAACCTCCTCTGAAGTGTCTCCAAAGCAAGTATATCCTCTCATAAATATGGAAACCAAAACTGCATGCAGTATTCCAGATTCTAGCATTTTGCCTACTACTGATGTCAGGCTAACTGGCTTATAGTTTCCCATTTTTCTCTTCCTCCTTTCTTATAGCGGGGTTATATTTGCTGCCTTCCAATCCTTGGGGATTGTTCTAGAATCTAGGGAATTATGGAAGATTAACACCAGTGCATCCACTATCTCTGCAGCTATCTCTTTTAAAAACCCAGGATTGCAGGTCGTCAGGTCTAGGGGATTTGTCGCCACTCAGTCCCATTAATTTCTCCAGTACAATGAGGTAGAAATTGAGGTACTTTTCACCTCCCGTTAGCGCTCTCAGGGGGCACTAGCAAATGAGTTTTCGCCCAGGTGCAGCAAGAACAGCGTCTCCCACTAAATTGGGCGTGAGTTTTACGGCGGCACTAACAAATAACTCCCGGCTCGGGTGCACCCGACAATGCTGACATCATCGCTGTGCGCTGTGCCCCATTACCGCCCTGGAAGAAAAATTGGCCCTCGCCCCCTGTTTTACTGCCTTTCGCTGCAGCTGTCATGTTTCAGTCGGATGTCAGCTGATGAAGTGCTATTTAGAGGTGCCAGCATCAGATAAAGTTTTAATCGGCCAATAATCGTTGCTGTTTATTCCACATAGGCAGACAAACATTTTGATAGACTTCACCAATTTCTAGTTGAAGGAGTGTTCTGTCTGTTAAAGGTTTATGACTTTCATTGAGGGCAGATTGGAAAGTCTAACATTTATATCGTTTCATGGGAGCTATGTTGGCACTGGACCTCACACTCTGCCGTCACCTTTGGAGGCAACTTAGCCAGTGAGAAAGACAGCAAAATGTGGCCAGAGGGACCAACAGGGCCATCAACAAGAGGCCTTACCCTCCCAGGGTATTCCGGCAGCAGTTCTCCTACATCAATTTCACTGATAACAGTATGTTCGAAGGCTGCGCTTCAGTAAGGACGTGGTCTCAGAGCTCTGCCATCTCCTGCAACCAGACCTCGAGGCTCAGACCAGGGTGAGGACGGCTCTCTCAGTGGTAGTCAAGGTCCCCATCGTGCTCAATTTCTATATCAGCAGATTCTTCCAAAAATCTCCAACATCTCCCAGTTTGCCATACATTACTGCATCTGCGAGGTCACAGATGCTCTCTACAGAAGGAGAAGGGACTACATTTCCTTTCCCATGACCAGAGAGAAGCAGCACGAGCGTGCAAAGTGGCTTTGCCAGGATAGCAGGCGTCCCTATGGTGCATGGCGCCATTGACTGCACCCATGTCACTTTGCGGGCACCGCATAATAATCCTGAAGTATTCCGTAACCGCAAAGCCTACCACTCACTGAACGCACAGTTGGTGTGCGAACACAGACGCCGAATCCTCACCGCCAGTGCCCGTTATCCTGGTAGCAGCATTCATCCTGCGCCAGCTCTGTTCCAGCCAGCACATCAAGCTTGTGGCTGGCTGCTCGGAGACAAGGGCTATCCGCTCGCCACCTGGCTCATGACTCCCCTCCGCAACCCCAACACTCATATGATGAGAGCCATGCTGCCACCAGGAACATTATTGAGCAGACCATTGGAGTGCTCAAGCAATGGTTCCACTGCCTTGACCGCTCGGGAGGAGTCTTCCAGTACTTGGTTGAGCGGGTGTCCCTTTTCTTCATCGTCTGTTGCATGCCGCACAACTTGGCCATCATGAGGGTGCAGTCATTGCCACCAGGCATAGCTCCACCACATCAGGAGAAGGAGGAGGAAGACGAGGAGGACGAGGAGGGGCAGGAGGAGGAGGACGAGGAGGGCTGGAGGAGGACGAGGAGGACAACGAGGGGCAGGAGGAGGAGGACAAGGAGGGGCAGGAGGAGGAGGATGAGGAGGGGCAGGAGGAGGATGAGGAGGGGCAGGAAGAGAAGGATGAGAAGGATGAGGAGAGGCAGGAGGAGGACGAGGAGGGGCAGGAGGAGGAGGATGAGGAGGATGAGGAGAGGCAGGAGGAGGACGAGGAGGGGCAGGAGGAGGAGGATGAGGAGGACGAGGAGAGGCAGGAGAAGGACGAGGAGGGGCAGGAGGAGGAGGATGAGGAGGATGAGGAGAGGCAGGAGGAGGACGAGGAGGGGTAGGAGGAGGAGGATGAGGAGGACGAGGAGAGGCAGGAGGAGGACGAGGAGGGGTAGGAGGAGGAGGATGAGGAGGATGAGGAGGGGCAGGAGGAGAAGGATGAGAAGGACGAGGAGGAGCAGGAGGAGGAGGACGAGGAGGGGCAGGAGGAGGACGAGGAGGATGAGGAGGGGCAGGAGGAGAAGGATGAGAAGGATGAGGAGGGGCAGGAGGAGGAGGATGAGGAGGGGCAGGAGGAGGAGGATGAGGAGGACGAGGAGGAGCAGGAGGAGGAGGACGAGGAGGGGCAGGAGGAGGATGATGAAGCAGATGTGAAGGAGGAGGAAGAGGATGAGGAGGAGAATGAGGAAGATGAAGAGGGGCAGGAGGAGGAGGATGAGGAGGGTGTGAAGGAGGATGAGGAGGATGAGGAGCAGGAATAGCAATGATGAGGAGGCAGTCACTCAATCGGCCTTCTGCAAGGGTGGTCCGCGACCGCCTCATCCAATGAATTCCAGCCCACTTCCCGTTTGCTCTGCATGTCCCCATCAGCACATTCATTTCTTCTTCTACACCATAGCCTCAAAACTGAAATGAGAGACAGTGAAAGGAAAAATTACAGTCCTAGCCCCTTTGGGACTATCCCAGATCAGGTGTATTCCTCAAATATTCATTCTCAACTTAAGGTTGAGGTAGCCGAATCCTAAAGATGCTAACTGGGTCTAAGGGTCTGGTCTATCTCTCCCTAAAGGAAAGGAATAACCCGAAAATGTTACCGTCCTCCAGATAGCACTTTTTAGTACGTTTTAGCCAGATTGTAAGTATCCCAGATAGTGTAAGGGTCCGGGAGGTCTCTCCTCAGTAATGTACCTCTTTCACCAAAAGCATGTACTTGAGACATAGTTCGGGAGTTATTGATCCAGAAGACTATGAGAGACTATTCAAAAATAGAGATTTATTGAAAGAACCCTTATGCAATTTACAGTTGGTGCATCAGTCAATTGCAACGTTACCGGTTCTAACAAAGGCGAAAAATACTATCATTTCTAGTAGAGAATCTTATTTTTAAATCTAAACTTCGTTATAGTATTTCAGTTCTTAAAATTGTTTAAGCAGGATATCCATCAATTATCAAGGTAGCAGTTACCTTCAATCCCCGAGGAGCAGGAGACCACAGAGCAGAACCATTGCCTTTCGCCTTGCTCTGTAGTCGAGAAACGCTTTCGCCCGTTTAAAGCGAGTCTAACTCTCTTATTCGAGCTTTCAACATTTATACCCTTTTTTGCCCCGTTTCATAAGATCTCGTTAATATCATTAGTTATCTTCTTGCTGAGCCTTGCATTCTTAGCTCCTGTATCAATTCAAAGCTATTGTGAATTTACTATTTATGTTCAAAGTACAGATGTCATTTGTTTGTGCATTAGGTACTTGAGTGTTTCTTTCATGATGTATTATTTTCAACAAGTTGCCCAATAACCCCAAAGAATTTATGTGAGGTACTTGACATTTTGCTCATTCAACTGAACTAACTGGTGTGTTACTCCAGCCTCGAACAATTCCTGTCCCGAGTCCCAATGAGGGACAAGCTGATCTTCCTTGGCAACTTCAATGCCAGAGTTGGAAAGGACACTGACCTCTGGGGAGGTGTGATCGGCAGAGAGTGGGTAGGGAAAGCCAACTCCAATGGCAACCTCCTCCTGACGAAATGCTTAGAACACAGCCTCGTTGTTATGTGTTCAGTACGACATCACAAGCACACAGGTTCTAAGATGGTTGATAACTTTAGGAGGCCCCAGTCAGGTGACCTAAGCTGTTTAATCTTGTAAACAGCACTGCCTGCAGTGCCACAGCAGTCCACAGGGTGGAGATATACATATTACGTCTCTCCCTCCTTAATGAAGAAGTAATTATAGCAAACAATCATCATACATAATTTGCATGGTTATATATAACAAAGATATGGGGCTAGATTTTACACTTTTGTGCAGATCGCCCAAAAATGGGTGTTATTTCCGGCATGGGCGGTAAAAATGGGTTTTCAGATCACTGGCTTGTCACCCATGCTCAAAGCCCCAAGTCTCCATTTTTGAAATTGGGCATTACCGCAAGCAATATGAGATGGGCGGTAGCATTAAATTTCTCTGACCTTCGGCCGTAAAGTGTCACCGTTCTTAGCAATGGCATGGCAACGCTCGATTACCACGATTCAGGAGGTCAAGGGTCATCATGACATGTCCAGAAGAGGAGACAGAGAGAGAGGGAGCTGAGAGGGAGTAAAGGTGTGTGTGGGTGTGGTGTGGCTGCTTTGGGAGGAGGAATAGAGAGTTTAGAGCTTTAGAGCAAATAGGGAAACAAAAATTAGCTGTTACCAGCCACATATTTGCCTGAATTTGGCCTAAAATGGAGGGAGAGAAGGAGGCGTTACAGCATGCTGTGGAGACTGACGCTGACGAGGGCAGTGACTTGGGAGAGGAGCACATTGGAGGCCACAAAAGAGCAAGGAGGTTCTTGGACGAGGCAAAAGCCTCCCTTCAGCAGGAGGACGAGTTACGCTGGGGTGAATTGACACAGAGAGGGTCCACCCCAAAGGCCTACCAGAAGATATGGGCCGAGATAGCAGAGGTGGTCTTGTCGGTGACCAACAAGGTGCGTGAGGGCAACCAATGCCGCAAACGATGGAACGACCTTGTGGGATCTGCAAGATTAAGTACTACATTTATTTACATGTACTTAAGTATTTGTAACAATCATGAATGACTATCAGCAGATGTGAGGTCTTTCACTTTTACCGGGCATGTTGTAGTCAAAACCTGCGGTCACGATGAAGAATGATAATTATCATAATAATCATGATTACTTCAGTCAGTTATGTGTTATCAGTCTCTGTGACAGTACCTAGCAATTGAACAGGAAGGCAGAATATTATCTGAATGGCGGCAGATTAGGAAAAGGGGAGGTGCAATGAGACCTGGGTGTCATGGTTCATCAGTCATTGAAAGTTGGCATGCAGGTACAACAGGCGGTGAAGAAGGCAAATGGCATGTTGGCCTTCATAGCGAGAGGATTTGAGTATAGGAGCAGGGAGGTCTTACTGCAGTTGTACAGGGCCTTGGTGAAGCCACACCTTGAATATTGTGTTCAGTTTTGGTCTCCTAATCTGAGGAAGGACATTATTGCTATTGAGGGAGTGCAGCGAAGGTTCACCAGACTGATTCCCGGGATGACAGAAAGACTGGATCGACTAGGCTTATATTCACTGAAAGTTAGAAGAATGAGAGGGGATCTCATAGAAACATATAAAATTCTAACGGGATTGGACAGGTTAGATGCAGGAAGAATGTTCCCGATATTGGGGAAGTCCAGAACCAGGGGTAAAAGTCTAAGGATAAGGGGTAAGCCATTTAGGACTGATATGAGGAGAAACTTCTTCACTCAGAGAATTGTGAACCATGGAAAGTTGTTGAGGCCAGTTCATTAGATATATTCAAAAGGGAGTTAGAAGCGGCCCTTATGGCTAAAGGGTTCAAGGGGTATGGAGAGAAAGCGTGAATGGGGTACTAAAGTTGCATGATCAGCCATGATCATATTGAATGGTGGTGCAGACTCGAAGGGCCGAATGGCCTACTCCTGCACCTATTTTCTATGTTTCTATGTTTCTATGATATTATGTAATGATCTCATGCCATGTCGTCCTCTCACCTTTTACAGAAGAAGCTATCGATGATGAGGTCCATGCAGAGGTGAACGGGTGGGGGGCCACCAGTTGTCAGCAACATCACTGAGATGGAGAAGTGGGTGCTCGCACTCGTGGGGAAGCACTCCTGTACAACCACGCAAGCATCTACAGACCCTGAAAAGTGATGCCACGTGAGAAAAGTTTACACCATTGCGTGATGTAAAGTCAATAGATGCCACACCCACTCATATCCGAACAATCATATATGATAGATGATTTCTAAAATTGTCCTTGAAATAATGCTGGCCTAATGAAAATCATTGCACTGCAAATGTGTTGATGGTCATGAAATGTGATGTCTGTGATGATCTTGATAGCGATGGTGCTTTTGTCGTGCATATGCTGTGTGTAGCGCTGGAATCACCTTGTGACCCTAGCACCCCCTTCTCCTCCAATAACATCATTTGTGTTTTGCAGCTCAGCCAGCAGCGCGGTCCCAGGCAAGACCACAGAGACCAGAAGGTGGGGGCGCGGGGCCGGACTCGCAGGACGATCCTACATCTGATTCTCGCCCATCAATCCGCTGGGTCTACGGATGAGAGCACGGACTTCGAAGAACCTGCATTGCCACGCTCCAGAAGCCATTCCACTCCAAGGCCATCCAGTGTCCCTCCTTGAATATTGTGTATTCCCGCCTCCACTCTGGAGGTACCGGCCCCAAGCACCTCGCCACAGTGTACCCCATTAGTCCCGAGGATGGTGCCGACCGCGCGGAGGTTTCATGGACACGGCAGTTCTGGTCCACGAGCGTGACATGAGAGCGGAGAGATGGTAAAGTTGTCCAGGAGGACTGTAGTCATGGGTGACCAGCTCCTCAAAGCATTGGGGGGCATATCCTGACAGCTGGCCACCATGACTGAGTATGTTCCGTGGATGGCAGAGGCCCTGGAGACAATAGCCAGGAACACTGATGGTACAGGCCTCCCAGTGGTCCCGGAGCGCAGCACTCCACCCCTAGGTTCCGCACCACCACTGCAAATGACAGATGAGAGGCAGGACGAAGATCCTGCTTCTGGATCAGAGAATGTTGCCCCCTTCAGCACTCCCCGCTCCTGTACCCGTGCAACCACGGCCTCTGCCTTCATCCCCCCCAAAGAGACACCGCCTGAGGAGCTCCTCAGCCAGGCAGCGTGGAGTGAGGAGGGGAAGGGGTAGAGGTGGGGAGAAGAAGGGGAGAGGGGAATGAAAGTGAGGTGCATGTCCGCAGGTGATGGCTGTGTTATATCTCCATATGGGTGTATGCAATTTGTTGTAATATATGGGTGGGGGGCGCGGGGGACCACCCTCCTGCTTTGCCTTTGTAGCCACCACAGGCCCTTTCCTGCGGTCTGGACGGGGTCGTGAGCATGGTTGCATAACCAGCCTGATTGTCTGGCCCTTGGTCAGTGTCCAGTCCCTCGTCATCCTCTTCCTCTCTCTTCTGAGGTGGAGCATCAGTCTCTTCTTGTCCCCTCCTGATAGCCAGGTTGTGCAGCATGGAGCATACGACCACAAATTTAGCTACTTGCTCAGGGTTGTATTGTAGCTCCCCTACTGAGAGGTCCAGGCATCTGAAGCGCTGCATAAGCACAGTTTTCTGAACCACATTGCGTGTGTCTCTGTGACTCTGATTGTATCGCTTCTTGGCCTCGCTGTGGGTGTCACGCAGGGGGGTCATCAGCCAGGAGTCTAGGCCATACCGGTTGTCACCAAGCATCCAGCATTGTCCTTGTGGCTGACTCTTAAACATGTCAGAGACAGCACTCTCACGGAGGATGTGAGCCTCATCGAAGCTGCCTGGACATTTGGCATTCACTGCCACTATGATCTGGTTGTGGTCGACAACTAGTTGGACCTTCAGGGAGTGAAATCCTTTCCTGTTACGAAAAAGCTTTGGGTGCTGAGAAGGTGCCCGCATGGCGATGTGAGTGCACTGTATTGCTCCCTGCACCCTGGGGATCTTAGCAATGTGGTAGAATGCTCCAGCCCTGTCAGTCTGAGCCTCCGTGGTCTTGGGAAAGCTGATAAAGTCCATCCTTCACGCGTGTAGAGGGCCTCCGTGACCTGTCTAATGCAGCGATGTGTGGCATGGTGAGACAGAGGGAAAATCTCGACCGCGGAGGCCCGAAAGGAACCGGACATGTAGAAAGACAGTGCTACGGTGACCTTGACCTCAACCGACAGTGATGTTCTGATGGCAGGCTGCAGATGTGTGGGGTGTGTATGATCTGGCCCTCCTCCTCATTCTTGCATGTCTTAAATTGGGCACATAATGATGTGCATTACACATTGAGCCATTTGCACTCTGCACCATCTGTGTATTAATCAATGCAGGCTGAGAAATTGCTGGCCTTATTGCAATGAAAGTATAATAACAATTGATCAGAAGCAATAATTTCCCCACTAAAATACACCTACAGTTAACCCCCAATAGTCCAGAGTCTGAAAATATGTCTGTTGAGATGGTCACTTCACCTGAGAAGAACTCCAGAGTCAATCCAAACTCCCCTGAAGTTGAAGCAGCCTTTTCAATGAAGCGACCTGCGATTTAAAAAATGGCGCCTACAACGCTGTGGTTCGTTCAGAACAGTTCCACTTTTTCTGAACGATGATTTGGGCGAGCAATATTGTGTGCGATATGTGTGTGAGGTGGTGAAAATGACGCTGGGCGATCTCCTGGGCGTTAGTTTCGGCAAATGTGATCTTTACGACAAAAAAAAATGGTCAGTTGATATTATTGCATCTCGGCGTTAAGTCCGTGCGGAAACTAAAGCTGGAGGATATTATGGGTGTTGATTTCGCCCATTCTGATGATCCTGCCCCCAAAAAAGTGCGTGGGTGGTATTATTTTTTCCTGGTGTTACGCACATGGGGAAAGCAATGCTCGGCGACAAGTGTCCGACAAATGCGCGTCAGTTTCCATTTTGTGGCTAAATGGGCGATATCTGGGCGTTATACGTCATTTCAGCAGTAAAATGGACGTTAAGTGGGCGTTAACTGCAAAAAAAAGTGGAAAATCTAGCCCATGGTCTTATTTTGTCATATTTACAAATCAAGCTTAACCACTTGTTTTCTGTTTCGAAGAGACCTTCGCTCTCGAACAGAATCTTCCAAACATGGTGTTGAACTTAGACTCATTAAAGGCTGATCCTGAGGAACGTTTTACTCCAAGGGATGCCCTTGATTTACATTTGAACTCTCTACAACTGCAGACTGTTTGTCTGCCTGACTCAGACTTAGACTTAAATTCTGACTTTCTCTTGGATTTGTTTCCAGTACATTGGATGTAGAATATGCGACTGGTACTTTATTTGTATCAAAACTATCTGGTGAGTCAGAAATAATCAAATCATTCCCACCTTCAACTCCTTCCACGTCTGTAGGTAAAATATGATCAATGTGAACAAACCTAACCTGTCCATGATCAAACATCTTGACCAACTTTGTGCGAGGACCACATATCTTCACCACTCTTCCTGGTAACCACTTTACCCATTTATGGTGATGGTTCTTCACTCTCACCTTCTGATTAATTTCACACTTCTCTCTTTTACTCTACCTCTATCATGATTCTCTTTCTGTCTTAATTGTTTCTCTTCTACGGACTGTGCCAAGTTTGGTTTTCACAACGAAAATCTGGATCATGGTTGTCATTTGAGAAACAACTCTGCTGGTGTTCTACCAGTAGTTTTGTTAGGAGTATTACAATATGTAATTAGAAAATTCGTCAATTTGTAGTCCAATGACAACGTCGTTTCTTTGTATTTTGATCCAACATCTGTTTGATGAGGGCACATTTTACAATTTGTACTGTGCGCTCTGCTGCACCATTTAAAGCAGGGTGGTACAGTGGAACCTTGGTATGTTTCACACCATTTTTGCTCATGAGCTGTGCAAATTCTTCTGAACAAAATTATGGTCCATTATCAGAAACAATTTCTTCTGGGAGGCCAAATGAAGAAAATAATCTTTGTAAAATGTCTCATGTTTTACTTGTTGTTATTTTCCACATTGGATACACCTCAACCCACTTGGAATGGCTATCAATCACAATGAACAACTGTTGTCCTTTTAGCTCAGCAAAATCGATATGTAGCCTTTGCCACACCCTGGGAGACCATTTCCATGGCTGTAATAGTATTGATGGTGCTTGCTTGCTTACCGATTGACATGCCGTACACTGACTGACGATGTACTCTATATCTTTATCTAGACCTGGCCACCATAAGTAACTGCATGCAAAACTCTTGGTCAAGCACATTCCCAGGTGCTGGTCATGAAGATCTCCTAATAATTTGGACCTGAATTTATTTGGTATAACCACTCTTGCACCCCACATGATATAATCTTTATCGACTGATAATTCATTACTACAAATGAAGAATGGATGCATATCTTTGTCTGTTACCTGGTTTGGCCAGCCATTTGCACCCTTTGACATAACTGGGTCACGTTTGGTTGCTCTACCAATCTCTTCAGCTGTGACTGGCAGTTCATCAATGTATGAAAAATAGAACACTTCTTCCCTATCGGATGTAACTTGTGATGAGGAAGGCAATCTAGACATAGCATCAGCATTACTGTGATCAGCTGATCATCTGTATTCAATATCAAATGTATATGTTGACAAAATCAAAGCCCATCTCTGCATTCGGGCTGCAGCTAATGTTGGAACTGGGGACTTTGGATGGAGAATTGTTGTCAGGGGCTTATGGTCAATAACGATGGTAAACTTACGACCATACATGTATTTATGGAACTTCTTCACCCCAAAAATGAATCCCTTTCGATTTGCGCATAATTATGCTCACTGGCACTGAGTGTGCGTGAAGCAAAAGCAATTGGCGTCTCCTCCCCACTATGCAGTACATGAGAGATCACTGCCCCAATTCCATATGGAGAGGCATCACATGCTCGCTTGATCTCCTTAGATACGTCATAATGAACTAACATGGTACTCTCTACCAATTGGCTTTTACACTTCTTGAATGCTGTATTACATTCTTCTAACCACTTCCAATGGACCTGTTTTTTCAATAGTTCATTCAGTGGATGTAACATTGCAACCAAATTTGGTAGGAACTTCCCATAAATGATCGAAGTTCAGTGACATTCTTGGGAGTGGGTGCATTTCTGATTGCATCCAGCTTTCCCATGGTTGGATGTAAACCACCTTTGTCTATTCTGTACCCTAAGTACTCCACTGAGTTTTGAAGTAATTCACACTTGCGAGCAGTCACTCATACTCTGTGCTTCTCTAGCTGTTTGAGGACTTCATTCAATATGTTATTATGAATTTGCCTATTTGGTGCTGAAATTAGTATGTCATCTAAATAACATACTACCCCTTCAATACCTTGCAAAATCTGGTTCATCACCCTTTGGAATATGGTAGGGGTGGAAGACACTCCAAATGGTAGCCTATTAAATTGATATATGCTTAGATGAGTATTTATAGTCAGGCATGACTTGGACTCCTCATCTAGTTCAAGTTGTAAGTAGGCATTAGTAAGATCCAACTTTGAGAAGATCTGACCACCTGTCAGTGTTGTGAACAATCTTCTACATTTGGCAATGTATTGGGGAGATTACCCTCTAGAACCTGATTTACGGTTACTTTATAATCACCGCACAACCTTTCCTTACTATCGGACTTAGGTACAACAACAATGGATGTAGCCCAATTATATTGATCTAACTTAGAGATAATGTTCTCACTCTCTCGTCTTTTGAGTTCTTGCTCAACTTTCTCCTTCAGTGCATATGGTACGGGACGTGGCTTGCAGTAAACTAGTCTAGCGTGCTTCTGTACCCTGACACTCGCCTTGGATCGAGCTGCCTGTTTCGCAGAACACCATTGGATATTCTTGATGACATCATCCTTTGATGCAAATCTCACTTCAACATGAAAAATTTCACTCCAATCCAGCTTCAGTGATCCCAACCAATTTCTTCCGAGTAAGGCAGGCTTGTCTCTTGCCACTTCTATTAGAGGCAAGCTCTGAAATTGATCCTTGTATTTCACCGGTATGGTGATACAACCTACCACAGGAATGTTCTCTCCCGAGTAGCCTCACAGCTCTATCTTGGATTTTGCCAGTGGGAAATTACGCAATTTGTCGAGGTATAGTGATTCCGGTACTACACTCATGGATGCACCAGTGTCGATTTCCATGGATATCTTGGTTCCTGCTACATCTAATTGGATGATGATACTTTTTGAATCACTGTTAGATACCCTCGTGCTCCTGATGATGTGTAGCTATAAAACCTCCTCGTCCTGTTGTTTTTCTTCCATGCTATGTAGTCTCTGGGATTCCTACTTATAGCTTTGAAAGCTGGTTTACTCTTCAGTCGGCATGCCTTCGCAAGATACCCAGTTTTCCTGCAGAAGGAACACTCTGCCTTCATAACTTTGAGCAATGTGTTGTCCCAGGCACCGATAGCACGACTTCAATGCTCTGTTACCATTGCCAGCTGCTGAGACATTGGAGCCCAACTGCCTTTTACTTTTAATCTGCAGGCGATTCACCTCAGTTGTCTGATGACTGGAAATGGTACGAAATTCTTGGTAATATTGGTCGGCCATGTCCATTGACATAGCTGTCTGACAAGGTAAATCAAAAGTCAAGTTAGGAGTTGTCAATAATTTTCTTCTGATCGCATCATTTTTCATCCCACAAACAAAGCGGTCACGCAATGCTTGGTCCTGAAAGTTTCCGAAATTACAGTGAATAGATAGTTTTTTTAATGCTACAATGTATTTATTGATACTTTCAGTGGTTAACTGATCTCGTATTTCGAAATGATAACTTTCAGCAATTTCCAGGGGCTCAGGACTGTAGTGCTGTTCTAGCTTAGGTAGAATCTGCTTAAGTGATGTATCCTTTGGCCTGACAGGCACAAGCAAATTTTTCAGGGTTTCATACACCTCGGGCCCTGCTTCAGTTAAGAAAATAGCCCGTTGTCTTTCCAACACCACACAGTTATGGTTTTCATCATCAGGGACTTTGATGTTACTATTTGCGGTGAAAAATATTTCTAGCCACTCCACATATGCTCCGAAACTTTCATGGTCACATTGTATCTCCCCCAAGCACCCTATTATTCCCATAGTTGCGATCATTTGGACCCTGGCAATTCAGAAAAGTGTGCTTGTAAGTTACCTTGGATTTTTAGCTGTTAATCAAAACAGAGAAGCTCTCAAAGTCTCTCTGTCAGTTGGCTGAATCATCCACCAATAAAAATTGCAGCTTTTTTGTCCGATTATCCCATTCTCATCACCATTGTTATGTTTTCAGTACAACATCACAAACAAACGGGCACTAAGATGGCTGATAATTTTAGGAAGCCCCAGTCAGGTGACCTGAACGGTTT
Source organism: Pristiophorus japonicus (assembly GCF_044704955.1). NCBI lineage: Eukaryota > Metazoa > Chordata > Chondrichthyes > Pristiophoridae > Pristiophorus > Pristiophorus japonicus. The sequence continues at coordinate 131,959,962 of NC_091981.1, read as the reverse complement.
ATTCTTGAAAATAGCATTGGCTGCAGTGCACAGTAGTCCATGGGGTGGAGCTATATATATTACACTCGTCATAACCAATACCCTGTTCTGTCAGAAGGACAAATATACAGCCTCATGGCAACACACTTGCTCCAAGCACTGGTATCCGCTAGACTACGTCATTGTCTGAGTGAGGGACCGCAAAGAAGTGCGCATTACCCATGCCATGACAGGAGCTGATGACTGCTCGCCAGACCACTGTCTAATTCGTTCTGTCATTACCATCAACATTGCCCCAAAACAGCGATGGCAACAGAAACAATGCCGCAGGAAAATCAACACCGGAGCACTCAAAGATCCTGCTAAGAAAGCCCTATTCTGCCAGCAACCTGATGACTCCCACTGACCCAGAGACGCAGAGTGTCCACAGTGCCTGGTCTGCCCTCATGGTTTCCATAATTAGCAACTGCGAAGAGGCGCTCTGTCACTCGACCAGGAAACACCAGGACTGGTTCGACAAGAACGATCACAAAATCCAGGAGCCAATATGCCACAAGTGTTATATATGAATAAAGAGTCTGACTGGATACTGTGAGCTCAAAGTAAAGTGTGACCGTAGTCTTTTATTGCAGGTCTCCAGACTGCCTCTCCAGCCTGTGAGGCCTCCTTAAGTTCCTGTGCTCCCAAGTTCTGTGGGGTCCCTTGGGACTCCAGGGGATGAGCCCTATGGTGGCTGTACAAGATTTACATGCATAGCACTCCCCCCCCAAAGTCAACAAGTGTAACTATTTGCAAGGTGAGTCGATCTGGGGCCTTTCTTTCCCTGGTTGATCGTCTCTGTGCAAATGCTGGTTTTGGTGAATCATTTGTTGGGCCCTCGCTGGGCTGTTGTGCAGCTGGCCTTGCTGGGTTGCCTGGTGTGGTGAATCCTGCTGGGCTGCTGCGGATGATGGGTTCTGTTTCGTGGCCAACCATGGTGTCAGTTGCCACTGGTGTGTATGTTAGGGGGTGGGGGCTCAAAGAAGGTATGGTCCAAAGTTGGTTGCTCAGGATAATCCGTGAATCAGAGTTTGATTTGGTCTAAGTGTTTCCGGTGAATGAGTCCATTTGAAAGTTTGACCCGAAACACCCTGCTCCCCTCTTTGGCCACAATAGTGCCGGGAAGCCACTTGGGACCTTCTCCATAATTCAATATAAATACAGGATCATTGATTTCAATTTCACGTGACACATTAGCGCTATCATGATGTGTACTTTGTTGAAGTCGCCTGCTCTCGACCTGATCATGTAGATCAGGGTGAACTAAAGAGAGCCTTGTCTTAAGTGCCCTTTTCATGAGCAGTTCAGTAGGTGGAATCCCAGTGAACGAGTGGGGTCTCGTGCGGTAGCTAAGCAGAACTCCAGATAGGTGAGTCTGCAGTGAGCCTTCAGTTACCCTCTTCAAGCCCTGCTTGATAGTTTGCACTGCTCTCTCTGCCTGACCATTGGATGCTGGTTTGAACGGGGCAGATGTAACATGTTTGATCCCATTACGGTTCATGAACTCTTTGAACTTGGCACTGGTGAAACATGGCCCGTTGTTGCTCAGAAGGACATCAGGTAGTCCGTGGACGGCAAAAATGGCCCGCAGGCTATCAGTGGTGGCAGCGGACGTGCTTGCCGACATTATCTCACAATCAATCCATTTGGAAGACGCATCTACAACCACAAGGAACATTTTACCCAAAAACAGGCCTGCATAGTCGACATGGACCCTGAACCATGGTTTGGAGGACCAAGACCATAAACTTAGTGGTGGCTCCCTGGGTGCATTGCTTAACTGCGAGCATGTGTTACATCTGTGCACGCAGGACTCTAAGTCCGTATCGATACCGGGCCACCACACATGGGATCTGGCTATCGCTTTCATTATTACGATGCCTGGGTGGGTACTGTGGAGGTCATTGATGGAGGTGTCTCTGCCCTTCTTGGGGACCACTACTCGATTGCCCCACAGAAGGCAGTCTGCCTGTATCGACATTTCATCTTTGCGCCGCTGGTACAGCTTTATCTCTTCCTGCATTTCCATTGGGACACTGGACCAGCTCCCATGAAGCACACAATTTTGTATCAAGGACAGTAAGGGATCCTGCTTCGTCCAGGTTCTAATCTGTCGGGGGTTGTGACGGGTGATTGCTCACTCTCGAATGCTTCCATAACCCTGACTAAATCTGCGGGCTGCACCATTTCCACCCCCGTGGTGGGCAATGGTAGCCTACTGAGAGAATCGGCACAGTCTTCTGTGCCTGGCCTGTGGCGGATGGCATAGTTGTATGCGGATAATGTGAGCACCTATCTCTGGATGCAGGCCGCTGCATTAGTATTTATCCCCTTACTCTCAGAAAACAGGGATATTAGTGGCTTATGATCCGTTTCTAATTCAAATTTTAGCCCAAACAGATATGGATGCATTTTCTTTACCCAATAGACACACACTAACACTTCTTTTTCAATCATGCTGTTAGCTCTCTCAGTCCTGGATGCATAGGCAACCGGTTGCAATTTCCCAGAGTCATTAGCTTGTTGCAATACACACCCGACGCCATACGACGACGCATCACATGCTAGTACCAAACGCTTACGTGGATCATATAACACAGGCAATTTGTTTGAGCATAACAATTTTCTAGCTTTTACAAAAGCATTTTCTTGGCTTTTGCCCCAAACCCATTCGTCTCCTTTATGCAGTGGTTCGAACAGTGTGCTGAGACCCGGTAAGAAGTCCAGGAATCCTAGAAATGACCGCAGCTCCGTCACATTCTGTGGCCTCGGTGCATTCTCAATTGCCTCTGTCTTCGAATCGGTGGGCCTGATGCTGTCCATCGCGATTCTTCTTCCCAGGAACTCCACTTCAGGCACCAGGAAAACACACTTTGAGCATTTCAACCTGAGCCCCACGCAGTTGAGTTGACTAAGAGCCTCCTTCAGGTTCTGCAGATGCTCGACTGTGGCCCGACCTGTAACTAAGATTTCGTCCTGGAAGACCACCATGTGCGGGACCAAATTCAGTAAGCTTTCCATGTTTCTCTGGAATATCGCCGCAGCTGATTGAATTCCAAACGGGCATCTGTTATAAATGACGAGACCTTTGTGCGTGTTGATGCAGGTGAGGCCCTTTGATGATTCCTCCAGCTCGTGTGTCATGTAGGCCGAGGTCAAGTCCAGCTTCGTGAACGTCTTTCTTCCCGCCAGCGTAGCAAAATGGTTGTCAGCCTTTGGTAGTGGGTATTGATCCTGCAGGGAGAAACAATTGATAGTTACTTTGTAATCCCCACAGATTCTGACGGTGCCATCTCCCTTGAGGACGGGAACAATCGGACTGGCCCACTCGTTGAATTGGATCGGCGAAGTGATGCCCTCTCGTTGCAGCCGGTCCAGCTCGATCTCTACCCTTTCTCTCATCATGTACGGTACTGCTCTCACCTTGTGATGGATGGGTCACGCCCCCGGAATTAGGTGGATCTGCACTTTTGTTCTTTCGAACTTCCTGATGCCTGGTTCAAACAGCGAAGGGAACTTGTTTAAGACCTGGGCACACGAAGTATCGTCAGCAGGTGAGAGCCCTCGGACGTTGTCCCAGTTCCAGCAATCAAAGTTTTTGCACTTCTTGGAGTGGATCCCAAAGTAGTCCAATCTTAGGAAGCAATATGAAGGTTAAAATAGAAAAGTAAATAGATGCTGGAACCTGAAACAAATACATAAAATGCTGGAAATCTTAGCAGGCTAGGCAGCATTTGTGGAGGGAGAGATTATTATTTTAGAACCAAGATGAGGATCACGATCCCAATCACAATTAGTACTGGAATGATGTATGAGAAGACTCCAAAAATTCTTCCAAATACTCCTGAGACAGCATCAGTGATCCAATCAATAGTAGATTTAATAAGTGAAGCTAACTCTAGCATTGCCTCTATAATATCTTGATCTATAGCAGTAAGCCAATCTGGAGCTTGCCAAATATTATCCAATTCAATTTGTGACAGCAAGTGTTGTGTTCTTTAATCATATCCTCGACTGAGTAATTGGTAAAGGTAAGAATCAGTTCCATGCCCTGTAACTGACTAAGAACTGTACTAACTTTGCTAAATTTGATAGGTGCATAAATAATACTCGGGGCATAGGAATTCCTAGATCTAGAGGATTTAACGTATTGAAGAGTGTGTCCACAACAGATGACATCTCTAGAGGATGTTATCATCCAAATGTGTCCAGTCCACAGCCAGAACACTTGGAAGCTGTAATGACCGCATAGGATCCATTTCCCAAAGAGTAATGTCTCCAGTAATCCGACCTTATTGATGTAGAGATGACAGGGCAGTTTGCTCTGTTGGAACCTTTCCCACATTGCTTAAATTTTTCCTATTAATTACAAATAAGGAACCCCTGATTAGTGCGCTCCTTCACACGAAGGAAATCCTATATCATGGAGGTAGAATTGAAAGTGGAATTCGGCTCCAAGTATGGACAAGCCATCTGGTCATATGGATGTTGAATCGTTACCAAGGCCCTGAATGATCCTGTGATCTTAATAAAGCCCAATTTAAGGATTTTCCACTGTTTGTAATAAATCTCTGCCTGTTTTATCAATGGGATTGTAAGGGGAATATCCAGTCTCGATTTGATACAATCAGCAAGCCAAACAGTGTCTCCAAGTAGGGTTCTCTCGGTGGGAAGGGAACTAATGTTGTGAAGCATGGCCTGAGATGTGAGTCTAGCAAGGGTATTGGTATTGAGGCCGAGGTCATTGAAGAAAGGAGTTCCATACCATGACCAAGGAACTTTATTAGACTGGATTTTTAAAAGGGACATGTGAATTGCTGCCATAAGGCTATTGAGTCTAATGCCCTCGTCTGTAGAGAGGAGCTGTTGGTGGATAGTTCGAAGACCTGTGACTGACTATAAGTGATTTCTGGAGCTTAACAAAATCCGCAATCTTCTTAAGGCTGTGATCTTGATCGCTGTTCCATTGATCCAGCGTGAGGACAGATTCTGCAGCAGAGAAGACTGTTGGAGCGAGCGGGTGTTCATCGATGTAGAACGTTTCTTGCGATGTGGGGAATATCACTTGATTTTATAAAGTCCGTAAAAGATTGATTTAAAGGCACAACCACTCTATAAACATCCGATTGGTATATCGGGAGAGAAGTATTATCAAACTTTTCCTCAAACGATGATGAATCATTCAAGAGGTAAGGTTCAATAGCTTCTGCTCGATTCTGTATCGATAAGGTTCTGTTGGCATAAACCAATATTTTTTGTAGTTTACTCTTGACTGTATCCCAGCTGACGTCCTCACACCAGGAGTAAAGTGAATGAACTCTGAAGCCAGAGAATTCTGAAGTGTCCTGAGTAAAAGTGCCATTGGGAAAATGAAGCTCTTTATAACAGGTGTATGTCCCATTGGAGGATAACTTTGAAACACAAAGAAGATTCTTTCCTCCGTGTTTTCCTTTGTGCCATTGTACATGATCAAGATTATAGTGAATGGGTCCGTTACACTCATTACCACCCATCCAAATATGAGTCGACTTAAACCTAGAAAAGTGTATGATCTCCTTACGTATGTCGGAAATCGCATAATGTGAGGTGTTTAAGTAATAAGGCATTTCTGGCATTTCACATGCATTGTCTGCGTCCGGAAGATTTTTAACAAGGAATTGTCCGGTACCATTGGAATTCCGATCTTGCAAGTACAAGGATACTTAAAGGTGAAGTAAAACAACAGCACCTCAGCCTTTTTTTCCCCCAAGAGTTAGTCTTGTCGGAAAGAGACTTTGATTTTCTTTGTCCTCTTACAGAGGCTCGGTTGATTCCTTCTCCATCTGTAGTGTTTTCTTCCTTCGTTGGTCTTTACCCATTTCGGTTGTGATTTCTTGTGAAACCAATTTATGAGGCGTTGCCAAGCATCGTGCGGAGGAGTCGGTGACACTGTCTGGCTGGGTCTTAGAAGACAGTGTACGACTGCATGTGAAATGCCAGAAATTTCTTATTACTTACATTCGGCTGGGATATAGTCAAGAGTAAACTGCAAAAAATATTGGTTTATGATAACAGAACCTTACCAGGCCCTATTAAGACCTCAGGATCATTCAGGGCCTTGGTAATGGTTCAACATCCATATGACCAGATGGCTCGTCCATACTTGGAGCCGAATTCCACTTTCAATTCTACCTCCATGATACAGGCAACTTTTGATTATCCGGGTCGCTCGGGGATTCGGCTATGCCGGATAAATGATTTCTCCATTAGAGCAATTGACATTTTAAAGTTAAAACCCGATGCTTTCCCGGGCCGAAAAGACTCCGAACGCACTGGCCCAATGCCTTCCCGGGCCGAAATTTTCAATCCCGTTACAATTGTTTCCCGTTGGATCCGTGTGCGGATAATCGAGAGTTGCCTGTTTATGATTTCCTTCATGTGAAGGAATGCACTAATCAAGGGTTTCTTATTTGTAATAAATGGGGAAAATTTAAGCAATGTGGAAAAGTTCCAATAGAGCAAAATGCCCTGTCATCTCTACACCAGTAAGACTGGATTATTTGAGACATTTCTCTTTGGGGAATGGATCCTATGCAGTCATTACAGCTTCCAAGTGTTCTGACTATGGACTGGACACAGGCACTTGGATGATAACACCCTCTAGCGATGTCACTTGTTGTGGGCACACTCTCCAATACGTTGAATCCTTTAGATCTAGGAATTCCTGTGCCCCTAGTATTGTGTCTTTTTTATGTTGATTAATTACCCAGCACTGGTAAGTCTGGATAAAATACTATCAATGGCTTTCAAGTGTTCTTGGAGATCGTCATGTGACAGATATATATCGTCCACATAAGAATTGACGTTAGGTAGGTCTTTTAAAAGATCAATGATGTGGGTGGAAAAGAGAACGAAGCTATTTTGAAATCCCTGGGGCAATCTGGTCCAACAGTACTGATACCCAGCGGGTCCAGTCATTGTTGTTTTTGACCAATCAGTTTCTTTGTTTGGATGTGACCAAAAGCTGTTTGCTAGATCAATACAAGATTTATATTTCTTTCTCTTGATTCCAGAGAGAGGGCTGTTGAATTCTGCAGTTGCGCAGTATGTGGGGCGGTCACCCTACTTAAGGTTATATAATCGACCACTAATCCCCACCTCCCATCTGGTTTAGCAACACCAAACAATGGTGAATTGGTTCTAGATCTCATTTTTACTAAAACACCTTGTTCTGCTAGTTCTTTGAGGATTTTTAGGAGATTCAATTTCAATCCTAGTGGTCCTAGATAGGCCACTGTTTTATTTGGTTTGTGCCAGCCAGCATCAAGTGGGTGTGGTTTGATGTCTACCTTTCCACATTGACTTGGATGGCATTGCAGGTAAGGGTAATACCTATTAATGAGTTGCTCTAGAAGGTCTTTTTCTTGCCCCTCTAGGCAAGTTTGATCAAGTTATGTCTGATCATGTTTTTCCCTTTCATCCTGGTCTGTGGGTGTCGCCACAGGCCTGGTTGAGATTTTAAGATAATGTTTCATGTCTGGTTGTCCTATAATGAGGGAACAGGCCAATTTTTGTACCAGTCCCACTTCTAGGGTGACTGTGATTCCGTACACAGTAATAGGTATTTTGGAAAAATCAATTATTTTGGTTTTACCTTGTGTGAATCCCCCTAATTCTTTTTAATAAATTGGGCTCCCCAAAGTTTTTATAATTCTGCGGTCCATTATGGTGTAATCAGCTCCCATATCAAACAGGACCTCCGCTTCTTTGTTGGTGGTCAAGGTGGCCAGAGCATAAGGGAATTCAAGGGGCCCTGGTTGGGTGCCAGGCCTTCAATCCTGAGATTGGTCATCCTTAGAATCCTGAGTTTCATATCCTGCCTCGCTTCTGACCATTTTGACTGATTTTTGTTCCTCCCTTTTGGGGGTATCGTTTATTCCAGATCCCTTAGCGGGTATTTTCTCGACATTCCTCCCATTGGGGTGGGCGTTGGTCCTGCCAGGAATCTCTTTGATCCCTATTCCAAACATCCCGATGTCCTCCCATGGCTCTCTGATAGTTTTGGCCAGTGTAAAAGTTGTCCCCATAGGGATCCCACTGTCCTTTGCTTTCCCTTCGAGGTCTAGCCCCTTGTCTATCCCATCTTTCCGGGGAGAGATCTTTCTCTTGCTGTGGGCGAGTTGGGGGCATAGACCTTCTTGAATACCGTCCTGGGGGTCCCGAGCCATGAGTTTGTGTCGGGTGGGGTGAACTTGAGTCTTGGGTCTGGGCGGTCCTTGTTTCAGGGTACTAAAGGTACTTTTTCCGGTATTTTTATCCCTAGAGTCTGATCTCATTATGCATTCGACATTATCCCATTTTTATTGGTTATCTCGATAATGGTTTATAGCATCATTACAGGAAAGTTTGAGGGTGGTATTTTGGTATTGGTTGGCTAGGCAACCGTGGACAATGTCCCAGTTATCCTGTGTGAGTACTTTTCCCAATCTGTAGGCAGCTACCAACCCTTTAGTTTTGGCCACATTGGTGAGTAGTTCCTTGATCGAACCCATTACATGCCCTCCCTGAGTTGCTGTGAAAACATAGGCATATATTTGAACCCAGTTGTTACATTGATTTAATGGGGGAATTCAATCTGAATTTAGTACCATTTGTAGGTGTTGCCTTAGGTGTTGGGCATTCCAGCCTTGACGACAGGTTTCAACTTCTGGGCGGGGAACCTGTCAGGGCCAAAAGCCACACACTGTGGAGTTTAAACTCCACAACATGTGGGGAAACCAAGATTTCCGAGTTTCCCGCTCCCCGCTCCTGGCTTCGCAACGAGCCCCAGTAAATATCCAACCCAAAAACCCAGAAATCAAAACCTTTTCAGACATATAGAAGACAAATGACTACTTCCACACAATTGTGATGTTTTTTTTATTCTACCAGTTTGTTTTTCAAAGGGATTCTGGAATAAGTCACACAATAAAAGGCTGTTAAATAGAAAAATAATTGCAGACAGCTGTTTTTATTCTCACCATAGTTAAAGTGAAACATTGGCTCTGGGGTAAGTATTAAAGTACCCATAATCATAGGTCACTGTACATTGGAATCACTAATCTGGACATGTTCCAACTGAACTTTACATTAAGATTCATCAAGTATTGATTCCAAAATATAACAGGTCACAATGTGTATTAACAAATCCAAACACTATAAATATTAATACTGGCCAGCAGGCACATTCTCTGAGAATTTCCAATTCATCACTAAATACATCCACATTGAAAGAGTTATGTAATAATGTGCAATGGTAGCATTGTAGGGCATGTGTTTGTGCTATTGATTCCTTATCACAGGTGTTAGATGTTAACTTCAGCTTTCAGAATAGTGGAAAGGAGGGAGGTGCATCTTATGTATTTGGTTAACAATTCAAAACTCTATTCCAAAATCTACCAGCCAAATGCATTATTTGAAAGTCTATAAAAACAGTACTCTGTAGAAGGATGTTGTGGTAGTACTGTGCTCTATGAAAAGTATTTGATAAACCTTTTTTGTTGGGTGATGAAGAAAAGTTACATATCATTTCTATTGTGATATCATCAAACATATTTCAATATGGGCCTAGTCTCATAGGGAGGTGGACTCCATGGCCACTGCCAGACAGTCACACAGGTCTGAGATGGAGCAGCACTCGGGTGAGGGGTCCTACCCAACAACGAAGTAGTCAATGAACAACCTTTAAAAAAAATTATTTCTGATTAAATTTCCTTCTGTGATGGGCCTTTGCCATGCCATACCTGAGGGCCCTCTTGTCTATTTGCTCCGAAGCCTCTTCTGCTGACCTTTGAATTTTGGATGCCAGGGACTAAAGTCAGTCCCTGCAAAGAGTGTAAATGGCAAGAAGAATGGTGATGCAAACTGCTTGATCCACAAAAAACAATAGGAAGAAGGGGATATGGTAGAGGATGTCCTCACTTAGCCTTCCATCTCTGCCCAACCAGAACTGCTAAAGAATCAGTGTGGGGCTGGTGGAGGTGGGGTGAGGGGGTGGAGAAAGAAAGAGGAGGGCTGGGCGGGGCAGGGCGGGGGGGCGGTTGAGAGGTGTAAAGACGAGGACAATTTTCCTCCATGCACGTCACCCAGCTGATGATCTATGCACAAGTACAACAACATCAACTTGTATTATATAGCACCTTTAACATAGTAAAATATCCCAAGGGGTGTTATCAGACAAAATTTGACAACGAGCCACATAAGGAAATATTAGAACAGATGATCACAAGATTGAACAAAGAGGTAGGCTTTAAGGAGCGCCTTAAAAGAGGAGAGAGAGGTTGAGAGGCAGAGAGGTTTAGGGAGAGAATTCCAGAGCTTAGGGCATGAGCAGCTGAAGGCACAGCAGGCCATGTTGGAGTGATTATAATCTGGGATGTACAAGAAGCCGGAATTGGAGGTGCGCAGATATCCTAAAGGTTTGTAGGGCTGGAGGAGATAACAGAGATTGGGAGGGCCAAGACCGTGGAGGGATTTGAAAACAAGGATGAGAATATTAAAATTGAGTCATTGCTGGATCAGGAGCCAATGTAAATCAGCAAGCACAGGGTTGATGGGTGAACGGGACTTGGTGGGAATTAGGATACATGCAGCAGAATTTTGGATGACTGGAAGTTTATGTAGGGAAGGATGAGAGGCTGGCCAGGAGAGCATTGGAATAGTCAAGTCTAGAGGTAACATTGGACGAAGGTATCAGCAGCAGATGAGCTGAGGCAGGGGTGGAGTTAAGATGATGTTAGAGAGGCGGAAGTAGGTGGTGTTAGTAATGGAGTGGATATGTGGTCAGAAACTCATCTCGGAGACAAATACAATACTAAGGTTGCGAACGTTTTGGTTCAGCCTCAGACAGTTGCCTGAAAAGCCGATCTGCCGTTTTATCTTTTTTCCTTCAGTTTCTTTTTACATTGAAAATGTGCAACTTCCTCTTAAATCTGTTGACACTCTCTGTCTCCATTGTCTCCTTGGGCAGTCGGTTCCATATATTCACCACCCTCTGTGTGAAGTAGTTAAATCTAAACTATTATTCTCATTCCTTCTTCTAACTTTGAGTCCCCCACTTACAGAGTTTATAAGAACATAAGAATTAGAAGCAGGAGTGGGCCATTCAACCCCTCGAGCCTGCCCCGCCATTCAATAAGATCATGGCTGATCTTCTACCTCAACTCCACTTTCCTGCACTATTCCCATATCCCTTTAGTCCCTTAATATCCAAAAATCTATCGATCTCTGTCTTGGTTACACTCAAATACTGAGCCTCCACAGCCCTCTGCGGTAGAGAATTCCAAAGATTAGCCACCCTCTGAGTGAAGAGGTTTCTCCTCGTCTCAGTCCTAAATGGCCGACCCATTATTCTGAGACTTTGACCCCTGGTTCTAGAATCCCCAGCCAGAGGAAATATCCTCCCTACATCTACCCTGTCAAGCCCTGTAAGAATTGTGTATGTTCCAATGCGATCACGTCTCATTCTGCTAAACTTTAAAGAATATAGGCTTAGTTTACTCAATTTCTCCTCATAGGACAATCCCAACATCCCAGGATGTGAACCTTCATTGCATTTCCTCTATGGCAAGTATATCCTTCCTTGGGTAAAGAGACCAAAACTGTACACAATACTCCAGGTGCAGTCTCACCAGGACCCGATATAATTGCAGTATGACGTCTTTACTCTTATACTCAAATCCTCTTGTAACAAAGGCCAACATACCATTTGCTTTCTTAATTGCTTGCTGTACCTACATGTTAACTTTCAGTGATTCGTGTACAAGGACACCCAGGTCCCTCTGAATACCAACACTTCCCCATCTCTCACCATTTAAAAAATACTCTGCTTTTCTACTTTTCCTACCTAAGTGGATAACTTCCCATTTCTCCACATTATATTCCATTTGCCATGTTCTTGCCCACTTACTTAGTCTATCTATATCTCCTTGAAGCCTCTTTGCATCCTCCTCACAACTTATATTCCCACCGAGCTTTGTATAATCAGCAAACTCGGATGTATTACATTTAGCTCCTCATCCAAATCATTGATATAGATTGTGAATAGCTGGGGCCCAAGCATCAATCCTTGTGGCACCCCACTAGTTACAGCCTGCCAACCCGAAAATGACCCGTTTATTCCAACTCTCTGTTTTCTGTCCGTTAACCAATCCTCAAATCCATGCTAGTACATTACCCCGAATCCCATGAACCCTAATTTTGTTTAATAACCTCTTGGGCTCAATTTCCCCCAATTATCTGTGCCATTTTTTTGGCGTGTACCATTTATTTTTGGAGTAAATTAAAATCTCCAAGTTTCCCCTAAGTTTCTGCGCCAGCGTAATTCATTTAGGTACGGTATTTTTGGGCTACGATTTTTTTGCGTAACCTGATGTCTGCGCCAGTTTTTGACATTTAAGCAAGTTTGGCCAACTTAGATTTTTTCTACAACAGTGTATGTGACCACTCCCAAAAAATCTTCTGGGCATTGAACAAAAAATCAGCGCACATTACAAAATCGCCGAAAGATGCCATTGTTTTTAGCCAAGGTTTTGGAGGGAGTGAAGAAAGCATTATTTAGACAGAGAATATGCATCATAAATCTTCATTTTTTGAAAGTCAAAAGGGAGAAATTATATCTACTGGGAAGCGTAATGGAAATCTTGAATTTTTGATTTTTTTTTTAAAGTGCCACCCCACCACCGAATCTCTCCTCACCGGGCTCGAGGGTCAAAGTGACGGCCGGCAGAATCATCCCCTCACCTGGACACAGGACCTCGGGGCTCACCTTCAAAAGAAGCCCTGGGGGGGTGGGTGGAAGCCAAGCCCACAGCCCCTAGCCCCGAGCCTCTGTGTCTGTCCGAGGGAGCGATGCTGCCAGCAGGCGCTCCGTCCCTCGAGCACAGTGAGCAGCGGAGATGGCACAAACCTTTCCTTACTCAGACACAATGTAAAACTAATAAATATCACACCCAGTAATAATTGCAATGCGTGTTTGTTGCCCCAAATGTCGTCATTTAGCGCCTAGCTTCCCGTAGTAAGTAAGCCCATTGTGCAAGCGCAGACCAGGGTGTGGTCCATACTAGGGCATCCACCTTGGAGAGAGAGGGAAGGGAAGAAGAGGTGTGAGTGCTTCGTCCTAGTGTTTTGAGGTTGTTGCAAAGCAACAATTTCATTATAGGGGCAATATTGACAATGCCATATCTCGTGCAAGTCTTCTGCATGATGGTGCTGTGGAGGAGAAGATTGATTAGACAGCATCAGCTGACGAACCTCAGAGCACGTAGGATGATGGGCAGGAGGCCTTATCCACACTGAGTATATCGAAACAGGCATTCGTACCTGCACCTGAATGAGGCAGACTGTGTGAGAAGTCTGCATTTCCGCAAATAAGTTGTAACCGAGATCCTTAAGTTAACAAAAACAGACCTGCACCCTAGAAGCGTCAGGAGGACTGCTTTGTCAGTTGAAGTATAGGTTACAGCTCCAGTTTCATTTTATGCATCTGAATCATTCCAGGCCACAACTGGGGATGTGTGCGCCATTTCTCAACATGCAACACATATCTGCATTCGGCAAGTGACTGCTGCACTATATACCCAGAAGAATGACTACATAAAGTTCCGCATGACCATCCAGGCAATGCGTGACAGGGCAGTGGGCTTTTCCAGGATTGCTGGCTTTCCCAAGGTACAGGGCTGCATTGATTGTACCCACATCGCCTTGCAAGGACCTTTGAATGAGTCCGAGATGTACAGGAACAGAAAAGGCTTCCACTTGCTGAACATGCAGCTCGTCTGTGACGATATGCATCGCACCCATGGTGCACCCATGATGCTTTCATCCGACGTGAGAGCACTATATCTGCCATGTTTCAGCAGCAGCCACAAGAGCAGAGCTGGCTGGTGGGGGACAAAGGGTATTGTAAGGGGGTGGTCTCTATGAGGGGGTCAGGTTCCCTTCTGACCAACTTGAGTGGTTCGAATCGCTCCCACTCCCTTGGGTTCTAGACTCTGGATTTATTTGGGGGATGTGACAAAGTGCAAAGGACACTGGTTTGATGCAAAAGAACTTCGATTTTTATTACAGTCAAGAAAATACAATGTCAAAACTTATTGAAGTACAGCATCTTACACACTCATAGGGGGGGTTACAATAGCTGTCATGACTATAATAGAGAACAACACATTACATTCAAAGGGGGTTACAGTAGAATTACACTTCCCACCTCCCAATACCTAATTCTAACTAGGTTGGACTCCAGGGCAGGCAGGGACCATGCTTACCAATCCCTTTTGACAGTTAGCGGTAGATTGTGGTTTTGGGGTTCGCTGGATGTGGTAGGGTCTGCTTGCCATACCCTGAACATCGGAGAAGACTTCTTGCTGCGCAATCTTCAGTTGGGTTGAGTCCGCTGATATGGTAAGGCGCATTTTGGATATGTAGGGTAAGTACCCATTTTCTTTGGTAAGAAATAGGTTTCTACAATCTTTTAGGTAATGTTTTACCCGTTGGTAGGTCAGGATAAGATTGTAGAGTGGAAACTTTTCAATTTTTAGTTTTTTCCCCGTTGGAGTTTTGTTTCGAGTTTGGTCGATCGCCATGGTTTTTCATTGATACCACGTTGGTTGTGGTCGGTTGCTGCCGCGATGGTGATGTTCTTCCTTCAGGACTTCAGGACTTCGAGGCTGGAGAAGTTAGTTTACAACTGTCGCGTTGGTTTCTCTCCTTGTCTTGATGAGGTAGTCGCAACCTTGTAGCTACTTAGCAATCTAACCTCTGTTGAAAACAGGGGTCAGTTATATAATTTCAGTGGTTCTTATCTTGGCGCCAAATCAGTTCAAAATCCTTTGTTTAAATTTGGTGGGCTTGACTCTTTGTAATATTTTGACGGGCTCGTTAAAAGTTGATATGTTTTGGGTGGGTTGATGTTCGAAAACTGTTTGCTGATGGAAATATTAGCTTGGTAATTGCAATGTCCTTTTGTGCTTAGTTTTCATATACAGGCTGGATTGGGCATCTTTGTGATGCCAATACTGAAATGGTTTTCCAGTTTCAAGTTGATGGCTAGCTATCTCTGGGTCATGTTGTAATGTTAATGTCTCTTATGGAGAAGGAGTCTCGAATACCCAATTCTCCAGACAGGTTACTTTTGTCCTCAACACCAGACAATTCCAATAATCAAGTTGTCTCCTGTTAGTTCTTTAGGCCTGCCCACAACCTTGAATTTGTCTTTTAAAATCCAAAATTCGATTAAAGTTCGTAGTTTCTTCCATAAGCACTTTGGGGTTCCAAACTTTTGGGTAGATATTCCCAAATTAAATTTTGTTTCGAATGAGCCCAAACACTGAAGGGGGGTTCTTGTGAATTTTGCACCCCCCTTCATTATGGCCTCGCCACCTGGCTCATGACCCCCTACGCATAACCCGGATGGAAGCTGAGTAGGAATACAACATGTCACACATTGCGATGCACAGCATAATAGAGAGGACCATTGGCATCTTGAAGCAGCGTTTCCGATGCCTGGACCATTCCGGAGGCTACTTGCTATACTCCCCTGAGATTGCCGGTCAGTTCACTGTTGTGTGCTGCATGCTGCACAATATAGCCATCATGAGGCAACAGCAGCTGGTATTAGAAGACTCACCTGAGGCGAGAGTGGCTGATGATGAGGAGGAAGAGACAGATGACAAGGAGGAGCAGGAGGAGCAGGAGGATCAGGAAGCCATGCAACTACCTCAACTGGAGCACGGCGGCAGAGGAGGGCGAGCTGTCGTGCCCCTTTGACGATTGCTCGAAGTTTGCGCCAGCAGTTCGTCTGTGAATGCTTTGCTGCCTGAAGGCTCAGCGGCCACTATTCCAAATGGACCATGTTTACTGTTTGGGTCTGTTCTGTAATGTTGTGTTGTGTTAATAATGGAACAAATAATGGGAATGATTCAGTTATAATTTAAAATATATAATTAGGTGTGATATTTCCAGGGATCACACAGCACACACAGCTTTTAAGATGGCAGCTTCCAGAAGTTTCCTGACGTCTCCTTGTCAGGTGACCGGCTCTTTATTAAACAGTACTGGCTGCAGTAACACGAATCCACAGTTTGGAGCTACAGACATTACACTTCTCCGTCCTTAATGAAGAAGTTATTATTACAAACAATCATCATACATAACTTGCATGGTTATACATAACAAAAGATATGGACTTATTTTGCCATATTTACAAATCAAGCTTAACCACTTGTTTTCTGTTTCGAAGAGGATACCTTCACTCTCGAACAGAACCTTCCAAACATGGTGTTGAATTTAAACTCATTCGATGCTGATCCTGAGGAACGTTTTCCTCCAAGGGATGCCCTTGACTTTCATTTGAACTCTCTCTAACTTCAGACGGTTTGTCTACCTGACTCGGACTCAAGACTTAAATTCTGACTTTCTCTTGGATTTGTTTCCAGTACATTGGATGTAGGATATGCTACTGGTGTATCAAAACTATCTGATGAGTCAGAAATAATTGAATCATTCCCACCTTCAACTATTTCCACGTCTGTAGGTAAAATATGATCCATGTGAACAAACCTAACCTGTCCGTGATCAAACGTTTTGATCAAATATGTGCGAGGACCACATATCTTCACCACTCTTCCTAGTAACCACTTTAACCATTTATGATGATGGTTCGTCACTCTCACCTTCTGATTTAATTTCACACTTCTCTCTTTTACTCTACCTATACCATGATTCTCTTTTTGTCTTAATTGTTTCTCTTCTACAGACTGTGCCAAGTTTGGTTTTAATAACGAGAATCTGGTTTGTGGCTGTCATTTGAGAAACAACGCTGCTGGTGTTCTTCAAGTAGTTGTGTGAGGAGTATTATGATATATAATTAGAAAATTAGCCAATTTGTGGTCCAATCGTTTCTTTGGATTTGGATCCAACATCTGTTTAATAAGGGCACGTTTTATAATTTGAACAGTGCACTCTGCTGCACCATTTGAAGCAGGGTGATGCAGAAGAACCTTAGTATGTTTCACACCATTTTTGCTCGTGAGCTGTGCAAATTCTTCTGAATAAAATTGTGGTCCATTATCAGAAACAATTTCTTCTGGGAGGCCAATGAACAAAATAAACTTCGTAAAATGTCTAATGTTTTACTTGTTGTTATTTTCCACATTGGAAACATCTCGACCCACTTTGAGTGGCTATCAATCACAATGAACAATTGTTGTCCTTCTAGCTCAGCAAAATTGATATGTAACCTTTGCCACACTCTGGGAGACCATTTCCATGGCTGTGATGGTACTGATGGTGCTTGCTTGCTTACCGATTGACATGTCACACACTGACTGACGATGTACTCTCTATCTTTAGCAAGACATGGCCACCATAAGTAACTGCTTGCAAAATTCTTGGTCAAGCACATTCCCAGGTGCTGGTCATGGAGGTCTCCTAATAATTTGGACCTGAATTTATTTGGTATAACCACTCTTGCACCCCACATGATACAATCTTTATCGACTGATCATTCATTCCCATGATTGAAGAATGAATGAATATCTTTATCTGTTACCTGGTTTGGCCATCGATTTGCAATATAATCATACACCTTTGACATAACTGGGTCACGTTTGGTTGCTCTACCAATCTCTTCAGCTGTGACTGGCAGTTCATCAACGTATGAAAAATAGAACACTTCTTCCCTATCGGGTGTAATTGGTGATGGGGAAGGCAATCTAGACGTCGTATCAGCATTATTGTGATCAGCTGATCGTCTGTATTCAATATCATATGTATATGCTGATAAAATCAAAGCCCATTTCTGTATTCGGGCTGCACCTAATGTTGAAACTGGGGACTTTGGATGGAGGATTGCTGTCAGGGGCTTATGGTCTGTAACGATGGTAAACTTATGACCATACAAGTATTTGTGAAACTTCTTCACCCCAAAAGTTAATGCCAAAGCTTCCCTTTCGATTTGCGCATAATTACATTCACTAGCTTGGAGAGTGTGTGAAGCAAAAGCAATTGGTCTCTCCTTTCCACTACGTAATACATGAGAGATCACTGCCCAACTCCATATGGAGAGGCATCACATGCTAACTTGATCTCCTTAGATACGTCATAGTGAACTAACATGGTGCTCTCTACCAATTTGCTGTTACACTCCTTGAATGCAGTATCGCATTCTTCTGACCACTTCCAATGGATCTGTTTTTTCAATAGTTCATTCAGTGGATGTAATACTGTAGCCAAATTTGGTAGGAACTTCCCATAATAGTTCAAAAGACCCAAAAATGATCGAAGTTCTGTGACATTCCTGGGAGTGGGTGCATTTCTAATTGCATCCAATTTTTCCATGGTTGGATGTAAACCATCTTTGTCTACTCTGTACCCTAAGTACTCTACTGAGTTTTGAAATAACTCACATTTGCGAGCAGACACTCGTACTCTGTGCTTCTCTAGCCATTTGAGGACTTCATTCAATATGTTATTATGAATTTGCCTATTTGGTGCTGAAATTAGTATGTCATCTAAATAATATACTACCCCTTCAATACCTTGCAAAATCTGGTTCATCACCCCTTAGAATATGGTAGGGGCGGAAGACACACCAAATGGTAGCCTATTAAATTGATATATGCTTAGATGAGTATTTATAGTCCAGCATGACTTGGACTCCTCATCTAGTTCAAGCTGTAAGTAGGCATTTGTAAGATCCAATTTTGATAAGATCTGACCACCTGTCAGTGAACAAATCTTCTTTATTTGGCAATGTATTGGGGACATTACCCTCTAGAACCTGGTTTACGGTTACTTTATAATCACCACACAATCTTACCTTGCCATCGGATTTCGGTACAACAACAATGGGTGTAGCCCAATTACATCGATCTATCTTAGAAATAATGTTCTCAGTCTCTAGTCTTTTAAGTTCTTGCTCAACTTTCTCCTTGAGTGCATATGATACGGAATGTGGCTTGCAGTAAACCGATCTAGCGTCCTTCTGTACCCTGACATTCGCCTTGAAGCCTTGGATCAGACTGCCCGTTTTGCAGAACACCTTCGGATAATTCTTAATGACATCATCCTTTGACACAAATGTCGTTTCAACACGAAAAATCTCACTCCAATCCAGCTTCAGTGATCCCAGCCAATTTCTTCCTAGTAAGGCAGGCTTGTCTCTTGCCACTACTATTAGAGGCAAGCTCTGAAATTGATCCTTGTATTTCACCAGTATGGTGATATGACCTACCACAGGAATGTTCTCTCCCGAGTAGCCTCGCAGCTCTATCTTGGATTTCTCCAATGGGAAATCACGCAATTTGTCGAGGTTTAGCAACTCTGGGACTACACTCATGGATGCACCTGTGTCGATTTCCATAACCCTTAATTCCCTTATTGGTTAAAAATCTATCTATCTGTGATTTGAATACATTCAATGAACTAGCCTCAACTGCTTCCTTGGGCAGAGAATTCCACAGATTCACAATCCTCTGGGAGAAGAAATTCCTTCTCAACTCGGTTTTAAATTGGCTTCCCCGTATTTTGAGGTTGTGCCCCCTAGTTCTAGTCTCCCCGACCAGTGGAAACAAGCTCTCTGCCTCTATCTTATCTATCCGTTTCAAGATTTTAAGTGTTTCTATAAGATCACCCCTCATCCTTCTGAACTCCAATGAGTAAAGACCCAGTCTACTCAATCTATCATCATAAGGTAACCCCCTCATCTACGGAATCAGCCTAGTGAATCATCTCTGTACCCCCTCCAAAGCTAGTATATCCGTCCCTTAAGTAAGGTGACCAAAACTGCACGCAGTACTCCAGGTGCGGCCTCACCAATACCCTGTACAGTTGCAGCAGGATCTCCCTGCTTTTGTACTCCATCCCTCTCGCAATGAAGGCCAACATTCCATTCGCCTTCCTGATTACCTGCTGCAGCTGCAAGCTAACTTTTTGGGATTCATGCACAAGGACCCCCAGGTCCCTCTGCACCATAGCATGTTGTAATTTCTCCCCATTCAAATAATATTCCCTTTTCCTGTTTTTTTTCCCAAGGTTAATGACCTCACATTTTCCGACATTTATTCCATTTGCCAAACCTTAGCCCATTCGCTTAACCTATCGAAATCTCTTTGCAGCCTCTCTGTGTCTTCTACACAACCCGCTTTCCCACTAATCTTTGTGTCATCTGCAAATTTTGTTGCACTACACTCTGTCCCCTCTTCCAGGTCATCTATGTATATTGTAAACAGTTGTAGTCCCAGCACCGATCCCTGTGGCACACCATTAACCACTGATTTCCAATCCGAAAAGGATCCATTTATCCCGACTCTCTGCTTTCTGTTAGCCAGACAATTCTCGATCCATGCTAATACATTTCCTCTGACTCCGCGTACATTTATCTTCTGCAGTAACCTTTTGTGTGGCACCTTATCGAATGCCTTTTGGAAATCTAAATATACCACATCCATCGGTACACCTCTATCCACCATGCTCGTTATATCCTCAAAGAATTCCAGTAAATTAGTTAAACATGATTTCCCCTTCATGAATCCATGTTGCGTCTGCTTGATTGCACTATTCCTATCTAGATGTCCCGCTATTTCTTCCTTAATGATAGCTTCAAGCATTTTCCCCACCACAGATGTTAAACTAACCGGCCTATAATTACCTGTCTTTTGTCTGCCCCCTTTTTTAAACAGAGGCGTTACATTAGCTGCTTTCCAATCCGATGGTACCTCCCCAGAGTCCAGAGAATTTTGGTAGATTATAACGAATGCATCTGCTATAACTTCCGCCATCTCTTTTAATACCCTGGGATGCATTTCATCAGGACCAGGGGACTTGTCTACCTTGAGTCCCATTAGCCTGTCCAGCACTACCCCGCTAGTGATAGTGATTGTCTCAAGGTCCTCCCTTCCCACATTCCTGTGAGCAGCAATTTTTGGCATGGTTTTTGTGTCTTCCACTGTGAAGACCGAAGCAAAATAATTGTTTAAGGTCTCAGCCATTTCCACATTTCCCATTATTAAATCCCCATTCTCATCTTCTAAGGGACCAACTTTTACTTTAGTCACTCTTTTCCGTTTTATCTAGCGGTAAAAGCTTTTACTATCTGTTTTTATGTTTTGTGCAAGTTTACTTTCATCATTTATCTTTCCTTTCTTTATTGCTTTCTTAGTCATTCTTTGTCGTTTAAAATTTTCCCAATCTTCTAGTTTCCCACTAACCTTGGCCACCTTATACACATTGGTTTTTAATTTGATACTCTCCTTTATTTCCTTGGTTATCCACGGCTGGTTATCCCTTCTCTTACCGCCTTTCTTTTTCACTGGTCATGACTGGTGACTGGTCATCTGGAAGTAGAAAGCAACAGCCAAGTGGTTAACAGCAGGGGAGGGGGCAGGGTGACATGAGGATGGTCACATAGCACAGGCTTACTTGAAGGACTGCCGCTACTCCATTATATGCCGTGCAGAGATACTGCATCACGTTGCCTCAACCCTCATCCACAGACACTGCATGACATTGCCCCAACCCAGCCCAGGGAGTGTGGAGGACTTACCCTCAGTATCCAATTGGGGGTCAGCACCCCCACCGGCAGTTGCCCGACTGGAGACGCTGATGAGACCTGACACTCACTCCTCGACATCAATGAGCGGCAGGGTCTGAGGCGGACCGCCGCCTGTCCGCATCTGCTTCCGCCGATTGTGCGTCTTCTTTGCCTGCAAAGATGAAAATGGGAATGGTTACCAGAGGGTCTATCTGCTCTTGTGGCACTCACAGATAGCCACCAAAGCACTTATACCATACTGTGTGAATGTAATACAGTCCTCTGTTTAATGCCCTAGGAAGTTGCATATGGTTCATCAGGAGGAACATCAAAGTGCGGAAACATCTTATGAGATCTCAGAAGGCAATCTTAATAATGTGAAAAGATCATTCATGGCAAATAGGGTGCCACACTAAACCTACCTATGTGTCATGCATTTTTGGAGGCAACCCACAGAGTGCTCAGAGACAGTAACAGCATCCAAACAAATAGTGTGTCAAATTTATAGTTTCAGTAATAAAGCAGTGCATGAATAAAAATGGCACTCACTCTAATGACCCTGGTGAGATTGTTAAATTTCTTTCGACACTGGGTGCTACTTCGAACCACGGCGTTGAAGGCAGAGACCTCCTGAGCTATTTTCCTCCAGATCTTGTTAAACATTGCTAGGAGAGGTCTAGATCCACCCCTCCTGTGCAACTGGTCCCATCTTCTCTCCACAGCCCCAACTAGAGCCTCGTTTGCCTCTGGTGTGAATCTCTTGGCACGCTGTCTGGACTCCTCAATCATAATCTGCTCCTCCATTATCAAATTCAAAAGTAAAATGTCTGATTCAGCCCCAGGTGTACTGCGCATGCGCACGGTCATTCCCTGCCTACATTAGCGTTTGCGATTGGACAGTTGACCAGAAGCGCGGGAAGAAACAAAAAAAACACACAAAAAAAATTTGCGCGTGCTCAGAAGGGCCGATTCTTTTCGGGGTGGAAGTTTTGGCTCCGGCGCACAAAAGCTGTTGTGCAACGCCGGAGTTGGTGCTAATGCTCGTCGGCAACTTTCATTTGGTGGAAGTTGCGCGCTCTGGCGCTAACGCTCAGCCGGCGCTAAAAAAAAAAATGTTGCTACGATTTGCACCCGGAAATGGGCGAAATCGCAAAAACAACAAAAATCCAGTCCCCAGATAATTACTTTGCCTCAGTTTTAACTAGGTAGACTAACAAGGTGGACATGACATTGGAAGAAGAGATCAAAAAAAATATTGAGCCATGGGGGAAAATAATTGGTCAACTAGCAAAGTTTAGATAGGATAAAACCCCGATGCTAAAAGAAGCAAGTGAAGAGAGAGCAGAGGCACTATTATATATACTTAGGAATAGTAGTATAATTTCCAAATTTACGTATACGCCAAATTCGGGTGCATCGTTAATACCGAGGAGGACTGTGACAAAATACAAGAATATGTTAACAAAGTTACAAATTGGTGTGTAAATATAAGATACTCACTAATAAATCCAATAAAGAATTCAAAAACCTATTTACCCAGAGAGGGGTTAGAATCATACAAAAAAAGAATCATAGAAATTTACATCCTCCCTGATTGCAGTGTCTGCATCGCCCCCATCTTTTGTGAAAACAGACGCAAAGTATTCATTAAAAACCATACCCACGACTTCTGCCTCCACACACAGGTTACCTTTATGGGGCCCAAATTTCCCCAAGAGTTGCCCCGTTTTTTTTGGAGTAAGTAGCTTTTTTTGGAGTAACTTAAAAATTGCAAATTTCTCCATTTAACTTGCTCCAATGTAAGTCAGTTAATTAGTTTTTTTTTTAGTTTAGTTTGGTCTCTCCAAAAGGGGGTCTGACAAGCCAGTTACACCTCTTCTGGCCATAGAAGCAAATTTAGCCAGCTGAAAGTTACTCCAAACTAACTTAGGCCAGTGTATGTGGCCACTTTTGTAGGCACAGAAAAATCTTATCTACATTTAAGAAATCAGCGCAGGTAGCCAGAGATGGGGAGGGGGAGGGGGGGTGGGGAGGGGGGAGGGGGGTGGTGGAAGGTGAGTTAGAGGATTCCAAAGCTCTAAAGACCTTCCCAACATCAGCACAACATTACAACATCTTCAGCACAGCAGCTGCACAACATCACCACAAATAAATGAAAGATAAATTAGCAACAGAAAATAGAGCAGTCCTACCTTGCCGACTGCAGAATGCACCAGCTAGCCCTCCCGCCAGGGCTAGGGGCGGCAGGCACGCATAACTGTAGAGGTGAGGGATTTTTACTTTTTACAGTTGACCCTAAATGTTGCGTGGTCCTAATGAAGGATGATTCAGTTTTGATGCAAAATATCTTTTATTGTAAATTTTACAGTGCACTTCAACAATACCAACAACAACAACAACAGCAGCCACAACAGGAAAGAAAGTCTGCACCCATCCCTCACTTACATCTCGGGGAAAGTGCACTTCCGCATAGGGTCGGTGATGGTGGTGGGGGGGAGTTGGGGGCCCAGCTTGGGTCTGACCGGTGGTTGGTGCATGGAGTGAAGTGGAAGTGCCATTTGAGTCACCGGCCTTTGTGACCTTATTGCAGAAGCTAACTCCCTCATGGCATCTGCCATCGTCTGCACACTCTCTGAAATGCCCGCCCTGACTTCCCATCTTCGTGCAGAGATTTCACCCGATAGTGTGGCGACCTCATCACGCATCCCACTGACGGCCGCCACAAGTGATCTTGTGAGGGCATTGGTCTCCTCACCCAATGAAACAACCTGATTAACTTCTGCTGAGGGCTGCCTCTCAGGAGAGGCTGGTCGGTTTCTCCTTCCCCTCGCTGTGGGTCTACCTAGTGGCACCCCTCCAGTGCAAGGCACAGGCTGTGATGGTGGGGTACTGGGTGTCCCAAGATGCATTTCCCGACTGCCACTCGGACCCGCGACCTCAGAAGGTGTGAACCCATGGAAGGTTGCCGAGGAGTTAATGGATGGCTCTGGCTGTGTGATGCCCTGTGATATGTCCTGATCGATATCATGGTCAGCATTCTCCTGAGTGCAAAATTTCCATGGACCCCTCCTCTCCCCACCTGCCTTGGTCTGGAGCGCACGCATCTGGATCCTCAGGATCTTGAGGAGTGTCGTCTTCTTCTGCTGCAAAAGACAACACAGCAGTCAAATGGTTAGCAGCACAGGAGGGGGCAGGGTGGGTGGCAGGAGTAGTCTCACTCATAGCAGGCCAGTCAGCAGGTTGATTTGAAGGGCCACTATGCATTTTAATGACTCACCCTCACCCTCGCATGTGGGTCCAGCTTGTGCAGAGCTGATTCTTTTTCTGCCGATGCGAGTCAGCAAGACAGCAACCTTCTGTTCCTGGGGTGTCTGTTGGTGCAGATTTGGCAGATCTCCTCCTGTTCTAGTTCTCTCCCTCTTGTTGTGGGCCAATTTCTTCTGGAAAGATGAAAATATTAATTGTCAGACATGGTGCGCTTCTGATGGGCGGGACACATACAGATGCTCACATTTTCCACTGCAATTCAATTTAAAGATGACGGTATTACTCACACTCACTACTTGACCAACGTCCTGCCATTTCTTCATGCACTGGCTTCCAGATCTTGCGGTGTTGACCCCAGCAGAGAATTCTTCGGCAACGAGGTTTCATCTTTTCCTCATTTCCTTCGGGGAGACCTTTGACGGACCACTCTTGCTGATATCCAGCTCCAGCCATTTCTCCTCAATAACCGTCACTAATTTCTCCACTTCCTCATGGAGGAAGTTCTTGGTTCTTCTTACACGCTCTTGCGCCATTCGTCTATTGGACTCAAACGCAGGTAATGTTCAAAGATCACACTTACACCTCTCTTATACCTATCCAGGACTCCTTTCCACCCCCTCAGCCATACAAAAATCAATATTCACCTTTATATATGCTCCATAGCCACTTATTCTGAGGATGCTCTCCCTTTAATTGGCCGATTAGAAACATAGACATAGAAATTAGGTGCAGGAGCAGGCCATTCAGCCCTTCGAGCCTGCACTCAATAAGATCATGGCTGATCATTCAACCTCAGTACCCCTTTTCGATTGCCAAACTTCCTGTTAAACTGCACATGCGCACAGACTGAACCGCCCATTGCGCATGCGCGCACGCTAAAACAGTCATGTATGCCCCTGCCAGCACTGCACGACACGCTGGGCCCAAGCTCCACTCCCCTGCCGGCCGCGCTGAGCAAGTGTGGCCGAAGCTCCGTCGCCCCCACCCCTGCCCCCCACCCCCCCACACCCCCCATCCCCACACACTCTGCCGCACGACGCCGATGGATCCAGACGACAAGGGAGCAGCCAAATTTTGAGGTAGATTTTTGGCGCTTTTTTTCCTCCAGGAAGTCGGCGCACCACATCGAGACATGCCGCTCTAAGCGGCTGGGGAAATTTGGGGCCATGGTCTCGAATAGGCCTCACTCTTTCTTTAGTTACCCTCTTGCTCTTAATGTATTTATAAAACATCTTTGGATTTTCCTTGATTTTACTTGCCAAAATGTTTTCATGCTCTCTCTATGCTTTCCTGATTTCCTTTTTAATTTCACCCCTGTACTTTCTATAGTCCTCCAGGCTTTCTATAGTATTGAGCCCTTGGTATCTGTCATAAGACTCCCTTTTTTTCTTTATCCTATCTTGTATGCCGCATGACATCCAGGGGGCTCTAGATTTATTAGTCCCACACTTTTTCTTTAAAGGAACATACTTGTTCTGAACCTTCAGGATCTCCTCCTTGAATGCTTCCCACCGCTCTGATACCGAGTTACCTTCAAGTAGCTGTTTCCAGTTCACTTTGGCTAAATTACATCTCAGCTTGGTAAAATTGGCTTTTCCCCAATTGAGAACTTTTATTCCTGGCCTATCTTTGTCATTTTCCATCACTACCCTAAATGTAACTGAATTATGATCACGAGCACCAAAATGCTCTCCCACTGATACCCCTTCCACCTGCCCAGCTCCATTCCCTAGAACTAAGTCCAGTTTGGGAATGGGTTTTCCCTGAGGCTCTTCAAAGTCCTTGTACCCAGCATTTATAGTGTCTCCCACCATTCCATTGACAGTTCTCTGGTCGTGAAGCAAAAGTTGGTGATAGTGATAGGACAGTACATTACACAGTACATGTTAGTGTCTGTTCCAAACTAAGTGAGGAACAGACAGCATTGGAGAAGAGTGTCCGTGAGCAACGACAAAATGCATCATCCTGATGAAAAAGATTGTTAAGCTGCAAAAGGACACAAAAATGTGTTGGCCAATGGAATTTTGGACTTAATGTTCATGTACACCCTTGGATAAGAATTATATCACATGTATTAGTGATAGTGCAGCTGTTGGTTGTACTTATTTTACTGTTTGAATGGTGCTGTAGATGTAGGAGGAAAAGGCTGAAAGCGCTGGTAAAAGCCGCTCGGAAATACGAAAGGAAGCCTTCGCTGAAAGTAAGTAACTGGAGAGATGAATCAAACCAACACGAATACCTGATATGAATCGTGCGTGTCGCAATCCTATCGCCTGATCAACTAAATCGGGGCGGGAGGCACACGAGTCTAGTAAGGTGAAAAAATTGGTCACGATGGGTTAATAGAATAACCATATGACCAAAGGGGGGATTGAAGGGGGAATTAAAGAGTTAAAACACGTTTTTTATTCAGAAGGAAAAACACAATTTGCTTATGTGGTAACATTATCAGGTGCAACTACAGAACAATGCTGTAAGTTCCTGTTATTCAGAACGAATGACACACCATTGCCTGTTACTTCATGGGGCTGCTGTTGTCTCAGAATCCAGCATTAGCGGGGTTATGTTCAGGATGTATTGTTCTGTGCGGCCGTATCCACAGTCATCTTGATCAAATTTGGGATGTTCTCGGCATAAAACAACCTGGTTATTCTTATAACAATCTTTAATGCACACACCCTTGGTATCATCTCCCTTCTTAATAACGTATTGGTGCAGTTGGTGGTATCTGACCCGTGTTTGGTTTCTTATTTATCTATATTGTCAACTTTATACAGGAGGTTTCCCTTGGTCACATCATATTGTGGTATTGACAGTACAAATCTGATTATATTCTGATGACCAGTTACACATTTAGTTTTAACCCATGCATGGCTGTTTTGCCTGATTTCACAGGGGTCCGTTTCTCTTTTCCTCAAGGTCCATTCCCTGAATACATCATTGGTTATCCAATCTGGGGCCTCCCCATTTTGTAGTTGTTCTAAGTTATGTTCTACTGTACTTAACGTCCATGATCCATACCCAGCGCATACCACGGCGTTTCGTCCGCTTTCGCTATTGGACTTTTGGTTCGCGTTTATTAAGTTAATTGTCTTGGCATGATCCCTTAGTGTGTGGGCCACTTGCAACAATTCTCATTCGGCCCCATCTCCCTATTGGGCCTGCATTTTCTCATTATCACCTCCCCTCTGAAGCAACCCTCTTAGGGTTTGGGTGAGTGTGTCAACCTGCTCTTCTACCATCGGGAGATCTATAGTGTTTACCGAATATCCCACGCCCATCATTTCTAACATCCCCCCTTTTTTGTCTAACTTTCCCTTTTAATGTGATAAACCTCAGGGTCTTAAACTCAGATCCATCTGAGGCCCGCATTGTCAGAATTTTATACATGCTTATTGTTTTTGACCCACAGAAACTGGGGATCATTAGATCGGTCAGATTTAGAAATATTGTGATTATCTTTTGGCATATTTCATTACTAACCCCCCTTTGGCCCCCTTTTGTTATGTGAGGGCACTTTGGAGTTCTCCTCTTACACAGGAACATCGTTCCCCCTCCTGTATGATTGTCACAACTTGTACTTCCCTCTGGGGTGGGTGATGGGCTACTAGTTTTTTCCTTGTCCTTGTAGAATTATAAGGACGGTGGTGATCATGTTGATATACATTCTGTTGATAAAACACCTGGATATTATAGGTTTTTAGTAAGATTCTTACCATTTCTACTCCTACCGGTTTGTTTGCATTTTTTCTCTGGGCCTGTGACCTTTCCCAGGTCCATTTTATTATGGCAAGTACCACTAGTATTGCAAATATTAATCCTAGTCCCCCGAGAAGTCCATCTATCAATGCACCGCTCCACTCCTTATATTCTTTCAGCTGGGACCAATGTTTCCATCGACCCCACCTTTCATATTTATGCATGCTCACGTGTCTGCACTAATCAGCACCTCATAAGGTCCGCTCTGTCGAGGGGCGAATCCAGGATTTTCTGGTAATACCCTAACCATTACCCGTGCCCCCACCTCAGGTACTACCGCCGGGGATTTTGTTCCTTTATCCTCGTCTTCCTCTTCCTGCTTATCTCACACTTCCTGTTGCATACCTCACAACTGCCTACTCAGTTCCATCACAAAATTCCTAATTCTATCGCGTAAAGGTCCTAACTCTACTCCTCCTGTAACTATTCCCTCAGGGAGTTTCATTGCTCGTCCAGTCATTAGTTCGTAAGGGGTGAGTCCTGTTGTGCGGTTTGGTGTAGCACGCAGTCTCATCAATATGGTCGGCAGCAGTTCCGGCCATGTCTGTCCCGTTCCCTGGATTGCTTTAGTCAGGGAGGTTTTGAGGGTTCTATTCATTCTTTCTACCATTCCCGAACTCTGGAGATGGTAGGGGATGTGGAATTTCTGCTTAATGTTCAGAATTTTACAAGTTTCCTTCATTACCTTTCCTGTGAAATAAGTTCCTTGGTCCGAATCTATCTGAATGGCAATCCCCCATCTAGGAATTATCACTTCCGCTAATATACGGGCTACCGTGGTTGCGGTGCAATTGTGGGTGGCGAATGCTTCTACCCACCTTGTAAACTGGTCAATAATCACCAAGCAGTACTTCCCACCCCTGGAGTTTATTAGGGGCCCAGTAAAATAAATCTGTATGTTTTCCCATGGTCCCCGTGGGCGGGGTTGGTGCGCCATCCTTATTTTTATCACTTTTACCGAATTATGTTGAGCGCAAGTAACACAGTGCTGACAATGTTTAGCAACGTCGCATCCAATTCCCGGCCACCACCAATCCCGTGAGATATTGCATATCATGGCGTTACGCCCAGCATGGTTAATTCCATGGTGTAACTTCATGATCATTTGCCGAATGCAGGAAGGGGCCAACACCTTTCCGTCCTTTTTCCACACGGAGTCTATACCAGGTGATCCTCCCTTCCTCTCCCATTCTGCTCTTTCTTCCTCGTTCGTATCTGCGTGCAGTTTAACTATGTTTATGTCCTCCTCCGTGGTAATGCTAGAGACTGACTCTATCTTTATGTTTGCGGATGTGGCCGCTTCTCGAGCGACACTGTCCGCAGCCTCATTTCCACGCTGTATTTTGTCCACAACTCATTGATGGGCCTTTACCTTTATCACTGCTGCTTTAGCTGGTTTGCTGGCTACTTCTAATAGTAATTTTATACGTTCATCGTGTTTGATGGCCTCGCCGCCAGAGGTAACAAACCCTCTCCTTCCCCATGCTACCATGTAGTCATGTACTACCCCAAAGGCATACCTGCTATCTGTATATGTATTCACTGTCTTTCCCTCTGCCAATAATAAGGCTTCCGTCAGTGCGGTTAATTCTGTTACTTGGGCTGAAAGACCTCCTTCCAGCACTCCCTGCATCACTACCTCGAGATGCTGGTTTAATACCACCCATCCCGTACGTGGGTGGCCGTCGACGTACCGTCGGGATCTGTCCACATACAACGTGAGGTCTGGGTTTTCAAGGGCTACCTCACTTACATTCCCTGGGGAATCTTCCCATTCTACTGCGTTACACTCGTGGGGCTCCCCCCTAGTGAGAATTCCTTCTACCGGGTTTTCCCCGGTGTCTCTGACTATTTTTACTGATTCACCATGGGGCAGTAAGACAGCTTCCCACTTCACTCGCCGGACATTGGAGACGGCCCGGAGCTTTCCGGTATTCAACATTTCTACCAGAGTGTGTTTGGTGTGTAGGACAATTTCGCCTGTCATCACGACAAGTTCGCTGACCTTGACTGCCCATGTGGCGCAGTCTCGTGCAGCCACGCATCTGGACAAGCTACTGGTGATTGTTGGGTTGAATAGAAGCTATGGGTCTCATTCTGTCCCCATGCATTTCTGTCTCTCATCAGAGAAAATGCCATTTTTAGATTGCTTCTAAACTTTTTAGTTTTTTTTTCCCTAACCTGTTTAGTATTATTTCTTTTAAAAAGGTTTCCAAACCCAAAATTTTCCAATACAACCAAAATGTTTATCAAGGAGAATATCTCAAAATCCCAATTCAAATACTGTACTGCCAATCTTTTTATTTAAATCTCTTTTACTGAACTAGAAGCTTCCACGTCATTTAAAATAAGACCCTACACAAAGGAAAACGAGGGCGGAGCTTCCCCAGCCTGGAGCCTCAAGAAACCCATGCAGACTTTTAAAAAAAAGGCATTACACTCTCCCTTCTCCTTTCTTTATCTTATTCATAGACCAAATTTATTATCTTTCAACCCAATGTAATCAATGATTGTGTTTTTTTTAACAAGTAATTGGGTGTCTCGGCTTGTAAAAACCAAATTGAAAAGACAGCACTTTGTTACGATATAAGACAATCGCATTTTTTCACGGTAATCCAATTGAACGTCCAAATCAGTTTTTTTTGCTCGTAACACATCATCAAAATAAATCCACATCTGTGTTTCTAACTTAAAACGTCATTCAATTCTAGATACACAATTCAACTTATTCACACTTTCTTACAACTTTCCACATCTCGGACAAGACTACAAAGGGTTAAAAACTTTCAGCTCTCTGCCCGAAAACGTGGGTGGAGCTAGAAAAAACATACAGATGCAGCATTTCTCTTTTAAAAGACCGGCTTTCAGATAAATGAAAAATTCATTAACTCCCACCTCAAATATTCTACAGTCAAGAAAACTTCCACGCAACCACTTTCATTCAAAAAAGCTTATTGACTGACCACCATCAAACTTTATATTTTTTTGTTTTTCCCACTATAATTTTTGTTTTGCGGGGTCTTCTTTGGGATCCCATCCATCACTTAACATAGTAACTATCAATTTTCTATGGTCATCAGCAAAATACCCACTCAGCGAACCTTCCGACCCCTAATCTAGCATATCTTGGCACGCCATCTATGTTTGGTATATCTTCCTCTCTATCGGTTCGTTGTCCCCTTTACCCTGGTTTCCTCGAACCTAGGGTCTGCAATTACAAACCTACGAAGCGGATCCTACTTTAATAATTACTATTGTGACCTCTTAACTACCCTCAAGTCTTTTACACCATTACAGACCTTTCTCACAAGTTTGAACACCCCAGACGACTGACACGTTTCACGGCAGATTACATCGGATTTATGAGTGGTATTTAAAATATACTCACTCGTGATGGTCTGCAAACGTCCGTCTGCCTTTCACCCATCTGCATACTGTTGACTATGCCATTTGATATGGAGTATGACAAAGACACTCAACACAGGTCTGTTGTGGAGAAAAGAATTGTTTAATTGCTTGATCAAGGGAGACACGACCTACACCAGTCCCTTAACTGGGTGCCTTCCCAACCGTTCTCCTCGAACACTTTAGGAGTTGCTCCTTTATACAGAATTCTTTGCAAAGTCATCATGTACATTATCATTGATCAGTCTTTCTACCACGTGACAATTGTTTCAATAGCATCCTTTGGTATGAACAGATGCATCCTGCATCCTGCCTCCTGTCAATAACAGGAACTCACTTCCTAGAACGTAAGACCGTCATTCTGAATAACAGGAACTTACACCATTGTTCTGCAGTTGCACCTGATAATTTTACCACATAAGCAAATTGTGTTTTTGCCTTCCTAATATAAAACGTGTTTAACTCTTTAATTCCCCTTCAACTTTCTAATTTTCTGCTTTCAAATTCCAGCTTTGCTTCTCTCCCTTCTGAATCTACTCTCAAGTTCCCATCCCCCCGCAAAGCTAGTTTAAACCCACCCCAACAGCACCAGCAACCCAAGCCGCCCCCCGCACCCCCCCCCACCCCCGCGAGGATATTGGTCCCGGCTCTGTTGAGGTGCAACCCATCGGGCTTGTACATGTTTCACCTCCCCAGAAACGGTCCCAATGCCTCAGGAATCTAATGCCCTCCCTCCTGCACCATCTCTGCAGTCACGCATTCATCTGCTCTATCCTTCTATTTCTGTACTCACTAGCACATGGCACCGGGAGTAATCCGGAGATTACTACCTGATAGAGAATTCAAGCTCTGCAGCCTGGCTGCAGTTTTGAGAAAACACAGACCACATTGCATTAAGTCATCAATTAACTTGACATTTTAGGACCTTTGGCAGCGAGCCAATTAAAGGTTAACAGACTATCAATTGAGCCAATAAGGTCAAAGATGGCGAGTTTGTTTCTGTAAATTGAACCAGGTATAAGTATAGCCATTTTGGCCATGCGTTCTCAGAAGGACAAAGGCCTGGCTTAAAGCCAGAAGCTTGTTGCTGCTGCCAGAATAACATTACATTAAAACTACAACCGGAGTTCGCATTTCATTGAAAATTAAGAGATCTAACAATTTTGGCTTCACGAACACGATCGCTGAGGGAAGAAACTGAATTTTGGACAGCGGACCTGCATACTGAGGTAAGGACTCCTCTTTATAAAAGTCCTCGGTCAAAAGTTTAAATTCGCCTCTCCTTCTACACGATTCCGAAAGCCTCCAGTTTGCGAACCCTCCGGTTGGGAGTCAGCTCGAGCTCCCACAGACATCTAACTTCGGCGGTATGTTAGTTAATTAATCACCGACCCACTGATCAGCTGGAAAGCCTCGACTCGAGACCCCAGTAAAGAAATAAATATTATGGCAGCAGGAAATAAGAGCAAAGAATTGCCTACAACTGTTAAAGGTGGGCGGGCACCACCTGAGATTTCGAGAGATGAAATCCTCCAACAGTTGAAAGAATACATAGAGCAACAATTCGACTTATCTAAAACCTGTATTATGATCGAAAAAAATACAGTACCTCCAACGGACAATGGTCCTTGGACGAGATCAAAAGGGTTTGGGAAAAAACGACCCGCTTGAAAAATAAAGAGCGAACTAGATGGCCCCTAACCATTATGGGACAGATCCGAAAGCGGAATGAAATTATAACGCATTCCCAACATGATAGAGAAGTGACCAGTACAAAGGACCAATTGCAAGCTGTTTGTGCACAGCTGCGACAGAAAAGATTTGAACTTGAAAAGTCGGAAGCGGAAGTTAAAGATCTTAAGGTGAAATTAAAGAATGGAAAAAATCATTCGGTCAAGAGAAAGTAATAGGAAAACGAAAATGTATCGGTCAATTCCCAGGGCACCCATGTTTGGATAAACCCGAAGACACGACCAAGGAATAGATACGGACTCTGAATCCTCTGACAATACAGGGTCGGAGGATGAAGAATTAGGGGTGCGCTTTACCCCTTTTTAAAAAAGACGAGTTGTAGTCAGATCAGAAGAGACTGCGGATGAGGGTGTAACCAAAAAAACGAGGAAAAGGGTGTATGCAGAATACTTATTTCATGATCCGGCAGACCCAGAGAAAATTGATAAATGGTCCAAGGAATTGCCCAATCCAAAGAAAGGGGGAGTGAAAACGTGGGACCAATTGGACCGCTTAAGAAATATATATCAACTTCATCCCTGGGACGGAGTGCAAATTTTGACCATAATGGTGCCAAAAACACAGGGAAGAAAAATGCACGACAAGGTAGAAGAAGCTTTGGGGTAGGATGAGCAAGAATTAAACGCAGGATGGGAGGCGATTAAACACTGGCTGCAAGCCGTCAGTCCAGCTAAGACAGACTGGGGAAAAATTGCAGCCTGCCAACAGAAAGGAACAGAGGAGGTCCTGGAGTATGTCGAGCGGTTTAGATGCACGTGGCTAGAACATTCGGGTATGAATAATACGGATGAGGAAATGGATGAGCAAGTGTTTGGACCCCTGAAAGCAGCTTTATAGCCAGAACTGACCAAAATGGTTACGGTAGTGTTACCGGACTGGGAAGGTAGAGGAACTATCTTTGCAGCATTGGTGGATCAATGTAACCAATTAGATTGGGATATGGGAGCTAAAGTCCGAGCTGTACAGGCTATGGGATGGAAATCCCAGGATTCCGATAAACAGTTATTAGGAAAATTACCCGGAAAATGTCATTATTGTGGGAAAGAAGGTCACTGGGTCAAGACATGCAGGGCGAAACAGCAAGGTCATGGCCGGGGAAGAGGACGCAGCCAGGAATACAATTCAGCCAACAAACCAGGCTTGTCACAAGATAATTACCTCATAGAAGCATTTAAGCGACTGACAATACAACAACAGAAGGAGTTACTTCGGATCGCAAAAAATGATTCGAGCCCACCCTGGCCCCCCTCCTCGCACTAATACAACAGAGGGGAGATGGGCAACATATAACTGTGAGGGTGGGCGATAAGGATGTGGACTGTCTTTTAGACACAGGGGTGGAATTAACATGCTTACCCCTACAATATGGAGACTCTTTGCCGTTGGATGGTAGGGCACGTACAGCCAATGGAGTTCTGGGCCATAAAATGGAAATTAAAAGGACAACACCGGTACTTATAGGGCTGGGTCCACATGAACTAACCACGCCGGTCTGGATAGGCCCAGTAGATTGGGAATGGACGTTCTAATCCAAGTAGATTCATCGTTGCATTTCGAGGATGGTCGGGTGCCATGGTCAATTAGAACTTCGAAGAAAGAAGAATTGAAGGAACACCCGATAGGGGCTAAAGATAAGAACGATTGTGGCCTACTCCAGATGGAGCCTGCGTCATTTACCGGGACCAAGCCTCCATGCACTAAACAGTATCCCATCCGTCCAACTGCCATCGCGGGAATCTTACCAGTTATTCAACAATTGGAGAAACAAGAGGTGCTTATTAAAACACATAGCTCCTCCAATAGCCCCATGTGGCCGGGACAGAAATCTAATAAAACTTGCCGTTTGACCGTTGATTATAGGAAAGCTAACCAGTGTATTGATCAAAAAGCTCCTTTGGTCGCAGATTCCTCCACCATTTTTAATGTCCTCAAACTGGAACATAAATATTTCTCGGTTATAGATATGGCCAACGGATTTTGGTCGGTGCCTCTAGCATCGGAGGTTCGAAAGTGGTTTGCTTTCACTGTCCAAGTACAGCAGCTAGATGGACCCGCTGGACAGCAGTTTTGGAAGCTCCTAATCTCCATATCATCCGGGCCAGCCCGGTTAATCCCGCAACTATGCTCCCAATGTCAGAATCGAGGGAGTAAGAGGGGGGAGAATGTGAAGAGCATGACTGCATGGAGATTTTAAAAGAAACAGAAGAAGCAGCTTTAGAAGCAGAGGAGCCTCTACACAACCCAGACCTCATCCTGTTTACAGATGGTTCCTCCTTTGTGAACAATGGTACCAGAAAAGCAGGATGGGCAGTTACAACCTTATATGAGGTAGTGGCAAAAGGATGTTTACCCTCAGGAATGTCAGCACAACAGGCTGAGTTACGGGCCCTGTCAGAAGTATGTCGAATAGCAGAAGGACAGACAGCTAATGTCTACACAGATTCGCGTTATGCTTTTGGAGTCGCTCACGACTTTGGTCTGTTATGGCGGAAAAGAGGATTCCTCACTGCTGCTGGTACACCTATCCGAAATGGAAAAGAAGTCCGAGACTTAATAGAGGCCATACAATTACCTCAGGAAGTGTCCATCCTGAAGTGTAAGGCCCATGCCAAGGAAAATACCACGGAAGCACAGGGAAATGCCCTAGCCGACCAGGCAGCTAAAGATGCCGCCTCACAGGGCGTTCCCCCAGAAGAACCAACACAGATGTGCAGATTGAAAGCACTCAGGACTCTGACACGAGACCTTCAAACAATGCAAGGCGAGTTCTCCCGAGAGGAAAAATGGACATGGATTGAGGCAGGAATTAAGCTTTGTGAAGATGGTGTCTGGAGACAAAGAGTTACCGACAAGCCAGTCGCGCCACAAGCGCTTATGCCTTTTTTAGCCCAACAGATCCACTCGTGGGGACACTTGGCCTCACAACAGATGACAGCACGGTTCCAGAAAAGCTGGTGGGATCGGGGATTTAAAAACATGCCCAGCTGGTAACAGACCGCTATGTGGTCTGCCAGAAAAATAATTCTGGACCCATCAAGGTAATGCCCCATCTGAGGCCTCCTGCCCCTGTCGGACCATTCCAGCATCTGCAGGTTGATTATATATCTCTTCCTTCATGCCAAGGATACACTAACATTCTTGTCATGGTCGACAGATTCTCTAGATGGGTAGAAGCTGTCCCAACTAAAAGAGCCACAGCCAATCACACTGCAAAGGTCTTGTGTAAGGATTACATTCCCCGATGGGGAGTCCCGAGTAGCATTGACTCAGATCAGGGAACACGCTTCACAGGTGCTGTCTGCCAAGAAGTCTGTAGGGTACTGAACATTACACTGTCCTTATCATCCACAATCATCAGGACAAGTAGAGCGAATGAATCGAACTCTGAAACAACAGCTTGCCAAATATCACCAAGAAGGAACACCATGGCCCCAGGCACTACCAATAGTGCTATGTAGTATTAGGGCAACCCCAAACAGAACTACAGGTCTAAGCCCATTTGAAATTATGACAGGAAGACCCATGTCGCTGCCAGGAACTATCGATTTAAGGAAAGCTGATGTTCACTTAATGAGTGACACTTTGTTATCATACTGTCAGAACCAGAGTGTCGGCGGCAGTCGGGAGCAGCGTCGAGGAGGTGCGTGGAGAGGCCTATAAAAGGCACAGCAGGGAGTCTGGGGCCCAGAGTCGGCGGCAGTCGGGAGCAGCGTCGAGGAGGTGCGTGGAGAGGCCTATAAAAGGCACAGCAGGGAGTCCGGGGCCCAGTGTCGGCGGCAGTCGGGAGCAGCGTCGAGGAGGTGCGTGGAGAGGCCTATAAAAGGCACAGCAGGGAGTCCGGGGCCCAGCGTCGGCGGCAGTCGGGAGCAGCGTGGAGGAGGTGCGTGGAGAGGCCTATAAAAGGCACAGCAGGGAGTCCGGGGCCCAGCGTCGGCGGCAGTCGGGAGCAGCGTGGAGGAGGTGCGTGGAGAGGCCTATAAAAGGCGTGACTTGTGCAGCTACAGGGAGAAGGCAAAAAGAAGTAGAAAGAAATCAAAAGGTGATGTCACAGCCAAGAGGGTAAGTGATTGGCTGGTGATTGGTGAGTAGTTTTTCTTTTTTCTCTTCTATATCAGTGAGTAACTTTTAACATTGTTGCTGCCAATTTAAGTGTATCTAAGGGTTAAGTCATGGCAGGAGAGCTCGGTCGGGTGTTATGCTCCTCCTGTACCATGTGGGAACTCAGGGACGACACCAGTGTCCCTGACGACTATATCTGCAGGAAGTGTATCCACCTCAAGCTCCTGACGGTCCGCGTTGCGGAGTTGGAGCTGAGGGTGGATTCACTCTGGAGCATCCACGATGCTGAGAATGACGTGAGTATCACGTGTAGCGAGTTGGTCGTACCGCAGGGAAAGGGTCCACAACCAGATAGGGAATGGAAGACCAACAGGAAGAGCAGTGCAAGGAAGGTAGTGCAGGAGTCCCATGTGGTCATCCCCCTGCAAAACAGATACACTGCTTTGGGTACTGTTGAGGGGGATGACTCATCAGGGGAGGGCAGCAGCAGTCAAGTTCATGGCACCATGGCTGGCTCTGCTGCAGAGGAGGGCAGGAAAAAGAGTGGGAGAGCAATAGTGATTGGGGATTCAATGGTGAGGGGAATAGATAGGCGTTTCTGCGGCCGCAACCGAGACTCCAGGATGGTATGTTGCCTCCCTGGTGCAAGGGTCAAGGATGTCTCTGAGCGGGTGCAGGACATTCTAAAAAGGGAGGGAGAACAGCCAGTTGTCGTGGTGCAC
Organism: Pristiophorus japonicus; assembly: GCF_044704955.1. Lineage (NCBI taxonomy): Eukaryota > Metazoa > Chordata > Chondrichthyes > Pristiophoridae > Pristiophorus > Pristiophorus japonicus. The sequence continues at coordinate 131,921,433 of NC_091981.1, read as the reverse complement.
ATTGGTACCAACGACATAGGTAAAAAAAGGGATGAGGTCCTACGAAACGAATTTAAGGAGCTAGGAGCTAAATTAAAAAGTAGGACCTCAAAAGTAGTAATCTCGGGATTGCTACCAGTGCCACGTGATAGTCAGAGTAGGAATCGCAGGATAGCGCAGATGAATACGTGGCTTGAGCAGTGGTGCAGCAGGGAGGGATTCAAATTCCTGGGGCATTGGAACCGGTTCTGGGGGAGGTGGGACCAGTACAAACCGGACGGTCTGCACCTGGGCAGGACCAGAACCAATGTCCTAGGGGGAGTGTTTGCTAGTGCTGTTGGGGAGGATTTAAACTAATATGGCAGGGGGATGGGAACCAATGCAGGGAGACAGAGGGAAACAAAAAGGAGGCAAAAGCAAAAGACAGAAAGGAGATGAGGAAAAGTGGAGGGCAGAGAAACCCAAGGCAAAGAACAAAAAGGGCCACTGTACAGCAAAATTCTAAAAGGACAAAGGGTGTTAAAAAAACAAGCCTGAAGGCTTTGTGTCTTAATGCAAGGAGTATCCGCAATAAGGTGGATGAATTAACTGTGCAAATAGATGTTAACAAATATGATGTGATTGGGATTACGGAGACATGGCTCCAGGATGATCAGGGCTGGGAACTCAACATCCAGGGGTATTCAACATTTAGGAAAGATAGAATAAAAGGAAAAGGAGGTGCGGTAGCATTGCTGGTTAAGGAGCAAATTAAGGCAATAGTTCGGAAGGACATTAGCTTGGATGATGTGGAATCTATCTGGGTAGAGCTGCAGAATACCAAAGGGCAAAAAACATTAGTGGGAGTTGTGTACAGACCTCCAAACAGTAGTAGTGATGTTGGGGAGGGCATCAACCATGAAATTAGGGGTGCGTGCAATAAGGGTGCAGCAGTTATAATGGGTGACTTTAATATGCACATAGATTGGGTTAACCAAACTGGAAGCAATACGGTGGAGGAGGATTTCCTGGAGTGCATAAGGGATGGTTTTTTAGACCAATATGTCGAGGAACCAACTAGGGGGGAGGCCATCTTAGACTGGGTGTTGTGTAATGAGAGAGGATTAATTAGCAATCTCGTTGTGCGAGGCCCCTTGGGGAAGAGTGACCATAATATGGTGGAATTCTGCATTAGGATGGAGAATGAAACAGTTAATTCAGAGACCATGGTCCAGAACTTAAAGAAGGCTAACTTTGAAGGTATGAGGAGTGAATTGGCTAGGATAGATTGGTGAATGATACTAAAGGGGTTGACTGTGGATGGGCAACGGCAAACATTTAGAGACCGCATGAATGAACTACAACAATTGTACATTCCTGTCTGGAATAAAAATAAAAAAGGGAAGGTGGCTCAACCGTGGCTATCAAGCGAAATCAGGGATAGCATTAAAGCCAACGAAGTGGCATACAAATTGGCCAGAAATAGCAGCGAACCCGGGGACTGGGAGAAATTTAGAACTCAGCAGAGGAGGACAAAGAGTTTGATTAGGGCAGGGAAAATGGAGTACGAGAAGAAGCTTGCAGGGAACATTAAGAAGGATTGCAAAAGTTTCTATAGATATGTAAAGAGAAAAAGGTTAGTAAAGACAAACGTAGGTCCCCTGCAGTCAGAATCAGGGGAAGTCATAACGGGGAACAAAGAAATGGCGGACCAATTGAACAAGTACTTTGGTTCTGTATTCACTGAGGAGGACACAAACAACCTTCCGGATATAAAAGGGTTCGGAGGGTCTAGTAAGGAGGAGGAACTGAGGGAAATCCTTATTAGTCGGGAAATTGTGTTGGGGAAATTGATAGGATTGAAGGCCGATAAATCCCCAGGGCCTGATGGACTGCATCCCAGAGTACATAAGGAGGTGGCCTTGGAAATAGTGGATGCATTGACAGTCATTTTCCAACATTCCATTGACTCTGGATCAGTTCCTATGGAGTGGAGGGTAGCCAATGTAACCCCACTTTTTAAAAAAGGAGGGAGAGAGAATACAGGGAATTATAGACCGGTCAGCCTGGCATCGGTAGTGGGTAAAATGATGGAATCAATTATTAAGGATGTCATAGCAGTGCATTTGGAAAGAGGTAATATGATAGGTCCAAGTCAGCATGGATTTGTGAAAGGGAAATCATGCTTGACAAATCTTCTGGAATTTTTTGAGGATGTTTCCAGTAGAGTGGACAAGGGAGAACCAGTTGATGTGGTATATTTGAACTTTCAGAAGGCTTTCGACAAGGTCCCACACAAGAGATTAATGTGAAAAGTTAAAGCACATGGGATTGGGTGTAGTGTGCTGATATGGATTGAGAACTGGTTGTCAGACAGGAAGCAAAGAGTAGGAGTAAATGGGGACTTTTCAGAATGGCACGCAGTGACTCGTGGGGTACCGCAAGGTTCTGTGCTGGGGCCCCAGCTGTTTACACTGTACATTAATTATTTAGATGAGGGGATTAAATGTAGTATCTCCAAATTTGCGGATGACACTAAGTTGGGTGGCAGTGTGAGCTGCGAGGAGGATGCTATGAGGCTGCAGAGCGACTTGGATAGGTTAGGTGAGTGGGCAAATGCATGGCAAATGAAGTATAATGTGGATAAATGTGAGGTTATCCACTTTGGTGGTAAAAACAGAGAGACAGACTATTATCTGAATGGTGACAGATTAGGAAAAGGGGAGGTGCAAAGAGACCTGGGTGTCATGGTACATCAGTCATTGAAGGTTGGCATGCAGGTACAGCAGGCAGTTAAGAAAGCAAATGGCATGTTGGCCTTCATAGCGAGGGGATTTGAGTACAGGGGCAGGGAGGTGTTGCTACAATTGTACAGGGCCGTGGTGAGGCCACACCTGGAGTATTGTGTACAGTTTTGGTCTCCTAACCTGAGGAAGGACATTCTTGCTATTGAGGGAGTGCAGCGAAGGTTCACCAGACTGATTCCCGGGATGGCGGCACTGACCTATCAAGAAAGACTGGATCAACTGGGCTTGTATTCACTGGAGTTCAGAAGAATGAGAGGGCACCTCATAGAAACATTTAAAATTCTGACGAGGTTAGACAGGTTAGATGCAGGAAGAATGTTCCCAATGTTGGGGAAGTCCAGAACCAGGGGACACAGTCTAAGGATAAGGGGGAAGCCATTTAGGACCGAGATGAGGAGGAATTTCTTCACCCAGAGAGTGGTGAACCTGTGGAATTCTCTACCACAGAAAGTTGTTGAGGCCAATTCACTAAATATATTCAAAAAGGAGTTAGATGAAGTCCTTACTACTAGGGGAATCAAGGGGTATGGTGAGAAAGCAGGAATGGGGTACTGAAGTTGCATGTTCAGCCATGAACTCATTGAATGGCGGTGCAGGCTAGAAGGGCCGAATGGCCTACTCCTGCACCTATTTTCTATGTTTCTATGTTTCTATGTTAACCTAACCAATGCTATTAATTCTGTTTCCCGACAGGTATCGGCAGGTTGGGGTAATCCACCCGAAGGAGGACACGACATCATCCCAGGAGTCTGGGTGTATGTGAAAAAGTTGCATAAAGAACCTTTGGGTGCCAAGTGGGAGGGACCTTACCAAGTGTTATTGACCACCCAGGCAGCTGTTAAAGTCCAAGGAAAGAAAGCCTGGATCCACGCTTCACACGTTAAACGAGCACCCGTAACTGAAGCTGAAATCTAATAAGGACAATTACTTTTTGCCAAAATGTATAAATTTACTGTATTACTGTAGGTATTCTAGGCATATGCCTACTTCTTACTTGCTGACCCTCTGCACCAAAGGGAAATAGTAGAGTAGCAAGGGAATTACATGTAAATATCTTTTTATATATGTCATACATTTATGCCAAACAAGGTAACATTTCTAGTTGTTGGGTGTGTGCGCATGTTCCTATTCACTCAAAGGGAGGGATTCCCTTGAGGCCAGTTCCCTTGAATATCTCGGAAATGGCTGAGTGGATAATTAATCAAAACAAAACAGGCAATGTGTTTCGGGATACGGAAAATTGGGCACGTAAATGGAAGTCAGCAGGTTACAATCTGACTACCTTTGAAGGGAGATACCAACCGTGGTACAATAATTCCAAACGGCCCCCATTTTTTGTTATCACTAATACAACGGGAATAGGAAGACCAGGGGAATCGGTCTGTCTAATTAGAAACATCAAAGGAGGCCAAAATATGGGGTATAGTAACTGCTCCCGGAATTATAATGTAATCAAGCCACGGAACCGTCCAAACTGGGCCGATGTGGGAATTTTTAACGTAACGGGGATTCTGAATAAACCAGATGGAAAAGCCTGGACAGGCCGCGGAGTGTTGCTGACAAAGAAACAGCTAACCTTCATTGCCTATAATGGCACCTATTGGGTGTGTAGCCACAAGGCCTACCCTTGGCTGCCCCAGAATTGGTCGGGATCCTGCTATTTAGCTTATATTGTGCCATATATGTATCATATAAAGTCACTGTCGGAACATTTACACCGTCCTAAGAGAGCTATCACAGAAACAGAGAGGTTCTTTGCCATTCTGATCCCCAGGTATGGGACCGCCAGACTGGCAAGGGAATCCATTAACATGGCATCCGTTGTGGAACGAGAAGCCAATGATACCTCAGAGGCTCTAGTTAAAATCAATGCAGAAATGGTAGCAATCCGCACAGTAGCCCTACAGAATAGACTGGCCTTTGACTACATCCTGGCTGAAAAGGGAGGTACTTGCACCCTACTCGAAACTGAGTGTTGCACATATATCCCAGATAGCTCCGAAGAAATTACCCACTTAGCGGAGCATATCCAAAAGGAGGTAGAAAAACTTAAGCAACCACCATCATTCACTTTGTGGAGCGGAGCCACTGAATGGCTAGGTTCAATAGGAACTTCATTGGTGGAAGGTTTAATTCTATTTGTTGTAATTATTTTACTTTTAGATTGTTTGTTTATGTTGATTAAATGTTGTTGCGACCAGGCGACTGTAGCTGCTGTCCCACAAGTGAGACATCTAGCAGGTCCCAGCAGACAGTCTGTACGTGGTACAGGGGTATATTATGCTTAAGGGAAGGTTGTTTACTGGTTGAATTAAGATATTGATTTGGATTAAATTGGAATAAGGTTAATTAACCTACTAAAACCAGACTTCCATTGTGGCCATGATGGAATTCGGGTTGGTGTAAATTTGTGTGGAAGCTACTAGTCCGGACATGTCATGAAACACATCAACAAATTTTAGAAGGAAACTCTATTAACTTGTATGAAATTATTTTGTAGAATGTTTAACCAGTGATACCTGATGTTTTATGATTCAGTTTGTGAAAGAATCAAAGGGGGGATTGATAGAGAATTCAAGCTCTGCAGCCTGGCTGCAGTTTTGAGAAAACACAGAGCACATTGCACTAAATCATCAATCAATTTGACATTTTCGGACCTTTGGTAGCGAGTCAATTAAAGGTTAACAGACTATCAATTGAGCCAATAAGGTCAAAGAAGGCGCGTTCTTTTCTGTAAACTGAGTCAGGTATAAGTACAGCCATTTTGGCCATGCGTTCTCAGAAGGACAAAGGCCTGGCTTAAAGCCAGAAGCTTGTTGCTGCTGCCAGAATAAAATTACGTTAAAACTACAACTGGAGTTCGCATTTCATTGAAAATTAAGAGATCTAACACTACCTTTGAGGCCCTGCTTTTTAATCTCACTCCTATCTCCCTAAAATCTGCCTGCAGGTCCTCATCCCTCTTTCTACCTATGTCATTGGTACCAATAAGGACCATGAACTCTAGCTGCTCCCCCTCCCCCTCAGAATGTCCTGCAGCCATTCAGTGACATCCTTGACCCTGGCACCAGGGAGGTAACATACCATCCAGGAGTCACATCTGCGGCCACAGAAACGCCTGTCTGCTCCACTAACTATTGAATCCCCGACCACTATTGCTCTTCCATTCCTCTTCCTCCCGCTCTGTGCAGCTGAGCCACCCGTGGTGCTGTAGACTTGGCTCTGGCTGCACTCCCCAGAGGAATCATCGCCCTCACCAGTACTCAGAACAGAATACTGGTTGGAGAACGAGATGCACTCAGAGGATTCCTACACTACCTGCCTGGCAGTCACCCAATCCCTCTCTCCTTGCACACTCTTAAGATCTGGGGTGACCACCTCCAGAAACATGCTATCCACAAAGTTCTCAGCCTCGTTGATGCACTGCAGCGACTCCAGCTGCCACTCAAGCTCCGAAACACGGATCTCGAGCTGGTGTAGCTGGTGACACTTCCAAGACATGTGGCCGTCCAGGCTGTGAGAGGTGTCCAGGACTTCCTAAATGGCACAGGATGTGCATTCCACGGGTCTGAGCTGCCGTGCCATGCCTCTGTTTAATAGACAGAAGTAACTTAGCAGAAATAAAATAAAAATGAAAAAAAACACTCACCAACCAGCTCCTTCTCTTGTGCCGACATCACTTTTTTTACTCTGACGTCACTCTTTTGAATTTTGCCTCTGTTCAGTGCTCTGCTGCTCTGCCGCCGGGATCCGCTGTTGTTAAATGCTCCGCTCTCCCAATGTGCTCTGCTGCACTCTTAGAACACAAAGCTTGCTAGCATGTGGTGTAGTTGAGGTGAATAGCATAGTAACTTTAAGGGGAAGCTTGATATGTATAGAAGGGAGAAAGGAATAGAAGGCTATGATAGTAGGCTGTGGCGAAGTAAGGTAAGACGATGCTTGTGTTGAGCATAAACACCAACATGGACCTGTTGGGACAAATGGCTTGTTTCTGTGCTGTAATTACTATGGGCTCAATTTTGGCCACCATTCTGCGCTGTTCTTTTGGTATATGCAGCTTTTTTTTGGAGCAGACAATAAGCTGCAAGTTTGGCCAAAGTTTCTCCGCCGTTCTAAAGTAGGTACATCCGATTTTTTTTAGTTCCCGATTTTTTTACGTCACTGGGGGCGGAACCCCTGGCGTGTGCGTCATTTCTGGCCATTTAAGCGAGTTTGGCCAAGTACGATTTTTTTCTAAAACGCCGCACTGCAGACTTGTGAAAAACCTTCCCTACACTTAAGGAAGTCGGCACAGAGAAGAGAAAATCGGCAGAGAGAAGACGCCATTGTTCAGCAGAGCTGAAGACAGGGCAAGTAGATGGGGGGGGGGGTGTGTCATTTCGGCCCGGGATAGGTGGGGACAGGCCCGCTGCCATCACGGGCCAAAAGGACCCCACACCGACCCACTGCCTGGACCGAAAGGACCCCGCACCGACCCGCTGCCCAGACCGAAAGGACCCCGCACCGACCCACTACCATCCCGGGCCAAAAGGACTCCGTACTGGTGCGGGATCCTTTCGGCCCGGGAAGGCAGTGGCTTCAGTTTCCAACCTCAGCCCTTCTGAGCGTCCCTCGTTACCTTAGCAACATCAGGTTTTGGCGCAGACCTTAAGCTCCACCCACGAAGCTTAAGGCCAATCTGCGCTGCTCCAAATTCAAAGTTAATTCCGACAAAACTTGTGTTTTTTTTGCCGCATTTGGGCCACTAAAAAAATCGTACGTACCTCTTCAACTGTGCCAAAAATCACCCACGTGGAAAACTGCGCTCCATGCAACTACGTAACCACCTTTTGTCGAGCATTGCTCGTGTGGTTGTTTGAATCATCTTTAAATTAATGACTTGCCACAGATTTCCCCCAGAGGGCAGGGGCCTGTTGAAACTTATGGCACAATTTAATGTAATTATAACTGGACTGTATTTGAGATGCTTAAGCTAGTTTAACCCATCACTCAAGGCATATTATATATTGCCTTGACTTGATTGTGTGGGTCTTCTAATATAGATGAGGAAAGACGGGAGGAGGCTCGAGTGATGTATAAACGCTGGCATGGACTGGTTAGGCCGAATGGCCTATTTCTGTGCCATATATCCCATTTAATTCCTTTCTAAACTGTGGATTCCGTGATTTAGTTAATGGGTTGTGAATTACCATAAAGAACAGGCATTTCACCCATCACTCTTTGAATCAAACATCCCTAGCTTATCCCATCTGCAAATAATAGATTTTATTAAATTTCAGTTATTCCATGACCCCTGCACAATTTAGGATTGTTGTTAAAGTGCCACTGAAAAGGGCAAGTGAGATGTTACTCATAATAATAAGTAAAGATGAAAGAGGCCATCCAAACATTTAGCACATCTCTCCATAGAAATATACATTCTCATTGCCCATTTAACTACCTCTTGAATCATTCCAGAATTTGGGGAAAAACATTTTCATTTTGTACGTTTTGCCTGGGCAAAGCACAGAGAAAAAAATCAGGTGGGAGGCTCGCAAGCTCGTAACACAACCCACCCAACCCAATGGATGGAAAATCACTAACCTACCCAGATGAGCTTCACTCTTTGTGTGAAGGAATGTTGCTGCAGTCCCACTGCCTAATATAGTACTTGCTGGGAGTTATCCACTTCCAATTGCCTCTGCCCACACTCTTCCTGCACTATATCAGCTATTCACTGCTACAGCCATATTTTAGGCAGAAAAATTCCTCTGTCTTATTCAATTTTATCACATAGTAAGGCGTCAACATTTTCCAGTTCATTAATCTCACTGGCCCTGATAATCCATGATCCCACTCCACCATCTTAACCAAGGTGGAGAGGATCTCTGCCCACTGGCCCCAGGAAACCTTGATCTTAGAAGACTTTCCACGATAAGATAATTGAATAAAATAGGTGACCGTCCATGCCAGTACTGAGTGCCAGCAGGTCCAACCAAAGAAGTGCTGCATTTTCAAGAATTGTCCCTTTTCCAATGTGCACAACTCCTTCTTGAATGTATCCAATGAGCTGGCATCAACATTCCACAGGTTAACAACTCTCTGAGTGAAGAAGTTTCTTCTCATCTCAGTCCTAAATGGCTTACCCCTTATCCTTAGACTGTGTCCCCTGGTTCTGGACTTCCCCAACATCGGGAACATTCTTCCTGCATCAAACCTGTCGGAATTTTATATGTTTCTATGAGATTCCCTCTCATCCTTCTAAACTCAATCGATTCAGTCTCTCCTCATATGTCAGTCCTGCCATTCCGGGATCAGTCTGTGAACCTTCGCCGCACACCCTCAATAGCAAGAACGTCCTTCCTCAGATTAGGAGACCAAACTGAATACAATATTCCAGGTGAGGCCTCACCAAGGCTCTGTACAACTGCAGTTAGACCTCTCTACTCCTATAGTCAAATTCCCTAGCTATGAAGGCCAACATACCATTTGCCTTCTTCACTGCCTGCTGTACCTGCATGCCAACTTTCAATGACTGACGTACCATGACACCCAGGTCTCGTTGCAACTCCCCTTTTCTTAATCTGCCGCCGTTCAGATAATATTCTGCCTTCGCGTTTTTGCCCCCAAAGTGGATAACCTCACATTTATCCACATTATACTGCATCTGCCACGCATTTGCACACTCACCTAACCTGTCCAAGTCACCCTGCAGCCTCTTAGCATCCTCCTTACAGCTCACACCACCACCCCGCTTAGTGTCATCTGCAAACTTGGAGATATTACACTCAATTCCTTCATCTAAATCATTAATGTATATTGTAAATAGCTGGGGTCCCAGCACTGAGCCATGCGGCACCCCACTAGTCACTGCCTGCCATTCTGTAAAGGACCCATTTATCCCGACTCTCTGCTTCCTGTCTGCCAACCAGTTCTCTATCCACGTCAGTACATTAGCCCCAATGCCATGTGCTTTAATTTTGCACAGCAATCTCTTGTGTGGGACCTTGTCAAAAACCTTTTCAAAGTCCAAATACACCACATCCACTGGTTCTCCCTTGTCTACTAGTTACATTCTCAAAAAATTCCAGAAGATTTGTCAAGCATGATTTCCCTTTCATAAATCCATGCTGACTTGGACCTATCCTGTCACTACTTTCCAAATGCGCTGCTATGTCATCTTTAATAATTGATTCCAACATTTTCAACATGTCAGGCTATCTGGTCTACAACTATCTGTTTTCTCTCTCTCTCCTTTTTTAAAAAGTGGTGTTACATTAGCTACCCTCCAGTCCATAGGAACTGATCCAGAGTTGATAGACTGTTGGAAAATGATCACCGATGCATCCACTATTTCTAGGGCCACTTCCTTAAGTACTCTAAGGATGCAGACTATCGGGCTATGGGGATTTATCAACCTTCAATCCCTTCAATTTCCCTAACACAATTTCCTGACTAATAAGGATATCCTTCAGTTCCTCCTCACTAGACCCTCATTCCCCTAGTATTTCCAGAAGATTATTTGTGTCTTCCTTCATGAAGACAGAACCAAAGTTTTTGTTCAATTGGTCTGCCATTTCTTTCTTCCCCATTATAAATTCACCCGAATCTGACTGCAAAGGACCTATGTTTGTCTTCACTAATCTTTTTCTCTTCGCATATCTATGGAAGCTTTTGCAGTCAGTTTTTATGTTCCCAGCAAGCTTCCTGACATATTCTATTTTCCCCCTTCTAATTAAACCATTTTTCCTCCTCTGCTGAATTCCACATTTCTCCCAGTCCTCAGGTTTGCTGCTTTTTCTGGCCAATTTATATACTTCTTCCTTGGATTTAACACTATCCTTAATTTCCCTTGTTAGCCACGGTTGAGCTCCTTCCCCGTTTTATTTTTACTCCAGACAGGGATGTACAATTGTTGAAGTTCATCCATGTGATCTTTAAATGTTTACCATTGCCTATCCACCGTCAACCCTTTAAGTATCATTTGCCAGTCTATTCTAGCCAAATCATGTCTCATACCATCGAAGTTACCTTTCCTTAAGTTCAAGACCCTAGTCTCTGAATTAACTGTGTCACTCTCCATCATAATAAAGAATTCTACCATATTATGGTCACTCTTCACCAAGGGGCCTCGCACAACAAGATTGCTAATTAGTCCTTTCTCATTTCACATCACCCAGTCGAGGATGGACAGCCCTCTAGTTGGTTCCTCGACATATTGGTCCAGGAAACCATCTCTAATACACTCCAGGAAATCCTCCTCCACCATATTACTACCAGCTTGGTTAGCCCAAACTATATGTAGATTAAAGTCGCCCATGATAACTGCTGTACCTTTATTGCACGCATCCCTAATTTCTTGTTTGTTGCTGTCCCCAACCTCACTACTACTGTTTGGTGGTCTATACACAGCACCCACTAGCGCTTTCTGTCTTTTGGTGTTTGGCAGCTCCACCCATACCGATTCCACATCATCCAAGCAAATGTCCTTCCTTACTATTGCGTTAATTTCCTTTTTAACTAGCAATGCTACCCCACCTCCTTTTACTTTCTGTCTATCCTTCCTGAATGTTGAATACCCCGGATGTTGAGTTCCCAGCCTTGGTCACCCTGGAGCCATGTCTCCGTGATGCCAATTATATCATATTCATTAATTGCTGCCTATGCAGTTAATTCGTCCACCTTATTACGAATACTCCTCACATTGAGACACAGGGCCTTCAGAATTGTCTTTTTATCACACTTTGCCCATTTACAATTTTGCTGTAATGTGGTCCTTTTTGATTTTTGCCTTGGATTTCTCTGCCCTCCAATTTTACTTTTATTCTTTCCATCTATTGCTTCTGCCCCCATTCTACTTCCCTCTGTCTCCCTGCATAGGTTCCCATCCCCCTACCATATTAGTTTAACTCCTCCTCAACAGCACTAGCAAACATTCCGCCTAGGACATAGGTTCCGGTCGTGCCCAGATGCAGACTGTCCGGTTTGTACTGGTCCCACCTCCCCCAGAACCGGTTCCAATGTCCCAGCAAATTTGAATCCCTCCCTTCTGCACCACTCCTCAAGCCACATATTCATCTGAGCTATCCTGAGATTCCTACTCTGACTAGCACGTGGCACTGGTCGCAATCCTGAGAGGTCCTACTTTTTAATTTAACTGCTAGCTCCCTAAATTCAGCTTGTAAGACCTCATCCCATTTTTTACCTATATCGTTGGCACCTATATGCACCACGACAACTGACTGTTCACCAACCCCCCACCCCCCTCCAAAATGTCCTGCAACCACTCCGAGACATCCTTGACCCTTGCACCAGGGAGGCAACATACCATCCTGGAGTCTCGATTGCAGCCGCAGAAACATCTATCTATTCCCCTTACAATAGAATCCCCTGCCATTATAGCTCTCCCACTCTTTTTCCTGCCCCCCTGTGCAGCAGAGCCACCCACGGTGCCATGGACTTGGCTGCTGCTGCCCTCACCTGATGAGTCATCCTCCCCAGCAGTACCCAAAAATGGTGTATCTGTTTTGGAGGGGGATAACCGCAGGGGACCTCTGCATTACCTTCCTTTCACTGCTTTTCCTGTTGGTCACCCATCCCCTATCTGTCTGTGTAACCTTTACCTGCGGTCTGACCAACTCACTAAATGTGCTAGTCACGGCATCCTCAACATCGCAGATGCTCCAGAGTGAATCCACCCGCAGCTCTAGTGCCACAATGCGGTCTGTCAGGAGCTGCAGCAGGACACACTTCCTGCACATGTAGTCATCAGGGACACTGGAAGCATCCCTGAGTTCCCACATAGCACAGGGGGAGCATGATACGTGTTCAAGCTCTCCTGCCATGACTTAACTCCTAGATTAACTTAATTTGGCAACAACAATGATAAAGGTTACCTACTGATAAAGGAAAAGAAAAAGAAAAACTACTCACCAATCACCAGCCAATCACTTACCCCCTTGGCTGTGACGTCACCTTTCAATTTCTTTCTACTTCTTTGTTTACCTTCCGCCCCTGCACCAGCTAGCTCCTCGATCTCCCGCATCCTCGACTCTCGGGCCTTTTATAGGCCTCCAACTCCCCGGACTCCCGCTCCTCGATCTCCCGCCTCCTCGACTCTCGAGCTTTTAATAGGCCTCCGACTCCCCGGACTCCCGCCTCTTCAAGTATTCTTTATGAAGCTCAAGAATGGGGAAACTTGCAGGAAACACATGGATCAGACAAAGCTGAGGCGCACAGACGAGCCAGAACAGTCGAATGAAGAAACCATCGATGACCAACCAACCTACCAGCAGTCTTCAGAGGACTCAAGGGTCATCAGTGAGCCCGGAATTTCCATCACAGACCTGTTCAATAAAAATGGACTTGCAATTCCTGACATGGCCACTGCCACCCCCAACAAGTCAGTCATCCAGCCATCAGCCACAACAGATCCCGCATACTCTCCCAAGGCTGGAATCGAACTGAGACGGTCGACCCGGGAGCGCAAAGCACCGGACCGTCTCAACGTGTGAAAGTCTGTGATAAAATCTCAGAGGTTGGGTATTATCATGTTTGTACATTCTGTTTGTATCCACCAGATGGCGTCATTGTTGGAGGCTACTGAGCAGCACGCGCATGGTGCTGCTCAGGTATCAAAGGCCAGCCACTTTGAGAGTCAGGCACTTTGGGCCTAAATAAAGCAGAGCCAAGGTTGTACCTTGCTTAGTTAAACAGCACTCAGTTTGAACCTTATTGCATATAAAACAGGTGACTCCCCGCCGACATACTACCCTGAAGCATACCATTCCGGAAAACGGGCTGTTAGGCGTAGGAAAGTGGGCGGAGTGCATGGTGCGTTCGTTTCGACATTGCAGGAGCATTGGAGCACATCAGTGGAGCAGGGAAAAAATGAATTTTAAATCAAAGAAGGCTTTTTGGAGGCAAAGAAGGAGTGGTGTATGTTATTTTGTTTATTTAAAAATCGGCAGACATCATGAAAAATCGGGAACACATGAGAAGCAGCAGCATTTGGAGGAGGAGTTTAAAAGAAAGAAGGCCTTTTGGAGTCCATTGGTTGATCTGAGTATATTGGAGGAGATCTCTGTCCATTACAATGGGGCCTGCATTATCTCAGCATGTATTGTTGACAACTTTTCTAATGCAGGATACAGATGGCAGAATGTTAATTGAACAAAATTATCAGGGTGATGTAGTAGGTCAGAGAATGGGGAGGGGGAGGAGGAGGAGCAGGCCTTACCCACCAAGATATTTCAGTGCAAAGCGCTCATACTTGGAACTGACCGAGCGACAGTGTGTTCGAAGACTGCGCTTTAAAAAAGATGTTCTAAATGAGATTTGCCAGCTCATTAAGGCAGCCAGTACCACCAACGTTACTGCACTCTCTGTGGAGGAGAAGGTTACTGCGGCACTTTCCTTTTATGCGTCTGGCTCTTTTCAGTCATCAGCACGCTGCGCATACCAGCATTCGTCAGGTAACCGATGCACTGTATGTGCGCAGAATGGATTTTATTAAGTTTCCAATGACTGCGGAGGCACAGAGTGAGAGGGTGTTGGGTTTTGCTTGCATCACCGGCTTCCCAAAGATTCAGGGTGCTATAGACTGTACCAATATTGCAATGAGAGCACCATTACAGGAGACAGAAGCATACCAAAACCGTAAGGGATTCCACTCCCTCAACATGCAGCTGGTCTGCAACCACTTACAGTGCATCATAGCAGTAAATGCCAACTTTCCAGGAAGCATCAATGATGCTCAGATCTTGCATGAGAGCGCTGTGTCCAACCTGTTAAAGTCTCAGCCACAAGGAAAATGCGGGTTGCTGGGGGACAAAAGGTACGGCCTCGCCACCTGGCTCTTGACCCCCCCATCCGGAACCCTCGGATACATGCCGAGCAACATTACAACAAGAGCCATATAGCCACACCTAATATTATCGAAAAGACAATTGGAGTGTTGAAGCAACGTTTTCGATGCCAAGCCCACTCGGGAGGCAGGCTGCAATACCACCCTGAACAGGTTGCTCAGTTCACAGTGGTGTGCTGCATGTTGCATAACGTAGCCATCATGCGAAGACAGGAATTGGCAGAGGGGACTGCAGGACCACCTGAGGAGAGAGTGCAGCGGACAGAGGAGGAAGAAGAGGAAGATGAGGGGGGGTGGTGGGAGGATGAGGAGAAGTGTGGCGATGAAGCCATGGCACCCCCACCACCACAGCATATGCCTCGAGGAGAGTACGCCACTGCAAGATTGTTACGCCACCATCTCATAAATGAACGCTTTGCTTGAATGTGGAGAGCTGCACTTCAACAACGAGACAGTGTGTTGGACACCGCTGACTGTTAACCCTACACCAAAAAGTTTGACACTGTACAAGAGTGGTTACATTCAATTGGAACTTTTAGGTAGAAAGAGGAAAAATATAGAAGCATTTTAAAGGTTTGTAAAACGTTAATTTGAAAAACTGTTACAACTTTAATCTTGAAAGCGTTAACTACTTTTTGAATAACTGTTACAACTTTAAAACGTTACTTTTTGAAACCCTGTTACAACTTTAAAATAACTTTAACAACTTTCAATAAACATTCAACTTTTTATAACTTTCAATAATATTTTCCACATCAACTTTACAATTAAGTGTACATGAGAACATCACTGTCCACTACCGCGACCCCGACCACGTACTACCCCACCGTTCTTATCCTCGCCCCTCCCCTTGCCAATGCCCTGCCCACGGACCTCCCCTTGGTAGCACCAAGTTGGCATCCACCGGTGTGCCCCGACTGCTGTTGCAGTCGTTTGGGGCGAGATGTTGAAGGCGCAATGAATGCGAGCTTAGGAGAAGCTCCTGATGTGGAAGGCACGGATTCAGGGCTGGGAGCTGTTGGCAACTCCCCACTCTCAGGTGCTATCAACCCGACCACCACGACACGGTGGGGTTCCGCACCATATTCCGGTCCAATAGATTGCTCAATGCCAACGACGGAGTTGGTGTTTCGCTCCATCATGGTGATGAGACGTGACATGTACTAGGACTGTCATTGGTTGAGCGCCTATGCTAGCCATGGCCGTGAGCAGCTCTCGACCTAAGTACATGCTGTCCTGTGACAGACGCGCCTGTCTGTCTGGAAGCGATAAAGGCGCTGTAACGCTGGGGGTGCCTTGCTGCTGCACATGGCTTGTTCCCGCAGAATCCTCGGAGCAATTTGGGAATCCGAGGAAGATAGATTGATTCTGGACAATGTTTCAGCTCAAACAGGTGCCGTTGGTCTGTCCTGTTCTGACACCAGATCAATCTCCACCTCCACTTGCTGGAGGAAGATATGCTGTTCCTCTTCCTCTTCATCTTCATCATCTCTGTGAGGGGTGAGGTCGCAAAGCAGGTGGGTGACGACAGAGTGGAGGCAATGGGTTGGTCTTCTGCGCTATGTGCAGAGGGGTGGTTTGAATCCTCTGACTCTGGAAGTACAAAAGAGTACATTAGTGCTTGACACCAGGGGAGGGGTCAGGGTTACATGTGGAGTACAGTCACGTAGTGCAGTCTTACTTAAATGGCCACCACTGCTGCATTACTGCATGACGTATCACAGACAGACAGACAATACATCCCCAACATTGGGGTACATCACATGAGCCCAACATTACAATACAGTACACGCCCGCAACACAGACCAGGGATTGTGTTGAACTGACCATCCTTTGTGGTGGGTGGGTCAGCTCCAATGTTGGTGGTGGCGCGGTTGGTATCCCTGACGAGCGACAGGGCATGGATTTCTAAGTCACTGAGGGATTCTTGCGTTGTGGGTCCTCCCCCAGTGCGCTGCTGATCAGCTGCTATTGCAGATTTCTTCTTCTGCATAGAGGAAAGTAAATCAAGGTGAGTGTCTTCAATCCATTCAACATCACACACACACACACACACACACACAGAGACACAGACATAGACACACACACACACACACACACACACACAAACACACACAGACACACACACACACACAGACACAGACACACAGACACAAACACACACCGACACACACACACACACACACACAAAGACACAGACACACACACACACATACAGACACAGACACAGACACACAGACATTTACATGGTACATGGCACATGTGGGCTCCATAAATAAAATCATTACTTACTCTTGCAACCCTCACCAGGTCGTTCCATCTCTTACGGCAGCACTCTCCATTCCGTACCATTGTGCTTGTTGAGGAGACAGCCTCCCCGATCTCATCCCATATTTTATTGTACACCTTTGGGAGCGGCCTTCCACGGCCATCCTTTGTCAAATCAGAGTACCTCTGCATTATGTGTTCCAGCAGGGCAGGTAGCTCTGTGTCATCAAGAGCCAGAGCCCTCAACCTCCCATCCTTCGCAATATTCCTGCGCTTCAACTTTTTCTTCAGGAGTTCCATTATGATATTAATTTGTCTTTTGATGATTTATAGTTTTATTATTAGCCTGCTGAATGATTATGATGATATTTCCAACCAAGGCAGCAGCCTTCAAGTGCCTCACTACTCCTTCTCACTGTCTCTCCTCACTGCCACTCTGCGCATGCCCACGTGACCCTTGACCCCCGAAATCGCGGCGAACTACAACTCTGCAAGAAAAAAATCGCGCAAGCGCAGTGCGCCACTATACCGTCGATCGAGAATAGCCTTTCTCCGGCTCAACTCCATTCTGCCAGACCGCCCGCTACACAACGCTCGCACAACATTGGCAGACCGCCGAAAAGAAGATGACCAAAGTTGATCCTTTGCGTCTCGGTGGTCTGCCAACAGAGAAAAAAAATGGACCGCCGCGAGACAACCGGGAACTCGGTGGACCATCGGTAAGCACCAAAGTCGGCCCCATTGACAGGTATATACGCGTGATTGTGCAAATGTATCTGTCTGTGCACAGAAGTGCTCTGCTTTTTAAAGGAAACTTGAGTGCCAGTGCTGCAAAATAACATAAACTCACCAGTGCAAGCAAGTGATTAATGTGCGTCACCACTGCCTCCCACGCCCACCCACACCCCCCTCACCCCAGGCCCCTGTGCATAAAAAAGATGTTGCCATATGTCCTAGAAGTTTGATCTGCTGTTTAGTATGTTGAACACACAGTGATTCTCTTAAATATATTTTCCCTTGGCTTTTATTACTATTTTGGAATGTCCCGAGGTCGTGAAAGGCGCTATACAAATGCAAGTTCTTTCTTCTTTCTTTCTATTTTCTAAATAGATTTTCATATTTAGTCATTGAAGCTCATGAAGATGACAAAGGGGACAAAATTTGCCCCCCCTCTTTAAAACCCAGTAGCGCCTTTAAAAGGTGGCAATGGAGCGGATAGGCCTTACCGACCAGGGGCAGACGGATGGACTGACCTGTCCTAAATTGCTCCCGGGCCGGGAGCAGCAGGAACAGGTTTCCGTGCTGCCCATGCTGCCGCTCATCGGGCACGCGCCGACCGGCGGCGACCCCCCTTTCTACCCCGTGCGGGAAATTGCCCCACGGGAGCAGCGCTGTCGCCAGTCGGGGCCACTGACAGCTTTCCTCTGTGGAAATCTGTGTGTGACTAGGTGGTGCATTCACCCTTAAAGGGGAGGGCGCACTGCTGGCATCTCCATTTTAATATTTAAAGGAATCATCATCAACAACTTTCGGGTAACTTGCTTATTGATTTTTGGAAGCTTTCTAGAGTTACTTAAATTTGGTGAGATGACAGGGAGTGGTGCTGCAAGTGGACAAGACCTTGCTTCTGAATTCAAGGGTTCTGGTTCGACCACTTGCTCCTCGTCATGGTGCTCTAGTTCTTATCCCCTTTGACCTACAGCATGACAGGGAGATAGAGCAGAGGCAGCAAAGAAGAGGACAAGCTGCTTATAGAGGGAAGAGGATGAGGGGGAGAAGGGCTCTTCGCAGGAGGCGTTACCTACCCAGGGTCTTCAGAGAGCAATTCTCTTACCTTAACCTGAGCCAGGAGCAGTGCCTGCGATTTACGAAGGAGGTATTCACAAAATTCTGCCACCTCTTGCAACCAGACCTGCAGCCTCACACCAGGACAAGGACAGCTCTGCCAGTGGCTGTGAAGCTGAATTTCCTCTTGTCGTGATTCTTCCAGGCAGGAGTAGGCGACAACTACAACATCTCGCACTTTGCTGTCCACTACTGCATATGAGAGGTGACAGAAGTTCTTTATGCTAGGTGAGTGGGCTTCATTGTCTTCTCTCTGAAGCATGTGGCTTTGCCAGGATAGCAGAATTAACCCATGGTGCAGGGCACATACGTGACTTTGCGGGCACCATATATAAATACTAACTTCATAGAATCATAGAAAAATTATGACACAGAAGAAGGTCAATCGGCCCATCGTGTCCGTGCCGGTCAAAAAAGAGCTATCCAGCCTAATCACACCTTCCAGCAATAGGTATGTAGCCCTGTCAGTTATGGCTCCTTAAGTGCACATCAAAATACTTTTCAAATGTGATGTGGGTTTCTGCCTCTAGCACCCTTTCAGGCAGTGAGTTCCAGACCCCTCTAATCCTTCTACCAACTACTTTATATCTATCTTTTGGTTACTGACCCCTCTGCTAAGGGAAATTATCCATCCTATCCATTCTATCTGGGCTCCTCATAATTTTATACACCTCAATTAAATCTCCCCTTAGCCTCCTCTGTTCCAAAAAAAAACAACCCCAGCTGATCCATTCTTTCATCATAATTTTCCAGTTTTGGCAACATCCTTGTAAATCTCCTCTACACCCTCTCTAGTGCAAGCACATCTTTCCTGTAATGTGGTGACTATAACCGTACGCAGTACTCAAGCTGTGGCCTAACTAGTGTTGTGTACAATTCTAGCATAATTTCCCTGCTCTTGTATTCTTTGCCTCGGCTAATAAAGGAAAGCATTCCGTATGCCTTTTTAACTATCTTATCGACCTGTCCTGCTACCTTTAAGGATCTGTGGACATATACTCCATGGTCCCTCTGTTCCTCCACACTGCTCAGTATCCTCCCATTTATTGCGTATTCTCTTGCCTTGTTGCCCATCCCCAAATGCATTACCTCGCACTTTTACTTATTGAATTCCATTTGCCACTTTTCTGTCCAACTGACCAGTTCATCGATATCTTCCTGCAGTCTAGAGCTTTCCCCCTCATTGTCAACCACCCGGTCAATTTTTGAATCATCTGCAAATGTTTTTATCATGCCCCTATATTTAAATCTAAATCATTAATTTATACCACAAAAAGCAAGGGACCTAGTACTGAGCACTGTGGAACCCCACTGGAAACAGCCTTGCAATCACAAAAACTCCCCTCAACCATTACCCTTTGCTTCCTGCCACTGAGCCAATTTTGGATCCAATTTGCCACGCTCCCTTGGATCCCATGGACTTTTACTTTTTTGATCAGCCTGCTATGTGGGACCTTGTCAAAGGTCTTGCTAAAATCCATGTAAACGACATTAAATTCACTGCCCTCATTGACCCTCCTTTTTACCTCCTCAAATAACTCAATCAAGTTAGTCAGAAATGACCTTCCCTTAACAAATCCTTGCTGACCGGCCTTGATTAATTTGTGTCTTTCTAAATGAAGGTTTATACTGTCCCTCAGAATTGATTCCAGTAATTTGCCCACAACCAAGGTTAAACTAACTGGCCTGTAATTACTCGGTTTATCCCTTCTCCCCCTTTTTGAACAATGGTACAACGTTAGCAGTTCTCCAATCCTCTGGCACAACTCCTGTAGCCAGTGAGGATTGAAAAATGATGATCAGAACTTCCGCAGTTTCCTCCTTCACTTCTTTTAATGGCCTCAGATACATTTCATCTGGTCCTGGTGATTTATCTACTTTCAAAGATGCTAAACCCCTTAATACTTCCTCTCTTACTACATTTATCCCATCCAATATTTCACTATCTTTCTCCTGAAATTCAACGTCGGCATCATCCCCCTCTTTTGTGAAGACAGCCGCAAAATATTTGTTTAGTACCTTACCCACATCCTCTGCCTCCACTCATAGATCACCATTTTGGTCCCTAATAGATCGTAGGGCTAGATTTTCCATTAGTTTTGCATCACTACTTGCCCACTTAACGTCCATTTTAATGCTGAGATGAGGTATACCGCCCAGATATCGTCCATTTCACAAAAAAATTGAAACTAACACCCATTTATCGCTCACTTATCGCCCAGCATTACTTTCAGTATTTAGCTAACGCCGAGAATTAATAATACCGCCCACCCATTGTTTTTTGTCGTAAAGGTCAGAATAGCCAAAACTAACGCCTATAATATCGCCGAGCGTTACTTTTGGAATCTCGCCCCCATATCGCCGAAAATATCGCTCGCCGAAAAACCCGCTAAGAAAAAGTTGCTCTCACCTGATCTTGACTCAGCGGTATGGACGCCATTTTGTAAATCAGAGGACATTTCATATAAAAGGTTGTTTCAACTTCTGGGGAGTTTTGATGTAAGGTGATTTGAAAATCTGAATAAACATCTTATCATACTGTGGACGATTTGAATTTATTTTAGGTGTTTTAGTAGGTAAAGTTATTGTTTGTGAACAATAGGTATGTTACTGATTGTTATTTTAATGGGGCCTGTAATTTCTCAGCCTGTTTTGATGACTACGCACGTGCTGCAGACTAGAGATGGCAGAAGGTATATTGAAGAGCATTATGTGCCCAATCGAAGTGGTGGTAAACTGCTAAGGAGGAGGACGAGAACTTACACCCGACACACTTAGAGGGAGAAGCAGTCTTACCTGGACTTTTCCGATAGCACGTGCCTTAGGAGACTACGCTTCCAGAAAGAGGTCATCAGTGAGATATGCCAGCTCATTTGGGAAGATCTGCAGCCTACCAGCACCACCAGGACTGCACTGTCTGTTGAGATCAAGGTAACTGCGGCATTTTTCTTCTATGCATCGGGTTCCTTTCAGGCCTCAGCTGGCGACATTTGCGCTATATCCCAGCATGTCACACATTGGTGCATTCGACAGGTGACTGAAGCCCTTTACACACACAGGATGGACTTTATCAGCTTCCCTATGACCAGGGAGGCACAAACTGAGAGGGCTCTAGGATTCTCCAGAATAGCAAACTTCCCCAAAGTGCAGGGAGCAATAGATTGTACGCACATCGCCATGTGGGCACCTTTTCAGGATGCAGAGGTTTTTCGGAACCGAAAGGGATTCCACTCCCTGATTGGTCGTTGTCGACCACAAGCAAATTATAATGGCAGTAAATACAAAATTTCCAGTCAGCATCCGTGAGAGCGTTGTTTACCAGTCAGCCACAAGGTCAATGCTGGATGCTTGGTGACAAAAGATATGGCCTCGCCATCTGGCTGATGACCCCCCTGCAGAACACCCAGACAAAAGCCGAGAAGCAATATAACGAGAGCCACATAGCCACACACAATATCGTTGAGACAACCATTGGAGTGCTTAAGCAGCACTTTAGATGCCTGGACCACTCACAAAGCGAGTTCCAATACCACCCTGAGCAGGTAGCTCAACTCGTGGTGGTGTGCTCCATGCTACACAACTTGGCTATCGGGAGGGGACAAGAATTGACAGAAGAGACTGCCGGTCCACCTCAGGAGACAGAGGAAGGGGAGGACGAGGAGGTGGACAAGGACCTCAGGGAAGACAATCAGGCTGAGGATGAAACCATGCCCCTGCCCTCTTGTAGACCGCAGGAAAGGGTCCGTGGTGGCTATATAGCTGCAAGATTCTTACGTCAGCAACTCATAGATGAGCGCTTTGCTTGAAATAACATTGGTGGTATTTACAAAGCTGCAAGACTGCTGTGTCTGCAACTCATACATCAATGGTGTGCATTACCTTGGTGACAGTTAAAGTTAAAGTTGATTCAAGTTACGTTGAATTATCCTCTTTCATGTTAAGGAATCATCAGTTACATTACAGTTATCTGAGAAAATGCGAAACAATGTTATGTTAAATTAAAAAAATGTAATGATAACATTTGTATAAATTCATAATTATAACTCTAAAAAACACCCCACCCCACCCCATCCCACCCCACAACAAATTTATAACATTTATATAATTTATTAAATTTTTAACATTTCCAATAAGACTACTAACACAAATAACACAAATGCAAAAAAACAAGGTAACCCCTCCCCCCTTCCCCCAAACCTCCCAACATTTATTCATTAGCAACAAAAGCAACATCAATACTGTCACAACTCCAACTCCTGCGGCCATGCACCTCACCTTCCTTTTCCCCCCCGCATCTTCTCCCCCTCTACCCATTCCCCTTCCCCTCCCGACTCCAAGCCGCCTTGCCGTAGTGCTCCTCAGGTGCTGCTTCATTGGGGGTGATGACGGCAGATCCGCTGGTTGGCCAGATGCTGGAGAGAACATCCCTGAGGAGGGAATGTCCTCCGAGCCAGAAACAAGAGCTTCCTCCTGGCTCGCATGTGTCGCTGGCAACGGGTGTGCGGCACCTTGGGATTCAGTGCCGCATTCCAAGAACACTGGTAGCCCTCTGGCACCAGTGTTCTTGGCTATCACCTCCAGGGCCACCACCATCCATGGCATGTTCTCCATCATGGTCGCGGATATTGTGGCCAGCTGTTGGGTTTTGCCCCCCATTGTCTGGAGGATCTGCTGATCTACGTCAACACTCCTCCTGGACAAAGGAACCATGTCCCCACTGAGATCTTGTCAATCATGGAGCAGTCCTGCTGTGTCGAACCAACCTACGCGGGGTCGGCGCCAGCATGGAGACACTTGAGGTGCCCTGCGGCAAAGTGCTTGGGCCTGCTACCTCCACCGTGGTGGAGGACATGGCCACAGGAGCACTAAATGTCATCGGTTTGCTTGACATGGAGCTTGTTGTTGCAGGCTCCTCCAACTCCTCACTGGCATCAGTGGAGAAGGCACCCTGCAGCTCAATGGGTGAGATTCGGGGCTCCTCACCACCAGAAGCACGATCCACCGCCGGCGCCGATGCCGGATCCGCACCTTGGCTCAATGGCGTTTCCAGTGACCGCACTGTTGGCCGAGCTACAAAACATAAATGAGGTTATTCGAGGATAAGAGGTTTCTAGGATCACAGGGTGATTCAAATGCTATACACAGCATATGCACGAGAGCAGCACTACCGCCATCAAAATAATCACAGACATCACATTTAATGAACATAAAAAAATTCTGCATTGCAAGGATTTTCATGAGTCCCATCATTAATTACATAACACTTTCATCAATCATCTATCATATCTGGTACGGATATGAGTGGGTGTGGCATCTATTGACTTTACATCACACAATGGTGTATACGTTACTCACATGGCATAACATTAGGTTCTGCTGCTGCACGCGTGGCCGACCGAGGGTGGATCCCCACTAGTGCCAGCGCCCGCTCCTCGATGTCGGTCAGCTCACACATCGCTGGTGGGCCGCCACCTGTGCGCCACTGCTCAGCCCTATTCTTCGAAAGCTTCTTCTGCAAAAGGCAACAGCAGCACGACATGGCACATGATCATTGCATAAGATCATTACTAGGTACTGTCACAGATACTGATATAACACATAACCAACAGATGTTATAATTATTATTATCATTATTAACCTAAACACGTACACCGTAAATGTAGGATTTGAGTAAAACATTACCGGTCTAACTGCAATACATCAGATCTGAATTTATTTACTCATTACACTTGCAATTCCAATTATATAAATATATAAGTAAATGTACATAAATGTCATACTTACTCTGCCGGAGCCGACAAGGTCATTCCAGCGCTTGTGGCACTGGCTGCCCTCACGAACCTCATGCATCACCGACGAGACCACCTCAGCGATCTCGGCCCAAATCTTCTGATACACCTTCGGGTTGGGCTTCCCATGCCCACCCTGGGTCAATTGATCCCAACATGATTCCACCTCCTGAAGGAGGGCAGCATTTGCCTTAGCAGAGAATCTCCTTGCTCGTTTTCGTCCTCCCATCTCCAATTCCTCTCCAACCTCACTGCCCTCACCAGCCTCCTCCAACTCCACATCCTGCTCTCTCACCTCCTCCATGCCTTCCATTTTATTTAAATTTTTGATCCGATATTTCTGTCTCAACAAACTAAATACTGTTATATTTTATTATTACTCCTCACAAAAACCATTCCACACTCTCACAACAGCTAAACAAACCACAAAGAACCAGACAAGAAACCCACATACACTTTCTCTTCCTCTCTGCTCTCTCTCTCTCGCTCTCCTCTTCTGTGCATGTGTTGATGACCCCTGACCTTCTGAAACGTGGGAAAAGACCGTTGCCATGGCATTGCTATGGACGCCGACATTTTACGACAAAAGAAAAAAAAAATCACTAACGCCCATTTCACATTGCTACCGCTAACGCCCATTTTATAAAGTGGAAACTGAGGGTTTTGAAAATGGGCGATAATCTGGCGATCTCAAAACCCATAATAAACGTTAACGCTGGAAATAACGCTCGTTTTTGGGCGATCTGCACAATAATGGAAAGTCTAGCCCGTACTCTTTCCATAGGTATCCTTTTGCTCTTTACGTAGTTGTAAAACATCTTTGGGTTTTCTATGATTCTACTTGCCAATATTTTTTCATGCCCTCTTTTTGCGTTCCTCATTTCCTTCTTAATTTCACCCTTGCACTTTCTATTCTTGTCTAAGCTTTCTGCAGTATTGAGCTCACAATATCTGATATAGGCTTCCCTTTTTTGCCTTATCTTATCCTGTATGCCCCCAATTTAGAACACTTAATCCTGTTTTTTCTTTGTCCTTATCCATAATTATGTTAAAACTAACTGAATTATTATCACTACCACAAAAATGTTCACCCACTGACACTCCTTCCATCTGCCCAGCTTCATTCCCTAACACTAAATCCAGAACTGTCCCCCTACCCCACTCTTTTTGGGCTTGCTACGTATTGGCTAAAAAAAAGTACTTCAGACTGCAATTTAGGAATTCTGTGCCTTCTGTACCTTTTATATTGATAGTATCCTAATTAGTATTAGGGTAATTGAAAATCCCCACGATTACTGCCCTATGGTTTTTGCACTTGTGAGAATTTGCCTACAAATTTGCTCTTTTATCTTCCTCAGACTGTTTGGGGGTCTATCATCATTGTAGACAGTCCCTCGAAATCGAGGAAGACTTGCTTCCACTCCAAAAGTGAGTTCTCAGGTGACTGAACAGTCCAATACGGGAATTACAGTCTCTGTTGCCCCAGCAGTGTGATCGCCCCTTTTTTGTTCTTCAGTTCAACCCATATGGCCTCATTTGATGATCCTTCTAATATATCATCTCTCCTCACAACTGTAATTATCTCTTTAATCAATACTGCAACATGCCCTCCTTTTTTAACCTAATCTCTATCTCGCCTGAAAACCCTGTAACCAGAAATATTGACCTGCTAGTCCTGCCCTTCTTTCAGCCATGTCTCAGTAATAGCTATAATATCGTAATCTCACGTGTCTATCAGTGCCCTTAGCTCATCTGCCTTACTTCCTAGACACCTTGCATTGAAGTATATACTATTTAGCATTATCAAACTGCTCTGAACCGCAACTTCAAAGGTTACCACTCATTGAATGTTTAGTTGGTGTGCGACCATGCTTAGCATAGTATAGTATAGTATTAGGTAGTCCCTTGTGTCAAGGATGACCCCCTTCAACACCAAAAAATGATTAATTCACAAATGTTTCAATGAGGGATCTGACATTCTAGCTCCCGAACTACACCTTGAAGGGTGGAAGATGCCCTTGCACGAATTCTTTGAATGTGGAATGGCTGTTGCACACCAGCCACCACACGAGCTTGACAGAGCAAGGCCTTGGTCCAGTGGCAAGGGTTAACCAAGACGACTGGAGACCAACTCTGCTGCGCCATCCCTGGGCCCTCACCCCGCTGTTGTTACATGCTGCGCCACTCCTGGGCCACGACCCCGCTGCTCCTCGACTTTGACCACGTCGTTCCTCGACTCCCACACCACCACTCCTCGCCTCCGACGCTCCTGGGCCCCGAACTCTCACCTCTCCTGGGCCCCAAACTCTCGTCTCACCTCGGCCCCGACCTCGCTGCTCCTCTGCTGCTTGCCGCCTCCCCTCCTGCACCTGGGTCCCGACCCCGCCAATGGTCCTGCCCATGATTCAATCGGTGACCTGGATTTTGGTGATGTTAATCCAGTCGCCCTCTTCTCAGCCGCCGCACTCCTAGACATGCTTAGGATATCATGATGGTGAATGCCCAGTATCCTGGCAGCAGTCATGATACTTTTAATCTGCGTCAGTCCACTGTTCTGTGATTCTTTGTGCCTCCAAGACAAACCAGAGTGTGGCTACTGGGTGACAAGGGATATCCCTTGACCAACTGGCTCATGACTTCACTCTGCAACCCAACCACACATAGCCAGCATGTGTACAATGGGAGCGATGCTGCCACACGAAAAATCATAGAGCAGAATATTGACATCCTTAAACAGTGCTTTCTGTACCTGAACCACTCTACAGTGCTCGTGTGGCCCGATTTGTCGTGGTCAACTGTATCCTTCACAACCTGGCCATTATGGGGGCAGAGCCCTTGCTACCAGGGATATGGCTACCAACTGAGGAAGAGGAGGAGGAAGAGGAAGGGGAGGAGGAAGAGGAGGAAGAGGAAGAGGAGGAGGAGGAAGAGGAAAAGAAAGAGAAAGAGAAAGAGGAAGGAGACAAGAAAGAGGAAGAGGAGGAGGAGGAGGAGTTGATGACGGAGGAGAAGACGGAGGAAACGGAGGAGGAGACAAAGACCCAGACAGCCCCTTTCTGGCTGAGGTATCCGGGATGGAGTCATCCACCTGCAGTACCAGTGACCACAACCCCAATTCCCCACTTAACATTAGTCCCATACCTTACATTCCCTCTGTTACTGACCATCACAGCATCATCTTGGCCACAATGCTGAAATAAAAGCCACCACAAATCAAACTTTCCAATCCAACTTTATCCATATATCCAAATAATATTACATAAACCAATCAACTTTATGCATTCCCTTCGTGATTATCGTACATGTGCCTTTGCCTATCCTAGTGCTCCTACACAGTGCTACCCCAGTGGCTGCAGCATGGCTTGTGGAAAGCTGCTGCCTTTTAGTGGGTGAGACCGCAGATGTCCTTGTAGGACGACCCCGAGGAGCTCTAGATAGCAGGCCGGCTTCAGACTGCACAACAGTCTGGGCTGGCTGGCTGACAGGCAACAACAATGGCACTGGCGGATTGGCAGTGATGGGAGGACGAATGCTGCCATCCTGAGAGAGGACAGCAGGTTCATCCTCCACAGACCCATTGTCACTCCCCAGGGGCAGCGCCTCAGCAATCCTAGTAATCTGCTGGAGTACAGCCTGCTGGACTGCTGTGACACCCTGCAAGTCCCTTTCAACACTGGTAAACCCAGCCATAATGGCACCAGTCTGTGCTTGCATGACTTCAGTCTGAGTTCCATTGCAGCACTCAGCCATTGGGTGGCTTGTGCTTGTGCTGCAATGGAAGATGCGACTTCAGCTATCAGACGTGACGTGATGGTTGTGTCCACAGATGCATTAATGGATCTGCCCAGCCCTTCCACGCTCTGCCCAAAGCCCCATGCAAGGCTGGACTCCTCCATGCTCCTCACCATTGCATTCAGGCATTCTGGCAGAAGCATTTCATTGTGCATACCCATCAGCTTTCTTCTGTAGGCTGCCCCATCAAGGTCTTTATCTGAATCCTATGCAGCAGAACTCGTGTGCAACCTCGACCTCTCGGAGGTGCTGAATACCGTCTCCACCTGCTGTGTCTGCACGCCACTCATGCGCACGTTCAAATCCCACACCAACCTATTCTCTAAAGTACACGGAGTGTCATCATCTGAGCTGGTGGCTGGGAGTGTGAAATCGGGTGACAATGTTTCTTCTTCTTCTTGACTCTCCTCTTTCTCTTATTGTTTGGCCACTGGCTGGGCAGGCTGAATTTCTTGGGAGTCTGAAATGAGAAAGGCACAAGGATAGGATTGAGGTAAGGGGAGGGAGCAAAGCAAGGGGTACATGCTTGCACCATGTGCAGATTGTACATTAGAAGAGATTGTTGGATGAGGGGGAAGTGAGATGTGAGAAGGAGGATAACGTTTGAGGATACCAGCATCTTGTATCTTTCAGCCCCACCACTGGCCAAAGGCTCAGCCATGCCCCTGCCAAGAATGGCCAGCACTGTCTCCTCCAAGGGAGTGAGGTGAGGCAGGCAAACCTGTCCCCTGCCGGTTAAAGTTTACAGGCATCTATTATGCAGCATCTTTTCCTGCAAGAGAAAGGAAAGTGTGTCAGTGAGTGTGGTGTAATGTGCTTGAATGATGTGGCTGTGAGGATTGAATAGGTGACAGTGTGTTCAAACTGTAGATGTGGGTGTGGGTGTGAGGCTTGCAGCAGTGGTAAATGTGTGAGCGTGAGGTGAAGCTATGAATGTCAGGTATGAGTCACGTTTGGTAGAGATTATTGGTAGGTGAGTGATGGGAGTGTGGTGCATTGAGCAGTGTGTGAGGCTAGTGGTATAGATGGTGGGATAAGGCATTTGAAGATGAATACACTGATCTTAGCCATGCGTGTGAGGTCATTAAACTTCTAACATTGGCTATCTGCTCCCACTGCAGTCTTGTCTGTTATCTGGAGGACCTCTCTCCTACAGATGACCTTCTGGACCAATGTCTCCAGTGCTGCATCAGAGAATCTTGGAGCCCTTTCTCTGGCCATTACTCAGTCTTTTACCGACAGTAGCTCCCACAAGCACTCACACCACCTGTTGCGGGCAGAAGGCACCTGTCCTGTAAGAGATATAGACTGATTTTAAGTTGTGCAGGCTAGCTTTAATTGGAGCTAGTCTCACATAAACTTGGGCCCAAATTGAGGGTTTAGCCACCCAGCAGTGCGTTCAGCACTTGGCTCAATGCTACAGTCATGCAAAGTAGCCGGCAGCCTGCAGTCATCCGAAAGGGTGCGGGTTGCTATCACCTTGCAATCCCTGCGCCCGTTTTGGCGGTGGGCGGGGGGGGCTACCTAATTTCTAGGCCAGAAAACCTTATATTT
The DNA here is from genome assembly GCF_044704955.1 of Pristiophorus japonicus. NCBI lineage: Eukaryota > Metazoa > Chordata > Chondrichthyes > Pristiophoridae > Pristiophorus > Pristiophorus japonicus. The sequence continues at coordinate 131,891,575 of NC_091981.1, read as the reverse complement.
GTTGAGTATTGACTAAGTTCATGGAATGCTAACAATCAATATTCATACTCACTGCTTTGTAACCATTGATAAGTTGAAGCCATCCATTCATCAGACATTAGCAATACTCACAACTGATTGGAAAATGACAACCAAAAAACAAGAAAGCCAACATTTACAGGTGCTGAACTTTGTAACATAGGAGGATATACCCAGAATGTTGTTAACATTGGAAAAGGAAAAGAATCCATTGAATCATTGAATAAGGAGAAAGGGTTGAAGGGTGGTTACAACTATTTTAAAGTAAACTTTAAATCAAGTGCCCCCTTGTTAAAGAGGCACTAAAACCGACAAATAAACAAATTATACTTTCGAAAAACTATGGTCAAATTAAAATTTGGTTGCCGGGGGTGGTGATACACTCCAGTCCCTCCAGCGTCCACCTCTCGCGGAAGACCGCGAGCGTACCGGTGGACACCGCGTGCTCCATCTCCAAGGACACTCTGGCTGAGGGGTGGTTACATAGGGTCAGAATTTCCTCAAAGCCCGCCAGCGCCCGATTGCCGCCCAAAAAATTTGCTACGGCTGAGAAGACTTTCGCCGGCAAAAACTTCCCAAAAAAAAATATTTAAGTATGCCCAGCGAAAAATATGGGCCTTGCACCCCCAATCTGAGCGTAAAAGTGCAATTTCGGCAAGACTGGACGGAGCCTAAAGAAAATGGGCGATAAATTTAAGAATCTATAAAAATTTAGCCCGAGGCTGCAGGTTGGACCTAACATGAGAAAAAGAATAAAAATAATTTTTTTTAAAACTTAACTAAAAAATCAAAAAAAACATTCCCAACACACTTTTAAATTAAATCACCCCAACAGATTTTGCAAATAAATAGTAAAAAACCAATCACTTACCTTTTTCTTGCAGATCTACTTAGCTACCGCCCTGCTCCGCTGATCCTCGTGAGTATTTTTAAAAATGTTATACTTACCTACAGGTCCCCGCTCAGCCAAAGATCGCGCCAGGGCGATCTGTGCACGTTGCACACCGCGGTCTGCTCCCCAGCGGTACTTAAAAACCGCCGGCATGCCTCAGCTGGGGAATTTTTCGCCGACCACGTTCTCGCCCAAACTAGCCGATACCACCGAGAAACTGCGGTGAAAGTGTGCAAATTCCAGCCCCATAGAATTATATTGTATTTTCTAGCACAGAAACATGCCACTTAGCCCAACAGGTCTATGCCGGTGTTTATGCTCCAGACGGGCCTCCTCCCACCTTACTTCTTCTCATCCCATCAACATGTCTTTCTATTCCTTTCTTCCTCGTGTAGTTATCTAGCTTCCCCTTAAATGCATTTATGCTAATTTAACCACTCCATGTTCCACATTCATTGAGGTTGTTCAATAAATGAACAGAATGATAAGATGTGATAGATGTCCCTTTTGGGGCAGTGTTGAAAAGAGAGAAATTGTGCAGAATAGCTTTCCAGCACAATTCCATCCCAAAAATGATGATCAAAACTTTCCACCCAAAAAACAGCCAGTGCCTCTTACCACCAGCCCTGAACTCATTCTGTTGCATGTCAGCATTCTTGCCTCTGAATCAGAAGGCTGTGGGTTCAAGTCCCATTCCAGAGACTTGAGCACAAAAATATAGGCTGAGAGAGTGCTGCACTGTCATGAGATCTTTTAGATGAAATGTTAAATCGAGACTCCATCTGCCTTTTCAGGCGGATGTAAACGATTCCATGGGACTATTTCAAAGAAAACGACTGCCTATTTCCTCATAGCAAGCTGTCACAAACAGCAATGTGATAATGACCAGCTAATCTGACTTTTTCATTGATAAATTAAATAAAAGTCTTTCCCTCATGGCCCCTCCACAGCCCCAACTACTTCATGAAAACCTACGTTCCCAACCTTGCTTCAGTAATAGAAAATTCGCATTCTCACCGTTAAAATAAAACTCATTCCATTAAGTTGCATACATCAAGAAAAATGAACTCTGAAGTGGTCATGCAGTTTTTGCATTCTTTAACAATCTTTCCCAAATGAACCAACAATTTCAAACTCTCCAAATGCCTTTCCACCATGTCTACCCCTTGGAACTAAATTCTCACTTTCTTACTGGACTTCCTACTCTTGTATTTCCATAAGGTGTACCCTGAGTGTAAAGACTTTGAGAGGTGGATGGGTGAAAAAGTTCCTCTAGATGCTTCAAGGACTCAAGTGACACTTATCTCAGTGATGCTATTGCTCCTGAAGGACCAACTTCTGGTTGGCTTTTGCTTGTAATGTAAAGAGTGTGAGCCTATGTCTGAAACTCACTCATATGCTAGCATTGTAGAGGATTCTAAGGAAGTGAACTCATTCTTACTCTCGTGAGAGACAGTGACATCTGTTATTGCTCCTTGTAGCCCACTGATGCTAGGCATAGGCTCAGAGGTGCTACTGGTTGTTGAGGGAACAGACCAGATAGTCTCAATTAAGGCTTGAAAGCCTATAAATCTGCCCTGTTAAGACTGAACCTCAATGCAGCTAATGAAGCCACTACAGTCCTTAGTACCTCCTCCTGGCACCGTGTTGCTACACTCTGCAGGATGTTCTGTATGGCCTGATAAACTTCCTGCATTGTGTTGCAGATGCATTTTTCCATCTTCTCAACCATATGCATGGAAACTGTCTCCATTGCCTGCAGATTAGATAAATGCTCCTGAATCATTGATCTTTTGAAGAATGGATCCCTGAGATCTGGGTCCTTGGGCTCCACAGCCAAGGGCAGTCACTTTTCCACTCTCTGGAGAGGAACAAGCTCACTCCACCTCTTGCACTTCCAGATCCTCCTGCTCATTAGTGCCCAATGAAAAGACCTCTGGCTCAGTAACTACTTTCTTTTGGATTTGGTGAGGATGGGACAGGAATTGTGGAGCCATATATCCTGATGCTTTTCACATGGGTTCTCATCTTGCTGTACACAACTCCCTAAAAGGTCAAAAATACAAAAGCTTCTCCAGTCACAGATCTTTTTGAAGAAATAACAACCAAGTCAAATCCCATCTTCTTTGAAATCTTCCTCCTGCTGCCCCCTCTCCACACACTGGGGGCAAAATTCAGTAGCGGTTTGGAGTGCAGCAGCTCAGAGTGGGAAACCCGAGAGTTTGGTAAGTGGGAGAGTTTCAAGGGTTAATCTCTTTTAAACAATTTGGAGGCTAGTGGCAATTGCTAGTAGCTTCTAACTAAGATTAAGTTAAATATTTAGGATTCTTTCAGGCTTAAGCAGAGACAAACCAGCTAGCTCTCCACTAGTTTGCTAATTAGCCAGTTAGTAAAAACTAGTTAAAACCGGTTCTTTAAACAGCTGACTAATGGTGACTCATCTGAGCCACAAGCAGTTGAAAAATCGAGGGCTGTGTGATGGTAGCATGGAGGGTAGCAGCTCAGAGTGGGAAACCTGAGAGTTCGGTAAGTGGGAGAGTTCGATGAAGTGGGGGCAGGAGGTGTTGCTTTGCCTTGTTTTTCCAAACTTTTTCCGCAGAGCGTACCTGAGCGGGAGCCAAACAAGGCCCAAGAGTGCGGATAAAAGCCACAGCAGACCACAGCATATGGCCAGTGTGATCTCCTGGACTAGTTTCGATCACCTGGTTGGGTCGGAGAGGAATTTTCCCAGATGTTTTCCCCAATTGGCCTTGGTTTTTATCTGTTCTTTTTGCCTCTCCCAGGAAATCACAGGGCTCTGGGTGGGGAGAACTCTGCTGTGTGACATCACAGGTAAGGCAGGTAAATGATTGGTAGTGATTGTGGGCTAAGTTTTTTATTTAAATTAACATATAGCATATAACTAAATTCTAAAAACTAACCTTTATTTGCTTAACTAATTTAATAAACTATATAATATGTCCTTACTATACAGTACAAATACACACGAGGCCCATACTTGAGAGAAGGTCACTCTATGACCAGTAACCTTTATTAGCCAGCACTGAAGTGAAGAAGGTGGGTGGAGCTTCCCCTTTTATACCTGAAAGTCTAGGTTAGGAGTGTCTCCCACAAGTTCACCACCTAGTGGTCAATGTTCTCACGGTGTACAACTTAGGTCAGTTTATACATGGATTACAATGGCAGTTGAATAAATGACATCACCTCCCCTCCCCAAAGTCTTATTGGGATCACAGGTTAAATCTCTCTGGTGGTTTACGCTCCCTTGTAGAGCGCCTGAGTTGGGGCTCCGGTTGTTGGGCGCTGGCCTGAGTGTCTGCTGTTTGTGGTGTCTCAGGCCTATCCGCACTGCCCACAGTGACTGGGCTCGCCTCCACTTGGTTCCGGTGTTCGGTCACCTGTGGTGGAGTGAACTCTACATTGTGTTCTTCCTCTGCTTCTTCTATGGAGTTGCTGAACCTCCTTTTTGTTTGATACACGTGTTTGCGGCAGATTTGTCCATTGGTAAGTTTAACTACCAGAATCCTATTCCCTTCTTTGGCAATCACAATGCCTGCGAGCCTTTTGGGCCCTGCAGCGTAGCTGAGGACAAAGACAGGGTCATTGACATCAATACATCGCGTCCTCACATTCCCGTCATGGTCGTCACATTGTGATCGGCGCCTGTTCTCATCAATTTCTTTCATGGTGGGGTATATAAAGGATAACCTGGTTTTGAGCATCCTTTTCATTAGCAGCTCTGCGGGTGGAACCCCTGTGAGCGAGTATGGTCCAGATCTATTGGCCAACAGGAGGTGTGATAAGCGGCTTTGTAGAGAACCCCCTTGGATTCTGAGCATTCCCTGTTTAATTATCTGCACTGCTCGTTCCGCCTGACCGTTTGAGGCCAGCTTGAACGGTGCCGTTCTGACATGGTTGATACCATTTCCTGCCATGAAGTCCTGAAATTCAATGCTTGCAAAGCACGGGCCATTGTCGCTGACCAAGACGTCCGGTAGACCATGGGCAGCGAACATTGCCCGTAGACTTTCTACCGTGGCAGAGGATGTGCTTGAATTGAGAATGTCACACTTGATCCATTTGGAGTAGGCGTCTACCACAACCAAAAACATTTTTCCCATGAAAGGACCTGCGTAGTCCACATGGATGCGTGACCATGGCTTGGCAGGCCAGAACAAGGGGCTAAGGGGGGCTTCCCTGGGCGCATTGCCCAGCTGGGCACACGTGTTGCACCTGCAAACACAAAGTTCCAGGTCTGCATCTATCCCTGGCCACCAAACGTGTGACCTGGCAATTGCCTTCATCATGACAATGCCCGGGTGCTCATTGTGGAATTCTCGGATGAACACCTTCTGCCCATCTGGGGCATGACTACTCAGTTTCCCCATAGTAGGCAATCGGCCTGAATCGAGAGTTCATCCTTGCACCCCTATGAAATGGTTTAAATTCCTCAGGGCATGCCCCATACGTGGCTGCCCAGTCCCCATTCAGGACACATTTCTTGACTAAAGACAGTAGCGGGTCTCTATTTGTCCAAACTTTGATCTGACGGGCTGTCACGCGTGAGCCTTCGCTTTCGAAAGCTTCAATAGCCATGACCATCTCAGCAGCATGCTCGGTTGCCCGGTGGTGGCTAGTGGGAGCCTGCTGAGTGCATCGGCACAGTTTTCAGTGCTCGGTCTGTGCCAAATTGTATAGTCATAGGCGGCTAACGTGAGTGCCCACCTCTATATGCGGGCCGACGCATTTTCATTTATGGCCTTGTTGTCGGCCAAAAGGGACGTTAGGGGTTTGTGATCTGTCTCCAGCTCAAATTTCCTGCCAAACAGGTACTGATGCTTTTTTTTTACTGCATATACACATGCAAGCGCTTCCTTTTCTACCATCCCTTAGCCCCTTTCTGCCTGGGACAGACTTCTGGAGGCATAAGCTACCGACTGCAACTGACCCTTGGCATTAACATGCTGCAACACACACCCGACCCAATAGGACGACGCATCGCACGTTAAAACAAGTTTCTTACATGGGTCATATAGAGTTAACAGATTGTTGGAGCAAAACAAATTGCGTGCTCTACCAAGAGCCCTTTCCTGGCTGTCCCCCCAGACCCATTTGCGACCTTTGCATAGGAGCACGTGTAGAGGCTCTAACAGCGTGCTCAATTTGGGAAGAAAGTAGTTCAGTAGCTCTAGGAACGAACTCGGCTCCATCATGTTACGGGGTCTGGGTGCTCTCTGGATCGCTTCCGTTTTGGATGCAGTAGGTCTGATCCCGTCTGCTGCTACCCTCATCCCCAGGAATTCTACCTCCGGAGCTAGGAAGATGCACTTCGCCTTTTTCAGTCGCAGACCTACCCACTCCAGTCTGCAAAGCAGCTCCTCCAGGTTGTGGAGGTGTTCTTCAATATCGCAACCCGTGATGAGGATGTCGTCTTGAAAAACCACCATCCTTGGAATCGACTTGAGGAGACTTTCCATGTTTCGTTGAAAGATCGCGGCGGCCGAGCGAATCCCGAATGGACATCTGTTGTACTCAAACAACCCCTTGTGTGTCGTGATGGTGGTCAGCTTTTTCGACTCACTCGCCAGCTCCTGGGTCATGTAAGCTGAGGTCAGGTCCAATTTTGAAAAAAGTTTGCCACCCGATAGCGTCGCAAAGAGGTCCTCCGCTCTCGGTAGCGGGTACTGGTCTTGGAGTGACACCCAATTGATGGTGGCCTTGTAATCACCACATATCCTGACCGACCCATCCACCTTGAGCACCGGCACAATCGGGCTCGCCCAGTCGCTAAATTCGACTGGTGAGATGATGCCTTCCCTCAGCAAGCGGTCCAATTCACCTTCTATCTTTTCCCGCATCACGTACGGCACCGCTCTGGCCTTGTGGTGTACTGGGTGTCCGGGTTTATGTGAATCACTACCTTGGTCCCCATGAAAGTGCCAATGCCGGGTTGAAATAGTGAGTCAAATTTGTCCAGGACCTGTGAGCATGATATTTGCTCCACTGAAGAAATTGCATTGACATCGCCCCATTTCCAGTTCATGACAGCAAGCCAACTCCTCCCCAGCAGCACAGGACCATCCCCCGGGACAATCCAGAGTGGCAACCTGTTCTCCGAATCTTTGTGGGTCACGACTACCATGGCGCTGACTAGCACCGGAATGATCTCCTTTGTATATGTCCGTAGCTGTGCGTCAATCGGCACTAATTTTGGCCTCCTGGCCTTGGATGCCCACAACTTATCAAACTGTTTAATACTCATCAGGGACTGGCTGGCCCCCATGTATAACTCCATTGATACTGGGATGCCACTGAGGGGCACTTACATCATTATCGGTGGCGTCCTGGTATATGAACTGTATATGTGCTCCACATGAACTCACTGAACTTCAGCTTCCAGCGATTTCCCCCAGTGTCCATTTGGCCTCGTAGGGCTTACATCGGGCCCGTCCTCCTCGTACATCAATCTCACTGCAGGCTTCCTGCACATACGTGCCAAGTGACTGCTGATGTTGCAGTTTCTGCAGGTATATTGCTGATACCTGCAAGCTCTGGCTGGGTGTTTGCCTCCACACCTCCAACATGAGCCGTTGTTGGAAACAATAGGTCGATTACCAGTCGATCGTCTCTGACTGTCTCTGTAACTGTCCTTAAGCGCACCATTGACAGGTGTTGATGGCCCCATTACTGGCCGCATTGTCCCTTGCGATCGCATGAATCGCCGTTCAGCTAGCCATTAACACTGTTGAATTCCCCCTTTGGGTTCGACTACATGCTCGGGCATGTCCGATTGCCCCTGTCTGCCTGGAGAACTGTGTGCCGCATTAACAATGTTGACTCCCTGTCCATTTGCTTCATTTAAACCAAGATTTTTGTCAAACATCATTCTGGCCTCTTCCTCCCCTGAGATAAATGTCTGGGCCATCAAAGCCACCGTTTCCAGGGTCAAGTCTTTGGTCTCAATCAGTTTCCTGAAAATCCCAGCGTGCCCGATGCCCTCAATAAAAAAGTCTCGCAGCATCTCTGCTCTGCATGCATCTGAGAACTTACATAGGCTCGCCAGTCGCCAGAGGTCTGCCACGAAGTCTGGAACGCTTTGCCCTTCTTGCTGCCGGTGCGTGTAAAACCGGTGTCTCGCCATGTGCATGCTGCTCGCCGGTTTAAAGTGTTCCCTGATCAACTTACTGAGGTCTTCAAAAGTCTTGTCCGCCAGCTTCTCTGGCGCTGGAAGGTCCTTCATCAGGGGGTACGTCCTGGATCCACAAACCGTCAGGAGATGAGCCCTGTGTTTGTCGGCCGAATCCTGTCCCAGCCATTCCTTAGTGACAAAATGTTGCTGTAGTCTCTCAATAAAATTGTCCCAATCATCACCAACACAGTACCTCTCGTCTGCTGCTAGTGACCATGCTCGTGTGGTTTAAATCCCAGTTTCTCATCGCCAATAATATGTCCTTACTATACAGTACAAATGCACACGAGGCCCATACTTGAGAGAAGGTCACTCTGTGACTAGTAACCTTTATTAGCCAGCACTGAAGTGAAGAAGGTGGGTGGAGCTTCCCCTTTTATACCTGGAAGTCCAGGTTAGGAGTGTCTCCCACAAGTTCACCACCTAGTGGTCAGTGTTCTCACGGTGTACAACTTAGGTCAGTTTATACATGGGTTACAATGATAGTTGAATACATGACACGATATAGGGTAAATACTTTGATTAACACTAAACGAATTAAGTAAATAAAATAATGGGAAAACAGGAGATGTGTTGCTGCTGCAATATGTGGGAGCTTCTGGACGCTTTGGTCCAGGGCGACTACATCTGCGGTAAGTATCTGCAGCTCGACGAACTACAGCTCCGAGTTGAGGAGCTGGAGTCCGAGCTGCAGATATTGTGAGACATCAGGGAGGGTGAAAGTTACCTGGACCTTTTGCTCCAGGAGGCAGCCACACCCTCGAGGTTAAATACTTTGAATTGACACATAGTCAGGGACAGGAGAGTGTGACTGCGAGTGAGGCAGGTACGGGGATCCAGGAGGTAGTATTGCAGGAGCCTCAATCCCTGCACTTGTCCAATAGATTTGAGGTTCTTGCGACCCTTGTAGACAAGTGTGCAGACTGCGGGGTGGATGAGCAGACTGACGAAGGCACCGTGGTGCAGAAAACCATTCAAGTGGGGGGAGTAAAGTGGAAGGTGGTTGTAGTAGGGGACAGTATAGTTAGGGGGATAGATAGGGTTCTCTGCAGCCGAGAACGTGGGTCCCGAAGGCTGTGTTGCCTACCCGGTGCCAGGGTAAAGGACATCCTCCAGGCTGAAGAAGAACATGGAGTGGGAGGGGGAGGATCCAGTTGTCGTGCTACAGGTAGGTACTAATGACATTGGTAGGACTAAGAAAGAGGTTCTGCTGAGAGAGTTTGAGCAGCTAGGGATTAAATTGAAAAGCAGAACCACAAAGGTAATAGTCTCTGCATTATTACCTGAGCCACGAGCAAATTGGCATCGGGTCAATAGAATCAGGGAGCTGAATGCGTGACTCAGAGGTTGGTGTGGGGGAAGTGGGTTTTGATTCGTGGGGCACTGGCACCAATACTCGGGAAAGAGAGAGCTGATCCGTGGGGACGGCCTACACCTGAACTATGCCAGAACCAGAGTTCTAGCGAATCGAATAACTCGGAAGGTAGACAGGGCTTTAAACTAAATAAGGGGTGGTGGGGGAGGGTCTAGGGGAGAGAAATCTAGAATGCTAAAGAGAAAAGAAAAGGAAGCAATGCAGGAAAGTGATTGTGGTAAGGATAACCAGATTATGTCAGGAAGGGACAGAGCATACAAACAAAAGAGTGCACTAACAAATAGGGTCCAGATAAGAAAAAATAGCGATAAGACAAATAGAGCTATAGTACAAAATAATGTTAAGATGTCTAATAATAAAAAGACAAATCTAAAAGTTCTGTATCTGAATGCACAAAGCATCCGTAATAAGGTAGGCGAATTAACAACGCAAATAGATGTAAACGGATACGATATAGTTGCAATTACGGAGACATGGTTGCAGGGTGACCAGGGTTGGGAACTGAATATCCAAGGATATTCGATATTTAGGAAGGACAGGCAAAAAGGAAAAGGGGGTGGTGTGACGTTGTTAGTAAAGGATGAAATCAGAGCAAGAGAGAGAAAGGATATTGGCTCTGAAAAATGAAGATGTAGAATCAGTCTGGGTGGAGCTAAGGAACACCAAGGGGCAGAAAACAATGGAGGGAGTTGTCAATAGGCCTCCAAACAGTAGTAGTAGTAATGTAGGGGACGGCATCAAACAGGAAATTAGAGATGCGTATAACAAGGGTACTACAGTAATTGTAGGTGAAACATAGAAACATAAAAAATAGGTGCAGAAGCAGGCCATTCAGCCCTCCGAGCCTGCACCACCATTCAATGGCTGATCATGCAACTTCAGTACCCGACTCCCGCCTTCTCTCCATACCCGCTGATCCCCTTAGCCGTAAGGGCCACATCTAACTCCCTCTTGAATATAACTAACGAATTGGACTCAACAACTTTCTGCGGTAGAGAATTCCACAGGTTCACCACTCTCTGGGTGAAAAAGTTTCTCCTCATCTCGGTCCTATATGGCTGACCCCTTATCGTTAGTCTGTGACCCCTGGTCCTGAACTTCCCCAACATCGGGAACATTCTTCCTGCATCTAACCTGCCCAGTCCCATCATAATTTTATATGTTTCTGTGAGATCCTCTCTCATTCTTCTAAATTCCAGTGAGTATAAGCCGAGCCGATCCAGTCTTTCTTCATATGTCAGTCCTGCCATCCTGGGAATTAGTCTGGTGAACTTTCGCTGCACTCCCTCATAGCAAGCACGTCCTCCCTCAGATTAGGAGACCAAAACCACACACAATATTCAAGGTGTGGTCTCAACTAGGCCCTGTACAACTGCAGCAAGACCTCCCTGCTCCTATAATCAAATCCCCTCACTATGAAGGCCAACATGCCATTTGCTTTCTTTACTGCCTGCTGTACCTGCATGCCTTCCTTCAGTGACTGATGAACCATGACACCCAGCTCTCATTGCACCTCCCCTTTTACTAATCTGTCACCATTCAGATAATAATCTGCTTTCCTGTTTTTGCCACCAAAGTGGATAACCTCACATTTATCCACATTATACTGCATCGACCATGCATTTGCCCACTCACCTAACCTGTCCAAGTCACCCTGCAGCCTCTTGGCATCCTCCTCACAGCTCACACTGCCACTCAGCTTAGTGTCATCTGCAAACTTGGAGATATTACATTAAATTCCTTCGTCTAAATCATTAATGTATATTGTAAATAGCTGGGGTCCCAGCACTGAACCCTGCGGCACCCCACTAGTCACTGCCTGCCATTCTGAAAAGGACCCGTTTATTCCCACTCTTTGCTTCCTGTCTGCCAACCAGTTCTCTATCCACATCAATACATTACCCCCAATATCATGTGCCTTAATTTTGCACACCAATCACTTGTGTGGGACCTTGTCAAAAGCCTTTTGAAAGTCCAAATACACCACATCCACTGGTTCTCCCTTATCCACTCTACTAGTTACATCCTCAAAAACCCCTGGAAGATTTGTCAAGCATGATTTCCCTTTCATAAATCCATGCGACTTGGACCGATCCTGTCACTGCTTTCCAAATGCGTTGCTATTACATCTTTAATAATTGATTTCAGCATTTTCCCCACCACCGATGTCAGGCTAACCGGTCTATAATTCCGTTTTCTCTCTCCCTCCTTTTTTAAAAAGTGGGGTTACATTAGCTATCCTCCAATCCATAGGTACTGATCCAGAGTCCATGGAATTTTGGAAAATGACCACCAATGCATCTACTATTTCTAGGGCCACTTCCTTAAGTATTCTGGGATACTTTCCTGACTAATAAGGATTTCTCTCAGTTCCTCCTTCCCGCTAGACCCTCGGTCTCCTAGTATTTTCGGGAGGTTATTCATGTGTTCCTTAGTGAAGACCGAACCAAATTATTTGTTCAATTGGTCTGCCATTTCCTTGTTCCCCATTATGAATTCAGCTAATTCTGACTGCAAGGGACCTACATTAGTCTTCACTAATCTTTTTCTCTTCACATATCTATAGAAGCTTTTGCAGTCAGTTTTTATGTTCTCTGCAAGCTTACACTCATACTCTATTTTCCCCCTCCTAATTTAACCACTAGTCCTCCTCTGCTGAGTTCTAAATTTCTCCCAGTCCTCAGGTTTGCTGCTTTTTCTGGCCAATTTATATGCCTCTTCCTTGGATTTAACACTATCCCTAATTTCCCTTGTTAGCCACCTTTCCTGTTTTATTTTTACGCCACACAGAGATATACAATAGTTGTAATTCATCCATGTGATCTTTAAATGTCTGCCATTGCCTATCCACTGTCAACCCTTTCGGTATCATTCTCCAGTCCATCCTAGCCAAATCACGCCTCGTACCATCGAAGTTTCCTTTCTTTAAGTTCAGTACCCTAGTTTCTGAATTAACTGTGTCGCTCTCCATCTTAATGAAGAATTTCACCATATTATGGTCAGTCTTCCCCAAGGGGCCACGCACGACCAGATTGCTAATTAATCCTCCCTCGTTACACAAGACCCAGTCTAGGATGGCCTGCTTTCTCGTTGGTTCCTCGACATATTGGTCTAGAAAACCATCCCTATACACTCCAGGAAGTCCTCCTCCACAATATTGCTACCAGTTTGGTTAGCCCAATCAATATGTAGGTTAAAGTCACCCATGATAACTGCTGTACCCTTATTGCACGCATCCCTAATTTCCTGTTTGATGCCATCCCCAACCTCCCTACTGCTGTTTGGTGGTCTGTACACAACTTCCACTAACGATTTCTGCCCTTTGGTGTTTCGCAGCTTTATCCATTTAGATTCCACATCATCCAAGCTAATGTCCTTCCTTACTATTGCGTTAACCTCCTCTTTAACCATTAACGCTACCCCACCTCCTTTTCTTTCCTGTCTATCCTTCCTGAATATTGAATACCCCTGGATGTTGAGTTCCCAGCCTTGGTTACCCTGGAGCCATGTCTCCGTAATCCCGATTACATCATATCCGTTAACAGCTATCTACGCAGTTAATTCATCCACCTTATTACGAATGCTCCTCGCATTGAGACTCAGGGCCTTTAGGCTTGCTTTTTTAACACTCCTTGTTAAGTATTGAATAAAGAGTCTGACCAGATACTGTGAGCTCAAAGTAAGGTGTGACTGTAGTCCTTTATTACAGGTCTCAAGAGTCCCTCTCCAGCCTGTGAGGCCTCCTTATGTACAGGTGCTCCCAAGGGATTGTGGGATCCCTTGGGACTCCAGGGGATGAGCCCTCTGGTGGTTAAACAAGGTATTTACAGGTTTACATATATAACAACACTCTTCCCCGCCCCCCCGCCCCCAAAGTCAATAGTGTAACTATTTACAATGTGAGTTGATCTGGGGCCTTCCTTTCTCTGGTTGATCAGCTCAGTGCAAATGCTGGTTTTGGTGAGTCGTTTGTTAGGCTCTCGCTGGGCTGCTGTGCAGCTGGCCTTGCTGGGCTGACTGGCGTGGTGAGTCCTGCTGGACTGCTGCGGGTGATGGGTTTTGCTTCGTGGTCAACCGCCCGGTTGGTTGCCACTGGTGTGTGTGTTGGAGGGTCAAAAAAGGTAGAGTCTATTGTGGATTGCTCTGGATAGTCTGTAAATCTGAGTTTGGTTTGGTCCAAGTGTTTCCTCTAGGTGAGTCCATTTGAAAGTTTGACCAGAAACACCCTACTCCCCTCTTTGGCCACGACAGTGTCGGGAAACCATTTGCGACCTTGTCCATAGTTCAACACAAATATAGGATCATTAATCTCGATTTCGCGTGACTCATTTGCGCAATCATGTTGTGTATTCTGTTGAAGCCACCTGCTCTCTACCTGTTCATGTAAATCAGGGTGGGCTAACGAGAGCCTTGTCTTAAGTGCCCTTTTCATGAGCAGTTCAGCGGGGGGAACCCCAGTGAGCAAGTGGGATCTTGTGCGGTAAATAAACAGCACTCGGGATAGGCGAGTCTGCAGTGAGCCTTCAGTTACCCTTTTCAAGCTCTGCTTGATTGTTTGCACTGCTCTCTCTGCCTGACCATTGGACAGTGGTTTAAATGTGGCAGATCTGACATATTTCATCCCATTATGGGTCATGAACTCTTTGAACTCGGCACTGATGAAGCACAGCCCATTGTCACTCACACGGACGTCAGGCAGGCCGTGCATGGCAAACATGGTCCGCAGGCTTTCAATGTTGGCAGCGGATGTGCTTGCCGACATTATCTCACATTCAATCCATTTGGAGTATGCATCTACAACCACTCGGAACATTTTTCCCAAGAACGGGCCTGCATAGTCGACATGGACCCTGGACCACGGTTTGGAAGGCAAGACTATAAACTTAGTGGCGCCTCCCTGAGTGCATTGCTTAACTGTGAACATGAGTAACATTTTTGCATGCAGGACTCTAAATCTGCATCGATACTGGGCCACCACATGTGGGATCTGGCTATCGCTTTCATCATTTAAATGCCTGGATGGGTACTGTGGAGATCACTGATGAAAGTGTCCCTGCCCTTTTTTGGCACCACTACCCGATTACCCCATAGAAGGCAGTCTGCCTGTATAGACATTTCATCTTTGCGCCGCTGGTACGGCTTTATTTCTTTCTGCATTTCTAACCGGACACTGGACCAACTCCCGTGGAGCACACAGTTTTTTTTACTAAGGATAGTAAGAGGTCCTGGCTCGTCCAGGTTCTAATCTGTCGGGCGGTAACAGGTGATTGCTCACTCTCGAATGCTTCCATTACCATGACTAAATCTGGGGGCTGTGCCATCTCCACCCCTGTGGTGGGCAATGGCAGCCTACTGAGAGCATCGGCACAGTTTTTTGTGCCTGGCCTGTGGCGGATGGCGTAGTTGTATGCGGACAATGTGAGCGCCCATCTCTGGATGCAGGCTGATGCATTCGTATTTATCCTCTTACTTTCAGAAAAGAGGGATATCAGTGGCTTATGGTCAGTTTCCAATTCAAATTTGAGCCCAAACAGATATTGATGCATTTTCTTTACCCCATAAACACACGCTAACGCTTCTTTTTCGATCATGCTGTAGGCCCTCTCAGCCTTAGACGGACTTCTGGATGCATAAGCAACCGGTTGCAATTTCCCAGATTCATGAGCAGGTTGCAATACACACCCAACACCATATGACAACGCATCACATGCTAGTACCAAACGCTTACATGGATCATACAACACAAGCAATTTGTTTGAGCGTAACAGTTTTCTAGCTTTTACAAAGGCATTTTCTTGGCTTTTACCCCATACCCATTCATCTCCTTTACTCAGTAAAGAGTGCAGTGGTTCTAACAGTGTGCTAAGACCCGGTAAGAAGTTACCAAAGTCGTTCAGGAGTCCTAGAAACGGCCGCAGCTCCGTCACGTTCTGCGGTCTCGGTGCGTTCTCGGTTGCCTCCGTTTTCGAATCGGTGGGCCTGATGTCGTCCGCCGGGATTCTTCTCTCCAGGAACTCCACTTCAGGCCTCAGGAAAACACACTTCGAGCATTTTAACCTGAGCCCCACGCGAGTAAGCCGACTGAGAACCTTCTCCAGGTTCTGCAGGTGCTCGACGGTGTCCCGACCTATAACCAAGATGTCGTCCTGGAAGACCACGGTGCGCGAGACCGACTTCAGTAAGCTTTCCATGTTCCTCTGGAATATCGCCACGGTTGATCGAATCCCAAACGAGCATCTGTTGTAAATGAAGAGACCTTTCTGCATGTTGATGCAGGTGAGGCCCTTCAATGATTCCTCCAGCTCCTGTGTCATGTAGGCCGTGGTCAAATCCAGCTTCATGAACATTTTTCCTCCCGTCAGCGTCGCAAATAGGTCGTCTGCATTTGATAGCGGGTATTGATCCTGTAGGGAGAAACGATTGATAGTTACTTTGTAATCACCACAGATTCTGATGGTGCCATCTCCCTTGAGGACTGGAACAATTGGACTGGCCCATTCGTTGAAATCGATCAGCAAAATGATGCCCTCTCATTGCAGCTGGTTCAACTTAATCTCCACCCTCTCTCTCATCATAAACTGTACTTCTCTCGCTTTGTGATGGATGGGTCGCGCCCGCAGAATCAGGTGGATCTGCACTTTTGTTCCTTGGAACTTCCTGATGCCTGGTTCGAACAGCGAGGGGAACTTGTTTAGGACCTGGGCACATGAAGTGTCGTCGACGGACGAGAGCGCTCGGACGTCATCCCTGTTCCAGCATATCTTCCCTTGCCAGCTCCTGCCGAGCAGCGTGGGGCCATCGCCCGGTACCACCCAGAGTGGTAACTTGTGCACCGCTCCATCATAGGAGACGTTTACAGGAGCACTGCCGATTACGGGAATCAGTTCCTTTGTATAAGTTCTCAGTTTAGTACGAATGGGGGTCAGGACAGGCCTTGAGGCCTTGCTGCACCATAATTTGCCGAAAGTCTTTTTGCTCATTATGGATTGGCTCGCACCCGTGTCCAGCTCCATTGACACCGGGAGTTCATTTAATTCAACTTCCAGCATAATCAGTGGATACTTCGTGGTAAATGTGTGCACCCCATACACCTCTGCCTCGTCGGTCTGAGGCTCTGGTTCGTCGTGATCCACCATGGATCTATCCTCCTCTGCAGGATTAGTATGGTTTACAGCTCACCTGCACATACGTTGGAGGTGTCCCATTGTCCCACAGCCCTTGCAAAGATATCCTTTTGAAGTGGCATGAATGGAAACGATGATCACCCCCGCAGCGCAGGCCTTGCATTCACCACCCTTGATGGTGGACTCTGAGACATCTACGAACGTGCAGCTGCAGGTATGTGAGGCCTGCCCTGTACATTACGATTCAAAAACATTACTTTGTTCACAGTACTTGCAGCAGCACTCGTTGCTG
The DNA here is from genome assembly GCF_044704955.1 of Pristiophorus japonicus. NCBI lineage: Eukaryota > Metazoa > Chordata > Chondrichthyes > Pristiophoridae > Pristiophorus > Pristiophorus japonicus. The sequence continues at coordinate 131,874,685 of NC_091981.1, read as the reverse complement.
AGAGATTTGTTTGGTATTGTCACTGGTGGCAATGAATGCCTGGGCTATCGCTATGGCTTTACTCAAGGTTGGGATCTCTACAGTCAAAAAAGTTTGTGAAGTATTACTTCATGGCCAATGCCAAGCATGTGCTCCAAGTGTCCTTCAGCTTCGCAATGTCCTACAAGGTGTCTTAGCTCGACGATGTAGCTCGCCACTTCCTGGCCTTCAGACCTCTTGTGCGTGTAGAACCGCTACCTCGCCATCAGAGCGCTTTCCTTTGGGTTTAGATGCTCCCGGACCAGTGTGCACAAATCATCATACGACTTCTCTCTGGGTTTCGCTGGAGCAAGCAGATTTTTCATGAGGTCATATGTTGGTGCCCTGCAAACGGTGAGGGGATCGCCCTTCGCTTGGCAGCGTTTGCTTTTCCTTCCAGCTCGCTGGCCGCGAAGCATTGGTTGAGTCACTCCACGAAGGTTTCCCAATCATCTCCCTCCGAAAATTTCTCCAGGATGCCCACTGTTCTCTGCATCATTACGGTGGGGTTCGTCACCTGTATCTCGTCACCAGTTGTTAAGTATTGAATAAAGAGTCTGACCAGATACTGTGAGCTCAAAGTAAGGTGTGACCATAGTCCTTTATTACAGGTCTTTACAGTCAAAAAAGTTTGCGAAGTATTAATTCATGGCCAATGCCAAGTAAAAGGAAATCCCTGAGCATGTGCTCCAAGTGTCCTTCAAATTCGCAATGTCCTGCAAGGCGTTCACAGTTTTTGACATACCCTTCCATTTCTTGCTGTATTCCAGGCCACCGGCATAGCTCCTTCAATTTGGCCATGGTCTTATCTATTCCTTGATGCCCATTGATATCGTGGCATTTGTAAATCACTTCTCCCCTTTCTGACACCAGGGCTACATATTTGCCATCTTTAAGTATTACTCCGTCGTGGAGCTGTAAATTTTGTCCTAGGTATGGTTTGGGACCTGGGTTTCCTAATTGTATGTTAAGATCAAGGTCTGTAGCCTGACTGGCTGCCAAGTCCAGTATAGGGCGGGTATCAGCAACTGGTGCCATTGGTGCGGTTTTTACGTTTTCCAAGGGGTCCCATAGGAAACCTGTATGGGCTGCTTCTTTTGCTCGTTTGTCCGCCATTCGGTTCCCTAAGGGGGTATTCTTAGCATGTGCTTTGACTTTGGTTATGAAGTACAGACCTTGGTTTGAGGTGGCTGTATCAAAAATCAATTTTAAAAGTGGGGCTGTAGCTTGCTAGCCTCCGTCTGCGGAGGTGAAACCTCTAGCTTGCCAGATGGGCAGGAAGTCAGTCAGACTATTACATGTGTAACTGCTGTCAGAATAAAGTTGGATAGGTGTCAGGTAGTCTTCTGAGTCCATGACTATGTGGGCGATCATGCTTAGTTCTGCAATTTGAGCTCCTTTACTGCCTTCTAATTTAATTGGCGTCTGTTCTAAAGCCTGTTTGCCGTCCGGGGTCATTTTTATTACTGAGAATCCTGCGCACTGCTGCCCATTTATAATTGCGGAAGAGCCGTCCACGTAAACATGGGTTTTAAATTCGACTTCGTGACTGTTGTCTCTTCCTCCCTCCCTTTCTGACTGAAAAGGACCATCTAAGGTACCTGAAGTCAAAATCTCGCACTGATGTGGGTCGCCGGGGTACATGTTGTGAGCTAGATTACTAGTCTTGGGCTGGTACTTGACTGCAATGTCCCGTCCTTGGAGAAGGAGGGTCTATCGTGCGATTCGCTGGGAACTGACTGAGCCTTCCTCGAGATTTCCGTCCATCAGCATTTTGATGAGGGTGTGTGGCGTTAAGATAATAAGGGGGCTAAGTCCAATTATGGGGGAGAATTTATGTACTGCCCAAAAGACACTGAGAAGATTCTTCTCACAGGGCTGGAAAGTCGCTTCCACTGGTGTTATGACACGTGAGGCGTAAGTATGGGTTGGAGTTTGTCATGATGGTGCTGTAACAGTATCCTGAGAGGCCTGTGTTATCAGCGGCTGTCTCTAATTAAAAGGGTAGGGAAGGGTTTAAGTAGGGAGTGGGCGGTTACAAGGGCCTGTTTAAATGCTTAGAACGCGTGCTGTTCTGAGTCGCCCCACGTCCACTGAATTCCCTTTTTGAGCAGTTGCTACAGGGGTTTTGCTACTAGAGAGTAGGCTTCTATGTGGTCACAGCAGTACCCGATAATACCGAGGAAGGAATGGAATGAGGGTACATCCGTTGGGACGGGGAAGCTTGCGGCCGCCTCCTTCCTTTGCAAGTTTACTTCTCGCAGACCGTGGGTGACAGTCATTCCGAGGTACTGCATAGAGGATTTTCCTATCTGAGCCTTTTTTGGGTTTAACTTAATTCCAATATTGAAACAGGCGCGCAGCAGCTCGTCTAACAACTTGATGTGTTATTCCAGTGTATGTGTTTGTAAAAGTATCTCATCTACTTGGAGCACAAGGGCCGAGGGCTACGAGAAACCCTTAAAGCTGCGGGTTAAGATGTTGGAGAAAATTGAAGAGCTGTGATGAAAGCCTTGAGGCAATCGGGTCCAGGTATCCTGTTGCTCCCCGTGAGTGAAAACGAACTTGTATTGACATTCCTCCGCCAAGAGGATGGACCAAAATCCATTACTAATGTCTAATACTGAAGAAAAACTTTGCAGCCGGGATAACTGGATAATGACATCAGGCGCACTAGCCACGGTGACCGCGGATGGCGGGGTCGTCCTGTTAAGGACTCTATAATCTATAGTCATTCTCCACGACTTATCTGGTTTTTGTACCGGCCAGACAGGAGAATTGTTAACAGACGCAAGGGGTCGTAGGACTCCTTGTTCTAACAAACTGTGTATAATACTGTCTATATCACCCTGAGCGGTTGCTGGTATCCTATACTCTCGTTGAGAAGGCGGGTCGGGTCCTGTAACTAGGACTTTAGTATTCATTTTACCGCACTCATGTTTATGGGTAGCAAAAGCATGCGCATTCTGAAGTAGAATTTCCTGTAGTTCAGGGGATGGGGTCATCTCTGAAGGGTTAAAAGTGAAAGTTTTCATACAACACACCGGCGCATCATATGTTCCGGTGGGTATCTCGACTTGCTGCATTAAGTCTGACATTCTCCATATACATCTATTGACCGGGTCATCGGCTAAATTATAAATTCTCATAAAATCAATCCCTATAATATCGGTCTTTCCCATGATGGGTGGAGTGGATAGGCATGAATGTTGAAAGAAATAGTGTCCCAATCCTATTTCTATCGGCTCAGTGAACATTGCTATGAAGCTGTGGCCAGTAAAACCACTAAGTAAGACTTTCTGGTCCTTCATTTCATTGTGCGTGAATTGGTGTTTACTACTGAGGCAGGTTCTAGATCCTCCCGTTCCCATAAAAATGTGGTATCGCGACCTCTTACGGTACCTAAAACTGTCGGGCGTCTATGGTTATCATACTCTACCTTACACACGACTTCCGAGGTCGGACCCCGTCAATAGTCATAATCTTGTTCGTGGTACGGGTTCATTCTCCCCTTTCCATCCCTTTGATTAGAGCTGGGGGTGACCCTGGGCTTGTAACACTGACTCTGCCAGTGCCCGGTCTCTCCACAGTTATAACTTGGCCCTCGGGGAGCGAGGTGGGGTCCAGCAGAATTCCTTAGACCGGAGTTGTAGGGGCCGGGATCACGTGGTCCTTCTACCCGCCGTTGTCCCTGATCGTGCCCATGTCCGAGGGCTGTCTGATATGCATGCACTTGTCCTTTTTGGACTGTGGGTTTGAGGTTTTCCTGGTACTCTCTCCATGCACTAGTCATGCTTCTAATGATCCATGCTTCTGTGTGGGTCTTATCAGAGGCTTCAAAATACTTTACTGATGCTTTACTATGATCATTAGCGTGGGAACATAAGGTTTTCCGCCAATGTGTATTTAGGGCATCTGTCAAGGTTGTTCTATCCAAACCTGCTCCAAAGACGGTTTTAAATACAATCCACAATCTTCCTGCATAGGCGACAGAGTGTTCCTGTTCTCTCTGTTTAAATTGAGCCATTTCGTCTACTGGGTTTTTACAATCTACTCCAGCGGCTGCCTCCACGGCTACCCACATGTCCGTTAGGGTGCCTGTGCCTAGCTGTTGTTCTTGGGGAAGAGCTCCGAAAATAATGGGTCCCACACATAGGGGTATAAATGTAACCGTCTCCACATCGTCTAAACCATGTTGCTGCGGTCTGGTTTACAGCTGCTCTCCATAAGTGGTAGTCCTTCCCATCGAACGGAGTCACTTCCTTAGCTAAATCTTTCAACTGGGTTATGGAGAAGGGGGTTACGTATGTGGAGGGTGCATTGGCATCTGCTCCAGGAGTACGGGTAGTAGTTACGGGGTGCATGGGGATAGGATCATTCTGCGAGGGTCCTGAGTATGGGGGTGGGCGGTCATGGCCGGGCGCCTGTGGGGGCGGACGATACTCCCAGCGATCCGTACCTGAGCTACCATCACCGCCGCAGGGATCACTTTCACATGTCCCTCCCTGGTTCTCTCAATTTTGTCAGAGCACTTGGGGGCCATCTTTCCAAAAAGCATGCAGAACACCCTTTTGCACGATCAATTGGCTTTCTAATTCTTTAATCGTTTTCTTGCACTGAGTATGGTCTGCTCTGTTTTCCCTATCGGTCATGTGAGCCGCTTGAAGGAATCTAAAACTGGCTGCTAATTCGCGACCTTTGTTTTCTAAATCATATACTTGGTTTTGAGCTTCTGTGCACTTTTGCCTCATTTTCTCTTCATTTTGCTTGCTATTTTCTGCCATAGTCATACTCGAGGTCAGATGCAATGTATGGAGTTTTTTTATCATTTTGGATAGTCTAAATTTGATTGGCTTGCTCTGCCAATTTAAGCCTCAATCCCTTAACTTCGACTGTCCATTTTCCTGCGTCTGTCTGACGTCCTGATTTTTCGTGCTCCCATTGGTTTTGTAACGTTATGTTGAGGTCTCTCTGCTTAAGTAATTCTGCATAACATGCTGCCATTAAGATGCATTTAAACTCCCTCTTCTTTTCTTTTTTAGTTTTGTCAAAGAATGAGTCTCCTCCAGGAAATCCGGGTGAGCTCATTGTTTCAAGCTATCCCCTGATATTTTCGATTAGGGTCTGGTTAAACTGCTCTTCCCATGACTGGGAGGTTCCACCTTTTCCTGCCATTTCTCCTATGTCTTTCTTATTTTAATTTATTTTAACTCAGAATCGTCCCATCTGGGTCGCCAATGTTTCACAAACGGCAATTTTGCTAGTCGTGTGACCAATAGTTGCCTGCGACGGTTCCTGAGTTAAATGTCAAATTACACACTCGACAATGACCGTACCGTTAATGTTCGTTTAATACAGAAAAGGTACAAGACTCACTACTTATACTCTATAATTTCCCAATATAGAAGAAGTACAAGACTCACCACTTATAATCTATTTAACTCTGCTTAACTCTGCAGAAAGGCATTCCAAAGGGTGTTCCTTTCCGCTCAAAATATAATCATAGTTACCCAATACCTCCCCGGGTGATCAATCCGGTCCTGACACTGTTCCTTCAAGGGTCGCTCCCCTGGTCCCTGCTTCTGTCGAGTGTTGTTCCCAGGTTCTCACTCCGGACTGTCCGAGCTTGTCTATCTTTATATCCTTTTTTTTCTCAGTTAACCATGTGTGTTGCAATTAATTGCCTGCTTGTTTTTACAAGAAGTACGCAACCTGTTTGCAAGATCGCAACCTGTCTCTTGCCTCCAAAAGTTATTACCAAGTCGGAGTCTTCGTTACCATGTGTGAACCTTATCTTGATCAATGAAGTCTTCTCATCCTTCCTTACCACCCCCTGCCATTACCACAGCTGGTCCTGTTACTGTAACTCCCTCCTGTCCGTTGGCCTTCAGTCTGTTATTCCTACACCTAACCTTTTGTTCGGTCATTAGCAATTGCTGAAACTTTGTTTATTGGCATTCAGTATTTACACACTATCTCTTACCCAGGGCGACTCCTTTGAATTTGGCTTTATTATCCTGAAGCTTTCCCTGCAGTTTTACAACTTTACCTCATTCCTTATCTCTTTCGCCCTGAGGTTAATGCCTGCTTGTTTTTTTGTGCAAGAGAGTTTATTGGTTTCAGACCACAAGTCTGAACTAACTTCTTAATCCTTTCTGAAATTTCTACAGGGCCGCTCCTCGAACTCCCGCTGGCTGCTCCTGTGGCCGCTCCCCAATGGTCACGGCCTTTTACAGGCCGCTCCTCGAACTCCCGCTGGCTGCTCCTGAAGATTAATCTACATATGGACTGGCCAAACCAAAGTAGTAATAATACTGTGGAAGATGAATGCCTGGAATTTGTATGAGATGGTTTTTTGGAACAGTATGTTGAAGAGCCTACTAGGGAATAGGCTATCCTAGATTGGGTATTGTGCAATGAGAATGGGTTAATTAACAGTCTTGTTGTGCGGGGTCCTTTAGGGAAGAGTGACCACAATATGATTGAATTCTTTATTAAGATGGAAAGTGAAACATAGAAACATAGAAAATCTCAGTGCAGAAGGAGACCATTACGGCCCATCGTGCCCCCGCCGGCCGACAAAGAGCTGCACAGCCCTCGGTCAGCAGCCCTGAAGGTTACATATAAACCTATGAACAATGGCGGAAAGGTAAAGAGCAACCAGTCCACCCCACACAACTGCGACTCTCCTTACACTAAAACATTCTACATTCCACCCCAACCGGAGCCATGTGATCTGCTGGGAGAGGCAAAAACCAGATAAAAACCCAGGCCAATTAGGGAAAAAAAATCTGGGAAAATTCCTCTCCGACCCATCCAGGCCACCAAAAGTAGTCCAGATCACCTGGCCATTTTGTATTCCCTGCAGTACTTACCATCGTATCTGCGTCAGCCAACAAGAGGTGATCCAGTCTAATCCCAATTACCAGCTCGAGGTCTGTAACGCTGCAGGTTACGGCACTTTAAGTGCCCATCCAAGCACTTTTTAAATGTGGTGAGGGTTTCTGCATCCACCACCCTTCCAGGCAGTGAGTTCCAGATCCCCACAATCCTCTGCCTGAAGAAGCCCCCCTTTAAATCCCCTCTGAACCTTCCACCAACCACCTTAAAATTAATTTACCTTGTAATTGATCCCTCCACCAATGGAAATAGGCCTCGCTATCCACTATATCCAAGCCGTTTAACATTTTGTACACCTCAATGAGGTCTCCTCTCAACCTCCTCTTTTCCAATGAGAAGAAACCCAGCCTATCCAATCTGTCCTCATAGCGAAGATTCTCCATTCCAGGCAGCATCATAGCAAATCTCCTCTGCACCCTCCCCAGTGCAATCACGTATCATCATCATCATTATCATAGGCAGTGCCTCGGAATCAAGGAAGACTTGCTTCCATTCCTGAAGTGAATTCTTTGGTGGCTGAACAGTCCAATACAAGTGCCACAGAAACTGTCACATGTGGGACATTTAGTCGTTGAGGGAAGAGGTGGATGGGACTGCTTTGCCGCACGCTCTTTCCGCTGCCTGCGCTTGATTTCTGCACGCTCTCAGCGTTGAGATTCGAAGTGCTCAGCGCCCTCCCGGATGCACTTTCTCCACTTAGGGCGGTCTTTGGCCAGGGACTCCTAGGTGTCAATGGGGATGTCGCACTTTATCAGGGAGGCTTTGATGGTGTCCTTGTAACGTTTCCGCTGCCCACCTTTGGCGCGTTTGCCATGAAGGAGCTCTACATAAAGCACTTGCTTTGGGAGTCTCGTGTCTGGCATGCGAACTATGTGGCCTGCCCAGCGGAGCTGATCGAGTGTGGTCAGTGCTTCAATGCTGGGGATGTTAGCCTGGACGAGGACGCTGATGTTGGTGCGCCTGTACTCCAAAGGGATTTGTAGGATCTTGCGGAGACATCGTTGGTGATATATCTCCAGCGACTTGAGGTGTCTATTGTACATGGTCCATGCCTCTGAGCCATACAGGAGGGCGGGTATTACTACAGCCCTGTAGATCATGAGCTTGGTGGTAGATTTGAGGGCCTGGTCTTTGAACACTCTTTTCCTCAGGTGGCTGAAGGCTGCACCAGCGCACTGGAAGCGGTGTTGAATCTCCTCATCACTGTCTGCTTTTGTTAAGAGACTCCCGAGATATGGGAAATGGTCCACGTTGTCGAGGGCCGCGCCACGGATCTTGATGATTGGGGGGCAGTGCTGTGTGGTGAGGACAGGCTGATGGAGGACGTTTGTCTTACGGATGTTTAGCGTAAGGCCCATGCTTTCGTATGCCTCAGTAAATACGTTGACTATATCCTGGAGTTCAGCCTCAGAATGTGCACAGACGCAGGCGTCGTCGGCATACTGTAGATCAATGACAGAGGTTGGGGTGATCTTGGACCTGACCTGGAGACGGCGAAGGTTAAACAACTTCCCACTGGTTCTGTAGTTTAGTTCCACTCCAGCGGGGAGCTTGTTGACTGTGAGGTGGAACATGGCAGCGAGGAAGATTGAGAAGAGGGTTGGAGCGATGACACAGCCCTGTGTAACCCCGGTCCGGACGTGGATTAGGTCTGTAATGGATCTGTTGGTAAGGATCATGGCCTGCATGTCATTGTGGAGCAGGCGAAGGATGCTGACAAACTTATGGGGGCATCCGAAAAGGAGGAGAACCCTCCATAGACCCTCGCAGTTGACAGTGTCAAAGGCCTTTGTAGGTCGAAAAAGGCCGTGTATAAGGGCTGGCACTGCTCCCTACATTTTTCCTGCAGCTGTCACCCTGCAAAGATCATGTCCGTTGTGCCCAATAGGGGACGAAATCCGCACTGTGACTCCAGGAGGAGCTTCTTGGCCACAGGAGAAGACAGTTGAGGAGGACTCTAGTGAAAAATTTCCCACTGGCTGATAGCAGGGAGATTCCCTTGTAATTGCCGCAGTCGTAGAAACATAGAAACATAGAAACATAGAAAATAGGTGCAGGAGTAGGCCATTCGGCCCTTCGAGCCTGCACCGCCATTCAATGAGTTCATGGGTGAACATGCAACTTCAGTACCCCATTCCTGCTTTCTCGCCATACCCCTTGATCCCCCTAGTAGTAAGGACTACATCTAACTCCTTTTTGAATCTATTTAGTGAATTGGCCTCAACAACTTTCTGTGGTAGAGAATTCCACAGGTTCACCACTCTCTGGGTGAAGAAGTTTCTCCTCATCTCGGTCCTAAATGGCTTACCCTTATCCTTAGATTGTGACCCCTGTTTCTGGACTTCCCCAACATTAATAAGAACATAAGAACATAAGAATTAGGAACAGGAGTAGGCCACCTAGCCCCTCGAGCCTGCTCCGCCACCCAACAAGATCATGGCTGATCTGGCCGTGGACTCAGCTCCACTTACCCGCCCGCTCCCCATAACCCTTAATTCCCTTATTGCTTAAAAATCTATCGATCTGTGATTTGAATATATTCAATGAGCTAGCCTCAACTGCTTCCTTGGGAAAAGAATTCCACAGATTCACAACCCTCTGGGAGAAGAAATTCCGTCTCAACTCGGTTTTAAATTGGCTCCCCCGTATTTTGAGGCTGTGCCCCCTAGTTCTAGTCTCCCCGACCAGTGGAAACAACCTCGCTGCCTCTATCCTGTCTATCCCCTTCATTATTTTAAATGATTCGATAAGATCACCCCTCATCCTTCTGAACTCTAACGAGTAAAGACCCAGTCTACTCAATCTATCATCATAAGGTAACCAACCCCCTCATCTCCGGAATCAGCCTAGTGAATCATCTCTGTACCCCTTCCAAAGCTAGTATATCCTTCCTTAAGTAAGGTGACCAAAACTGCACGCAGTACTCCAGGTGCGGCCTCACCAATACCTTGTACAGTTGCAGCAGGACCTCCCTGCTTTTTATTCCATCCCTCTCGCAATAAAGGCCAACACTCCATTCGCCTTCCTGATTACCTGCTGCACCTGCAAACTAACTTTTTGGGATTCATGCACCAATGGAGCTGACCGGTGCCCTCGCCCGGCTCTCGAGGGGAAAATCCCCGGGGCTGGACGGGCTGACCGTGGAGTTCCACAGGGCGTTCTGGGACGTCCTGGGGAGCGACTACGCGCGGGTCCTGGGGGAAAGTCTGGCGACCGGGGAGATGCCCCTCTCTTGGCGCAGGGCAGTCATCGTCCTGCTGCCTAAGAAGGGCGATCTCCGCCTCCTTAAGAACTGGCGCCCGGTCTCCCTCCTCAGCACGGACTACAAAATCTTCGCCAGGGCGATGTCTGCTCGCCTTGGTGCCGTGCTGGACCACATGATCCACCCCGACCAGTCATACACGGTCCCGGGCCAGACAATCCACGATAACATCCATCTGGTCCGGGACCTCATCCATTGTTCCCAGGAGGCTGGTCTGTCGGTCGCCTTCCTATCCCTCGACCAAGAGAAGGCGTTCGACAGGGTGGATCACGACTATCTGCTCGGAACTCTGCGCGCTTTCGGGTTCGGGACGCATTTCGTCGCCCGGATCCGACTTTTGTACGCCGCCGCGGAGTGTCTGATTAAGGTTAACGGGTCCTTGACGGCGCCCCTTCGCTTTAGGAGAGGGGTGCGCCAGGGATGCCCCATGTCCGGCCAGTTATATGCTGTTTGCGTGGAGCCTTTCCTGCGCCTCTTGTGGACGAGGTTGATGGGACTGGCTCTGCAAGGGCCGGGCGTGGAGGTCGTCCTCTCGGCTTACGCCGATGACGTGCTCCTCGCGGTAGAGGATCCCGCTGACCTGCGGAGGATGCGTGAGTGCCAGGAGATTTACTCGGCCGCGTCCTCCGCCAGGATCAACTGGGAGAAATGTTCCGGACTCCTGGTGGGTCAGTGGCGGGTGGACTCCCTGCCGGAGGAGCTCAGGCCTTTTGCCTGGAGCACGACCCATCTCCTCTATCTGGGAGTCTACCTTAGCCCCGACGAGGGAGCCTGGCCGGCGAACTGGCAGGAGCTGGAGGCCAAGGTCGCCGCTCGCCTAGGGCGCTGGACAGAACTGCTCCGAGTGCTGTCCTACAGGGGTCGAGCGCTAGTCATAAACCAGCTGGTGGCCGCAATGCTGTGGTACCGGCTGGTCACTTTGACCCCTCCCCCTGCGTTTGTCGCCAAGATATAGAAGAAGCTGGTGGACTTCTTCTGGAACAACAGGAAGCACTGGGTCTCTGCCGCGGTCCTGAGTCTCCCGCTTGAGGAGGGCGGTCAGTCGTTGGTGTGCGTCAGCGCCCAGCTCGCGACTTTCCGTCTTCAGACCCTGCAGAGATACCTTTACGTCGAGCCCCCTCCTAGGTGGTGTGCTCTGGCGAGGTATTTCTTCCGCCAGCAGCTCGACCTCAATTATGACACGCAGCTCCTGTTTGTGAACTTGGGGGGTGCCAGGACCGCCCTCCGGGAGCTGCCTGTCTTTTACAGGGAACTCATCAAGGTCTGGAACAAAGTCTCCACCAAGCGCAGCTCTCCGCCGGCTGGAGTGGCGGCCGTCCTGCAGGAACCGCTGCTCGGGAATCCGTACCTCCACGGCCGAGGCTTTATGTGGCGGTCGGAAGAGAGGGCTGTGGCTGGTGAGGTGACCAGGGTCAGGGACCTGCTCGATGGCGGAGGAGCGGGCTGGATGGCGCCAGACATGCTGGCGCGGCGCCTAAATTCTGCCAACGTCCGCCACGCGGCCGATGCCATCGAGTCGCTAAAAACAGCTCTGGGCCCTGACTCCGTTAGGTGCATCGAGGAGGCTCAAGCACGTGGGGAGATCCCGTCCGAACTGACCCCCGTCCGGACGGAATTCCTCATCGGCGCCAAACCCCGGAACCTCCCTCGGAGGCCGGCGCCTCACAACTTGAGCCGCCTCGGGGAAATCCCCTCCGTACCTTTCAGTTCCGCGCGGAGGGGTTTCCTGTACGGGCTGCTCCTGCACACCCTCAACTTTGCCATCCTCGCCGGCCGTCCGGACACGCCATGGCGTACCATCTTGCCGTCCGGAGGAGGCGGGGGTCCCCGATGGAGGGCACTCTACGCAGGGGTCCTCCCACTATTCATCGGGGACTTGGCCTGGAGGGTGGTGCACGGAGCAGTGCCGTGCAATAAATTTTTAAGCCGGTTCACGGACTCCCAGGCCACCTGCAATTTCTGCGGTCTGGAGGAGTCCGTGTTCCATGTTTTTATTGAATGCACAAGGTTGCAGCCCCTGTTCCACTATTTGAAGGGGCTGCTCCTGAAATTCTGGCTGCACTTCAGTCCCACTCTCCTGATCTTTGGGCACCCTGTGCGGAGGGGAGCGGGTAGGTCCGAAGGCCTCCTCGTAGGACTGCTCCTGGGCACGGCCAAGGGTGCCATCAGCCGGTCCAGGCAGCGGGCGGTCGAGGGGGTCGTTCAACCCGACTGCCTGCCTCTCTTCCGCTCTTACATCCGGTCCAGGGTGTCCTTGGAGATGGAGCACGCGGTGTCCACTGGTACGCTCGCGGCCTTCCGCGAGAGGTGGGCACCGGAGAGACTGGAGTGCATCATCACGCCCGGCAACCAAATTTTAATTTGATTTTACGTTTTTTAAGTTTAATTTGTTTTAATTGCCGGTGCTTTTAGTGTCCCCCTCTCCTTTTATAGGGGGCACTGGAAAAAAGGAAAAATTTGATTTTAGTGCCCCAAAAAAAAAACCACAAAAAAAAAAAACCAAAAAAAAACAAAAAAGGGCCTTGTAAATGTCTTGTGTGTGTCATCCAGGTCGGGTGGCACGGATACATGTTTTATGTTTTCGCAGGTAAACTCAAAAGAGTTTCATGCACCAATGGTGGAGCAGTGAAGGCGTGTCCTGCACAGTTGGAGCTGAGCTGCAGTGAGAGAAGGAGCTACCAACTTTAGCTCCTGTTTGGAAGGCCTGGAGAGCCCTGAGAACAGCCCAGGAAGAGAAGGAAGGAAGAGGCTTCACCACCAACTTTCACCCAGGGGGAGAGGAGGAAAGCAGAAAACTTTTACCAACTTTAACATTCTACAAAGAGTTGGAGAGAGGGGGAAAGACCAACAACAACATCCAGTGTGGAAGGAGGGAGACTCTACTATTCTACAGGTGGGTGTATTGGTGCAGTCCCCAATAGACTTTGTTGTATCGGTGGGGGGAGGAAAGAAGACCACTGAGGGCCGGAACATCGCGGGGGGTGTGTGTGTGTGGAAGTGTGTGTGGGGGTCTTGCCTACAACTAGGCCCCACACACAATTGAACCTCCCCCCCCCAATTGCCTAGCCTGGGATAGCTGGAGCTACCAGGCTGAAGATTTTCTGAATCACCCATTTAAACATCGTTAGGAGTGTGTGCCTGGTGGCTCGAGCTGCCCCAGGTGAAGACATCTTCTCCCCCCACCCGAAGACCAACCCAAAGACTGTGCTTGTGTGTTTTGCCATCTGGGGAGTGCACCCCAAGAAAAACACCCACCCATCGCTGTGAGGGGAGACCTGCCCTCGCAGCCTCCCTCTTTCCCGCACCCCCCTTTCTCTATCTCTCTCTCTCTGTCTCTCCCCTCTCTCTCTGAGACCCCGTCCTCCTAATTTTAAAAAACCAAACAAAAAAAACAACGAAGCAGAGGGAGCAAGGCCCCTCCCCAATTGCCAACTAGGGGAGAGGTGTGCCTCGTTAAGAGCTCCTCTGCTCAGTCTTTAGATAAGAGGCCAATTAAGACCATTAAGGCCTGTGACTTTGGGGTGGGTGTAGCCCTTAAAGGGACCCCGTGATGGCGACTCCATCCACGCCGGTGGCGGGGTCAGCAAAGACATATGCGCAGGCGGCGTCGACATCCACGGCACGTCCTGCGCCACCTGCTGCCCTGCCACCTTTCAGACTCATTACTAAAAAACACGGGGTCAAGAGCTACACTCACCCCACAATGAGCATTGAGGAGTGCGTGCGGGCGATGGCTGGGGTAGTCGGCCCCTCGGCCATTGTCGCGGCCTCCAAGATGTCTGGGAAGGCTGTGTTCTTCCTGGGGTCGGAGCGGGCGGTGTCCCTGGCCCTCGAAAAGGGGCTCACGGTGGGCGGGACGTTCCTGCCGGTGGATCCTCTCGAGGCCACCGCGCAGAGGGTCATCGTGTCGAACGTCCCGCCCTTTGTTCCCACTGAGCTCCTCCTCCCTCACCTACAACAACTGGGGGAGGTAAGGTCGGGGATCAACCCCATACCACTCGGCCTCAGGGAGAGCAGCCTGTGCCACGTGTTCTCCTTCCGCCGCCAGCTCTTTGTCCGGCTGGCGCGGGAGGAGACGACGGAGGGCTATTTTAATGTGGTGCACGAGGGGACTGCCTACCGCGTCTTCTGGACGTCGGACGGCGTGCGGTGCCATGCCTGCAGAGAGGTGGGGCACATTCGCAAGAACTGCCCCGCCTCCAAGGCCGCCAAACCACCGAAGGCGGCCAAGGCTGGCGCCGCCGCCACCCCTCCCCCTAGTTGCGTCCGCGTGCCGGGAGCCATAGGTGTGCGGGCATCGTCGGGGGCCTTTGTTTTCACGGCCTCCGGCGGGGGGGAGGGAGAGCGTCCGATCGAAAAGAGGGCGCGGAAGAAGACGAGATATCTAGAGGCGGGTCCCCTCAGTGCGCCAGAAAGTTTGACCACCGCGCTCAGCCCAACCCAGTCACCGGCGAGCGCGGGGTGCCCTGAGCCCGTGCCCGGGCCCTTGAATACCACCACAGAGGGGCTCGGGCGAGGGCAAGATAAGGAAAAGGGGGGGGCGGAGCAGGAGGCCTCGGCAGACATGGAGGTCTCCCTGCCTCCGCGCACCCCCAGGAACAAAAGGAGGCACCGCCCCAATGAGGCGGAGGGGGAACAACATCCCTCCGCGGAGGAGGCGGTGCCCGCCGCGTGTCCCGCGTCCCCCACCAGCACCCCCAAATTGCGCTGTAGGCGCGAGGAGTCTGTCCCCGGGAAGGGTGAGGCAGTCGAGGTTGCCCAGCCGCTGCCTCCTGGGGATGGCGTGGAAGATCTGCCTGTCGTGGGGGGCGTGGGGCCAGCGGAAGAATGCGTAGCCGCCGGGTCGAGCATCCCAGGGACTGAGGCGGGCGGGGCCGAAAAGGCCGGACCTGAGCCCGCCCAGCCAATACCCAACTTCCCCCGGGATTTGCTCGACTCGGCAGAAATTGGAAATATGAAAATTTTTACTGAATCTGTACACGCTGGGCTGGGGGGTGGCGGCGGGGAGGGAGAAGAACAACAACAACCCTCGCCCCCTACTGTGGAGCTGGGGGAATTGGAGGACCTGGAACATTACTTTGACCAGGTCTCTCCCTGTTCCCCGGTTCCTGGGGCGGAGGGGGAACCCCTTCCGCTGTCGCTTCCCGACCCAGCACCAATTTTGAAAGAGCCCAGTGGGGACTCCTCTGCCGATGATCCTGGGGGTGGGATCGGGGCAGAGCCAGGGCCAGATGGAGCGGCCGGGCCGTTTGCCGTACCTCGTGCGGTCGACGGGCCGGCTGCTAGCGGCGACCTCCCGGAGGGGGACGGGGACTCGGTGGAGGACGTGGGTGAAGATCTCGAGTCCATCGCCAGTGAGGCGGTGGATCTGCTCGCGGCCGCCACTGAGACCCTCCTCATTCCCGCAGAGGAACTCCGGGACTTTTTGGTCCAGTGCCGGGGTCGCCGCGACCAAGCCCGTCTGGCCCTGGAAAGATGGTCCGAGCCGGGGCTGCTCGTCGCGTCCGCCCGCGCCGCCGCTAAAACCATGGCCGCGGGCGGGTCCTTATCAAAGGCTCATGGCCTTGAGCTGCGCCGGCTCAAAAAGTTCCTCGCTGGGCTGCTGAAGGAGTGGAGGTCAACAAACTACCCCACTCCTCCCCCACAATAGGTTAGGTAGAGGTTGCACTATGCTCTAGTCATGAAGATAACCATAGCCAGCCTCAACATCAACGGCAGCAGAGAGGCACGCCGTAGATTTAACAATTTTTCGCTCCTGCGGGAGGGGAAATATGCGGTGTGCTTCCTGCAAGAAACCCACACCGTTCCGGGAGACGAAGCCACGTGGCTCCTGGAATGGCAAGGAGAGGTTCGCATGAGCCACCTCACCGCCACTTCTAGTGGGGTGGCCATCTTGCTGGGCCCGCATTTTCAGCCGGAGATCTTGGGGGTCGAGGAGCCCGTGCCAGGCCGCTTGCTGCACGTAACGGTTCACCTGGGGGACGTGCCGCTCCATCTCGTGAACGTGTACGCCCCTCAGCCCGGCCCGCAGCAGACGCGCTTCTTTGAAGAGGTGTCCGCTCTTCTTGGCTCCGTCGACGTCGGCGAATGCATTGTCCTCTGGGGGGATTTTAACTGCACCCTCGAGGCGAGGGACCGCTCCGGTGCCCCGCAGTGCATGACGGCGATGGAGAAGTTGAGGGACCTGGTCGGGTCCTTCGACTTGGTGGACGTCTGGCGAAATCTCCACCCCGACTCCAGCGCCTTTACTTGGGTGAGGCCTGGAGTAGGATGGTCTAGAGTCGACCGCCTTTACGTGTCTCGGGCGTACGTTTCCTGCGTCCCGGCGACCTCCATGCGGCCGGTGCCGTGTTCGGACCACCACCTGGTGTGGGTGGAGCTCGCTTCGCTCCGCGCGAGGACGGGGTCCGCGTACTGGCACTTTAACAACCGGCTGCTGGAGGACGTGCGGTTCCAGGACTCGTTCCGTCAATTCTGGTCCGACTGGAGAAGGAAGCAGGTGGGCTTCCCCTCCTTGAGGCTATGGTGGGACGTGGGCAAGGCTCACGTCCGCGTCTTCTGTCAAGAGTATGCGAGGGGGTCGACCAAGAGGCGGGCGGCCAGGGTCGGGCGCCTAGAAAAAGAGGTGCTCGACCTGGAATCCCGTCTCGGTCAAGTCGTCGAGGACCCGGCCCTGCGGACGGTGTACGAAGCGAAGAAGGCCGCGCTGAAGGACCTGCAGCTCGTCGGGTCCCGAAGCGCGTTCGTGAGGTCGCGGATCCGGTTCCTGCGGGATCTGGACCGCGGCTCCCCTTTCTTCTACTCGCTGGAAAAAAGGCAGAGTGTCCGTAAGCAGCTCTTGACGCTGCTGACCGACGACGGCTCTCTCGTCTCGGATCCGGAGGGCGTCAACAACAGGGCCCGTGAATATTACGGGGCTCTGTTCTCTCCGGATCCGTCCAGCGAGGAAGCGCGTAGAGTTTTGTGGGAGGACCTGCTGAAGGTCAGCCCGGAGGGCGCCGAAAATCTGGAAGCTCCGCTAAGCCTGGCGGAGCTGACCGGTGCCCTCGACCGGCTCTCGAAGGGAAAATCCCCGGGGCTGGACGGGCTGACCGTGGAGTTCCACAGGGCGTTCTGGGACGTCCTGGGGGGCGACTACGCGCGGGTCCTGGGGGAAAGTCTGCCGACCGGGGAGATGCCCCTTTCTTGGCGCAGGGCAGTCATCGTCCTGCTGCCTAAGAAGGGCGATCTCCGTCTCCTTAAGAACTGGCGCCCGGTCTCCCTCCTCAGCACGGACTACAAAATCTTCGCCAGGGCGATGTCTGCTCGCCTTGGTGCCGTGCTGGACCACATGATCCACCCGACCAGTCCTACACGGTCCCGGGCCGGACAATCCACGACAACATCCATCTGGTCCGGGACCTCATCCATCATTCCCAGGAGGCAGGTCGGTCGGTCGCCTTCTTATCTCTCGACCAAGAGAAGGCGTTCGACAGGGTGGATCACGACTATCTGCTCGGAACTCTGCGCGCATTCGGGTTCGGGATGCATTTCGTCGCCCGGATCCGACTTTTGTACGCCGCCGCGGAGTGTCTGATTAAGGTTAACGGGTCCTTGACGGCGCCCCTTCGCTTTAGGAGAGGGGTGCGCCAGGGATGCCCCATGTCCGGCCAGTTATATGCCATCTGCGTGGAGCCTTTCCTGCGCCTCTTGCGGACGAGGTTGACGGGACTGGCTCTGCAAGGGCCGGGCGTGGAGGTCGTCCTCTCGGCTTACGCCGATGACATGCTCCTCGCGGTAGAGGATCCCGCTGACCTGCGGAGGATGCGTGAGTGCCAAGAGATTTACTCGGCCGCATCCTCCGCCAGAATCACCTGGGAGAAATGTTCTGGACTCCTGGTGGGTCAGTGGCGGGTGGACTCCTTGCCGGAGGAGCTCAGGCCTTTTGCCTGGAGCACGACCCACCTCCTCTATCTGGGAGTCTACCTTAGCCCCGACGAGGGAGCCTGGCTGGCGAACTGGCAGAAGCTGGAGGCCAAGGTCGCCGCTCGCCTAGGGCGCTGGACAGGACTGCTCCGAGTGCTGTCCTACAGGGGTCGAGCGCTAGTCATAAACCAGCTGGTGGCCGCAATGTTGTGATACCGGCTGGTCACTTTGACCCCTCCCCCTGCGTTTGTCGCCAAGATACAGAAGAAGCTGGTGGACTTCTTCTGGAACAACAGGAAGCACTGGGTCTCTGCCGCGGTCTTGAGTCTCCCGCTTGAGGAGGGCGGTCAGTCGTTGGTGTGCATCAGCGCCCAGCTCGCAACTTTCCGTCTTCAGACCCTGCAGAGATACCTTTACGTCGAGCCCCCTCCTAGGTGGTGTGCTCTGGCGACGTATTTCTTCCGCCAGCAGCGCGACCTCAATTACGACACGCAGCTCCTGTTTGTGAACTTGGGGGGTGTCAGGACCGCCCTCCGGGAGCTGCCTGTCTTTTACAAGGAACTCATCAGAGTCTGGAACAAAGTCTCCACCAAGCGCAGCTCTCCGCCGGCTGGAGTGGCGGCCGTCCTGCAGGAACCGCTGCTCGGGAATCCGTACCTCCACGACCGAGGTTTTATGTGGCGGTCGGAAGAGAGGGCTGTGGCTGGTGAGGTGACCAGGGTCAGGGACCTGCTCGATGGTGGAGGAGTGGGCTAGATGGCGCCAGGCACGCTGGCGCGGCGCCTAAATTCAGCCGACGTCCGCCGCGCGGCCGAAGCCATCGAGTCGCTAAAAACAGCTTTGGGCCCTGACTCCGTTAGGTGCATCGAGGAGGCTCAAGCACGTGGGGAGATCCCGTCCGAACTGACCCCCATCCTCATCGGCGCCAAACCCCGGAACCTCCCTCGGGGGCCGGCGCCTCACAACTTGAGCCGCCTCGGCGAAATCCCCTCCATGCCTTTCAGTTCCGCGCGGAGGGGTTTCCTGTACGGGCTGCTCCTGCACACTCTCAACTTTGCCATCCTCGCCTGCCGTCCGGACACGCCATGGCGTACCATCCTGCCGTCCGGAGGAGGCGGGGGTCCCCGATGGAGGGCACTCTACGCAGGGGTCCTCCCACTATTCATCGGGGACTTGGCCTGGAGGGTGGTGCACGGAGCAGTGCCGTGCAACAAATTTTTAAGCCGGTTCACTGACTCCCAGGCCGCCTGCAATTTCTGCGGTCTGGAAGAGTCCGTGTTCCATGTTTTTATGGAATGCACGAGGTTGCAGCCCCTGTTCCATTATTTGAAGGGGCTGCTCCTGAAATTCTGGCTGCACTTCAGTCCCACTCTCCTGATCTTTGGGCACCCTGTGCGGAGGGGAGCGGGTAGGTCCGAAGGCCTCCTCGTAGGACTGCTCCTGGGCACGGCCAAGGGTGCCATCAGCCGGTCCAGGCAGCGGGCGGTCGAGGGGGTCGTTCAACCTGACTGCCTGCCTCTCTTCCGCTCTTACATCCGGTCCAGGGTGTCCTTAGAGATGGAGCACGCGGTGTTCACCGGTACGCTCGCGGCCTTCCGCGAGAGGTGGGCACCGGAGGGACTGGAGTGCATTATCACGCCCGGCAACCAAATTTTAATTTGATTTTACGTTTTAAAGTTTAATTTGTTTTAATTGCCGGTGCTTTTAGTGTCCCCCTCCCCTTTTATAGGGGGCACTGGAGGAGAAAAAAAAATTGATTTTAGTGCCCAAAAAAAAACAAAAAAAAAGAAATACACAAAAAAAAACCACAAAAAAGAAAAAAATGGGCCTTGTAAATATCTGGTGTGTCATCCAGGTCGGGTGGCACCATTTAATGTTGATGTGTTACAGGTAAACTCTAAAAGAGTTTCATGCACAAGGACCCCCAGGTCCCTCTGCACTGCAGCATGTTGTAATTTCTCCCCATTCAAATAATATTCCCTGTTATTGTTTTTTTTCCCCAAGGTTGATGACCTCACATTTTCCAACATTGTATTCCATCTACCAAACCTTAGCCCATTCGTTTAACGTATCTAAATCTCTTTACAGCCTCTCTGTGTCCTCTACACAACCCGCTTTCCCACTAATCTTTCTGTCATCTTCAAATTTTGTTACACTACACTCTGTCCCGTCTTCCAGGTCATCTATGTATATTGTAAACAGTTGTGGTCCCAGCACCGATCCCTGTGGCATACCACTAACCACCGATTTCCAACCCAAAAAGGACCCACTTATCCCGACTCTCTGCTTTCTGTTAGCCAGACAATTCTCGATCCATGCTAATACATTTCCTCTGACTCCGCGTACCTTTATCTTCTGCAGTAACCTTTTGTGTGGCACCTTACCGAATGCCTTTTGGAAATCTAAATACACCACATCCATCGGTACACCTCTGTCCAGCATGCTCATTATATCCTCAAAGGATTCCAGTAAATTAGTTAAACATGATTTCCCCTTCATGAATCCATGTTGTGTCTGCTTGTTTGCACTATTCCTATCTAGATGTCCCGCTATTTCTTCCTTAATGATAGCTTCAAGCATTTTCCCCACTACAGATGTTAAACTAACCGGCCTATAGTTACCTGCCTTTTGTCTGCCCCCTTTTTTAAACAAAGGTGTTACGTTAGCTGCTTTCCAATCCGATGGTACCTCCCCAGAGTCCAGAGAATTTTGGTAGATTATAACGAATGCATCTGCTATAACTTCCGCCATCTCTTTTAATACCCTGGGATGCATTTTATCAGGACCAGGGGACTTGTCTACCTTGAGTCCCATTAGCCTGTCCAGCACTACCCCCCTAATGATAGTGATTGTCTCAAGGTCCTCCCTTCCCACATTCCCGTGACCAGCAATTTTTGGCATGGTTTTTGTGTCTTCCACTGTGAAGATCGAAGCAAAATAATTGTTTAAGGTCTCAGCCATTTCCACATTTCCCATTATTAAATCCCCTTTCTCATCTTCTAAGGAACCAACATTTACTTTAGTCACTCTTTTCCGTTTTATATATCGGTATAAGCTTTTACTATCTGTTTTAATGTTTTGCGCAAGTTTACATTCATAATCTATCTTCCCCTTCTTTATTGCTTTCTTAGTCATTCTTTGCTGTCGTTTAAAATTTTCCCAATCTTCTAGTTTCCCACTAACCTTGGCCACCTTATACGCATTGGTTTTTAATTTGATACTCTCCTTTATTTCCTTGGTTATCCACGACTGGTTATCCCTTCTCTTTCACACAGCACCAGCTCCAACTGTCACAGGACAGAGAGTGGAGAGCACCAGCTCCAACTGTCACAGGACAGAGAGTGGAGAGCACCAGCTCCAACTGTCACAGGACAGAGAGTGGAGAGCACCAGTTCAAACTGTCACAGGAGAGAGAGTGGAGAGCACCAGTTCAAACTGTCACAGGACGGGAGAGTGGAGAGCACCAGTTCCAACTGTCACAGGACGGGAGAGTGGAGAGCACCAGTTCAAACTGTCACAGGACGGGAGAGTGGAGAGCACCAGTTCCCACTCTCACAGGAGAGAAAGTGGAGAGCACCAGTTCCAACTGTCACAGGAGAGACAGTCAGACTTGTCCTCTTTTTTTAAAGATGGTCACAATCACTGCATCTCTGAGATCTCCAGGCATGCTCTCCTCCCGCCAGGTGAGAGAGATGAGGTCATGTATCCGCACCAACAGCGCCTCTCCGCCTACCTTAACGCCTCAGCAAGGATTCCAACCGCTCCCATGGCCTTGTTGGTCTTGAGCTATCTTATGGCTTTTCCTACCTCCTGCAACATTGGGGTTTCACTGAGGTGATGGTGGGTCACATGCTCCGGGATGGAAGAGGGCAGGCATTTGGAAGGTCAATTGTCCGCTGGAGCTCCGAGTGGGAGGTCAGCAAGGAGTGGGAGGGTGGAAGAGTTATAGCTGTGATGTTCACCAGTAGAAGAGGTCAGGTCACTAGTGGGGAAGGAGAGGTCCAGCCGTCGATGAGGAGATGGATGTAGGCCCGCCGCTGGAGGGATGAGAGCCCGCCGCAGGAGCAGGGGGAGTGATGTCTCAGTCGCCTGGTCGGAGGCACACCTGCTCGCCGGGCGTCGTCATGAGTAACCCGGTTTCAAATGACTGAAAATGATGCAAATAAAACACACCAAACTGTTTTCTAGTTAAATTGGGGTACATTATTCAATTCCTTTAATAAAAAATTTTAAAAGAAAATAATTTTTGAAAGTTCCTCCACATTGTTTAACAGTTTCTCCAGAAGTTTTAAAAGTGTCTCCAGAAGTTTTAAAAGTTTTCCCAAGTTGATTAAATGGCGGCATCCAGGCGTTCAGTCCCCCTTCGGAGGTAACTGGGCCTCTACTTCCCCGCAGTGCTCCAGGTGTTGCCTAGCCAAGGCTTTGTGCAGCTGCAGAGGGCTTGCAACGCCCATGGACCAGTACCAAGGGAGGTAGCTTATTACTGAATTTCATTTTTAAACTTTTAATCCTTCCTCTAATACGGTGACCAGATCTGCATACAGTACTCCAGCTGTGGGTTAACCAGAGTATTATACAATTTAAGCATAAACTCCCTACTCTTGTGTTCTATGCCTCAGCCAATAAAGACAAGAATTCCATATAATTTCTTAACCACCTTATCCACCTGGCCTGCTACTTTCTGTTGACCAGCACTCTAAGGTCCCTTTTTTCATCTACACTATTAAGTGGCCTACTGCTTAAATCCCTTTCCTTATTAGCCCTCTCAAAGTGCATTGCCTCACACTTCTCCAAATTAAATTACATTTTCCACTGCTCTGTCCATCTGACCAGTGGATTGATATTCTCCTGCAGTCCATGACTTTCCTCTTCATTATCAACCACACAGCCAATTTTAGTGTCATTTGCAAACTTCGTAATCATACTCACTATATTTAAATCTAAAGCATTGATATATACCACAAAAAGCAAGGGACCCAGTACTGAGCCCTGCAGAACCCCACTGGAAACATCCTTCCAGTCACAAAAACATCCATCAACCATTATCCTTTGCTTCCTACCTCTAAGCCAATTTTGGATCCAACTTGCCACTTTGCCCTGGATCCCATGTGTTTTAACCTTCATGACCAGTCTACCATGTGGGACCTTATCAAAAGCTTCGCTAAAGTCCATATACACTACATCATACGCACTACCCTCATCGACCCTCTTGGTTATCTCCTCAAAAAATTTAATCAGGTTAGTCAAACACGATCTTCCTTTAACAAATCCGTGCTGACTTTCCCTAATTAATTCTTGCCTTTCCAAATGTAGATTTATCCTGTCTGTCAGGATTTTTCCCAATAATTTTCCCACCACTGGGGTTAGGCTGACAGGCCTGTAATTACACGGCCTATCCTTTCTCCCTTCTTCAACAAGGGTACCACATTAGCAGTCCTCCAGTCCTCCGGCACCATGCCCAAATCCAAAGAGGACTGGAAAATGATGGTCAAGGCCTCTGCTATTTCCTTTTTTACTTTGCTCAACAGCCTGAGATGCATTTCATTCGGGCCTGGGGACTTATCTACTTTCAAAGCTGCTAAACCCCTTAATACCTCCTCTCTCACTATGTTTATTTCATCCAGAATTTCACACTCCTCCTCGATAGCAATATCTCCATTGCCCCTTTCCTTTGTGAAAACAGATGCAAAGTATTCATTAATACCAACATCTTGCACCTCCACACAAAGATTACCCACATGGTCTCTAATAGGCTCTATCCTTTCTTTAGTTACCCTCTTAATATATTTATAGAACATCTTTGGGTTTTCCTTAATTTTACTAGCCAAGAATTTTTCATGCTCTCTCTTAGCATTCCTACTATCCTTTTTAATTTTACCTCTTAACTTTCTATATTCCTCCAAAGATTCTATAGTATTTAGCCATCAGTACATGACATAAGCTTCGCTTTTTTTTCTTTATCCTCCCCTGTAAGTCCCTAGACATCCAGGTGGCCTCGAATTGGTATTCCCACCCTTTTTCTTTAAGGGTACATGTTTGGTCTGAGCCCTCCAGATCTCCTCCTTGAATGCCTCCCACTGTTCCGACACTGATTTACCCACAAGTAGTTGTTTCCAGTCCACTGTGGCCAAATCACTCCTCAACTTAGCAGAGTTAGCTTTTCCCCATTTGGGACTTTTATTCCAGGTCTATCCTTGTCCTCATCCATAACTAACTTGAATTTAATGAATTATGGTCACTGGCACCGAAGTGCTCTCCCACTAATACCCCTTCAACCTGCCCAGCTTCATTCCCTAAAACTAAGTGCAAAGCTGCCACCTCTCGTGTTGGGCTTGTTGCATACTGTCTAAAAAAGTTCTCTTGAATGCATTTTAAGAATTCTGCACTCTCTATACCCTTCACACTATATTTGTCCTAATCAATATTAGGATAGTTAAAATTCCCTATGGTTTTTGGACTTCACAGCAATTTGCCTACATATTTGCTCCTCTATCTCCCTCCCACTGTTTGGGGGTCTATAATATATGCCCAACAGTATGATCACACATTTTTTATTTTTCAATTCAACCCATATGGCCTCATTTGATGATCCCTCTAACATATCATCCCTCCGCACCGCTTTAATAGTTTCTTTAATCAATACCTAAACCACATTTCCTTTTTACCCCCCTCTCTGTCTTGTCTAAAAATCCTGTAACTAGGAATATTGATCTGCCAAACCTGCCCCTCGTTCAGCCATGTCTCTGTAATGGCTATAATGTCATACTCCCAAGTGTGCTCTTAGCTATATTATCCGCCTTATTCGCTATACCCCTTGCATTAAAGTATATACCATTTAGCACAGGAAGACCACCTTGATTACTACCTACTAACCCTTGTGTTGGGGTAGAAGGAAGACTTCTCTTCCTCGAGGTGGACTCCCTGATATAAGGAATCGACTCCTGCCCTCTATAGTGACCACGGATTCACTCAGACGAAAACTTCGGTTCAGCCAGGTTTTATTCGAGCATGCAAGAGAAATGTTCTGAGGAACACTTACCAGGACAACAGTTTGTAATGACATTTATACATATTCTGAGGGGTGCAATCCTCCTACAAAACCATCGATTGGTCCACTGCTATCAGCGAAGTTACATTGATTTGGTGGCTCTGAATGGTTCTTCCTCACCTGTCCATCTCTCATCACATGTCCCCCTTCAGTCGGGATAAATGGGTCCTTTTCAGAATGGCAGGCAGTGACTAGTGGAGTGCCGCAGGGCTCAGTGCTTGGACCCCAGCTCTTTACAATATACATTAACGATTTGGATGAAGGAATAGAGTGCAATATCTCCACGTTTGCGGATGACACTAAACTGGGTGGCGGTGTGAGCTGTGGGGAGGACGCTAAGAGGCTGCAGGGTGACTTGGACAGATTAGGTGAGTGGCAAATACATGGCAGATGTATAATGTGGATAAATGTGAGGTTATCCATTTTGGGGGCAAAAATACGAAGGCAGAATATTATCTGAATGGCGGCAGACTAGAAAAAGGGGAGGTGCAACGAGACCTGGGTGTCATGGTTCATCAGTCACTGATACAGCAAGCGGTGAAGAAAGCAAATGGTATGTTGGCCTTCATAGCTAGGGGATTTGAATATAGGAGCAGAGAGGTCTTACTGCAGTTGTACAGGGCCTTAGTGAGGCCTCACCTGGAATATTGTGTTCAGTTTTGGTCTTCTAGTCTGAGGAAGGATGTTCTTGCTATTGAGGGAGTGCAGCAAAGGTTCACCAGACTGATTCTAGGGATGGCTGAGCTGTCATATGAGGAGAGACTGGATCAACTGGGCCTTTATTGACTGGCGTTTAGAAGAATGAGAGGGGATCTAATAGAAACATATAAGATTCTGACGGGACTGGACAGGTTAGATGCGGGAAGAATGTTCTCGATGTTGGGGAAGTCCAGAACCAGGGGACATAGTCTTTGGATAAGGGGTAGGCCATTTAGGACTGAGGTGAGGAGAAACTTCTTTACTCAGAGAGTTGTTGACCTGTGGAATTCCCTGCCGCAGAGAGTTGTTGATGCCAGTTCATTGGATATATTCAAGAGGGAGTTAGATATGGCCCTTACGGTTAAGGGGATCAAGGGATATGGAGAGAAAGGGGTACTGAAGGAATGATCAGCCATGATCTTATTGAATGGCGGTGCAGGCTCGAAGGGCCGAATGGCCTACTCCTGCACCTATTTTCTATGTTTCTATGTTTCTGGAAAGTGTTATTCAATGGTGTCACTTTGCCTCAGTTTCTCATGACATGTGAAACATAGAAACATAGAAACATAGAAAATAGGTGCAGGAGTAGGCCATTCGGCCCTTCTAGCCTGCACCGCCATTCAATGAGTTCATGGCTGAACATTCAACTTCAGTACCCCATTCCTGCTTTCTCGCCATACCCCTTGATCCCCCTAGTAGTAAGGACCTCATCTAACTCCTTTTTGAATATATTTAGTGAATTGGCCTCAACAACTTTCTGTGGTAGAGAATTCCACAGGTTCACCACTCTCTGGGTGAAGAAGTTCCTCCGCATCTCGGTCCTAAATGGCTTACCCCTTATCCTTAGACTGTGACCTCTGGTTCTGGACTTCCCCAACATTGGGGACATTCTTCCTGCATCTAACCTGTCTAACCCCGTCAGAATTTTAAATGTTTCTATGAGGTCCCCTCTCATTCTTCTGAACTCCAGTGAATACAAGCCCAGTTGATCCAGTCTTTCTTGATAGGTCAGTCCCACCATCCCGGAAATCAGTCTGGTGAACCTTCGCTGCACTCCCTCAATAGCAAGAATGTCCTTCCTCAGGTTAGGAGACCAAAACTGTACATAATACTCCAGGTGTGACCTCACCAATGCCCTGTACAACTGTAGCAACACCTCCCTGCCCCTGTACTCAAATCCCCTTGCTATGAAGGCCAACATGCCATTTGCTTTCTTAACCGCCTGCTGCACCTGCATGCCAACCTTCAATGACTGATGTACCATGACACCCAGGTCTCTTTGCACCTCCCCTTTGCCTAATCTGTCACCATTCAGATAATAGTCTGTCTCTCTGTTTTTACCACCAAAGTGGATAACCTCACATTTATCCACATTGTACTTCATCTGCCATGCATTTGCCCACTCACCTAACCTATCCAAGTCGCTCTGCAGCCTCACAGCATCCTCCTCGCAGCTCACACTGCCACCCAACTTAGTGTCATCTGCAAATTTGGAGATACTACATTTAATCCCCTCGTCCAAATCATTAATGTACAGTGTAAACAGCTGGGGCCCCAGCACAGAACCTTGCGGTACCCCACTAGTCACTGCCTGCCATTCTGAAAAGTCCCCATTTACTCCTACTCTTTGCTTCCTGTCTGACAACCAGTTCTCAATCCATGTCAGTACACTACCCCCAATCCCATGTGCTCTAACTTTGCACATCAATCTCTTGTGTGGGACCTTGTCGAACGCCTTCTGAAAGTCCAAATATACCACATCAACTGGTTCTCCCTTGTCCACTCTACTGGAAACATCCTCAAAAAATTCCAGAAGATTTGTCAAGCATGATTTCCCTTTCACAAATCCATGCTGACTTGGACCTATCATGTCACCTCTTTCCAAATGCACTACTATGACATCCTTAATAATTGATTCCATCATTTTACCCACTACCGATGTCAGGCTGACTGGTCTATAATTCCCTGTTTTCTCTCTCCCTCCTTTTTTAAAAAGTGGGGTTACATTGGCTACCCTCCACTCTATAGGAACTGATCCAGAGTCAATGGAATGTTGGAAAATGACTGTCAACGCATCCACTATTTCCAAGGCCACCTCCTTAAGTACTCTGGGATGCAGTCCATCAGGCCCTGGGGATTTATCGGCCTTCAATCCCATCAATTTCCCCAACACAATTTCCCGACTAATAAGGATTTCCCTCAGTTCCTCCTCCTTACTAGACCCCCCGACCCCTTTTATAACCGGAAGGTTGTTCGTGTCCTCCTTCGTGAATACCGAACCAAAGTACTTGTTCAATTGGTCCGCCATTTCTTTGTTCTCCGTTATGACTTCCCCTGATTCTGACTGCAGGGGGCCTACGTTTGTCTTTACTAACCTTTTTCTCTTTACATATCTATAGAAACTTTTGCAATCCGTCTTAATGTTCCCTGCAAGCTTCTTCTCATACTCCATTTTCCCTGCCCCAATCAAACCCTTTGTCCTCCTCTGCTGAGTTCTAAATTTCTCCCAGTCCCCAGGTTCGCTGCTATTTCTGGCCAATTTGTATGCCACTTCCTTGGCTTTAATACTATCCCTGATTTCCCTTGATAGCCACGGTTGAGCCACCTTCCCTTTTTTATTTTTATGCCAGACAGGAATGTACAATTGTTGTAGTTCATCCATGCGGTCTCTAAATGTCTGCCATTGCCCATCCACAGTCAACCCCTTAAGTATCATTCGCCAATCCATCCCAGCCAATTCACGCCTCATACCTTCAAAGTTAGCCTTCTTTAAGTTCTGGACCATGGTCTCTGAATTAACTGTTTCATTCTCCATCCCAATGCAGAATTCCACCATATTATGGTCACTCTTCCCCAAGGGGCCTCGCACAACGAGATTGCTAATTAATCCTCTCTCATTACATAACACCCAGTCTAAGATGGCCTCCCCCCTAGTTGGTTCCTCGACATATTGGTCTAAAAAACCATCCCTTATGCACTCCAGGAAATCCTCCTCCACCGTATTGCTTCCAGTTTGGTTAGCCCAATCTATGTGCATATTAAAGTCACCCATTATAACTGCTGCATCTTGCTTCCCAGGGTTTGATATCTTGTTCCCAAAACACCTGCTTTCTTATCCTGTACCCAAGAGAACTTCAGTCATAATGTCCTAGTTTCTCATGAGATACAGATGCTATGTTCCCAAACTGCTTTTGGCAAGTGTTGTTCTATACTGAATGTGTTGTTTCCATCTTCTATTATGATGGTTGATTAACCATCAGGCTTTGCAACATGGCAAGCTTTGCTGCTTCTCCTTCTTAAACCCCATTCAGGCAGGTGTGTAAGCGTGCTTTACATACATAAGCGAGTTTTACATACAATTACAATCGCTATAGAGACAGAGGGACTCCCGATTCCTCAGAAACTCCTAATACTGATAAGCCCTACAATTCAGTTCGGGTATCGGTTTTCCTCTGTCTTACAGATTCGCTTTCTAAATTCTTGCTATCCAATTTCTGCTTTACTTCCTTCCCTGTTGAATCTATTCTCAGGTTCCCATCCCCCTGCCAATCAATTTAAACTCTCCCCAACAGTACAAGGAAAACTCTCTGTGAGCCTATTGGTCCCGGCACTGTTGAGGTGCAACCTATCGGGTTTGTAGTCCAATCCAAAACTAGGGTCCTAAATCTAAACAAAGGAAACTACGTAGGTATGAGGAATGAATTGGCTATGATCGATTGGGAAGATTCATTAAAAGGCATGACGGTGGATAGGCAATGGCTAACATTTAAGGAACAAATGCATGCATTGCAATAGTTATACATTTCTTTCAGATACAAAATCACAAAAGGAAAAGTGACCCAACCATGGCTAACAAAAGAAATTAAGGATAGTATTAGATCCAAAGAGGAGTCATACAAAGTTGCTAGAAAAAGTAGCATGCCTGAGTATTGGGAGCAATTTAGAATTCAGCAAAAAAGGACCAAGAGATTGATTAAGAGGGGAAACATAGAGTACGAGAGTGAACTTGCAAGGAACATAAAAAAACAACTGCAAAAGTTTCTACAAGTACATAAAAAGAAAAAGATTAGTGAAACCTGTCATGTATTCAACCAGCATTGTAACCCATGTATAATCTGACCTAAGTTGTACACTGTGAGAACAATGACCACTAGGTGGGAGACACTCCTAACCTGGACCTTCAGGTATAAAAGGGGAAGCTCCACCCACCTTCATCACTTGAGTGCTAAGGAATAAAGGACAGGTCACAGACTGACCTTCTCTCAAGCATGGGCCTCGTGTGCATTTATACTATATAGTAAGGACGTATCAATGGCGACGAGAAACTGGGATTTAAACCACGCGAGCATGGCCACGAACACAACAGACGATAGGTACTGTGTTAAGGAATGGTTGGGACAGAGATTCAACATTGTTAAAGCAGCACAGAGTTCTCCAGGCAGACAAGGGCAATCGGGCATGCCCCAACATTTAGTTGAACCTAGAGGGGGAGTTCAACAGAGACAATGGCAAGCTGAACGGCGATTCATGCCATTGCAAGGGACAATGCGGCCAGTAATGGGGCCATCAACACCTGTTAATGGCGCATTCAAGGACAGTCACAGGGGCAGTCAGGGACGATCGACTGGCAAGGAACCTTTTGTTTCGAACAACAGCTCATGTTGGAGGTGTGGAGGCACACACTCAGCAGGCTCCCACTAGCCACCACTGAGGGGGCTACCGAGTTTGCTGCTGAGATGGTCATGGCTATTGAAGCTTTCGGAAGCGAAGGCTCACCCGTGACAGCCCGTCAGATTAAAGTCTGGACAAATAGAGACCCGCTATTGTCTCTAGTCAAGAAATGTGTCCTGAATGGGGACTGGGCAGCCACGTACAAGGCATGCCCTGAGGAATTTAAATCATTTCACAGGTGCAGGGATGAACTCTTGATTCAGGCCGATTGCCTACTGTGGGGAAACCGCGTAGTCATGCCCCAGATGGGCAGAGAGGTGTTCATCAGAGAACTCCACAATGAGCACCCGGGCATTGTCATGATGAAGGCAATTGCCAGGTCACACGTTTGGTGGTCAGGGATAGACGCAGATCCGGAACTTTGTGTTCGCAGGTGCAACATGTGTGCCCAGCTGGGCAATCTGCCCAGGGAAGCCCCCCTTAGCCCCTAGCCATGGCCCGCCAAGCCTTGGTCACGCATCCATGTGGACTACGCAGGTCCTTTCATGGGAAAAATGTTTTTGGTTGTCGTAGACGCTTACTCCAAATGGATCGAGTGTGACATTTTAAATTCAAGCACTTCCTCTGCCACGGTAGAAAGTCTACGGGCAATGTTCACCGCCCACGGTCTACCGAACGTCTTCGTCAGCGACAATGGCCCGTGCTTCACAAGCATTGAATTCCAGGACTTCATGGCAGGCAATGGAATTAGCCACGTCAGAACGGCACCGTTCAAGCCGGCATCAAACGGCCAGGTATAACGAGCAGGCAGATAATCAAACAGGGGATGCTCAGAATCCACGTGGGTTCCCTACAAAGCCGCTTATCACGCCTCCTGTTGGCCTATAGATCCCGACCACACTCGCTCACAGGGGTTCCACACACACAGCTGCTAATGAAAAGGACGCTCAAAACCCAGCTATTCCTTATACACCCCACCATGAAAGAAATTGTCGAGAGCAGGTGCCAGCCACAATATGACTACCATGACAGGAATGCGAGGGCACGA
This sequence comes from Pristiophorus japonicus, assembly GCF_044704955.1. Lineage (NCBI taxonomy): Eukaryota > Metazoa > Chordata > Chondrichthyes > Pristiophoridae > Pristiophorus > Pristiophorus japonicus. The sequence goes on along the minus strand of NC_091981.1, from coordinate 131,843,134 downwards.
TGTATTGATGTAAATGATCCTATTTTTGTCCTCTACTACGCTGCAGGGCCCAAATGGCTCGCAAGCACTGTGATTGCCAAAGAGGGAAATAGGATTCTGGTAGTTAAACTTACCAATGGACAAATCTGCCGCAAACACGTGGATCAAACAAAAAGGAGGTTCAGCAACCCCATAGAAGAAGCAGAGGAAGAACACGATGCAGAGTTCACTCCACCACAGGTGACCGAACACCGGAACCAAAGGGAGGAGAGCCCAATCACTGGGGGCAGTCTGGATAGGCCTGAGGTACTGCAAACAGCAGACACTCAGGCCAGCGCCCAACAACCGGAGCCCCAACTCAGGTGCTCTACAAGAGAGCGTAAACCACCAGAGAGACTCAACCTGTGATCCCAATAAGACTTTGAGGGGGAGGTGATATCATGTATTCAACCAGCATTGTAACCCATGTATAATCTGACCTAAGTTGTACACTGTGAGGACAATGACCACTAGGTGGGAGACACTCCTAACCTGGACCTTCAGGCATAAAAGGGGAAGCTCCACCCACCTTCATCACTTGAGTGCTAAGGAATAAAGGACAGGTCACAGACTGACCTTCGTGTGCATTTATACTGTATAGTAAGGACGTATCAAAAACAAATGTAGGTCCTTTACAGTCAGAATTGGGGGAATTTATAATGGGGAACAAGGAAATGGCAGAACAATTAAATAACTACTTCGGTTCTGTCTTCACGTGAGAGGACACAAATAACGGCCCAGAAATGCTAGGGAACCAAGGATCTAGTGAGCAAGAGGAATTAAAGGAAATGATTATTAGTAAAAAAATATTGCTGGAGAAACTAATGGGACTGAAGGCCGATAAATCCCCAGGGCCTGATAATATGCATCCCAGAGTACTAAAAGAGGTAGCCATGGAAATAGTGGATGCATTGGTTGTCATATTCCAAAATTCTATAGATTGTGGAACAGTTCCTGCAGATTGGAGGGTGGCAAATGTAACCCCACTATTTAAAAAAGGAGGGAGAGAGAAAATAGGAAACTGCAGACAGGTTAGCCTAACCTCAGTAGTAGGGAAAATGCGAGAGTCTATTGTAAAGGATGTGATAATGGCAGATAATATCAATGGGATTAGACAAAGTCAACACAGATGTATGAAAGGCAAATTGCGTTTGACAAACCTACTGGAGTTTTTTAACTGATAGAATAGATAAGGGAGAACCAGTGGATGTAGTGTATTTGGATTTTCAGAAGGCCTTTGATAAAGTCCCACATAAGAGGTTACTGTGCAAAATTAAAGCACATAGAATTGGGGTTAATATACTGGCATGGATTGAAAATTGGTTAACTGACAGGAAACAGAGAGTAGGAATAAATGGGTCTTTTTCAGGGTAGTGGACAGTGACTAGTGGGGTACCACAGGGATCAGTGCTTGGTTCCCTCATCCAAAAATGATTTCGATGAGGGAACCAAATGTAATATTTCCAAACTTGCTGATGACACAAAACTAGGTGGGATTGTGAGTTGTGAGGAGGATGCAGAAACGCTGCAAGGCGATTTAGATAGTGTCCTGTATGTGCTTTTGGGATCACTAGCCACTAGATGGCATCACTGTTGGAGGCCATCGGGCTGCATGCACGTGTGTGCAGCCGAAGTATAAAAGGCCAGCCATGTTGTATATTAGTCACTTTGGGCCTTAATAAAGCCAAGGTCATACCTCTTGAAGTTAAACAGTACTTAGCCTATTAGTTATTGCATACACAACATTTGGCGATGAGGCAACAAGAACCTTTGCATGCAAAAATGAGCACAATTGGATTGTTGGAGCGATTTGTGGAAGGAGAAGATTAGGCAGACTTTTTGAGCCGTTTGAGCCAGTTCTTCGTAGCCAACAAAATGGAGGAGGTCGATGACACAGATCTGCGTCGGGCGGTGTTCCTCACAGTTTGCGGTCCAAAAATTTATGGTCTGATAAAGAATCTATTCCTGCCTGTGAGTCCAACAGAGAAGACGTATGAAGAATTGTGTACACTGGTACAGGACCTTAAGCCAGACGGAGGCATCATCATCTCGAGATACAGATTTTACGCGCACATTCGCTCAGAGGGCCAGAATGCGGCGGAATTCGTTGTCGACCTGAGACGTCAAGCGGGACCGTGTAAGTTCGGGGCTGTGTTGGAAGACATGCTGCGAGACTTCTTTGTAATCGGCATGAACCACGAGGTGATCCTGTGTAAACTACTGGCGGTGGAGACGTTGGACTTGACCAGGGCCATCACAATCATTCGGTCATGCATGACGATGGATAGAAGTCTAAAGCAGATATCAGTGAAAAATCAAAACTCGGCAAGTACTATAAATATGATTGATTCGCCGTTCGACAGAGCAGCACATGGCAGGGGAATACCCGACTGCATACACGAAACCTGTGGCTGCAAAAAGTTCGCCAGTGGGAATGCATCTGATTTCTCCATGTTGCCGTTGTGGGGGAAATCACCGACATCAGCAATGCCGATTTAAGCAATATAGTTGCAAAGGTGTGGAAATGCCACAACCAGCGCACCTATTGTTAGTTATGGATGCTTTTGAGAGTGAAGGAACCCCTGTCACGGCTCAACAAGTTAAGACCTGGACCAGCCAGGACCCAATTTTATCAGTGGTGAAGAGTTGCATCCTCAAAGGTGATTGGTCTGCCAACCCCAAGCAAATGTCCAAGGAGACCAAACCTTACATTCGTCGCAAAGACGAACTGTCTGTTCAGTCGGATTGTATATTGTGGGACAATCGTGTTGTTATGCCCAAGAAAGGGAGAGAGAAATTTGTACGTGAGCTACATAGCACACATCCCGGCATTGTAATGATGAAAGCCATCGCCAGATCTCATGTATGGTGGCCGGGAATTGACTCTGAGCTGGAATCATGTGTGCATCAGTGCAACACTTGTATGCAGCTCAGCAAAGCACCAGTAGAATCACTGCTAAGTCTGTGGTTGTGCCCGTCCAAACCATGGTCCAGGATCCACATAGACTTTGCAGGTCCATTCCTGGGGAAGATGTTTTTAGTTGTGGTGGATGCATATTTGAAGTGGATAGAGTGTATAATCATGTCATCCAGCACATCCACACCTACCATTGAGAATCTCATTGTCATGTTCGCGACACATGATCTGTCTGACATCGTTGTTAGCGACAACGGATTGTGCTTCACCAGTCAGGAGTTTCAAGAGTTCATGAAACTCAATGGTATCAAACATGTAAGGTCAGCACTGTTCAAACCTGCATCCAATGGGCAAGCAGAACGTGCTATCCAAATCATAAAGCAGATATGAAGCGAGTAACCCAAGGGTCACTGCAGACCCGCCTGTCTTGCATACTGCTGAGTTACAGGACAAGACCACACACGCTTACCGGGGTTGCCTGCTGAACTAATGATGAAGGGAGCTCTAAGACCAAGCTATCTCTTGTACACCCTGACTTGAATAATCATGTTGAATATAGAAGACAAACTTAGCAAGGGTATCACGATCCCGCAGCTGTGTCACGCGATATTTCTGTAAATGATCCTGTATATGTTCTGAATTATGGTCAGGGTCCTAAGTGGGTCGCTGGTAGTGTCATGACCAAGGAGGGCAACAGAGTATTTATTGTCAAGATCAAAAATGGGCAAACATGCAGGAAACATATGGATCAAACAAAGTTGCAGCACACAGACGAACCGGAACAGTCGGAGGAAGAGACAATCGACAACCAACCAACCTACTCCGACTCATCAGAGGACTCAGTGGTCATCAGTGAATCAGGACTTTCAATCACTGACATGTTCAAAGAAAATGGACTTTCAATCCCTGACATGGCCATTTGCCACTCCCACCAGGTCAGCCAACCAGCCACCAGTCACAACAGATTCTGAACACTCACCCAAGACTGGAGTTGAACTGAGACAGTCAACCCGGGAGTGTAAAACACCGGACTGACTCAATTTGTAACAGACTGTGTTAATATCTCAGAGGGGGGTATTGTCATGTATGTACTTTTGGGGTCACTAGCCACTAGATGGCATCACTGTTGCAGCTCAAGTATAGAAGGCCAGCCATTTTGTATAGTAGTCACTTTGGGCCTTAATAAAGCAGAGCCAAGGTCATATCTCATGGAGTTAAACAGTGCTCAGTCTAACAGTTATTGCATACACAACAGATAGGTTAAATGAGTGGGAAAACACATGGCAGATGTAGTATAACATGGATAAATGTGAAGTTATCCACTTTAGTAGGAAAAACATAAAGACAAAGTATTATTTAAATGGTGATAGCTTGGGAAATGTCAATGTACAAAGGGACCTGGGTGTTCTTGTACACCAGTCATTGAAAGCAAACGAGCAGGTACAGCAAGCAGTTAGGAAGGTAAATGATATGTTGGCCTTCATTGCAAGAAGATTTGAGTACAGGAGCAAGGATGTCTTACTTCAATTATACAGGGCCTTGGTGAGACCACACCTAGAGTATTGTGTGCAGTTTTGGTCTCCTTACCTAAGAAAGGATATACTTGCCATAGAGGGATTGCAGCGAAGGTTCAGCAAACTTATTCCTGGGATGGCAGGACTGTCTTATGTGGAGAGATTGCATCGACTAGGCCTGTATTCAATAGAGTTTAAAAGAATGAAAGGGGATCTCATTGAAACGTATAAAATTCTGACGGGGTTGGATATACTGGATGCGGGGAGGATGTTTCCCCTACTGGGAAGTCTAGAACAAGGGGTCACAGTCTCAGGATACGGAGTAGGAAATTTAGGACTGAGATGAGGAGAAATTTCTTCACTCAGAGGGTGGTGAACCTGTGGAATTCTCTACCACAGAAGGCTGTGGAGGCCAAGTCACTGAATATATTTAAGAAGGAGATAAATAGATTTCTAGAAACAAAAGACATCAAAGGGTATGGGGAAAAAGCGGGAATATGATGTTGAGATAGGGGATCAGCCATGATCATATTGAATGGCGATGCAGGCGCGAAGGGCCGAATGGCCTACTACTGCTTCAATTTTCTATGTTTCTATGTAAAAATGGGATGCAAAATAGTGAGAAATTGGATGTTTTGCCACAGGATTGAAGAGAGCAGTAAATGAGGCACTAATGGCCTCAGTTGGGCACTGCAGAGGCGCTATTGACAGAGAGTTACCCAATTTCAGATGACTTGCATTCAGCAATCAGCTTCAATCCTTGCCTCTAGCTCATTCCAGCTCTTAAACGGGAGGTAATTTCAAACTCATTTTCAATATTGCAGCACTTGAGTCAGACCTCTCAGCAACTGAGACCCTTTGTGCGATGGCTGGTGCAAATCCTGCTTCAAGCGAGAGGGCCACGCGGTTTAATAATGTGGCCCTGGAGGCATATCATAAAGTAGCTGCATGGTAAAGGCAATGGTAGTTTTCTGATTTCAATTTTCTACACCAACCCCAAACTTGTGACCTGGTGAATGAAATTGCCTGTTTGTGCTAAATTATAACCATTTTTTGCTGCACTCAATATTAAAGGGGGTGAGACAGCCCAATCATTTTATGTAAAAGCTTGCATCTGCCAAGACAGAAGAGTTTCACTCATCCTACATGTGAGATTTTAAGTCAAAAGCTGTATATCTGAGCCATTGCCTTGCAACATAAATATTAACTACAAAGTCTTGCCACAAAAAGGTAAGTACTTAAAAACAATCCATGACCCAATGTACCATTCATATTTTAATAATTGAAAAGTACTGACTGTCTTATCACCTATTTTCAATCATAAAAAATTGCACTTAGTGGAAAACTCATGAGCAGCACTGCCTGCATACATGAGTGGAAGTCTACTCTCCCTAATCTAGGTCCAATTTGCATTCCTATGAAAATAAAACGCATTTAATTTTCTCCACTTACCTCCTCTCTCAAAACTAAATGCAGTGTCCCTACTATTACTCTGTCTGAAAAGAGCTAACTCAGCAGAGTCAAAGAAACAAACCTGGAGCCTTCGTTTGTTTAAAAAAATATATGGTTCATTTATTCACTAGATAAACTTGAACATCGGGGAGTAGAGTTGACATATTTTTAACTGGTGTTTTCTTGACAAGGCCCAAAAAGATAAGGGATCATCACAGGTATGTTCTCACTAGGAAGCTTCAACTCTTGGGGCTAGACTTTCCACTCAGATTGCTCGGGTCCAAAAAATGGGCACTGTTCCAGCCTTGGTGATGTATGAGCCTTGATGATCACTGGAACATCGCCCATTTTTGGAATCACAACTTTCGGTTTAGCAATAGCCCAGCGATGCGAAATGGGCCTCAGCAATGTGGAAGGCAAAGCTTCCCTAGCAACAGCCTTCTGCACATGTGTTTTCTTTTGTTCAACATGCTCTCCCCGGTTTTAGGAGGTCAGGGGTCATCCACACATCTGCAGAAGACAAAGGGAGGGGGAGGGGGAGAGAGAGAAACATAGAAAATAGGTGCAAGAGTAGGCCATTCGGCCCTTCGAGCCTGCACCACCATTCAATAAGATCATGGCTGATCATTCACCTCAGTACCCCTTTCTTGCTTTCTCTCCATACCCCTTGATCCCTTTAGCCGTAAGGGCCATATCTAACTCCCTCTTGAATATATCCAACGAACTGGCATCAACAACTCTCTGCGGTAGAGAATTCCACAGGTTAATAACTCTCTGAGCGAAGAGGTTTCTCCTCATCTCAGTCCTAAATGGCTTACCCCTTATCTTTAGACTGTGACCCCTGGTTCTGGACTTCCCCAACATCGGGAACATTATTCCTGCATCTAACCTGTCCAGTCCCGTCAGAATTTTATATGTTTCTATGAGATCCCCTCTCATTCTTCTAAACTCCAGTGTATAAAGGCCCAGTCGATCCAGTCTCTCCTCATATGTCAGTCCTGCCATCCCTGGAATCAGTCTGGTGAACCTTCACTGCACTCCCTCAATAGCAAGAACGTCCTTCCTCAGATTAGGAGACCAAAACTGAACACCATTCCAGGTGAGGCCTCACTAAGGCCCTGTACAACTGCAGTAAGACCTCCCTGCTCCTATACTCAAATCCTCTCGCTATGAAGGCCAATATACCATTGGCCTTCTTCACTGCCTGCTGTTCCTGCATGCCAACTTTCAATGACTGATGTACCATGACACCCAGGTCTCATTGCACCTCCCCTTTTCCTAATCTGTCACCATTCAGATAATATTCTGCCTTCGTGTTTTTGCCACCAAAATGGATAACCTCACATTTATCCACATTATACTACATCTGCCATGCGTTTACCCACTTACCTAACCTGTCCAAGTCACCATGCAGGCTCTTAGCATCCTCCTCACAGCTCACACCACCACCCAACTTGTGATCTTTAAATGTTTGCCATTGCCTATCCACTGTCAACCCTTTAAGTATCATTCGCCAGTCTGTTCTAGCCAATTCACGTCTCATACCATCGAAGTTACCTTTCCTTAAGTTCAGGACCCTAGTCTCTGCATTAACTGTGTCGCTTTCCATCTTAATAAAGAATTCTACCAAATTATGGTCACTCTTTCCCAAGGGGCCTCGCACAACAAAATTGCTAATTAATTCTTTCTCATTACACATCACCCAGTCTAGGGTGGCCAGCCCTCTAGTTGGTTCCTTGACATATTGGTCTCGAAAACCATCCCTAATACACTCCAGGAAATCCTCCTCCACCGCATTGCTACCAGTTTGGTTAGCTCTGGAGAGAGAGAGAGCGAGAGAGAGAGGAAGGAGAGTGTGGAGTAGAGAGAAAACAAGTGGAGTAGAGAGATAATAAGTGATGAGAGTAAAAATGTTATCCTCGGATGAAAATCCTCATGATGTGGAAGAGGGGCGGAAAAGGGCTAAAGCTCTTTTCAGATGAGGCAAACGAGGCCCTGGTCAGCAAGGTGCATTCGAGGTGGGCCCAATTAACCCGGGTTGAGTGTGGGAAACCCCCACACCAGGCCTACAGAACGATTTGGGCCGAGATCGCGGACGTGATCTCCTCGGCGTCCCATGAGGCGAGGGAGTCCGACCAGTGCCGGAAGTGCTGGAACAGCCTGGTTGCTTCGGCAAGAGTAAGTATAGATTTTATATTGTAATGATGCAAATTGTAATTATAATTATAAATCTCCTGGATTGAATTTAAGCTTGTTATTCGTACATATATTACATATATTCCTTGCTAAGATCTGGACAGGGCTATGAACCTGTGCCCTTTTTAAGTCTCCCTGGCTGCTGTCACTTATACAGTGACCCAGCATGGTCTGGGGGAGAGCTGCCCTTGCTCAATGTCTGCCCTGGGACACTTTGAGACTGTAGGCTGCCTTCAGAGTGGTCCGGGCATCTGAAGCGCTGCTTCAGCACTCCAATTGTCTTTTCGATGATATTGCGTGCAGCTATATGGCTTTCGTTGTAACGCTTCTCGGCTTCCGTCAGGGGATTACGCAAGGGGGTCATGAGCCAGCTGGCAAGGCCATGTCCTTTATCTCCCAGCATCCAACTATGACCTTGTGGCTGACTGTCAAACAGGTCAGAGACAGCGCTCTCACGCAGGATGTGCGCATCATGGATGCTGCCTGGAAATTTAGCATTAACTGCCATGATTATTTGGTTGTGGGTCGACAATGAGCTGCACATTCAGGGAGTGGAGTGCCTTTCGGTTGCGAAACACCTCCGCCTTCTGTAAAGGTGCTTTCAGGGTGATGTGAATGCAGTCTATTGCTCCCTGCACCTTGGGGAAGTTTGCTATTCTCCCCCAAAGCCCTCCTGGTTTGTGCCTCCCTGGTCATAGGGAAGTTTATAAAGTCCATCCTGCGAGCCTAAAGGGCTTGAGTCACCTGTCGAATGGAGCAGTGTGTGGCATGCTGAGAGATACCACAGATTGTCACCAACTGAAGCCTGAAAAGAGCCAGATGCATAGAAGGATAGTGCTGCAGTAACCTTTACCTCAACAGGCAGTGCAGTCCTGATGGTGCTGTAAGGCTGCAGCTCTCCCTTGATGAGCTGGCATATTTCATTGATAACCTCCTTTTGGAAGCGCAGCCTCCTAAGGCACGTGTTATCAGACAAGTTGAGGTAAGATTGCTTTTCCCTGTAAATTCATCGGCCGTACATTCTCCTCCTCCGCCTCCGTATTAGTTTGCCACCTCTTTGATTGGCCCCTTCACTAAACCCTTCACTTAACTCAACTTCAGACTCCAGCATGTGAGCATTTACAAGTAATGGTAGAGAAGCTACAGGCCCCATCACTATCACTATTATCACTAGCACTATCACAGTTGTTATAAATGCCCTTTGTACTAAAATAAATATAAATATAAGTATAAATGTGAGTGGTTGTATCAGTAAAAGGCCCTTAAATAACTCTCAAATTATAAACCCCTTATTTAAGCAGCGTCCTCACTTCCTCCGATGTTCAAAATGGCGTCCGTAGTGCCGAGTTCTGTGAGGAAGACCAGGTAAAAGCAGCTTTTCTCCAGCGATCTTCTCAGCAAGCGATTATCCCGGCGATGTGTGGCCGATGTTTCAAAAGTTGCGCTGGGCGAAGTGTGGGCGATCACCTCAGCGATCACCTTGGCGATGTGGCATGAAAGTTGGGCCGGCAATTTTCCGGCGATGTTCCAGCCCAACTTTCTGAAGCAAAATGGGCGATAGCCTGCCTTTTTGGGCGATATATGGGCACTAGCCCAATGATCTGAAGTGGAAAGTCTAGCCCCATATAATAGTTTACATAAAACAGTCATAATGGCCAAATAGCCTCTTCTGTACTAAACTGTCTCTGATTGTTTGAGTATCATTTATCATCACAATCTACCCGGCTGCTATTAAATTAAGCATTAGATTGCCTTATACATAATTCATATGATTTTTTTTCAAATACTGGTGTCTTATAATTGACACCATAGCAAACAAGGATTTTTGTAAAGAATCTGTCTTTTAATGATATTAAATTTTGGTACAGCAATTGCAGTGTTAAAAAATACAAAAGACATTGACATATGTGAAAAGGAACCAAAACATAAATAGAAACTCTGTAGTGATTAAGAAAAAATAATCATAGCAAAAATTGTGGGAAATCAAGGGGCTAATGAGAGTGAGGAACTTAAAGTAATTAATGTCAGTCGAGAAAAAGTACTTGAGAAACTAACGGGTCTAAAAGTTGACAAATCCCCTGGACCTGAGCAGTGACGGGATCGGTCCAAGTCAGCATGGATTTATGAAAGGGAAATCATGCTTGACAAATCTTCTAGAATTTTTTGAGGATGTAACTAGTCGAGTGGACAAGGGAGAACCAGTGGGTGTGGTGTATTTGGACTTTCAAAAGGCCTTTGACAAGGTCCCACATAAGAGATTGGTGTGCAAAATTAAAGCACATGGTATTGGGGGTAATATATTGACGTGGATAGAGAACTGGTTGGCAGACAGGAAGCAGAGAGTCGGGATAAATGGGTCCTTTTCAGAATGGCAGGCAAAGACTAGTGAGGTACCGCAAGATTCAGTGCTAGGACCCCAGCTATTTACAATAAACACTAATGATTTAGACGAAGGAATTAAATGTAATATCTCCAAGTTTGCAGATGACACTAAGCTGGGTGGCAGTGTGAGCTGGGAGGAGGATGCTAAGAGGCTGCAGGGTGACTTGGACAGGTTAGGTGAGTGGGCAAATGCATGGCAGATGCAGTATAATGTAGATAAATGTGAGGTTATCCACTTTGGTGGCAAAAACAGGAAGGCGGAATATTATCTGAATGGTGACAGGTTAGGAAAAGGGGAGATGCAACGAGACCTGGGTGTCATGGTAAATCAGTCATTGAAAATTGGCATGCAGGTATAGCAGGCGGTGAAAAAGGCAAATGGCATGTTGGCCTTCATAGCAAGAGGATTTGAGTATAGGAGCAGGGAGGTCTTACTGCAGTTGTAAAGGGCCTTGGTGAGGCCACATCTTGAATATTGTGTACAGTTTTGGTCTCCTAATCTGAAGAAGGACATTCTTGCTATTGAGGGAGTGCAGCAAAGGTTCACCAGACTAATTCCCAGGATGACAGGACTGACATATGAAGAAAGACTGGATCGATTAGGCTTCTATTCACTGGAATTTAGAAGAATGAGAGGGGATTTCATAGAAACATATAAAATTCTGATGGGATTGCACAGGAAGAATGTTTCCGATATTGGGGAAATCCAGAACCAGGGGTCACAGTCTAAGGATAAGGGGTAAGCCATTTAGGACCGAGATGAGGAGAAACTTCTTCACTCAGAGAATTGTGAACCTGTGGAATTCTCTACCACAGAAAGTTGTTGAGGCCAGTTCATTAGATATATTCAAAAGGGAGTTAGATGTGGCCCTTACGACTAAGGGGATCAAAGATATGGAGAGAAAGCAGGAATGGGGTACTGAAGTTGCATGATCAGCCATGATCAGATTGAATGGTGGTGCAGGCTCGAAGGGCCAAATGGCCTAATCCTGCACCTATTTTCTATGTTTCTATGTTTCTATGATGGCCTGCATCCCAGGGTTCTAAACGAGGTGGCTACAGATATAGTGGATGCATTGGTTATGATCTTCCAAACTTCCCTAGATTCTCGAATGGTCCCAGTGGTTTGGAAGGTAGAAAATGTAACCCTGCTATTCAAGAAAGGAGGCAAAGAGAAAACAGTGAACTGCAGTGCAGTTAGCTTGTCATTAGTCTTCGGGAAAATGCTGGAATCCATTATTAAGGAAGTGGTAACAAGGCACTTAGAAAATCATAATGTGATATGCAGAGTTTTATGAAAGGATAATCATGTTTCACAAATTTATTTGAGCTTTTTGAGGATGTAACATTAAAGGTAGATAAAGGTGGATGTAGTATATTTGGATTTCCAAAAGGCATTTGATAAGGTGCCACATAAAAGGTTACCACATAAAAGGTTGCTAAGTAAGATTAGGGCTCATGGGGATGAAGGTAATATATCAGCCTAGATAGAGGACTGGTTAATGGACAGAAAACAGAGAGTAGGGATAAACAGATCATTTTCTGGTTGGTAGGGGGGTGCCGCAAGGATCAGTGCTTGGGCCTCAGCTATTTACAATTTATATTAATGACTTGGATGAAGGGGCCGAGTGCAATGTATCCAAGTTTGCTGACGATACAAAGCTAGGTGGGAAAATAATCTGTGAGGAGGGCACAAAGAGCCCGCAAAGGGATATAGACCAGTTAAGTGAGTGGGAAATAAAGTGACAGGTGGAGTATAATGTGGGGAAATGTGAGGTTATTCAGTTTGATAAGAAGAATTGAAAAACAGAATTATTTTTTAAATGATGAGAACCTATGTTGGATTAAGGTATCTTCGTACAGGAAACACAGAAAGTTAGCATGCAGGGACAGCAAGCAATTAGGAAGGCAAATGGCATGTTGGTCTTTATTGCAAGGGGGTTGGAGTGCAAGAGTAAGGAAGTCTTACTACAATTGTATAGGGTTTTGGTGAGACTGCACCTGGAGTACTGTGGACAGTTTTGGTCTCCTTATCTGAGAAAGGACATACTTGCATTGGAGGTGGTGCAATGAAGCTTTACTAGATTGATCCCTGGGATGAGAGGTTGTCCTATGAGGTGAGATTGAGTAGATTGGGCCGATAGTCTCTGGAGTTTAGAAGAATGAGAGGTGATCTCATTGAAATATACAAGATTCTGAGGGGAATTGACAGGGTAGATGCCGAGAGGTTGTTTCCCCTAGCTGGAGTGTCTAGGACTATGAGGTGTAATCTCAGGATAAGGGGTCAACCATGTAAGACCGAGATAAAGAGGAATTTCTTCACTCAGAGTGTTGTGAATCTTTGGAATTCTCTTCCCTCTACCCCAAAGGGCTGTGGAGGCTGAATCGTTGAGTATATTCAAGGCTGAGACAGATAGATTTTTAGACTCTAAGGGAATCAAGGGATATGGAGATCAGCCATGATCTTTTTGAATGGCAAAGCAGGCTCGAGGGGCTGTATCGTCTATTCCTACTCCTAATTCTATGTTCTTATGTAGAGTCAGTGCAAGTATGTAAAGTGTAATTCCTTAGTAAGACATTACATAATATTGTTTATTTGTCCTTAAATATTAGGGGAAAATACACCAGTAACTGAGTTGAGGTAGATCTATAGAATTGAAATTGTTATAGAACAAATTATTTACCAAGTTGCACCATTCCATTGTTCAATTATTTTATCTTTTTCTAATAGACTATTGTAAGATAGCTCCTGCACAGATGTCTCTTCCCACCATACATGCACATATCTCTGGCTAAGAGGGTAGACAGATGACCAACTGCTTGGGGGTGACTCACCTGTTGATTCCACACCCCCCACCCCCAATTCAGGTTTGTGAGGAAGTGCATTTTATGACAAAGACACAACCAAGATCGGGAGTAACCATGTGGAGAATCGTGGATGCAGAACCAGCGCATCATTGGGCTGACTTCTGGATCACCCTGTTACCCTGTATAAGTGGTTCCGAAAACATAATACACTGACTTATGTTATTTGAAAATTGATCTTATCATGTTGGCGTCATTGTGCTTAGTTTCCCTCAGAAAGAAAGAAATAGCTAACATACTCTCACGCACAAATGCAACCATAGGGATGGGGTACATACATATTCCCTCAATAATTTTCCACTCATCACACACCCTTATCTAATCCAATTGGCAAATTTGTTACATACACCACCCCATCTATTCATATGTGGCTACACCTCCGCACCCATGAGTTGCCACACGTTCCTGGTATAACATTGTCAGAACTATCTGGAATATTACACTGAAATCAATCCAGTTCAGATTCAACGCTAAAAAGTGTAAATTGCCACACCACAGTAAGAACTATTCATTCAAAGAACAATGAATATTTCCAGTTCTGGTCAAAAACTTCAGCCCAATTGCAAATCAAGTTCAGCCCAACTGAAGGTTATGTGACTCCAGGATTTATTTCCAAATTGCCTGCCAGTTTCAGTGTGTGAATTTTTACAGCCAATATTCTAAAACCAGTAAACTCGGTCCATTACCAGTACCTAAGGGCCCAAGTTTCGGCTGTCCCGCAGAACGGCGCACCTCCGAGAGGCCCGCCTATTTTGTAGAATTAAAAGCGGGCCTAAAACTTACCTCGCAATTCTCCGTGTTCTTCAGGCCCGTTTCTAGCTCGGCGCGACACAGCAGAAGCTGCTGGGGGCGGAGCAAACGGCGTTCTATGAAAACACTGCTGGCAGGGGAGCAGGGCTAAAGCCCAGCGTCAGTTTGAGTGCCGGCAGCGTTGCGCATGCGCGTTGGAGCGTGCGCTCATGCGCAATGACACACAAATATTGGCAATCGGCCATCTTTAAAGGGACATGCAGAAAATAGATTTTTGGGTGTGTGGAGCTGTGCAAAGCCTTCCGAGTGATTTTTTGTGCCTGAAGGAGCGCTGTTAGCAGTACTGTGGAAGAAATCAGCTGCTGGAATCAGTGAGTACTGTTTGTTGCTGTTAAACTTCCAGAAGGAGTGCTGCATAGGTGCATGCAAAGTAAGGACTGTGTGTTTTGAAAAATCACTGAGTGTCAATTCAATACAGCAATGGAACAATGCCCACCAAGAACGAAGAATTTCTTGCATGAAGAAGTGGAGATACTAGTTAATGTGATTGAGCAGAGGTGGCAGGAGCTTGATACCAGCAACAGAGGTCGCACAAAAGTGGCACCCAAAGAAATGAAGAAACGCTGGAGCCAACTTGCAGAAGATTACTGCGCAGTGGTGCATACCAGGAGATCTAGAAGCCAGTGTAAAAAGAAATGGCACGACCTTGGTCAAGTAGTTAGTGTAAGTAATATTTTCATTTTTCAATGGAATTGCAATTGTAAATGTGACCATCTGTATATGTCCCACCCTGCAGAAAGAAGCACTCTGTAAAAAGTTATATTTTAATCTTTGCAGAAGAAATTGGCCCACAACAAAAGGGAAAGAACTCGAACAGGAGGAGGCCCGCCAAATCTGCATCCACTGACACTCTTGGAACAGAGAGTCGCTGCTTTGATGGAGAAAAGCAATCAGTACTGCACAAGCTGGGTCCACACGCGAGGGAGAGGGCAAGTCCTGAAAATGCATCATGGCCCTTCAAATCAACTTGCTGCCTGGCTTGCTATGTGTGAGAGTACTCATGCCACCCATCCTGCCCCCTCCTGTGCTGCTAACCATTTGACAGTTCTGTTATATTTTGCAGAAGATGATGCCAATCCTGAAGATCCTGAAGATAGAGAAGAAGAACCAGAAGAACCAGATGCAGACGATCCAGACCAAGGGTGGGTGCAGGGGTTGACTGAAATATCTTCAGGGGAGACTTTTGAACTTAATATGTATCAGTCCACAATAACGGACATCAGTTTTTCAAACACTTGCAAAGGTTCTGGTCCGACATTCCTTGGTTTCACCGATTCCGAGGTTGCAGGTCCCAGTGGTGGTGGTGGTGTAATGCAGCATTTTACACCTAGTGCCCCACTGGAGGGGTGCCGCTTGGAACACTCAGGGCCCCACCGTCCCCGAGTGCACCTCCCACTGGAGGGGTGCCGCTTACAATACCCAGGGCACCACCGTCCCAGAGTGCACCTCTCATTGGAAGGGTGCCGCTTGGAACACTCAGGGCCCCACCGTCCCAGAGGGCACCTTCCACTGGAGGGGTGCCGCTTACAATACCCAGGGCACCACCGTCCCAGAGTGCACCTCCCACTGGAGGGGTGCCGCTTGGAACACTCAGGGCCCCACCGTCCCCGAGTGCACCTCCCACTGGAGGGGTGCCGCTTACAATACCCAGGGCACCACCATCCCAGAGTGCACCTCTCATTGGAAGGGTGCCGCTTGGAACACTCAGGGCCCCACCGTCCCAGAGTGCACCTCCCACTGGAGGGGTGCCGCTTGGAACACCCAGGGCACCACCGTCCCAGAGTGCACCTCCCACTGGAGGGGTGCCGCTTGGAACACCCAGGGCACCACCGTCCCAGAGTGCACCTCCCACTGGAGGGGTGCCGCTTGGAACACCCAGGGCGCCACCGTCCCAGAGTGCACCTTCCACTGGAGGGGTGCCGCTTGGAACACCCAGGGCCCCACCTCCCAGCCTGCGCCTCCCATTGGAGTGGTGCCGTGAGGCAAACCCAGCCGAGCAGGAGAATCGAAACATGCTCTCCTGAGATGCAGCATGCAACAAATGTGGGTCAGGTTGTGGCATTGGGTGTGGAGACTAATGATCTTACGTGATCACTCGTGGGCAGCGTCAGTGCAGTGGGTGATGAGATAATGGGACTGTCAGCAGAAGTAGGAGTAATAACACGGGAAATGAGGGAGGGAATGTCTGAAGGAGTGCACGTGATGGCACAGGTCGTCAGGGAGGGGATGCAAGTGACGGCACAGGCTGTCATGGAAGTAGCTTTTGCAATAAGGGCACGCAGCCCGGCCAATCAAATTACATCCCCATGAAGAAGTGAACATTCACCGAGATGTGGATGAAAGATGGTGGCAGCCTTTCTTTGCTGCTGTTGTTCTTGTTTTTGATGTTACTGTAGTAACGTTTTTCAAATTGAAATTGTTTTGTAAGTTTTGTAACTTTACAACTTATAAGTGATCTTAGCGTGTAAATGCTCTCACATTTTGTAAGTTATTTAATTTCACACCTAAAAAGTGATCTTGAAGTTTCAGTGATCTTAAGAGTGTAAGAGTTTACAAATTAAAATTGTTTTGTAACTTTTGTAACTTTACAAGTTTTATAAGTGATCTTAAAGTTTTTAGGTGATCTTAAAGAGTCATATTAAAGCAAAGTTTGATACAACAATTATTTTATTACACTAATGTGCAGTACATTGTGAACTTTTCAATAAAATATATTTACATTAAAACTGAATCATGTTCCATTAACACAACACAACAAAGGAACAACTCCAAAAAATAAACATGTCCATGCGCATCAGTTGTCGCTGAACCCTCAGGCATCAGTAATTGAAGCATTCATGGATGAACTGCTGGTGAAAGGCTTGAGCAATCGTTAAAGGAGCACGATGGACCGCCCTCCTCCGACCTCGTGCTCCGGCATCAGGCACTTGCATGCTTTCTTGATCGTCATCATCATCCTCATCCTGCTCTTCCAAATTACTCATGTGGATCTTCTTCTTCCCCTACCAGCTCCTGCTGCCTCATGATGGCTCAGTTATGCAGCATGCAGCACACAACAGTGAAGTGACTGACAATCTCAGGGGAGTATTGCAAGTGGCCTCCAGAATGGTCCAGGCATCGGAAACGCTGTTTCAAGATTCCAATGGTCCTTTCTATGATGCTGCACGTCGCAATGTGCGCCATGTTGTGTTGATGGTCAGCTTCCGTCCGTGTTACGCGTAAGGGCATCATGGGCCAGGTGGCGAGGCCGTACCCTTTGTCTCCCAGTAGCCAGCTCTGCCCGCCTGGCTGCTCCTCAAAAATGTCAGATATAACACTGTCTCATAGGATGAACGCATCATGGCTGCTGCCAGGATATCTTGCATCGACTGATATGATGCGCTGCATGTTGTCACACACGAGCTGCACATTAATGGAGGGAAACCATTTCTATTCCTGTACTGCTCGGCATCCTCCACAGTGCTCGCAAGGCGATGCGGGTACAATTAATGCAGCCCTGTACCTTTGGGAAGTCAGCAATCTTTCAGAACCCCAGAGCCCTGTCATGCATTGCTTGGCCGGTCATTGGGAACTTGATGAAGTCATTCCTCCGCGCATACAGTGCAGCTGTGACCCGGTAAACGCAGGCATGTATTGCACGTTGAGAGATTGCGCACACATCTCCAGTTGTAGCTTGAAACGATCCCGAGGCAGAGAAGGGAAGTGCAGCTGTAACCTTCACTTCAACAGACAAGACAGTCGGCGTTCTGCTTCTCGGCTGTAAATCTGCTCTCAGCATATCACAGATCTCAACGACAACTTCTCTGCGGAAACGCAGCCTTTTGACATAATCAGCCTCGCTCATGTCCAGGTACGAACGCCTGGCTTGATATTGCCAAAGTGGGTAAGGCCTCCTGCCCATCAGCCTACGGGCTGTGATGTTCCTGGTGCGGTGAGCTCTAATTAATTCTCTCCTATGTAGCGAATTGATGGAGAACCATTGCATAATCCGTGGCGTTGATAATGCAGCACCCATACTTGAAGTAAAACTTAAACTTTCAAAGGTGCATGCTGGCTGGCTGCCTGGCTGGCTGTTTGGTTCTCCCTCCCGGTGTTTTTCAGGCCTCCCCTGTCCCCTGGCCGAACGGCCGAAAGATCGCAGCTCGGTTTGCTGCCTGCGTGCTGGGGCTCTGTGGACGTCGCCCTCCCTCTCGCTGTTTTTCAGGCCGCTCCCATCCCCTGGCCAAACGGCCGAAAGATTGCAGCTTGGTGTCTGCTGCTGCTGCTTCGATGGAGAGATAGGAAAAAAAATGTTTTTATTGATTTATTTATCATTTATTATTGATGGCTCTTTATTGCTAACCGTGACGTGTTTAATGCTTTGGAAAATCCCCTAACTTCCCTGTAACTTCTCTTCCCCCCCCCTCCACCCCCCCACCCCACCCCACCCAACCATCTCTGGCTACCTGTGCCTAATCTCTAAAATGTACGTAACGTTTTTCTGAGCGTACAAAAGTCGACACTTATTCTGTTCTAAGTTAGTTTGGAGTAACTTTTCGCTGCCTAAACTTGCAAAACAGGCATAAGTGGCTAGTAACACCCTCTTTTGAAAAAAAAAACTGAACTAAAACGAAACCAAACTAACTAACTCGAACTGGAGTAAACTAAATGCCGAAATTGCGATTTCTAAGATACTCCAAACTAAACGAGTTGCTCCAAAAAAATAGGAGCAACTCCAGCCGAAACTTGGGCCCTAAGACTCCCCATTGGGAGGGGCTGTAAAACTGTAGTGTGAGCAGGCCAGCTTTCATCATTACTACAGGCTAAACTGAATGCAGAATCTACTCAATTAATAAAAAAAAGGCCCCATATCATCCTGCTGGTCATGTGCACACCTAAAACTTGAGCTCATGCTTTTTCCAATAATTACGGTAAAAATTAGTACATAAATCTCCATGCTTTATGCCTGAAATATATACGAGGGTGACATACAACAACAACTTGTATTTATAGAGCACCTTTAACATAGTAAAACATCCCAAGGCGCTTCACGGGAACATTACAAGACAAAAATTTGACACCGAGCCACATAAGAAGAAATTAAGGTAGATTACCAAAAGCTTGGTTAAAGAGGTAGGGGCCAATTCAGTCACGTCGGAAAGCTGACGCACTTACTGTTTTTTAAGAGTTTTTACTGCCATTTCGAAAAAGGTACCTTCTTTCACGAAATTCAGCTCTTTGTCTTTTTTTTGAATCAGCCAGGAAGTCGGTCATAAAGGGGTCAGAAGTGCGGTGGTAAGTGCTGGTGAGGGACGGAAGTGGAGGCGTGATGGATTCTCCGCCGCTGTCACTCAGCAGCGGAGCGGTGGTGACGTCATTGCACGTCTGTGTCACCACGTATCTCGCCTTCGTTAAAGGGAAGAGAATCGGTCATCAGTCGCGATCGGACACTGGACCATCAGAGAGGGTTTCGGCCGAGCCAGCAGCCTGGCACCCAAGTGGGGGTGCCAGATTGCTTGTTGGTGGCCCGGCGGAACCAGGGAGCACAATAGTCCGGCCGACATGGAAGTCAGCCGGCAAAAAAAATAAAATGGCGGCCGCAGCATTGGGCCCTTGCCTTTAATTGCTGACACGCAGCCAGGACTTACGGAGGGAATCAAAGGTGCACCGACAAAAAAAGCTGTTGGGGGCACCACTCAGCGGCAATAAGATTTTTATGGCTAAATTTCATGGGAGGTGGGGGGTGCCGGCGGTGCACGCACTGATGACGCACTCACGGCCGCTCGGCAACGGCGGGGCGGAAGTAGGGTCTGCTACAAACATTCCCTGCTGAATTTAGCTTGCGGCAGCCATTCGACCAGAAATCAGCGGCCGCTCGAATCTGCCACATGGCTGCCTCAGATAGATATTAGGGAGAGGGATGGAGTCAGTGTCTAGAGAACAGTGTTTGTAGCGAGGGCTGAAGACAATGGGTTTGGTCTTCCCAATATTTAATTGGAGAACATTTCTGCTCATCCAGTACTGGATGTTGCACAAGTAGTCTGACAATTTAGAGTCCGAGGAGGGGTCAAGAGAAGTGTTTGGTGAGGTGGAACTGTGTGTCGTCAGCGTATATGTGGAAACTGATGCCGTATTTTTGGATGATGTCGCCAAGGGCAGCATATGGTTAAGAAATAGGAGGGGGCCAAGGATAGATCCTTGAGGGACCAGAGCTAACGAGGCAGGAGAGGGAAGAGAAGCCATTGCAGGTGATATTCTGGCTACGATTAGATAGATAAGAATGGAACCAGGCGAGTGTGGTCCCACCCAGCTGGACAATGGTGGAGAGGCATTAGAGGAGGATGAAGTGGTCAACTGCATCAAAGCTGCAGACAGGTTGAGAAGGACGAGGAGGGATAGTTTACCTTGTCACAATCACAAAGGATGTAATTTGTGACTTTGATGAGAGCCATTTTGGTACGATGGCATGGGAGGAAACAAAATTGGAGAAATTCAAACATGGAGTTGCAGGAAAGATGGGCACGGATTTGAGAGGTGAAAACATGTTAAAGGGCTTTGGAGAGGAAAGGGAGCTTAGAGATGGGGCAGGAGTTTGCAAGGACAGAGGGGTCAAAAATTGTTTTCTTGAGGAGAGGGGTGATGACGACAGATTTGAGGGAGAGGGGGACAGTACCCGAGGATGGTGAACCGTTAACAATGTCAGCTAACATGAGAGCCAGAAAATATATACAATTATAGTTTGTGCAATATGCTTCAAAATCAGCAGCATGCAGTAAAATGCATAGTAAATGACATGGGCCATATCACAGTGGACATTGACATGATGAGAACTGTCAGTAATAACACACAAATCTATTTACACAAGACCTAATCCTCCCCTGCTTCCCACCTCATATTGTCTGGGTCCTCAGTTTTCAATGGAAAAGTGTCTTCAGAAGCATCTCTGGGGTTGGTGTTGCAATCACTGAGGATTGGCAATTGCATTAAAACAACCTAATTTGGCAGGGGGATGGGCACCAGGATGTAGCATTAGAAAGGAGAAACAAAGTGCGCAAAGCATTGGGAGAGACAGATAGCACTAAGGTAAGAAATAGTAAGGTATTAGGTGGGGTCAGAATAGGAGAAAATACAAGAAGGTCCAAGAAAGGTTTACAGTGCATGTGTGTAAACACCGAAGTGTGGTAAATAAGGTTGGTGAGCTACAGGCACAAATAGCAACTTGGGAATATGATGTCATGGTGACAACAGATACCTGGCTCAAAAAGGGCAGGATTGGATTTTAAATATTCCTGGATATAAGGTGTTCAGGAAAGATAGGGAAGGAAAGAAAGGAGGTGGGGTGGCAGTATTGGTTAAGGAGAATGTTACAGTGCTGGAAAGAGAGGATGTCCTGGAGGAGTCAAGGACAGATCTATTTGGTTAGAGTTAAGAAATAATAGTGGGGCCATTACACTACTAGGTGTATTCTATAGGCCACCAACTAGTGGGAAAGATATAGAGGAGCAAATTTGCAGGGAAATTACAGAGAGGTGCAAGAACTATAGAGTAGTGCTAATGGGGGGGCTTCAATTATCCTAATATAGACTGGAACAGTAATAGTGTAAAGGGCAGAGATGGGGAAGCATTTCATAAGTATGTTCAGGAGAACTTTTTTGATCAATACGTTTCTGGCCCAACGAGGAAGGAGGTATTGCTGGATCGAGTTCTGGGGAATAAGGTGCGGCAAATGGAACAAATATCAATAGGGGAACATTTAGCAAACAGTGATCATAGTACCTGTGATATCTTCACAGAGCACGACACACACAGCTCCTAACATGGCAGGCAGCTCTCTCGGAAGTCACCAGAACCTGCCTGGTTCTGTTCAATTATTAACTCTGCACTTGCAGTACACAATACGTCCACATCCACAGTGTGGAGCTACAAATATTACAAGCTTACAGACATTACACTTCTCCCTCCTTAATGAAGAAGTTATTATAACAAACATCATACATAACTTTCATGTTTATGCATAACACAGGATATAAACTTTTTTTTTTCATATTTACAAATTTAACTTTGCCACTTGTTTTCTGTTTCGAAGAGGATACCTTCACTCTCGAACAGAACCTTCCAAACATGGTGTCGATTTCACATTCATTCGTGGCTCATCCTGAGGAACATTTTCCTCCACGGAATTTCCTTGATTTTCATTTGAACTCACTCTAACTTCAGGCTCTTTGTTTTCCTGACTCGGACTCAGACTTTCATTCTGATTCTCTCCTGGATTTGTTTCCAGTACATTGGATTTAGGATTTGCTACTGGTGTATCAAAACTATCTGATGAGTTAGAAATAATTGAATCATTCCACCTTCAACTCCTTCCATGTCTGTAGGTAAAATATGATCAATATGAACAAACCTAACCTGTCCATTATCAAACATCTTTACCAAATATGTGCGAGGACCACATATCTTCACCACTCTTCCTGGTCACCACTTTAACCATTTATGGTGATGGTTCTTCACTCTCACCTTCTGGTTTAATTTCACATTTCTCTCTTTTACTCTACCTCTATCCTGATTCTCTTTCCATCTTAATTGTGTCTCTTCTACGGACTGTGCCACATTTGGTTTTAAAAACGAGAATCTGGTTTGTGGCTGTCGTTTGAGAAACAACTCTGCGGGTGTTCTACTAGTAGTTGCATGAGGAGTATTTCAATATGTAATCAAAAAATTCACCAATTTGTGATCCAATGACAACTGTCGTTTCCTTGGATTTGGATCCAACATTTGTTTTATGAGGGCACGTTTTACAATTTGTACGGTGCGCTCTGCTGCACTATTCGAAGCAAGGTGGTATGGTGGAACCTTGGTATGTTTCACACCATTTTTGCTCGTGAACTGTGCAAATTCTTCTGAAAGAAATTGTGGTCCATTATCCAAAACAATTTCTTCAGGGAGGCCCAAATGAAGAAAATAATTTTCGTAAAATATCCAATGTTTTACTTGTTATTATTTTCCACATTGGAAACACCTCGACCCACTTTGAATGGCTATCAATCACAATGAACAATTGTTGTCCTTCTAACTCAGCAACATCAATATGTAGCCTTTGCCATACCTTGGGAGGCCATTTCCATAGCTGTAATGGTACTGGTGGTGGTTGCTTGCTGACCGATTTACATGTTGTACACTGACTCACGGTGTACTCTATATCTTTATCAAGACCTGGCCACCATAAATAACTGCGTGCAAAACTCTTGGTCAAGCACATTCCCAGGTGCTGGTCATGGAGGTCTTCTAATAATTTGGACCTGAATTTATTTGGTATAACCAATCTTGCACCCCACATGATACAATCTTTATCGACTGATAATTCATTCCTACGAATGAAGAATGGATGTGTATCTTTGTCTGTTACCTGGTTTGGCCATCCATTTGCAACATACTCATATACCTTTGACATCACTGGGTCACGTTTGGTTGCTCTACCAATTTCTTCAGCTGTGACTGGCAGTTCATCAATGTATGAAAAATAAAATACTTCTTCCCAATCGGGTGTAACTTGTGATGGGGAAGGCAATCTAGACATTGCATCAGCATTACTGTGATCAGCTGATCGTCTGTATTCAATATCATATGTATATGCTGACAAAATCAAAGCCCATCTCTGCATTCGGGCTGCAGCTAATGTTGGAACTGGAGGCTTTGGATGGAGGATTGCTGATACGGGCTTCTGGTCCATAACGATGGTAAACTTATGACCATATTTGTGAAACTTCTTGACCCCAAAAATTAATGCCAAAGCTTCCCTTTCAATTTGCGCATAATTACTCTCACTGGCACTGAGAGTGCATGAAACAAAAGTAATTGGTCTCTCCTCCCCACTACTTGATACATGAGAGATTACTGCCCCAACTCCATACGGAGAGGCATCACATGCTAACTTAATCCCCTTAGATATATCATAGTGAACTAACATGGTGCTCTCTACCAATTTGCTTTTACACTCCTTGAATGTAAACTTGCGCAAAACATAAAAACGGAGAGTAAAAGCTTTTACAGATATATAAAACGGAAAAGAGTGACGAAAGTAAATGTTGGTCCCTTAGAAGATGAGAAGGAGGATTTAATAATGGGAAATGTGGAAATGGCTGAGACCTTAAACAATTATTTTGCTTCGGTCTTCACAGTGGAAGACACAAAAACCATGCCAAAAATTGCTGGTCACAGGAATGTGGGAAGGGAGGACCTTGAGACAATCACTATCACTAGGGGGGTAGTGCTGGAAATGCATCCCAGGGTATTAAAAGAGATGGCGGAAGTTATAGCATTCGTTATAATCTACCAATATTCTCTGGACTCTGGGGAGGTACCAGCGGATTGGAAAGCAGCTAATGTAATGCCTCTGTTTAAATAAAGGGGGCAGACAAAAGGCAGGTAACGATAGGCCGGTTAGTTTAACATCTGTAGTGGGAAAAATGTTTGAAACTATCATTAAGGAAGAAATAGCGGGACATCTAGATAGGAATAGTGCAATCAAGCAGATGCAGCATGGATTCATGAAGGGGAAATCATGTTTAACTAATTTACTGGAATTCTTTGAGGATATAACGAGCATGGTGGATAGAGGTGTACCGATGGATGTGGTATATTTAGATTTTGAAAAGGTATTCGATAAGGTGCCACACAAAAGGTTATTGCAGAAGATAAAGGTGCGCGGAGTCAGAGGAAATGTATTCGCATGGATAGAGAATTGGCTGGCGAACAGAAAGCAGAGAGTCGGGATAAATGGGTCCTTTTCGGGTTGGAAATCGGTGGTTAGTGGTGTGCCACAGGGATCAGTGCTGGGACCACAACTGTTTACAATATACATAGATGACCTGGAAGAGGGGACAGAGTGTAGTGTAACAAAATTTGCAGATGACACAAAGATTAGTGGGAAAGCAGGTTGTGTCGAGGAAACAGAAAGGCTGCAAAGAGATTTAGATAGGTTAAGCAAATGGGCTAAGGTTTGGCAGATGGAATACAATGTCAGAAAGTGTGAGGTCATCCACCTTGGGAAAAAAAACAGTAAAAGGGAATATTATTTGAATGGGGAGAAATTACAACATGCTGAGGTGCAGAGGGACCTGGGGGTCCTTGTGCATGAAACTCTTTTAGAGTCTACCTGCAAAACATAAACATTAAACTGTGCCACCCGACCTGGGTGACACACCAGACATTTACAAGGCCCTTTTTTTCCTTTTTTTGGTTTTTTTTTTTGTGTTTTTTGTTTTTTTTTTTGTTTTTTTTTTGGGCACGAAAATCACAATTTCTCCGGTGCCCCCTATAAAAGGGAAGGGGACACTAAAAGCACCGGCAATGAAAACAAATTAAACTTTAAAACGTAAAATCAAATTAAAATTTGGTTGCCGGGCGTGATGATGCACTCCAGTCCCTCCGGTGCCCACCTCTCACGGAAGGCCGCGAGCGTACCGGTGGACACCGCGTGCTCCATCTCCAAGGACACCCTGGACCGGATGTAAGAGCGGAAGAGAGGCAGGCAGTCAGGTTGAACGACCCCCTCGACCGCCCGCTGCCTGGACCGGCTGATGGCACCCTTGGCCGTGCCCAGGAGCAGTCCTACGAGGAGGCCCTCGGACCTACCCGCTCCCCTCCGCACAGGGTGCCCAACGATCAGGAGGGTGGGACTGAAGTGCAGCCAGAATTTCAGGAGCAGCCCCTTCAAATAATGGAACAGGGGCTGCAACCTCGTGCACTCAATAAAAACATGGAACACGGACTCCTCCAGACCGCAGAAATTGCAGGCGGCCTGGGAGTCCGTGAACCGGCTTAAAAATTTGTTGCACGGCACTGCTCCATGCACCACCCTCCAGGCCAAGTCCCCGATGAATAGTGGGAGGACCCCTGCGTAGAGTGCCCTCCATCGGGGACCCCCGCCTCCTCCGGACGGCAAGATGGTACGCCATGGCGTGTCCGGACGGCCGGCGAGGATGGCAAAGTTGAGGGTGTGCAGGAGCAGCCCGTACAGGAAACCCCTCCGCGCGGAACTGAAAGGCACGGAGGGGATTTCCCCGAGGCGGCTCAAGCTGTGAGGCGCCGGCCCCCGAGGGAGGTTCCGGGGTTTGGCGCCGATGAGGAATTCCGTCCGGACGGGGGTCAGTTCGGACGGGATCTCCCCACGTGCTTGAGCCTCCTCGATGCACCTAACGGAGTCAGGGCCCAGAGCTGTTTTTAGCGACTCGATGGCATCGGCCGCGTGGCGGACGTTGGCAGAGTTTAGGCGCCGCGCCAGCGTGTCTGGCGCCATCCAGCCCGCTCCTCCGCCATCGAGCAGGTCCCTGACCCTGGTCACCTCACCAGCCACAGCCCTCTCTTCCGACCGCCACATGAAACCTCGGCCGTGGAGGTACGGATTCCCGAGCAGCGGCTCCTGCAGGACGGCCGCCACTCCAGCCGGCGGAGAGCTGCGCTTGGTGGAGACTTTGTTCCAGACCCTGATGAGTTCCCTGTAAAAGACAGGCAGCTCCCGGAGGGCGGTCCTGGCACCCCCCAAGTTCACAAACAGGAGCTGCGTGTCATAATTGAGGTCGCGCTGCTGGCGGAAGAAATACCACGCCAGAGCACACCACCTAGGAGGGGGCTCGACGTAAAGGTATCTCTGCAGGGTCTGAAGACGGAAAGTCGCGAGCTGGGCGCTGACGCACACCAACGACTGACCGCCCTCCTCAAGCGGGAGACTCAAGACCGCAGCAGAGACCCAGTGCTTCCTGTTGTTCCAGAAGAAGTCCACCAGCTTCTTCTGTATCTTGGCGACAAACGCAGGGGGAGGGGTCAAAGTGACCAGCCGGTACCACAACATTGCGGCCACCAGCTGGTTTATGACTAGCGCTCGACCCCTGTAGGACAGCACTCGGAGCAGTCCTGTCCAGCGCCCTAGGCGAGCGGCGACCTTGGCCTCCAGCTCCTGCCAGTTCGCCGGCCAGGCTCCCTCGTCGGGGCTAAGGTAGACTCCCAGATAGAGGAGATGGGTCGTGCTCCAGGCAAAAGGCCTGAGCTCCTCCGGCAGGGAGTCCACCCGCCACTGACCCACCAGGAGTCCGGAACATTTCTCCCAGTTGATCCTGGCGGAGGACGCGACCGAGTAAATCTCCTGGCACTCACGCATCCTCCGCAGGTCAGCGGGATCCTCTACCGCGAGGAGCACGTCATCGGCGTAAGCCGAGAGGACGACCTCCACGCCCGGCCCTTGCAGAGCCAGTCCCGTCAACCTCGTCCGCAAGAGGCGCAGGAAAGGCTCCACGCAAACGGCGTATAACTGGCCGGACATGGGGCATCCCTGGCGCACCCCTCTCCTAAAGCGAAGGGGCGCCGTCAAGGACCCGTTAACCTTAATCAGACATTCCGCGGCGGCGTACAAAAGTCGGATCCGGGCGACGAAATGCGTCCCGAACCCGAAAACGCGCAGAGTTCCGAGCAGATAGTCGTGATCCACCCTGTCGAACGCCTTCTCTTGGTCGAGGGATCGGAAGGCGACCGACAGACCAGCCTCCTGGGAACAATGGATGAGGTCCCGGACCAGATGGATGTTATCGTGGATTGTCCGGCCCGGGACCGTGTAGGACTGGTCGGGGTGGATCATGTGGTCCAGCACGGCACCAAGGCGAGCAGACATCGCCCTGGCGAAGATTTTGTAGCCCGTGCTGAGGAGGGAGACCGGGCGCCAGTTCTTAAGGAGGCGGAGATCGCCCTTCTTAGGCAGCAGGACGATGACTGCCCTGCGCCAAGAGAGGGGCATCTCCCCGGTCGCCAGACTTTCCCCCAGGACCCGCGCGTAGTCGCCCCCCAGGACGTCCCAGAACGCCCTGTGGAACTCCACGGTCAGCCCGTCCAGCCCCGGGGATTTTCCCCTCGAGAGCCGGGCGAGGGCACCGGTCAGCTCCGCCAGGCTTAGCGGAGCTTCCAGATTTTCGGCGCCCTCCGGGCTGACCTTCGGCAGGTCCTCCCACAAAACTCTACGCGCTTCCTCGCTGGACGGATCCGGAGAGAACAGAGCCCCGTAATATTCACGGGCCCTATTGTTGACGCCCTCCGGATCCGAGACGAGAGAGCCGTCGTCGGCCAGCAGCGTCAAGAGCTGCTTACGGACACTCTGCCTTTTTTCCAGCGAGTAGAAGAAGGGGGAGCCGCGGTCCAGATCCCGCAGGAACCGGATCCGCGACCTCACGAACGCGCCTCGGGACCCGACGAGCTGCAGGTCCTTCAGCGCGGCCCTCTTCGCTTCGTACACCGTCCGCAGGGCCGGGTCCTGGACGACTTGACCGAGACGGGCTTCCAGGTCGAGCACCTCTTTTTCTAGGCGCCCGACTCTGGCCGCCCGCCTCTTGGTCGACCCCCTCGCGTACTCTTGACAGAAGACGCGGACGTGAGCCTTGCCCACGTCCCACCATAGCCTCAAGGAGGGGAAGCCCCCCTGCTTCCTTCTCCAGTCGGACCAGAATCGACGGAACGAGTCCTGGAACCGCACGTCCTCCAGCAGCCGGTTGTTAAAGTGCCAGTACGCGGACCCCGTCCTCGCGCGGAGCGAAGCGAGCTCCGCCCACACCAGGTGGTGGTCCGAACACGGCACCGGCCGCATGGAGGCCGCCGGGACGCAGGAAACGTACGCCCGAGACACGTAAAGGCGGTCGACTCTAGACCATCCAACTCCAGGCCTCACCCAAGTAAAGGCGCTGGAGTCGGGGTGGAGATTTCGCCAGACGTCCACCAAGTCGAAGGACCCGACCAGGTCCCTCAACTTCTCCATCGCCGTCATGCACTGCGGGGCACCGGAGCGGTCCCTCGCCTCGAGGGTGCAGTTAAAATCCCCCCCGAGGACAATGCAGTCGCCGACGTCGACGGAGCCAAGAAGAGCGGACACCTCTTCAAAGAAGCGCGTTTGCTGCGGGCCGGGCTGAGGGGCGTACACGTTCACGAGATGGAGCGGCACGGCCCCCAGGCGAACCGTTACGTGCAGCAAGCGGCCTGGCACTGGCTCCTCGACCCCCAAGATCTCCGGCTGAAAATGCGGGCCCAGCAAGATGGCCACCCCACTAGAAATGGCGGTGAGGTGGCTCATGCGGACCTCTCCTTGCCATTCCAGGAGCCACGTGGCTTCGTCTCCCGGAACGGTGTGGGTTTCTTGCAGGAAGCACACCGCATATTTCCCCTCCCGCAGGAGCGAAAAATTGTCAAATCTACGGCGTGCCCCTCTGCCGCCGTTGATGTTGAGGCTGGCTATGGTTATCTTCATGGCAAAAGCATAGTGCAACCTCTTCCTTAGCCTATTGTGGGGGAGGGAGTGGAGTCGTTTGTTGACCTCCACTCCATCAGCAGCCCAGCGAGGAGTCCCTTGAGCTCGCGCAGCTCAAGGTGTTGCGCCTTTGTCAAGGGCCCGCCCGCGGCCAAGGTTTTGACGGCGGCGCGGACGGACCCCTTGATCAGCTCTGGCTCGGACCATTTTTCCAGGGCCAGTCGGGTTTGGTTGCAGCGACCCCGGCTCTGGGCCAAAAAGTCCCGGAGTTCCTTTGCAGGAATGAGGATGGTCTCGGCGGCGGCCGCGAGCAGATCCACCGCCTCGCTGGCGGTGGTCTCTAGGTCTTCACCCGCGTCCCCCACCGAGTCCCCGTCCTCCTCCGGGAAGTGGCCGCCAGCAGCCGGCCCATCGACCGCACAAGGTACGGCAAATGGACCGGCCGCTCCAACCGGCCCTGGCTCTGCCCCGATCCCACCCCCAGGATCGTCGGCAGAGGAGTCCCCACTGGGCTCTTTTAAAAATGGTGCTGGGTCGGGAAATGACAGCAGAAGGGGTTCCCCCTCCGCCCCAGGAACCGGGGAACAAGGAGAGACCCGGCCATAGGAAATCCCCAGGCTCTCCAAGTGCTCCAGCTCCACAGCAAGAGGCGAGGGTGGGTGTTCCTCCCCATCCCCGCTGCCACCCCCCGGCCCAGCATCTACAGTGTCATAATAAACATTCATTTGTGTTTCTGCCGGGTCGAGCGACTCCCGGGGGCAGTTGATTAATAGCTGGGCGGGCTCAGGTTCGGCCTTTTCGGCCCCGCCCGTCTCAGTCCCCGAGACGCCCGACCCGGCGGCAATGCATTCCTCCGCAATCCCCACGCCCCCCACGACAGGCAGATCTTCCACGCCATCCCCGGGAGGCAGAGGCTGGGCAGCCTCGACTGTCTCACCCTCCCCGGGGACAGACTCCTCTCGCCTACAGCGCAGCTTGGGGGCACTGGTTGGGGACGCGGGACACGCGGCGGGCACCGACTCCTCCGCGGAGGGATGTTGTTCCCCCTCCGCCTCATCGGAGCCGTGCCTCCTTTTGTTCCTGGGGGCGCGCGGAGTCAGGGAGACCTCCATGTCTGCCGAGGCCTCCCGCTCCGCCCCCCCCTTTCCTTTTCTTGCCCGTGCCCGGGCCCCTCTGTGGTGTTGTTCAAGGGCTCGGGCACGGGCTTGGGGCACCCCGCGCTCGCCGGTGACGGGGTTGGGCTGAGCGCGGTGGTCAAATTATCTGGCGCACTGAGGGGACCCGCCTCTTGATGTTTTGCCTTCTTCCGCGCCTTCTTTCCGGTCGGACGCTCTCCCTCCCCCCCGCCGGAGGCCCTGAAAACAAAGGCCTCCGACGATGACCGCGCACCTACGGCTCCCGGCACGCGGACGCAACTAGGGGGAGGGGTGGCGGCGGCGCCAGCCTTGGCCGCCTTCGGTGGTTTGGCGGCCTTGGAGGCGGGGCAGTTCTTGCGAACGTGCCCCACCTCCCTGTAGGCATGGCACCGCACGCCGTCCGACGTCCAAAAGACGCGGTAGGCAGTCCCCTCGTGCACCACATTAAAGTTCCCCTCCGTCGTCTCCTCCCGCGCCAGCCGGACAAAGAGCTGGCGGCGGAAGGAGAACACGTGGCACAGGCTGCTCTCCCTGAGGCCGAGCGGTATGGGGTTGATCCCCGACCTTACCTCCCCCAGTTGGTGTAGGTGAGGGAGGAGGAGCTCAGCGGGAACAAAGGGCGGGACGTTTGAAACGATGACCCTCTGCGCGGTGGCCTCGAGAGGGTCCACCGGCAGGAACGTCCCGCCCACCGTGAGCCCCTTTTCGAGGGCCAGGGACACCGCCCGCTCCGACCCCAGGAAGAAAACAGCCTTCCCAGACATTTTGGAGGCCGCGACAATGGCCGAGGGGCCGACTACCCCAGCCATCGCCCACACGCACTCCTCGATGGTCATTGTGGGGTGAGTGTAGCTCTTGACCCCGTGTTTTCTGGTAATTAATCTGAAAGGTGGCAGGGCAGCGGGTGGCGCAGGAGGTGCCGTGGAAGCGGTTGCCACCTGCGCATACGTCTTGCCACCGGCGTGGATGGGGTCGCCATCACGGGGTCCCTTTAAGGGCTACACCCACCCCAAAGTCACAGGCCTTAATGGTCTTTAATGGCCTTGTATATTAACTGAGCAGAGGAGCCCTTAACGAGGCACCTCTCCCCTCGTTGGCAATTGGGGCGAGGCCTTGCTCCCTCTGCTCAGTTGTCTCAATTGTTTTTTTTTAAATTAGGAAGAAAGGGCTCTCAGAGAGAGAGGGGAGAAACAGAGTAACAGAGAAAGAGAGAGGGGGGTGGGAAGGGTGGGGGGGAACTGCGAGGGCAGGTCTCCCCTCGCAGCTGTGGGTGGGTGCAATCCCAGATGGCAAAACACAAAGTCTTTGGGGTGGTCTTCAGGTGAGGGGAGAAGATGTCTTCACCTGGGGTAGCTAGAGCCACCAGGCACACACTCCTAACGATGTTAATTGGGTAAATGAGAAAAAATCTTCAGCCTGGTAGCTCCAGCTATCCCAGGCTAGGCAAATGTGGGGGGTGGGGGGGTTCCAATTGTGGGGGGGGGGGGCCTAGTTGTAAGCACGGCCCCCACACACACTACCACACACACACACACCCCCCGCGATGTTCCGGCCCTCAGTGGTCTTCTTTCCTCCCCCCACCGATATAACAAAGTCTTTTGGGAAATGCACCCACACCCACCTGTAGAAAGTGTAGAGTCTCCCTCCTTCCACACTGGATGTTGTTGGTCTTTTCCCCCTCTCTCCAACTCCTTGCAGAATGGTAAAAAATGTTTGAAATGTTTTCTGTTCTCCTCCTCTCCCTCTGGGTGAAAGTTGGTGGTGAAGCCCCTTCCCTCCTTCTCTTCCTGGGCTGGTCTCAGGGCTCTCCAGGCAGGAGCAAAAGTTGATAGCTCCTTCTCTCACAGCTCACAGCTCCTACTGAGCAGGACACGCCTCCACTGCTCTACCATTGGTTCCTTGTGCATGAAACTCTTTTGAGTTTACCTACGAAAACATAAAACATTAAACGGTGCCACCCGACCTGGGTGACACTCCAGACATTTACAAGGCCCTTTTTTTTTCCCCCCTTTTTTTTGTTTTTTCTTTGTGTTTTTCTTTTTTTGGTTTTTTTTTGGGCACTAAAATCACAATTTTCCCCAGTGCCCCCTATAAAAGGGAAGGGGGGACACTAAAAGCACCGGCAATGAAAACAAATTAAACTTTAAAACGTAAAATCAAATTAAAATTTGGTTGCCGGGCGTGATGATGCACTCCAGTCCCTCCGGTGCCCACCTCTCGCGGAAGGCCGCGAGCGTACCGGTGGACACCGCGTGCTCCATCTCCAAGGACACCCTGGACCGGATGTAAGAGCGGAAGAGAGGCAGGCAGTCAGGTTGAACGACCCCCTCGACCGCCCGCTGCCTGGACCGGCTGATGGCACCCTTGGCCGTGCCCAGGAGCAGTCCTACGAGGAGGCCCTCGGACCTACCCGCTCCCCTCCGCACAGGGTGCCCAAAGATCAGGAGAGTGGGACTGAAGTGCAGCCAGAATTTCAGGAGCAGCCCCTTCAAATAATGGAACAGGGGCTGCAACCTCGTGCACTCAATAAAAACATGGAACACGGACTCCTCCAGACCGCAGAAATTGCAGGCGGCCTGGGAGTCCGTGAACCGGCTTAAAAATTTGTTGCACGGCACTGCTCCGTGCACCACCCTCCAGGCCAAGTCCCCGATGAATAGTGGGAGGACCCCTGCGTAGAGTGCCCTCCATCGGGGACCCCCGCCTCCTCCGGACGGCAAGATGGTACGCCATGGCGTGTCCGGACGGCCGGCGAGGATGGCAAAGTTGAGGGTGTGCAGGAGCAGCCCGTACAGGAAACCCCTCCGCGCGGAACTGAAAGGCACGGAGGGGATTTCCCCGAGGCGGCTCAAGTTGTGAGGCGCCGGCCCCCGAGGGAGGTTCCGGGGTTTGGCGCCAATGAGGAACTCCGTCCGGACGGGGGTCAGTTCGGACGGGATCTCCCCATGTGCTTGAGCCTCCTCGATGCACCTAACGGAGTCAGGGCCCAGAGCTGTTTTTAGCGACTCGATGGCATCGGCCGCGTGGCGGACGTTGGCAGAATTTAGGCGCCGCGCCAGCGTGTCTGGCGCCATCCAGCCCGCTTCTCCGCCATCGAGCAGGTCCCTGACCCTGGTCACCTCACCAGCCACAGCCCTCTCTTCCGACCGCCACATAAAACCTCGGCCGTGGAGGTACGGATTCCCGAGCAGCTGTTCCTGCAGGACGGCCGCCACTCCAGCCGGCGGAGAGCTGCGCTTGGTGGAGACTTTGTTCCAGACCCTGATGAGTTCCCTGTAAAAGACAGGCAGCTCCCGGAGGGCGGTCCTGGCACCCCCCAAGTTCACAAACAGGAGCTGCGTGTCATAATTGAGGTCGCGCTGCTGGCGGAAGAAATACCTCGCCAGAGCACACCATCTAGGAGGGGGCTCGACGTAAAGGTATCTCTGCAGGGTCTGAAGACGGAGATTCGCGAGCTGGGCGCTGACGCACACCAACGACTGACCGCCCTCCTCAAGCGGGAGACTCAAGACCGCAGCAGAGACCCAGTGCTTCCTGTTGTTCCAGAAGAAGTCCACCAGCTTCTTCTGTATTTTGGCGACAAACGCAGGGGGAGGGGTCAAAGTGACCAGCCGGTACCACAGCATTGCAGCCACCAGCTGGTTTATGACTAGCGCTCGACCCCTGTAGGACAGCACTCGGAGCAGTCCTGTCCAGCGCCCTAGGCGAGCGGCGACCTTGGCCTCCAGCTCCTGCCAGTTCGCCGGCCAGGCTCCCTCGTCGGGGCTAAGGTAGACTCCCAGATAGAGGAGATGGGTCGTGCTCCAGGCAAAAGGCCTGAGCTCCTCCGGCAGGGAGTCCACCCGCCACTGACCCACCAGGAGTCCGGAACATTTCTCCCAGTTGATCCTGGCGGAGGACGCGGCCGAGTAAATCTCCTGGCACTCACGCATCCTCCGCAGGTCAGCGGGATCCTCTACCGCAAGGAGCACATCATCGGCATAAGCCGAGAGGACGACCTCCACGCCCGGCCCTTGCAGAGCCACTCCCGTCAACCTCGTCCGCTAGAGGCGCAGGAAAGGCTCCACGCAAACGGCGTATAACTGGCCGGACATGGGGCATCCCTGGCGCACCCCTCTCCTAAAGCGAAGGGGCGCCGTCAAGGACCCGTTAACCTTAATCAGACACTCCGCGGCGGCGTACAAAAGTCGGATCCGGGCGACGAAATGCGTCCCGAACCCGAAAGCGCGCAGAGTTCCGAGCAGATAGTCGTGATCCACCCTGTCGAACGCCTTCTCTTGGTCGAGGGAAAGGAAGGCGACCGACAGACCAGCCTCCTGGGAACAATGGATGAGGTCCCGGACCAGATGGATGTTATCGTGGATTGTCCGGCCCGGGACCGTGTAGGACTGGTCGGGGTGGATCATGTGGTCCAGCACGGCACCAAGGCGAGCAGACATCGCCCTGGCGAAGATTTTGTAGTCCGTGCTGAGGAGGGAGACCGGGCGCCAGTTCTTAAGGAGATGGAGATCGCCCTTCTTAGGCAGCAGGACGATGACTGCCCTGCGCCAAGAAAGGGGCATCTCCCCGGTCGCCAGACTTTCCCCCAGGACCCGCGCGTAGTCGCCCCCCAGGACGTCCCAGAACGCCCTGTGGAACTCCACGGTCAGCCCGTCCAGCCCCGGGGATTTTCCCCTCGAGAGCCGGGCGAGGGCACCGGTCAGCTCCGCCAGGCTTAGCGGAGCTTCCAGATTTTCGGCGCCCTCCGGGCTGACCTTCGGCAGGTCCTCCCACAAAACTCTACGCGCTTCCTCGCTGGACGGATCCGGAGAGAACAGAGCCCCGTAATATTCACGGGCCCTGTTGTTGACGCCCTCCGGATCCGAGACGAGAGAGCCGTCGTCGGCCAGCAGCGTCAAGAGCTGCTTACGGACACTCTGCCTTTTTTCCAGCGAGTAGAAGAAGGGGGAGCCGCGGTCCAGATCCCGCAGGAACCGGATCCGCGACCTCACGAACGCGCCTCGGGACCCGACGAGCTGCAGGTCCTTCAGCGCGGCCCTCTTCGCTTCGTACACCGTCCGCAGGGCCGGGTCCTGGACGACTTGACCGAGACGGGCTTCCAGGTCGAGCACCTCTTTTTCTAGGCGCCCGACTCTGGCCGCCCGCCTCTTGGTCGACCCCCTCGCGTACTCTTGACAGAAGACGCGGACGTGAGCCTTGCCCACGTCCCACCATAGCCTCAAGGAGGGGAAGCCCCCCTGCTTCCTTCTCCAGTCGGACCAGAATCGACGGAACGAGTCCTGGAACCGCACGTCCTCCAGCAGCCGGTTGTTAAAGTGCCAGTACGCGGATCCCGTCCTCGCGCGGAGCGAAGCGAGCTCCGCCCACACCAGGTGGTGGTCCGAACACGGCACCGGCCGCATGGAGGCCGCCGGGACACAGGAAACATACGCCCGAGACACGTAAAGGCGGTCGACTCTGGACCATCCAACTCCAGGCCTCACCCAAGTAAAGGCGCTGGAGTCGGGGTGGAGATTTCGCCAGACGTCCACCAAGTCGAAGGACCCGACCAGGTCCCTCAACTTCTCCATCGCCGTCATGCACTGCGGGGCACCGGAGCGGTCCCTCGCCTCGAGGGTGCAGTTAAAATCCCCCCCGAGGACAATGCAGTCGCCGACGTCGACGGAGCCAAGAAGAGCGGACACCTCTTCAAAGAAGCGCGTTTGCTGCGGGCCGGGCTGAGGGGCGTACACGTTCACGAGATGGAGCGGCACGTCCCCCAGGCGAACCGTTACGTGCAGCAAGCGGCCTGGCACTGGCTCCTCGACCCCCAAGATCTCCGGCTGAAAATGCGGGCCCAGCAAGATGGCCACCCCACTAGAAATGGCGGTGAGGTGGCTCATGCGGACCTCTCCTTGCCATTCCAGGAGCCACGTGGCTTCGTCTCCCGGAACGGTGTGGGTTTCTTGCAGGAAGCACACCGCATATTTCCCCTCCCGCAGGAGCGAAAAATTGTCAAATCTACGGCGTGCCCCTCTGCCGCCGTTGATGTTGAGGCTGGCTATGGTTATCTTCATGGCAAAAGCATAGTGCAACCTCTTCCTTAGCCTATT
The DNA here is from genome assembly GCF_044704955.1 of Pristiophorus japonicus. Lineage (NCBI taxonomy): Eukaryota > Metazoa > Chordata > Chondrichthyes > Pristiophoridae > Pristiophorus > Pristiophorus japonicus. The sequence continues at coordinate 131,806,493 of NC_091981.1, read as the reverse complement.
GTGGGGGAGGGAGTGGAGTCGTTTGTTGACCTCCACTCCATCAGCAGCCCAGCGAGGAACTTTTTGAGCCGGCGCAGCTCAAGGCCTTGAGCCTTTGATAAGGGCCCGCCCGCGGCCATGGTTTTAGCGGCGGCGCGGACGGACGCAACGAGCAGCCCCGGCTCGGACCATCTTTCCAGGGCCAGACGGGCTTGGTCGCGGCGACCCCGGCACTGGACCAAAAAGTCCCGGAGTTCCTCTGCGGGAATGAGGAGGGTCTCAGTGGCGGCCGCGAGCAGATCCACCGCCTCACTGGCGATGGACTCGAGATCTTCACCCGCGTCCTCCACCGAGTCCCCGTCCCCCTCCGGGAGGTCGCCGCTAGCAGCCGGCCCGTCGACCGCACGAGGTACGGCAAACGGCCCGGCCGCTCCATTTGGCCCTGGCTCTGCCCCGATCCCACCCCCAGGATCGTCGGCAGAGGAGTCCCCACTGGGCTCTTTTAAAATTGGTGCTGGGTCGGGAAGCGACAGCGGAAGGGGTTCCCCCTCCTCCCCAGGAACCGGGGAACAGGGAGAGACCTGGTCAAAGTAATGTTCCAGGTCCTCCAATTCCCCCAGCTCCACAGTTGGGGGCGAGGGTTGTTGTTCTTCTCCCTCCCCGCCGCCACCCCCCAGCCCAGCGTGAACGGATTCCATAAAATTGGCATTTTCAGAGTCGAGCAAATCCCGGGGGAAGTTGGGTATTGGCTGGGCGGGCTCAGGTTCAGCCTTTTCAGCCCCGCCCGCCTCAGTCCCCGGGACGCTCGACCCGGCGGCTACGCATTCTTCCGCTGGCCCCACGCCCCCCACGACAGGCAGATCTGCCACGCCCTCCCCAGGAGGCAGTGGCTGGGCAGCCTCGACTGCCTCACCCTCCCCGGGGACAGATTCCTCTCGCCTACAGCGCAATTTGGGGGCGCTGGTGGGGGACGCGGGACACGCGGCGGGCACCGCCTCCTCCGCGGAGGGACGTTGTTCCCCCTCCGCCTCATTGGGGCGGTGCCTCTTTTTGTTCCTGGGGGTGCGCGAAGGCAGGGTGACCTCTATGTCTGCCGAGGCCTCCCGCTCCGCCCCCCCCTTTTCCTTTTCTTGCCCGTGCCCGGGCCCCTCTGCGGTGTTGGTCAAGGGCTCAGGCACGGGCTCAGGGCACCCCGCGCTCGCCGGTGACGGGGTTGGGCTGAGCGCGGTGGTCAAATTTTCTGGCGCACTGAGGGGACCCGCCTCTTGATGTTTTGCCTTCTTCCGCGCCTTCTTTCCGGTCGGACGCTCTCCCTCCCCCCCCCCGGAGGCCCTGAAAACAAAGGCCTCCGACGATGACCGCGCACCTACGGCTCCCGGCACGCGGACGCAACTAGGGGGAGGGGTGGCGGCGGCGCCAGCCTTGGCCGCCTTCGGTGGTTTGGCGGCCTTGGAGGCGGGGCAGTTCTTACGAACATGCCCCACCTCCCTGCAGGCATGGCACCGCACGCCGTCCGACGTCCAGAAGACGCGGTAGGCAGTCCCCTCGTGCACCACATTAAAGTTCCCCTCTGTCGTCTCCTCCCGCGCCAGCCGGACAAAGAGCTGGCGGCGGAAGGAGAACACGTGGCGCAGGCTGTTCTCCCTTAGGCCGAGCGGTATGGGGTTGATTCCTGACCTTACCTCCCCCAGTTGGTGTAGGTGAGGGAGGAGGAGCTCAGCGGGAACAAAGGGCGGGACGTTCGATATGATGACCCTCTGCGCGGTGGCCTCGAGAGGGTCCACCGGCAGGAACGTCCCGCCCACCGTGAGCCCCTTTTCAAGGGCCAGGGACACCGCCCGCTCCGACCCCAGGAAGAACACGGCCTTCCCAGACATCTTGGAGGCCGCGACAATGGCCGAGGGGCCGACTACCCCAGCCATCGCCCGCACGCACTCCTCGATGGTCATTGTGGGGTGAGTGTAGCTCTTGACCCCGTGTTTTTTGGTGATTAATCTGAAAGGTGGCAGGGCAGCGGGTGGCGCAGGAGGTGCCGTGGAAGCGGTTGCCACCTGCGCATATGTCCTCGCTGGCCCTGCCACCGGCGTGGATGGGGTCGCCATCACGGGGTCCCTTTAAGGGCTACACCCACCCCAAAGTCACAGGCCTTAATGGTCTTAATTGGCCTCGTTTGATTAGACTGAGCAGAGGAGCCCTTAATGAGGTACCTCTCCCCTAGTTGGCAATTGGGGAGGGGCGTTGCTCCCTCTGCTCAGTTGTCTTGTTTGTTTGTTGTTTTTTTTAATTGATTTGGGAGGAAAAGGGCTCTCAGAGAGAGAGGGGAGAATCAGAGTAACAGGGAAAGAGAGAGGGGGGTGGGAAGGGGGGGGGAACTGCGAGGGCAGGTCTCCCCTCGCAGCTGTGGGTGGGTGCACTCCCCAGATGGCAAAACACACAAGCACAGTCTTTGGGTTGGTCTTCAGGTGGGGAGAGAAGATGTCTTCACCTGGGGTAGCTAGAGCTACCAGGCACACACTCCTAACGATGTTAATTGGGTAAATGAGAAAAATCTTCAGCCTGGTAGCTCCAGCTATCCCAGGCTAGGCAAATGTGGGGGGTGGGGGGGGTTCCAATTGTGGGGGGGGGCCTAGTTGTAAGCAAGGCCACCACACACACTTCCACACACACACACACCCCCCGCGATGTTCCGGCCCTCAGTGGTCTTCTTTCCTCCCCCCACCGATACAACAAAGTCTGTTTGGGAAATGCACCCACACCCACCTGTAGAAAGTGTAGAGTCTCCCTCCTTCCACACTGTATGTTGTTGGTTTTTCCCCCTCTCTCCAACTCCTTGCAGAAATGGTAAAGTTGTTATGTTTTCTGCTTCCTCCTCTCCCTCTGGGTGAAAGTTGGTGGTGAAGCCCCTTCCCTCCTTCTCTTCCTGGGCTGGTCTCAGGGCTCTCCAGGCAGGAGCAAAAGTTGATAGCTCCTTCTCTCACAGCTCACAGCTCCTACTGAGCAGGACATGCCTCCACTGCTCTACCATTGGTTCCTTGTGCATGAATCCCAAAAAGTTAGTTTGCAGGTGCAGCAGTTGATCAGGAAGGCGAATGGAATGTTGGCCTTCATTGCGAGAGGGATGGAGTACAAAAGCAGGGAGGTCCTTCTGCAACTGTATAGGGTATTGGTGAGGCCGCACCTGGAGTACAGCGTGCAGTTTTGGTCACCTTACTTAAGGGAGGATATACTAGCTTTGGAGGGGGTACAGAGACGATTCACTAGGCTGATTCCGGAGATGAGGGGGTTACCTTATGATGATAGATTGAGTAGACTGGGTCTTTACTCATTGGAGTTCAGAAGGATGAGGGGTGATCTTATCGAAACATTTAAAATAATGAAAGGGATAGACAAGATAGAGGCAGAGAGGTTGTTTCCACTGGTCGGGGAGACTAGAACTAGGGGGCACAGCCTCAAAATACGGGGGAGCCAATTTAAAACCGAGTTGAGAAGGAATTTCTTCTCCCAGAGGGTTGTGAATCTGTGGAATTCTCTGCCCAAGGAAGCAGTTGAGGCTAGCTCATTGAATGTATTCAAGTCACAGATAGATAGATTTTTAACCAATAACGGAATTAAAGGGTTACGGGGAGTGGGCGGGTAAGTGGAGCTGAGTCCACGGCCAGATCAGCCATGATCTTGTTGAATGGCGGAACAGGCCCGAGGGGCTAGATGGCCTACTCCTGTTTCTAATTCTTATGTTCTTATGTTCTAATGCTGTATCGCATTCTTTTGACCACTTCCAATGGACCTGTTTTTTCAAAAGTTCATTCAGTGGAGCCAAATTTTGGTAGGAACTTCCCAGAATAGTTCAAAAGACCCAAGAATGAACGAAGTTCAATGACATTCCTGGGAGTGGGTGCATTTCTAATTGCATCCAATTTTTCCTTGGTCGGATGTAAACCATCTTTGTCGACTCTGTACACTAAGTACTCCACTGAGTTTTTAAATAACTCACACTTACGAGCAGACACTCCTACTCTGTGCTTCTCTAGCCATTTGAGGACTTCATTCAATATGTTATTATGAATTTGCCTATTTGGTGCTGAAATTAGTATGTCATCCAAATAACATACTACCTCTTCAATACCTTGCAAAATCTGGTTCATCACCCCTTGGAATATGGCAGGGGCGGAAGACACTCCAAACGGTAGCGTATTAAATTGATATAGGCCTAGATGAGTATTTATAGTCAAACATGACTTGGACTCCTCATCTAGTTCAAGCTGTAAGTAGGCATTCGTAAGATCCAGTTTTGAGAAGATCTGACCACCTGTCAGTGTTGTGAACAAATCTTCTATATTCGGCAATGTATTGAGAACATTACCCTCTCGAACCTGGTTTACGGTTACTTTATAATCACCACACAATCTTACCTTACCATCAGACTTAGGTACAACAACAATGGGTGTAGCCCAATTACATCGATCTATCTTACAAATAATGTTCTCAGTCTCTAGTCTTTTGAGTTCTTGCTCAACTTTCTCATTGAGTGCATATGGTACGGAATGTGGCTTGTAGTAAACCGATCTCGTGTCCTTCTGTACCCTGACACTCGCCTTGAGGCCTCGAATCGGACTGCCCATTTCGTAGAACACCTTCGGATACTCCTTGATAACCTCATCCGTTGATGAAAATCTCGCTTCCACACAGAAAATCTTACTCCAATCCAGCTTCAGTGAACTCAACCAATTTCTTCCTAGTAAGTCAGACTTGTCTCCTTTCACTACTATTTGAGTCAAGTTCTGAAATTGATCTTTATATTTCACCGGTACGGTGATATGAACCCCCACAGGAATTTTCTCTCCCGAGTAGCCTCGCAGCTCTATCTTGGATTTCTCCAGTTGGAAATCACGCAATTTGTCGAGGTCCAGCGACTCCGGTGCTGCACTCATGGATGCACCTGTGTCAATTTTCATTGGTATCTTGAATCCCACAACATCTATGTGCATTTTGATGCTTTCCGAATTGCTGTCCGTTAACCTTGTGCTCCTGATGACGTGTAACTCTAACATCTCCTCGTCCTGTTGTTTCTATGTCTCTTGGGATTTCTACTCATAGCTTTGAACGCTGGACTCATAGCTTTAAAAGGTGGTTTACCCTTCAGTTGGCATGCCTTCGCAAGATGCCCAGTCTTTCTGCAGAAGAAACACTCTGCCTTCACGTATGGACAACTTTGAGCAATGTGTTGCCCCAGGCACCTATAGCATGACTTCGACGTTCTGTTAGAATTCCCAGTTTCTGAGACTTTAGGCCCCCACTGTCTTTTACTTTGAAACATAGAAACATAGAAACATAGAAAATAGGTGCAGGAGTAGGCCATTCAGCCCTTCTAGCCTGCACCGCCATTCAATGAGTTCATGGCTGAACCTGCAGGTGATTTACCTCAGTTGACTGATGACCATAATCATTATTTAATTCTCGCGAATATTGTTCGGCCATGCTCATCGACCTCATTGTCTGACAAGTAATCTCAAAAGTCAAGTCATCCGTCGTCAATAACTTCCTTCTTATCGCATCATTTTTCACCCCACAAACTAAACGATCCCGTAATGCTCGGTTTTGAAAGTTTCCAAAATTAGCTTTTTTAATGCAACGATGTAATCACTGATACATTCATCAGCTTTTGATTCCAAATCCCAAAACGATAGCTTTCAGCAATTTCTGACGGTTTGGGGTTATAGTGCTGCTCCAACTTCATTAAAATCTCTTTAAGCATTGTGTCCTTTGGCTCGTCAGGCACAAGCAGATTTACAAGGGTTTCGTATAATGTCGGACCCGCCTCCGATAAGAAGATTGTTTTCTTACGTTCCAACACAGCCCGGTTCTGGGCTGCATTGTCTGGAACTTCGATTATGTTATTTGCAATGAAATACATTTCTAGACGATCCACATATGCTTTAAAACGTTTCCGGTCGTGTCTATATTCACCCAAATATCCCAATACACTTGCCATTTTAATCTCTAGCTGTTCACACCGTGTGCTGTATGTTACCTCGGATTTCGTAGCTTTTTTCCAAAGACAGAAACTTCCAAAGTCTCTCTGTGGGCTGGCTGAATCCTTCCCCAACAAAATTTAAGCTTTAAATCATCCGAAAAATCCCATCTCAATCGCCAAATGTGATATCTTCACAGAACACAGCACACACAGCTCCTAACATGGCAGGCAGCTCTCTTGGATGCCACCGGAACCTGCCTGGTTCTGTTTAATTATTAGCTCTGCACTTGCAATACACAATATGTCCACATCCACAGTGTGGAGCTACAAACATTACAACCTTACAGACATTACGGTACCATAACGTTTAGATTGGAGGAAGGAAAATTTCAGAGGGTAAATTGGAATGAAAGATTGGCAGGCAAAATTTAATCGAACAATGAGCTGCCTTTAAAGAGGTGATGGTTCGGGTGCAGTCAAGGTACATTCCCACGAGGGGAAAAGGTCGGGCAACTAAAATCAGAGCTCCTTGGATGACGAAAGAGATCGAGAGGAAGATGAAGCAGAAAAAGAGCGTGTATGACAGATGTCAGGTTGAGAACACGTGAGAATCAGGCTAAATATAGAAAGTTCAGGATGGAAGTAAAAAAGAAAATAAGAGGAGCAAAGAGAGAGTATGAGAATAGACTGGCAGCTAACATAAATTCTATAAGTATATAAATAGTAAACGGGTAGTAAGAGGGCAGGGGGCCAATTACGGACCAAAAAGGAGGTCTACGCATGGCTGAGGTACTAAATGAGTACTTTGCATTTGTCTTTACCAAGGTAAAAGATGCTGCCAAAGTCATCGTGAAAGAGGGGGTAGTGGAGATACTGGATGAGATAAAAATTGATAAAGAGGAGGTATTAGAAAGGCTGGCTGTATTTAAAGTAGATAAGTCACCAGGACCGGATAGGGTACTGAGGGCAGTTAAGGAGGAAATCACGGAGGTACTGGCCTTAATCTTCCAATCCTCCTTAGTCATCATTATAGGCAGTCCCTCGGAATCGAGAAAGACTTGCTTCCAAATAGAGCGCTTGCTTTGGGAGCCTCGTGTCTGACATGCGAATGATGTGGCCTGCCCAGCGGAGCTGATCAAGTGTGGTCAGTGCTTCAATGCTGGGGATGTTGGCCTGGTCGAGGATGCTAACGTTGGTGCGTCTGTCCTCCCAGGGGATTTGTAGGATCTTGCGGAGACATCGTTGGTGGTATTTCTCCAGCGACTTGAGGTGTCTACTGTACATGTCTCTGAGCCATACAGGAGGGAGGGTACTACAGCCCTGTAGACCATGAGCTTGGTGGTGGCTTTGAGGGTCTGGTCTTCAAACATTCTTTTCCGAAGGTGGCCGAAGGCTGCATTGGAGGCAGTGTTGAATCTCGTCGTCAGTATCTGCTCTTCTTGATAAGAGGCTTCTGAGGTATGGGAAATAGTCCATGTTGTCCAGGGCTGCGCCGTGGATCTTGATGACTGGGCAGGCGGGGGGGGTGGGGGTAGTGCTGTGTGGCGAGGACCGAAGCTGGTGGAGGACCTTTGTCTTACGGATGTTTAGCGTAGGGCCTATGCTTTCGTACGCCTCAGTACATACATTGACTATGACTTGGAGTTCAGCCGCTATATGTGCACAGACGCAGGCGTCGTCCACGTACTGTAGCTCAACGACAGAGGTTGGGGTGGTCTTGGACCTGTCCTGGATCGACGAAGGTTGAACAGGTTCCCACTGGTTCTGTAGTTTAGTTCCACTCCAGCGGGGAGCTTGTTGACTGTGAGGTGGAGCATGGCAGCGAGGAAGATTGAGGTGGTGCCAGAGGACTGGAGAATTGCAAATGTTACACCCTTGTTCAAAAAAGTGTGCAAGGATAAACCCAGCAACTACAGGCCAGTTAGTTTAACCTCAGTAGTGGGGAAGCTTTTAGAAATGATAATCAAGGACAAAGTTAACAGTCACTAGGACAATAGTGGATTAATTAAGGAAAGCCAGCACAGATTTGTTAAAGACAAATTGTGTTTCACTAACTTGATCAAGTTTTTTGAAGAGATAACAGAGAGAGTTGATGAGGCCAATGTGGTTGACGTGGTGTTCATGGACTTCCAAAATGTGTTTGATAAAATGCCACATAATAGGCTTGCCAGCAAAGTTGAAGCCCATGGAATAAAAGGGCAGTGACAGCATGGATACGAAATTGGCTAAGTGACAGGAAACAGAGGGTAGTGGTGAACGGTTGTTTTTCGGACTGGAGGAAGGTATACAGTGGTGTTCCCAGTGATCATACTAGGACCACTGCTTTTCTTGATATATATTAATGACTTGGACTTGGGTATACAGGGCAAAATTTCAACATTTGCAGATGACACAAAACTTGAAGGTATAGTGAACAGTGAGGCATATAGTAATAAACTTCATGAAGACATGGACAGGCTGGTGAAATGGGTGGACACGTGGCAGATGAAATTTAATGCAGAAAAGTGCGAAGTGATACATTTTGGTAGGAAGAACAAGGAGAGGCAATATAAACTAAAGGGTACAATCATAAAGGGGTGCATGAACAGAGAGACCTGGGGGTATATGTGCACAAATCGTTGAAGGTGGCATGGCAGGTTGAGGACACGGTTAAAAAAAGCACACGGGATTCTGTGTTTCATAAATAGAGGCAGAGTCCAAAAAGCAAGGAAGTTATGATGAACCTTTATAAAGCACTGGTTAGACTTCAACTGGAGTATTGTGTCCAGTTCTGGGTACAGTACTTTAGGAAGGATGTGAAGGCCTTAGAGAGGGTGCAGAAAAGATTTACGAGAATGGTTCCAGGAATGAGAGGCTTCAGTTACGTGGATAGACTAGAGAAGCTGGGGTTGTTCTCCTTAAAGCAGAGAAGGTTGAAAGAAGATTTGATAAAGGTGTTCAAAATCATGAGGAGTCTAGACAGAGTAGGTAGAGAGAAACTGTTCCCATTGGCAGAAGGGCCGAGAATCAAAGGGCAGAGATTTAAGGAGATTGGCAAAAGAACTAAAGGCGACATGAGGAAAACCTTTTTTATGCAGCAAGTATTTAGGATCTGGAATGCACTGCCTGAAAGGGTGGTGGAGGCTGACTGAATCGTGGCTTTCGAAAGGGAATTGGATAAGTACCTGAAAGAAAAAAAATTGCAGGGCTGCAGGAAAAGGGTGGAAGAGTGGGACTAGCTGAAGTGCTCTTGCAGAGAGTCGGCACAGGCTCGATGGGTCGAATGGCCTCCTGTGCTGTAACCATTCTGTGATTCTATGTGATACGTCCTTACTACACAATATAAATGCACACGAGGCCCATGCTTGAGAGAAGGTCAGTCTATGACCTGTCCTTTATTCCTTAGCACTCAAGTGATGAAGGTGGGTGGAGCTTCCCCTTTTATACCTGAAGGTCCAGGTTAGGAGTGTCTCCCACCTAGTGGTCAGTGTTCTCACGGTGTACAACTTAGGTCAGTTTATACATGGGTTACAATGCTGGTTGAATACATGACATCACCTCCCCCCCCACAAAGTCTTATTGGGATCACAGGTTGAGTCTCTCTGGTGGTTTACGCTCTCTTGTAGAGCGCCTGAATTGGGGCTCCGGTTGTTGGGCGCTGGCCTGAGTGCCTGCTGTTTGCAGTGCCTCAGGCCTGTCCGGACTGCCCACAGTGACTGGGCTCTCCTCCCTTTGGTTCCGGTGTTCGATCACCTGTGGTGGAGTGAACTCTATATCGTGTTCTTCCTCTGCTTTTTCTATGGGGTTGCTGAACCTCGTTTTTGTTTGATCCACGTGTTTGCGGCAGATTTGTCCATTGGTAAGTTTAACTACCAGAATCCTATTTCCCTCTTTGACAACCAGAGTGCCTGCGAGCCATTTGGGCCCTGCAGCATAGTTGAGGACAAAAACAGGATCATTTACATCAATACATCGCGCCCTCGCATTCCTGTCATGGTAGTGATATTGTGATTGGCGCCTGCTCTCGACAATTTCTTTCATGGTGGGGTGTATAAGGGATAATCGGGTTTTGAGCGTCCTTTTCATTAGTAGCTCTGCGGGTGGAATACCTGTGAGCGAGTGTGGTCGGGATCTATAGGCCAACAGGAGGCATGATAAGCGGGTTTGTAGGGAACCCCCTTGGAATCTGAGCATCCCCTGTTTGATTATCTGCACTGCTCGTTCTGCCTGGCCGTTTGAGGCTGGCTTGAACGGTGCCGTTCTAACATGGTTAATTCCATTGCCTGCCATGAAGTCTTGGAATTCAGTGCTTGTGAAGCATGGGCCATTGTCACTGACCAAGATGTCCGGTAGACCGTGGGCGGCGAACATTGCCCGTAGACTTTCTACCATGGCAGAGGATGTGCCTGAATTTAAAATGTCACACTCGATCCATTTGGAGTAGGCGTCTACTACAACCAAAAACATTTTCCCCATGAAAGGACCTGCGTAGTCCACATGGATGCGTGACCAAGGCTTGGCGGGCCATGGCCAGGGGCTAAGCGGGGCTTCCCTGGGTGCATGGCCCAGCTGGGCACACGTGTTGCACCTGCGAACACAAAGTTCCAGATCTGCGTCTATCCCTGGCCACCAAACGTGTGACCTGGCAATTGCCTTCATCGTCACAATGCCCGGGTGCCCATTGTGGAGTTCTCTGATGAACACCTCTCTGCCCATCTGGGGCATGACTACGCGGTTTCCCCACAGTAGGCAATCGGCCTGAATCGAGAGTTCATCCTTGCGCCTGTGAAATGGTTGAAATTTCTCAGGGCATGCCCTGTACGTGGCTGCCCAGTCCCCATTCAGGACACATTTCTTGACTATTGACAATAGCGGGTCTCTATTTGTCCAGACTTTAATCTAACGGGCTGTCACGGGTGAGCCTTCGCTTCCGAAAGCTTCAACAGCCATGACCATCTCAGCACCATCCTCGGTAGCCCCCTCAGTGGTGGCTAGTGGGAGCCTGCTGAGTGCATCGGCGCAGTTTTCGGTGCCCGGTTTGTGCCGAATTGTGTAGTCATAGGCAGCTAACGTGAGTGCCCACCTCTGTATGCGGGCCGATGCGTTTGCATTTATGACCTTGTTGTCGGCCAAAAGGGACGTTAGGGGTTTGTGATCTGTCTCCAGCTCAAATTTCCTGCCAAACAGGTACTGGCGCATTTTCTTTACTGCATATACACATGCGAGCGCCTCCTTTTCTACCATCCCGTAGCCCCTTTCTGCCTGGGACAGACTCCTGGAGGCATAAGCTACCGGCTGTAACTGACCCTTGGCATTGACATGCTGCAACACACACCTGACACCATAGGATGACGCATCGCACGTTAACACAAGTTTCTTACATGGGTCATATAGCGTTAACAGATTGTTGGAACATAACAAATTGCGTGCTCTATTAAAAGCCCTTTCCTGGCTGTCCCCCCAGACCCATTCGCGACCTTTGCGTAGGAGCACGTGTAGCGGCTCTAGCAGCGTGCTCAATTTGGGAAGAAAGTTACCAAAATAGTTCAGGAGCCCCAGGAACGAACGCAGCTCCGTCGTGTTACGGGGTCTGGGTGCTCTCTGGATCGCTTCCGTCTTGGATGCAGTAGGACTGATCCCGTCTGCTGCTACCCTCTTCCCCAGGAATTCTACCTCTGGAGCTAGGAAGACGCACTTCACCTTTTTCAGTCGCAGACCTACCCGGTCCAGTCTGCGTAGCACCTCCTCCAGGTTGTGGAGGTGTTCTTCAGTATCGTAACCCGTAATGAGGATGTCGTCCTGAAAAACCACCGTCCCTGGAATCGACTTGAGGAGGCTTTCCATATTTCGTTGGAAGATCGCGGCGGCCGAGCGAATCCCGAACGGACATCTGTTGTACTCAAACAACCGTCACAGGCGCAAGGATAAACTCTCGATTCAGGCCGATTGCCTACTGTGTGTCGTGATGGTGGTCAGCTTCTTCGACTCACTCGCCAGCTCCTGGGTCATGTAAGCTGAGGTCAGGTCCAATTTTGAAAAAAGTTTGCCACCAGATAGAGTCGCAAAGAGGCCCTCCGCTCTCGGTAGCGGGTACTGGTCTTGGAGTGACACCCGATTGATGGTGGCCTTGTAATCGCCACATATCCTGACCGACCCATCCGCCTTGAGCACCGGCACAATCGGGCTCGCCCAGTCACTGAATTCGACTGACGAGATGATGCCTTCCCTCAACAGGCGGTCCAATTCGCCTTCTATCTTTTCCTGCATCATGTACGGCACTGCTCTGGCCTTGTGGTATACTGGTCTGGCGTCCGGGTTTATGTGAATCACTACCTTGGCCCCCATGAAAGTGCCAATGCCGGGTTGAAATAATGAGTCAAATTTGTCCAGGACCTGTGAGCATGATACTCGCTCCACAGTGGAAATTGCATTGACATCGCCCCATTTCCAGTTCATGACAGCAAGCCAACTCCTCCCCAGTAGTGCGGGACCGTCCCCTGGGACAATCCAGAGTGGCAACCTGTTCTCCGAATCTTCGTGGGTCACGATTACCATGGCGCTGCCTAGCACTGGAATGATCTGCTTTGTGTAAGTCCGTAGCTGTGCGTCAATCGGCGATAATTTTGGCCTTCTGGCCGTGGATGCTCACAACTTTTTCGAACTGTTTGATACCCATCAGGGACTGGCTAGCACCCGTGTCGAACTCCATTGATACTGGGATGCCATTGAGGAGCACTTTCATCATTATCGGTGACGTCCTGGTGTATGAACTGTATACGTGCTCCACATGAACTCGCTGAACTTCAGCTTCCAGCGATTTCCCCCAGTGTCCATTTCTGCAATTTCTGCAGGTATTTTGCTCATCTCTGCAAACTCCGGCTGAATGTATGCCTCCACGCCTCCAGCATGAGTTGCGGTTTGAAACAAAAGGTCCCATGCCAGTCGATCATCCCTGACTGTCCCTGTTATTGTCCTTGAGTGCACCATTAACAGGTGCTGATGGCCCCATTACTGGCCGCATTGTCCCTTGCAATGGTGTGAATCGCTGTTCAGCTTGCCATTGTCTCTGTCGAACTCCCCCTCTGGGTTCGACTACATGTTGGGGCATGCCTGACTGCCCTTGTCTGCCTAGAGAACTGTGTGCTACTTTAACAATGTTGAATCTCTGTCCCAACCATTCCTTAACACAGTACCTCTCGTCTGTTCTGCTAGTGGCCATGCTCGCGTGGCTTAAATCCCAGTTTCTTGTCGCCATTGATACGTCCTTACTACACAGTATAAATGCACACGAGGCCCATGCTTGAGAGAAGGTCAGTCTGTGACCTGTCCTTTATTCCTTAGCACTCAAGTGATGAAGGTGGGTGGGGCTTCCCCTTTTATACCTGAAGGTCCAGGTTAGGAGTGTCTCCCACCTAGTGGTCAGTGTTTTCACGGTGTACAACTTAGGTCAGTTTATACATGGGTTACAATGCTGGTTGAATACATGACACTATGATTCTACCCTCCCAGTAGCCCAAACTACATAATCCCGAGGAGGTGCAAACAATTTGTATTTTCCTCAACCTCCTTGTTTACTCCATCAAACTGGTCATGATTTTGAATACTTCTATCAAATCTCAAGTTAACCTTCTCTCCTCGAAGGAAAGCAACCCCAGCTTCTCCACAAAACTAAAGTCCCTCATCTTTGGTACCATAGAAACACCTCTTTCCAAATGCACTGCTATGACATCCTTAATAATTGATTCCATCATTTTACCCACTACCGATGTCAGGCTGACCGGTCTATAATTCCCTGTTTTCTCTCTCCCTCCTTTTTTAAAAAGTGGGGTTACATTGGCTACCCTCCACTCCATAGGAACTGATCCAGAGTCAATGGAATGTTGGAAAATGACTGTCAACGCATCCACTATTTCCAAGGCCACCTCCTTAAGTACTCTGGGATGCAGTCCATCAGGCCCTGGGGATTTATCGGCCTTCAATCCCATCAATTTCCCCAACACAATTTCCCGGCTAATAAGGATTTCCCTCAGTTCCTCCTCCTTACTAGACCCCCCGACCCCTTTTATAACCGGAAGGTTGTTCGTGTCCTCCTTCGTGAATACCGAACCAAAGTACTTGTTCAATTGGTCCGCCATTTCTTTGTTCCCCGTTATGACTTCCCCTGATTCTGACTGCAGGGGACCTACGTTTGTCTTTACTAACCTTTTTCTCTTTACATATCTATAGAAACTTTTGCAATCCGTCTTAATGTTCCCTGCAAGCTTCTTCTCATACTCCATTTTCCCTGCCCTAATCAAACCCTTTGTCCTCCTCTGCTGAGTTCTAAATTTCTCCCAGTCCCCAGGTTCGCTGCTATTTCTGGCCAATTTGTATGCCACTTCCTTGGCTTTAATACTATCCCTGATTTCCCTTGATAGCCACAGTTGAGCCACCTTCCCTTTTTTATTTCTATGCCAGACAGGAATGTACAATTGTTGTAGTTCATCCATGCGGTCTCTAAATGTCTGCCATTGCCCATCCACAGTCAACCCCTTAAGTATCATTCGCCAATCCATCTCAGCCAATTCACGCCTCATACCTTCAAAGTTAGCCTTCTTTAAGTTCTGGACCATGGTCTCTGAATTAACTGTTTCATTCTCCATCCTAATGCAGAATTCCACCATATTATGGTCACTCTTCCCCAAGGGGCCTCGCACAACGAGATTGCTAATTAATCCTTTCTCATTACATAACACCCAGTCTAAGATGGCCTCCCCCCTAGTTGGTTCCTCGACATATTGGTCTAAAAAACCATCCCTTATGCACTCCAGAAAATCCTCCTCCACCGTATTGCTTCCAGTTTGGTTAGCCCAATCTATGTGCATATTAAAGTCACCCATTATAACTGCTGCACCTTTATTGCACGCACCCCTAATTTCCTGTTTGATGCCCTCCCCAACATCACTACTACTGTTTGGAGGTCTGTACACAACTCCCACTAACGTTTTTTGCCCTTTGGTGTTCTGCAGCTCTACCCATATAGATTCCACATCATCCAAGCTAATGTCCTTCCTAACTATTGCCTTAATCTCCTCCTTAACCAGCAATGCTACCCCACCTCCTTTTCCTTTTATTCTATCCTTCCTGAATGTTGAATACCCCTGGATGTTGAGTTCCCAGCCCTGCTCATCCTGGAGCCACGTCTCCGTAATCCCAATCACATCATATTTGTTAACATCTATTTGCACAGTTAATTCATCCACCTTATTGCGGATACTCCTTGCATTAAGACACAAAGCCTTTAGGCTTGTTTTTTTAACACCCTCTGTCCTTTTAGAATTTTGCTGTACAATGGCCCTTTTTGTTCTTTGCCTTGGGTTTCTCTGCCCGCCACTTTTCCTCATCTCCTTTCTGTCTTTTGCTTTTGCCTCCTTTTTGTTTCCCTCTATCTCCCTGCATTGGTTCCCATCCCCCTGCCATATTAGTTTAACTCCTCCCCAACAGCACTAGCAAACACTCCCCCGAGATTTACCATTCTAGTAAATCTTTCTAAGGTCTTAATATCCTTCCTGAAGTGTGGTAACTTCCATGCTTTTGTACTCTGCTTCTACAGGTTCGACCTCCAAAATCCGGAGTTCCGGAATCCAGAATGTTCCGGAATCCGGACACCGGGCCGATCCGTGGCGGAGTCGTTCGGAAACCGGAAAATGTTCCGATATCCGGACTCGCCCCGCCTCGGCGAGCTGACTTCGCCCGCCCTGACTTCACGCGGCCCGACCTCACCCCAGCCCCCTCCCTCCCCTTTACCTCGGCTGCCCGACCCCATCTACCTCAGGCCAGACAAGGAACTCCTCCATGGCGGCAGGGCCCCACACGATCAGGTCCTTGGCGGCGGGCCCCGCCCGATCAGGTCCTCGGCGGCGGGCCCCCGCCCAAACACTTCCACGGCGGCGAGGCTCCACCCAGCTACCCGAACAGCTCATCGACGAGCAACCCACACCCCACTCCCCTTTTCTGACGTTCCGAAATCCGGAAATACCCGAACCTGGGCTCGAGTGTTTCCGGATTCGTGACGTCAGAAAGAAGTTCCAAAATCCGGTAAAGCGCAAAATCCGGAACGGCTTCGGTCCCGAGTGTTCCAGATTCGGGACGTTGCACCTGTATTAATAAAGTCAAGGATCCCATATGCTTTCTTAACAGCTATCTCAACTTGTCCTGTCATCTTCAAAGATATGTGTACTTACATCTCCAGGACTTTCTACATAGAAACTTAGAAACATAGAAAATAGGTGCAGGAGTAGGCCATTCGGCCCTTCTAGCCTGCACCGCCATTCAATTAGTTCATGGCTGAACATTCAACTTCAGTACCCCATTCCTGCTTTCTCGCCATACCCCTTGATCCCCCTAGCAGTAAGGACCTCATCTAACTCCTTTTTGAATATATTTAGTGAATTGGCCTCAACAACTTTCTGTGGTAGAGAATTCCACAGGTTCACCACTCTCTGGGTGAAGAAGTTCCTCCGCATCTCGATCCTAAATGGCTTACCCCTTATCCTTAGACTGTGACCCCTGGTTCTGGACTTCCCCAACATTGGGAACATTCTTCCTGCATCTAACCTGTCTAACCCCGTCAGAATTTTATATGTTTCTATGAGGTCCCCTCTCATTCTTCTGAACTCCAGTGAATACAAGCCCAGTTGATCCAGTCTTTCTTGATAGGTCAGTCCCGCCATCCCGGGAATCAGTCTGGTGAATCTTCGCTGCACTCCCTCAATAGCAAGAATGTCCTTCCTCAGGTTAGGAGACCAAAACAGTACACAATACTCCAGGTGTGGCCTCACCAAGGCCCTGTACAACTGTAGCAAAAACTCCCTGCCCCTGTACTCAAATCCCCTCGCTATGAAGGCCAACATGCCATTTGCTTTCTTAACCGCCTGCTGTACCTGCATGCCAACCTTCAATGACTGATGTACCATGACACCCAGGTCTCGTTGCACCTCCCCTTTTCCTAATCTGTCACCATTCAGATAATAGTCTGTCTCTCTGTTTTCACCACCAAAGTGGATAACCTCACATTTATCCACATTATACTTCATCTGCCATGCATTTGCCCACTCACCTAACCTATCCAAGTCGCTCTGCAGCCTCATAGCATCCTCCTCGCAGCTCACACTGCCACCCAACTTAGTGTCATCCGCAAATTTGGAGATATTACATTTAATCCCCGAGTCCAAATCATTAATGTACAGTGTAAACAGCTGGGGCCCCAGCACAGAACCTTGCGGTACCCCACTAGTCACTGCCTGCCATTCTGAAAAGTACCCATTTATTCCTACTCTTTGCTTCCTGTCTGACAACCAGTTCTCAATCCATGTCAGCACACTACTCCCAATCCCATGTGCTTTAACTTTGCACATTAATCTCTTGTGTGGGACCTTGTCGAAAGCCTTCTGAAAGTCCAAATATACCACATCAACTGGTTCTCCCTTGTCCACTCCACTGGAAACATCCTCAAAAAATTCCAGAAGATTTGTCAAGCATGATTCTGTTCCTACATCCCTTTAAAATAATATAATTTAGTTTATACTGCCTCTCCTCATTCTTCCTACCAAAATGTATCACTTCACAATTCTCTGTGTAAAGTCCTGTCCCCTCAGTACAGATTCACACAAGGCATGTAGTGAAGTCAAGGTCACTCTGGACCTGCACCTTTATTTCACAGCTCTGGAGTGCTGCACTTGCCTGAGACCTGTCTTTAGATACCTGTCTCTTGCAAGTGCACCCCTGGTGGTAAGGTATGCTGGTGGTTACAGCTCATATCTTATTACAGTCCTGTATAGCACGTTAGGATACAGTTATATATAATAATGTAAGATACATGACATCACCCTCCCCCAAGGTCTTATTGTCTTTATAGATTCAGTCTCTCAGGTGGTCTACGCTCTCGCGTGGAGTGTCTGAGTTGTGGTTCAGTTGTTTGCCTTGGTGTCTGTTTTTCTTTGGGTGTGGTTGCTGGTATCTCGTCTGGGCTATCTGTTTCGATTGGTGTGATTGTTGTTGACTCGCCTGGGCTGTCTGTTGGGATTGCCCTTTCCTCAGGTTGTTCCCTCTTTCTGTCCACCAGGTGTGGTGCGAGTTCCACATTGTAGTCTGCCTCTGGTTCCGCAGTATTGTTGGTAAATCTGCTTTTGACTTGGTCTACATGCCTCCGGCAGGTTTTGCCATTGTCCATTTGTACCACCAGTAGCCTGTTTCCTTCCTTACCCGTTACTGTCCCTGCAAGCCATTTGGGACCCCTGCTATAATTTAGTACAAACACTTTGTCCCCTATCTCATTCCATCTCCCCCTCGAATTTCTGTCATGGTACTCAGTCAGCTTATCGCACTTTGCCTCAACGATTTTGTGCATGTCTGGGAGGATTAATGAGAGCCTTGTTTTTAAAGTCCTTTTCATCAACAGTTGCGCGGGGGGGGATCCCAGTCAGTGAGTGCGATGAGATCTGTATGCCAGCAGCAATCGCGACAGGCGACCCTGCAGCGTGGGACCTTAGATTTTAAGCATGCCTTGTTTAATGATTTGCACTGCTCTCTCCCCATGGCCGTTGGAGGCCAGCTTGAACGGTGCCGTCTTGACGTGATTTATGCCGTGGTCAATTATAAAATCTTGGATTTCTGCGCTGGTGAAGCACGGACCATTGTCATTGACCAATATGTCAGGGATTCCGTGTGTTGCAAACATGGTTGCGAGGCTCTCCACAATGGTGGAGGTTGTGCTCGAGTTTAAAATGGTGCATTCGATCCACTTTGAAAATGCATCTACAACTATGAGGAACATTTTGCCCATGAATGGGCCCGCATAGTCGACGTGCACCCGCGACCACGGTTTGGTAGGCCAGGGGCTCAGTGGAGTCTCCCTGGGGGCATTGCTGAGTTGGGCACAAATGGTGCACCTTCGGACGCAGAGCTCCAAGTCCGCGTCAATACCAGACAACCAGATGTGGGATCTGGCTATGGTCTTCATGAGAACGATCCCCGGGTGCTCGCAGTGGAGCTCCCGGACAAATGCTTCTCTGCCTCACAGAGGCATGACTACTCGGCTGCCCCACATCAGGCAGTCTGCTTGTAGTGATAGCTCATGCATGCGCCTGTGAAAGGGTTTTAATTCCTCGGGGCAGGCATCACGAGCCTCTGCCCAGTCACCGGTTAGGACACATATTTTTACTCAGGATAACGTGGGGTCGCTGGCCATCCAGGCTCTGATTTGGCAAGCCGTCATGGGCGAACCTGTGGACTCAAAGGCATTGATTGGCATGACAATCTCACAGTCCTGTTCATCAGACCCTTCTGTCGTCACCAGGGGTAGCCTGCTGAGCGCGTCGGCACAGTTGTCTGTGCCTGGTCTGTGCCTTATGATATAGTCGTAGGACGCCAGTATGAGTGCCCACCGTTGAATTCGCGTCGAGGCGTTGGCATTTATTGCCTTGCTCTCGGATAGGAGGGACGCGAGGGGCTTGTGGTCGGTTTCTAACATGAACTTGGCCCCGAAAAGGTATTGATGCATCTTTTAGACACCGTACACGCACGCGAGCGAATCCTTCTCTACCATTCCGTAGCCGCGGCCCGCCAAAGTGACCTGCAGGCATAAGCTATGGGTTGTAATTTGCCCGCACTATTGACATGTTGCAAAATGCACCCAACCCCATATGCTGACGCATCGCATGTGAGAACTAGCTTTTTACCTGGATCAAAGAAAGTCAAAACACTGTTGGAACACAGAAGGTTGCGTGCCTTATTGAAGGCGCGTTCCTGGGCATCCCCCCAAAACCAATCGCACCCCTTCCTGAGTAGCACGTGGAGAGGCTCCAGCAGCGTGCTTAAGTTCTGCATAAAGTTCCCAAAGTAACTGAGTAGCCCGAGAAAGGCGTGCAGTTCTGAGACATTCCGGGGCCTGGGTGCCAGGCGAATTGCTTCTGTTTTGGACTCTGTTGGGCGGATTCCATCAGCGGCAATCCTTCTGCCCAAAAATTCAACCTCGGGTGCGAGAAACAGGCACTTGGATTTCTTGACTCGTAGGCCTACCCGATCCAAGCGCTTTAGTACTTCCTCCAAATTAAGGAGATGGGAGTCGGTGTCCCTGCCCGTGATAAGTATGTCGTCTTGAAATACAACCATCCCCGGGATGGACTTGAGCAGACTCTCCATGTTGCTCTGGAATATGGCAGCTGCCGACCTGATGCCAAATGGGCATCGAATGTACATGAAAAGGCCTCGATATATGTTGATGGTGGTGAGTAGCTTGGATTCCTCGGTCAATTCTTGCGTCATATAAGCAGATGTGAGGTCTAATTTTGAGAAAAGTTTACCTCCAGCCAATGTGGCAAATAAGTCCACCACTCTGGGTAGCGGGTACTGGTCCTGTAGGGAGACTCTGTTTATGGTATATTTGTAGTCCCCACAGATTCGTGCGGATCCATCAGGCTTCATGACTGGGACGATGGGACTTGCCCAGTCGCTAAATTCCACAGGTGATATAATGCCTTCCCGCAGCAGCCTGTCTAGTTCGTGTTCAATCTTTTCCCTCATCACATAGGGTACAGCTCTGGCCTTGTGATGGACCGGTCTAGCATCCTATGTGATGTAGATTTTGACTTTGGCCCCTTTGAAAGTGCCCACACCTGGCTGAAGAGATGTTCAAATCGCTTTAGAAACATAGAAACATAGAAAATAGGTGCAGGAGCAGGCCATTCAGCCCTTCTAGTCCACACCGCCATTCAATGAGTTCATGGCTGAACATGAAACTTCAGTACCCGCTTCCTGCTTTCTCGCCATACCCCTTGATCCCCCGAGTAGTAAGGACTTCATCTAACTCTCTTTTGAATATATTTAGTGAATTGGCCTCAACTACTTTCTGTGGTAGAGAATTCCACAGGTTCACCACTCCCTGGGTGAAGAAGTTTCTCCTCATCTCGGTCCTAAATGGCTTACCCCTTATCCTTAGACTGTGACCCCTGGTTCTGGACTTCCCCAACATTGGGAACATTCTTCTTGCATCTAACCCGTCAGAATTTTAAACGTTTCTATGAGGTCCCCTCTCATTTTTCTGAACTCCAGTGAATACAAGCCCAGTTGATCCAGTCTTTCTTGATAGGTCAGTCCCACCATCCCGGGAATCAGTCTGGTGAACCTTCGCTGCACTCCCTCAATCGCAAGAATGTCCTTCCTCAGGTTAGGAGACCAAAACTGTACACAATACTCCAGGTGTGGCCTCACCAAGGCCCTGTACAACTGTAGCAACACCTCCCTGCCCCTGTACTCAAATCCCCTCGCTATGAAGGCCAACATGCCATTTGCTTTCTTAACCGCCTGCTGTTCCTGCATGCCAACCTTCAATGACTGATGTACCATGACACCCAGGTCTCGTTGCACCTTCCCTTTTCCTAATCTGTCACCATTCAGATAATAGTCTGTCTCTCTGTTTTTACCACCAAAGTGGATAACCTCACATTTATCCACATTATACTTCATCTGCCATTCATGTGCCCACTCATCTAACCTATCCAAGTCACTCTGCAGCCTCATAGCATCCTCCTCGCAGCTCACACTGCCACCCAACTTAGTGTCATCAGCAAATTTGGAGATAGTACATTTAATCCCCTCGTCTAAATCATTAATGTACAATGTAAACAGCTGGGGCCCCAGCACAGAACCTTGCGGTACCCCACTAGTCACTGCCTGCCATTCTGAAAAGTACCCATTTACTCCTACTCTTTACTTCCTGTCTGACAACCAGTTCTCAATCCATGTCAGCATGCTACCCCCAATCCCATGTGCTTTAACTTTGCACATTAATCTCTTGTGTGGGACCTTGTCGAAAGCCTTCTGAAAGTCAAAATATACCACGTCAACTGGTTCTCCCTTGTCCACTCTACTGGAAACATCCTCAAAAAATTCCAGAAGATTTGTCAAGCATGATTTCCCTTTCACAAATCCATGCTGACTTGGACCTATCATATCACCTCTTTCCAAATGCGCTGCTATGACATCGTTAATAATTGATTCCATCATTTTACCCACTAGTGATGTCAGGCTGACCGGTCTATAATTCACTGTTTTCTCTCTCCTTCCTTTTTTAAAAAGTGGGGTTACATTGGCTACCTTCCACTCCATAGGAACTGATCCAGAGTCAATGGAATGTTGGAAAATGACTGTCAATGCATCCACTATTTCCAAGGCCACCTCCTTAAGTACTCTGGGATGCAGTCCATCAGGCCCTGGGGATTTATCGGCCTTCAATCCCATCAATTTCCACAACACAATTTCCCGACTAATAAGGATTTCCCTCAGTTCCTCCTCCTTACTAGACCCTCCAACCCCTTTTATATCCGGAAGGTTGTTTGTGTCCTCCTTAGTGAATACCGAACCAAAGTACTTGTTCAATTGGTCCGCCATTTCTTTGTTCCCCGTTATGACTTCCTCTGATTCTGACTGCAGGGGACCTACGTTTGTCTTTAATAACCTTTTTCTCTTTACATACCTATAGAAACTTTTGCAATCCGCCTTAATGTTCCCTGCAAGCTTCTTCTCGTACTCTATTTTCCCTGCCCTAATCAAACCCTTTATCCACCTCTGCTGAGTTCTAAATTTCTCGCAGTCCACGGGTTCGCTGCTATTTCTGGCCAATTTGTATGCCACTTCCTTGGCTTTAATACTATCCCTGATTTCCCTTGATAGCCACGGTTGAGCCACCTTCCCTTTTTTATTTTTACGCCAGACAGGAATGTACAATTGTTGTAATTCATCCATGCGGTCTCTAAATGTCTGCCATTGCCCATCCACAGTCAACGCCTTAAGTATCATTCGCCAATCTATCCTAGCCAATTCACGCCTCATACCTTCAAAGTTAGCCTTCTTTAAGTTCTGGACCATGGTCTCTGAATTAACTGTTTCATTCTCCATCCTAATGCAGAATTCCACCATATTATGGTCACTCTTCCCCAAGGGGCCTCGCACAATGGTATTGCTAATTAATCCTCTCTCATTACACAACACCCAGTCTAATATGACCTCCCGCCTAGTTGTTTCCTCAACATATTGGTCGAGAAAACCATCCCTTATGCACTCCAGGAAATCCTCCTCCACCGTATTGCTTCCAGTTTGGTTAGCCCAATCTATGTGCATATTAAAGTCACCCATTATAACTGCTGCACCTTTATTGCATGCACCCCTAATTTCCTGTTTGATGCCCTCTCCAACATCACTACTACTGTTTGGAGGTCTGTACACAACTCCCACTAACGTTTTTTGCCCTTTGCTGTTCTGCAGCTCTACCCATATAGATTCCACATCATCCAAGCTAATGTCTTTCCTAACTATTGCATTAATCTCCTCTTTATCCAGCAATGCTACCCCACCTCCTTTTCCTTTTATTCTTTCCTTCCTGAATGTTGAATACCCCTGGATGTTGAGTTCCCAGCCCTGATCATCCTGGAGCCACGTCTCCGTAATCCCAATCACATCATATTTGTTAACATCTATTTGCACAGTTAATTCATCCACCTTATTGCGGATACTCCTTGCATTAAGACACAAAGCCTTCAGGCTTGTTTTTTTAACACCCTTTGTCCTTTTAGAATTTTGCTGTACAGTGGTCCTTTTTGTTCTTTGCCTTGGGTTTCTCTGCCCACCACTTTTCCTCATCTCCTTTCTGTCTTTTGCTTTTGCCTCCTTTTTGTCTCCCTCTGTCTCCCTGCATTGGTTCCCATCCCCCTACCATATTAGTTTAACTCCTCCCCAACAGCACTAGCAAACACTCCCCCGAGGACATTGGTTCCGGTCCTGCCCAGGTGCAGACCGTCCGGTTTGTACTGGTCCCACCTCCCCCAGAACCGGTTCCAATGCCCCAGGAATTTGAATCCCTCCCTGCTGCACCACTGCTCAAGCCACGTATTCATCTGCGCTATCCTGCGATTCCTACTCTGACTAGCACGTGGCACTGGTAGCAATCCCGAGATTACTACTTTTGAGGTCCTACTTTTTAATTTAGCTCCTAGCTCCTTAAATTCGTTTCGTAGGACCTCATCCCTTTTTTTACCTATGTCGTTGGTACCAATGTGCACCACGACAACTGGCTGTTCTCCCTCCCATTTCAGAATGTCCTGCACCCGCTCCGAGACATCCTTGACCCTTGCACCAGGGAGGCAACATACCATCCTTTAGTCTCGGTTGCAGCCGCAGAAACGCCTATCTATTCCCCTCACCATTGAATCCCCTATCACTATCACCCTCCCACTCTTTTTCCTGCCCTCCTGTGCAGCAGAGCCAGCCACGGTGCCATGAACTTGGCTGCTGCTGCCCTCCCCTGATGAGTCATCCCCCCCAACAGTACTCAAAGCGGTGTATCTACTTTGCAGGGGGATGACCACAGGGGACCCCTGCACTACCTTCCTTGCACTACTCTTCCTGCTGGTCTTCCATTCCCTATCTGGCTGTGGACCCTTCTCCTGCGGTAAGACCAACTCACTACACGTGATACTCACATCATTTTCAGCATCGTGGATGCTCCAGAGTGAATCCACCCTCAGCTCCAATTCCGCAACGCGGACCGTCAGGAGCTCGAGGCGGACACACTTCCCGCACACGTAGTTGTCAGGGACACCGGAAGTGTCCCTGAGTTCCCACATGGTACAGGAGGAGCATAACACCCGACCGAGCTCTCCTGCCATGACTTAACCCTTCGATACACTTAAATTGGCAACAACAATGTTAAAAGTTACTTACTGATATAGAAAGAAAAAGAAAAACTACTCACCAATCACCAGCCAATCACTTACCCCCTAGGCTGTGACGTCACCTTTCTGTTTCTTTCTACTTCTTTTTTGCCTTCTCCCTGTAGCTGCACAAGTACGCCTCACCAACGAACTCCCGACGCCTCTCGCGGCCTTTTATAGGCCTCTGTTGATCCCCGGACTCACGCCTCACCAACGAACTTCCGACGCCTCTTGCGGCCTTTTATAGGCCTCTGCTGATCCCCAGACTCACGCCTCACCAACAAACTCCCGACACCTCTCGCGGCCTTTTATAGGCCTCTGCTGATCCCCGGACTCACGCCTTATCATAACTGTTGAGCAGGAGGTCCGTTCCTCTAATGACATGGCATGGACATCATCCCATTTCCAGTTTAGTTTTGCCAGCCAGCTTCTCCCCAGCACTGCTGGGGGGTCTCCGGGGTCAATCCACAGGGGAAGTCGGTTCACTGTCTCTTTGATTGTGTCAGAGAGCATGGCGCTGCCGAGGACTGGTACATAGAAACATAGAAACATAGAAAATAGGTGCAGGAGTAGGCCATTCGGCCCTTCTAGCCTGCACCGCCATTCAATTAGTTCATGGCTGAATATGCAACTTCAGTACCCCATTCCTGCTTTCTCGCCATACCCCTTGATCCCCCTAGTAGTAAGGACTTCATCTAACTCCTTTTTGAATATATTTAGTGAATTGGCCTCAACAACTTTCTGTGGTAGAGAATTCCACAGGTTCACCACTCTCTGGGTGAAGAAATTCCTCCTCATCTCAGTCCTAAATGGCTTCCCCCTTATCCTTAGACTGTGTCCCCTGGTTCTGGACTTCCCCAACATTGGGAACATTCTTCCTGCATCTAACCTGTCTAACCCCGTCAGAATTTTAAACGTTTCTATGAGGTCCCCTCTCATTCTTCTGAACTCCAGTGAATACAAGCCCAGTTGATCCAGTCTTTCTTGATAGGTCAGTCCCGCCATCCCGGGAATCAGTCTGGTGAACCTTCGCTGCACTCCCTCAATAGCAAGAATGTCCTTCCTCAGGTTAGGAGACCAAAACTGTACACAATACTCCAGGTGTGGCCTCACCAAGGCCCTGTACAATTGTAGCAACACCTCCCTGCCCTTGTACTCAAATCCCCTCGCTATGAAGGCCAACATGCCATTTGCTTTCTTAACCGCCTGCTGTACCTGCATGCCAACCTTCAATGACTGATGTACCATGACACCCAGGTCTCGTTGCACCTCTCCTTTTCCTAATCTGTCACCATTCAGATAATAGTCTGTCTCTCTGTTTTTACCACCAAAGTGGATAACCTCACATTTATCCACATTATACTTCATCTGCCATGCATTTGCCCACTCACCTAACCTATTCAAATCGCTCTGCAGCCTCATAGAATCCTCCTTGCAGCTCACACTGCCACCCAACTTAGTGTCATCCGCAAATTTGGAGATACTACATTTAATCCCCTCGTCTAAATCATTAATGTACAGTGTAAACAGCTGGGGCCCCAGCACAGAACCTTGCGGTACCCCACTAGTCACTGCCTGCCATTCTGAAAAGTCCCCATTTACTCCTACTCTTTGCTTCCTGTCTGACAACCAGTTCTCAATCCATGTCAGCACACTACCCCCAATCCCATGTGCTTTAACTTTGCACATTAATCTCTTGTGTGGGACCTTGTTGAAAGCCTTCTGAAAGTCCAAATATACCACATCGACTGGTTCTCCCTTGTCCACTCTACTGGAAACATCCTCAAAAAATTCCAGAAGATTTGTCAAGCATGATTTCCCTTTCACAAATCCATGCTGACTTGGACCTATCATGTCACCTCTTTCCAAATGCACTGCGATGACATCCTTAATAATTGATTCCATCATTTTACCCACTACGATTTCTTTGGTATAGGTCCTTAGTTTGGTGTCGACCCTTGTGAGTTTTGGTCTGTCTCTTTTATGCGGCCACAGTTGTTCAAATTGTTGAGCGCCCATGAGAGATTGACTCGCTCCCGTATCCAGCTCCATGTTGACAGATATCCCGTTGAGTAGGGCCCTCATCATTATAGGAGGCGTCCTGTTTTAGGAGCAGCGGCCAATGATCGTGTTGACCCGCTGTACATCGGTGTCCTGGGTACTGTCCCCACCATTTTCTGGTCCGCTTTCCGACCTATCCGATTTGTATACCAGCCGAGCTGCCGTTTTTTTGCACTTGCGGGCAAAATGCACTGTATATTCACAATTTCTGCAAACAGCCTGCTGAAATCGACATCCCCTTGACGAGTGCCCACCCCCAAACCTCCAGCACAGACCTGTTCCATTGTTCAAAGTGTTCCCAAAGAATGAGCTGCGTCTGGCTGATCTCTCTTAAGCTTCTCTCAGTTTGTAGTTGATTGCTCGCATTGTGGATTGATGAGGTGTGAACGGCCGTTCCTGTGGCCCTTGATGGCTTCTGCCTGCTGTCGAGAGCCTGTTCTCCCGGTTTTGTCTGTGTGTGGGGGTAGCAGCTTGTTTAGTGCTGTGAACTTCTTGTTCCGATATTTCGTTAGTTGTCGTACCTGCATTGTAAATCAACCTCGTTTCTTCTTCCCCTACCAAGAATGTCTGTGCAACCAGTGCTGCTGCCTCTAAGGTCAGGTTCTTGGTCTCTATGAGCTTTCGGAATATGCCTGCGTGGCCTATTCCTTCAATGAAAAAGTCTCTCAGCATTTCTCTCCTCAGTTCATCGGAGAACTCACATAAACTAGCCAACCTCCGAAGTTCCGCCACGAAGTCGGGTATGCTTTGACCCACACAGTGTCTGTAGTTGTGGAATCTGTGTCTGGCCATGTGTAGGCTGCTCGCTGGCTTCAGGTGGTCTCTTACCAGTGTACTCAATTCTTCAAACGACTTGCTTGCTGGTTTCTCGGGTGCCAACAGATCCTTCATTAAAGCGTATGTTTTCGAGCCACAGCTGATCAAGAGATGGACTCTTCTCTTGTCTGCCTTATCGTCGACTAACCAGTCTTTGGTTACAAAGCTTTGCTGGAGCCTTTCTATAAAGTCCTCCCAATTGTCTCCCGCATTGTACTTTTCATCTGATCCGTTGTTCGCCATTCTGTGGATTCTGTAATCCCGTAACTTGTCGCCACTGTAAAGTCCTGTCCCCTCAGTACAGATTCACACGAGGCATGTAGTGAAGTCAAGGTCACTCTGGACCTGCACCTTTATTTCACAGCTCTGGAATGCTGCACTTGCCTGAGACCTGTCCTTACATACCTGTCTCTTGCAAGTGCACCCCTGGTGGTAAGGTATGTTGGTGGTTACAGGTCATATCTTATTACAGTCATGTATAGCTTGTTAGGATACAGTTATATATAATAATGTAAGATACATGACACTCTGTTAAATTTCAGTTGCCAGGTGTCTGCCCATTTCATCAGCCAGTCTATGTCACTCATCAGTATGTTACTCATCATCATAGGCGGTCCCTCGAAACGAGGATGACTTGCTTCCACGCGATAAAAGGATGAGTTCACAGTTGTTTCAATGAAGGACCCAAACTACATCCTCAAGGATGGAAGATGCCTGTGTGCCAATGTTTTTAACGTATGGTGGCCGTTGCACACCAGCGACCACATGGGCTTGACAGAGCTAGGTCTTGGTCCAGTGGCAAGGATTACCCAAGACGACTGGAGACCAACTCTGCTGCACGGACCTAGTGCGTGCACATATCGCAGTGTGGGCTGACCTATGCTGCCCCTGTGCCCCGAACTCACGCCTCCCCTTGGCCCCGATCACATCCCTCCACAGTCGCTCGCTGCGCCTGCTGTATCTGCCCACACTTCAATCACCGACCTGGACCTTGATGACATCACTCTTTGCTGCCGTCGCCCTCCTGCACCAACTCGCGCTGCTCCCTGAAGGGGCCTCCACGCTGCTCCTGAGGTAACTCATCGCTCCTTTTATGGGCCCGACTTGCCCCTGGTGTTCTCACGCAGGTTGGGGCCTCCACGCTGCTCCCGAAGCCTCCACACCGCTGCTTTTATAGCCCCAACCTGCTGCTGGTGTTCTCACGTGGGTCGGGGCTCCATGGTAGTATGTTACTATCCGCCTCATGACTTACTACATTTGCAAGTTTCGAATCATCTGCAAGCTTTGAAGTTATGCCCTATATACCCAAGTCCAGGTCATTAATATATATCAAAAAGAGCAGTGGTCTGAATGCCAACCCCAGAGGAACAACACTGGATACTTCCCTCAGTCTGAAAAACAACCATTCACCACTACTCTCTACTTTCTATCCATTAGCCAATTTTGTATCCTTGCTGCCACTATCCCTTTATTCCCTGAGGCTTTAATTTTGTTGACAAGTCTATTATGTGGTACTTTGTCCAATGACTTTTGAAAGTCAATGTACACAACATCAACTTCTTGAAGGTAAATCAGTGTCAAAGCAGTGGGGGGCATTCAAGAGGGAGATACATAGAGTTCAGGATAAACATGTTCCCACAAAGAAAAAGGCTAGAACTGTAAAATTTAGAGCCCTCTGGTTGACAAGGTGCATACAGGGTAAAATAAGGCAAAAAAGAGAAGTTTATATCGAGAGCTCAATACTGCAGAAAGCCTGGAAGCATATAGAAAGTGTAGGGATGAAATTAAGAAGGAAATTAAGAAAGCAAAGAGAGATCATGAAAAAATACTGGCAAGTAGAATCAAAGAAAACCTAAAGATGTTTTCTAATTACATAAAGAGCAAGAGGATCACTAAGGGAAGAGTATGGCCTATTCAGGATAAAAATGTGATCTATGTATGGAGGTGGAGGATGTGGGTAAGGTACTTAATGAATACTTTGCGACTGTCGTCACAAAAGAGGGGGTTGTAAAGTCCTTACTCTACAGTACGAAACCATACAAGGCACATTCTGGGGATAAGGTCACTCTGTGACCTGAACTCTTTATTCACAGAACTCCAAAGACAGTGACCCTGCATGGGACCTCCCTTTTTATACCTGAGTGGTCAGGTAAGGAGTGTCTCCCACAAGTTCACCCCTTGTGGTCAAGGTGTGCATCTCGGTTGAGTGTATACAGTAATACAGTGGTGTTACATTGTGGTTACATACAAGACATCACCTCCCCCCACAAAGTCTTATTGGGATCATAGGTTTAGTCTTTCAGGTGGTCGACGCTCCCTCGTGGAGCGCCGCAGTTGGGGCACTGGTTGTTGGACACTGACGTGAGTGTCTGTCACCTGTGGTGATTCCGGCCTATCCGAGCTGACCGCAGGGACTGTGTTCTCTTCTGATTGCTCTTGTTGCTCGTCCACTGGCGGTGTTGTGAGCTCCATCTCATGGTCTTCTTCAGGTACCTCCGTGTCGATGCTGAACCTTTTTTTTTTTACTTGGTCCAGATGCTTACGGCATATCTGACCATTATTGAGTTTTACCACGATGACCCTATTCCTCTCTTTGTCAATTACAGTGCCCTCAAGCCATTTGGGCCTCATGGCGTGATTGAGGACGAATACAGGATCATTTATCTCTATACATCTCCCCCTCGCATTACGGTCATGGTACTCGTTTTATGACTTGCTCTTGCCCTCAACTGTGTCGGTCAGGACTGGGTGAATGAGGGACAACCGAGTTTTGAGTGTCCGTTTCATTAGTAGCTCTGTGGGCGGGACCCTTGTGAGCGAGTGCGGTCGGGATCTATAGGCCAGCAGGAGGCGCGATAGGCGGCATTGTAGGGAGGGCCCTTGAATCCTGAGCATACCTTCCTTAATGATTTGGACCGTACGTTCCGCCTGGCCATTGGACGCCGGCTTGACCGGCGCAGTCCTGACGTGGTTGATGCCATTGCCCGACATAAACTCTCAGAATTCGTAGCTTGTGAAACATGGGCCATTATCACTAACCAGAATGTCCGGCAAGCCATGGGTTGCAAAGATCGCACGTAGGCTTTCCACGGTGGTGGATGACATGCATGAATTCAGAATGATGCACTCGATCCATTTCGAGTACGCATCTACCACAATAAGGAACATCTTACCCATGAACGGGCCCGCGTAGTCAACATGAATGCGTGACCATGGCCTGGTGGGCCAGGGCCACGGGCTGAGTGGTGTTACATTGTGGTTACATACATGACAGGGGATGATGCCAATGTTGAAGTTAAGGAGGAAGAGAAGAAGGAGGAAGAGATTGGATGGGATAAACATAATAAGAGAGGAAGTATTAAGGGGTTTATCATCTTTGAAAGTAGATAAATCACCAGGACCGGATGAAATATATCCATGGCTATTGAAAGAAGCAAAGGAAGAAATTACAGAGGTTCTGACCATCATTTTCCAATCCTCCCTGGTTACAGGAGTGGTGCCAGAGGATTGGAGAACTGCTAACGTTGTACCACTGTTTAAAAAGGGGGGAAGGGATAGACTGAGTAATTACAGGCCAGTTAATTTTACCTCAGTGGTAGGCAAATTATTGAAATCAATCCTGAAGTATAAACTTTCATTGAGAAAGACACAGATTAATCAAGGACAGTCAGCATGGATTTGTTAAAGGAAGGTTGTGTCTGACTAACGTGATTGAATTTTTTGAGGAGGTAACAAGGAGGATCGATGAGGACAGTGCATTTGATGTAGCAAGGCTTTTGACAAGGTCCCACATGGCAGGCTGATCAAAAAAGTAAAAGCCCATGGGCTCCAAGGGAGAGTGACAAATTGGATCCAAAATTGGCTCAGTGGCAGTAAGCAATGGGTAATGGTTGGACGGGTGTTTATGCGACTGGAAGGCGGTTTCCAGTGGGGTTCCACAGGGCTCAGTACTTGGTCCTTGTTTTTTGTAGCATTTATTAATGATTTAGGAGCATGATAAAAATTTTTGCAGATGATACAAAAATTGGCTGTGTGGTTACAGTGAGGAGGAAAGCTTTAGACTACAGGAAAATAGCGATGAACTGGTCAGTTGGGCAGAAAAGTGGAAAATGGAATTCAATCGGAAAAGTGTGAGGTAGTGCATTTGGAGAGGGTCACCATCATCATAGGCAGTCCCTCGGAATCGAGGAAGACTTGCTTCCACTCTTAAAATGAGTCCTTAGGTGGCTGAACAGTCCAATACGAGAGCCACAGTCCCTGTTACAGGTGGGACAGATAGTCGTTGAAGGAAAGGGTGGGTGGGACAGGTTTGCTGCATGCTCTTGCCACTGCCTGCGCTTGATTTCTGCATGCTCTCGGCGATGAGACTCGAGGTGCTCAGCGCCCTCCTGGGTGCACTTCCTCCCCTTAGGGTGATCTTTGGCCAGGGACTCT
Organism: Pristiophorus japonicus; assembly: GCF_044704955.1. Classification (NCBI taxonomy): domain Eukaryota; kingdom Metazoa; phylum Chordata; class Chondrichthyes; family Pristiophoridae; genus Pristiophorus; species Pristiophorus japonicus. The sequence continues at coordinate 131,774,507 of NC_091981.1, read as the reverse complement.
CAGGTGTCAGTGGGGATATTGCACTTTTTCAGGGAGGCTTTGAGGGTGTCCCTGTAACGTTTCCTCTGCCCACCTTTGGCTCATTTGCCGTGAAGGAGTTCCAAGTAGAGCACTTGCTTTGGGAGTCTCGTGTCTGGCATGCGAACAATGTGGCCTGCCCAGCGGAGATCATCAAGTGTGGTCAGTGCTTCAATGCTGGGGATGTTGCCCTGGTCAAGGACGCTAATGTTGGTGCGTTTGTCCTCCCAGGGGATTTGTAGGATCTTGCGGTGGCATCCTTGGTGGTATTTCTCCAGCTCATTGCCGAATGGCCTCCTTCTATGATTCTAGATTTTTCTAAATACCAATTAATTTTGTCCCAGATTATTGTCACTAAAGGCATCCCCACCACTGAGGTTAGACTGCCTGGTCTGGAGTTGCTAGGTCCCTCTGTTTAAACAGGTGTAATATTTGCAATCCTCCAGTTCCCTGGCACCAACCCCCATAACCAAGGAGGAGCAAAAGATTGTTCCCTCAGTAACCATTACAAAACTGCATCCATTTTCCCCCTTAAATCTGCTTTAGAATTGAGGAGCCAAATACAAACGTAAGACACAGCACGAACCTTAGCAACTGTGCCCCTGATATTTAAACACATAAAACACGCCCCTCCCCCAAGCGCCGCCTTTGTTCATTTCCGCTCAACCTAAGTTGATGCAGAGGGATGGGGATAGGGCGCTCCGGGGCGGGAACACAACACACTCGCGCCCATCACGCATGCGTGCAAGCCTCACCATACCCTCCTGGGACATGTAGTTCCAGCAATTCTTGGGCCGCGCCATCGGGCAACGTCAGCACCAGTTGGACTACACCTTCCGGCATGCTCTGCGAACCGCCCCGCCGCAGCCCCAGAGCCAATCAAATGGTGGGCTGGAGCGCAGAACGTGACGTCTTCGGCTTCGGTGGTGGTGTCTCTGGATTCTAAGCGCCGCCTTCCAGTTCCATTTCCGTCAATCAAGAGGAACCTGATTATTCCGTCCTACGCAAACAGCCATTCGTGGAAAGAAAGGGCCAGCCCTGCCTTGTTCTGCCTACATTTTGTACTGGTCTTATTTTTTTCCATCTTAAGCAATGCAGAATGAGTGGTACGTAACCCTCCCTCTATCCCTCCCTCCTTTAAAAAAAACAAGAGGGAAAAAGTCAATTTACCTTGGTGACAAGCTTTCTGCTAATTGATCAGCTTGACACCAAGAATCTACAGTCGTGAGTTGTCTGAGACAACCCTCTTTTGGGTGTTACTTTGTATCCACTGGGTCGGGTTTCAAACCACGTTTCTGTTTTTTTCCCTCCCCTCCCTTCCTGGGGAATTGATGACTGATTGAGACAACTATGTGAAAGTAGAGTGCATCTCATTAAAAAAAAATGAACTTATTTTATTATGATTATTTGTATTTTTTTTGTTCACAGATCAAAAGGAGGAAAGTATGGCCACCCTCACTGAAGGAGGGAAACCTGGTGAATATTTGCAAATCAAAACATCAGGCTCACAGGTATGAAAACGACATTTTAAAATCAAGACTTAAAATATGCGTGTGCAATATTTTATTTTATGTGTTTAGATAAAAATGCTTCCTGTGCCACAACTGCTGCTGTTGAACTAATTTTGCTAACCACTTGTCCGTGTTACATTTGTACGTGAAGCCATTTTTTCCTGCAGATCTGAGCGCCTATTTCCTGATATTAACAAACTAGAAATGCACGATTTTAGATTTGTTCTAATATTATTGCAATGCAAGTGTTTTGCCGTTAATTACTCTCTACTTCCTGAGTGAAGCCCCTTTTTGTGCTAATGTAAATTCACACCCACTCTTTCCTCTCTAAACCCGCCCACTGTGTGTGGGTAGGACACCCAGCCCTCTCCTCTCGCCCTGCTCGCAGCGACTTGCAGCAAGATCGGATCCCCGGGCCCGGCGGAAGGCGCAGCGGCCTCCAACACTCTGCAGGGCGGACAACTCCTCGTCGACCAGAGCTCGGGAGCGGTGCAGCAGCAGCAGCTGGAGCTTGTCGCAGCCCAGCTTTCCGGCAACGGCTGGCAGATCATTGCCGCCGGCCCCGCGACAACTAAAGACAGCGTCGCACAGACTCCAGCGGTGTCTTCGGCCACCACCGCCACCACCAACGGCAATGGTGCGAGTGGACAAGATGGTGCCGGCTCGCCCATCAAGGCCAGGCCCATCGTCTCGGCAGCGGGACACTACAGCGTGGTGCCGGTGCAGAGTGTCCAGAACCCGACCATGGCAGCCGGCTCCTCGGGCAGTATCCAGTACCAGGTCATCCCGCACGGCCAGGCCGTGGACGGCCAGCACTTTCAGATCGGCGCGGCGTGTTTACAGCAAGATTTACAGGGCCACATTCAGATCCTGTCGGCGGGACACAACCAAGCCCTCATTGCCCCACTTACAAAAACGACTTCTGGAAATGCAGTGACGCACAATACGTCTTCACAGACTACTACTGTCCCGATCCAGATCAGACCTGGCCTCTCCATCCCGCTGCAGCTGCAAGGAGTTAATATTTCTGGTTCTCCGACTCAAATGGTCGCCACCTTGCCGATTAATATAGGCGGTGGCGTGACTTTGGCCGTGCCCATAAACAGCTTGGCGGCCGCGACCGGAGGAGGAAGATCTATTCACTTTGTCCAACCTTCAGACGGCGGGATCTCGAATGGGAGTCAGGTTGTTTCCACGCCCATCTCCACCGCCTCCTTGAACAGCATGCCCGAATCTCCTTCTCCTCCCCCTTCCACATCTACCTGCGTTACCACCGCCTCCCCATCGCTGTCCTGCAGTGCTTCGCTGGTAAATTCTTCAGATACGGCTCAGTCCGTCTTCACGACTACATCAAGTTCGGAAAATACTGAAGAGGAGTCATCGTCAGTTGTCCCCGTCTCCGAAGCAGAAGGGCACTCCAATGGGTTGCAAAATTTGCAAGAACAGGGTCAGCTTCAGCAGGTGCAGCTGGCTGTTGGACAACAAATACCGATTCAGCCACAGCCGTCGTCTCCGATACAGCAACACATTATTCAGACAATTCCACATCATGCTCTTCAAACCATCCAAAGTGCTGCAGTACAAACTATTCAAACTGTCCAGCAACAGGCCTTGCAGAATGTTCAATTATCAACATTTCAGAATCCAACTCAGGTGATCATCAGGGCACCAAGTTTGACACCATCTGGCCAAATAAACTGGCAAACCATACAAGTGCAGAACATTCAGAGCCTTTCAAATGTACAGATCCAGAATGCTCAGCAACTGACTGTGACTCCTGTGTCATCAAGTAATTCTGGTGGAACTGCTATTGCCCAAATTACCCCTGTTACTGTTACTGGCGGTACCATTAATTTAAGTGCGGCCCAACTTGCATCAGTTCCTAACCTCCAGACAGTCAACATTGGCAGTTTGAGTTCAGGAGGAATCCAGGTGCAAGGAATACCAGTGGCCATCGCCAATCTAGCAGGTATGACTATGCTTTAAAAGTATTTCTTACAGATAGTATTGTGTGTAAATTTACTTTTAATGTTAATTTTACATCAAACGTAAATTTATATTAAGTACTTGATGTTGGGTATTTACAGTAAAACATTTGAAAATCATTTTTTAAATATCTAGAATGTTGTAAGAACTCATTTTGTATGGGTGGGGGAGGGAAAATGAAGGATAGAAGAAATCTGGGAGAATTGTGGTTTGTTTAGGAGTTAAGTGACATCCTTAGGTGCCAGAAATCTCTCTGTATAATAAAGACTGCAATACTATGTGCAAATCAAAATAGAATAAAACCAGATTAGTTTATTCCTAGAACTCCAAATTAAGAAAAGTTCTATCTCTTTATACTCTGAATTTAAATTCTGCAGAAAACCTTTTTTATAGTAGATGTTTTGAAGACAATGTGTTGGCAAAAAGAAAATGGGTTAATCTTTAAGGAAGTAAGTTTCAAGCAGTTTGTTTCTGCTTTTGGTGTTTGTTTCTTATGTAGCTTGTGTTCTAATCAAATCTGTAGCTAAATAGTTAATTGCATATTACTTGATTAAAGATGAAGTGCCTTCATCAAACTATATGTAGCAACACATTTTGTGAGGGAGGGAGAAAAGCTGTGCATTCATTTCTGTTGCATTAAAGTGACCAGAGTGATGCTTTTCAATACAGTTTATATCAATGTGTTGTGATAAAAGGAAAATGTTTTGCCCAAAACTTGCTCCTTTAAGTTGATTGCTTCCACATCTGTAGTGGTGTGTTTTGATTCCTATAGGCATAACTATTTCAATAATAACAGTTGTACAGTACTTTAATAATGGCTTTAGCTGCTTCTTGGCTGGTGCGTTACCAGAATGTTTTCACACTAAACAAAAATAGTAGAGTAGTAGAATCAAGCTACAAAACTAAGTGTAGGTCCAGATCATTTAGCCATTCTGATAATTTGTTCCTCGTGTAAGATGTTGGTATTTGGTAAGAGTGCATTCGCCAATGGAAATGGACACGAGTGGCGATGACTAAGACTTTTGAGGATTAAAATCTCCAATAAATCATTTGCAGGTTAAACTCTATAGTGCCCTAATGACATTTTTACATTTTGTTTGCTTATGTCCTGTTTTCTTTGAAGTACAGTTATGCCTTCTAAACTATCAAACCTTCCTGCCTCAAACTGGAAAGCAGCTAGGTTTGATTTCTCAAATAAGAAAATGTCCGAATTGAATCTTGCCACTCAAAACGTCTTTCAAATACATTTTGTTTTCTAATGAGATTTGTGTAATTCCAAATGCTTTTTGTAGGAAGAATGTGCAAAGAAAATTGAACTCTCAATTATATTTTAGACTGAGAAGCATGATCAGATAGCTTGTATCTTGGCCACCACTGCATTCTCATTCGGCAACTTAGATCATGTTTTGAGTTGCATGACACATGTTTGACCTGTTGTTTTGCTGACACACTAAGTTCAAACTTCAACACTACTTCTTCCTGATTGGCTTGTAAATCAAAATATTTTCAGTCTGTAAGGCAATTTTAATGATGCGGCCTCAGCTCCAAATTATTGTTTGAGGTTTAGGTCATTTTGGGTAAACAATCTATGACAAACATATAACTTGTTTATTGTCCAGTTACTGAGGAGATTACACATAGAGAAGGTGATATGATCTAAATCTATGTTCTTTAATATTAACTATTCAGTTCATGGATGACAGTCCATAGACAGTATACTGATCAAGGGGAAGTGAATGTGTATTAAACTCCATTTTATGCTGTGGATAGGTGCACAGTAAAAAAAAAAAAAAAATATTTCAGTAAACTCAGTTTGTCCTGAAAACTGGTGAAGTAGTTTGGCTCAAATTTACTGTGAAAAGCTTTTGTGCACTCACAGGAGTACTCGCAGAATTATGCTTGTGTTTCTGGGGAAGAAATGCTCTATCCTGTGTCTACTTAACAAAAAATATATATATTGCACATAATTTTATGATATAAAGAAAATTGTTATGCTGCCTGACTTTCAATTGGAAGCCGCCACCTTTGTGAGGCTAAATGTAAAAATGTGACATTTCCTTGTTTACTCTTGATTCCTAATAGTCCACTGAAAGCAACATTGAGTGCTGAGGCTAAGTGGATTTGTTTCAATGAACCTTGGAAATATCAAGAAGGTGGATTCTCCATTTGAGGACACCACATGACCATTTTTTAAAAAATATAGTTTTCTTTTGGTTTTCGGGCATTTCCATCTTTCAAAATTTTTGCGTATTTCTTCACTTACTTTTACTGGAATCTAATTATGTTCTGTATATTTAATGTGAAAAATAGTTCGTTTTCCTGGATAGTCTAGTGAGTAAAAGCACTGCCCAGTGTGGCGCCACACCGTGCAGGCTGGGAAGGCCCCAAGTTTGATTTTGTTAAACCATTCTAACTCCAGTCCCAACTGGTGCAAAATATAATGAATAAATTAAAAATGACACTTGCACATGAATATGTTGGCTACAGATTATGCAGAAGCCTCAATCTAACTAACTGCCACTTTGACCTGGGGGAGCGGGCAGGGAAGTGGACCTGAGTCTATGATCGGATCAGCCATGATCGTGTTAAATGGCGGAGCAGGCTTGAGGGGCCAGATGGCCTACTCCTGCTCCTGTTTCTTATGTTATATTCTTATGACCCCATTGCTTACTTGAAATTTATATTCTTTATACTTAAGAACTACGTATTGCCACTAGAGTCGCTGGAAAGCATTGGAAATTCAACGATATGATCGAGTCTGTGTAGGAATTTAAGTTGTTTGGAGTCTTCTCATTAATAGCTATTTTGGCAAGGATTTACGTGATGCATAATTGCAGCTTTCTTACAGCACTTGATTGGCATTTTTTTTATTCGTTCCTGAGATGTGGGCATCGCTGGCAAGGCCAGCATTTATTGCCCATCCCTAATTGGCCTTGGTGGTGGTGAGCCCCCTTCTTGAACTGCTGCAGTCCTTGTGGTAACTGAATTTCCACAGTGCTGTTACGGAGAGAGTTCCAGGATTTTGACCCAGCGACGATGAAGGAATGACTATTTCCAAGTCAGAGGTCACAGTCTCAGAATAAGGGGTCGGCCATTTAGGACTGACATGAGGAGAAACTTCTTCATTGAGGGTGGTGAATCTTTGGAATTCTCTGCCCCACAGGACTGTGGAGGCTCAGTCTTTGTGTATATTCGAGACAGAGATCGATAGAAATTTTGAATATTAAAGGAATCCAAGGATATGGGGAGGATAGTGCAAGAAAGTGGAGCTGAGGTAGAAGATCAGCTATAATCTCATTGAATGGCGGAGCAGGCTCAAGGGGCCGAAAGGCCTACTCCTGCTCCTAATTCTTATGTTATGTTCTAGGATGGTGTGTGACCTGGAGGAAATTTGCAAGTGATGGTGTTCCCTTGTGCCTGCTGCCCTTGTCCTTCTAGGTAGTAGAGGTTGTGGGTTTGAGAGGTGCTACCGAAGAGCCTTGGCAAGTTGCTGCAGTGAATCTTGTAGATGGTGCACACTGCAGATACGTTGCGTCGGTGGTGAAGGGAGTGAATGTTTAAGGTGGTGGATGGGGTTCCAATCAAGCAGGTTGCTTTGTCCAAGATGGTGTCGAGCTTCTTGAGTGTTTTTGGAGCTACACTCATCCAGGCAAGTGGCGAGTATACCATCACACTCCTGACTCGCGCATTGTAGATGGTGGAAGGCTTTGGGGAGTCAGGAGGTGGGACAACCTCAACTTTTCTTGATAATTCACACTTGCCCCTGATGAGGACACCACCAAATTCAGTTTAGATAAATGCTTTGAACTCCTGAAATAAAGCTAGAGTAACTTTGCACTGAAATCATTTATCTGCCATTCTGTCATAGGCCAGCACATGGACTGTTGGTGCAGTGGGATCCTTGTCATCAAGTTTCAATAGATTTCTAATTTTGGAAATTCCCTCTAACTTGTTGGGTGAATGCACCATCTGGCATAGTATTGAGCTAAGAAGGTCCTAGGTTTGATCCATGGTCAGCGCTGAGTAGTTGATTTTCAGCAAGGAAGCAGTTAGGACATGATAGGTTACCCGTAGTTATGGAATGGTAAAATCATCCACTCTTGATTGCTGTCCAGTGACCTCTACTGGAAAGTACAGTGTGTTGTGACTTTTGTGTACAGGATTTGGCGCAATTATGATGTTTCCTACTGCTGGATAGTCTACCAAGACTCCATGCCTAGGTTTATGCATAATGAATGATATTAAAGTTTGGCATTATCAGATACCCGTGCATAAAGAACTGTATCTCAACAAGAGTATGCACCTTCAGGTGTAGTGGGGAGAAACTTGGGGCATGGAAATTTAAGTTGCAGATCAGAGATCTTAGCTGATGGGAGAATTAGTGGAACACTATGCACACACAATTCCTTTTTTTTATGGGTAACTAAAACTAATCAAGTTATAACTCCGTTTCTTTTCTCCCTTAAGAAAAATAGTCTAAAAATGATGCCGATTATGAATGACATCTAAGTGTATGAAAAGTACAGGTGTACTGTATACACTTTCAAATTCCCAACTGGCCCACCATTCACCATGATATTTCTGCAGCTACTGATCTGCTAAATCATATCATCACCTCCATCTTTGAACCATTGCGCTCTCTTGTCCTGGTAGCCCCCCCTGGCACGACCCTCGTCTCCGCTCCCTTATGTCCAAGGGATGCAGACTTGAATGCTTGCGGTGACCACCTAGTTTAGCCAGTCAGCGTCCAATCTGGCTGGACCACTTAAAGCACCTGCTCTCCTCGGCCAAAACTGCTCACTATTCCAGGATCATCTTGGAAGGCAAAGATAATCCCAGGCTTCTCTTCTCCACTACAAACCATCTTCTGAAACCTCTCTCTCCCCTTCCTCCTTCACCCTCCCCTCCAACAACAAGTGCAAGGAGCTCATAATGTCTTTGTCACAAAGATTGAGACCATCCGTTCAACTGCCTCTGCCAATTCCCTCTCTTCCCACCAAGCCAAACTTCCCCTAGCGTTCTCCCCATCCTAAACCTGAATTCGCGTCTTTCTCAAGTTTCTCTCTGATCTCACCTCATACTCTCTCTGAGCTCATCCTGATCATGAGACCCACCTCCGGCTACTCCTCCACCCCCTTCCAAAGTTAGCTGCTATTGTTAACTGTTTCCATCCTCAGTTACTGTCCTCCTCCACTTTAAATCTGTTATCATCGACCCTCTTCAAAAAAACGTACCCGTGACCCCTATGTCCTTGCAAACTACCACCGCATGACTTCCTTAAATTTACAACGGAAAAACACAATTGGATACATTTTCTAAGTCTGGTTAGGAACCTCACTCAGCTGGTAGATCGGACAGTCATGGACAGAATCAGCCTACCCAATTTGCAGTGTTCCCAATTTTCTGCGTATTAATTTTAATGACTATAAAATCAGGAAGGCCACGAGTCGGATGCACTGACCTTCTCGCCCGTTTGTATAATCAACTCCTGCCAAGCAAAACTCTGTCAGGACAGCTGACTTGTAAACTTTACTCCAGAGAATCATCCCACCTGGAATTTCACAAATTAGTATGAATCTTTATTTCAAAATTCTACATTGCTCCCTGGTGTTTACTGAAACTCATTAGAGGGGAATATAACTACCGAGAGGCAGAGAGGTAATTCCAGACAGTGAAATCTGCCTCCTTAAGCCAACCTGGAAAGTTTCCTACTTGGTCAAGACACAACAGTCTAATATTTATTTAGAGGGAGGCCAGAAGAGAGGCAGGCGGCCATAGTGGCCGGTAATCCCAGAAATGCAGCTAACCCGAGCCCCTGCCGAACTTAATGTCGGGAGCTATTTAAATCTTCACCTCTATTTCCACACCAGTAGCCAGCCAGATTGAGTGGGCTGAGGGGAAATCAGCCAATCGCATGAGGGAAGCAGATTAGCTTGGGTGGGGCTGGCGGGAGCGCTCCTGCTCTTCCTGGCCCACAAACCGTGCTGCAAAGCATTTGGGATGGATCCGGCCCTTCTCGCCTCCCTTCAGGTTTCCCGAGTCATGGAAAACCCAGCCCACAGGTGTTAAAAGTAAAACTCAGATGAAAATTTGAGGTAAGCAGCCTAATTAAAATATTTAAATTACAGATTCACTTCTGGAAAACTGGTTAGTTACCCACCCCCAACCCGATTCCATGAAAACCAGAAGTAGCACGCTGAAGTTGATTTGGGATCGGATTTTCGATTTAACCCGCCACCAATGTTCCCTCTAAGCTACGCGCACACGCAGCAATCTGGAAGATACCGTGCAGGCCACTTGCAAGCTGTTCCCTCTAAGAGGGAAGTGTTGTGCTGGACAAGTCCCCAAACAGTAGACCTTTTCTGTAATTTTCTTTTAGAATAGGATCTCTAATTTTCTTGATTATGTACACCGCTTTATTTTTCAAATTTGAAGGTAATTGAAAATAATTAATATTAGATACTGTCACTAACATTTACTGCTTTACTTTGCATGCCAGTTGATGAGCATAAATACTGTAATGTGCAAAGTGTTTTACCCTTGTGTACACAACAGGATCATGAGCTCTGCAGTTGCTCTGTCCCTCTCTGTTGCTGAGAACCTAGCGCATTGCTTTATCATGTTGAGGTTTGGGGCTTCTCGAATATTCTGCTTGCTGGCCTTCACAAGTTACAACCCATTCACGATGCTATGGTCACTTACTCACCAGTACAAAGTCCCACACTCTCATCACTCCTGATCGTTTGATCTAATTTCCATTGCCTCCTCATGCCCTAGTGAACTGACTTCAAGATCCTCACCCCTGCTTTCAATCCTCACCGAGGTGGAATGCCTTGACCCCACTTTATTTCACCACATACTATGTTTCACAGCTACGAGCTGTTCGCTGATGATTGTGGTGTTGAGCTCCATTTACAATTCCAGAGATAATGAAGCAGGCTATGTCCACATGGAGCAAGACTTGGACCACATTCAGACTTGGGCTGATGTATGGCACGAATGTTAGTTGCCACTTAAGTGCCAGGCAATGACCATCGCCTGGCCCTTCTCGGGGGCGCTTTGGACCTTGCCATTCAGGCCTTCTGCGCATCCACATACAGGCGCACCGATATTTCTAGGTCTGTCTATAATGTCCTTTCTATAATGGAGCACCCATTGTTGCAGACAGTACTCCAAATGTGACCATCCAAAGTTTTGTACAAATTTATTGTTAGTTCTTTACTCTTGTACTCTATGCCCCTATTTATAAAAGCCAAAATGCCATTAGCCTGTTTTAGGGCTTTATCCACCTGCACTCTCACTCACCTGGAATTATAAAAGAAAGAAAGACTTGCATTTCTATTGCACCTTTCATGACCTAGGGACATCTCAAAGCACTTTACAGCCAACTAAGTACTTTTGAAATCTAGTCACTGTTGTAATGTAGCAATCGCGGCAGTCAATTATGTATTTGAACACCTAGATTTCTCTGTTCATTTACACGTTGATGTTAGATAAACTGAACCATAGTTACTCTGTTTAACCTTCTATCCTTTCCTGAATGGGTTGGCATGTCTGAAATAATTCATTTATAAAGTAACACATTCATATAACAGTTGAAACAACATTTGGAATATGTACCCACATGTATGAAATTGCATATGAATACTATTTATAAAAATAATCTGTTAACTGCGCATATTAAAAGAAGTTAGGGAAGAAATGGCAGAGGTAACAATTACAATGTATATTTTATGATATAAAATTGATTAGAAAAGGGAATAGTGCCAGAGGACTGCGAACAACTAATGTGATTCTGTTATTTAAAAACAAGTCCAGGAACTATAGACCAATTAGCTCAATGTTGGTGGTAGGAAAGATAATGGTAACAGGAGTTGCTGCTTTTTTTTTGGAGCAACTTGACTTTTCTGAAGTTAGTTACGATTTTTTTTAGTTTAGTTTTTCTCAAAAGTTACAAGCCACCTACGCCAGTTTTGGCCATTTAGGCCACTTTGGCCAGCTAATAGTTACTCCAAATCTACTTCGGCCAGCGTATTATAAAAGAAAGAAAAACTTGCATTTCTATAGCACCTTTCATGACCTCGGGACGTCTCAAAGCACTTTACAGCCAATTAAGTACTTTTGAAATCTAGTCACTGTTGTAATGTAGCAATCGCGGCAGTCAATTATGTATTTGAACGCCTAGATTTTTCTGTTCATTGACACGCTGATGTTAGATAAACTGAACCATAGTTACTCTGTTTAACTTTCTCTCCTTCAGAAAACCCTTGCAGAGAGTTAAGAAATCAGCGCAGGTAGGTATGTCGGAGGCCAGCAGAACTTAATGACTTGACTAAAGAATGTGAATAGGATCAAACAGCTCCTAGGACATCATATGACAAGCTTCGCAAAGTTAATTTACTATACAACAGAAGCATTCATGGAAGCTTAAATTACAAAAGTAAAAGTAAAAGATAGTTGAATTAAATTGCCCTAATCTCACAACTAATTTAAACAACTATTTGTTGCAATGATTATACTGGACCAAAAATGAGCCCATATTATCTAAATAAAGTCGACTTCAATATATAAGATATTCTGTGTGTTCCTCCGTCACTTATGTTCTTTTTTTACAATAGCACGAGGTCAATAGGCTTGACAAATGGTCATCACTATTCACAAGAGACAAAACATATTTACATAATTTTTTCAAAATATCCAAATAAAAAAATAGAAGTAAGTAAGAACACAAGAATTAGGAACAGGAGTAGGCCATCTAGCCCCTCGAGCCTGCTCCCCATAACCCTTAATTCCCTTATTGGTTAAAAATCTATCTATCTGTGATTTGAATACATTCAATGAGCTAGCCTCAACTGCTTCCTTGGGCAGAGAATTCCACAGATTCACAACCCTCTGGGAGAAGAAATTCCTTCTCAACTCGGTTTTAAATTGGCTCCCCCGTATTTTGAGGCTGTGCCCCCTAGTTCTAGTCTCCCCGACCAGTGGAAACAACCTCTCTGCCTCTATCTTGTCTATCCCTTTCATTATTTTAAATGTTTCTATAAGATCACCCCTCATCCTTCTGAACTCCAATGAGTAAAGACCCAGTCTACTCAATCTATCATCATAAGGTAACCCCCTCATCTCCGGAATCAGCCTAGTGAATCGTCTCTGTACCCCCTCCAAAGCTAGTATATCCTTCCTTAAGTAAGGTGACCAAAACTGCACTGAGTACTCCTGGTGCGGCCTCACCAATACCCTGTACAGTTGCAGCAGGACCTCCCTGCTTTTGTACTCCATCCCTCGCGCAATAAAGGCCAACATTCCATTCGCCTTCCTGATTACCTGCTGCACCTGCAAACTAACTTTTTGGGATTCATGCACAAGGACCCCCAGGTCCCTCTGCACCTCAGCATGTTGTAATTTCTCCCCATTCAAATAATAATCCCTTTTACTGTTTTTTTTTTTCAAGGTGGATGACCTCACATTTTCCGACATTGTATTCCATCTGCCAAACCTTAGCCCATTCGCTTAACCTATCGAAATCTCTTTGCAGCCTCTCTCTCTCCTCTACACAACCCGCTTTCCCACTAATCTTTGTGTCATCTGCAAATTTTGTTACACTACACTCTGTCCCCTCTTCCAGGTCACCTATGTATATTGTGAACAGTTGTGGTCCCAGCATCGATCCCTGTGGCACACCACTAACCATCGATTTCCAACCTGAAAAGGACCCATTTATCCCAACTCTCTGCTTTCTGTTAGCCAGCCAATTCTCTATCCATGCTAATACATTTCCTCTGACTCCACGTACCTTTATCTTCTGCAGTAATCTTTTGTGTGGCACCTTATATCCTCAAAGGATTCCAGTAAATTAGTTAAACAGGATTTCCCCTTCATGAATCCATGTTGCGTCTGCTTGATTGCACTATTCCTATCTCGATGTCCCGCTATTTCTTCCTTAATGATAGCTTCAAGCCTTTTCCCCACTACAGATGTTAAACTAACCGGCCTATAGTTACCTGCCTCTTGTCTGCCCCCTTTTTTAAACAGAGGCGTTACATTAGCTGCTTTCCAATCCGCTGGTACCTCCCCAGAGTCCAGAGAATTTTGGTAGATTATAACGAATGCATCTGCTATAACTTCCGCCATCTCTTTTAATACCTTGGGATGCTTTTCATCAGGACCAGGGGACTTGTCTACCTTGAGTCCCATTAGCCTGTCCAGCACTACCCCCCTAGTGATAGTGATTGTCTCAAGGTTCTCCCTTCCCATATTCCTATGACCAACCAGCGGGTTGTGTAGAGTAAGTCCTACCCTACCTTCATCTTCAGTCCAGGAAGGCAGCGAGCCGGCTTGTGCGGTAGGCCACTTGGCCTGGGATAGGGGCAGGACACACCAGTAGCCGGTATGATGATGATGATGATGATGATGATCGGGTCCCACGCTGCAGCAACACACTGAGAGGCTGGGGGCAAGGAGCTACTGCGCATGCGCACGCACTCCAACGCGCATGTGCAGACATCCCGGCACTGTTTTCAGCGCGGGACGCTGGCTCCGCCCCCGACCCGACTGGCCACGCTGCACGAAGACCCGGGAGAGGCCGGGCAGCGGCCAAAGTGGGGAGTGATTTATTTTTTATTTATTTCCCCCCCCCCCCCCCCTCCCCGGAGCATTTTTCAACGCAGAAAAGCGGCGCATCTCCGGTGAGTGTGCCGAGAAAAGGTGTGGGCCAATTTTGAGTCATAGAAAAATTAGGACACAGAAGGAGGCTATTTGGCCCATGCCAGTTAAAAATGAGCCACCCAGCCTAATCCCACCTTCCAGTAGTAGGTCTGTAGCCCTGTAGGTCACGGCTCTGTAAGTGCACATCCAAAGTACTTTTTAAATGTGATTGAGGGTTTCTGCCTCTACCACCCTTTCAGGTAGTGAATTCCAGCAACCCCCACCACCCTCTGGGTGAAAAAATGTTCCTCATCTCCCCTCTAACTCTACCAACTATTTTAAATCTATGCCCCCTGGTTATTGACCCTTCTATCAAGGGAAACGGGTCCTTCCTATCCACTCTATCTAGGCCCCTCATAATTTTATACACATCAATTAAATCTCCCCTCTGCCGCCTCTGTTCCAAGGAAAACAACCTCAGCCTATCCAATCTTTCCTCACAGCTAAAGTTTTCCATACCTGACAATATTCTTGTAAATCTCTGTACCCTCTCTAGTGCAATCACATCTTTTCTGTAATGTGGTGACAGAACTGTACACAATATTCAAAAGATGTGGCCTAACTAGTGTTGTACACAGTTCTAGCATAACTTTCCTGCTCTTATATTTTATGCCTCGGCTAATAAAGGAAAGCACTTTTTATGCCTTTTTAACTACCATATCGACCTGTCCTACCTTTTTAAAGAAATCTAAAAACTGAAAATACAATAAAGAATAGTCAGCACGGATTCCAAAAGGGAAGGTCATTCTTCACCAACCTTATTGAATTATTTGACGAAGTAACAAAGTCTAGATAAGAGTAATATAGTAGACTTAATATATTTGGATTTCCAAAAGGCCTTCAAAATACAGGATGACATTTAATAAATGTGGAGAATGGGCGTGTAATTGGCAAATTAACTTCAATATAGATAAGTGTGAGGTGGAACATATTGGTAGGCAGAATAAGGAGGCCACATACTACTTGGAACATAAATGTCTAAATGGGGTAGAGGAACAGAAGGATCTGAAGGTTCAAATACACAAATCAATAAAAGCACTGACACAGGCCATTTAAAAAAAAAAATGCAAACCAAGCACTGGGGTTCATTTCTGGAGGTATTGAATTGAAAAGCAGAGAAGTTATGTTGATCTTGGTTAGACTACATGGAGTACTGTGAGCAATTCTGGTCTCCACATTATAAAAAGGATTTGGAGGGATTGGAGAAGGTGCAAAATAGGCTTGCTAGAATTATACCAGAGTTCAAAAGTTATACTTATTAAGAAAGACTGAACAGGCTGGGGCTCTTTCAAAATTATGAAAGGTTTTGATAGGGTTGACCGAGAGAAAGGGGTTGAAATTGTCACTTTTTATAGCCCAGTTAGCGCCTCTGGGGGGTGCTAATGGGATAGAAATAGCATTTTCACCCTGGTTGGGGAGAGGAGCTGTCCCGGTAGCGCCATGCTCCGTGATTAGTGCACTGGGCTGGTGTACAACCGCCGATTATGTCATTGCCGTGCGCGCCGACCCCTTTGCGCCTCGCGGGGGAAATTGCCTCGCGGGTTGCAAGGCTGGCGCGGGCGGATGTCAGTGCCAGCTTTGCGGGTCGTGAACTGGCATGGACATCCACCGCCGGGTTGCCCCATAAAGGGCCACCATTTTAATTTGTCGGCCAACTCTTGCATTAGCCCAACAATGGCGGCACTCGCGTCAACGGGGCCGCCATCATGCAGCCCGGCATTCCGTTTTGGGTGCTGGGCCGCTGGCCCAGTGGCTGGCCACTCGAGGGCCTGCAGAGTGCGCAGCTGCCCTCCTCTTTAACAGGACTCAGTGCCACGCTGCCGCCCCAGGAGCGCGCCTCCAAGGAAGTGAAGCACCAGAAACAGCATTTCAGGGGTGCATGGCCCAATTCCATGTCGCGAGTGGGACATTCAGGCTGGGCGATAAAAGTCTCAGCCCGAGAAGGTTACCGTCCCCAATTGGGACGAGGAGCAATTTGGCCCCCCCTGATGTTTCCACTTGTGGGCGAGACCAGAACTAGGGGCCATAAATATAAAATAGTCACTAATAAATCCAATAGGGAATTCAGGAGAAACCTCTTTACCCAGAGAGTGGTCAGAATGTGGAATTCGCTACCACAATGTGTACTTGAGGTGAATAGCATAGATGCATTTAAGGAGAAGCTAGATAAAGATATGAAGGAAAAAGGAATAGAAATCTGCTGTTATCGCCCCTTTCCTCAACAACATCAACCCTTAACCCCTCCATCGTAAACTACCGCACCAGCTCCAATCTCTCCTTCCTCTCCAAAAGATTGAACGTGTTGTATCCTCCCAAGTATGTGCCTATTTTCATATAACTTCATGTTTGAACCCCTCCAATCAGGTTTCCGCCTCTGCCACAGCACTGAAATGGCCCTTATCAGAGTCACAAATCCCATCCTCTGTGACTGGTAAACTGACCGTGGTAGCCTGTCCTCACCACACAGCACTGCCCCCAAGCCATCAAGATCCATGGCGCGGTCCTGGACACCGTGGACCACTTCCCATATCTTGGGAGCCTCCTATCAACAAGAGCAGGCATCGACGACAAGATCCAACACCGCCTCCAGTGCGCCAGTGCAGCCTTCGGTCGCCTGAGGAAAAGAGTGTTTGAAGACCAGGCCCTCCAAACTGCCACCAAGCTCATGGTCTGCAGGACTGTAGTAATACCTGCCCTCCTGTATGGCTCAGAGACATGGACCATGTACAGTAGACACCTCAAGTTGCTAGAGAAATATCACCAAAGGTGTCTCCGCAAGATCCTACAAATCCCCTGGGAGGACAGACGCACCAACATCAGCGTCCTCGTCCAGGCTAACATCCCCAGCATTGAAGCACTGACCACACTTGATCAGCTCCGCTGGGCAGGCCACATAGTCCGCATGCCACACACGAGACTCCCAAAGCAAGTGCTCCACTCGGAGCTCCTTCATGGCAAACGAGCTAAAGGTGGGCAGCGGAAATGCTACAAGGACACCCTCAAAGCCTCCCTGATAAAGTGCGACATCCCCACTGACACCTGGGAGACCCTGGCCAAAGACCACTCTAAGTGGAGGAAGTGCATCCGAGAGGGCGCTGAGCACCTTGAGTCTCAACGCCGAGAGCATGCAGAAATCAAGCACAGACAGTGGAAAGAGCGTGCGATGAACCAGTCCCACCCACCCCTTCCCTCAATGACTATCTGTCCCACCTGTGACAGAGTCTGTGGCTCTCGTATTGGACTGTTCAGCCACCAAAGAACTCACTTCAGGAGTGGAAGCAAGTCTTTTTCGATTCCGTGGGACTGTCTATGATGGTGTAAACTATCCCTCCTCATTCTTCTCGACCTGTCTGCAGCCTTTGACATGGTTGACCATTCCTCCCATCTCCAATGCCCCTCTTCCGACATCCAGCTGGGTGGAACTGCACTTGCCTGGTTCCATTCTTATCTATCAAATCTTAGCTAGAGAATCTCCTGCAATGGGATTTCTTCCTGCTCCCACACCATTACCTCTAGAGTCACCCAAGAATCTGTACTTGGCCCCCTCCTATTTCTCATCTACATGATGAACCTTGGCGACATGTTCCTGGAACAAGCTTATCTAAAGAGGAGGGTTCCACTGAATTTGGCATGTAATTGTACCTGGATTCCCAGACACAATCAGACAGCACTCTGATGGGAAAGGAAATATTTCAGGTTTCCCAAGATGATGGATGGCTCTGGTACCCCAACAGGTCAAAGAAACTATAAGGTTTTCCACTTCAGTTCATTCTAAATTCTAAGATCGAGTTACTCGGGGGATTTCAGAATGGTAGAGTTGCACCACTATTCATTTCCACCAGACATAGAAGCCATAAATGGAACAAATGGGCAGAATGTGCTGATCTCGAGACTTTTTTATCCAAAGACCGGTCACAAAAAGGGTAATTAAACCATTGGCGATGTACATATTTCTGTTTAATAGTCATATTAGTACCTGCCAAATTATTTTGTGCATTATAGTTCCTTTGAACTGTAATTTATATATTGTGGATGTTTTAGTCAGTAAAAACTCTGGTATGTATTTAATATTCCACAATTTCTACTATCACTGTTGTAACTGGGGCAGGACAGATCTAGCAGTCGAAAACTGGGCAAACATGATGTATTGTAAGCCAACACCAGCATCAGAATTGTTAGCACCACAATCAGTAACCTCGTGTCCCAGCACATCTATCAAGCTGTTCCATGTGAAATTGGAAAGGTGCACCAGCAGCAGCACCAGGCATATTTTAGAATGAGGCACCAACCTATTGAAGCTACAACACCAGAATACCTACATGCTAAAGCAAAAGGCTATAGTGATTCCATAGCTAATAAATAAAGGCAAAACTCTGCAGTCCGACTACACCCAATGAAAACTGATGGTGAACAATCAGGCAACTATCAGGAGGAGGAGGCTCCATGAACATCCTCATCTTCAACCATGGTAGAGCCCAGATATGAATGTAAAAGACCAATCTACTTGTCTCCTTTTTGGGAGCATCATCTGCAGCCACTGGTTCAGCTTCCGTATGTACGTTGACAACATCCAGCTCGACCTTTCCACTGTCTGAGGTATCAAATTGCTTGTCTGATATCTAATCTTAATTTCCTCCAATTAAACATTGGAAAAACTGAAGCCATTGTCTTTGGCCCCCACCACAAACTCTGCCCGTGCCATATGTTCTGTGCCCGTGCCATAAGTTCCATACCCTCACTACCGATTCCAACTTCCTCCATGGCCATTGTCTCAGGCTGCACCAAAATGTATGCAATCTTAGTGTTCTGTTTGCCCTCAGCTGAACTTCAAACCTCATATATTCTTCTTCACAAAGACCACCTACTTCCATATCTGCATCATCACCTGCCTCCACTCATGCCTTAGCCCATCTGCTGCTGAGACCCTCATTCATACCTTTATCACCTCCAGACTCAACCATTTCAATGTTCTCCTGGCTGGCCACCGATGAATTTACAATCCAGAAACCGGCCGTTTGGCCCAACTGGTTTATGCCGGTGTTTATGCTCCCCACAAACCTCCTCCCCACCCGACTTCCTTTTAACCCTATCAGCATAACCTTCTATTCCTTTCTCCCTCGTGTACTTGTCTAGCTTCTCAAGTGCATAAATCCTATACCACATCAGGTCCCTTTCATCTATCTTTGCTGATCTATGTTGGTTTCTGGTCCCCCAACATCTCCATCCTCATGTTTAAATCTCCATGGCCTCTCCCTATCTCTGTAATCTCCAGAGCTCTTTGGTCCTCTGTCTCTGGCCTCTTGTGCATCCCACCCTCTTTATCCCACTATTGGCAGCCATGCCATCAGCTTTCCAGGCCCTGCAGTCTAGAATTCCTTCCCTAAATACCTCTGTACCTCACCCTCTACCTATCTATCTTATTCTCCTTCTTAAAACACAGCTCTGACAAAGCTTTTGGTCATCCCACTTAATACTTCCTCCTTTGACACAATGTCTATTTTTGTCTGTTTAAACCTCTGTAAATGTTTTAGGACATTTTTTTCTACATTAAAGATGCTGTATAAATGCAAGTTGTTGTGGTTGTAATGTCTTCAGCCTAAAGTGCCAAGTAGTTCATTCTGCTCCACTGCCTCCCAAAGTCCTATCATTAAATATGATAAAAAATGTCCAGCCAATTTAGTTTACTCATAGAATTGTAGAATGATGCAGCACCCCCTGCTACTTCTTTAAAGCCCTGTATTTTTTTTCCTTCAAGTATTTATCCAATTCTATTTTGAATGTTGCAACTGAATCTGCTCCTACCACCCTTTCAGGCAGTGCATTTCAGATCACAACAACTCGCTGTGTTTTAAAAAAAAAAAAATGTTTCCTTATGTCGCCTCTGGTTCTTTTGCCAATCATAAATCTGTATCCTCTGGTTACCGACCCATCTGCCACTTTTTGTCTCATAAAGCGTCTTGGGATGTTTCACTACGTTAAAGGTGATGATATAGATATATATCATCAAAACCATTCATGATTGTGAACACCTCCTTATCAAATCTCCTCTTCACATTCTCTTCTCTAAGGAGAACAACTGAGCTTCTCCACATAACTGAAATCCCTCATCCTTGGTACCATTCTAGTAAATCTCTTCTGTGTCCTCTCCAAGGCCTTGACATCTTCCCAAAGTGTGATGCCCAGAATTGGACACAATACTCCTGCTGAGGCCTAACTAGTGTTTTCTAAAGGATTTGCATAATTTCATGGCTTTTGTACTCTCTCCTCCTCTATTAATGAAGCCAAGGATCTTGTATGCTTTTTTAACAGCCATCTCAACTTATCATGCCACTGACAAATATTTGTGGACATACACCCCGAGGTCTTTCTGTTCCTGCATCCACATTAAAATTGTACTGTTTAGTGCCTCTCCTCATTCTTCCTACCAAAATATATCTTCACACTTACCTGCATTAAATTTCATGGTCTCCCCATTTCACCGGTCTGTCTCTGTCCTCCTGAAGTCTGTTACTATCCTCATTGTTTACTACATTTCCAAGCTTCGTATCATCTTGAAATTATGCCCTGTATACCCAAGTTCAGGTCATTCATATGTATCAAAAAGAGCAGTGGTTCTAATATTGACCTCTGGGGAACAACACTGGATATTTCCCTCCAGTCTGGAAAAACAATTGTTCACCACTATCTCTGCTTTCTGTTCTTTAGCCAGTTTTGTATCCATGTTACCACTGTCCCTTTAATCACATGGGCTTCAATTTTGTTAACCAGTCTATTGTGTGATACTTTGCCAAACATCTTTTGAAAGTCCATATACAGATCCAACTGCACCACCCTCGTCAACCCTTTCCGTTATATCCCCAAATAACTCTCTAAAGTTAGTCAAGTGTGATTTGCCTTTAACAAATCCATGCTGACTTTCATTTATCAGTCCATATTATTCTAAATGCCAATTAATTTTGTCCCGTATTATTGTCTCTAAAAGTTTCCCTACCGCCGACATTGGGCTGACTGGCCTGTCGTTGCCTGATTTATCCCTCTCCACCTTTTTTAAATGGGTGTAGCATTTGCAATCATCCACTCCTTTGGCACCAACCCCATATCCAAGGAGGATTGAAAGATTGTGGCCAGAGCCGCTGCAATTTCCACCCTTGCTTCCCTCAGTAACCTTGGATGCATCCCATCCAGACCGCGTGACTTTTCTACTTTGAGGACTGGCAACTTTTTAAGTTATTCTCTTTATTTATTTTTGTGTATCTAATATTGTTACTGCCTCCTCCTTTACTGCTACACGTCAGCATCCTTTTCTCTAGTGAAGACTGAAGCAAAGTACTCATTTAGGACCTCAGCCAAGCGCTCTGCCTCCACAATGAGATCTCCTTTTTGATTCTGCTAATCGATTCTCATATTCTCTCTGCCCCTCTTATTCCTTTTTTTAACATTTCTGTACTTTCTATATTCAGATTGGTTCTCTACTGTATTAGGAATCCTACAATTTCCATAAGCCTTTTTTTTGTCTCATTTTAACATTATTAAATGGGCTGGATTTTTGTCCTTTTTTTCGATTATTTACCACCAAAAATACTACCGGTGGTAAATTCATCACAGATTACTACCAATTTCATAATTTAGCACTGAAATACCACCGGTATTAAATTCAATTGTGATTTACCACTGGTGGTAATACCGATCTTATTTTTTTTCTGTTTTTATGACATCATTAAGTGTGCAACACCAAAATACCACCGAAAATTACCACCAGAGCTGATTTAATCAATACCACCATTTTTACCACTGGCCTAAATTACCACCGAGAAAAGTGCAGTCTTATCTGATCGAATCCAGTGCTATGGACGCCATTTAAAAAAAAAACGGAGCTGCAGTCCATTCCACATGAGAGAAGGCTGAGTTTTACACAGACATCTTTATGTAAGTTCAGAGTTAGGTTTTAAGGTTTCTGGGATCTTTAGTCATCCAGGGAGCTCTAGCTTTGGATGCCCTTTTTCCCCTCCGGAATGTGTCTACTCTCCTCTTTTTAAAGGCCTATCATTGTTCAATTACTGTTTTGCTGACCAATTTTTGATTCCAATCCACCTGTGCCAGATCCCATGTCAACTCACTGAAGTTGGCCCTCCTCCAGTTCCTTGTCCTTTTCCATAACTATTCTAAACCTGATGGTTTTTAAAAATTCATTCACGGGATGTGGGCATTGCTGACGTTCCTAATTTCCCTTTAGAAGTTGAATACAACTGAATGGCAGTTAAGAGTGAACCACATTGCTGTGGGTCTGGAGTCGCACATCGGCCAGACTGGGTAAGGATGGCAGATTTCCTTCCCTAAAGGACATTAGTGAACTAGATGGGTTTTTAATGACCATCCAATAGTTTCTTAGTCACCTTTACTGATGCTAGCTTTTTGTTTCAGATTTATTTAATTAATTACATTTAAATTCCCCAGCTACCATGGTGGGGTTAGAACTCATGTCTCCGGATCATTAGTCCACGCCTCTGAATTACTAGTCCAGTGACATAACGACTCGTCTGCCGTACCCCTGATATTATGATCATGCTTTCCCAATGAAACATGCTCCACTTCCCCATCTTTATTCCCCAGAACTAGAACTAGATTCAGCTCTGCTTTCTTCCTCGTTGGACTGGAAATGCACTAATCAAGAAAGTTCTCTTGTACACATTTCAGGAATTCCTCCACCTCTTTGCCCTTGACACTGTTGCTATCCTAGTCAATATTAGGATAATTAACTTCCCCATTATCATTACTTTGTAGTTCTTACATCTTTCTGTAATTTGCCTGCAAATTTGCTCCTATATCTCTTTCCAAATATTCGGTGGCCTATAGTATACACCCAGTAGCGCAATAGCTTCTTTATTGTTCATCAATTCTAATCAAATAGACTCTGTCTTTGGCCCCTCAACTGCATCATCCCTGCCCTTTTTTTCATTTCCTATCTTTTCTGACCACCTTGTAGTCAGGAATATTAAGTTCCCAATCCCCTCTGCTTCTTTGAGCCAGGTCTCTGTTATTTCCACTATATCATTGTTCCATGTGGCAACTTGTGCCTGCAGCTCACCAGCCTTATTTACCATGCTCCGTACATTTACGTACATGCACTTCAAACCCATCTTGGACTGCTTCCCATTTGCACCCCTGTGTGATCCCTCTTACTTCTGAATTTATTCTCGAGCTATTTGCCTCTCCCAGTCCTCTGCACCTTGTTTCTTCTCTCTCATGTTTTGTCCTGGTGCACATTCCCCAGCCAAATGAGTTTAAACCCTCCGCCACATGACATTAAGAAGTGGATGAATACACTGGACCTAATGAGAGCTTTGGGCCCTGTTAACACCTGGCTTTAGTGCAGAAGACCCGCACACCAGAATAAGTCAGCTCACGAGCTAAGCTATTCCAGTGCAGCTATGACGTTGGCACATATCCAACAATTTGAAAATTGCCCAGGTATGTTGTAGCAACAAAAAACAGGACTACTCTAAACCAGGTAACTATTGCCCTATTACTGTGTTTATCTCATCTAATATTTCACATTCCTCCTTAACTACAATGTCTGCATCGTCCCTCTTTTTTGGGAAAGCAGGCGCAAAGTGTTCTTTAAGAACCGTACCCACGTCTTCCACCTCCACACACAAGCTTCCTTTTTAGTCTCTCATGGGCTCTACTCTTTATTTTAGTTATCCTATTGCTCTTTATGTATTTATAAAACATCTTTAGGTTTTATTTGATTTTACTTGCCAATATTTTTTCATGCCCTTTCTTTGTTTTCCTAATTTCCTTTTTTAATTTCACCCCTACATTTTCTATACTTCTCTAGGCTTTCTGCAGTATTTAGCTCTCGGAATCTAACATAAGCTTCCCTTTTTTGCCATGTACCATGTATGCTCCTTTACATCCAGGAGGCTCTAGATTTGGGAGTCCCATCCTTTTTCTTTGTGGAACATATTTGCTCTGAACCCTCATTAACTCCTCCTTGAATGCCTCCCACTGCTCTGACATTGATTTACCTTCAAGTAGCTATTTCCCGTCATCACATCTCAGCTTTATAAAATTGGCCTTTTCCCAGTCGAGAACTTTTACTTCTGATCTATCTTTGTCCTTTTTCATAACTATGCTGAATCTAACTGAATTATGATCACTACAATCAAAATGCTCTCCCTTTGATAACCCTTACACCTGCCCAGCTTCATTCCCTAAAACTAAGTCCAGAACCACCCCTCTTTTGTTTGCAACATACTGACTAAAAATGTTCTCCTGATGCATTTCAAGAATTCTGCTCCCTCTATACTTTTATACTAATTCTATCCCAGTTAATGTTAGGGTAGTTGAAATCTCCTACTATTACTGCCCTTTTGTCTTTGCACTTCTCAGAAATGTTCCTACATATTTGCTCTTCTATTTGGGGGTCTATAGTACACTCCCAGCAGTGTAATTGCCCCCTTTTTCCTTCTTCAGTTCAACCCCTATTGCCTCATTTGATGATCCTTCTAACATAGCATCCTTCCTCACAGCTGTAATTATTTCTTTAACCAATATTGCGATCACCCTCTCCTTTTTATATAAAAAAAAAATTTCATCTGAAACTCTAACCAGAAATGTTGAGCTGCTATTCCTGCTCTCCTTTCAGTCAGGTTTCAGTAATAACTATAATATCATACTTCCACGTGTCTATCTGTGTCCTCAGCTCATGTGCCTTATTCATTAGACTCCTTGCATTCAAGTACAGTTGTGGGTCCGAAATCTGGAGTTATGAAATTCGGAATGTTCCAGAATCCGGACATCAGGCCCATCCATGGCGGGGTAGTCCGGAAACCGGAAAATGTTCCGAAATCCGGACTCCCCACCCCCATCTCGGCTCCCCCTCCCCTACTTACCTCAGCCCAGGTAAAGACGTTCCGATATCCGGAAATACCTAGAATCTGGAACGGCCTCAGTCCTGAGGTTTCCGGATTTCGGCTGTCACACCTGTATATACCATTAAGCACTGCCAAACCCCTTGATTTATTTAAAGCCTTTGTTTCCTCTGCCTTCCAAACTCACTTACTAATTTACTTCCTTCCATTTCCAGCTTTGCTTCTGCCCGTGCTGAATCTATGCTCAGATTCCCATCCCCCCTGCCAAGCTAGTTTAAACCCTCCCTAACAGCACTAGCAAACCTCCCCACGAGGTTATAGATCTTGGGCATGTTGAGTTGCAACTCGTCCGGCTTGTACAGGTCTCTCCTCCCCCAGAAGCGGTCTCAATGCCTCAGGAATCTAGAGCCCTCCCTCTTGCACCATTTCTCCGGCCACGCATTCATCTGCTCTATCCTCCTATTTCTGTATTACTATCACGTGGCACCGGGAGTAATCCGGAGATTGCTGCCTTTGAGGTCCTGTTTTTTAATCTCCTAGCTCCATGCAGCACCTCATTCCTCTTTCTACCTATGTCATTGATACCGATATGGACCACGATCTCTGGCTGTTCATCCTCCCCCTTTAAAATGTCCTGCAGCCGCTCAGTAACATCCTTGACCCTGGCACTAGGGAGGCAACATACCATCCTGGAGACACGTCTACAGCTGCAGAAACGCCTGTCTGTTCCCCACCTATTGAAACTATACACTGCAAAATATTTGTAAACTATTAGCTTGGATTAGTATGACTTTTGAATGATAACTTTGGAGATTCTGTTGTGCAATAGGTGAGCACACTATCCTACAACCTCTGGAAATTGTACTCCAATCTACCCCCAGACTCGCAGTTGAGAGAAATAAGTGAAATAAGTTTGGATAGCTCAAACTAGTGGAGATTTGAGTAATTGTCAATTTAATCCAAAATCATACACACTCTGAGAAACCACAAGGGTGGCTGATGAGAAATGGTGCTGCATTTCAGAAAGTGGCAATAAAGTATATTTTTGGGGCAGAGCAAAGCGAGCTCTGCAGCCACCTGTGCTGCAGTTGGTTAGATGTTGACACCAGCTGACAAAAATATCCCAGTCTCTAGTCTTGATATCTTTCTATCTATCACTTTGGTAAGCCCCCTCCCCCTTCACTCCAGCAGGAGTACCATACAACAGAGACTATAGTTACTGTCATTATTGAGCTGTTTGACCTGTTGACGTACATTATTGAGATGGCTATAACCAAGGAGATCCAGAGGGGTAAATCCAAAAGTGTGCATTGTGACAGTGTACTACCATCAAGGATCTGAATGGTATTTTAAAACCCTGGCCAGCAGATGCATCAGGTGGGTAGCTACATTTTGGCCTGCCAAAATCCTGTTGGCAGCAGAGTGAGCAGCCATGCACCATGTGACAAGTGGTCATTAAAGGCACAGCACTGAAATACCTGTAGAAAAAGTGAAGGCTTGAGGTTGCAAAGTAGTGTTCATTATCTTACCAGTCTAGTGAGCTGCAAAACAGGCCTACCCACAAGGCTGATCAGTGACCCAAGAGAAGCCTGAGCAGGCCCAGAAGCTGATTAAAAGCTGCTTATTGTTTTCCGCTTCCACTCATCATCATAGGCAGTCCCTCGAAATCGAGGAAGACTTGCTTCCACTCTACAAGTGAGTTCTCAGGTGACTCTGCAGTCCAATGTGGGAATTACAGTCTCTTGTCACAGATGGGGGCAGACAATGATTGAAGGAAAGGGTGGGTGGGGAGCCTGGTTTGCTGCACGCTCCTTCTGCTTTCAGCGCTTGATTTCTGCATGCTCTCGACAATGAGACTCGAGGTGCTCAGTGCCCTCCGGATGCTCTTCCTCTACTTTGGGCAGTCTTGGGACAGGGGTTCCCAGGTGCCAGTGGAGATGTTGCACTTTATCAAGGAGGCTTTGAGGGTGACCTTGAAACGTTTCCACTACCCTCCTGGGGCTCACTTGCCGTGTAGGAGTTCCGAGTAGAGCACTTGCTTAGGGAGCCTCGTATCAGGCATGCGGACGATGGGGCCCACCCAACGGAGCTTCTCGAACGTGGTCAGTGTTTCCATGCTGGGGATGTTGGCCTGAGTGAGAACACGGACATTGGTGCGTCTGTCCTCCGAGTGGATTTGCAGGAGGTGGCACACATTCCAGCCCTAACTACTCTTTCAAGTGCCAGGGACTTGGCCACAGAATAGCGTAGTGCCAGGATAGCACAAAATGTATTGTACAGCATCCCAGTGCTCTCGGTGAAAGCATGATGCTACCTGCATTAACTGTGAAGATCCCACCCATTTGGTGCATAAAACCGCTCTGATTTCAAGGAAGTCATGAATAGCCAAAGGGGAAATCTAGCCAGAAGGTAATCTGAAAAGCATACTAAAGATGCTGCTGTGGCATCTTGTGGAAGTACAGAGACCAGCACTCCCAAGTAGCAATAACTAAGGATCAGGAAATTGTTTCAGACCATGACCTGCTCACTTACTTCAGTACTACCAAACTGTATGATTGACAACATGAAGAGTATGCTGGCATTCAAGCAATTTGCTAAGTCACTATTGACCCCCAAGTAAGGGCTACAATGAAATAAAGCTCCACTAACGTCCTCTGCGAAGGGAATAAGCACATTGCATGTGAACATTAGAGGAACAATAAGTGAGAGCTATTGAGGATGCTGCTGAAAAACAGTGTCCTCATGGCATCAGTAACTGGGAACATAGGAATTGCTGGATGAAAAAGACGAAGGTCCATCTAGTTCACTGTCTACTGCAGTTGTACAGGGCCTTAGTGAGGCCTCATCTGGAATATTGTGTTTAGTTTTGGTCTCTTAACCTGAGGAAGGATGTTCTTGCTATTGAAGGAGTGCAACGAAGGTTCAACAGACTGATTCCCGGGATGGCAGGACTGACATATAAGGAGAGACTGAATCGACTGGGCCTATATTCACTGGAGTTTAGAAGGATGAGAGGGGATCTCATAGAAACATATAAAATTCTGACAGGACTGGACAGGTTAGATGCAGGAAGAATGTTCCCGATTGTTGGGGAAGTCCAGAACCAGGGGACATAGTCTAAGGATAAGGGGTAAGCCATTTAGGACTGAGATGAGAAACTTCTTCACTCAGAGAGTTGTTAACCTGTGGAATTCCCTACCACAGGGAGTTGTTGATGCCAGTTCATTGGATATATTCAAGAGGGAGTTAGATATGGCTAAAGGGATCAAGGGGTATGGAGAGAAAGCAGTAAAGGGGTACTGAGGTGAATGATCAGCCATGATCTTATTGAATGGTGGTGCAGGCTCAAAGGGCCGAATGGCCTACTCCATCTATTTTCTATGTTTCTACCATCCTGGTAGTTGCATGATACAATGATAATGGAGTTATTGATTAATCATAGCAATCAATCTTTATCAATTAGTCCACAACAGTCCCAGACATGAGGCAAGGAAAACCCCAGTGGTGGAGAGCTTTGGGAATCATAGGTCCAAATGAGACCTATCTTTCCAGCAAAGACAATTCGGCCTACTGAACTACAGCCTTGTTAGGTCAGACAGGAAAGGAGGCTGACCAGCCTTCCTCATATATTGCAGTCTGGAGTTCAGCATCTCTGGTGCTGCCTGTGGACTGTAGTGTGTAGTAGCCCAAGTTTGCCAACACCAAGGTGTTGTGTCTCTCTGCTGTCTGTCGGGCACTTCTTCACCACGGGATTTATTCAGGAGAAAATTTCCAATTTAGAAACGGCAGGCTTATCCTGGGGATATCAAAGCAAAGCATGTTTTGGGGTGGCCAATCCATCAACGCTACAGGCAAAGAGCTACTGGATATAATGGATGATCTGGGTTAAAGAATCTTGAAACCCCCAGAGTCCACACATCATAGCATGCATGCATGCTTCGACTCTCTCAATGTGCTTAACTTCACCATTATAACACCAGCTGTGGCCAGCAAGTGTTCAGACCTAAGGCTCTGGAAAGATGTGGGTGGTGAACATCGGCTAGTTCCGTTCACACTGATCCCCCCTGTCTAACTCCAACCACTTAGAACACTAGGCTGTGATGACAAAATTGCTAAATGGGCTGCCTTCAGGGTGCTTCTAACGGAGAATTGCATGCACCAGATCATCTGGAAAACCCTGACGACCTACAGCGGGCCAGGAAGCAGCTAATTGGTGCCCTAATGGGAGTGGCAAAAGAAGCAATACCAATGCAGAAGGATCCTGTTGATGGGACTGCTGTGCTAACCCAACACATCACTCGATGGATTCCCTTAAAAATTATGGACTTGGTAGGGACTATATTAAACTTGGCTTGTGGAGACAAAAAAATCAATGAAGCATTCGCAGACTAAAATGCGATTGCTCCTTATAAGCAGTGGGATCTTTCCTGCAGAAAGGCAAGATCCCAAATAATTATGGTATCTGATCCACAGAGCTACAGGATAGCTAATGCAGAAACAGACTCCACTAAAGCAGAGTTCTTTAAAGAATACTTCTGCTGTCCATACCAAACCAAACCTCAAGGAATTTGCCAGTAGCAGGGAAAAGGGATTGGATCAGAGCATCCATGCACAAGTAGAACCTCTGATCACAGACCCTGCAAGTTATGGCGAGGATAATGCACCAAAAAGCAAGGCAACTGCCCTGGCCCTGCCAGTTACTCCTGTTGAATTCTTATGTGAGAGAGAGCCTCAGGGAAAGATGGCATAATCAACTGTAAGCCTGACTAATCCAATGAGATGATGGCCATAATAGCTGAGGTCTTCACCAAGTCTTTGGTTGTGGGCTACTTCCAGATGCTGGAAATCAGATGTGTTCACAATAGTTCACAAACCAGGCAAAAACTAATGACCACAGCAATTAGTCCTGGCAGCATGTTGAACTGTCTAGGAAAGCTTCTCCAACATCACCCTGAGGGCATCGATGTATTTAACCCAGGCCAAGCCGGGATCAGGAATTGGAAGGAGCATTAGTGACCATTGACTGCAACTATCTGAGGACATCCTCTGCTTTTAATAAGAAACGATGCACACTGGATATGGAAAAGGCTTTTGACACAGTTTGGCACAATGGGCTATGACTTACCATCTCGCCGCTCGATGTGCCAGTGAGTTGACTCAATGGATGTCAGATTTCCTGGCAGAGTGCTCGGCTGGTGTCCAAGTGAGAGCAGCAGTTGCCACTTGGTCTTGCCCAATGAGTGGAATTTCCTTCGGCTTTGTTTTCAGTTTACTCCAGTTCTTTCTTTCTTTGTCAGTAATATTTCAACGCATGAACAAAGATTTGGGAACGTTCCTCCAGTTTGCTGATAACATCGACATTTGGATATCTTCCATTTGAGAAGCTTCAGAGATGCCAGCACAATCTGGAGCAATAGGAGTGCCACTGATGACTTTTGCTGAACTGGTTATATTTTAAAAAATCACTGCGTCCCGCTCTCCAAAAGAAGCAAGCACAAGGAACAGGATCTGGGAACTGAGCTGCTATCGAAACTACTTGTGAACAGACGTTTCTGGGAATAACTTTCGAGAGGAATATACCTTGGACACGGCACATTGACAAAATCGCTGCCAGAGAATCAGCAAGATTGCAATTCCTCTATGGAAAGAAGCATGGGGTCAGCTACAGAAATTTATTTAGACTGCACAAAGCCTACAGCCATCCAGTCCTGGCATATGGCCATCCAATCTGGTGCACAGCACATTGATATAATCACTGGCGGGAAATCAGGCAGATTGCAATTCCTCTATGGAAAGAAGCATGGGGTCAGCCACAGAACTTTCGCCAGACTGCAAAGCCTACAGCCATCCAGTCCTGGTGCACAACCACTGATTAAGAAGCTTCAAACAATCCAGAACTGAGCAATAAGCACAGCATATCCCCTTCCACACTTAATCTGTACAACATTTGGGGACTCCAAACAATAGAAAAAAAGCTTCCGAGCCTTCAGCAGAGGTACTGCACAAGGTAAGTATTAACTGAAGGACAGAATCCACTCCAGTGTACTTGCATTGTGGCACCATCTGCGGGGCCTGTGGTACGTAATGGATCTTGCAGTCACCGAGAGAATTATGTCATGGGGTCAAATGAGTGGCACTTGAATTTATACAACCGGCAGGATTGATTTCTACAAATTCTAGAACATCCAATATAGAAAGCATGTGAAAAGGGTAATAAACCCTAGATCACCTCCCCATTACTAGCTAGTGCGCAAGTTCATCAGGGGCACATTTCTTCTCATTGAGTGTATAAAATACAAAGTCGGCTTCAGCTTTCGCAGTTAAAACGGGCTTTGTGGTCTAATATGAGAAGAAGCAGGGACCAGATGAAAGGAGTCCATGAGCATCTTATTAAGCACTGCTGGCCCAATGGATTGAAGTGAAGAAATAATTGAATATGATAATTTAAAATGTTGCCCTATATTAATGTACATTTGTTTTCCCTGTTTTGATATGGTGAATTTCAAATTTTGTTGAGACTGCATAACCTAACTTCACTAGAAGAAAAATCTATCCCATTCAGTCAGGGCTGAAACTTTCATCCTATTTGTATACTCAGTAATTAAACTCGCAAGGAAGAGAAGTTAGCATTCAAACCCTACCACCCATCCAGAGCTAGTTATCAGATCATTGATATCCAAAAAAACAAAGACTATATATCAACGACTAGTTGCAGGGCAGATCAGTTGGGTTGAAATTAGTCATTTTTTCTCTGTCCTTTCTCCCACTATTATTCAATGTCAAAAATTGACATTGTCCATCCTACAGTAATCTTCAATAACACTCTCTTCAGAAAATGTTATTTTTCAGACAACCCAAGTTATCCAATGCACAGGCATCCTCTTCTTGCCACTAATTTGAAAGATGTAATAATGTATGAACTTGGCACCAATAACTGGTAGCACAATACACTTCTACTGGCAATTCTCCCTCCCATGCTAAATTCCTAATGTTAGCCACAGTGCAGCAGCCCTGGTGGTGGTGGTGAAGAGGAGTGACATTAACAAGACTTCAGTCTAGTTTAATAAGATTGGCACTTCTGCATCATGGAAAATATTCTTACTCAAAACAAATTAACCAAGAATAATTTCTGCTTTGCATTACTTGTTGCTGAAATTTTGATTATGCTTTAAATTCCACCGTAATTCCATAATTCCACCGTAGCCATCTTTTACTGCCGTCTGACTCATTAACTTGATCACTGAAAGAGATATAGACACTACTCAAAAACTGAATGGATAAAGAAAAACAAATCCATCAAATGCTAATGAACACATTTTTAATACTAACAGCTATTTGTAAAAGGTAAAGCCTAGAAGCTGCCTTATTATTTGTTCCTCAAGAAATGCTGACAAACACAGGAAAATCGATTCCTTAAGAAATCTGCCAGACCATTCTTGTAACATGCTGCAGTCTGACATTTAGTTCTTAGTTCAAGTTCACTGCTATTATCGTTTTAGGATAACATCTATTTTTTTTGTGTAAAAGACAAGTCTGGATGATGAGCATCTTTCAGAATAGCCTCTAAAGGATATGAAAATGCTACAAAGCATCTGACGAAGTATCCTGGACAAAATGACTGTGAATCTGTGCATGGTCCGGAATTGAAATTATATTAGTCTGAATCCTAAAAATAGGTGACATTTGATCCAAAATGAATTCAGTCTCCGAAGGTGGACCAGCTGCACCCAGCTTGACAACTGAAGACTTGTTAGTGTCACTTCTCTTCACCACCACCAGGGCTGCTGCACTATGGCTGAGATTAGGGGGCCAAAATTCAGGTGCACAAGAAAACTGGCGCACCTATGATTTTTAGAGTGGTACTTCCCACTGGGAGCTCCGATGCGGTCGGAAGAGCCATTTTCAGGACTTTAAAGTCCCACAGGAAATGACTCAATGGGGGCGGGCCATAGATTTAAGGCCAGGCTGATTGACAGTGGCGGAGTTCCTGTCCGACCGATTTTCAGCCAATCAGTGGTGACATCAAAGCGGGTGTGCGACACCACGCTCTTGCCCCTCTGTTAAAGGGGAGCGGTTCTGTTATTTTAAATCTTCGGCCACTGGGTCATCAGGGAGGGTTTCGGGAAGGGGTGCCAGGCTGCTCGTTGGCGGCCCAGCCGAACCCAAGGGCAGTATTTTGCCGGCTGATCAGGAAGCCAGCCTGCGAAAATTTTTACGCTGCGGCAGTGGGCCCTCCCAGTTAAGGGCCGCCGCGCTGTTGGGCCACATTTGCTCTGCAGAGGCTGCACCGACAGAAAAACCTGTCGGGCGCACTGTGCGGCATGGGATCGACGGAGCTGAGTATTGGAAGGTAAGTATTTTTGTTAAAATTTGCGGTGCAATCACTGATGACTTGCTTTCGCCGGTCACCAGAATCAGGTGGGATCAGGTCTAGACTGAAAAATCCCCGGCCTGAATTTAGGTCACGTCGGCCAGTTGACCCCAAAGTGGCGGCCATTCGATTTTTAAGACTGGCCGCTGCAAACGGGCCCTGAGACCCTGAATTTCAGCCCCTAGGAATTTAGTACGGGAGGGAGGATTGCCAGTGGGAAGTGCATTGTGCTGCCAATATAAATAACATTTACTGAAGACAGTGTTATTGATTATCTGTGAAGATTCCTGCAGGCTGGACTATTGGGCCTTTTGACAGCGAATAATGGTGGAGAGAAAAATCGACTAATTTTAACCCAAATAATCTGCCCTGCAAATAGTAGGTGATATTTACTCTGTTGTTTTGATCTGATAACTAGCTCTGGATGGGTGGTGCGGTTTGAATGCTATCTTCTCTTCCATGTGTGTTTTAATTACAGATTATCCAAATAGGATGAAAGCCAAACTCTCCCTAATTAACAACGGGAATGGTAGCTTAGTGGTTAAATTACAGGACTAGTAATCCAGAGGCCTGGACTAATAATCCAGAGACGCGAGTTCAAATCCCACCACGGCAGCTTGGGAATTTAAATTCAGTTAATTATAAAAATCTGGAATTAAAAAGCTCATGTCAGTAATGTGGACCATGAAACTACTGGATTGTTGTAAAAACCCATCTGGCTCACTAATAGAGAAGGAAAATCTGTCGTCCTTACCTGGTCTGGCCTATATGTGACTCCAGATCCACAGCAATGTGGTTGACTCTTAACTGCCCTCTGAAATGGCCTAACAAACCACTACAAGAAACAATAATAAGAATAAAACCTCTGCATTGGTTTCAGACATGACAATGGTACACCCAGCCCAGTCGATCCTGCAAATTCCTCCTCACTAACATAGACATACTCACAGAATCCTAACTTTCCACCAATGTCCCAGACTCCTTCATCACCATCCCTGCATATGTCCTGTGACACAGTGGTATACAGTCGGGAGTTCTCAACATTGAGTCCTGACCCCATGAAGTCTCGTGGCTTCAGGTTAAGCATGGGCAAGGAAAGCTTATTTTGATTACCATCTACCACCCTCCCTCAGCTGAAGAATCAGTACTCCTCCACGTTGAACACTATGTGGAAGAAGCACTGAGGGTAGCAAGGCCACAGAATGTACTCTGGGTGGGGGACTTCAATGTCCATCACTAAGAATGGCTCAGTAGCACCACTACTGACCGAGTTAGCTGAGTCCTGAGGACATAGCTGCCAAACTGGGCCTGCAGCAGGTGGTGAGAGAACCAACGTGAGGGAAAAACCTACATGACCTCGTCCTCGCCAATCTCCCTTTTGCAGATGCATCTGTCCATGGCGGCATTGGTAGCGGTGATCACCGCACAGTCCTTGTGCAGACAAAGTCTCATCTTCACACTGAAGACACCATCCATCGTGTTGTGTGCACTACCACCGTGCTATATGTAATCAATTCAGAACAGATATAGCAGCTCAAAACTGGGCAACCATGAGGCGCTATGGGCCATCACCAGCAGCAGAATTTTAATCCACCACAATCTGTAACCTCATGACCTGGCATATCCCTCACACTACCATTACCGTCCAGCCAGGGGTCCAACCCTGGTTCAATAAGGAATCCAGAAGACCATGCCACGAGCAGCACTAGGTGTACCTGACAAAAAAAAAAAGAGGTACCAACCTGGGGAAGCTGCAACACAGGACTACGTGCATGCTAAACAGTGGAAGCAGAATGCTATAAACAGAGCTAAGCGATCCTATAACCAATGGATCAGATCAAAGCTCTGCAGTCCTGCCACATCTAGTCATGAATGGTGGACA
Source organism: Pristiophorus japonicus (assembly GCF_044704955.1). NCBI lineage: Eukaryota > Metazoa > Chordata > Chondrichthyes > Pristiophoridae > Pristiophorus > Pristiophorus japonicus. The sequence goes on along the minus strand of NC_091981.1, from coordinate 131,739,161 downwards.
ATTAAACAACAAATGGGAGGTGGATACTCCATGAATATTACCATTTTCAATGATGGCGGAGCCCAGCACGCAAGTGCAAAAGATGAGGCTGAAGTGCTTGCAGGCAGAAGTCCCGAGTGCATGATCCATATCTGCCTCCTCCTGAGTTCCCCACCATCACAGAAGCCAGTCTTCAGCCAATTCGATTCACTCCACGGGATATCAAGAAAGGGCTGGAAACACTGGATACCATAAAGGCTATGGGCCCTGCTGAAGTCTTGTGCTTCGGAACTAGCGGCGCCTCTACCCAAGCTGTTCCAGTACAGCTACAACACTGGCATCTACCCAACACTATGGAAAACTGCCCAAGTATGTTCTGTCCACAAAAAGCAGGACAAATCCAAAACAGCCAATTACCGCCCCATCAGTCTACTCTCAATCATCAGCAAAGTGATGAAAGGTGTCATCGACAGTGCTATAAGTGGCACTTACTCCTCAATAACCTACTCACTGATTCTCAGTTTGGGTTCCGCCAGGACCACTCGGCTCCAGACCTCATTGCAGCCTTGGTCCAAACATGGACAAAAGAGCTGAATGTCAGGCGTGAGGTGAGAATTACTGCCCTTGACATCAAGGCAGCATTTGACCGAGTGTGGCATCAAGGAGCCCTAGTAAAATTGAGGTAATTGGGAATCACGGGGAAAACCCTCCATTGGCTGGAGTCATACCTAGCACAAAAGAATATGGTTGTGGTTGTTGATCAATCTTCCCAGCCCCAGGACATCGCTGCAAGAGTTCCTCAGGGCAGTGTCCCAACCATCTTCAGCTGCTTCATCAATGACCTTCCCTCCATCGTGAGATCAGAAGTGGAGATATTTGCTGATTGCACAGTGTTCAGTTCCATTTGCAACTCCTCAGATAATGAACCAATCCATGACTGTATCCAGCAAGACTTGGATGACATTCAGGCTTGGGCTGATAAGGGTCAAGTAAAATTCGTGCCAGGCAATGACCATCTCCACCAACGAGAGTCTAACCACCTCCCCATGATATTAAACATCATTACCATCGGCAAATCCACCACCATCAACATCCTTAACCAAAAACATAACTGGATCAGCCATATAAATGCTGTGGCAACAAGAGCAGGTCAGAGGCTGGGTATTCTGCGGCAAGTGTCTCGCCTCCTGACTCCCCAAACCCTTTCCATGATCTACAAGGCACCAGTCAGGAGTGTGATGGAATACTCTCCACTTGCCTGGATGAGTGCAGCTCCAACAACACTCAAGAAGCTTGATACTATCCAGGACAAAATAGCCCATTTAATTGACATCCCATCCACCACCTTCAACATTCACTCCCTCCACCATCGGTGCACCACGGCTGCAGTGTGTACCATCTATACGATGCTCTGCAGCAACTCACCACGGCTTCTTTGGCAACACCTCCCAATTCCGCAATCTCTACCACCTAGAAGAACAAGGGCAGCATGTGCATGGGAACACCATCATCTGCAAATTCCCCTCCAAGTCACACACCATCCTGACTTGGAAATATATCACCATTCCTTCATCGTCGTTGGTTCAAAATCCAGGAACTCCCTCCCTAACAGCACTGTGGAAGTACCTTCACAACATGGACTGCAGCAGTTCAAGAAGACAGCTCACCACCGCCTTCTCCAGGGCAGTTAGGGATGGGCAATAAATGCTGGCCTCACCAGCGACGCCCACATCCCAGGACGAATAAATAAAATTGCCATCAGTTTTCAAAATCTCATTCCATATTTCACCAAGAGGCACTTTAGAAATCTACCCGCAAGTATACAATTGGCAATCTTTCTTATCTTTTCTTTATTGTCGCAAAGAAGCACTGATTTGACTTAGAAGGGGGTAGAAGAGGCTGCTTCAATGTTTATTTGAAATTGTAAGTATTATGCACAAAAGAAAAGCAAAATAAACTGCCCTTTTTGTGTGTTTCAAAAATCAAGATCTGAAGGTGTCGTCTTTCTGCACTCTCGGGCCCTGAAATTGTGGCCTCTGCGGGTGCACCTGAAGTGGCCCAGCAAGTTCTGGGTTTAGGTGCGCTAAGCACATGCGCCTGAACCCGCCACTTGCGATGTCTTTTGACAGATCGCATGTATCCCCGGGAGAAGGGCTTTCGTGGGCGGAGAGTTGGGCTATTTGCCGAGCTCCTACCCAGCGAATTTCCTTCAAACTCTTATGGTAAGGCCTGCTTTTACCAGTGTAAGAGATTTAATATATAGAAAAAATAAATGTTGTGACTTAATTTTATTTTAAAAACCCTGTCTATGAAGGTAAAACACTTAAATTTATTTTTTTAATTTTTTTTTCTCAAGCATTTAATGCAATTTCTATTAAATTTTAAAGAAGTAAAGTTTTTATTAAATTTTGTTTTTTATTTTAGGGGTATTCCCATCGACAGTAACGGGAGCTCGGAGCTCCCGGTACTATCAATGAGAATACTACATTGTGATTGGTGGTCCAGGCCCTCGTGATCGCAGGATGTTTTGCATGTTTCATGACCAATTGTATTGCTCAACTGGGATACGAGGTACCAGGTTGACTGGAACTGCCCAAGCTATCACTTGGCTGAAGAACTGGAAAAATTTGTAAAAGTAATTTTAGAGGGGTAATTTTAAAAGTAATTTTAAAGGTCATGCAGAAAAGGGGTGAGCTTCCAGTAGACCTTTGCAGATCCCTTGAGAAACATAGCTGTAGCTCTTCCATTCTTGTCTGAAGAGACACATTCTGGAGGATGGCTTTCAACCTTAGGACTAAAAGAACACCTGCATTTATACAGCTCTCTATCACATCACTCAGGAGTGCCTTAAACCACTTCACATACAACAGATTACTTTGAAATGGCGTGAGTGTTATGTAAGCAGCTTCAGTAGCTATTTTGCACACAGCATGACAGCAATGAGCTTATTAAACGTTTTATTAAAGCGTAATTTTTAAGAACCGCTTTATGTAATGCATTTTGCGCTTTTTTGAATGATTTTTGAAATTCATGGTTTTTAAAAAAAAAGGCCAACGGTTTGAAATTTTTTTTAGTTGTTTAATGTATTTTGTTTTGGGTGAAATTTGTCAAGCAACCTCCAGTGTAGAATCCTCATCATAGCCAGCCCCTCGAAATCGAGGAAGACTTGCTTCCAATCTAAAATTGAGTTCTCAGGTGACTGTACAGTCTCTGTTACAGATGGGACAGACAGTAGTTGAAGGAAAGGGTGGATGGGGAGTCTGGTTTGTCACAGGCTCCCCTCACTGCCTGCGCTTGATTTCTGCATGCTCTCGGCGACGAGAGTCGAGGTGCTCAGCGCCCTCCCGGATGCTCTTCCTCCACTTAGGGTGGTCTTTGGCCAGGGATTCGGTGTGGATGTTGCATTTTATCAAGGAGGCTTTGAGGGTGTCCTTGAAACAATTCCTCTGCCTGGGGATCGTTTGCTGCGTAGGAGTTCTGAGTAGAGCGCTTGCTTAGGGATTCTTGTGTTGGGCATGCGGACAATATGGCCTGCCCAACAGAGCCCAGGCCCTCAAATCTGGCACCAAGCTTATGGTCTACAGGGCTGTAGTCATACCCACCCTCCTGTATGGCTCAGAGACGTGGACCATATACAGTAAACACCTCATCGCTGGAGAAATACCACCAACTATGTCACTGCAAGATCCTGCAAATCCCCTGGGAGGATAGACGCACCAACGTCAGTGTTCTCTATCAGGCCAACAACCCCAGCATCGAAGCACTGACCACATTCGACCAAAGTAAAATACCCCTTTAGTGAGGTGGAAGGTAATTAATGGTTTTTCACTTTGGAGAGATGTGGCTATGGCCAGGAGTTCATGGATGTTAGTTTATCTCCATTTGCAATTAGTTTCTGCATCACTGGGTTAGAGAGGAAGAAAATTGGCTAGGGTTCTCACACTTCCCAGCAAAGCATATTAGTTAGTATGTTTATATGGCTATGACTTGCCCATGATCCTACCACAGTTGAAGTGTTTGCTAAGATTCACTGTCTGGACTTGCACATGAAGAATGGTTGTTGGAGCAAGGTATTGGCCTCTAATTTGTTGTGAAAATAATGGCGAGGCTAATAACGCTCACCGTTGTTTATGCGTAAATGCTACTCCAGGCAAAGGCAGATGTGCAGTTAAACGCGGAAATCCAAATGTTGCTGTCCGAAATGCGCCGCCTCGCCATTAGCTGTGAAAACGGCATCTCGCTGTCGGCCTCAGCATTGAAATGCATTGAATGTCGTGAAGTTACTGTACTTGCGCGGTAAATATGAACTAAACTCACCACAGAAAGTTAAGTCCTGTCATTTCAGTCTAAGTACTCTTTTAATGACATGATAAGTGTTAATTACTGCCAGTTGACCTATCTGGCACTGAAAAATGTGTGGCGTTTCATTCCTTCAGGTTTTAGTTGTGGTTGGAGATTTTTTTTAAAGATCAAATTTAATAATGTTTGACTTTTACTTTTTGTGTCTCTCTTTCTCTCTCTATATCTGTTCTTTCTCTCCCTCTTTATTTCTCTATGTACCTGATTTGCCATTGAATTCACCCACTCTTAATTTACACTTCCTTCTCTGCCCTTGAGCTGTTAATTTCACAATCCTGAAATCTGATTGGTTAAGGAGATGCACAGTTTCCTGCCTTGTTCACTCCGGGTCCCAGATGCCTGGTTTCCCTCATTGAGACATTATCAGCTCGCATTTCCGTCAACGTGTTATGCAAAATATATAAAAACTTGCAGAGGTATGTCTAACTAATAGCTGCTGTTAGATGCCATGCCACAGCAAATAATGGCACCATAATGAATGTTGGCTCCTGTGAAATTGTGATCCATCAAAAGCGATCATATTGAGAGAACAGGAAAAAAAGAGAGGGAAGGAAAGAAAACCAATTTATACATGTCAGGGGACATTGACACTTACCAATAGGCACTTTAATGTTGAAGTAGGACTCTGTGTTCAGGTGCCACACTGCCAATAGCATCATCACATGTAAAGCTACTGGCAATTCTGCATCATGCGAATCATAATCAGAGCACACCGATGGTGCACAACTACCATTGAGTTTGAAATATTTGTGTGCATGCAGTACTGCAAAGCTCTTAGTGCCTGTGGAAGATACCTGTGCATTCACAAAACAATTTTGGGAGCCACCTACATGATTCTTGGCTTCATGTTACTGCATAAACTTAAGATAACAGCACACGTGTAGGTTGTTCTCGAGACATGGAACGAGACCAAATAGCATCGTATAGACTACACCCAGATTATTTCCTGTTGACCAGGATTTGACAAAAAATGCCGCCTTCTCCCAGTTGTTTTGACATAAAACTATGGCTAATACAATTAGAATGGCTTGTATAATCCAAGGGCTAAAAGTGAGAGTCACGTTCCTTAAATGATGTGCACATATTGGGCTCAAGTTTCGGCTCAAGTTGCTCCTATTTTTTTGGAGCAACTAGTTTAGAATGGAGCATCTTAGAAATTGCAATTCTCGGCATTTAATTTGCTCCAATTCTAGTGAGTTAAAATAGTTTCATTTTAGAATAGTTTTTTTTTCAAAAGGGGGCATGTCCAGCCACTTACGCCTGTTTTGCAAGTTTAGGCAATGAAAACTTACTCCAAACTTACTTGGAATGGAGTAAGTGTAGATTTTTGTACGCTCAGAAAAATCTTGCTTAAACTTTATAAATTAGGTGCAGGGAATGAGAGAGAGGGGAGGGAAGGGAAGTTAGGGAATTTTACAAGCATTTAACACTTCACTTCTACAAATAAAGAGCCATCATGAATAATAAATGATAAATAAATCAAATTTTATCACAAAAAATAAATTAAATTTTCCTACCTGCCTGAAGCAGCAGCAGCAGGACCGAGCTGTTTACGAGTTCGGCCAGGGGATAGGGGAAGCGTGCAAAGCACCGGGAGGGAGAGCCAGCCAGCAAGTTTAAAAGTTAAATTTGTAATTCAAGTATGGGTGCTGCATTATCAACACCACGGATTATGCAGTGGTTCTCCATCAATTCACTGCATAGGAGAGAATTAATTGGAGCTCACCGCACCAGGAACGTCACAGCCCGTAGGCTGATGGGCAGAAGGCCTTACCCACGTCGGCAATATCGAGCCAGGCGTTCGTTCCTGGACATGAGCGAGGCTGATTGTGTCAAAAGGCTGCGTTTCCGCAGAGAAGTTGTCGTTGAGATCTGTGATATGCTGAGAGCAGATTTACAGCCGAGAAGCAGAACGCCGACTGCCTTGTCTGTTGAAGTGAAGGTTACAACTGCACTTCCCTTCTCTGCCTCGGGATCGTTTCAAGCTACAACTGGAGATGTATGCGTCATCTCTCAACGTGCAATACATGCCTGCGTTTACTGGGTCACGGCTGCATTCTATGCGCGGAGGAATGACTTCAAGTTCCCAATGACCAGCCAAACAATGCATGACAGGGCTGTGGGCTTCTCCAGGATTGCTGGCTTCCCAAAGGTACAGGGCTGCATTGATTGTACCCACATCGCCTTGCAAGCACCTGTGGAGGATTCCGAGCAGTACAGGAATAGAAAAGGTTTCCACTCCATCAATGTGCAGCTCGTGTGTGACGACAAGCAGCGCATCATGTCAGCCGATGCAAGATACCCTGGCAGCATCCATGATGCGTTCATCCTACACGACAGTGTTATATCTGACATGTTTTAGCAGCAGCCAGAAGGTCAGAGCTGGCTCCTGGGAGACAAAGGGGTACGGCTTCTCCACCTGGCTCAACTCCACCTGCCACTCTCTCCCCCCCCCCCCCCCCCCCCCCCCCCATGCATAACACGGACGGAAGCTGACCATCAGTACAACATGTCGCACATTGCGATGCGCAGCATCATAGAGAGGACAATTGGCATCTTGAAACAGCGTTTCCGATGCCTGGACCATTCCGGAGGCCATTTGCAGTAGTCTGCTAAAATTGTTGGTCACTTTACTGCATGCTGCATAACTTAGCCATCATGAGGCAGCAGGAGCTGGTCATGGAACCAGAAGCCCCACATGAGGGGAGAGTGTCTGATGATAGTAATTTGGAAGAGCAGGATGAGGATGATGACGACGATCAGGAAAACATGCAAGTGCCTGATGTCGGAGCACGAAGTCGGAGGAGGGCCGTCCATCGTGCTCGTTTAACGATTGCTCGAGCCCTGTGCCAACAGCTCATCCGTGAACACTTCAATTACTGATGCCCAAGGGCTCTGTGAGAACTGTTGTGCATGGACATGTTTATATTTTGGAGTTGTTCCTATGTTGTGTTGTGTTAATGGAACATGATTCAGTTTTAATGAAAAAATATTTTATTGAAAATTCACGTTAATGTAATAAAATATTTGTTGTATCAAACTTTACTTTTTAATAGGATTCTTTAAGATCACAAACTTTAAGATCATTTACAAACTTGTAAAGTTACAAAACAATTTCAATGTGAAAAATCTTACACTCTTAAGATTACTGAAACTTCAAGATCACTTTTTAGGTGCAAAATTAAATAATGTGAGAGCATTTACACTAAGATCACTTAAAAACCCTAAGATCAATTATAAGTTGTAAAGTTACAAAACTTACAAAACAATTTCAATTTGAAAAAAGTTACTACAGTTACATCAAGAACAACAGCAGCAATAAAAGGTTGCCACCATTTCTCATCCACATCTTGGTAAATGTTCACTTCTTCATGGGGGTGTCATTTGATTGGTCGGGCTGTTTGCCCTTATTGCAGCAGCTACCTCCATGAGGGCCTGTGCCGTCACTTAAATCCCCTCCCTGACGGCCTGTGCCGTCATTTGCACTCTCTCGGACATTCCCTCCCTCATTTCCCATATCATTACTGCTATTTCTTCTGTCAGTACCGTTACCTCTTCACCCACTGCACTGACGCTGCCCACGAGTGATCGGGTAAAGTCATTGCTTTCCACACCCAATGCCACAACCTGAGCCACATCTGTTGCACGCTGCATCTCAGGAGAGGGTGTCTCCAATCTCCTTCTCCTCTGCCTGGGTCTGCTTCGTGGCACCACTCCAGCGGGAGGCGCAGGCTGGGACGGTGTGACCCTGGGTGTTCCAAATGGCACCACTCCAGTGGGAGCCGTGGGCTGGGATGGTGGGGCTCTGTATCTTGCATGCGGCACCACTCCAGTGGGAGACGCAGGCTGGGACAGTGGGGTAGTGTGTGCAAACTGCTGCATTACACCAGCAGCACCACTGGGACCCGCAACGTCTGAATCTGTGAAACCATGGAAGGTGGAACCAGAACCTATGCAAGGGTTTGAAGCACTGATGTCCGTTGATGTGGGCTTATAAATATTAAGTTTTAAGGTCTCCCCTGAAGACATTTCAGTCCATGCCTGCAATCACCCTTGGTCTGGATCGTCCACATCTGGTTGTTCTGGATCTTCAGGATTGGCATCATCATCTGCAAAATATATTCGAACAGTCAAATGTTTAGCAGCACAGGAGGGGGCAGGATGGGTGGCATGAGTAGTCTCACACATAGGCCACGCAGCAGGTTGATTTGAAGGGCCACGATGCATTTTCAAGACTTGCCCTCTCCCTCGCGTATGGACCCAACTTGTGCAGTACTGATTGCTTTTCTCCATGTACGACTCACCAAAGCAGCAACCTTCTGTTCCAAGGGTGTCAGTGGATGCAGATTTGGCGGGCCTCCTCCTGTTCGAGTTCTTTCCCTTTTGCTGTGGGCCAATTTCTTCTGCCAAGATTAAAATATAACTTTTTACAGAGTGCGTCTTTCTGCAGGGTGGGACATATACAGATGGTCACATTTACAATTGCGGTTCCATTGAAAAATGAAAATATTACTTACACTAACTACTTGGCCAAGGTCATGCCATTTCTTTTTACACTGGCTTCCAGATCTCCTGGTATGCACCACTGCGCAGTAATCTTCTGCAACTTGGTTCCAGCGTTTCTTCATTTCTTTGGGTGGCACTTTTATGCGACCTCTGTTGCTGGTATCCAGCTCCTGCCACCTCTGCTCAATCACATCAACTAGTATCTCCACTTCCTCATGCAAGAAATATCGCAGAATACGGAGGTAGGTAATAGGCGCACTTTTTATTCTACGAAATAGGTGTGCCTCTCGGAGGTGCGCCGTTCTAAGGGAAAGCCGAAACTTGAGCCCAATGATACTGATTTTCATGGGAATGCCGAATGTCTTCAATTTTGTCTTTAATGGATGATTAATTGCAGATCGTGCCCCTTTAATAAACATGACAGTAGAGATACAAAAGTACAGAGCTGATGAAACTTTTGAAGATCTGGCTATCCCTAAATGTTGGAATAGTTTTAAATATGAACAATATTATAGAGAACTGCATAGAATTATATACAATTGCACAGAAATTATAACTTGGAAACAGACCTTTCAGCCCAACCAGTCCGTGCTAGTGTTGTCTCCACCCAAAAAGTAGTCCTAATCTTGTGTCTGGTTTGTTTCCAAATCCCTTTATTCCCCTTCCTGGGAATATGCAGTTTAAACAAAAGAATAATCAATTCAATATTGACAGTCTATACTTCACACAGTAACTGCTACAATCTCTCAGTCCTCTAAGAACATTTCCCTTACTCTCTGTCCTAGCATTTAATATCTGTGTTCCTTAATTCCAGACCCGTCAACCGCTGGAAATAATCTGTTTCTGTCTACTCCGTTCCTTTGCTTCATAAGTTTAGATGTCTCTAATCACCCCATAATATCCTGTGATCTTGATGAAAGCAGTGACAATTTCTCGAGTCTTTCTTCATATTTGTATTTCTTTATACAGGTGCAACGACCCGAACCCGGAACTCCAAATTGGAAAATTGGAATTGTCCAAAAACTGGACATTTTGTGCATAGCTGATGGAGTAGTCCGGAATCCGGTATTATTGTCCGAAAACCGGACATTTGAGGCAAAACTTGAAATCTAGCACGGATTTGGTCGAGGATTCTGGATTTCAGCAAGAAAATCAAGTCTAAAATCTGCAATCGTTGACCCAATCTGTGCCAGATTTTGGGTTTTGCCAGAGTTTGGACCTCGCCACTCAAAACCTGGCACGGTTTCGGTCGAGGATTCTGGATTTCAGACAATTGATTTTCTTGACTGAAATCCGGAAAACCCCAAAAACCGGAACGGACTATGTCCCAAGGATTCTGGATTTTGGATGTTATACCTGTACAATATAGGATCCTCGTGAATCTGCACAGTACCCTCTCTGTTGCCCCAACATCCTTTCTATAGTTTGGACCCCACAACTAAACAGTGTACTCCAACTGTGATCTTAGTAAGATTTTATATAGATTCACCATAACGTCTCCCCTTTTTATATTTTCTACCTTTTTGCCATAAAATCTAGTGCTTAATTACACAGTGAAGGTGTTAAAAGCAAAGTTTCTCAGGCTGGTATGTGGCTAGATTAATTTTATGTACAAATGATACAAATATGTAAAAATAGCATTTGCCAATGTATGTGTATATATATATATTAGATATTTTTATATATCTCATATCTCTAATTTATCTCTACTATCTCTATAATACTATCTCTCAAATATATCTCTATAATAATATCTCTAATATATCTCTCTCTCTACAATATATCTCTCTCTATATCTATCTAATATATATATTACAACAATTATGAGTGGGACATGTCATCTGGAAACTGATGTTTAAAAAGGAGATGGATAGGTTTTTGAAAAGAGATTTGGGGAAAAGGTAAAGATATGGGATTAGGGTCAGTTAATCCATTTGAAGAGCTGGCACTGGGCTGAATGCTTCCTTCTGGGCTGTAATTTGTGTATTTTACTTGACATTATGATCTAGAATGCACTACCTGAAAGGGTGGAGGATGCAGATTCAATAGTAATTTTCAAAAGGGAATTGGATATATATACGTTAAAAAGAAAGATTTTCAGGGCCTTGGAGAAAGAGCAAGAGAGTGGGATTAATTGGACAGTGCTTTCAAAGAGCTGGCACAGGCATCATAGAAAATTATGACACAGAAGGAGGCCATTTGGCCCATCGAGTCCGTGTCAGTCAAAAAAGAGCTACCCAGCCTAAATCCATCTTCCAGCACGAGGTCCAGGTTCTTTAAGTGCACATCCAAATACTTTTTAAATGTGGTGAGGGTTTCTGCCTCTACCACCCTTTCAGGCAGTGAGTCCCAGACCCGCCTCCCTCCCCGCACCCCCCCCTCCCCACCCCACCCTCTGGATGATTTTTTTTCCCCCTCATCTCCCCTCTAATCCTTCTACCAACTACTTTAAATCTATGCCCTCTGGTTATTGACCCATCTGCTAAGGCATGACGGGCTGAATGGTCTCCTTTTGTGCTATAAAATTCTATAATAATATGATCTTTTATGGCCGTTTCGATGTGAGGTGCTGCTTTTAATGTGTTGTGAACCTCCTCGATGCCCCCTGCCCCCGCCCTCCCCAAATCTCTCCGCTCTTCCACATCACCCTGTCTTCCGCATTCGGAGAATAATGATTACTTTTACTGAAATGTACAAGCTCGCATTTAATGACATTGAATTCCATCTACCACGTTTCTGCCCATTCCATTGCCTTATCAATCTCCTTTTGCAGTTTTCTTTGGTTCTCAGAATTACTATGTGTGCCATTTTAGTATCGACACCATTCCCTCTAGCCTTAAATCCAAATCATTGATGTACAGAGTGAACAAAAATAGTCCCAGAACACAACCCTGTCGAACACAGCTGCCCACTTCCAACCAGAGAAACTTCCCTTCTCTCTTTCTCCCTTACTACTTTTTAATCCAATTTGCTACCCTTCTATTACATACTCCTCAATTCCCTCTCGTCTCTTGGGTGGTACCTTGTCCACCATAACATGGTTGAATTTCAAATTCAGTTGGAAAGTGAGAAAGTTGGATTTCTAACCAGTGTCCTAAGCTTAAATAAAGGAGACTACAAAGGTATGAAGGCAGGGTGGACTGGGAAAATAGATTAGAGTGGGATGGTTGATGAGCAGCGGCAGACATTTAAGGAGATATTTCATAACTCTCAACAAAAATATATCCTAATGAGAAGGAAAAGCTGTAGGAGAAGGGATAACCATCCGTGGCTAACTACAAAAATAAGGGATGGTATCAAATTGACAACAAGGGCATACAATGTGACTGAGACTAGTGGGAGACCAGAGGATTGGGAAACTTTTAAAAGCCAGCAAAGAACGACTAAAAACAATAATAGAGAGGGAAGATAGATTATGAAAGTAAACTAGCACAAAATATAAAAACAGATAGTAAGAGTTTCTACAGGTATATAAAAAGGAAAAGAGTGGCTAAAGTAAATGTTGGGTTCCCTAGATTGAGACTGGGAAATTAATAATGGGGAACAGCGAAATGGCAGAGACTTTGAACAAATATTTTGTATCGGTCTTCATAGTAGAAGACACTAAAAACATCCCAGTAGGGGTAATCAAGGGACTATAGGGAGGGAGGAACTTAATACAATCACTATCACTAAAGAAGTAGTATTTGGTAAAATAATGGGATTAAAGGTGGACAAGTCCCCGGGACCTGATAGCTTTCATTCTAGGGTCTTAAAAAAAAAGTGACTGCAGAGATAGTGGATGCATTGGGTTATAATCTACCAAAATTCCCTGGATTCTGTGGCGGTCCTAGCAGATTGGAAAATCACAAATGTAACACCCCTATTTTTTTTAAAAAAAGGAGGCAGACAAAAGGCAGGAAACTATAGACCAGTTAGCCTAACATCTGTCATTGGGAAAATGCTGGAGTCCATTATTAAGGAAGCAGTAGCCATTTGGAAAAGCATAACTCAATCAAGCAGAGTCAGCATGATTTTATGAAAGGGAAATCATGTTTGACAAATTTGCTGGAGTTCTTTGAGGATGTAACGAGCAGGGTGGATAAAGGGGAACCAATGGATGTGGTGTATTTAGATTTCCAGAAGGCATTTGATAAGGTGCCACATAAAAGGGTACTGCCCAAGATAAAAGTTCAAGGGGTTGAGGGTAATTTACTAACATGGATTGAGGATTGGCTAACAGAAAACAAGAGAGTCGGGATAAACGAGTCATTTTCCGGTTGGCAAACAGTAACTAGTGGGGCGCTGCAGGGATCAGTGCTGGGGCCTCAACTATTTACAATCTATATTAATGACTTTAATGAAGGGACCAAGTGTAATGTAGCCAAGTTTGTTGTTGATACAAAGATGGATGGGAAAGCAAATTGTGTGGATGACACAAAAAATCTGCAAAGGAATATAGACTGGCTAAGTGGGCAAAAATTTGGCAGATGGCGTATAATGTAGGAAAATGTGAGATTATCCACAGAAAAAATAGAACAGCAAATTATAATTTAAATGGAGAAAAATTACTCAGTGCTTCAGTAGAGGGATGTGGTGGGTCCTTGTGTATGAAACACAAAAAGTTAATATGCAGGTACAGCAAGTAATCAGGAAGGCAAATGGAATGTTGGTCCTTATTGCAAGGGGGATAGAGTATAAAAGCAGAGAAGTACTGCTACAATTGTACAGGGTATTGGTGAGGCCACACCTGGAGTACTGCGAGAGAACATCTCCGCAGGTCGGGGCTATAAAAAGAGCTGGAGCATGCCACTGCAGCTTCCAGCTTCGAGGTGGGCGACTGGGTGACATCACCAGGACCCAGGTTGCCGTTTGGAGTGTGAGCAGGAGCATCGGCGGGGCCCTGGTAAAGCAGAGAAGCGGGAAGGTTATGGCGGACCGATGACGAGTGCTGGGGCGGAGGAGTGATGAGGGATTGTGGTTGAGATTTGGTGGGTGATCGTGATGGAGGTTCGGCGAACATTTGGTGTGGCGAGAGATCATGGCGGAGGTGTTGTGAATGAGGGTTCAGGGCCCAGAAGAGCTGAGGGCCCAGGGGCAGCATGGGCCTGCCCACAATGCGATTTGTGCGTGCACTAGGTCCGTGCAGCAGACCAGGTCTCCAGTTGTCTTGGTCAACCCTTACCACAGGATAAAGGCCTATTTTCGTCAAGCCCGTGTGCAACGGTTACCACACGTTTTAAAAAAAAATCCACAGGCAGGCATCTTCCACCCCCTCAATTGGAGTTCAGGGCTGGAACATTGGGTCCTTCTTTGAAACATCTGTAAACTCATGTGGAAGCAAGTCATCCTCGTTCGAGGGACCACCTATGAACTGCAGTTTTGGTCTCCATAATTAAGGAACTTGCATTGGAGGCTGTTCAGAGAAGGTTCACTAGGTTGATTCCGGAGATGAGGGCTTATGAAGATAGGTTGGGACTATACTCATTGGAGTTCAGAAGAATGAGAGATGATCTTATTGAAACATACAAGATAATGAGAGGGCTCGACAATTTGAATGTAGAGAGGATATTTCCACTCATAGGGGAAACTAAAACTAGGGGACATAGTCTCTCAATAAGGGGCCGCCCATTTAAAACTGAGATGAGGAGGAATTTCTTCTCGGTGGATTGTAAATCTGTGGAATTCTCTGCCCCAGAGAGCTGTGGAGGCTGGGTCATTGAATATAGTTAAGGCGGAGATAGACAGATTTTTGAGCGATAAGGGAATAAAGAGTTATGGGGAGCGGGCAGGGAAGTGGAGCCGAGTCCATGATCAGATCAACCATGATATTAAATGGCGGAGCAGGCTCGAAGGGCCAAATGGCCTACTCCTGCTCCTATTTCATGTGTTCTTCTCAAAAACTTTCTGAAAGTGCATGTGCATCACATCCATCATACCCGTCACCTCCTCAAAGAACTCTCTTGTGTTTGTTAAGCACAATATGATTTTCCTTTCCAAAATCCATGTAAACTGCTTATAATTAATAAATCTAGATATTTAGTAGTTTCATCTTTAAAATTCCAAATGTTCCTCACCATAGAAATTAACTGGCCTGTAATTAGCTAGTGTTACAGCCCCACTAAAGTAATCTGTTTTTATCTTTGATCTCTAACGCTAAGGAGCATTTGTATCTCTTCTGCGTTCCCTCTTTCACCAGTATGGCAGACATTCTGCTTTCCTTGCCTATTCTGTCAGTTTTAGATATACTATAACCAGACATATTTATTTTCTACTTCTGCCCAGTGTGCAGCCATGCTACAGTTGATGTGGAAAATATGATTAGGTTTTTCCTTCCTCTGATCACTCTATCCTTCCTTTCTGAGTGATTGGATACTGAAAAAATGGTGATCTCCAGGCTACCTTGTCAGACTATAATAATTTTGCTGGCTTTTCTTCCATCTGTGCAAAATCTGTTATGTTAGATCAGAGATGTTATTTAGGAGAGGAGGTTGGAGGTTGAAATCAGAACTTAAGAGCAAATCGAGGTGGGGGAAGGATAGAAAGCAAGGGTGGAAGGAAAGAGATAGAGCAGGGGTGTTGGCTATTGGATCTAGGCAGACGTCACTTGGTCTACTGATTTTAGAAAGTTGTTAGAATGCAAGGAAGAAAGTGAAGCCTTTTGAACCTGTATGAAAAGGCATTCATTTTGAACAGTGGAGTGAGTGTTAGTTTGTTTAAGTGGAGGACAGGAAGGAAAATCTGTTGATATAAATGCAAGTTCTTGCTGCTGCTTTTCTTATGTTTTTTTTAATGCTTTCACGATGTCCCAAAGTGTTTCACAGCCAATCGTGTAAGCAGACATGGCAGCCAGTTTGCAAGTTATATGTCTCTCAAACAGGAATTAAGTAAATTATCAGTCCATGTGTTTTGATGGTGTTGGTTGAGGGATAAATATTGGCCAGAACACTGGGAGAACTTTCTATTTTGAATTGTCATGCTCTCACTGCTGAGTTACAAAATTGTGTGTTCAAGCCCCACTCCAAGACCTAAGCTCATATCTGGGCTACCTTCCAGGTGGATGTAAAGATCTTCTAACTTCGAAGTGAGAGTGCTGCTATTGAACCAAGTTGAGATTTAAGCATTTGTATCGCACAGTAATAAATCTCTTAAGTGGACTTTAAAATGCAGTAATTTATACATACACTTAGAATAGAATATGACAGCAAAGTGACTGAAGAATTCCTTGGATAATTTTAAACATTTTTAGAGAGAAGTTCAATTACATAAAAGTCAATTTATCAATGCCTGCACATTAGGGTAGTGGTTAGCAAATCAAACGGCTGGTTGGTTGAAAAAATGTAGAACTCTGAAAATCTAGAGTTTGAGACAGTAACAACAGGAAATGACGATTGGAGAAGGGTGTGGAAGCTAGAGCCAAGACTATGGCTGGACTTTCCACTGAGATCGCTGGGCTAGCGCCCAAAAAGGCAGGCTATCACCCATTTTACCTAAAAAGGTGGAAAGTTGGGCCGGAAGATCGCCAGTCCAACTTTCGTTTCCCTTCGTCGCGGTGATCACCCACACATCGCCCGATGCAACTTTCGGCACATCGCCAGGCTGATCGCTCGCCGAGAAGATCGCTGGACATCGCTGGAGAAAAGTTGCTCTTACCTAGCACTGTTCAGAACTTGGCACTATGGACGCCATTTTGAAAGTCGGAGGAAGTGAGAGGCTGCTTAAAGAAGGGGCTTATAATTTGTGATTTATTTAAGGCCTTAGTTACTGATTGATCCAGTCACATTGATATTTTTATTTATATTTATTTTAGTACTAAAGTCTTTTATAGTGATAGTGATGGGGTCTGTAACTTCTCTACCATTACTTGTAAATGCTCACATGCTGGAGTCTGAAGTTGGGTTTAGTGAAAGGCCCAATCAAAGGTGGCTGACTAACGCGGAGGAGGAGACCGTACACCCGACGAACTTACAGGGAAAAGCAATCATACCTGAACTTGTCTGATAACCCGTGCCTTAGGAGGCTGTGCTTCCAAAAGGAGGTCATCGCTGAGATATGCCAGCTCATCAGGGGAGATCTGCAGCCTAACAGCACCATCAGGACCGCAATGCCCGTTGAGGTAAAGATTATTGCAGCACTATCCTTCTACGCTTCGGGCTCCTTTCAGGCTTCAGCTGACGACATGTGTGGTATCTCTTAGCATGCCACACATTGTTCCATTCGACAGATGACTCAAGTCCTTTACGCTTGCAGCATGGACTTTATAAGCTTACCTATGACCAGGGAGGCACAGACCCGGGAGGGCTTTGGGTTTCACGAATAAAAAACTTCCCCAAGGTGCAGGCAGCAATAGACTCTACGCACATCACCCTGAAAGCACCTTTACAGGATGCGGAGATGTTTTGTAACCGAAAGGGATTTCACTCCCTGAATGTGCAGCTCGTTGTCGACCACAACCAAATAATCATGGCAGTAAATGCTAAATTTCCAGGCAGCATCCGTGATGGACACATCCTGCGTGAGAGCACTGTCTCTGACCTGTTTAACAGTCAGCCACAAGGTCATGGTTGGATGCTGGGGGATAAAGGATATGGCCTTGCCAGCTGGCTCATGACCCCCCTGCATAATCCCCAGATGGAAGCTGAGAAGCGTTAGTGAAAGCCATATAGCTACACGCAATATCGTCAAAGACAATTGGAGTGCTGAAGCTGCACGCATAACATGACATCATTTGTATATTATAATTAAATGACGTTACATTACTTTAACACTGCTTGATAGGTTACTCACATGACTCAAGGGAGGGCTCTGCCTCACCATGGGTTGCCGAGCGACTGTGGCTGCCGACCAGTGCCACAGCGCGTTCCTCAAAGTCGGTAAGGATGGTCAGCTGGGCAGGGCCTCCTCCCGTGCGCCTGCTCTCAGCCCAATTCTTAGATATCTTCCTCTGCAAACGTGACAAGAGCACGGCATAAGCTAATTGACTAGGTACTATCGTGGAAAGACAACAGTTTCCAACGTTATATGCGAATAGGGTTTGTATCCACAATTGATGCATGGTTATAACAAAGATCGTGTTTAGGATCTAATGCTTGACACAAACATTTCGACTACAATCTCCATTGAAGGACCCCCAGGGGTGGTGAGAATCAGGATAGCTGCTGAACTCAGCAATGACAGGAGCTTAATGTCCCAAAGTGTCCCAGGACAGACGGTGAGCAAGCGCAGCTCTCCCTCCGTCCAGGCTGGGTCACTGTATAAGTGACAGCAGTTGGAAAGACTGACAGTGAGACTTAAAAAGGGCACAGGTTCCGAGCCCTGTCCAGATCTTAGCAGGGAATACATGCAAGCATAACAAGCTTATTTCATTCCGGGAGATTTATAATTATAATTTGCATCATTACAATTTAAAGTCTATACTTACTCTTGCCGAAGTAACCAGGCTGTTCCAGCACTTCCGGCACTGGTTGGATCCCCTTGCCTCGTGGCTCGCCGACGACACCACATCGGCGCTCTCACCCCGGGTTAATTGGGTCCACCGCAACTGCACCTCCGTGACGAGGGCCTCGTTGGCCTCGTCGGAGAAGGGTTTGGCCGCCCTCCTCCACTCCACCACCCCTCCACATCTTGAACACTGTGGTCTGAATCAGACATTCTTTTAAATGCTCACACACTAAAATCAAACTGTTTTCTCGAAGCTAATACCGATGTATATATCTATATATATATTTACTGCCCTTCAACCAAGGGAGGGTTGCAAAACATACAAAAGCTGGATAATATCTTTGTTTTTCTCTCTCCTGCTCTGTTCTCCTCTCTCCCTCTCTCCCCCACCCTTTGCCTTCTGCACATGCATGGATGACCCCTGACCTCCCGAATCGCGGGAAATTGCCCCAAAAAAACGCATGCGCCAAAGGCTGTTGCTAGGGAAGCCTTGCCTTCCACATCACTGAGACCCGTTTTGCATCGCTGGGCTATCGCTCCCCCCTAAAAAAGCCGAAAGATGCGATCCCAAAAATGGGTGATGTTCCAGCGATCCTGAAGGCTGAAACATCGCTCAGGCCGGAACATCACCCATTTTTTGGGCCCTAGCGATCAAAGTGGAAAGTCTAGTCCTATGGAGCCTGGATGCAAGATTGCAATTTGAGATAGCTGTTGTCATTTAATACCTATGCACACGCTAAAGCGGTTGATTGAAGAAGATACATAATGTTAGTGTGGATATCTGAGCAATTAACTCATATTCTGAAGATGTCCATGTATTGGATGGATTGAATTTAATTTAAGAAAAAAAAGCTATTGATTACGCAGGCGGTACTTGATCACGTATTCCTAGGTAGGTATGTGTCCTGAAGGAACCGATTTTGAGGAAGGTACAAAATATCTTAATTTTGTAATGCATCTTTGTTGGCATCATCTGCATTTTGTAGAGTCTGACATTTCCAAGTATGTAATGAGTAGATGAATGTATTTATAGACCTAATGCACCTGGTAACAATTGTTGTTTGACAGCCATCGAGATTGAAGATTTGTAGTAGTGAAGTGTGGGAGACAATAACAAGGGTATCAAATTGGAGGACAAGTACTGTATACATAAGGAAAGTCATGTACAGCCAGGTTTCATATTGTCTCCCTCACAAAGACAACAGAAATCTCTCTCAGAAAATGGTCACAGAAGACACTTTTAAATTGTTACAACACTAGCTACAAATTCCAATTAAAAATATAGTTTACAGATTAGATCCTCAAATCTGTCCATTATTACTGAGGAGATATAGGTGGAAACTTTCAATGCTGGTGTTTGCTTTCAAAAGGAAAAAAATACACTCTGCTATGCTGTTGAGGAACTTGAGGCTAACTGAGAAAGCTTAAATATAATGAGCTCTTAATTCAAACCCCAATTCATTTTAGATAATGTCGTGCACAAGATCAAAATGCAAGCAACAGAGAGGTTCTATAGATCTGTCACATATATGTTATGGTACCGAGCTGTTCCAGCCAGGAAAGCTCCTGTGCTTGGGTAGCTCTTCCAGTCAGGTTAGCAGGAGGTTTATTACCATTGGCTACAGTATATCTGGGCTATGAAGACGCTATCCAGTTGCTTCTGCTGGAAATGTGTGATGTCTGCTTAGTTCAGGATTGGGTATGGTTGTGACATTCATCATGGTTGAATGGTCAATTGGGTGAGGTACTGGGGATTGTAGATGTCTGTAAAACCATATGACAGGAAAGACATCAAGTTCCAAACAGGAAGAAAATTCCTCACTCGGGACACTTGAGGTGGGGGTGAATTTCCTGGCCCTTCCTCTGCCCAGTTTTGGATATGTGCTGTATGCCTGTCTAGACAAAGCTGTGCTTGAGTTTAGTGGATGAGGCCATGTCAAAATGCACATGTCGAAATTAGGCCACCTCACCACCTATTCTTGCTGCTTGGCCCCCTCAAGACACTGATCAGAGGAGGTCACCAATGCATGGCTCACTACTATTTTCTTCAAGTGTCCAAGGAAAATGAGGCAGGAAAACCAAGAATACCTTCTCCTGCCTTATTTATGTGGGTACATTGGGCCCCATATCTATTGCAGCTGCAGGTCCTGCTCTGTTCATTGGGGGAAGCCCAGAAATTCGGGGAAATGTAAAGAGGGTGGAGACTCAGCATGATGGGTCTACCGACCCTTTTTCCTAATCTTTGTGCCCAGGGAATAGGCAGTCCCCAGGAACAAAGATCATGAAAATTAGTTCCTAATTCAAAAAATCACCACTGTACCTTTTTTATTGTCCAAAATTTATATATTTTTAACTGCAATAGATGCATATGCATATCTACATTCATCTATTACAATAAATTTATGTTCTTCACAAAACAAGTATTATTCGGTCATGTGCTTGTTTGAGATGACAATTTTGGATCTTGCACTCCAGTTTCCTTCGTGATTTGGGGGAATTGGCTATGGGCTCAATTTTCCACATAGGTGACTTTTGGCACAGTTGAAGAGGTACGTATGATTTTTTTTTTTAGTGGCTCAAATGCGCCAAAAAAAAATCCAAGTTTCGCCGGAGTTAACTTTGAATTTGGAGCAGTGCAGATTCGCCTTAAGCTTTGTAGGTGGAGCTTAAGGCCTGTGCCAAAAACTGATGTTGCTAGGGTAACGAGGGACGCTCAGAAGGGCTGAGGTTAGAAACGGAAGCCACTGCCTTTCCGGGCTGAAAGGACCCCGCATGCACCGGCCCCGCTGCCTTCCTGGGCCAAAAGGATTCCGCACCGCTGCCTTCCCTTAAGGCAGTGGACCGGGGTGTGCGGGGTCATTTCGGCCTGGGATGGCAGTGGGCCGGTGAGTGCGGGGTCCTTTGGGCCTGGGATGGCAGCAGGCTGGCCTGCAGCTATCCAGGGCCGAAGGGTTTGCCGGTGTCTTCTCTCACTCCTAGCCCAGGCCGAGTGGTCGTCTCTCTCCTGGTCAAAGGCTTCCCCCCACCTCTCTCGCCCTCCCCCCCACCTCTCTCGCCCTCCCCCCCACCTCTCTCGCCCTCCCCCCCACCTCTCTCGCCCACCTTTCCTGCTGCTGCTGTCCGGGCATCTGCTGCACTTAACTGCGCCGATTTCTTTAACTGTCCGCAAGGCTTTTCTCGAATGGCCTCATACGCTGGCCTACTTAGAAATGGAGTACCTATTAGCTGGCCAAAGTTGCATATATAGGCAGAATTGGCGTAGGTGGCTGGTAATGCCCCCTTTTGAGGAAAGAAACATAACTAAGTCAGTTACGCTGGTGCAAATTGATTGGCGAAACTGGGGATTTTTAAGTTAGGCCAGAAAAAGCAGCCTACTCAAAAAAAAAAGCGGAGCAAATACTGGGGAAAATTGAGCCCTTTGCAACTACATATTTTGAATTGAATTTCTAGTTAAAAGGATGGATTTATAATTTTTCACTACCTGCTTCAATGGATTAATATTTTTCTGGGTTTGCAGAGACCTATTTTACTCTTGAAGCTTGAGATCTTGTTGTATTGAGAATTGTGCTGTGAGCCCTTTTTACATAGACATTGTACTTTAATGTGCTGTTGCTGGGATTATTTTTATATTCAGTACACTGCTCCCTCAATCTTGCCTTTTACACAATTTGGTATGCTTCTAATGGTTTATGATGTCTTCATCCACAGTTCAAAGAGGTGGTTGCGTTTAAGGTACTCTAGCCATTTTGATTCTTTCCTCATTTACAATTTCCTGTTTAAAACCGATCTAATTGAAATAATTTTAGTGTGCACACAATCTAGTATTTTCATTGATTAAATTAAGGTCAATTTAATAATCGCTGAGGTTACGCTTCTCTGAAGTATTTCGACCCTGTACTTTAAGCCGATCTGATTAGCTGCATTGTTTTAAACTGGTAATCAATCTTTTGGCTCTTAATCTTTTTCAAAGCCTCAATATCCCCCACCATGTGAGGGACCAAAACTGGACACATTATTCTAAATGAGGCCAAACTTAAGCATTGCAGAAGGACAAAATGGTAGTTTCATTTTTTTAATGACTAGTCCTGTGAATGTAACCCAGTACCCTATTTGCTATAGCTATAGCTCCACAGCATTGGTTGTGAACCTTAAGAGGGTCATGAACTATGATACCAAGATATTTTTCTTTCAGCACAGGCTTCAGTTCTGTTCTTTATAAGCTGCAAGTAGGCTTAGCATTAGTCGTGCCCCATGCATAACACTGCTTCAAGTTAAATGTCATTTGCCAAATGCAGACCCATTTCCTCCAATACATCAAGATCTTCTTGCAGTTGTTTAGTCTCCTCCACAGTCCCAACACTGACACAAATCTTAATTTCATATCTGCAAGCTTATGGATCATTACCCCATCTCTAGGTTATTAATATAGGTAGTAAAGAGCAAAAGATCTCACAGCAATCCCTGTGGGACACTACTGGTAACCAGCAGATCCACAGCTATTGATAATAACTCAGCATACACACATGCAGCCAATTCTTTATCCACCACAGAAGCTTCCCACTAATTCCACAAGTTTCAATCTTGTGGAGTAACCTAATGCGAGGCACCTTATCAGAAGCTTTCTGAAAATCCAGGCAGACCACGTCTCCCGGGCTACTGTCGTCCACTAATCTGGAGACTTCGTCAAACAATTAGATTAAGTTAGTAAGGCATGGCCGCCTTTTTCAGAAAGTGTGTTGGGTGCTCCTGAGGACTCCTCCATCTAGGTGATCATATAGAACATCTCCTTTGATCACTTTGAGCATTTTTCCTTAAACTGAAGTCAAACTAATAGGCCTTGTGTTCTTTGGATTTGCCTTGTTCCCCTTTTTTGAAAATTGGAAATACATCCTTCCAGTCTGAGGAACCAGTTGCTGACCCTAGGTGAGCTGTTGAAGATGTGGGCAAGGAGCTCACAACGCGCACGTCCAATCTGTTTAAGAACTCTTGGGTGGATATCATCTGCAGCAACAGTCCAGTCTATTTTAAGGTTTCGAATTCTATCGAAGATGATAGCCTCATCTATTTTAACATTTAAATTTTTTCTGTTAATAGTGTAACTTCCTGCTGGTAATTGAGCATCATCTTTAGGATTGAAGACCAATACAAAGTAATAATTTAATACCACTGCCATCTCCTGGGTGCCAATTTGAATCTGTCCCTGGGAATCTTTCAATGGTCCTATACAGTCTTTAATGGTTCTCTGATTCACAACATAGTTTCAAAAAAGCTTTTACCATTTCTATCATTGTCTACTATCCTCCTCCCAGTGACCGTTCAGCTGTCCTGATCGCAGCTTCTGTTTCTTTGGGCCCAAGTTTC
Source organism: Pristiophorus japonicus (assembly GCF_044704955.1). Classification (NCBI taxonomy): domain Eukaryota; kingdom Metazoa; phylum Chordata; class Chondrichthyes; family Pristiophoridae; genus Pristiophorus; species Pristiophorus japonicus. The sequence continues at coordinate 131,715,536 of NC_091981.1, read as the reverse complement.
GGCCTCAGTTGCTCCTGATTTTTTGGAGCAACTGGTGTAGAACGGAGTATCTTAGAAATTCAAATTCTCGGCATTTAGTTTGCTCCAGTTCTAGTCAGTTAGAACAGTTTCACTTTTTGGAACAGAATTCTTTTTCAAAAGGGGGCGTGTCTGGCCGCTTACGCCTGTTTTCAAAGTTTCGGCAGTGAACACTTACTCCAAACTAACTTAGAATGGAGTAAGTGAAGATTTTTGTACGCTCGAAAAAACCTTGTCTACACTTTAGAAAATCAGGCGTAGGTTACAAATCAGGCGTAGGGAATGGGGGGGGGGGGGGGTTTAAAGGGAAGTTTACGAACATTAAACACTTCAGTTTTACAAATAAAGAGCCATCATCAATAATAAATGATAAAAACATCAATAAATCAACCAATAAATCAATATAATTTTAAAAAAATTAATAAGAAATAATTTTTTTTTTAAATCAATAAATAAAAACATTTTCTACTTACCGACTGCAGCACCGGGAGCCCTCCAACGGCGTGCTGGGATACCCCCCCCCCCCCCCAGTGTGTCTCTGTCAGTGTCTCTATCTCTGTCTGTCTGTGTGTCTCTCACTCTCTGTCTGTCAGTGTCGGTGTTTCTGACAGCGAGGGGAGGGGGAGGAGGAGGGAAGGGAAAAGGGGAGGGAGGAGGAGAAGGGAAAAGGATGGGGAGGAGGAGAAGGGAAAAGGGGGGGGGGGGAGGAGGAGAAGGGAAAAGGGGGGGAGGAGGAGAAGGGAAAAGGGGGGGGAGGAGGAGAAGGGGAAAGGAGATGGGAGGAGAAGGAGAAGGGGGGAAAGGAGGGGGTGGAAAGGAGAAGGGTGGGGGGGTAAGACTTCGGGCAGGGCCCGTCCCCAGCACCAGATTCACAGGTAGGTGGCGTTGGGTTGGGTCGGTGGTCGGGAGCACGGGTCGGGGGGGGGGGGGGGGGGGGAGGAGGAGGGAGGTCGGGTTGGTTCGGGTAGGGGGGTGGTGGAAGGGAGGGAGCGCGGGTCAGTTCGGGTCGGGGGGTGGTGGCAGAGGGAGGTCGGGGCGGGGGGAGGGAGGTCGGGTTGGGGTGGTGGGAGGGAGTGAGGGAGGTTCAGGTCGGGGGGGAGGGAGGGAGGAGGGAGGTCAGGTCAGGTGGCGGGGGGAGGGAGCGCGGGTCGGGTCCAGTCCGGGGTGGGAGGGGAGCGGGAGTCAGTGTCGGGGTCGGGTCCAGTCCGGGGGCGGGCGGGGGTGAAGCGGGAGTCGAGTCGGGTCGGGAGGAAGCAGGAGCTGGGCGTGGGAGGCAGCCTTATGCATGCAGCCCCAGTGAGGCCATTCGGCCAGGGCTAGGGGCTGTGTGCTTCGGGCCCCTCCCACACAGTTTTGGGAGCCTGGAGCTACTGCACATGCGCGCCCACTGTAGCGCGCATGTGCAGAGGTCCCGGCACTGTTTTCAGCGCAGGGACCTAGCTCCGCCCCCTACAGCTCGTGCTGCGCCGCGCCCGACTCCAGAGGGCCTGCAGGGAGCCGGAGAATCTAAGTTTTTTTTTAAGCGCACTTTCTGGCGCGTTTGGGCCCTTTTAATTGTGCATGATACATATCCTTGTTTTCCGGAGGATTACGTTCTTATAAAAACATTTTTGTTAAACTCTAATTTACAGTTGCATGACTGATCAACCACCTTGGCTTAGTCTTGCCACGTGCCCTTCTTTTGACTTTAGGGACATACTAAGTTTCTTTGCTTTAATAAATTCTTAATGGTATGCCATTCATTATCCGTAGCATTGCTACCAAGTTTAGCTAACCAGGAAGCTCTGATATTTAAAAATTCAACAACTGGTTTGCAAAGATAATCTCGCTGCTCTTGTCCTTTTTGGAGGTAGAGGTCAGGGGGCTGGGAGCTGCTGTTGAAGTAAGCTTGGTGAGTTGAAGTGCATCCCATAGTTAGTCATAGTGCACCGGTGGTGGTGGGAGTGGATATTGAGTCCAGTGGTAGGTATGCTGATCCAGCAGACTGCTCTGTCTTAAATGGTCTTGAACTTTTTGAGTGTTATTGCTACTATACCCAGCCAGGCGAGTGGTGAGTAGTATTGTTATATTTCACTGTGATGCCAGTAGGTAATTTTCTAAGAGTTTGTGTTAAATGCTGAGTTGACGAGTAACATTTGTTTATCACGTCAAACTCTCTGGAGTCTGCTAACCCTGTGTCCAAACTTCCCTCAAGCACCATCTGCTGCTCTATTTCTAAATTTAAATGAAATTACTCTTGCTGCCAAAATAAATCTGCTGGTTTTAGATCAATGTTTTTACTGTATCAATTTTAAGCTTTAATTTCCTGGCTCAATTTATTTTAGAATTCATATTTTAAATTTTCCAGAACTGTCTTAAGTTTCAGGAAAAAAAATTCTCCTTTCCAGTCCTGCATTTTCTCCACCTGACACTTCTCACCCTGCTCCCTTTCTTTTCGCTTCATTTTTATCTCCTCTTAGTCCCCTATCAACCTCTTTAGTGTTGGCAAAGGCTGCCGATGGCTGGAGGTGGCTTCTGAGGCATTTCAATGGCTTTCAGAACTTTTATCCCATTTTAATTGTCTCCATCCCTTTAAACTTGACTTGTGCAGTTTTCCTCTCCAACAGTAGTTTGCTCTTTTAGATTTGTTCAAATCTATACTTGAAATTGTGCTCGTGAGTTAACCACAGAAAATTGGGTTAAATGGGCCACTTCCATTTGAGTCTGTCTAAAACTTGCCAACAGCCATTCTGGTGGTAATGGCAAGAGGAAAATCTAGACTCATGTGTTAAATGGGCACCACAAACATAAGTTGAGGTCTTTGTATCTTGGTAGGTAAATGTACCAAATGAAATCTTCTCCCATTTCAGGGATCATACACCAGGAAATCGCTGCACTAACCAGGACAGACTTGAAATTCTTTGTGATACTATCTGTTAACAAAAGCATGTCTTCTGTGAATCCTTGGATTTCATTATGTTCAGCTCTTCTAAAGTTAGGGTGAAATTTGTTAATGTTAAATTTAGGTCCACATGTATCACCACAATGAAACATAACACACAAGCATTTTCTATATTGGTAGTATTTTCAAAAAATGGGTAGTTCATTGTTTAAACATTGTACAGTGTTCAATTAAACCAGGGCTACAATAAATCTTTTGTTATTTCTTGAAATCAACTGGAATAAAATGAGTGGCAAAAGTAGTACACTGAAGTTCCAACAGTGCAAATATTAAAATAAAACATTTATTTTATTTAAGAATAGCTGATCATGCCTATCATGGCTACATTCATACACAAACCACGCTTGTGTGTGCAAATGGCAGATTTTTGAAATGATGTACTCTTGCGATGTGGGTGGCACTGACCAGGTAGTACTTAATGCTCATTTCCTAATTTTCCTGTGGGCATCAAGAGTCAACCATATAGGGTCCAAGTTTCCACAAGAAAAAAATGGTCGCCCCTCCGAGCTGGGCGCCCGTTTTTAGCGCCTAAAACGGCGCCTAAAAAAATCCTCGGTATTCTCCACCTACTTACAGGTCCTGTGGCCCTCGGCGCAACCAGCACGAGCTGTGTGGGGGGGCGGAGCCAGGTCCCGGCGCTGAAAACAGTGCCGGGACCTCTGCACATGCGCGCTACAGTCGGCACGCAAGTGCAGTAGCTCCAGGCGCCGAACTGTGTGGGAGGGCCCGAAGCACGCAGCCCTTAGCCCTGGCCCAATGGCCTCACTGGG